>NC_060149.1:573879061-575350212 GCF_021461385.2 Schistocerca piceifrons | reverse complement strand
TTTGAGTGGTTATAGTTTTATACACTGGCATAGAATTTCCCGGCACTTTAGGAAATGAAATTCAGGGAAAAAAAAAAACGTTTTGGAAAGATGTCTGATGTACAGCAACATGTACACTATATTTTCATGTTATGAAAGTATAAATTCGAATTCCACCAAACACCACATGTTACTTTCTGAAGCGTTGAAATCGAGATTGCGATGCACTTTTGTAAGCCAGTCATAGCTCATGTCACATGATCTCGCAGCCGGATATTCAGAGCACAGGACACTTGATTTAGTCAGCCAATAGGAACATCACTGTTAAGTAGCGCGAACATACAAATAGGAAACGTTAATGGTTTAAATTAATATGCATAGTGTTGCTACAAGAAAAGAAAAGCTTTCATATATTAGTCTCTAAGATTAATAAGCTGGATGAAAAGTTAAGCTTTCACATATAATGTTGATCCTTTTTGCGCGTGCTACACTTTAAGATACATTACACAAATGTGCCAGTAAATTTTTTTACGACGACATAAATGTCTAATCTTCTGGGCTCAAAATTATTTTAAATAGTCGTCCTCAAAGAGTTGTTTTTTAAATGAGAGTCAAATGCTCTGTGATTTAAGAAATTCATTGTACATTCTCCGCACATAGATCATCTTGCGTAAAAGAAAATTTACTTTGAAAGTAACGCTTTTCAAACAATCATTCACAATATTTTCTCGCAACCTGTTGGAAATAGGTTCATTTTAGCAGTTGCCAGAGAGTGACAGAAAACAGGCAATGCAATGCAATTAATGCTTGACTGTCAGAAAGGCGGATATAAAATAGTCTGAAACTAATAACAAATTTTAGCCCTCTGTAATTATGCGAATGTATTTTAATTCACTTGATAGTTCCTGGTCACAGAAATACATTTTGTTTTCATTTGACGTGACAGTAGTAAACAAAGAGGAAACGTCAGAATCACTAAACGTAAGCACGGGTCACATGGAGACTAACCATCTCCCCACTACAACTCAAACTGATCTGCACATTTGCCCCAGATCTACGATATTTCTGTACCCCGCACCAAGTGTTTGAGATAGAATGCCAAAAATTTTAAAAATCAACTTTTCAAAAAATGTTCATATTGCAGCACACATCTTTCTGAACAGTCCAACACATAAAACACACATGTTTGAAGAAATGTAAGACTTGATAGTTGGTCTTCAGCATGCCAAAGTGCAATGCCACGCCTCTTCACACAGCATTTTTCTATTGCATGTGACTGTATTTCGCTCTGTGGAATTCAAACGTGTAATATTTTGTAATGGATGCCATCAAACTATATTCAAAGACAGTGGAAATTAAAATGCCCTGCTCCCAGTCAGCCGGTTTGACATCCTGCCCCTCTTTTTTTTTTAAAAAAAAAAAAAACCTCCCAATTAATATTGGATGGGATTATTTGGAACCGGAAGAACAAGAATACTTCTGGCCAAAACTTTTCTGCAAAATTTCATTTTCTTGGATACACTGAGAAGATAATACATAATATTTCTTACCTCTTATTCCCGTTACTTGTATATTTCCTTTCTGGTAGTCTCAACCTATGGATTTTGCTAGTAATTATAACAACACAATCCCAGTCAACCATATAAACAGCGACTGGCATTCACCCGTTCAGCTTTGTTCCGCTTAGCTCGTGTAGCCCAGTCCACTTTTGTCTGCAGGAAAGTTTATTGCTAGATGCAACGGGGATTCCCCTGGCAGAGATATCATGTACACTATCCAAGCATTCAAAAATCAACTTCTGATTCATTCAGAAATGACTTAGAATTTGTTCAAAAATGTTAAAATCCTACAGGGATACGTTTCAAAATCATATGAAAAATCAATAGACCAACATCCGCTAGATGCTAGGCGCTTTGTGAAACAAGGTCTTTTTTGTTAAGAATATGAATTTGGTGACCCCCCCCCCCCCACTCCTTTTGAAATTTTGCCGCCCGGAGCAGATAACCTGGTTTGCCACCTGTCCCCTAGATCCGGGCCTGTTACGCATGCGTGAATCTGCCAGCTTAGGCGCGTCAGCAAAATTTTTCCAGTTAGCACCTGGCTGCTAGCTGCTATTGCTCATTCAGCTAACTGCCACATTTCTGTAGCCAGAAGCGGGAGAAGGTACTAGTTATACGCGACTCAACTGCGCATGAGCTCGCTCGCAACTGCTCAAACTAATCTAATCTAGGCAGTTGTAACATCATGCTCATTGGAGGCAATCTGTTGTCAAGAGGCACTGCACAGTCTTTCTAAAGTGTTTGACACATCTTTCTGTTGGCAGATGCTTGTATGAGCACTGTGTTTCGATGTTGTACATGGTCGCATTTCCTTTGCAACTCAGGTCTTATTTTTGTTTTCTTCTCTCTCACTCATGTTTTATTGCTTCAGTATTATTCTGCAGTAGCGAGATACAGTAATATACTTTGTTAGAGTATTGGTTATTATCAAAGTTACAAAAATTTAACTGAAAACTAAAACAATGAAAAATTCCTGGAATTCTAAAATATTCCTGGGGTTTTCCCGGTTTTCTCCCGGATGATAAAATTCTCGATTTTTTCCCCAGATCTCCCGGTTGTCCTGGGTCGTATACACCCTGCATTTACCTCAGAATGACATTCTGAAAATTTAAGATGTAAAGAACACAAGAAAATGATGTGAAACCTAGGTAAGATACCAGACAGATGTCAAAACATATCTAATGATCAAAAAACAATGTGCTCATGGAATGCAGATTTTTAAAAGAAACAATTTATTCTGCTGAAGCTGTCAATACATTTGAAACAAAATATTTAATTCTACGCTACTGACCAAATTCATCTCTTTAGTCACCTTCAAGCGAACATTTACTGCACATGTTTGTACGTATAGCATTCACAGATCTCACATTATGCCATAAAAAAGGACAAGACATCAGAATACTCAAAGAGCATTGGAATTTTGTAAACCAAACTAAGAAGCATAATTCAGATAAAAGTGCACATTCATGTGCCGAGATTCACGCTGAAGTACCAGGTATTAAGCTTTTCAGTGTGGTTTTCAGTATGACAACTTTCTTGGAGTATTCTCTCACGTTTTATTCCTTATTATGGCATAATAAGTGATATGTTAATCTCATACATACAAGAAAATCAACATGTGCATTTGAAATTGAGCAAATAGTTGGAACTAGCCAACAGTGTGGAAAGAAGCACTTTGTTTCAAATAAAATGACATTGTAGCGGAAAATAGAAGTTTATTCTAGGTCATTAAGAAAAGCCAAACTAACTTTGCAAAGCAACAAAAATAACTTCTATGTTCTGCATGGCAGTGAATGCTAGACCTGCTAATAATATAAAATCAGAAAACTGAAACTACAACGTATTATTTAGTCTTCCGTGATTATGTGAATGTATATTAATTCACTTGATACCTTCCAGTTATAGAAATCCATTTTGTTTTCATTTGATGTGAGAGCTGTACACGAAGTAAAAATAGAAAAATAACAAAAATGTGTACACGGGTCACATGGAGACAACCCTACTACACTCAAGACAGCTATGCACATGAACTTGCAGCTTGAGAGCGACAAAAAATTTGTCCTGGCATATTCTGGCTGCTTCTTGCTACTCAAATAAATAAACACCACATTCCAAGCAAGAGCCCACTGGCAGTTGCTCAAATGAACCTAAGCCTTCAAAATTTGACTGCACACATACATGCCCTCTCCCCCTACACACACACACACACACACACACACACACACACACACACACACACACACACGTTAATAATGGACAAGTAGCAATTGTGCAAATTACATTATTGTACAATTATGATGTTCAAGTTACATAAATATTAAAAATAAGATAACTTAGTATGATCTCCTCTAAAAAAGGAGCCTATCTATAATTCTCTCTGAAATCACTAATGGTCCAATAGGTATATGTTGACATAAAAGGCAGGTGAGAATTAACTATGTCCTGAAAATGTCTGTATCTCATAAATCTACATTGATTATATAAATAAAAGTAAACACTGTGAACAGCCCCAGAGGACTGCGTGATGCTAACTGACGACTGTGTCATCCTCTGCCACATGGTTTCATTTGGATGCAGTATGGAGGGGCACGGGGTCAGCACGCTGCTCTCCTGGCTGTATGATAGGCACTCTTGTTATACCAGAGGAGATTTGGTGATTTCATGTCTGCACGTTTTCATAAGGAGCATAATTACTGACTATAAGATTAGAGCATGAACCATATTGTTGTGTCTCTTGAAAATAATGTTCATCTGATTATCAAGTAATAACTTTTAGAGTAAATTATCTCACTGTTTTTAACAATTTTGAGGTAGTAATGATTGTTTGCAGTCAACATAAAAGGGCTTGAACAATGCAAAAGATGGGGTGGGGGGGGGGGGGGGGGAGTGGAGGGAGGAAAAAACTGTAGGAATATCAGCATTTTCTTTGACATAAATAGTAGAGGCTAAGGCATTAGGCATCACACATTAAAATATTTTGCATTTTTTCCCACTGTCTTTCATTCTTCTTACACTTCTTCATCTCCTGTTTTCCTGCACATCTTCCTTACTTTCTTCAGATCAAAGATGCCGATACAGAGGAGGGAGGGGGGCAAAGATCTTTGACCAAACAATACAGACCTATGAAGGGAGAATGGTATATTCTTCCGGGAACTCACAGGCAGATGATACTGTGATGGAAGTGAAGAGTGATTTAGATTATCAACAGATGGCTGCAAAATGCTAGTGTGTCAAACTGTAATACAGATTGCCTGTAATACTAACTTAATTTGAGTGGAAAGTTTATAAGAACATTAGAAGGTTCAGGAGAATGAAATATTGGAGATGGTTAGCTGTCAAGAGAGAAGGTGTAGGTGTAGGTGTAGGTGTAGGTGTGTGTGTGTGTGTGTGTGTGTGTGTGTGAATTGTGATACAAGGCTGTAATTCTCCTTGCTGCTCTTTTCAACATTCTGAACAACTTCCTTTTCTAAGTAATAAATTTCTGCTGCAAACTTAATATCTAGTCTGACAGTAGCAACATACGAAAATGTACAGTAAGTTTCATGTACTTTGACTGAACACAACATACAGTACTACGTAGAAATACGAGAGATACTGCTTCCTTGTAGCCAAGACACATCCTTGTCAACACAAACGAGATCCAAGAGATCACACTACAGAATATATACATTGCACGTCATTAAAACTGCAACACCAAGAAAATGGCAAGCAAAAAGAGTCAACTTGGCGTGAAAAGTACCACATGCTTGTAATATGCGAATGATTAGCATTTCCATACAACTGCACAAAGTAGATGGGCATAACGCCATCTACATTAGAGCTGAAGTAGACAGGAATGATGTACCTAAATCTGCCATCAGAGCTCAGTTCGACGCAATCTGCTGGGTTATATACCCCAGATTATTTACAAATTTAATTGTGTAATCTTCCTAGTGTACTATATATGCACAATAAGTGAAATTTCATTTAAAAATATTTATTATATCTGTTGGAAATAGTCCCACTTTACAAACAGTTTTTATCACATTTAACAATCAGCATCTTCAGACCTAAAAATAAACCAAACCAAAACAAAACATTAATAGTGAAAGATTTTGTTTGTTCTTTTTAAACATCTTTAAATTTTATATACTGTCAGTCTACATTATCTGCTTTTCAGGAACAATTTTAAAAACATTAAATTTTAAATGTTTTCAATCTATGGTATCTACAAAAGTAGTTATTTATTAATGTTATGTTTTATTTTTAGGTCTGAAAAAGACCATTAAATGTGACTGGAACTAGATATCTAGTGTGACTACTCGCAACTGATGCTGTTACAATAAATACTTCAAAAAATTTGAACATTTGCAGAATCTCTCATGACATTATGTCACCCATTACTGAAATTTCATTCTTTAGTATCCTTCCTAACAATATTAATGGTCAGCAGTGTACTTCGGTTGATGCTGTTCCCTAATTTCCAACATATAATAACAAGTAAGAAAATCGTGTAATAAGAGCATGCAAAAGTTCCCGACTCAGTATTCTGCGACATTTGTCTCCCTATGACTATGGGAAGGAGCTACCACAATTGATCTCTTACTAATGTCATGAGATGCAACTGGAAGAACATTTTAGAAACATACCTGCTAATTAAATATCTTCATTGTTATTGTTTTAATGTAGAACTGTAGTGTTCTGTATTAGGGTCAACATTACTATACACATATGTAAGTAAGTCAAGAGAAAGAAAGCAATAACTTTGAGCTGTAATGTTCACTATGACAACACAAGCAACATTAGGTGCCTCATCTTGTGTTTGGGAATGAAAGCTGTTATATTCACACTCAAAAGTATCTTAAAAAATACCGTGTAAATAATACCTCTCATGTTTACTAACTCTTCTTTCACAATTTTAAACATGGCTGATAGCAGCAACTAAATAAATTTTTGACAAACAAAGTTTACAGCCAACGGATTGCGTTTTTTTTTTTTTTAAGTTAAATGTAAAAACCTTAAGCAGGTTTTGATACTACTGAGGATACCTTCTTTGTGTGACCTCCTTTTGAAGAGGGTAACCTTAATGGTATCGAAATCTGGTAAAGGCCTTCACATTAAACTTACACCACCAGTTGGCTGTAAACTTTATTTATTAAGAATTCTCATTTCTTTGCAAAGTACATAAGATATACCACAAAAGAGGAAACTAGAAATAGCAATTGCCGCCTACAAACAGAACATACATTTCGCTTCAAACAGCTGACATTTTCTTAATTGTGTGTCATAATAGGTAGTAGCTTTGTCCATTACATAGATGAGGATGATATTAAGAACCAACAATACAAATATCCTTTACAACTGCATGGATTTTTAAGTCTTAATTCAAATGAAACCTTGGAATATAATATACAAACTTAATGGTTAATCATCTGTATGTCTTAACAGATTCATTGTAACAAGCTCCACGGTAAACAGCTCAGTTTATGACCTGCTGTCATCATACATACTAATAACATAATTCTGAGTGACTGATGAATGTTTTATGTTAATTTCAGTTCTGGATGCTCACCTTCCTCTTCAGTGATACACTCAGACTCTTCCATGACTTTTCGCAGTAAAGGATGAGCCCATGGCTTGTTCACCATTTCAGAAAGAATATGGCACATGTGGGCATTAGATCCCGTGAGTAACGATGAACATCTCTTCAAGCTAACAATCAAATGTGTTTTTGTAGCTCTTGAACTTCCAGGCCACTGCTTGCGTAGAACAACATTCAGGGTGTGCCTGTTTCAATAGACAGTTGTAAATATTTGAACAGGCTTTCAGCATGACCAGTCTTTTTCACATTCATACCTAGACTGAACATTAACTGTATAATACATTAAATCTTACAAATTATCTATGTCAAAATCAGAAGAAACTTGGATTGCCCTCAGTTCCTCTCTAAGGTATCTGTGATGCTCATCTGCGACAACCATGCATAAAAGTTAACATAATACAGCATGAAAACATTGGCATCAATATTAAATGTAATGAAAGTACTTCTTTCATATAAATTATAATGTAGTTGGAAATTGCATGAAATCTGTACAGAAGAAACAGCAGACAATTGCTAATTGAAAGGCACATGTATGAAGAAAAGTAGTTAAGCAAAAGTGTATTTACAGCAAATATCCATATTATCTTGGGATTGCATGTACATAGCTAAATACAGCAATCTGAGCAAAGAAGAATGAAATACTTAAACCCATTATCAATGCACATCAGTACACTCAATGCAACTTCCTAGAAGATTAAAATTGTGCGCCGGACTGAGACTAGAGTTCGAGTCTCGGTCCGGCACACAGTTTTAATCTGCCAGGAAGTCTCATATCGGCGCACACTCTGCTGCAGAGTGAAACTTTCATTCCAGTACAGTCAAGGGTTGCTGAAAATTAATTATGTAGTACTGGGCACCATACAGCATGCACTCAAATTGCTATAGGAACAAATATGCACCACCATCTCAAATCTGTGGCACAATTATTGCTAGATATCTAATCTCTTGCATGGTGCTATCATTCTACCTCCATCATCCAAATTGTTGTGTGACCTGTCAAACAGTTGAATTACTACATATTAAAAGTTCTTTTTCAATGTTGTAATATTCAGTAATTGAAATTCTTATTTATTACTGAACAGCGAATGGCTAGGGAAATGAAAATGCAGAATTTTTCTCTCCTTCATATTTGCGGCTAATTTCTGTCGCATAAATATTTAATTTTTTTTAAACTGATTTGATATAGTTTTAAAAGAACATGAAATTTCCCTGTTACTCAAGTATGTTACAGTTTGTACTTGATAACTTCTGTTTCGCTACTCTCATTCATGAACTTATACTAAAAATATGTATTAACTTTTACTGAAAAGGAAATAATATACATATCTCAGCATTACACCTGACGACATTGTACAATCATGTCCACAATGAACTCAAACAATGTTTTGCAAGGACTTCATGCTCACTGGGAATGGCAGTCAAAACAATTCGTGCTCCAAATTTGTGTTGTCTTTCAGATGCACATAAAACACATTTCTTGAAATAATCACAGCCACTAGGCACTGTATTTAATGTTCCATTTGATAAACATAAAAGCTTCTCAATTTGCATACATTTTTCACTGTTACTTAAAATCACATTCCTTGGGTACCATGTCTGAGCTGAAGCCTCAAACCCTTTCTGATTGGGATCTTTGTGTTTCATGATAAGCAAGCTTTTTGTAGTTTTTGTTAATTTATCAAACACACCCTTGAATTCTGCTTGTTGCAATGTAGTTAGTTCACACAGTATGTTTTCTGTTGCTTCAGTTTACCCTACTTCACACAAGATTCGAAATTTAATCCCATAGTTTTACGTTTGGAACAGAAAACATCCAAGATTGGGTACATGTGCCCCTTGTGTAAATTAGATCAGGCAAACCAACTAGCTGGAACTTCTGTCACAAAAACCTTATGGGCATAAATCCCAGTCACACATTTGTCTGTTAAATTTTACATAAAATTTACAACACAATTACTACTGTATCTCATTTCCAGTATTTTAAATAAGCTTGCAGTATCATCAAAATATTTTTCCAAATAAACACAGCTTTAGAACAAATATTACTCCCAAGTAATGACAACAGAAAAAGAAAGCTTCCTTTAAAATCATAGTCTTTAACCTAACAAATTAAATACACCTATATTTACAGTGTCTAGCGTTTAAGAAGGACTTCACTATTGTTACTTCATTTAAATCAGATATAATTGCTGTCCACCGTATGCCAATCAAACTGAATTTGTGTGTGATGAACACTGCACATGGATCAGATGATCACTTACAATAAGTTGTCAATTTTTGTAACTATGTCTCATGTACGGAGCAGAGTCATTTATACATTCACTGCACCATATAGCAGTTTGTGCTGATATGGTGTATCTACAAAGTGGGAACAGTTTCTTTTACATCTGCTGCTTCTGAAGACTTCACAGCAGTACTGTGATTCCATCACAAACAAAGTTTATCTTCTTTACAATTACAGCTTTGCTAGTGAATTTCTTTTGGTCAGAGAAATTTCTAAAACATACTGGACTTCCACATAAAAAGGCATCTATGGCACATAAGGCACACTAGTCAGAGATTCGGTGTTACAGTATGAATTCAGCTAGAAATAACTGAGGACAGTAAAGTTGGTTTAAGTTTGCCCTTTTCTACAATTTCATTTTATCCATTGTCAAACAGTATCACTTTCAAATTCATTTTCTTACTGTAACTTACACATGTGAAAATTTTATCTTTACTGATGTACCTTGTACAACAGCGTGTAAATGATATTTTTTACAGTGTACCACAGTAGAGTCGAGGAAAGGGAGTCAAACAATTTTGTACAGGATACTTTTAGTCTATCAAGTCAGCAAGTACTTCAAATTGGCCTACAAAAACCATCTAAGCTAACGCGCATGAACATCATGTGGAATTTTCATATTCTTTCACTCCATATGTGCTAACTATTAGTCCTACAGAAAAAAAATGAATAGGACCTTTCACGTAGGAAACTGAATTTAGTTTTTACTGGTGTACGTTTTTCCTAGAGGATACGGATTTCAAGTTATTTGAGAGAGAGAGAGAGAGAGAGAGGTGGGGGTGGGGTGGGGGGGGGGGGGGACCACAAAAGGGGCCTTCAAAGACACCCCTGCTGCTCAGGATTTTTAGATGTTCTTCATGGTACTCCCTCTTACCACTGTAAAAGAATGTGCAACTATATGCATTATTTCTCATTTGACTTTTTTTGTCTTCATTGATTCAGCTGTTTACTCCAACTGCTTAGTCATGCACTTACAAACCATAAAACTGATGCTTGTGTAAGTTTTAGTTAACACTTGGGTGAATTTTAACAACATATAATTAACAGTTAAATGGTTTTGCTTGTTGCTTGTATGGCCTCCAGACTACAGTGCTTGTAAAGGTTAGGCATGGATCAAGTTGTCAACGAAATTAGTTTTTGTGTAATATTTACAAAAGTCATTTTTCCTTCATTACCCTCACAGGCACGTTTAATAATGTTAATGAAATAGTTAACTAAGCTGGTGGCATAATAGCCCATTCAATGAAGACCAAAAAAGATTTAATACGGAAAATAATTTGTGTGGTTGCACATTTCTTACAGCTGTAGGAGAGAATGCTATGAAAAATGTACTAAAAGCCCTGACCTGAGGGGACTGCGGGTGCGAGGGTGTGCACCTGAAGGTCACTTTTGCATGATTTTCTTGAATAATTTGAAAACTATGGCATCCTGTGAAAATATATCCCAGTAAAAAATTGAACTACATTAAATTTACCACAAAAACTATTATATTCATATTTTCTTTACTACTAATAGTATGTGAGTAGAGAGAGAATGAATACGAAAATCTCATGCAATGCACATCTGCTGTGGCTTAGGTAGTTTTTGTAGGCCAGTTTGAAGTACTTTCCCAACCTGACCAAAAGTCTCCTGTATAACATTGTTCAGCTTGACTTCCTCCACTCCACTGCAGTACATTCTAACCAATCGTCATTTACACCCTGTACACTGAAAATGTGAAATAATTCTACTTGCAGAATCCTGAAGTGAATTGTGTACATGTGAGTAAGAGTGAGTGTTCCTGCTGTTGTGGCCAAAGTTGCAAGTGTGTCTTCACAACCAGCTGAATCACATACATGTTAGATGCAATTGCAGTTCTACAATTGGATGCTGTAATAATGTTCGTGCAAGGTGTCGCCAGGTCGCCCGAAAACCATGAATAATGTTCTGCCATCAGTGGAGTGCTATAGTGCTACACAGTGTACATATTGATGGCAATCATTCACTTTTTCACTTATGTGGTGATGGTGGCTATTTCCAATCAGCTATTCACAGTGGCGGCAGAAGCAACGAATAATAATTTGTCATTGAAATTTGGTACAAGAGAGACCCCGACCACAGATTGAGGTTATCACTTCATGTCAGAATCCACAAAGCAACTTTGGTCATTCAGTAAGAATTCGTAAACAGGTGCACAGAACAATAGGGGAGCTGTTGAGTCGTCATAATGACTGGGATACTCTTGTTACTTTAAACAGCACCAATGTACAATTCAAAGGTGCAAGAGAGTATGGGATTCTCACCGTAAGAGGTAGTGTAGGGTTGGAAGATGCTGTCACCAACTGAGACAGTGAAAGGCAGAGTGGAGGAAAATGGAACACCAGTGCGGAATTTTGTGAAAACCTTACGAACAGTATGATGCCAAGTGCAAACATGATCACCCTAGGGCAACAGGAACATCCTAGGGCAACAAGAGCATATTTTACAATGGTATGCAGTGTTATCGATGTACCATATAGGGCAGTGAGCAGTGGTGATGAGCTCTCAAAGAAAAAGACGAAGAAGAAGAGGGGTGTGGGGCAGAGTGAGGGGGAGGGAGGGAGAGGGGGAGAGGGAGGGGGGGAGAGGGAGGGGGGGAGAGAGGGGGGGGGGGAGATATATATGGGGGAGGGGAGGAGGGAGAGAGATACAAACACCAAATTCTGAAGGGGGAGGACTGGAGAGTAAGAAGGGAAAGTCGTGTTATAAGATGAGCACGCAGCTTGGGCACATTCTACATGTGCTTCGCCATACACACTTAAGACTGAAATATAGGTCTGTGTAGAGAAGGAAGAAGGGTGAATGTTATTTCCCTTCATTAGGTAACACCACTGCCGAAGACAGCTGGAAGGATTGCCACACTGAGGGTGCTCCTACCCGTCTGTAGCTATGGATGGGTAAACACACTGTAGGTGTGATCGCTTGACGGTAGATTCTTGTTCACCCTGCAGGAAGATGTCAACATGGACATTAAAACTGATGTTCAACACCTGAACATTGAAAAAGGAGGTTGAGTATGAATGAGGCCCTCTTGAGATACAGCAGGAAGCCCAGCAAATTGAGGTGTGGTGTATGATGGGGTATGTGGTGAATATCAGGTATTGCAGGTCACGGACTTGACCTAGAGTCACAAATCTTGAGGAAGAGTAAACAGCAAGGGATAGATGCAATGGGAGGATACGGAAGATTGTCTTCAGGACAGCTGATGCTGATGGTATAAGACAGGTAATGACACATTAGTACACATACGAATTGAGAGGCATCAGAATCCTGTGAGTGGCACAAACCCAGCTAAGTCATATGGAACAAAGACTACTGAATAGCACTTACTGTGGAGCTAACTAGCTACCTCAAAGAGGGCATCTGATACATTGCGTCTGGACTTAGATATTGTACTAGTACAACTAGATGCGTTATGACACACTGCTTTAGTGTGCCCATGCTGGATGCTTAAACAGAGAAGTAATGGAATTATAGGAAGCCTTGCACCAAACACTGTGATGGCAGCTAACTCCAACTCTGCTACTGTCGGGACAGTTTCTGTCAGGGATGTGTCAGGCACAGTCCAGGCTACCAAGCATGCTGGAATTAACTGTGACTCCAGAGGAGAATGTATTGCCCTTAAACTGAATGCACTGTCCTTGGGATAATATCTCACAAAAGTGCAGATTGGTGCTGATTATGTCAAACTCCAAATACTACTGTATTTTACAGACTGTAAGACACATTTTTCCCTTTGAAAAGTTGCCTACAAAATTCAGGTGCATCTTGTACTCTAAATTAATATGAAAATGTGTGTGTGATTTACACTTCTTGTCAGTCTTAAAAATGTAACAATATTATGAGAAGGAAAGTTGCCACTCACGATATAGCATGGATGCTGAGTCGCACGTAGGCACAACAAAAAGATATATGGGCCGAAAGCTTTATTCATGACAGTCTTTTAGTTGTGCCTATCTGTGACTCGTCCGCCCCTCGTGGTCTCGCGGTAGCGTTGTTGCTTCCCGAGCACGGGGTCCCGGGTTCGATTCCCGGCGGGGTCAGCATTTTTTCCTGCCTCGAGATGACTGGGTGTTATTGTGTCGTCTTCATCATTATCATTCATCCTCATTACGGTCGGAGGAAGGCAATGGCAAACCACCTCCACTAGGACCTTGCCTAGTATAGCGGCGCGGTTCTCCCGTGTCGCTCCCCTACGCTCTGTCAAGAAGTATGGGACTCATCATCATCATCATCATCATCATCATCATCAGTGACTCAGCATCTATGCTACATGGTGAGTTGCAGCTTTCCTTTTCATAATAGTGTTACAAACCATCCTGGATTTTCCTGTCTTAAAAATGGCCATATATTCAATGCCGCTGGAAACCTCTCTCTGTCTGGTAGCACTGGATTCAACTGGCAGCAGCAGTGCACTGATGCGACGAACGTGAGTTGCAAGGATTCACAAGCTTGCTGTACTGTCTCCATCCCACCCTGCCATCACAAACCCAGAACATTGTCTAGGCTATGTCATTGCAGTCCAAGGCACCAGTTAACTTGAATTGAAAGCAGTACAATATTTTTGTTAGAAACTAATTTTGTAATGGAAATAAATAAAAGGTATTTATATAGTGTGGGCTATAAATTGAAAGTGATAGCATATGTAGAACAACATGGAAACAGAGCAGCTGAGTGGCATATCGGCCTTCCATTTTTTCAAAAATTGCGACTAGTGGTCTAGAACAGAAGAACTGGAAGAAGAAAAAATAAAATAAAAAAGAAAGAGGAAGACTAAATGTGCCAATAGAAGACTGAATGCAAAATGGTCAAAACTAGATGACATATTGAACTGGATTCATGGACACCATCAAAATGGCATTGTAATTAATACCAAAATGATTCGAATATGTGCTTGTAACATAGTGCTACAGTGAAACTTAACACACTTTAAGGATGGAATGGGTTGGTGATACAGGTTTATGAAGTGTCATGACCTTAGCAGGAGAACAAAAACCAAAATATTTCAGAAAATGCCACAAGAGTATGAAGAGAAAATATTATTCCATAGCTTTATTATTCAACATCAAAAGAAAACCATTGTGCAACTGAGCCCGATAGCAAATATGGACAAAACTCCCCTGACAATTTATGTGCCAAGTAACAGAACTGTTGCCATGAAAGGTGCTAAAACTAACTATAAGACAAGTGGACATGAAAAACTGTAGTAGACTGTTGTCCTTTCATGTTGTGCTGATGGTACTAAACTTAATCCATCGATAATTTTCAAGTGCAAAACAATGCCAAAACATTCTGAATTACTGTCTGTCAGGTGGTGGTGTTCATGTACATGACAAGGGATAGATGGGCAAGGCTGGTATGAAATTATGTATTAACAAAGTGCGGGAGAGAAGGAAAAGTGCTTTGTTGAAGAATTCTCTTCTTGTGATAGATCAGTTTAGCAGTCATTTGAAAAATTATGTGACAGAGAAACTGCGCCAGGTAAATACAGAGCTTGCTGTTATTCCAGGTAAAGCGTATATGAGAGAGGTATGGAACAAATGGATGATGGATGAAACCCAACGTAAATTCATGCTGAAGGGAGTTTTAAAATGACCTAAAATCAAACAAGTGTGTCAGTGGATAAAACAGTCATGGCCTAGAGTGAGAAAAGACATTATTGTTAAATCTTTCAAGAAGTGTGGCATAAGTAATGCTCTCAGTGGCAGTGAAGACCATCTTATATATGAAGAGGACAACAGTGACGATGATGATGATGAAGTAGTAGTAGTAGTAGTAGTAGTAGTAGTTCAGATGATGATTTTCAGGGATTTTAGAGGACAGTTTGATTTTATAAACGTAGAATTTGTTTTTAGTCTGTCTTTGCAGTCTAGTAATAAAAATTGTAAAAATGTTATTAAAAAAACTGCTTGAAAATTAAGATGCGTCTTATAATCAGCAGGGTCTTTTAGTCCATAAAATAAGTATCATCTTTACCTTTAGCAGACATTAAAGGCAGTTGCATACACGTTGTGATACACGAGATCCAGCAAAATTGGCGACTTTAGTTAAGTCTGCACATCTCGAAACAAATGAGATCCTGTTAAACTATGACAGATAGGAAGACTCATGCCAATGGCAGCACTAGAGCAGCACCAATGTCTGATGGAGCAGGATACAGTATGCTCCTCCATGATGGTAAAAACAGTCACAGGGATATGCATAACAGAATTATTCCTTGGGAGAACACACACAGACACATTGTTCAAGGAATATCACAGTCCCCTCTCCCGCCAGTCCACATTTTCTGAAACTGTGACCCCACTGGGTGTAGGCCTACTCCGTGTAGGGCTCTGTCATTGTTGTCACAACTTGCTACAAACAGTGACATCCAAGCCATACAGAACAATTAGAATTATGAAACACTGGGATACTGTTAAACAGGACTCACTGACATCCCTGAGCCACAGTCTACGCTGTGCTGTTAACTGTCATCTATTGTGTAGCCCTTGAGATTTGGACACATTATTGTGCTACTCACTTCGTATCACTTCAAGGTGTAGTTCCACTTTATTGTAAGTTGCACTGTCATGTGCTGTATCAAATAAACAAATTCAAAAGCCATAGTTCCTTGATGAAGTGCGCCACAACACGTCATTCCCAGCCAGTTCACAGGGCCAGCAACAGCTCACAACATTCAGAGGACTGAATTTTCCCAAGAGTGTTGAGAGCCAAGCTGGAAGTGGGCCTTTGCAGCCAGCAGAGTTATAAGCAAGTCAACATCAGTCTCAAATGTACAGCTGGATGCTAAACTAATGCTGTTGCATGCTGTTGTCAGGCCACCAGAAGACCAGCTATGCTGTTTTTTGCTAGCAGAGGTGTGCCATATTGCTACACTGTGCAGCACAATACAGCATTTCCACAGCCAAGTATGGGGGAAGAGCCTACTTCCTGGGACAACAAACTCGGCTAGGAGTAGTACAAATACTCCTGGCTCAGGCAGCATTCCACATCCAGCAGCCAAGACCTGACAGCACGTGGCCTCCATAGCTGTTGAGTTCAACTCAGGGACTCTTGTATGTTTCTGATGGTCATAATTAGCCACAAGCTATGTAAACCAGTCACTGACTTTAATTGTGGGGCTGACACACTACTTGGTCAGCAAGGATGCAGTGCCGCCAGCCATTTCCTCAGCATTCCGCTGTATGGACGTCACACACTGCCTATTCGAGACAGGCCACACTATGACTGCGACCACTATAGTGACATATGGAGTCATCAAACAATACATGAAGAACTAATTGTTCTTGCATTCTGAACTCTACACTCCCTGCTCTACTGGAGAACTCATCTCGCCTACAGCACTAGACAGATGCAACAACCCCATAACACTACAGAAGATGACATTAAAAATTCTGTTAATATAATTACATTAAAATTTGTCTATATCTATAAACAACACAACAGTAACAATATTTTCAGGGGTTTACACTGCAGCCAAATCACCACAACATTCCAGCACCTCCCAAAACAGAAAGCATCATACTTAAAATTCTAAAATACAGTAAAAAGAGTGCCTGATAATGGAAATTATTTCTCAAACTGTATTATGCAGAAGGTGAATAAAAATAATGACTAGCTGGAAAAAAATTAAAACACTTCTTTTCATAGAACATGGGTTGGGAGTGCCAATTGCATGCATAACTGAACATTGGTTACTTTGTCAATATTCATGTGCATGAAATAAAACTTTGTGAAATGATCACCAGCAGAACACTCCATCTGAATATACTTTGCTACATAAGAAAGTAGGAAGGAAGACTGTGTTTAACGTCCCATCGTCATTGAGGTTATTAGAGATGGAGCACAGACTCAGATCGTGTCATGGATGGGGAAGGAAACCAGCAGAGTTATGTGGCTCCCCCTGTCAGAGGTTCGAGTCCTCCCTTTTGTGTGTGTGTGTGTGTGTGTGTGTGTGTGTGTGTGTGTGTGTGTGTGTGTGTGTGTGTTCTGTCCTTAGTGTAAGTCAGTTTAAGTTAGATTAAGCAGTGTGGCCTAGGGTGATGACTTCAGCAGTTTGGTCCCCAAGAACTTACCACAAATTTCTAAATTTTCCTTTTCCAAGGAACCATCCCAGAATTTGCCTGTAACGATTTAGGGAAATTGTGGAAAGACTAAATCTGGATGGCTGGATGCAGGTCTGAGTTGTTGTCGACCTGAATGTGAATTCAGTGTGCTAACCACTGTGCCACCTTGCTACAAAAAAGCATTTTTAAGGCAATTTCATGTTTTTTGCAGTTTGGGCCGAAATTTTCACCTATGTTCACATTTATTACAAATGTGAATTTTTCAGGTCCCTACAAACGATTGTCCAGAACTTAACTTACAGATCATACTTTCATTATGTTTTTGTTGTTCCATAGTTGATTCTGTATTATTGGAGATGTGATCTGTATATACAACTATTTTAATACATGTGGAAGGGAGATGAGGGCTTAATGTCCCATTGGCAAAGAAGTCATTAGAGACGGAGCACAAGCTAGAGTTGAGATGAGAATCTACCATATCAGTATCAGAGGAACCACCCTATCCTTTGCCTTGATCGAGCTAATGAAACGACGAAAAACATGAATCTGCATGGCTGGAGGGTTAGTTGAACCAAAATTCTTCTGAATGAGAGTCCAGTGTCTTAGCAGTGTGTCATTTTGCTCAATATATTATTTTATTACAGTACTCTTTATGGTTTGCAGCAATAGCTCTGAGAATGTCGTACATTTCTAAATGAATTTGCCCATATTTATTACACCTGTTTCTGTTTAATGAGAAGTTTGCCACACATGCTGTAGATGTGACAGATTGTCCCAAGATACAAACTGCAGTAATCTGGGACTTAGTGTGAGAAATATATGTCAGATAGGAGATTGTGGTGTTTCATACATATTAGGAAAACAACCCTCAAATCCTTTTTGCTAATCTCTTAACTAATCCTGCAAACAGTTTCCACTCATTGCCTGTCACTGTTTAGTAGACAAACTATTTCAGTATTTTACACGTATTAATAACTACTGTCAACTGTTCTAGTTACTAAGAGCAGGAGCACTCTATGTGTAACTTATGACCTGCTGGGGCATGAGAATGCAGTTTTTCATGAAGACATTGTTGATAAATGCTACACTGATTTCTTGCCATATCAGATCTGTAGGAAATAAGCTACTTTGTTTAATTGGGTGAATTATGTCACGGGGTTGTCACAAAGCTACAGAACTTCCACATGCTACCTGAGATTCTGTTTATTATGGAGGATCACTGGTAGTGATGCTCATCTTGTTACATTTCTCTGTGGTCTTTCAGCATCAAGCGTCTGTTTTCACGTCCCACACCATTAAGAGTATAGCCGCTGTCTACGTTAGAGTAGTTATTGTAAATTTTGACATTAATGGCTTATTTGATGTTCAGATCCCAATATGTTTATGTATGGGATATGGTTTCCATTTCAACGAACATAACCATGAGTGTGTTCATGAGACTGTGTGCCGCAACAACAGATTTGGCAAAATAACACTATTTGATGAGGCGTCATTATTCTCTACATTGTTCTGAAATTTTTTTGTCTTGATTGAACAATGTAACTATTACCCCATGAACAAAGCATTTTATAAATCCCAGAAGCACTGAGACGAAGGATGTCTTTTTCTGAGCACATCATCTCTAATTTAGGTAGTGTGGTCAGAAAATAGCTTCAATATGGTGGCTGACTAGGACTGTGCTTTATTTTCTGTAGCTTCCAAGAAAGGAAGGAAAGCTATAGTCAGATCACCCTCGTCATCTTATTCATTACAGGCATTCTTATGGAATATCATTTCCAGATATCTGAACTCAGAAACCAGGTGCTCATTGTCAGAAACAGATTTAGCTTTCTGCCTCATTCATGATCTGCTGGAGAAAATGAAGTTTAATGGAGGACTAGGCTAACAATTTTTAAATAAAGAATATGGTATACACAATTCGAATTTGATGTAAATGCCCAAAATATAATTTCCACCTACAGTCCTTTCTCCTTTTGAGTGGGAATGTGTTGATATGACCATGGTAGCCCGTTTAAGAGCTAATCTAATCAGAACTACCACTACTGTGGGTGGGGAGGCGGAGGGGGGGGGGGGGAACCATCAACCATTGATATAGTGAATGAGAGATTAAGTTAGCCATCTCTAACAAATAAAAACATGGCAACATGCACTCATCACAAGATGATCAGCCTATACCATCCCTTCTTTTATTCAGAGCAGCAACAAATAATAAGAGCCCTAGTATGTATTCAAACTGTTTTCTGACACCCTGAGAAAAGAAGAGATTTGGTGCCCAGGAAAAGACATCCTTCAGCTCAATGTTCCTCGAATTTATAAGTTCCCTGCGAATGGGGTGGGAATTACACTCAATACAAAGTAACTCTATAACACTGCACAAAACACCAATGCCATATTAAATATCTTGATTTCGTCAAATCTGTTGCTGCCAAACCTAGCCTCATGAACAAACATACACTATGTGATCAAAAGTATCTGGATACCTGGCTGAAAATGACTTACAAGTTCGTGGCGCCCTCCATCAGTAATGCTGGATTTCAATATGGTGTTGGCCCACCCTTAGCCTTGAAGACAGCTTCCGCTCTCGCAGTCATATGTTCAATAGGGTGCTGTAAGGTTTCTTGGGGAATGGCAGCCCATTTTTCATGGAGTGCTGCACTGAGGAGAGGTATTGATGTCAGTCGGTGAGGCCTGGCACAAAGTCGGCATTCCAAAACATCCCAAGCAAGCCCTCTCCATGAAAAACATGACCACACCATAACACCACTACCTCCGAATTTTACTGTTGGTACTACACACGCTGGCAGATGACGTTCATTGGACATTCGCCATACCGACATCCTGCCATTGGGTCGCCACATTGTGTACTGTGATTCGTCATTCCACACAACATTTTCCCACTGTTCAGTCGTACAATGTTTATGCTCGTTATACCACATCAGATGTCGTTTGGCATTTACTGGAGTGATGTGTAGCTTAGGAGCAGCCGCTTGACCATGAAATCCAAGTTTTCTCACCTCCCACCTAACTGTCATAGTTCTTGCAGTGGATCCTGATGCAGTTTTGAATTCCTGTGTGATGGTCTAGATAGATGTCTACCTATCACACGTTACTACCCTCTTCCACTATTGGTGGTCTCTGTCAATCAACAGATAAGGTCAGCCTGTATGCTTTTGTGCTGTACATGTCCCTTCGTGTTTCCACTTCAGTATCACATCGAAAACAGTGGACCTAGGGATGTTTAGGAATGTGGAAATCTTGCACACAAATGTATGACAAGTGACACCCAACCATCTGACCATGTGCGAAGTCCGCAAGTTCTGCGGAGCACCCCATTCTGCTCTCTCACGATGTCTAATGACTATTGAGGTCGCCAATATGGAGTACCTGGCAGTAGGTGGCAGCACAATGCAGCTAATATGAAAAACTTATGTTTTTTGGGGTTTTCCGGATAATTTTGATCACATAGTGTATGATTATGTCAGTTGAAACAAAAATCTTGTGACATGCCTCTACCAACTGGGATTTGTATATCCAAGAAATCAGAATGAGCAACAACTTTAACCGGGACAATGGCTATGCCCTTAGTGGTGCATGGAAACAGAAGCTTGATCCTGAAAGGCTACAGAGAAATAAGCTGTGTTCTACAGCATCTAACAATACCAGCATCACTACCAACATTCTTCTGTCATATATAGAGACAATCTCTGGCAGCATGTGGAAGTTCTGTGACTGGCATCTCCACAACATAATACAGCCAAACAAATAAAAGTACTTGATTGTCTACATGTAACTCCTGGCAATGACGATCGAGGAAGTAGTCAAAATCTTGAGATTACACGCAAATATGACGTGACAAGAAATCTGTGAAGCCTTTATCTAACCACAGTGGCAATTACAATTACTATGTTGTTTCATAACCTGTGACCTCTCACATTTTTCTCTCATCATGTCACACTTTTTTACTAGTTGTGCACGTTTTGTAAATTTAATTCTTGTCCATTTTCTTTGTACTATTAATCTACTGCTTGAACAAATATTACATTCCCTGACAATTTCTTTAAATGTGTAGCCCATGTCACCTACATTGACTAGCTGAATGCACATCAAACTCCCAAGTGTTTGTACACAATTGTACGGCTGCCAGTCATAACATATTTTTTAATTGCCTTTTTGGCCAAACTAATCAGCACTGTGGCAATGTGTGACAAGTTATAACACCTGATCTTCAAAATCAAGTAATGCTTGGAAAGTACAACACAGGATGTACACATAACTATTGAAATCAAGATAATGAGTTAAGGACTTAACCTTTGTCAGTAGTTAAGTTCTGATTTTGTCCAATATAAATGGTTTTGTTGAAAGCCTGAAACTGTGAATACAATGGGTGTGTTTATAAATAACTTTCTGCAACCAGTCATGATTTTCTTTTCATTTATTTTTACACAATGCATTTTGGGAAATGATTCTTTTCGAAGTGTTTATTTCTTTGTATTATTCCATTTTTTCGTAATGTTTTAGACGTGTGAGGTCCTGCTTTGTTTTTTTTTTACTATACTGCAATATATAAAAAATGCACGAATATTAGTTAGTCACAGATTTTTATATGTAGCTAGTGGCGAAATTTGGAAGAACTTTTACAGTTTTCTTATGGGCCATTTGTGCAGAGAGTCACACATGTTAAACATCACTCATAACATGTGAGCTGACTCCCCTTCATGCAACCTTTTTTTAACATATCAGAACAAAGACCATTTATGGCATAGCGGTTTTCTATTAGAAGAATAAATTTTGTGCATTTTGGACCTAATGTTTGGATTACTTTGTATGGAAGTGAAAATGACACACCAAGGCTAAGGTAGTACTATAAAAGCACAGACCAAGGTACAATCAACAGGCTTGACAAGTTTCAGAGAAGGAAACAATGTTAAACAAAGCAATTCCAGATGTTGATTTAAGAGTGCAATGCAATTTAGAGTATGAAGAATAATAGTGATGAGCATGTGAAAATACAGGAAATGAAAGAGAAAAAGTGTTTTTTTTTAGTAATAACAATGAGTCAAATTGAAAATAAAAGTAGAAGTGAAGGAATGGAATGAACACAATGACATAAACGGAACTCCGAAAACTTCCAGTGCCTCACTGTAGCAGCAATGCATTTTATTATTTTAACTGTCTATTGTCTCTTTGTAAGAACACAGAGCTGTAGACCTTTCATATACCTCTTCTGTTTATGTACGCAGATGCTTGTTCTTTTGCTAGAGATGTAGCTCAGGCGTAACTATGATGGTGAGGGATAAAGTAGGGTTGGAGGCTCTATTTCTATCTTCTAAATAGAAACTTTTACTGTGAAATGCCCAAATTCATCGTCAGAGGAAATATCTAACACTTCTTGACAAATTTTGGTATTTTTGCATTCAGCATGGCAGTATACACAACAGCACGGAACCATGTGTACACAACAGCTTCATGGTATTGGCTATTAGATTGTTCTACATGTGCTGGGATATGAATGGATAGTTGTGAATAACCTCAAATTTCTTTTACAAAAAGGAAATTAAATGCAGAAAACTGCTAAACTGACAGAGATAAATGGACTACTGTACTCCTAGCTGTCATAATAAAGATTCCTTCCTAAGGATTCAGAGAATTGGTTGGGATCAGATTGATCAGATAGGGTACAGGGAAGAGTAGAGGAAGCAATGTAAGCACTGTGCCAGCTTCCATTCAGAGATTATACAAGAACTGTATAGACAGAGAAGTACAAGTAGAGTAGTAGTAGTAGTAGTAGTAGTAGTAGTAGAAGAAGAAGAAGAAGAAGAAAAAGAGAACAGTAAATGCGTGAAATTTTTTAAAAAATGTACAGTTTATCATTTACTTATTTACTGCTCTCCCACATTTCTTCTATTTTTTGTTTCCCCATTTTTATTTATTTCACAATTCCTCCTTTATTTCTATTCACTTTTCTTTAATTGCACTATTCTTCCCATTAAAAAAAAAATTCATTTGTTCTCATAACCCATATTAAATGTTCAATCTATCCAAGCCTCTAATTATCTGATTAACTGGAACATGGGTCACTGATGTACTTTTGCATCTAATAATATTCTCACCAACATCTTTTGCTTTGCCTCCCTTCTACTTCAAAATAAATGAGTCCTTCTAGTCATGGTGTTGAGTGATTTGTCCCGCCACCCCACCCCCTTCCCCTTCCATCTACCCTACCAATCCTAATGAATATACAGGGTGATTCAAAAAGAATACCACAACTTTAGGAATTTAAAACTCTGCAACAACAAAAGGCAGAGCTAAGCACTATCTGTCAGCGAATTAAGGGAGCTATAGAGTTTCATTTAGTTGTACATTTGTTCGATTGAGGCGCTGTTGACTAAAGTTTTTGGTCCCTTTTTCTTCGAAGGTGCTATTGTAACTGGACTACAGTATCTGGAGATGTTAGAGAATTGGCTGTTCCCTCAGCTCATAAACAAGAAGCACAACAATTCATATTTCAGCAGGATGGAGCGCCACCACATTGGCACTTATCTGTCCGTAACTACCTGAACGTCAACTACCTGAGGCGATGGATCAGCCGCCAGGCAGCCCGTGACAGAGCACTTCATCACTGGCCTCCAAGAAGCCCTGATCTTACCCCCTGAGATTTTTTCTTATGGGGGTATGTTAAGGATATGGGGTTTCGGCCACCTCTCCCAGTCACCATTGATGATTTGAAACGAGAAATAACAGCAGCTATCCAAACTGTTACGCCTGATATGCTACAGAGAGGGTGGAACGAGTTGGAGTATCGGGTTGATATTGCTCGTGTGTCTGGAGGGGGCCATATTGAACATCACTGAACTTGTTTTTGAGTGAAAAAAACCTTTTTAAATACTCTTTGTAATTATGTACAACAGAAGGTTATATTATGTTTCTTTCATTAAATACACATTTTTAAAGTTGTGGTATTCTTTTTGAATCACCCTGTAGATGGGTGTCGGACAAGGCCCAGCAGAGACTGATGTCAAAAGAATTGCAGCATCATAGCAAAGAGGGGTGACAGCATCATAGCAAAGAGGAGTGAGGAACGACCCAATTAGCATATTCTATGAAACAGCAAATGAAGTTGAGCATGTTGTGCTCAGTGGTTATGCTTTGAAGCTGTGGCCAACTTCGATCTTGATACCATCTGGTGGTAACCATTCATTCAGGTGGATAGCAGGTTGATGGTTATGGCCATATAAAAGCATGTGCAAAAGTCACGACAGCAGACATATGGTACAACTCTGATGAGGTAGGACATGCCCTCATAGATACTGAAACACTATGTTTTGGGTGGATGCACAGGACTGGTCTTGCAACTGGGCTTTTCACAGGGATATGACCTATGTGGCAAGGGGTTGAGGATATATGTGGTGTAAGATATTTCATACACTGGATGGATCAATACAAACATACTGTCAAATATTCTCACATTACAAGCTATCCTACAGTCCACAGTACAATTTCCATTTCCCATCCCTTTCAGTTTTCCACATACCTATTTATGTTTACCAGGTGTAGACGTATGAAACTGGAATTTGGTTGCAATAATTACACGACTGTTGTCTGAAACTGATAAACAATATTTATTCACAATAATCACCATTGCTATTTATACATAAAAAAAGCCAACAGTAGTTCTTCTTATGAAGTGAACCAGTCAGCGAGCCATTTTCGTATGAATTGAAGTGTTTTTCAGTGACAGTGTGTCCCAGTGATAATTGAATGGAGCCAAGTCTGGAGAATAAGAGAATAAACCACATGCCTTAGTACTTCACAACTGAATGCCTCAATGACTTTGTGTTGCCTTTTTCCGTATTCCCGTCATTTTTCACATAATGCTTGATTTAAATCAATCATTTGCTGTTGGTGGAGATCAGTGTTCACATTTTCACCAGGTTTTAGCAGCTCACAATAGATGAAACCCTTCTGATCCCACCAAACACAGAGCACTGTCATCTTTCCAAAGTGATTTGGTTTTGCAGTGGATGTCTATGGTTTGTCTGGATACACCCATGATTTACAATGCTTAGGGTTCTCAAAATATATCCATTTTTCATCACCTGCCGCTATTCGATGGAGAAACAACTTTCTTTTGCATCTGGCAAGCAGCATTTCACAAGTGGTCTTTCGATTTGTTTGCTATCTTTCTTTCAGTTCATGAGGAACCCATTTTCCCACCTTCTGTATCTTTCCCATTGCTTTCAACTGAAAGGAAATGGCTTTCTGTGTCACATTTAATTGTTCTGTGAGTTCCTATTGAGTTTGAGTATCATCTTCATCCAATAAGACCTGCAATCCGTTGTCTTTCAAGTTTTTCAGTGGTTTCCTGTGCTTGTCATTTCTCGTGTCAAAATCACCACTTCTGAATTTTTTGAACCACTCGAAACACACTATTTTCCCAAGTACGTGTTCACCAAAAGCTTTGACAATTCTTCAGCAGTTTTCTTCACATGATAACAGAAAACCAATGCTGTCCACAAATCGTAGTTCGTAGTAGGCACAAAACTCGACATGTTTACAGGTTTGAAAGAGATACCAATGTATGAAACTTGGGTTACTATGTTCCGACATCAGTTGACAGCCGTTACAGTAAGCAGTTGGCAGCTAGCACCATCTATAGGGGCAGTCCAGTTTTATACTATTACACCTGGTGTCTTCCGTCTTATACTGTATTTCCTAAACTGAAGTACCTGCTCTCTAGCAAATGGAAGAGTACACCACATATCACATCACCACTTCCTACTGCTGCCTCTTCAACATGTATCGACCCCCTAAAACTCCCTCCCAACATTGTAGAAGCCCAGAATATAAACATATGCAAAACACAGCTGTCAGTCTATGCACTAAGAAACTCAATCCTGCAGAATGTCCTTTCCACAGTCTCACCTTCAGCCCTATACGCAAATTCAATCTTGCTGTACTGTCAAAGATCTACTCTCTTTCTTCTGCTCCCTGCAGTAGAAAAACTTTCCTGCCACACAACTCTGTGACTAAAACTGAACCGATGCGAACACTGAACCTTACCTCTGCCACAGCATATCCTCCGCCTTCATAGATGTGTACTCTCCTCCAAACTTACGCAACAAACAGATCTTCCCTGCCACATTTGCACACAGCCCTAATTGTCCAAATGTATGCACACCTCTATCCAAGTCTCCATTTCTTTAGTTTTATCTTTTCCGTCTCTCCCGTTCACTCAAGCTTAAACCATCTACCAAAATCTACACCCACACTATTTTCTTTGCAATCTCCCTATACCTCTTTTCTGCCTTGCCAAGTTTTCTATGACATTCAATCTGTTCAAAGACCACAAGTGTTTGGTGTTAAAAGGCATTTGGGTGCCACAGCCGCCCGTAAATGTACCAGCTGGAAAACTGCAACTCCACAGTAAAAATTAATTCTGGGCATAAAATATATTGCCATTCAGATGTCTGGGTGGGAGACGCTGAGGAACAACCCACCTAAATAGGGAAGAAATCATGATTAAGAAGAAGAACAGGGGATATTAAGACCCTCTGGCAAGTGGAGAAGTTGGAGAATGTGGAGGAGGAAATGAGAGTGGATATAATGGGAATCTCTGAAATATGATGGGAACAGAATAGAGAATAGATAAGTCATAAATTCAAAGTATTTGACTAAGGAGGAAAATGTAAAGGAATTTGTGCTGTTGGCAAAACATTAGACCTACACGTCAATGAAAAAATGACATCAGTGAGATATGTCCATGAAAGGTTGATAGCAGTGAAAATCAAAAGAAGGAAGAAAACTCTTGTGGTAATACTAACATACTTGCCAAACAGCAGACAGCCTAATGAAGTAAATGAAAACTATGCGAACACAGAGGATATAATAAGACAAATAAAAAAATGTGGGCATGGTTAATAGTACTGAGTAACTGGAATGCAGTAGTATGTGAAAGCCACGATGAAAGATTATGGGAAGCTATGGATTAGGAAAAAAGAATGAGAGGAGAGCTCTTGGTACACTTTTGGAAAAGAAACTGCTTCATTACTGGAAAAACTCTGTATGGACAATACAGGAGAACACACACTTGCAATGGTCCAATTGATGCAAACACATGCCAGATGTTCTGATACAGAAAATATTTAGAAATTGTTTGAAAAATGCTGAGACATTACGAGGAGCCGATAACAATTCAGACCGTGTCCTTTAGTAGGAAAAATAATTATTGAGCTGAAAAAAAAATTAATGTGAAACGACTTAAAAAAGGAGTAAGTGAGGAAAGTAAATGGAAAAGGAAAAAAAAACCTATGAGAAATGAGTTACGTATAAGACAGCAGTAACAATTGGATTTCATTGAAAAACTGCACTGTATTTACTCGATTATATGATGAGGTTTTTTCTCATTTTTGTCATTCAAAAAATACAGTCATCCCAAATTCCCAGATTAAACAACTGCTGCTGATGCCACTGTTTTTACGTTGAGTAATCAATTAGATAAAGGTTTTATATACCAAAGCAGCACTTCCTGTCAGTTTAGCACAACAAACTGTACTAAAAACAATGTGTTTTGGAGAGATGTTTAATGCGGTGTATCATTGGAACTGCATAGTTTCATAATATGCAAGTATAAATACAAAAACCTTTCAGTATGACATATGTTAGCTTCATAAGCCATGAAATCAAGATGCCAGCAGCTTGATTTGCTTGTGTTGGCCAATCACTGAACAGGAGACACCATCTTTTCAGGTAACTGTTTCATAGAATATTACACAAGCAGCATGTATAATACAGACCCTTAACATCTCATATTGAAGGTATTTTAAATCAGTCTCTGCAACTACAACAAAACACATATTTTGTCACCCAATCTGTTTTATTTTATTGAAATAAAACATTACCAGTGATCTGCAATGAAAGATTTACAATATCGCTTGCTTCCTAAATTGAAAAACAGTTTGCTCCAAAAGATGTTGATTTTACTTATGGTATTTTATGTCAGATTTTCGCTCACATCAGTAAACATCTGCTTGCACATTTTTGAGGTATTCCTTTGTTTGGCATGTTGTTACTGGCCTAATCCCACATTCTTTACAGAACTAAGCATTTCTTGATGTAAAACCCAACCCAAACACAGCACCACAAAGCAATGTGGTGGAAGGCTGGAATCAACAGTACCAAATGAAGGAATAGCTAAAAAATGTGGAAGCAGCTGTTGTTTCCTGACATGAACAAAAATTGAACATAAAACACAATAAGTAAAATCAGCATCTTTCGTAATGAAATGCTTTTTGATTTAAAAAGCAGGCCACATTGTAAATATCTTTTACTACATACCATGGATGATGTTTTGTTTCAATCAAACAAAACACGTTTGGTGACAAAATGCACGTAATCTTGTAGCTGCAAAGATGGACTTAAAATACCTTCAAGATTCATACAGCATTAGCAGACAATATGATGACACAAATGAAATTAATGTCTCAAATTAACATATACAATGAGGTGACAAAAGTCATGGGATAGCAATATGAACATATACAGATGGCGGTAGCATTACCTGCACAGGGTATGAAAGGACATTGCATTGACAGAGTTGTCATTTGTACTTAGGTTATTCATTTAAAACGGTTTCCAACACGATGATTGTGGCCGCAGCACAACAGGAATTAACTCTGAACACAGAACGATAGTTGGAGCTAGACACATGGGACAGTCCATTTCGAAAATTGTTATGGAATTCAATATTATGAGAGGAACAGCATCAAGAGTGTGCTGAGAATACAAAATTTCACTCATTACCTCTCACCATGGACAATGCAGCGGCCAACGGCCTTCACTTAACGGCAGAGTGCCAGTGGCATTTGCTTGCAGTTGTCAGAGCTAACAGACAAGCAACACCACATGAAATAAGCACAGTAATCAATGTGGGACATATGATGAATGTATCTGATAGGGCAGTGTGGTGAAATTTGCCATTAATTGGCTATGGCAGCAGACAACTGACATAACTGCCTTTGCTGGCAGCATGACATCACCTACAGCGCCTCTCCTGAGCTTGTGACAATATCAGTTGGACACGAGGTGACTGGAAAACCATGGCCTGGTCAGATGAGTCCCAATTTCAGTTGATATGGGTTGATGGTCGGGTTCTAGTGTGGTGCAGACCCCACAGAGATATCGACCAAAGTTGTCAACAATGCACTCTGCAACCTGATGGCTCTATAATGGTGAGAGCTGTGTGTACATGGAATGGATTGGGTCCTCCAGCCCAAATGAACGGATCATTGAATGGAAATGATTACGTTCGGTTACTTGGAGACCATTTTCAGCCATAAATGGATTTTGTGTTCCCGTACAATGATGGAATTTTTCAGTTTGAAGAACATTCTGGACGGTTTGAGCAAATGATTTGGCTGCCCAGATTGCCTGACATGAATCCTATCGAACATTTATGGGACATAATTGAGAGGTTAGTCTGTGCACGAAATCCTGCACTGGCAACACTTTTGCAATTATGGACAGCTATAGAGCCAGCATGGCTCAATATTTCTCCAGGGGACTTCCAACACTTGTTTAGTCTATGCCACATCAAGTTGCTGCACTAAACTTGGCAAAAGGAGGTCTGACACAATATTAAGAGGTATCCCACGACTTTTATCACCTCAACGTAAACACTATTGTAAAAAGCAATGCTAAGCCTTCACAAACTGTGATTAGACAAGAACCTAATATCACAAGCTCATGATCAGCAGTGACATTTATATCCTTGCTTGTCAAAAACATTTGGCTGTTTTTTTCCTAATATGTCACTATTTCCATCACTCGTGTTTGGAGCCCCTAAAGCTGCCACCGCTCTACCACATGGTTAATTTTCAAGGTTTGCTACAATGTTAATCCTACGTTGTACAATTTCTGCTAATTCAGCTGTAGCGCACCACGAGAACACAACATTGTTGTCACTCAGTATGCTTATATTGTCAGTGCTGTAAGAAATGTAAACTGAAGCAACTAACAATGGATGCAAAATACAGCTGTGACTCAGTTGAGAAACATGGGTCTGCAAGTTCGCAGTTACCAACTTGTTCATGAAGACAGTAGAATGCTAGTTTTAAGTTAATGGCGACTCATGAAGCACAGGTCACAAACAACTGTGCAGCAGGAAAAAAATTTTGTGTCACTGAAGTGAATGTTTGTAGATGGCATCAAGATGAAGAATAAATTAAAGAATGCCAGTTCCACACACCAAACTTTCAGGGGACCATAGCAGGGGAGGTTATACAATTTGGAGCACCAAGTTGTTCAGTACATGGAAGAGAAATGCAATGAAAGCTTCCCGATCACTTGAGAGGTTACCTAAATGAAAGCACTGAGATAAGATTGATGTGTGAGGATGAAGAAGACAACAGGGCTTACATTATGATGCAAAACTGTGCCACCTCAGCAGCTTCTCATGGTATATGATGAAAAACTACTTGCAGCTTAGCATCATATAATCCAAACTATCTGCTAGGGCATAGAGGCAATATCTATCAAATGTCTGTTTATTTTGATATGCAGTCAAATGTTACTGTCAAGGTGACAGGCATGAAAAGCATTCATATAAGGATTTCTGGCAATGAAAAGGTCAGAATAACAGTAATACTGGGTGCACTGGCAGCTCCTTCGGCCCCTTATAAGATTCTTCACAGGAAAAAAATACCTAAACAAAAACTGAGTGTAGGGCTTGCTTAACAGAAGGAAAATGTTGGTGCTGGATGCTGGATTCTTTCAGAGGACACCTCACCCAGAATGTTAAGGATCTGATAGCAAATAACAACACAGACCTAGTTATAATGCCTAGTGGTTGACCTCAACTTCAAGTCATCAGCATTGTTGTGAACAGACCTTTTAAAGATCACCTGTGACAGCTTCATACTGAGTGGCTTCTTCAACCACTCCAGATGAGAAGTTAAAGAAACCCTCAGTACCCATGTGGGGCCAGTGGATCCTAACTGTCTGATGCAGAATCTCAAGTGGGCCAGAAGGTGACATACTGAAGGAAAAAATTCCAGTAGGCTTACAAATGAAGATAGTGATGTGCAAGATAGTGAAAATGCTAAGTAAGGAAAACCATTTCATTTTATTTCCCCTTTTATTGACAAATGTAGACAATCAATAAATGGTGTAAGCTTACAATGGATAAGGGAGATACTTGGTAACAATAAAACAGTTTGTAATTTTGACCAGTCAGATTAGGTTAAAAATAAATTTTCCCCAGGAGCCTATACCTCAATGTGGGCGGAGGGGGGAGTCTTCTATCCAGGGTCATCTTATACTTGGGTATGTACGAAGCAGCACAAGAAATAAATGGTCTTCAGGAGAAGAGTTATATTAAGAAACCATAGGTAACTGTGAAACGATTAATAAGATGAGTGGGGGGTTGGGAGGGGGGAGGGGGTGGATAAAAAGAAATATTAAAACACCTTCCGCAACACACGAGTTCTTAACCAAATTTGAAGCTGATAAAATTAGAGCAGAATGGCTACAACAGAACTGTGAAGAAATTTAAAAACTACAAAGCAAGGGAGGAATGATGTGACATACTGAGACAAATAACTTGAACTTCAGAAAGCGAAAGGGGAATACTATGTGGATGATAAAAGATGAGAATGTTAATGAAATAATGAATGACTGGGACAGGTACTTAGAAGAATTTTATGCTGCAAAAAGTCCTCCAGATGCTTTGTAAATACAGGATGAAAAAGAACTGTTCAAAGAAGACAAATGATTTCAAATCATTACGAAGAAGTTGAGCTGGCACCAATGAAAAGGAACTGTGGAGAAGGAACTTGTGCAGATGGAATCAAAGGCTCAAGCCAAGGGAAGGTAGAAATACTGTAACTGTGCAGTAACATTTATCACAGAGATGAGTAGTGGGCAGATGACTACACAAATACGATAATGCTGCAAGTACTAATGAAAATTAATGGCATGAAATATACAGAATATAGGACATTAAGCCTGAGATCTCATTCGGCAAAAATGCTACTACAAATAATGGATAGATGATTGCAACCAAAAGTTGAGAGGGAATGGGATGAAGAACAGTTCAGCTCCAGTAGTGTGAAAGGTACAATAGGTGGAACTGGACTGTTACAAATATTTGTAAAGTGATACCTAGAAAAAAGTTCATGTCATTTTTGTTGACTTGTAGAAAAGTCTTTGACAAAGTTTGATGGGCTAAACTTTTGGTTATCCTGGAGCAGATTGGAGTTAATTGGAAAGAAAAGCGACTAATAAGCACAACACCACAACAAGTAAAAGTAAAAGTAAAGGTAGGAAATGAGACATTAGAAAGATTTAATATCTATTTAGATAATTCAGTTAAAAAAAAGAGTGTTGTGACAATAGATAGCGAAATGTATAAGATTTGCTGACAACACTTTATTACTACATGCAAATGAAAAGTCAATCAACAATATGTTAAAAGAAATGAACAGCAGCTACAAGGAAGATAGAATGACAATAAAATGTTCAAAAGGCTAAGCCAACTATTTTTATTAGGCACTCAAGGAAAATAAAAATGAAAATTTGAGATCAGTTAACTGAAGAAGTTGATAAGAGTTAGGTATCTAGTATGTAAAATAACTAGTAAGATGGCATGAAAACAAGGGTGGCTATTGTGGAAGAAATGTTTTACAGTAGTAGTATTTTCTACAGACTATTAAATAAACAGACAAGGAATACATTACAGAAGAGTTTTGTATGGAGCATTACCCTGTATTGCTCCATAACAAGGACATTGTGGTGTATACATATAAAGAGGATTATGAGATGTGTATCTGGAGAAGAACAGGAAGAGTGTAATGGACATGTATAATAGGGAATGAAGTTTTGTTACACAGGATGAATGAGAAAAGAAATACTGGGGACAAATGGTTAGGACACTATGCGTGAAGAAACTAGAAGTTACGGTCGCTGGGATAAGAAACAAAGAGGAAGAAGCAGGTAGCAGTTAACTGATGATACAAAAAGGGTCGAGGAAAACCAGGAGGACTGGAGAATGCTCAACTTGCCATAATGAACTAGTCTTACGGGCAGAACAAATACTACTACTACTACTACTACTACTACTACTGATAATAACAGTAATAATAATAATAATAATAATCTATTTAGAGGAAGGAGCAACCAGTAGGGAAACCACTGCCTTTTGCTAAGGTGCATACAGTATTAAACGTATTACTAGCACCATTAGGTTATCTATGAATTTTTCAAACAGCTATCATATTACAGAACAATCCAATAAAATTAATGTAATTACATGGAACAAATAAGGGGGAGCAATAGCTACTGGCCGACATAAATGGGAGTTTCACTCCTGTGAAAAATGCTTAATCTAAGTATGACAATTGTTCTGTAAACAACTCTTGCCAGTGGAATTAGCATTCTGTAAATACCACAGAACAATGAAAGAATTAAATTTACATAAAAATATAAAGAATTCTATTGTCCACCAAAATAAATGACATATGTTTAATAACTGCTGGATGGAGAAAAACACTTTCAGACCTCTGGAATCAATATCACAAAATAAACTGCACCCACACCTAAAGTTTAGTAAACTAAAGAAAGTGTTTGCAAACCTGTACAAAATGGCACCACGAAATGTGCACTACCTATTTTTATGACTAATGAATGATTACTGCGCATGAATACAACCAATTATTCAAAAAATAAATTATAAAACTTACTGTTATTAGAAAAATTAAATCTATTAAAGATGGTAGGAAGGAGTTACTTAATCAGCATAAAGATAATTCAACATAAATGCCACGCAATTAAATGAGATTGAATATGCTTTATTCATATTCATCAATCTTGGACAGGATATATCTACTTTTTCTAACTGGAATAAAGTGCAAATTGCCCAAATTAATGAGATAATTAAACAAATCATACCTTTAGCTCTTACATACAATGCAATTTCAGGAGACACAGGGAAGTGCATGATAAAGGGCAACAAATAAGTGAAAAATATTAACAAAATTCAAATATTAAACACATAGAAAGTAAAAATCAAATATAAAAGATTGAAATAATGGCATTAACGAAAGAGAAGGTATGAATATAACACTGATGGCTGGTATATCATCTCATAACTAGCCTGCCTTTTCACAACACACACTTTTGTCTGGGATCTGACTCTTCATCTCTGCCCCTACATTTTTAAGGATGCTTATTTATCACACACTGCAAGGCAGTTGTCAAAAATTACCTGAAAAGATTATCTTCCACCAGCAACATAGTACACAAATAAAAACAGAGCAGTTAACAATACAGTCTGCTACGCCTCAATGAATGTGTTGGAAACAGACCTGACTATCCATTGGATCATACTATTTTTGACTTCTGCAGTGGAATTTTGTAGCAGTGCACAAACATGTTCCCAGGCTGATAACAGGGCATTTACTTTGTCACGATATTGCTTGTTTGGATCAGTTAATGCGTGTTCAAGGCCCTGGAAAACAAAAGAGGATTTATTCAGTTTCATTTTTCTCTCTGCACATCTGGTTTGCTTGAAACATAACAATCTCCTTTGTACAATATTTACTTAATGAAAAAAATTTTGACTATTCCAAGCTGACTAACGAATACCTGCACACAATTAAGTGGTAGCAAAGAGCAAAAGATTTTAATATGAAGACCTTCAAAATCCAAATTTTTCTTTTATCTTCATGTACACACAAGAATATACAAGAATAACACAAACACTTTTTATAAACAGATTCACATTACATTGAGTCCATTTATAATTTGTTACCATGAGGCCAAACAAATTTTAAAACAAAGAAAGAAAACAGTGAGTAATGTATTTTACATGACAAAACAAATGACAAGCTTTATATTTAATAATTAATTCTCTGTGGCCGATAAAGGTGATGTACGAGGGTGTGCGAAAAGCAATGCCTCAAAGGTTTTTTTGTGTAAAAACTCGTAAAGCTTTTTAAATTAAACAAATATTACTAGCATTCTACGTCTTTATTCTTAGTGTCTACACATTTGCAGCCCTCTGCCGGTACATGCCTCTGAACTGTAGCATGTAACATGGTGGTGTGTAACGTAACTATGTCAGTGTGTGAGAAACAGTGTGCTGTAATCCAGATTAAAATTCACAGAGTTCATCCACACATGGAACATTCTCTCCTTCAACATGACAGCGCCAAACCACACACAAGCACTGTGACTTCTGCAACAATCCAACAATTTGGACCGAGTCATCAGTCATCCTCCATTTAGTACCAACTTGGCCCCACTTAATTGTCATTTGTTTCCAAAACTTAAAGAACACTTTTGAGGACTTAACTTGGATGGTGATTAAGTGGTACAAGCAGAGATGAGGTGGTTGCTCTTTCAACAAAGTCAAACATTCTAGATTGATGGTATCAACAAATTAGTCTAACGTTGGGACTAATGTGTTCGTTGCCAGGGTGACTATGTCAAGAAATAAATATGTAGACATGAAGAATTCAGATGCAGAATATTACTAACCTTTGTTTTATTTAAAATGCTTTAAAAGTTTCCACATAAAAAATTCGGAGGTATTACTTTCCAGCATGCCCTTATACCACAGACATGTATCAGCAGATGTGTGATCTAATGGGGAAGGCAAAAGGACTACTGGAATACAAAACCAAATAAGGATTTTTAAAGTATGTTCATGATGAAAAAGTAGGTATGCATGTAGTTTTCATCAGGAGAGAGAAAGAGCTCCACTAGAAGAGGTACGAGAAGGTCTGACGCAGAGAAGCAACCATGTTTATGAACAGAAACTGCTGGACGGTGTACAGATTCTGATAATATAACTATTTTCATATACATGGCTAACTTAAATGCAATTAATGAAACACTCAATTGCAAGAGAGAAAATTTGTTAGGCGGCAAGGGAAAAAAGCCAAAAGGACAAAGTAGTATGCACTGTAAGCACATCTGTGAATGTTGCACGTAACAAATGGTCATAATGTGATTCTGATGGAAGGTCAACTTTATTTCGGACATTTAAATTAATGTTCAGAACATCTGGGAAGGAAGAAGTCTTCAAAAGGCCAGGATGACAGTACATCCTTTTTTTATAGTTAATGAATAGTGAAAACATTGCAGCGATATGGGAGTAAGTGTATGGATTTTGAGGAACTATTTCTTTGTATAACCTTTTTATTTCTTTTCCTTACTGTGGAAGAAGGACCATAAACAAAGATTACGCATTCTCTGAAGGTCTCAGGATCTCACTAAAGTACTTCTGTTGGTTGTGTGATTTCTTAGATCCAGTTACATTAAATTCTGTGTATCAATATCCAAGCTGCAGTACAGACCATGGCAACAAGTACTTTGTAATATTATTAGTTATTTGCTTTCTTGATCTAAAATGTATGATATAAAAGTGGAGTGACAGATAGTATGTCTTCTGCCCTTATCCTTATGGTACTTACAGAAAGTATAAAATGGAAGACAACAATACTGTTTATCAGTATGCCTGAAATGCTAATTCCCCTAATTTATACGTACTTCATGAGAAAGTCGCTTCCTTTTCAATGATTGCAGTATAACTGTCCAATATTTGCTACCCTTTAGTATGAATAAACAGGCAGATAATGAAACTAACACTACCAAATTCCTTCAAACTCTTACATCAGGTTCCTAAAAACCCCAGACTTGATTAGAAAACTTAATTATAAGCTCTCTTTTCAGAGATGCATTACTTTTTCCTTTGAGAATTTCCTGGATAAATTTTTATTTTGATTTTACTTGACTTACAAATGATTTTATTTGCTGCTTCTATTACACATTATTTTACAAAGTTATCACTAGATGTGGAAAATATATCAAGGAGTCACTCAAACCTTGCAAGAGAATATTGAAGACTGCTTTTACGTTATTTATGTGCATCATACATATAAATTGGACACATCTGATTTGAACTGTCACCCATTATACCAAGTGAAAATTTTGTCCAAGACATTCTGGATATCCTCAATGGTGTCCAGTAGTGGTACTTTATTGTAGTCAGTACTAAAGAGCGCTGCTTACTTTGTCTGGCAGATAGTATATGTTGAGAGAACTGGAAACATCCAACTTTACTTTTGTTTATGACTAATACTTGCTATATGAAGTAATATGTTTCCTCAAAACAAAAGACAAGGAGGAAACTGGTCACAGTCTCTTGCAAGGAGGATCATAAACTATTTTCTTGTCTAATCTCAGGAAATTAGAAAAAAAATGAAACCAGGCTGGCTGACCTAAGCAATGAATTCAGTCAAAATCCTCTTGGAGGTATTCATTACTGTATCACATCACCTCATGTTTCAATGCATTGTGACACCCTGCAGTTTAACATGAAGAACATTTAGATAAGAGCATGTAAGCTTTTAAGCCTAAGGAAAGAGATAAATTCTCAATAACTCTCATCAGGGACAATGCCTGGATAAATACAACATCCACAAATATGTGAGAGTGCAGGAAGGCCTGTGACACACAAAGTTAGATAATTTGCAATAGTTTATCAGGCTCTTACAGGAAGGACGAGAAACCTGGAATTACACACACCCAGCCTCTACTATACCTCATAATATATGCCACTATATTTCCCTCTCACTTTATTTGTTTTCCTTCACCCTTGAAATATCTTCTTTGTCTCGTGGGTACTTCCAAATTATTAACTGGGAAATATTCTCCACTGATTCTATGTACTTAAAACTGGAATGCAATCTGAGCTGCAAAAACTTAGAACATAATGTTATTGCATTCTACGTCCTACTCCAAAGTTTCTTCGGGATGTGAGTCTTTACCCTAGTTCCATTCCTGTGCACAGAAGGAGAATTTTTCATCGTTAATTGTATCAAAACACATTTGCATGAGAAAGCTAATAAAATTAGAATGAGACAATTTTGTCTCACTTAGGCAAATACCAGCCCTAAGCACTATTAATAGGCATACACTAGTGAAGAAAAGAAGAAAAACATTTTTCAGAGCTAGTAGTTCTTTCCTCAGGGGAGGAAGACGAATCTGTTTGAGGAAAGTTAGAGAGGAGGAGTGGGTCAGTCATACGCAAGGATGAGAGAGATCTACTTGTTGTGAGAACAAAGGGAGGAAAATATGAAATAGGAGACACCAGAGATTAGATCACAGATGATATGATCAAAAGTTCTGAAGGTTATTATAGTTTTTGATATTTTTGTGTGTGTATCAATAGTACATACAATTTAATGTAATTATATGTATTGTACGTAATTCTTAGATTACAGCATACCCTGATATACTCAGCATACACTATCTATGACACTATTTTAGATTCATACAAACAGAATCAACCTTAATTTTCTACTATCTTTTCTTTCACCCTAACTTTCAAAACCTTCAGGAAGAAAGGATAAACAAGAATTGCACATTCTCAATAACATGATCACTTATAGCATATAAATGACAATCACAAGATGACAAGAGTTAAATCTGTACTAATGTTCATGCAACGACAAACATGCACAAAAATGGGACATTATTTAATTCTCAAACTGTAGGGAAAAATTCTCCAGTGTAAGGCAATAGAAGGTGTGGGTTTGTTGAGGAGTTTCTTTGAGTGATCCAATATGAAGCTGGGCCACTTACAAAATCAGATTTAAGAGCAGCAGGACCAGTTTGTAGCCACACAACTGCAGTTTCCTGAAGGAGAAATGATGGAGGGTGGGAATGATGAAGATACGGGAATGACTCCATCTTCTATTTAAGAATAATTGTGAATAATTAGTATCAGAGTATGTGAAAGATAGTTTCTTTTGTGGTAGAAAAAGAGTATAAAAATGTGTGAATTTAATCAGTTACTTCAGTTTTGTTTCCCTAACTTGAAAATACCAATGACCAAAATTTGTTTGGTAAAAAAATTTAACATTTCAAATACTTAAACGTTAGCATTTATTAGTGTTCAACACATTAGTAGTTCGATCTCACTGGTACAAAGGAATCACATGTTCTGTTGGATTAAACTTTGCAAAGTGTAACTTCCTTCATGCCTGAAGCGAGGGTTTCCAATCTCCCTCTAACAGCAATCCTTTCCCTCTCACTTGGCCTTCCAGGAATACTCACCTTCGGCTCCACTGTACCTTCCTTTTGCACACCCCTTCAATGTGTATCTAACTTAGCATCTATATGGTGAGGACATCTCTATAAAGGGTAAAAGAATGGACTCCCAAATTACTGAGCAATATCCTTACATGTCTATTTGCTGCAGAGTTCTTAAGCATATTCCAAGTTTGAATATAATACAATTTGCTCAAGAGGGACAAAGTTTCTATGCACAAATCGACACAGATTTAGAAAGCATCACTTGTGTGAAACTCCGTTTGACCTTTTCTCACATATCTTGGGAACCACTGATGATGAACAACAGGCAGATTCCACATTCCTAGACTTCCGGAAAGTGTTTGACACAGTACCCCACTGCAGACTTTTAACAAATGTCCGAGCATACAGAATAGGATCTCAGATATGTGAGTGGTTTGAAGACGTTTTCAGTAACAGAATCCACTATGTTGTCCTGCAGGGCGAACGTTATGAGACACAAAGATAATATCTTGAGAGGCCATGGGAGTGTGTGGTTGTGTGCATTAAAGTTTATAGTTTTGCTATAAAAAGAGCTAGTGTGAATGCTGTTATCTGATATGTATTTCTGTGCTCGATGAATGGATTCTGCTACAGGTATGTGACTGCCTTTCCCTTACTGTTAAACCTCCCATAATTTGGTGGAAAAGTAAGTTTCCATACCAGTACAATATGTTAACATTACCAAATGTCTGGTGCTGTGCTGAAGGCAGTATGTCTTCCGTGTTCAATTTGAGACCCTTAGTGGCTGGTTTCACACTATTGTTAAGTGTTGACAGATGAATGGCATAACATCTCAGCAGTAGACTTTGAAATTATGACAATGCTTGCTTTCAAAAATTTTTTGGCATTGTATGGTTGCAAAGTAATAATTTCCTGTAACTGACTGCATTTAATGGGTTTAATATTCATTATTTCTTCTTTTTAATACTGTAGAAAATGTGATCTTTGATGTCAATAAGTATAATGTAGTTGATGGGTGTATCTTCATCTGAACAAAAGACTGAAAAACAATGAACTAAGAAAAACACAAGGAACATATGGTACTTCAAAAATAAGTTTTCAGGAACTATGAAGGTTGACTGAAAAGTAATGCCTCCACCTTCTTAACTCTTCAACAGTTGGCAGCATCAGTAAGCGGCAGGTACTTGCTCGTTCTGCAGCCTCTTCTGAACAGCTCCAGTTGGTGGGAAGCCTTAGCATTGAATGGTTGTATTGTTACAGAGTAAAGTATGGAACCCTGCACAAACGGTCGGTCAGTGTGATTTAAGCAACGTGCAGTCATTGAATTCTTCACAGCAGAAGGTGTCACCCCAAAGGAAATACGTCAGAGAACGAAAGCAGCTTATGGTGATTGTGTTGATGTAAGTAAATTTAAAGATGTTGAGGCGGGAACATCTGACCTGCATGATAAACAAAGAGTTGGATGTCCTGTGACAGCAACCACCAAGTTTCACAAGAAAAACGTTGACAGATCGATTCAGGACAATCGTCACATCACTCAAAGAGAAATTGCAAGCACAATTGGCATTTCAGAAGAACGTGTGGGTCACATTATCGCTTTGCTTGGCTATCTGAAGATCTGTGCATCTACATCTACATCCACATCCATACTCCGCAAGCCACCTGACGGTGTGTGGCGGAGGGTACCTTGAGTACCTCTATCGGTTCTCCCTTCCATTCCAGTCTCGTATTGTTCGTGGAAAGAAGGATTGTCGGTATGCTTCTGTGTGGGCTCTAATCTCTCTGATTTTATCCTCATGGTCTCTTCACGAGATATACGTAGGAGGGAGCAATATACTGCTTGACTCTTCGGTGAAGGTATGTTCTCGAAACTTCAACAAAAGCCTGTACCGAGCTACTGAGCGTCTCTCTTGCAGAGTCTTCCACTGGAGTTTATCTATCATCTCCGTAATGCTTTCGCGATTACTAAATGATCCTGTAATGAAGCGCACTGCTCTCCGTTGGATCTTCTCTATCTCTTCTATCAACCCTATCTGGTACGGATCCCACACTGCTGAGCAGTATTAAAGCAGTGGGTGAACAAGCGTACTGTATCCTACTTCCTTTGTTTTCGGATTGCATTTCCTTAGGATTCTTCCAATGAATCTCAGTCTGGCATCTGCTTTACCTACGATCAACTTTATATGATCATTCCATTTTAAATCACTCCTAATGTGTACTCCCAGATAATTTATGGAGTTAACTGCTTCCAGTTGCTGACCTGCTATTTTGTAGCTAAATGATAGGGACCTATCTTTCTATGTATTCGCAGAACATTACACTTGTCTACATTGAAATTCAATTGCGATTCCCTGCACCATGCGTCAATTCGCTGCAGATCCTCCTGCATTTCAGTACAATTTTCCATTGTTACAACCTCTCGATAAACCACAGCATCATCCGCAAAAAGCCTCAGTGAACTTCCGATGTCATCCACAAGGTCATTTATGTATATTGTGAATAGCAACGGTCCTACGACACTCCCCTGCGGCACACCTGAAATCACTCTTACTTCGGAAGACTTCTCTCCATTGAGAATGACATGCTGCGTTCTGTTATCTAGGAACTCTTCAATCCAATCACACAATTGGTCTGATAGTCCATATGCTCTTACTTTGTTCATTAAACGACTGTGGGGAACTGTATCGAACGCCTTGCGGAAGTCAAGAAGCACGGCATCTACCTGTGAACCCGTGTCTACGGCCCTCTGAGTCTCGTGGACAAATAGCGCGAGCTGGGTTTCACACGACCATCTTTTTCGAAACCCATGCTGTGTCCAACAGAGTAGATTTCTAGTCTCCAGAAAAGTCATTATACTCGAACATAATACATGTTCCAAAATTCTACAACTGATCGACGTTAGAGATATTGGGTACCCCGGATGCTGACTCCTGAAATGAAAGCGCATTGACTTTAAATTTGCCAGGAACTCCTTTCGTGTTACGAGAATGAAGGTGACACCACTATGACCCGGAGATGAAATGTCAGTCTATGGAATATTGACACAAGGACTCGCCCCAGAAAAAGAAATTCAAGACACAGCTCTCAGCTGGAAAAATCATGGACACAGTGTTCTGGGACGCAGATGGTGTTATCCATGTTGATTTCCTTGACCGTGGAACAACAAAAAATTCAGAGTGTTAGATTACAATGCTGTGAACTCTGAAAATGACAGCTAACAAATCACGCACTTCACATGCTAGCACAGCAGAACTTCAGAGACTGAATCTCACCACTGTATGGCATCCTCCATACAGTCCAGCTTTAACACCGTCTGACTTCCAGCTGTTCCCGATAATAAAAGATGATCTGCATGGACATCATTATGCTTCTGATGAAGATGTTGAGAGAACTGAGACACTGTGGTTGCAGAAACAAGAGTGTCAACTTCTTCCGTGACAGCTTCAGAAAACTTTTTCATTATTGGCAGAAATGTATCCACTTGGCTTGTGATTATGTGGAAATGGAATATTGGTAATTAACGATCACATTCTAAGGATTATTTTTGCATTTGATTTATTAAAATATTCCTATCCAAACCCAATTGACAAAGGTAGAGGCATTAATTTTCATTCAACCCTCGTAATACCAAAACTGGAGAAAACAACATCAAAATTAGCAAAAAATAACATTGAAATTGGTCATAAAATTTAACAATATTTTCCTGTCTGTACCTATGCAACAGCATTGGAACAGTCTGATAAGACAGTTGTTTTTACCTCGCTCCCTTTAAAGGTGGAACAGGAAAGGGAATGACTAGCAATGGTAAGAAGTACCACTCACCATGCACCACATGGTGACTTTTGGAGTGAGTATACGTGTAACGCAGTGTAATGTTTAGTGACACACACACACAGTACATTTTATTTGGTCTATACAACGTAGAAATGAACTATACCTAAATCTGAGTCGGCTTTAAATCTGTACGAGTTCTTCTCTGGTAAATGAATCTCTGATGTTAACTTTTACCACTACCAGTCTGAAACATTTGTGCCACCTCATATCACTTTTTTTTTTTGCTCTGTCAAAATACCTGACTCTTGCGACTTCATCTAGCAGTTTTATCACCACATCTACATTCTAATGATATTGGATTATGGCACTTAATTAAGAACATTAGGTCTCATTAGTTGATATTAAGAGAGCTGCCAATTATTGCATGAAAGAGTCTTTCTGAATTTCACAGCCACTTTTAACTGATAACACTATGAACGATACTGTTATTTGTGCTCCGAGATACTACAGTAACAATCCAACAGTATTTCCATAAGGTATGCTCAACAAAACTTTAAATTATGGTAATGTCCCCTAATGTAGAATCATAACTTAACCAAATTCAGTAACTGGGGTATGCCAGTACTAAACGTCAGGGTATTTAATTGGTTGATTTGGGGGAGGGGACCAACCTGCGAGGTCATTGGTCCCAATGGGTTAGGGAAGGATGGGGAAGGAAGTTGGCTGTGCCCTTTCAAAGGAACCATCCCAGCATTTGCTTGAAACAATTTAGGGAAATCACGGAAAACCTGAATCAAGACTGCCAGATGCGGGTTGGAACCCCTGAATGCGATTCCAGTGTGCTAACCACCACACCACCTCACTCAGTGGATATTTAATGCTTTGACTTTTGTCTCTCAGCTGCTATGAAAGTAAAGACCATAGTACACTGTCACTTTTTGTTATCACTTTGTAGACTGGTTACTCAGAAGAATATTGGGCATAGGAAACTGTCCATTTATGCTCTTATTTAAAGCATTACTGGCACTTATGTTAGTGGAAAAAATGCAAGATGAATTAGTGAGCAGTTTCTTCCTCTTGAGCTTTCAAAATTTCTTGCTCACTCAAAAAACTTGTGGTGCATGTGGCAGAATTAAAATAAACTGTGAAACCTAACAAGTACACGCAAGAAATTATATCAATGTGATCATTTTGGCTCAGCTGACTGGAACAGCAGGTGTTAGATTTACTAATGTTTCTTTCGAAACAATTCTAGAAAGCGAAAACAGAAGGCAGCACCAGACATGGGACAGGTACTGAGACACTGCTACATTCTTCTAATATGCAATGAGTCCATTTTCAAGCGATAAAGGGCTTGCGCGTTGAGAAAATTGTGGCCTGACCTATACCTGGGTGTGGTCTACAAAGTGTTAATTTGTGATATTATTCTGAGTTACATCTACTACAAACTTAGCAATGGAGGAGGGGGAGGTGGAGGAAATCAATTCCTTACCACACGAATAAGAAAATCACACTTCTGACAGTATAGAAACAAATTTCATTAATAAATATCACAAAAAAGAGCACCATTTATAAGGGTCAATAATGGCATGCAACTGCAAATTTTAACCTGTACTGGGTAAAGTCTCTCCTACTATTCTAAACTAATGACCACAAAAACACATATCAGTAGATATACAGAAAAACTCACCTACAATTTTTACTAAATTCAACAATACTGACTACACAAAAGCTTAATGGCAATAAAAGGTATCTAGCAATTGGGTACAACTGTAAATATTTACATAATTACTGTTTGAATTCAGTAAAAGAACACAAAAACTTTACATCAAAGCAACATTTTTGCCATGCATGTGTGTGTGCGCCCCTCTTTTGTGTCCCAACACCAAAAAGATAGTATACATTCATTCATTACTATATTTCTAATAATTTGCAGTATTAATTTCTGCAAAAATTTTACTCTTCTGTTAGTAATAATGTTGTGTAATACATAATCATACCCCAAGCTAATACAAATGACCTGTATATCCACAAATAAACAGTTTGATTACACGGTGTGTTCAAACCATGTTAGATGAGATGTGTCAGAAAAAGAGAACCACTCAACATAATATGAAATGTATTACCTACTCATTTATATACAGAAATGTAGATATTTACACGGACCCTCACTTAAAAGTTTCACGATTTGACTCGGAATATAGTTAAATCAGAATTGTTGTTGCTCATAAATGATGAGCTTGTGTGGCAATGGGAAGAAAGTGACAATCAGTATTGGGATATGGCAGTAAATACCTGTGGCTGTCTTCAGGGGAGACTGTTCATTAACTGTATAAACACCATGTGTTGCAAATCTCTTCCCGATCTTAGGAAGGAAGTACGCTAACAAACATTTCTCCATTCAAAGGTGTGAATATGTCCTTTAAAGGAAGTTCTACATGACTATGATGTTCTTTAACAACAACAGAATTACTTTGAGTCACACAGAAGTACACATTACAATATCCATTATAGGTACTAATAAATAAACACTGAGAAACGAGTTGGATTTATCCTGACATCACGGCTTTAAAGTCCACACTGTGACAAGTAGCCATAAGAAGTAGTACAAGACATTAAATATATCTAAATGACACTCTACAATTCACATTGTGCTATATTACATTTAAGTGCTTGGTAGAGGTTTGATGGATCCCCTTTCAGACTAATCCTCAATTGTTCCACTCTCAAACAGCACACATGGAAAAACGAACACCTAAATCTTTCCACACGAGTACTAATTTCCCTTAACAAATTCCTAGGTATTTTGTTGAATCAGCACTTTTTAAATTTTTAAGTTTTAACACGTAACCAAAATTTAACTTTTTTTTCATGTGGAGGACCTAGGAATGGGCAATGCTTTTAAAGATGGTTGTATGAATTTGCAAGACGGGGAACAAAGTGGGTGACGTTCAGTCATTCTAATTCTGGAAAATTTGCAGCAGCTTTTTTGGCAAAGGAACTTCAGAAAACCATGTTTATAACTCTACTTTAGTAGCACTATCATTGGTAGCACAAGGATTGCTTTTGCACAATGAAAGTATCAACTGTGTCTTGGCATTGGTATAATTTACATGAAACCAGAATCTCTCTGGATTTTCTGCCAGATTTCGAGACAGAGTTTTGTTGTGGATACTATTAAAAGCATCTCACATTAAATTCCAGTGCTATTCAGGGGATTTCTTTCAATGTAAGTCCAATCTGGTCTAAATTAACTTAGTTTGTATGGAATGAGTGAAGCATGTCTCAAACAGAAGCACATAAAGAAGAGTGGTCCAATGGTAGAAAGAGTAAATGTGTCGGTGCTGAAAAATTGAACTTAGGAGTTTCAGATGGTTAGCCAATAAACTAAGACATGCCATGTAAAGACAAAAAGTGTTTTCATTGTAATGATGGAGAAGACAGTCTGTGATGGTACAGATGCAACTGGCTGCAAAGAAGCGGCATGCCTGGCTTTCCCTTCATGGGAGATCGCAATAATGTCTGCACTAATGAGGTAATTCTTGAAAATAATTCCTTGTCACTTGTTGCAAGCATAGTAATCAAGTTGTGGATCGTCCAAGCTGTGAAATGCAATCAGCTCTATCTAAATCTACATCTACATTTATACCCTGCAAACCCCTGTGAGCTGCATGGCAGCAGTTACATCCTGTTATACCAGGAAAAAATCTCTTGGTCTGTAGGGAATCCTGTGGAGAGTCTTTTATGGCGAGGTGGTAAAGAGTACACAAACAGAAGAATCCCACTGTGTCTATAAGGAGCTAAATGCCACTACACTCATTATAGTAACATTCATTTCAGTTACATCAGGGAAAATAGGTCATTTATTGGATATTATGAGAATGAAGTCTTATCATTTTCCAACAGCAGTTTTATAGTTTTTGAGCACTAGCGTTTTGTCTGCAAGTAATTTCATAGTAATTAATTTTTTCTCATTTCAAACTGCACTTATTTTCTACATAATTATCTGCATGTAATGGGTTAAGGTGAGGTTTTAATTTTGAAACTTTCCTTTGAAATGCCCTCAATACATTTTTAGGAAAAGGATTCTCATGATTTCGTATGCAATTCAGTTTTAGAGAGGGGGAAAAAAAAACAAAAAACAAAACCAGAATTGGAGGAGTACCCATGCTTTGATTGGATGCAGGGGCAAGGAGAGTAACTCTGATTTACCGATTATTCATTGTCTTCCTAAGAGAATTTTTATATTTCTGGGAGAGGTGGAAATACATGCAGCTTCCCACACACATGGTACACTGTTCCCTATGTCTAGTACCAGAACACTTACTTTCTAGATAAACTTTACATATCATATTGTGCTGATATTGGCAGTGTACACCACTTAAATTTAATCAAGGTAATCAGCGATGTAAACTGCACACGTCTGGAATTCCTGCACTGCCACAATGGATTTCCTAATCTATTATCTATAAGAGAAAGGACTATTATGAGGACACACTTTATTATAAAATCTGTCATATCTAAAATTTACTAGAAGTCTATGATCTAGCCTTCATTGTTTTCATAGTTCTTTATAGTTAACACACACACACACACACACACACACACACACACACACACACACACACCACTGACTTCATCATTGCTGAACAGCATGAACAGCAATTTCAGGAAAAAATTGGCTTTCATTTAATATTTTATTTAATTCACAATTTCAATGTGTGTGGTGTCTGTTCTTCTGGGCATGTCTAAAAGAACAGACACCATTCATTTTTGATCCCCGGCAATATATATGCACATGCCGAAATTGAAGTTGTTTTGCACCATTAGCCACAATATGGTATTGAAACAAATTCAGTGGTGACAAGTGGAAATTTGTGCCGGACTGGCACTCAAACCCGCATTTCCTGCGTCATGTCAGCAGTCACTGTAACTGCTTTGGATATCCGAGCATGCTTCATAGCCAGCCCAAATTACCAACTTGTCACACTGCATACACAGCATCCCCTGTCCATTACCCTCATTGCCTGTAACTTCATACAGATTCCCGCAAGAGATCAGACAAAGAGTGCATCTGCACAGAATGACTTAATTGCCGTCAAGGTGCTTATACTTGTGTGTGTGGTGTCTGTTCTTTTGGATATGTTCAAAAGAACAGACATAATTTATTTCTGATCCTGTAACCACATGTATACATAATGAAACTGAATATGAGCCTCGACAGCAACTAATGATCATTCAGTGCAGATCCACTCTTCACTGGAACTCTTGCAGGAATCAGTGCGAGGCTGTGAGCAATGAGGGTAATGGAAAGGGAAGGCTATAGATGTAGTGTGCAATAAGCTGGGATTCTGTGGTGGATGTGAAGCATTCTTGGATAACAGGAATAGTTAAGACGACCGAGAGCATAAAGTGTGTAATTAGAGTTCGAGACCCAGTCCAGCAGCACAAATATTCCTTTGCTGCCATGGAATTTATTTCACTGCCCTATTCTGGCTAACATCAGTATTTCAATTTCATCATTAATTAATAATTTCATTTCTAGCAACAGGAATTTGAAAGTGTGTGTGTTTGGGTGGGGTGGGGGGGGGGGGGGGGGTATCTGTAAGAACCCCACATTTAATAAATCCTTCGGCAGCCCACAATGAGGCAAAGCAATAGTTAACCATCAGAGTTTCTAGTTGTAAGTATTGTTATCTCATATAATATGTTGGAAACAACATGCACAGGTGGTTTAACCTACAATTGTTTTTAAATTTGTATCAGAAAATGACATGTCTAGGTTAAAATATACACATATATCTAAAAACAAAGATGATGTGACTTACCAAACGAAAGTGCTGGCAGATCGATAGACACACAAACAAACACAAACATACACACAAAATTCAAGCTGTCGCAACGAACGGTTGCTTCATCTGGAAAGAGGGAAGGAGAGGGCAAGACAAAAGGATGTGGGTTTTAAGGGAGAGGGTAAGGAGTCATTCCAATCCTGGGAGCGGAAAGACTTACCTTAGGGGGAAAAAAAGGACACCCCCACGCACGCACGCGCACACGCGCCCACCCACACGCACAAACAAGCACACACACACACACACACACACACACACACGTCTGCCTGTGTCTGCGCACGTGCAGACAGACACCGATGTGCGCACGAGTGCACATCTGTCCCCCTGCCACCGGGACCGGAACGACTCCCCACCCTCTCCCCCAAACCCCCCCCCCCCCCCCCCCCGGACGAAGCACCCGTTGGCCGCGAAAGCCTGAACCCCATGCGCATGCCTGTGCCCGTCTGCGCGTCCACCAACCCGCCAGTGCCCCCGCCCGGCAAGTCACATCATCTTTGTTTCTAGACACACACACACACACACTCACACACACACACACACACACACACACACACACACAGAGAGATGTATATATATATATATATCCAAAAACAAAGATGATGTGACTCACCAAACGAAAGTGCTGGCAGGTCGACAGACACACAAACAAACACAAACACAAACACACACACAAAACTCAAGCCCTGGCAACAAACGGCCGCCCCACCAGGAAAGAGGGAAGGAGGGTGTGTGTGTGTGTGTGTGTGTGTGTGTGTGTGTGTGTGTGGGCGCGGGCGAGTGTGTGTGCCTGTCCTTTTTTTCCCCCCCTGGAGTGGGTCTTTCCGCTCCCGGGATAGGGGTGGCTCCTTGCCCTCTCCCTTGGAGCCCGCATCCTTTCGTCTTTCCTTCTCCTTCCCTCTTTCCTGGTGGGGCGGCCGTTGGTTGCGAGGGCTTGAGTTTTGTGTGTGTTTGTTTGTCCACCTGCCAGCGCTTTCGTGGAATGTTTCCCTCTGTTATATATATATTAGTAGAGGGAAGCATTCCACGTGGGAAAAATGTGTCTGGGAGCAGGGATGATGTGACTTGCCGGGCGGGGGTGCTGGCGGGTCGTGGACACGCGGGCAGACACAGGCACGCACGCGGGATTCAGGCTTTCGCGGCAAGCGGTTGCTTCTTCGAGGGGGGGGGATGTGGATTTTGGGGGGGAGAGTGGGGAGTCATTCCAGTCTCGGGAGTGGGGGGGACTTGCCTTGGGGGGGGGTTTGCACTCGCACACACACGCGTGTCCATCCGCACGTGCACAGACACAAGCAGACATTTTCAATGTCTGCTTGTGTGTGTGTGTGTGTGTGTGTGTGTGTGTGTGTGTGTGTGTGTGTGTGTGTGTGCGCGCGCGCGCCGTGCACGCCGCGAGTGTTATACCTGTCCTTTTTTCCCCCTAAGGTAAGTCTTTCCACTCCCGGGATTGGAATGACTCCTTACCCTCTCCCTTAAAACCCACATCCTTTCGTCTTTCCCTCTCCTTCCCTCTTTCCTGATGAAGCAACCGTTTGTTGCGAAAGCTTGAATTTTGTGTGTATGTTTGTGTTTGTTCGTGTGTTTATCAACCTGCCAGCGCTTTCGTTTGGTAAGTCACATCATCTTTGTTTTTAGATATATTTTTCCAACGTGGTATGTTTCCCTCTATTATATTAAAATATACACATACAGATAGGTTTGTTACACGAAAGCTTCATATCTGTAAAATGAGAAATATTTAAAATCTTTTTAGCAGTAGCTGAAGATTACATATTACACTTGTAGGTCCTCAACATTGGTAACTGGTTTACAATAAAACTATTAAAAGAGATCCTTGGATTTTTTGTCAGATACCGAATGCCTGCTTTATATATTTGATAGCTTGTGCTACGCAGGGTGGATCAAGAAACTTTACTTTTGGTTGGTTGGTTGCATCAAGATGAAATGTGTAGTTACTAAGTAAAAGTGAGTTTCAAATGAGATACATTACATTTAATGTTGAAAGATATTCTGAAATACAGTCATAATAAAGCAAAAATGTCTTTCTCAATTACGATTAAGGACTCATCAATTTGGAGCAATAACAGAATAAAATGCAAGAAACAGAAATTAAATTACTTTTTGTTTGATAAATGGGTGAGGACTATGAATCTTTATTTCCAGAAAGGTTGAAGTTCAAGGATTGTGGGAATCTATATTTGTGGGACCACAACACAAAAATAAAAATAACTTTAGGAAGCGTTTCATGTAGTTATTTTGTAAATCATGTTCACCTCCCCTCATTGTAGAGCTCTTTGTTGTGTCTTTGAGGAATGGGGACCTACACATATGCTGACACTGCCTAATGTTGTCCCACAGGCCAACAACATTTGAAGGGCTCTCTTGAGTAGGTTATCAAAGTAGTCCTCAAAAGGTTGGTTTGAACATCACAGTACTTAACAAAGCATGGTCCTGTCAGACGTGGTGTGCCCTTTCCTTCCTCTGGCTTTAAAACTGACTTACTCAACTTGTAATTAGACAATCTACAGTTTAAAGAGGCCCCTGAACCACAGTGCTGCTCGACATTTTTCTCTCTCTCTCTCTCTCTCTCTCTCTCTCTCTCTCTCTCTCTCTCTCTCTCTCACACTCACACACACACACACACACACACACACACACACACACACACACACACACACACACACACACAAAAAATCATTCCCAGAGGTGAAATAACTGATAAGTGACTGAAAAAAATCTTGAACCAATGAGGAATTGAACCTTAGACCTTCGGATTAGTCGTATGACACTTACCCACTGAGCATTAAGGGTCACATATGGTCGACTGAATTTAAGTGTGGAGACAAACACATTCCAATGCTATGATTGTTTTCAATGTGTGCACACTGATGTTATTGTTCACAAAGTGGATAATAGACACCTTTCCTGAAGAAAGAAAGCATGACTGACAGCTTTAATTCTTGAAAAAAATGTGTGTTCCTCAGAGTACTTCCTGGAATAAATTTAAGATTTCAGTTTTCTTCTCCTTCTTCATTCTGATTGCTGTCATTCAACTCCAAACCACCAAGCTAGACTTCCACTTCATGATGCAAAAATGTGATTTGAGGAAGAGTGAGTGTTTTGTCTCCATACTGGCCTACCGGCCTCATTCAAACAGAAAACCTTTTTGACAGATTATACTTTAAAAAGTCACAGAAGTCTTTAGCAGTTGTTTATGTATTGGAAACAGAATGCTATGCGCCTTCCTCAAAGACAAGAACCATTGCAATATTTTCTTGAAGGCTTGCTGTACTGCAAATCACCCCCAAAAGTAAGTATCAGCAGTCAGCATTCAATACCTTGATGAATTTGGGGTTTCTGCCCAAATTTATAGCCGACAAGAATGGATTCCCTGAAGACTAAAATGGCTCACTTTTGACACCTAGCAGTTGCTTTAGGCCTCTCTGCATTATGACAAGTATGAAAACCTCTTTTGTCATCCTCTTTGTATCTTCGTATTGACAGTTTCATAATGACCTCTCCACTGCCAGTTGTTTCCACAATACAAGTGATCAGGTGACACACCAACCATTGATGATCATAATTACATAAAATAAGTAAAACATGATTTGAAATGAACACTCTATCCAGTTTCTCACTACTTCATCTTTATATAGCTGTGGATGCAATTCAATGCAAATGTTTCATCATCTCTCTCACTGAAAAGATGTACAGGGTTGTGATTCCAGCCAGATGTTGCTAAAAGACATATCCAGGTGACTAGACTGTTCAATAATTCCCAACACAACACAATTTTAATGAATAACCACCAAAAACTATTTAAGTGAAACTACTGATTTTCTCAGCTGCTCTGAGATTGAACAGCCTTTGAGGAAAATCATACTTCTGTAAAGATGACACACTGAGTTGCAGACAGGCACAATGAAAAGACTGTTACACACTTACCTTTCAGCCAAATCTTTCTTCATAAAAGCGAAGGGTGGGTGGGCGGGCGCATGCATGCATGCACATGCACACAAAAACAAAGCAGGCACACCTCATGCACAAATAACTGCTATCTCTGGCTACTTTAGCTAGACTGCAATAGTTTCATTGAACGAAAGCAACAATTGCAGTCCAGGTAAAGCAGCCAGAGGTAGTGGCCATGTGTGCCTAACGAGTGCCTGTGTGTGTGTGTGTGTGTGTGTGTGTGTGTGTGTGTGTGTGTGTGTGGGGGGGGGGGGGTTGTGTGTCTGCATCCCTTCCTTTTATGAAGAAAGTTTTGGCCGTAAGCTAAGTATGTAACAGTCTTTTTATTGTGCCTGTCTACAACTCAAAGAGTCATCCTTACAATGAATAGCAATCTATCTTTTGTATAATTGTTGATATTCCAACCTGGACTACTTATTTTTTGTATCGCATTCTTTCTAGTTTCAGTTAACATATCTGGCACAAAACACTAGCATATGACTAAAATCCTGTATATTCTCTTTAAGAAAACCATATTGAAGCCATTTGGGAAATTTAACAAACATTAAATGGCGATTCATGAACAAAACTATCATTTACTGGTATGATCTGATTCTTTCTTAGATTAAATAGATCACTTGAAACCTGATACAATCTGGATGCATAAATCTGAAATTGAAAATCCATCTAAGCACGAAAGATAAACTCAAAATTACTTTAAAGCAGGGAAAATCCTGCTTATTATGAAGCATGTATTCAGTAATCATGTTTAACCAAACCACACTAAGCAAAAGGTAACACACACACACACACACACACACACACACACACACACACACACACACACACACCTAAACCAAATATAAACTCTTACCTGGACCTCTGTTATGTACAGAAGCTAATGCATGAAAACAATTGTAATTCATTGTTATTTAAACAAATCTTATAGATACTCCAAATTAGAACTGTAATCATTGATTTTAGTTTTGACAGCTACTGCTAAATATAATGATGGCTTGCATATGTCAAACTAAACACAACTACTTTGTGTTAGATGTCCCCTCACTAGAAAACCACAGTCCCAAAGACATGACATGGCAGGATTAGCAATAGGTATACAGTTCTGAGCATTCTACTGAACTCACAAAGGCGAATAGCACCATAAGGGTTGCAAAGGACTGTCCCCAGAAATATTTTCAAGTTAACAATAGAGCTGAAAATGTTAAGTAACCCACAGTGGTGCACAAGCAAAAACTAAACTAACTGTAATCTGAGAGTATTCTTGCACGGCTGTCTTAAAATAATGTCTGTGGCTCTGTTGTGAAGCATGTAACATGCTACTTGCTGAAAAAAGTGTATATTCACTTAGGATAGTCACACTAGAAAGACACAATTATCACTGTTTAATAATTATGGTTCCAAAACTACAGACGAGTAAAATTAAAGCTCAACAACTCCAAGTCATTATAAATGAAGATCTAATTCAGCTGAATAATTAAGGAGAATGGAAGAGGCAATAGTCTGCTGACAAAACCAGGCTGCCATCCAATTGACTTGTACTAGTACACATTGGAAAGTCTTAATCGAGATCACGCGTCCTCTTAAAGGAAAGTCCACTGTATTAACGATTGTCACACACTATGTACAGTCAACTTAGAATGCACATTTAAAATGTATGACTGCACACAGAAACAAACAACTGACTAAGAAGGGACTACAAATCCTAATTAGTGCATACTGAAGCTCCATGTGAAAAAGTAATTGTAAACATGGGAATTTTAAAATTCACATGTGAGAACATATGAGAATTATCAACAAGAGACGTAAGAACAAGAGACGTAAGAACAAGAGACGTAAGAACAAGAGACGTAAGAACAAGAGACGTAAGAACAAGAGACGTAAGAACAAGAGACGTAAGAACAAGAGACGTAAGAACAAGAGACGTAAGAACAAGAGACGTAAGAACAAGAGACGTAAGAACAAGAGACGTAAGAACAAGAGACGTAAGAACAAGAGACGTAAGAACAAGAGACGTAAGAACAAGAGACGTAAGAACAAGAGACGTAAGAACAAGAGACGTAAGAACAAGAGACGTAAGAACAAGAGACGTAAGAACAAGAGACGTAAGAACAAGAGACGTAAGAACAAGAGACGTAAGAACAAGAGACGTAAGAACAAGAGACGTAAGAACAAGAGACGTAAGAACAAGAGACGTAAGAACAAGAGACGTAAGAACAAGAGACGTAAGAACAAGAGACGTAAGAACAAGAGACGTAAGAACAAGAGACGTAAGAACAAGAGACGTAAGAACAAGAGACGTAAGAACAAGAGACGTAAGAACAAGAGACGTAAGAACAAGAGACGTAAGAACAAGAGACGTATTTATTTTATTTATTTATTTATTTATTTATTTATTGTTCCGTGGGACCACATTTAGGAGAAGTCTCCATGGTCATGGAACGAGTCAATACATGAAATTATAACACGATTGTAGAAACAGATAAAATGAAATATAAGAAACATATTCAGGCGACAAGTCGTTAGTTTAAATAAAGAAAATCAAGAATGTAACACTGGAATTTGCTTAATTTTTTAGCTCTTCCAGGAGCTCCTCGACAGAATAGAAGGAGTGAGCCATGAGGAAACTCTTCAGTTTAGACTTAAAAGTGTTTGGGCTACTGCTAAGATTTTTGAGTTCTTGTGGTAGCTTATTGAAAATGGATGCAGCAGAATACTGCACTCCTTTCTGCACAAGAGTCAAGGAAGTGCATTCCACATGCAGATTTGATTTCTGCCTAGTATTAACTGAGTGAAAGCTGCTAACTCTTGGGAATAAGCTAATATTGCTAACAACAAACGACATTAAAGAAAATACATACTGTGAGGGCAATGTCAAAATTCCCAGACTATTGAATAGGGGTCGACAAGAGGTTTTCGAACTTACACCATACATAGCTCGAACAGCCCGTTTTTGAGCCAAAAATACCCTTTTAGAATCAGAAGAATTACCCCAAAAAATAATACCATATGACATAAGCGTATGAAAATATGCGAAGTATACTACTTTTCGTGTTGAAATGTCACTTATTTCAGATACTGTTCTAATGGTAAATAAAGCGGCATTTAGTTTCTGAACAAGATCCTGAACATGGGCTTTCCACAACAGCTTACTATCTATCCGTACGCCTAGGAACTTGAACTGTTCCGTCTCGCTTATAACATGCCCATTCTGTCTGATTAAAATGTCAGTTCTTGTTGAATTGTGGGTTAGAAACTGTAAAAACTGAGTCTTACTGTGATTTAGCATCAGATTATTTTCCACAAGCCACGAACTTATATCATGAACTACATTATTTGATAATGTTTCAATATTACACACAAGATCCTTCACTACCAAGGTGGTGTCATCAGCAAACAGAAATATTTTTGAATCACCTGTAATACTAGAAGGCATATCATTTACATAAATAAGAAACAGCAGTGGCCCCAGCACCGACCCTTGGGGAACGCCCCATTTAACAGTGCCCCATTGGGACTGAACATCATTACCACTCTCAATATTGCGGAGGATTACCTTTTGCTTTCTGTTCTTAAAGTAGGAGGCGAACCAATTGTAAGCTACTCCCCTTACTCCATAATGTTCCAACTTCTGCAGTAATATTTTGTGGTCAACACAGTCAAAAGCCTTCGTTAAATCAAAGAAAACACCTAACGTTCGCAACCTTTTATTTAATCCATCCAAAACCTCACAGAGAAAAGAGACTATAGCATTTTCAGTTGTTAAGCCATTTCTAAAACCAAACTGTACATTTGACAGCAAATCATGTGAATTTAAATGCTGCAGTAACCTTGTATATACAACCCTCTCGATAACTTTAGCAAACACCGATGGCATAGAAATAGGTCTATAATTGTCAACATTATCCCTGTCTCCCTTTTTATAAAGTGGCTTCACTACCGAGTACTTTAATCGGTCAGGAAACCGACCACTCCTAAAGGAAAAGTTACAGATATGGCTAAGTACTGAGCTAACATACGTGGAACAATACTTCAGTATTCTGCTAGATACCCCGTCATATCCATGAGAGTTCTTGGTCTTTAGTGATTTAATTATTAACTCAATCTCCCTCTTGTCAGTATCATGGAGGAGCATTTCAGGTAACAGTCTCAGAACACTTTTCTCTAAGAGCGCTATATGATTCCCTGTTGGGACTAGGTTTCTATTTAGTTCACCTGCTATATTCAGAAAGTGATTATTAAATACTGTACATATATGTGACTTATCAGTAACACAGACATCCCCACTACGCACTGATTCTATATTCTCGACCTGTCTCTGCAGACCAGCCACTTCCTTTACGACTGACCATATGGTTTTAATTTTATCCTGAGACTTAGCTATTCTATCTGCATACCACATACTTTTTGCCTTCCTAATAACTTTTTTAAGCACCTTACAATACTGTTTGTAATGGGCTGTTGCATTTAGATTTTGACTGTTTCTAACGTTTTGATATAATTGCCACTTTGTTCTACAAGATATTCTTATCCCTTTAGTCAGCCACCCAGGCTGCCTGTTTGTGCTAGTACCCTGTTTTGAACGTTCTAACGGAAAGCAACTTTCAAAGAGCATGAGAAAAGTCTTGAGGAAAGCATTATATTTATCGTCTACTGTATCAGCACTATAAACATCTTGCCACTCTTGTTCCTTGATAAGGTTTACAAAAGTCTGTACAGCAACTGGATCAGCTTTCCTAAAAAGTTGGTAACTATATTTAACATGTGTAGCAGCACAAAAATCTTTTAGACTTAAAATTTGTGCATCATGATCTGAAAGGCCATTCACCTTATTGCTAACAGAATGCCCTTCTAATAATGACGAATGAACAAAAATATTGTCTATGGTTGTTCTACTGTTCCCTTGCACTCTCGTTGGAAAGAATACGGTTTGCATAAGATTATATGAATTAAGGAGGTCTACCAGCATCCTTTTCCTTGCACAATCACTTATACAATTAATATTGAAGTCACCACATATAACTAACTTTTTGTATTTCCTATAAAGTGAACCAAGAACCTCCTCTAGCTTTAGCAAAAATGTTGTGAAATCGGAGTCTGGGGATCTATAAATAACAACAGTAAGAAGTTTAGCTCCACTAAATTTAACCACACCTGCACAACATTCAAACACCTTTTCAGTGCAGTACTTTGAAACATCAACTGACTCAAATGGGATACCGTTTTTCACATACATGGCTACTCCCCCACACCGCAAAGAGCTCCTAGAAAAGCTGCCAGCCAACCTGTATCCTGGTAAAGGAAGCCTCTGAATTATCTCCTTATTTAAGAAGTGTTCAGATATACCAATAATTTCAGAGTCAACATCTATAAGCAGTTCACTAACTTTATCTCTAATACCTTGTATATTTTGATGAAATATACTAATTCCCTCATTAATCGGATACCCAAGCTTTGTAGAAAGTGGTTTCTTTGTTAGAGAGACTTCCCTTAAGCAGGAATACCTATCAGCTGACTTCAATCTAAAAAAGGTACAGCTCTAACACCCACAACTACCGGAATTTCCCCATGAGTGATCCCACCACCCACACCTATGCTGTCACCTATAAGTTTTGCCAACCTCCCCTTCCCATACCTGTTGAGGTGCAGGCCATGTCTAGTGAAACCCGTCCTACTGATAGACTCCACCGACACCACTGAAATGTGACTCATGCCCTCTGTCATCAGCGCACCCCCAAGTCTCATGTTATTACGCCTGACGGCTGTATTAAGATGAGGCCGATCGTGACGCTGAAACAGTTCCACAAAATGCACATTCGTGTTGCCAGTCAGAGACGTAAGAACAAGAGACGTAAGAACAAGAGACGTAAGAACAAGAGACGTAAGAACAAGAGACGTAAGAACAAGAGACGTAAGAACAAGAGACGTAAGAACAAGAGACGTAAGAACAAGAGACGTAAGAACAAGAGACGTAAGAACAAGAGACGTAAGAACAAGAGACGTAAGAACAAGAGACGTAAGAACAAGAGACGTAAGAACAAGAGACGTAAGAACAAGAGACGTAAGAACAAGAGACGTAAGAACAAGAGACGTAAGAACAAGAGACGTAAGAACAAGAGACGTAAGAACAAGAGACGTAAGAACAAGAGACGTAAGAACAAGAGACGTAAGAACAAGAGACGTAAGAACAAGAGACGTAAGAACAAGAGACGTAAGAACAAGAGACGTAAGAACAAGAGACGTAAGAACAAGAGACGTAAGAACAAGAGACGTAAGAACAAGAGACGTAAGAACAAGAGACGTAAGAACAAGAGACGTAAGAACAAGAGACGTAAGAACAAGAGACGTAAGAACAAGAGACGTAAGAACAAGAGACGTAAGAACAAGAGACGTAAGAACAAGAGACGTAAGAACAAGAGACGTAAGAACAAGAGACGTAAGAACAAGAGACGTAAGAACAAGAGACGTAAGAACAAGAGACGTAAGAACAAGAGACGTAAGAACAAGAGACGTAAGAACAAGAGACGTAAGAACAAGAGACGTAAGAACAAGAGACGTAAGAACAAGAGACGTAAGAACAAGAGACGTAAGAACAAGAGACGTAAGAACAAGAGACGTAAGAACAAGAGACGTAAGAACAAGAGACGTAAGAACAAGAGACGTAAGAACAAGAGACGTAAGAACAAGAGACGTAAGAACAAGAGACGTAAGAACAAGAGACGTAAGAACAAGAGACGTAAGAACAAGAGACGTAAGAACAAGAGACGTAAGAACAAGAGACGTAAGAACAAGAGACGTAAGAACAAGAGACGTAAGAACAAGAGACGTAAGAACAAGAGACGTAAGAACAAGAGACGTAAGAACAAGAGACGTAAGAACAAGAGACGTAAGAACAAGAGACGTAAGAACAAGAGACGTAAGAACAAGAGACGTAAGAACAAAAGACGTAAGAACAAAAGACGTAAGAACAAAAGACGTAAGAACAAAAGACGTAAGAACAAAAGACGTAAGAACAAAAGACGTAAGAACAAAAGACGTAAGAACAAAAGACGTAAGAACAAAAGACGTAAGAACAAAAGACGTAAGAACAAAAGACGTAAGAACAAAAGACGTAAGAACAAAAGACGTAAGAACAAAAGACGTAAGAACAAAAGACGTAAGAACAAAAGACGTAAGAACAAAAGACGTAAGAACAAAAGACGTAAGAACAAAAGACGTAAGAACAAAAGACGTAAGAACAAAAGATGTAAAACGACCAAGAATGACATAGTCCTTAGCTGTAACCAAATAATTCTTTGAAGCATTCATCAATAAGGAAGTAAGAAATCACATGGCACTATCTGCTCAACAAGAAACCTGACAAGTGCACTGTACCCAGTTTAAAGGACAAACAGTTTCTCATGCAGCCAGTGATTCAGGTCCAGCCAAAATCTTAATATGTGAGGATCTGAGATTATGGTAAGCTCACACACAGTTCACTGAAGAGAAAGATCTTCCCATTATAAATAAGGAATTTTATATGGCACCAAGTTATTTAACAGCCCAGCATGTTATCAGTATCTCAGTCTCACTGAGGATATAAGATGCAAAATTAAATTTCTTCTTCTGAAACGCATGTAAAAAAATATTATAACATTGGTTTATATATATATATATATATATATATATATATATATATATATATATATATATATATATATATATATATATATATATATATATATATATATATATATCTCTCAGAAACAGTGAAACGTCAAAAGGACTAAAGACAGAATGTCTGGAATTTCTTACGATGCTCCTGCACTGTTAAAGATTTTCTTCAACGCTCATCTATATACAAGTATGTATTTATATATAAAAACAAAGATGATGTGACTTACCAAATGAAAGTGCTGGCAGGTCGACACAAACAACAGCTTGTTTGTGTGTCTGTCGACCTGCCAGCTCTTTCATTTGGTAAGTCACATCATCTTTGTTTTTAGATATATTTTTCCTACGTGGAATGTTTCCCTCTATTATAACCAAGTATGTATTTAAAATGATGTACTTAGCTCCAAGACAACGTTCTCTTATTATTTATTTATATTTTATTTAACACATTTGGTATTGAATAACTCCCTTCTCAGACAGATTCCAAGAGAAGTTTCAAACAACATTCTAGATAGCAAACCAATAGTATGTCAGTAACTTTTTCAAAAAATATTGACTGAAATTTTCTAATCACCTGCCTCAGAGAAACTTAAGTAACTGTCTCAAGAAAAAGAATTCATTGACCTTTCATTACAGACAGAATGGGAGTGCATGTGTGCACACATACATATATTCCTCAGTGTGAAAATGAGAACAAATTCATGGTTTCTGTAATCTTTTAAAATGAAAATACTAATGTAGGACGAGGCTTCAACTTGTCACCTATACAAACAAATACGTACCTTTACATATTGATGTCAGAGATAAAGCATCGTGCGAGGTCATATTAGAATCCTTTACAGAAAATTTGCTCGAACAGCTTGTTTAAGAACCAAATAACTCTGCGAAAAAGGAAATCAGAGAACATTAGACTTAATCGCGGTGAATAAATAAGAAAATCCCTAAGTACGAGGGAGAAACTAGCAGTAATCACAATGAGTAACAGTAACATAAGTCATGTTATAACAGAACTTAAGAAAAAAGGAACTGTATCAGCAGAGATACTGTACGTGCTGAAGGATTCTGAACAGATAAGAAACAGGTAAGAAAAATGGCAAGTTGAAATAACTGAGAAATGTAAAAGCCTTTTCCAGGAGGCATGCATATATGCCAAGCACATTAAAAAGAAAACACATACATTGGTTGTCAAATTCTTTGCAACAATGTGAACAGAATGAAGGAGATGACAACATGCCCATTAAAATATTCTTCATAACAATTTTGTACACGTCACAGACCAGACAATGAGCTCCCAAGTAAAAGGTTTCCCTAAATAAAAGTTATACATTACAGCATAAAAAAAAAACACGCGAAAACAGCTCAATAGCTGAGCATCTCTGATGTAAGTTGAAATTTTTGATACATGGGAGCTCTGTCTCATGAAAACAAGTGAAATGAAGGTCAGAAACTGCATTCTACAACAGCAGAGTACATTGGATGGATATATGGATGGATGGATGAAGAAACTTTAGTTCTCACAACAAAACTACTTGCAAAAAACAAAATACCACAGATAAAACAGCTGTAGCAAATTCTAAAAAAGCTAGATGCAGTATAAGATCTCATGATGAATATTTTTTGAACACGGCAGTAAGACCACAGTGCAAAACTTAAGCTGAAATGGACTTTTTAAGAGTTGGGGAACAAAATCAACAAAAACTAACAACTGAGAAAATTATATAGGGATTTATCAATTAGATGCAAGTTCTTGAAGCCATGCCCTACTCCTAGAGACTGATTAAGAGGAACCTCTCAGTACTACACCTCATCAAATAAATGATACAGATGATACAGCTAAATAAGAAAATTTTCCAGTGTTTGATAGTGCCTTCACGTGTTGTCTAGTACACATTTTCACTTATTCCCAATACTGTTTTGAAATAATGTTGTATTCTAGTTATAATTACAATTCAGTCGAAAATATTTAAACCTCCTAGTGAACTGTTACAGCTGTAGTCCGTTGAACAGAAACAGCATATCATAGTAAAAACATTAACTCAGTTCTTGATGCACGAAAATTTCTTAAAATAGGGGAAACAGTGTTGGTTTGTTGGTTTCAAACAGAATGATGGTAACTGTCACTTATTGCTGTGTAAAAAGAACAACATGCAAAGCAGTAATAATTGCGAGATTCACAGATGAATACTGAAAGTCTATTAGCATTTGCAGTCAAACATGAGTGGATTATAACTGCAAACACATAAGATCACCATTATACCACATACTGCACTGACTGTTCCGTTGGTTTTTGATAGAATATTTTATACATTACAAATGAAAACACACAAAGCACTGCTGTAATATACTATGATAGTTATTATTTTACTTTACAAACCTGTTTTTGGCTGTTATCCATCATCAGGTACAAAGATGAACGAGTAACAGTCAAAAATCAGATGGTAAAATAAAATAATAAAACACACATTCCACCAGTTCCATGTGTGTTTTCATTCATAAAACTCCATATTCCCACATTCTTTAAGACATCTTTCGCGAATATGTTACACATATATATATATATATATATATCTCTCTCTCTCTCTCACACTCACACACACACACACACACACACACACACACACACACACACACACACACACACACACACATATCAAATTAACCATTAACCAAATTGTAATCTCATACCATGTCATCTTCCTTTATCTAAATTCAACAAGCCAGCACAATATCCATATTTTGGTTTTTTCCTCCTGTAACATTTTACATCAGACAGGAAATCTTCCTGTCATAGAGCATACATTAATTTTCAGTGAAAAAAAAAAGGGGGGGGGGGAGTGGCAGGGTATAATGACAGCGATAAGTTCATTATACAATGGAGGAAAAATGCCACTAACTGTAAGAACGTGCATGTTGGACTCTTGTATTTCCCTACTTCAGAGGCAAGAATTACCTCAAAATTACATATCACAATGACTAATGTGCAAAACAAAACTATTTTTCAGGCTTAAACTACTTTGGAACTTTAACTATAAACTAAACTGCTAACAAATTTGGTATTTACACAGACCACCAAAAAGAAAACTGTAGGATTACATATATGCAACATTCCTTTGGGAATTATAACACGCACAATGATCATGGAATCCTTTTGGTGTGTGCATCACTCTTCTTATTCTGTTTTTCCTAAGAACCACCATAACTCCATTACCATCCTGTGGGTTTAATGCTTACTTAACTTTCTCCATCTACAAATGTGTAAAATACACAACAGTAGGAACACCAAAGATCAAACAATTTGGTGGATACACATGCACACTCACTCTCACTCACTTTCTCTTTCTCCCCCCCCCCCCCCCCCCTCTCGCTCTCTGATTTTCAAGATATATACATAAACAAAAGACTTTAGTGTGGCTGCAATATGCTATGTGGGCATTCTTGATTTTGTGTGTGTGTGTGTGTGTGTGTGTGTGTGTGTGTCGAGAGAGAGAGAGAGAGAGAGAGAGAGAGAGAATGTAGACCAAGTACCAAAATGAAGTGGTAAGGTTGTCATCTTGCTGTGAGCACAAAAATATATGCAAATAGTATGGAACCTGTCCTGACTCCAGCCTTCAAATCTCACTGTCTCTGATCAGCATATTGTAGGTTTCAAGAAGTTACTCTGCCCTATATACCCCTCACATAATGGCGTACCACAGCTCTGCCAAGTGCTGCGTCTCCCCCGCCATGAGTAGTGCACGAAACACTGGGGTATTATCCTATTCACAGATGAATCCTTTAATCTGGAAATTGATAACTGACTCTTGCTGTCTTTTAATCTGGAACACATATGAGACATGTTGTGCAAATGATCTAATATGATTCTGCTAGTTTTCTCACCTGAGTCATCGTCATGATAGGACAGCTTACACCACTGCATGCATTTCCTAGCTATACTATGATGTATGTGGTCCATAACAATGACATCCCACAATGGTATGTGGATATTTTTCATGGGGCATGGCTCCCATTTGATGGATATTTATGACCTGGAGCACAGAGCTCCAGGAAAAGCATGTGCAATGCAAGTATATTGCATTTCTGAAGTGGCTAGCTCTTCCTTGGACTTAAATCTCATTTAGCAGGAATCAGAAACACTAGGTTATTGGATTGTAGCACAAACACCACCAACAAGGACCATTACTGAGCTCCTGAGAACACTTGTTCAAAAACGAGAGATCCATGAGGCTATGCTGAATACCTGATCCACAGTATGATGATCAAGTGTGTGCCATGTGTGTTCACATAAGACCAGCACATTCTGTATTGATGTTCTGCATGCCATCTATGGAGGGATACCATGTATGAATGCAACCCATTACCAATGCCAGATATGTGGTATACATTGGATCCCTATCAATCACTGTCATGCCATATCTTTTAGTACACACACTGTCACACCATGCCTTCTTCTTCTTCTCTTTTTTTTGTGGATATCAAAGATAACTTTAGTTATGAACAAAAGTGCAAACTGTAACCATCAGACTTCTATGGCACCTATGTCACGGTTACAGGAGGAACGAAATATGCTGAATAACAGAACTTCCATGGTGTTTTATCTGTCACTGCTATGTACTATAAATAATCTTGATACATGCACAAATGTCACTAGTCAGAAAATGAATCCCTGAAGAATGGCTGTATGTATGACGTAAGAATCAAATACATTCATGAAAGACATTGTGGAAAAATATTTATTGATTCCAGTAACACTCTTGAAGGATATGATAATTTAACTTTGGCTTTACTTCTTTTTTTATTTTGTTAGCTCTCAGTCCTCAATCATCCTTTGACAGTGGTGCTCCATTTCTTCCAGGGTCCAATTCCTTTCATTTTCATACCTCTTTCTTTCCTGAAACCCTGCCTTTTGTGTTGCTTCCCTAAAAAGTGTACTGTTATCTCAATTCTAATTCCAGACTTTTTCATCTCTGTAAATTTCAGTGAACTATGTGGGTCTGTAGCTGTTTAGTAAATCAAAGATGTTCGGTTACGTTTAGGTCCCAGGATATTCCTTAGAATTCTTCCTACAACTTTCTCAATGTCCCCTGTTCTCATCAGTTCATGAATTTCTGCTGCATGCACTGTTTCAGGCCTTATCACTGTCTGATAGTGTCGCACTTTGCATTGAAGGATACAGATTTTTTGTTATATAGCATGCGCTTCCCATTTTATGTACTCTATGATCTATTGTTATCTCCGTTTTCGTGTTTCTCGTAATTGATTCTCTTAGGTCTTTAAAATAATTGATTTTCGATATTGAGATGTTATTAATTTTAGGATTTTGAGAATCACTGATATTTGTCATGAATTGTGTTGTCTCAAATCTTTTTATTAGTTCTATTTTGGCTGCTTGGTTTTTGGAGTCAGTCATTAACATCAAGTTGTCTGCAAAAGCTAGACACTCTATGGTGATTTTATTTTGATTTCTTCCTCATTGAACAACCTTATTATTGACTGTTTTCCTCTATTCTCTCACTACATTCTCCAATGCACAGTTGAAAAATCCTTGTCTTAGACACAACCATTTCCAAAGGTTTTGATAATTCCCCATAAATTTTACTTTCAATATTGCATTTGTTAAAGTCCCTTTAATTATTTCTGTTGTTTTGGTATCAAGTCCAAATCACTTCATAATGTTGATTAGTGTCTTTCTGTCCAACTACTCACAAGAGTTATCAAATATTTGAAGTTTCTGATTTTCCTCATTTCTATTATGTTCTTTAGATTCAATGTTTTTTCTATACAGGACCTTCCCTTCCTAAATCCAGCTCGATATTCTCCTAGTAGTGGGTAGAGTATTCCATCAGCTCTCTTCAAAAGTGCCGAGGACAAGATTTTATATATCGTTATTGGCAAGAAGGAGATTCCTCTGTAACTGCTAGAAAATTCTTTCCTTTTTATGCAGCAGATGCATTAATGCCAAGGTCAATTCTGATGGTAAGCTGTTTGCTTTACATATTTCATTAATTATTTCTGTTAAACATAGAATAATGGTGTCACTAGTGAGTTTCCACAATCAAGCAACTATACTGTCTTCTCCTGATGCTTCATTCTTTTTAAGTTGTTTTATGATTTCTCTGATTTCTTCTACTGTTAGTGGCTTGGGAGTCTTCTTCTCTTTGGACTACATTAACAAAATGAAATCTTCTGTTGATGTATCACACTTGTGTAGTTCTTTGAAGTAGTTCACAAGTAGTCTGCAGTTTTCAGTGTTATTTTATGCTGTCTTCAATGTTTTTGGATTGGTAAACTGCAAACTTAGGGGTGTGCACTACTTTAAACTATTTTTGAATGTTTTATAAAAGTCCTCTGTGTTCCACTAAGAATATGACTAACTGATGTTAGTTAATCTCTCAAACATGGTACTAATCTTTTGACACACTTTTCCTGGCTTCTATACAATTTTCCTTGTTCTTATTATTTTTATTCGCATTCCAGACCTATGTTATACTGTCAACACAGACTTCCATTGCATTTGCATCGGTTCTTTTAAGTGCAGGAATTTTTCCTACATGGATCTGTAATGACATTTTTTGTCAATTTGTGGATGTAAGTCTTCAAGTACTATGACTGTGCTTCTCAATGGAATTTGAGCTAGGTTGTCTAGTACATCTTCCCACAAAATTGCCATTCGTTCTTTCTGTGTTTAGTTTTGTGTATTTAAAATACTGTAAACTTTGTTTGACGATTTAAATCATGTATGGGCAACCTTTGGTGACCCATAGGCCTGATTCACATACTTAGGCTCATGGTCTGGCTTGTCACATGACACCACAGCAGTGCTCCCAGCACATAAAATTAAAAAAAATTATGGTGCCTGTGCCATTTGTGTTAATGGTGTAATGCTCTGATACTTGACACCCAATTCCCCGACATGCCACGCCAACAAATTATTCATCAAAAATTGTTTTTAAGAGTACATTCATTTCATGTTCATCCCATCTTCAGATATTTACCATTATTTGGGTCTTGTGAACACAGTTTCTTTACTTATGACGTTACACAATAGCTGACTGGAAAACTTGCACTGCAAAATTCCACAACACTGTTTAGTAAAGAAATGATGTTCATGGCACCTAAATAAATGTAAATATCTGAAGTTGGGGTGTCAAGCATTTTGAAATGTCATCAAGGAAAAATAAACACCTATAAAAGCAACTGGCTGCTGCTAATTCATTATAAATTACCATCATTTTCACAGTTGCAGTGTTCTAATACATCCACAATGGATAAAAATTATTTACTAATGTTACTACCAGAAAGAACAAAAAGAAGTACAGCAATGAGACAGGCAGTCCCAGTTGACAAGCAATTGGTAGTAACTTGTGATTTTTGGCCAAAGGCAGGTCAAGCGAGTGTTTGAAATTTGGAGTGTTGGTATTTACCAGAACTATTAGCAAGCATTTTTTAAATATTTGTCCAAAAATACTTTTAATGAGTGATTGATACACACGGGCTGTTTCTGCAGCAGTAAATAAATTAAGCCATATTTCTTTGTTAATTTCAAGAAGTTTAAATGTCTGTCACTTTCACTTGATGTATGTTGGCTGTACTACACTTAAGCCAAACTGGAAAAATGTGAACAACATAATGGTGAACATCCAAAAAGGCATCACAGGTGGAGTAAAACATGAGCACTGCACTCTGCCACCAATTGCTTTTGTGGGCCATACTGAAACCAATTGCCAGCCTGCAGGCTGTTAGTTGCCCATCCGTGATTTAATTGTTAGTGTGGGAAGTCTCTCATTAGCAGATTTAAATTTATTATTGAGAATAATACTTTTTTTCCCAATGAAACCACTTCAAAACTGAGCTATATTTTTCATAACCCTGTTGCTTAGCTTTTACTTAAATATCCTGAATCAAAGGGCTGCATATCAGTAAATCTTGTTTCTTCCAGTGCTGTTGTTATATTTTTCTTTAGAATGTTTACTACAGTTTTCAGTATTGGTGATTTTAAGGGTGAATTTACATTAAAAGTGTCTAGGGAATTTTTGTTTCTATATTTTATGGGTTTGTTGTTTAAGGCATGTTTCAGGATGCCCCAACTCATCTGCTGTTGTAGGAGTACTGTAAAAGTACTAACTACAGAGTGTTACTAATACTCTTTTACTCTTTTTTTTTTTTTTTTTTTTTTTTTAAATTTACTGTCTCTTCATGAGACTAGCTTCTACCATGAGGCTAAATGCTTGAAGTTCTGCATCATTGCAATGTTGCAAGGATTGATCTGACATGAAATTCTGTGCTTTTTCTGTTAGTACTGCAGTACTGTTAGCATTGAAGTAACCTATTATGTGAACTCTTGATTAGGTGGGTCTGACTCCAATTACTATCAACAAGAACAACAATAAGAAGATAATAAATTTTGTGACAGTCTGAATGCCATCAAAAATTCTGCTGTATGCTCTTTTTGTTTTACTTTATCTAAAGTCATCATCTAATTAGATTAATAAATAAACAGAGGTCAGTAACTTAACCCATGGCAAACTTTTTCACTTAAAACATCAAAGGTTCACTATAAATCTCTCAGCCGTCTTACAATTTGATTTGACAACAGTTATACAATTATATTGACATACAAAAAAAGTCAGCAGCCAGTTTTCAGGGAGAAAAGGTCTGCAACAACTCAGTGCCAAAGTTTGTCACTTGCAGACTCAACGAATAATCTATGCAGCAATCTCAGTGATGGTGCTTCATCTAAAGTGAGGTGGAGGCTAAAATAAAATATCACACCAAATTATTTTCACAACTGTTAAACAAGTAGAAAAAAAGACAACTTCTGTAATATGCCTTATGAGCTGCATACCTCAAAAATAATGTGTGCTATAAATCAAATTTTATTGATGTCATTTAGAATAAAAATAGATACAAATAATAAAAGTCGCATGATAATATGGATAACAGACCACAACAGTTCACACCATCAGAAAATTATATATAATTTTATGTATATTGACTGAAATGGTGAGTGAAAATTTGTACCACTTCGATACAGCTTAGATACCACTGCAAAGTTTCATCCTACCACTGATTCAAGCAAGATTGTGGAGGGCATCACAATTATTAATATTCTATTATATCTGACTCCCATCAAAAGTTTTCCAAACACTGAGTAATGTAACTCACATCAATATCATCTGGTAAGTTAATCTGTTTTCCACAACATTTTATCTTCTAATATTACTGGAAGTATTTTATATTTTGATCTATTTATCGTGTACCACCTGATCCTCCGCTGAGAATTATTACTTCTATAAACATTGTTTATTATTTTGTCGTCTGTCCCTAAAATATCAACATATCATCCTCCTCCAAAATTGTTCATGACATAACTTGTCACCAATTGTAACATCTTTGCTTATGGTCCAGATTACTAGTGTAACAGAGAGAAAGTAAAAATTTGAATACAAAACTACAGACATCCCAATCTTGATGTAAAGAGGCTTTATCCAGCACTAATCTTCATTACACTGTTCTCTTTGAGAATATTATCAAACTTCAGGCATACTTTTCTTACTGAATTACATCTTGTCAGGTCCATTCATGCTCCTCTTTGGTTATACGGAGTTAGTATCACATCTTTCTATAAAACCAGCAAAGCAATAAATTTTTAAGCTTCCCCTGTGTAAATCTTAAAAGTAACATGCCGTAATATTCATAAAATCTCACAATCTGCAATCTGCCACTGCAGCATCAATATTCAGCTTCTTTATGGGTACAGAAATTCAGCTGATCTAACAACACTACTTCAACCTGACCCCACTATCCAACAAAAAGAGTTGACATCCATATACTAGGTGAAACCTAGAAAAATTATTATTCCAGTGATAGGCATCATTACTACAATTCCAAAGACATCTTTATAGCTTAAATTCTCTTATTTAAATCTCTTTCTATGTAACTATTATAATCATCATTATCCTATTTAGCAGTTGAGTTCCCATGTGGTGATTTTTGGGTCATTCCATATCAAATCACCCAATAATTTTAGGATTTGTAACTCTCCATCTGAGATTTTCTCGTAACTTTGCATATTTGCTTAGACCTTTAACATAAGAACTGCAAGTTTTTGCCTCAGACTGAAACGTAGTTTTATACTGAATTTTCATTGTAGTTTTGTTCTGATAATTTTGCTCTGTGACAATGTCCATTCAAAGCGTTACTTATTACAGAAATACTCATAACCCATTTCTTTATGAAGCTGTTGATTTTTTTTATGCATATAGTTGACAGAAACACAGCTATCGAAGCAGACAAATTACAAAGAAAACTCCAAACGCATTAATGTATATAAATTTACATATTCTGGAAAAATTAGAAGGGTATTGAAAAACACTTGCATCACATTTTTAAAACCTACAGGGAACCTAGTTTTGGTATTAAATAATTCCTGTGAATGTGCGCTTTCTAATAAAATAAAAATGTTACTGGGTTTTTATGAATGGAGACACAAATACGTCAGAAATCAAAATAGTTTTTGATGTGATGAAAAAGGGTCATTCCAAGTAAGTTCATCCATGCCTACCCCCCCCCCCCCCCCCAACCTCAGATGCATAGGTATCAAATTAGCATGTTTAAATACTAATTATTCTAGGCACACAAATTAACTTTAAATGTGGAAAATTTATTTCATTTTATCACTTCAGTAATTTTTGAAAGACTATAACACACTATATTTATCTACGCAACTAACCACCTGCTAGAGGAAGTGTTGTGTGTGCCTATAGCAGCTTGCTTGGAACCTGTACAGGCACAAAAACAATGCAACACTCACAGACACACAATGTCCAATATCATTGACATGCAATAATCAATACATTTGGCCTCAGCTCCTCTTTGTCTTTCTGTGAGACAGGTCATATTTGTTTGCAGTACAGCCATTTAGCATTCTACTTCTTATGAGGTATGTTTTTAAATGAATTAGAACTCAGTTAATTACAGTGGAAAGTGTGAATTCACATAGTGTCAGAAAATTACCTAGCATACAATGTCTCGGTAAAATCTTAAACTTTCAGAGCTGAGCGAAGACCAGCAAGATTTGATACTGCTGTTAGTCCAGTATGATCTTTTCAGAAATCAAGAAACAACAACTACATGTGGACATTGCAAATACCATTACTTAAAATTTTTTTGAAAGCCATCAAAGAACTTGTAATCCTTTCAAAACACACAAATGGCTAAAAAAATCCTTGGGGGCCGTAAGCTTGGCTATGTCTACATCATTAAGCACTTGGAGAATCCACGTAAAACCAAGCAAAAAACCATGTACAACATGTCTTACGATTTTTGAACGAAAAACTGAAATCAAAGATGGAAATGAAAGCGATGCAGGTGAGCAGGAAGTGACTTTTCACGAGTCAGTACTACTAAAAGTCAAACTGCTGATGGTGCAAATAAAACTTCTGATGCTTTGTGGCGCTCTCCCTTAAAACTACATTCCATTCCAAATAACAGCAAGGCCTCATAAGCCAAATGGATGCTATGAAAAGTGAAGCACATTTTGGAAGGAAAAAATGTATTGGGTATTAGATTACAGTGTTGAAGTTTCTGACAGTAGGGAGGATGAAACAGATGGTGAAACTGTTAAAAAAATCAAAGATTTTGATGTGGTGATATAGCTACTGAAAGAAAATGTGGCTAGTATAAGGAGATCTGAAAAAAAAAAAAATTCCATTTTTAACTTTAGCTCCTTCCTCTTGATCAAAACAGAAGATAATGTCATAAATCAAAGTTAGTGATTATATATATCCATATCATTAGTGAGTATATAGTTTGACAGGCAAGGAAACTGAAAACAGATAATGGTATTTTGTCAATTCCTAAACCAAAGAGTGGTAAAATGATCACTGATTAAGTTGTAAAGTTTGTCAGTGATTTTTAGCAAAATGATGAATGTACTCAAATGTTACCAGAAGTAAATGATAGAATTAACATTCAGAAGCATATGTATATGCAAAGAAGATTTATCCTCTACAACTAACAGGAACTTTGTTCACTAAGACAAAAGTGGTTACAAGTGGTTACAAGGGGCTACAAGCACTAATTCAATGTGTGTGTGTGTGTGTGTGTGTGTGTGTAACTGCGATTTCTGTGTTCAGATGTGAGCTGTGTTGGTGACCCTTCACTCACAGTGCCAGGTGATGCTGGCTTCAGCCACTCAGTTTGAAGCTGTTGCCATTGGCATCACTGTTGGGCACCGAATGTGGGGATTCGAGAGACGTCCCGAAAGTCCCCCAATGAGCTAACTACTGTAGCCTCCCCAAGCACTGCCTACACTGATGCTGACTCGTCACCCATGGTCGAGTGGGAGGTTGTCCAAATCTGAGGGGCTGATTGGAGAGTCTCCCTGGGTCCATTGATGAATAAGTTTTGGTAATGTCTGTGGCTGGTAAAGACCCTAAGCCAGATGCAGTCACTTGCTCTGTTCCAGAGGAAGCCTCTCAGCCTGCAAGGTCTGGGAATTCACAGAGAGTGGAATGACTGGTATTTTCGAACTCTTATCATCAGGTGCATATTGGGGTCCCTTATAGATACGACTGCCAAGGAGGGGAAGGAACCCAGTGTGCATTCCAGATGTGGAACCAATGCTTCTGAATACCATGAAGAGCATAAGGTACTAACAATGTGTGTTGTTTCGAAACGCAAAGTGTCTGAACCAGAGGCTCAGATGGTTCTGCAACCATGTAGGCTTCAGATTCCTCAACTTGCACCATGGGACAATGAGTTCCTGGGTTCCACTTAATAGAACTGGGGTCCACTACACACAGGGAATGACTATACGGCTATCAGGTACTGCATGGAGGACACTGGGCAGTGTTTTACGTTACAAGATCTCTGGAATCTACAGAAAGGGGGGCAACCTACAAGGATGCAGGGGCAAACACAGGAAGACATAATAAAATCAGTATTGTAGCTGCAAATTGTCATAACTGTGCAAGGAAAGAAACACAATTCCAAGTTCTAATAGAAAGCACTGAATCTCAAATTGTTATATGTACAGAAAGAGGATAAAGCAGGAAATAAAGTTCACCAAAATTTTCATGACATTCAGAAAAGATAGATTACACACAGTTGGAAGTGGAGTGTTCACTGATGTCATAAGTAGTTTACCTCGTAGTGAAGTTGAAGTAGATAGTTCCTTTGGCTTGTTATGGGTTGAGGTTACAGTCTACAACTGAAATAAATTAATAACTGGTCCCTTTCACTGACCCCCTGATGCAGATGACGCTGTTGTTGAACAGTTTAAAGAAAACTGGAATCTAATTTCAAAAAGGTACCCCACAAATACAATTGCAGTTGGTGGTGACTTCGATCTATCTTTGACATGTTGGTGAAAATACATGTTTCAAGTTGGTGGTAGGCATAAAATGTCGCCTGGCATCTTAGTATGAAATGCTTTCTGAGAAAATTATTTTGGACAATTAGTTCAGGAACCCTAAGTGCAAATGGTTGCAAAAACATACTTGATCTCTCAGAAATAAACAATCATGAGCACATAGGAAGAATCATGACGGATACAGGGATTAGTGACCACTAAGCTGTTGTAGTGAGACTAAATATTACGACATCAAATGCCACCAAAAATAAACGTATAATACACCTGTTTAAAAAAGCAGATACAAATTCACTTAATGCCTTCCTAAGAGACAGAGACAGTCTCCACTCCTTCCACTCTAAGTGCAGACTAGATGTGGCCAGAGTTCAAAGAAATAGTACTGATGTAATTCGAAGATTTCCTCTCTCTCATATACACACACACACACACACACACACACACACACACACACACACACACACACACACACGTGCGCACACCAAATAAATTAATAAGAGCTGGTAATGATCCACCACAGTGCATAAAAAAAGTCAGCACACTGTTGCAGAAGCAACAAATAAAAAAAAAAGCATGCCAAATTTAGAAGAATGCAAAATTCAGAGGATTGGTCAAGTTTTACAGGAGCTCAAAATTTAGCACAACCTTCGATGTAAGGTGCTTTTTAGAGTTTGCACAATGAAACTCTGTCTTGAAACCTGGCAAAAAACCCACAGAGATGATGGTTATATGTAAAGTACACCAGCAGCAAGACACAATCAGTACCTTCACTGCATGATAATAGTGATGTTTCTCATGACAATGCCACTACAGCAGAGCTACTAATCGCAGTTGTCTGAAATTCCTCCACAAGAGAAGATAAAGTAAATATTCCAGACTTGAAATCAAGAACAATTGTCAACATTAACAACTTCGAAGTAGATAGCCTCAGTGCAGTGAAGCTGCTTAAGTCACTCAACAACAGCAGGGCGTATCGTCCAGATTATATACCAATCAGTTCCCTTTCAGAGAATGCTGATACAAATGTCCTTACTAAGCAATCATATACAACCGCTTGCTCATAGAAAGATCCATACCGAAAGACCGGAAGGTTGCACAAGTCACACCAATACCCAAGAAAGAAAATAGGAGTAATCTGCTGAATTATTGAACCATGTCACTAATGTCAATTCGCAGTAGGGTTTTGGAACGTATGCTGTGTTAGAACATTATCTATCGACACACAGTCGGCGCGCATTCAGAAAATATTGTTCTCGCGAAACACAACTTGCTCTTTAATCACATACAGTAATGAGTGCTATCAACAGGGGATCTCAAATTAATTCCATTATTTCTAGATTTCCAGAAGGCTTTTTGACCCAGTTCCTCACAAGAGAGTTCTAAACAAGTTCCATGCCTATGGGATATCGCTTCAGTTGTGTGACCGAATTTGTGATTTCCTATTAGAAAGGCCACAGGTTGCGGTAATTGGCAAAAAATCACCAAGTAAAATGGAAGTGATATCTGGCATTCCCCAAGGTAGTTTTATAGGCTATCTACAGTTCTTTACTTACACAAATAATTTTGGAGAAAATCTAAGCAGCCCTCTTAGAATTGTTTGCAAGATGATGCTGTCATTTACTGTTTAAGTAAGGTCATCAGAAGTTGAAAACCAATAGCAAAATTGTTTACACACAGTATCTGTAAGGTGCAAAACATGGCAATTGTCTCTGAATAAGAAGTGCGAGGTCATCCACATGATTATGAAAACAAAGTTGTTAAATTTTTGTTACATGATAAAGCACACAAATCTAAAGGCTGTAAATTCAACTAAAGACGTAGGGGTTACCATTACGTGTAACTTCAACTGGTAGGGGTTACCATTACGTGTAACTTCAACTGGAACGATCACACAGATAAAGCAGGGGAGAAATCAAACCAAAGACTGTGATCTACTGGCAGAACACTTAGAAAATGCAATAAGACTGCTTACATTACACTTGTCTGCCCTCTTCTGGAGCATTACTGTGCGGTGAGAGAACTACAACAGACAGGATTGATGGAGGACATCAAGAAAGTTCAAAGAAGGGCAGTGCATTTTTTACTTTCACAAAAAAGAGGCGAGAGTGCAGCAAATATGATATATGAATTGAGGGTGGCAATAATTAAAACAAAGGCATTTTTCATTGTGGCAGGATCTTCTAGTGAAATTTCTATCACCAACTCCCTCAACAGAGCGTGATAATATTTTGTTGGTGTCCATCTACCTAGAGATAACCTATCATCATAATAAAATAAAAGAGATCAGGGCTTGCATGGATTGATTTAAGTGTTTGTTTCTGATGCGTGCTGTTCAAGAGTGGAATGATAGAGAAATAGCTTGAAGGTGGTTTGATGAACCCTCTACCAATCACTTATTGTGAATTGCAGAGTAATCACGTTGATCTAGATACAGAACCTAATCCAACATTTGTAAATGCTGCTCATAAAGAAAGAAATGGTGAAGTGGTTGTCTGAACACTACTCATGAGCCAAAAAACTGAATTACTTCACTGATGGCTGTGCGAATCGATACAAAAATAGAAAAAAAAATTAAAAACTTGTCTGAACACAAAAATAATTTTTCTATTGACAATGAACATTCCTTTCTTACTGCTAGCTACAAAAAATCTGTGTTATGGATTGGGAGGAACTGTAAAACATGTACTAATAAACACTAGTCTTCAGTTACAGGATGATGTACAAATAACAACTGCATCTGGTGTTAACAATTTCTGCAAGGCTAATAGTGATAAATGTATTTTTCCACTCTTAGAGAAAACCAACACACATTTATTACGCAAAAACTTTGAGAAGAGATTTTTGACAACCCACACAATAGCTGGTCCGAGGAATTTTCACACTTACAAAACACTTTCCTGTTATTCGTTAGTAATTAGAGGAGTGAATTGTTCTGAAAAGTCTTCCTTTATTTTCTCATTCATTGAAAATGCCCCGCAACAGATACACACTGGTCCTCTACGAAACACTCTCGTAGCAGCTGAATAGAATGGAGATACGTGAATCAATCATATTATAAAGGATGTATTACTTTAATGAACATGATTTGAAGTTCACATAATCTAATTTGTCACAGTGGATTAAAATAAAGATGCTATTAAAACTTTCAACTGAGAGTGCCAAGGAACTTCACTGCTGAACACGTACATTTTAAACCTAAACATTTGTCTTCCTAGAATAACTGTTACTTAAATATGCTCATTTGAGACCCCTAAATAAAGTTAATATTAGCAATGAAAATATTTCCATTAAAATAATAACCTTTGGCTCTATACTTTATTATTTTAGCAAAACATGAGACTCGTGTACTAAAGTTTATCAATCTACATAACGTCTTTAAATCACCTTCACAACAGTGATATGAAATACTTCAATCCAGATAAAATTGACATCCTACATGCAGGATGGTAAGTGTCTTCTTCTTCTTCTTCTTCTTCTTCTTTTAACACCACTGTGTGATACGATTATGTAATGAGCAATTGGTACCTACAGTAAGCCACTGTTGGAAGTTGGAATTGGAGTCAATAATCAGAATCTTAGAGTATCTGATTTGTAATTGTGACTAGAAAGTTGTGTTAATGTTCCTGTGCTTGTAAAAATGACAGAACACTATCACACTGTGTATGAAAGATTTGTGTAATATGCATCCCATTTATTTGCAACTTACCAGTTTTATACTCACAACTTCAAAACAAGGCACAATTATACTATGGTGTTTAAGCAGTATAATATCAACGATGACCCACAGTACTCAGTGTTATATGAGGGTCACTTTTAAAGTAAGAATCAGCAGCGTATTTTGTCTGCATATCCTGTCATGTGATGTCTGTTCAGAGTTGACCACTTTTGGCCAGTCTCTCAATACACCGCCATTATGTTTCACATCTCTGACAGTGTTGGTTCTATGGTTACACTGCTTCGTTTGTCACCACGTCAATCAATAATCCCACCGACTGTGAAGTGTGCTCGGTTATTCAGTTCTTCAATGCAAAACAAGTTTATCCTACTGAAATTCACTGGCTTGTGTTGAAATTTGTGGTGCTGGTGTACTGAATGATGGAAATGTGCATAAATGGTGCAGGCTGTTTAATGAAGGAAGGACTATGGTTCATGACAAAGAAAGATTTGGACGGCCTACTGTCATGAATGAAGACTTGACACAAAAAACTGATGAGGCAATTTGCTAAAACAGGCAATTCACTATTGATGAGCTGCATCGAAATTTCTAAAAGTTTCAAGATCAGTAGATTTTCATTGTTACTGACAAAATTCACTTTAAAAAAATGCGAGATGGGTGCTGTAAATGTTGGCAGAACAACACAAAACAAAGCAAATGGCACACACTTTTAATTTTGGAGCACTGTTACAACAATGATAAAGAGTTCTTGAGTCACATTGTAACCATTGATGAAACATGGATTGTGCACTACACTCCAGAGAATAAACAAGAAACCAGTGAGTGGCTCATTCAGACTCCCTGACGAAAGCAAGAATATTTAAACAAGAACCTTCAACACAGAAAATCATGGCCATGGTTTTTTGGGACCAGAAAGGTGTTCTTCTGTTAGACTTTTTGCCAAGAGTAATGACAATAAATGCTGAGAGGTACTGCAAAACATTATCAAAGCTTAGGCTCTCTATTCAAAACTGCCAGTGGGGACTGCTCTCTAGCGGCATTGTTTTGCTTCACAACAATGCTCAGCCTCACACTGCAGCAAGAACAAAGATGCAACTGGACATGTTTTGTTGGGAATTACTGTATCATCCATCATATAGTCCTGACTTAGCACCATCAGACTTTTCTCTGTTTCCAAAATTGAATGAACTCCCTGGTGGAAAGCACTCGGAAAATGATCGACATGTTGGCTGTTGCTGACTGGTTTACTGATCAGGTGGCAGAGTTCTTTGATGCTGGGATCCAAAAGCTGGTGCCATGACTTGACAAATGTTTAAATGTTCATGATGACTATGTTAAAATGTGAAAAAATGTGCATATTTTAGTTTGCAATACAATTTACATTCATGAATAAAATTTCTCTTACTCCATTTGAAATCAGTTCTTACTTTAAAAATGACACGTATATTGCCATACCACATACAGTAAATCAGCCACAAAGGTGGCTTCATTTATAGAAAATGGTAATTTACTACTATTTCTTTTGTACATGAGTTTCAGTCTTGATCACGCTCTGAGAATACTTGGAAACGATGAGTACAATGACGCCATCGTGGATGCCAGCAATCAGATTTCAGGAACGTGACCCCCCCCCCCCCTCCCCAAACCCCATCATCCAGGAAACAAATATATAAATGAAAGAATTTAATGAAAAGCCCATGTCTGTCAAACCTATGCTGTTCTATTGTTTGTAATTGTGGCCCAAGTATTGTATATTTTTGGACCACAATTAAATTAAAAATTAATAACAGCTCTGTCTGAAAGTACTTTTCATATTTAAGAAATCTCATTGTTTGGGTAACAACAATTTAAGTTGATTTTCTGTATTCCCAGAAGTCAAGTTGAATTATTAAAAATGTTTTCCCACAAAGGTAAATCATTTTTCCATTATCTGGAAAAATAAGACTGTGATGTGTTTACAATTTTGTCCTAAGGTAATGCAGTCTAAATGGGAAGCTTAAGCCACAGCGTTCATGTATCTATTTGAAAACTAGACCCCCCCATAAAAAACTATGTGAAATATGTGGAAGAAATTTTACACTGGTTATTACCAAGGTATAAGTATCACATAGAAACAGTTTAATGAAAATCTGAGGCAGTGGGTGTTAGGTCCGTAAGAACTTTTTTCATCACATCAAGAAGTTTTTTGATTTCTGAATTATTTGTGTGTACATTCACAGGAACCCATTAATACTTTCATTTTACTAGAAAGCTTACAATCTAGGGAATTATTTAATATACAAAACCAGGTTCCCTGCATGTTGGATAAACGTGATATAAGCGTTTTTCAATGTCATCATAAGTTTTCCAGAACTTGAAAAGTGAAATACATTAATACTTTTTGTAATTTTCTTTGTAACTTTATTGCTTAAACAACGTGTTTCAGTTAACTATACGCCTCTCGACATCTGGAAAAATTTCGAATCAGAGGCTTCATAAAGACCTGGGTTATAAGTATTTCTGTAGACAAGTACCACTTTGCATAAACATGCTCGCCGAGCCAAATTGTAACATCACTAGAATGAAAATTCAGTATAAAAATAAGTTTTTGCCGAAGACCAAAAATGTAGAGATTCTTTTATTATAAGTTTAAGCAAATGTACAAACTTTCATGAAAATCTAACAGATACACCTCAGTCTTGATCAGCTTTGAATATGTTGTAGAGTAGAACAAAATAAGGGACAATTTTTTTATACATGTCCATACAGCCATTAAGGGTGCAAAACACCCCCTTAAACACCTTTTTTTTATATTTCTGAATGAATACCCTCGAAGCAGTAATTAAATAATGATGATGGTGAGTAAAAAATTCTTTTTTTAAATCCCTCTCCTCCACTATTTTGTTTTTTAAAATGTGACTAATAACAAAATGAATAACATCACTGATACCAAATTTAATTACACACTATGAAGTGCATTTAGTGTTTTTTTCTTTTTTACCCGAACAATTCTGCTCCTTTTTTATTATTGTGGAGATTTACAATAATGTTACAACAATAATGTACAAACACTTTAAAATATGACACAATGAAATCAGAAAAGGTCACAACCTGAAAAGAAAACACTAATACAACAATACATGTGGAATTTATGTTTGGAATATATTTATCTGGGAAAGACTTATTAAACAATCAAACATGACAACTGGCACTGAAGCAGACACTTCGCATGTGGGTACAGCAACATAGAGATATTTATAGTTATTTCCGACAAACATTTATGGAATACCACTGCATCATATATGATTGAATTTGGTATTAATGATGCTATATGCTTTTCTGTTAGTCAAATGTCAAAATGAGAAACAAAATAGTGGGGGAGGGGATTTCGATAAAAAAACTTTTTTTGACAAATCTAGGAGCACTGTTATAGTGTAAATTAAAAACCACAGAACTTTTATTTGAAGTTTTTTAAATATCTGTTATCGTTTCAAAGGTATGCATTCAGAAATATTAAACTCAATTTTCTTTTTCAAGGGGGTGTTTCATCCCCTTAGTAGCCATATGGGCAAGTATATACAAAAAAAAGTGGCTGTCTTATTTTGGTCTACACTATATCATATTCAAAGCCAATCAAAATCTGAGTGCATCCCTTGGGTAGGTTTACTTGTTAGAACTAAGGATTACCCATGTTTTAAACAGAAAACGGATTTTTATGAGACAATATGATCAATTTAATTACTGGGAAGGTAATCAACCATTTTTTCTGAATGCTCTGCAAAAAAGGGAACTACATTTTAATTTTATTCCTCATTCACACTGACATTTATATGACACACCAGAGCAATAGTAGCACTAAAAGTAAATATATGGTAACTGACTGCTGAGTGGTGGTGTGCTTTTAGTAGCACACAGCACAAGATTCACACAAATAGGTTTGTGTTCACTACATTTGCATCAAGCCTGGTGGTCCAGTAGTAAAGTGTGTTTCTGGATATCTACGGCCCACAGCATCAAATCCTAGTCTCACAACGCAAATTTTCAATCTGCCAATAATTCATCCTTCACTTCTCGATGGTGTGTGGAGTTGCCAGGAACGACACACGGTTTGGATTCCGTGCTAAAGTGAAGGACCCTTCTCTTGGTTGGGTAACTTGGGTAGATCTGGGACATGAAAGTGGCTGAAGTGGTGTCCAATTGAAACAAATTTACCTGGCCATTGAGCCACACGAAATTATTATTATTATTATTATTACTGCACTTGCATGAATGTGATGATAGTTTATATAAGAACTGTTATTTATGTTAAAAGTAATAATTAATTGTGCTAGTGAACTGTATTTAACAATACATAAAACTGATATTAGAGTGTGAAAATTTCTGATGTTTAAAAACATACTAATTAAGCTGTTTAAGATAGTTTATCCTCTAAAACAGCCATGATTTTTTATCAGTACGGACATGAAAATTACGTTTGAACAATAAAGTGGTGAATTACACAAAAACTGCAGTTTTTAATGAAAAAATAAACACAAAATTCGGCATTTTCCTGGTTTTAGAGTAAACATGTTGTTAATTTGGGGGCGTTACGTTTTACACTCTGCACAATAAGATGTAATTATTGTCTCATGACATTACACAATGTGTTCAAGTTAATTGTTACCTGGTGTCATGTTAGCTATCTGTTTTACTTGATAAGGAATGCTAAACCGAGCCACATTATGTGAAAAACACTGAAATATATAGTCAGTGGAAATAATTCCAACTCAGACCCCCTCATTTAGAAAATAAAGCCATTCTAATAATGATGGAAGTATGCTGTGATTAATACTTATACCCAAAAAGGAAGTGTCGAAGTCAATTTGCACAATAGGACAGAAAGTCAGTTTTCCCCCAAAGCTGAAATGACAGTATTCAGACCATAGCTGCAGAGTGGAGTGTCACTGTCATACATATTGAGCAATCTTTGAGAAAAATATTTTGATGTAGATGGTCATTTGATGGTCCAATGGTGTTAGCAAACAGTAAGTGTGTGTCAGTGAACAGAAGAGACTTAACTGTGTCTATACAGGGCCAAGTATCAGTACAATCAAGACAAACTTTTATTTCAGACTTGTCACCTGTTCACTTATGAAGTGGTTTTTCTAAAGTGGGTCTTAACACAGATGTGAAAATTGCACAAAATCAGCTGCAGTGGTCAGTATTATGTAACATCTTCCCACCACAGAAGCCAGTTACGTAGCACACAGCATCAACACCTTTCTGTTACGTATCAGTCAAAAATTCACACACAAAAGCCCAGATATAAATGAAGAGAAACAAAGATAAACAAAGAAATAGTCTTCTCTGATGTTTCGTGACCCAACCAACTTCTTCATATCATTCTTAACAGCACAGTTATGTTCATTGATCTCTGATAAGTACACTGTATTTCATCACAGTTGTGAACACACTGATTTACTCTCCAGCAAGAGGATAATTCACAGATTACTTGTTTCTTAGTACCTACTGCTAAAAGAAATTTGTATCAAGTGAAAATACTGGGAATGTTAACCATGTGCACAGGATAAAAAAATCAATTTTTGAAAGCTGTGTAAGAGCTATGTCAACAAAACACAATGACATTTAACTTCAGAGTTTTGACTTTAACTGAATAATGATACCTGCAGATAAAAATGACTATTAAAGCTCACAGTAGTAGTAGTAGTAGTAGTAGTAGTAGTAGTAGTAGTAGCAGTAGAAGATTTCTTATTTAATTACCAACATAACAAATTGTTTCTTTAGTTGTATATCAAATCTATGTGCATTAAACTACATCTGCCTCACATTTACGAGGCGTGTTTTTTAAGTAAGTGCCATTTTGAAATTAAAAAAAAAAAAGATGTGCTAAGATATCTCAATAATATTATTTTTACATGAAAGCCTGTACCTTAATCCACTTTTCTACATAATTTCCGTCATTATTGAGGCACTTGTCATAACGTTGTATCAGTTTTTGAATACCCTCCTCATAGAAGTCTGCCGCCTGACTTGTTAACCACTGCATCGCCACTGTTTTGACTTCGTCATCGTCTTGAAGACGCTGACCACCCAGGTGTTTCTTCAAGTGCTGTAACAGATGGTAGTCACTGGGCGCGAGATCGGGGCTGTACAGAGGATGATCTACAGTTTCCCATCGAAAACATTTGATGAGATCTTTGGTCCGATTCGCCACATGCAGACGGGCGTTGTCTTGCAGCAAAACGATGCCCTTTCTCAACTTCCATGGACTGTTGCTTTGATTCTGGTGTGACGTAAGCCATCCATGTTTCATCGCCCGTAACAATTTGGCTTAAGAAATCATCACTGTCATTGTGCTACCGCTCAAGGAAAGTCAATGCAATGTCTATACGTTTGGTTTTGTGCACATCCGTCAACATTTTCGGTACCCAACGTGGTCACAATTTTCGGTAATTCAAGTGCTCGGTCACAATGCCATACAAAACACTATGAGAAACATTAGGAAAGTCATCCCACAAGGAGGAATTCGTAAAGCGTCTGTATTCTCTCACCTTACTGTCCACTTCCTGCACCAAACTTTCATTAACGACTGAAGGACGCCCACTCCGTTGTTCATCATGCACATTTGTGCGGTCATATCTAAATGCTCTCACCCACTTTCTTACCATTCCATCACTCATAATGTTTTCCCCATAACCTGCACAGATCTCCGATGAATATCTATCGCTTTTAGGCCTTTAGCACTAAGAACCGTACTTCACAGTCGGCGGGACTCACGATCATCGGAGACATCTTAAACACTCAGTACACAACGTGAACAAGGAAGAATCTGACTGTAATGGCGTCAGTGCATAGATTAAGGTACAGGCTTTCATGTAAAAACAGAATTATTGAGATATCTTAGCAAGTCTTTTTTTTTATTTCAAAACTGTACTTACTTAAAAAACACACCTCGTAGCTCCCAAATAAATTGTCCATATGGTCACTAACCCCCCATGAACCATGGACCTTGTTAATGGTGGGGAGGCTTGTGTGCCTCAGCGATACAGTTAGCCGTACCGTAGGTGCAACCACAACGGTGGCGTATCTTTTGAGAGGTCGAATGAATGTGTCGTTCCAGAAGAGGGCCAGCAACCTTTTCAGTAGTTCCAGGGGCAACAGTTTGGATGATTGACTGATCTGGCCTTGTAACACTAACCAAAACGGCCTTGCTGTGCTGGTACTGCGAACGGCTGAAAGCAAGGGGAAAACTACAGCCGTAATTTATCTCAAGGGCATGCAGCTTTACTGTATGGTTAAATGATGATGCCGTCCTCTTGGGTAAAATATTCTGAAGGTAAAATGGTCCCCCATTCAGACCTCTGGGTGGGGACTACCAAGGAGGACGTTATCAGGAGAAAGAAAACTGGTGTTCTACGGGTCGGAGCGTGGAATGTCAGATCCCTTAATCGGGCAGGTAGGTTAGAAAATTTAAAAATGGAAATGGATAGGTTAAAGTTAGATATAGTGGGAATTAGTGAAGTTCAGTGACTGGAGGAACAACACTTCTGGTCAGGTGAATACAGGGTTATAAATACAAAATCAAATAGGGGTAACACAGGAGTAGGCAAAAATAACGAATAAAAATAATTTTAAAAAATATTTAAAAAAATAGGATTGCGGGTTAACTACTACAAGCAGCATACTGAATGCATTATTGTTGCCAAGATAGATACGAAGCCCACAAGCCCACACCTAGCACAGTTGCACAAGTTTATACACCAACTAGCTCCACAGATGACAAATGTATGATGAGATAAAGAAATTATTCAGATAGTGAAAGGAGTCTAAAATTTAATAGTCATGGGTGACTGGAATTCCATAGTAGGAAAAGCAAGAGAAGGAAACGTAGTAGGTGAATATGGAATGGGGCAAGGAATGAAAGAGGAAGCCGCCTGGTAGAATTTTGTGCAGAGCATAACTTAGTCATAGCTAACACTTGGTTCAAGAATCATAAAAGAAGGTTGTATACATGGAAGAAGCCTGGAGATACTCTGTAGATTAAAACTGAAGAAATAGCAAAAAGGTGGGAATTTAAGGAGATGGGACCTGGATAAACTGACAGAACCAGAGGTTGTAGAGAGTTTCAGGGAGAGCATTGGGGAACAATAGACAAGAATGGAGGAAAGAAATACAGTAGAAGAAGAATGGGTAGCTTTGAGAGATGAAGTAGTGAAGGCAGCAGAGGATCAAGTAGGTAAAACGACGAGGGCTAGTAGAAATCCTTGGGTGACAGAAGAAATACTGAATTTAATTGATGAAAGGAGAAAATATAAAAATGCAGTACATGAAGCAGGCATAAAGGAATACAAACGTCTCAAAAATGAGATCGACAGGAAGTGCAAAATGGCTAAGCAGGGATGGCTAGAGGATAAATGTAAGGATGTAGAGGCATACCTCACTAGGGGTAAGATAGATACTGCCTACAGGAAAATTAAAGAGACCTTTGGAGATAAGAGAACCACTTGTATGAACATCGAGAGCTCAGATGGAAACCCAGTTCTAAGCAAAGAAAGGAAAACAGAAAGGTGGAAGGAGTATATAGAGGGTCTATACAAGGGTGATGTTCTTGAGGACAATGTTATGGAAATGGAAGAGGATGTAGATGAAATGGGAGATATGATACAGCGTGAAGAGTTTGACAGAGCACTGAAAGACCTAAGTTGAAACAAGGCCTCGGGAGTAGACAACATTCCATTAGAACTATTGATAGCCCTGGGAGAGCCAGCCCTGACAAAAAACTCTACCATCTGGTGAGCAAGATGCACGAGACAGGCGAAATACCGTCAGACTTCAAGAAGAATATAATAATTCCAATCCCAAAGAAAGCAGGTATTGACAGATGTGAAAACTACCGAACTATCAGTTTAATAAGCCACGGCTGTAAAATACTAACACGAATTCTTTACAGACGAATACAAAAACCAGTAGAAGCTGACCTCGGGGAAGAACAGTTTGGATTTCGTAGAAATGTTGGAACACTGACCCTACAACTTATCTTAGAAGCTAGATTAAGGAAAGGCAAACCTATGTTTCTAGCATTTGTAGACTTAGAGAAAGCTTTTGACAATGTTGACTGGAATACTCTCTTTCAAATTCTAAAGGTGGCAGGGGTCAAATACAGGGAGCGAAAGGCTATTTACAATTTGTACAGAAACCAGATGGCAGTTATAAGAGTCGAGGGACATGAAAGGGAAGCAGTGGTTGGGAAGGGAGTGAGGCAGGGTTGTAGCCTATCCCCGATGTTATTCAATCTGTATATTGAGCAAGCAGTAAAGGAAACAAAAGAAAAATTTGGAGTAGGAATTAAAATCCATGGAGAAGAAATAAAAACTTTGAGGTTCGCTGATGACATTGTAATTCTGTCAGACACACCAAAGGACCTGGAAGAGCAGCTGAACAGAATGGACAGTGTCTTGAAAGGAGGATATAAGATGAGCATCAACAAAAGCAAAACGAGGATAATGGAATGTAGCTGAGGGTATTAGATTAGGAAGTGAGACACATAAAGTAGTAAATGAGTTTTGCTATTTGGGGAGCAAAATAACTGATGATGTGGGAAGTAGAGAGGATATAAAATCTAGACTGGCAATGGCAAGGAAAGCATTTCTGAAGAAGAGAAATGTGTTAACATTGAGTATCGATTTAAGGGTCAGGAAGTCTTTTCTGAAAGTATTTGTATGGACTGTAGCCATGTATGGAAGAGAAACGTGGATGATAAATAGTTTAGACAAAAAGAGAATAGAAGCATTTGAAATGTGGTGCTACAGAAGAATGCTGAAGATTAGATGGATTGATCACATAACTAATGAGGTGGTATTGAATAGAATTGGGGAGAAGAGAAATTTGTGGTACAACTTGACTAGAAGAAGGGATCAGTTGGTAGGACATATTCTGAGGCATCAAGGGATCACCAATTTAGTATTGGAGTGCAGCACGGAGGGTAAAAATTGTAGAGGGAGACCAAGAGATGAATACACTAAACACATTCAGAAGGATGTAGGTTGCAGTAGGTACTGGGAGATGAAGATGCTTGCACAGGATAGAGTAGCATGGAGAGCTGCATCAAACCAGTCTCTGGACTGAAGACCACAACAATAACAACAACAACAACAACATGATCACTAAATTCATCAGATCCCATGGTCAATATCTATGGAATTTTAGAAGTCTAGGGCACATGGATCGATATCTCTCTCTCTCTCTCTCTCTCTCTCTCTCTCTCTCTCTCTCTCTCTCTCTCTCTATCTATCTAGTATGCATCTACAGCAATCATATCACATAAAAATAAACAATGTCATTAAATCTAAATTGGCAATGACACTAACACACAAGCTTGCATCAGAAATGGATAACTCTGTAATCATCACCCAAAACACTGTACTGTACAAAATTTTCCATCAGCCACAATGAAACTTTGAAGCAAATTGACACTGTGACAGACAGGACAGACTGGTTAGAGGTCCAGGTTCATGTCCCAGACTGAGACTGAATTTTAATCTGCAACAGCAGTTAAGCAACTATGTAATCACGTACTGCCTCTATAGATGGACAGAAAGTTTGTCAGAAGAATAGAGCAATGGCCAGAAAATGAATCAGTTGGAGCCTTATTTAAGAAATCATCATGTTAACTACAACATATAATTTGGGACTGATCTGTTACATACAAGAAAGTTTTTGTGCTCCTGAACCTATATACAACCAACACTATTAATTTAGTCTCGTCTATCAATTCTCTAGTGCAACTGAAGTAGCAGATCATAGAGACTGATATGAAAGTGTCCTGATATTTCTGTAGAAGCCGTAGGGACACAAGTTAAATATCTGACATGTATCCAATTATGTCAGTGACCAGGTATAAATGTGACAGCCTGCTGATCACAGACTATTCACGCTCTACTTTATTTCCACGGGTACCAGCACTTATCTTGTGATCAGTGGTGACAATAATGATGTGTTACCAGGATGAGAGAGAAGTAACCTACAGCGAATACACATACATACTAAACTTACACAGAAGTTAAGGTTTTTAATAATCTGCAGCACTAGACAGCAAAAGGAGAAAATAAATGGAATATATCTGAGCCAAACTACAACAAACTGGGCAAATTACTCTTTCATAAATGCTGAAACAGGAAACTTCCTGCAAAACTCTTTTCTCATTTTTCACTGAAATGTACTTAGATAATTCAGAAGCCTTCCTGTGAAAGGAAAGAAAGGAAGTGAAGAAGATTACGAGTTTGTCCGAGATCACAAAATCTCTAAATGGAAAAGAATAAGGAATTTATTTAAGAAATCTACACCCAACTGGCCAAAACAGCATTTAAATCCTGCTTCTGTAAAATGCAAGTCCAGTGAGCTGTCCAGTGTGCCACCAAATTTGGTGTACAACTGAAATATATTCAACTTCTTTTTGATAAACAGATTTGAAGGATATTAATTACGATACTGTATCAGTGACCACAAGAAAGCCATGGAAACAATAACCTAGTTTATGGGTTACAAAAAGTAACAAGATAGTATACATCTAAATTAAACAAAAAGCTGTAGGAAAAATTGTTGAGACAAGTAATAAGTATACAAATGATTGGTCATGTTCAAGTGATTGTGTACTGTATTTCTGTAAGATTTGCACCTGCCACAGTTTTCTACATCTAACTACATAGTTTATGAACAACATTCAACAGCTTCTCAAGAAAAATCTAACGGTGTGTAAATACTCTGAAAGCAAAACACAGAAAGGGTAACAGGTGCTGTTATCTGAAAACACAGCCATGTATTTGAAGGGCAAAAGATGACAATTTCAGAAATAACAACCAAACTACTGAGAACTTCTGTTTGTACACCATTGTTGCCAACATGAAAGCAGGTCTCCACACATTCACCAATAACAATAACTTGTGCAAAACAACAAAATGAAAGCCTCATAGCTAAGCTCTTTCAAATATTTCTTCAGAATTGAACATCAACGAATACTCCCCCTTTACATGACAAAATATACTAACATGGGAAATGAGGGAGGGAGGTTATAGATTAATGTTCCATCAACAGCACATTAATTATGGATAGAGCACAAGCTAGGATTATGGAGGAAATCAGCCATGTACTTTTCACAGGAACCATTACAGCATTTGGCTGGAGTGATTTAGGGAAACTGTGGAAAACCTAAAGCTAGATGGCCAGATGGGGATTTGAATCAATGTTGTCCTGAATGAGAGTCCAGTGTGCTAACCACTGCTCAGTGTGAAATAAGGCAATTACTGCATGTGGTGTTTAAGAACAATCAGATTATTTCAACTCCTGATGGTAATTTAAAAAAAAAATCTATTGGATGGAAAGTACTACCAAATGGCTGAAAGATAATAAAAAGACCTTGATCCCTACATGCAAGTTATCCAAACCGATTCATAAAAGTATAATCCTTCATCCCGTTACCTAGTCAACAAATTTAGAACTAAAATCCAACAAAATTTTCTCACTAAAATATTCAGCACAGATACTGAATACCCAGATGATTAAGTAACACAATATCAATATACGCATGGATTGTAATTGACCCTCAATATTGTGTTTCCGGGATTATGAAAAGTTTACATTGTTGAGCTGGGCTAGCATCATATTAACAATGCTGTGAAGTCAATGAAGAGATGAAGATGTCAATGATGGCAAAAAAGTCACTGTACATCACTCCAACATCTGTTGAGACCATTGGTAGACCAGCAGAGCCTATACCTGAACAAGTCTAAGAAGGGAAATTGTTGGAGTTAGTTAGAGAGAATAGTGTGTATGTCTGAGGGCATACCACAGTAATATTCCTGTCACACAGGTCAGTATAAGCACAAATAACATGAGGATGATACACTGAATGAAGACAGTCCTCAGCATAGTCAACAGTAACGTGCCGTCCTCTAAATAAGTGAAAAACATGTCTACTGTCTCTACTAAGGTGCATAATAGCAGAAGGTTACTATATATAAATCCCTTAACATAGCTGTACCTGATATGTAAAAGACTGCATAACCAATTTTTCTTTGCTATCAGAAAAGCTTTTAAGACTTCTACATAAGCTTATAAAAATCAATCTAAATAAGCAGTTGTGCAAGGTGTTTTAATGTCAGTCTGAAAACAAAGCACAATGTTCCACTGGTTAATCTCTTATGATGTATTACCAAATGTACTTGTAATCATCATACATGTACCGAGGAGTAAAATAATAAATGACTCCTTATCTACTGACAAACAAACACATGAGTATGACGCTGAAGTGACTAACTGGTTTTCAGTTCATGATGCAGTTGACTTTGCACTTTGAAATGTGCTTAAAAAGATATGTATGATTAATGACAACTATGGAACCATGTAAGTCATTAAAGAAGGTAACAACAGGTTTTGAAATTGTATGCTACAAAACCCTGCTTTACTGTTGTATTCCCCTGGAAAGAAAATTAAAGATAAAACAATCACTAGAAATTCTTACACGGGTTACTGCAGCAGTACATAAAATGCAACTCTGAAACAATATGTAATAAAAAAAGAGGTTCATGGGAACCATATGACAGCAGAAGGGCAGTTAACCAATGACTTCTTTACAAACAAGGAAATAAGAAAATGAAATCAGTCTTCAATTCCAGTAGTAAAGTAGTAGCAGCAGCAGCAATAATGTGGGTAAAAATAATTAGGACCGAATAACATCACCTATTGAGAGAGAATAGAGAAAAGATCCCATGCAGGTTGCTAACATATTTAATGAACATTATACTATAGCACAAAAACAAAATTCAATTCAAATAATGATATACTAAATGCCATAAATGTAAGATGCACATTTATTTAGATTCTGGACTAAGATGTGGTATACCACATACCACCACTAAAAACGTTGAGAATATAAACTCCAACTGATTTCATCAATCTTTCCTTTACTATGGGACTATTCCTAACTAACTTTAAACATTAAATATGGTAAACTTACCACTGAAAAGGATAGTATACAAGAAACGCAAATTACATGAATGCTAAAATTTGCTTTTCATGAGTAATTAAATGAGATACACTGAAGTTTTAAAATTAAAACTGAAACACTTCTGAATGCTCAACATGGTTTCAAGAAAAGTTTTTCAAATGAACAACTGTCTGACTTTCTGAAGCAAGATTTTAATGCTATAGATTATGACTACTTTAACTGTGGTCTGATATTCAGTTTCTCTAAAACCCTCTATTTTTATCAATCATAATATGTTGCCTATAGAACTAAACTGTTACAGGGCCCATGTAATAGCTTACAATTGGTTTCCATTCAAGCTTTCTGGCATGCAACATACATTAAAAATACCTGAAAAAAAAGAATACTTTCACAGCAAAAAAGTTTGTTATGGCTTTCCCAATACTTTGCCCTTTGTTATTCTTGACTATAATAAATAATTGACCATAGTGTTTGTCAGTGTGCAAGGCAGTTTTCTTTGTGCGCGTCTACCTTTTAATAAAAAGACAAACTGAAGACAATTTATGGCAAAAAGTATCCAAACCAACAAATTGAGCAGAAGATTTATCTCATTAATTGTGTGGTTATAAATGACAAGGAAGTAGTACAGATGAGCTTTCATAGCAAAACAATGAAACCCGTAAGCAACACAATTTACACTGCAGAACATAAAGGATCACTTCTTCGAAAACCTGTAATTGTATCCCACAGCGGCGAATAAGTTTGAAATTTGGCTCAAAGTTGCCTACAAGGTTCCTCTGTAATACATGAGTGAATAAAATGGCAAAGGGCCATCTAAGACCCTCCAGTCCAGCAACACCTGCAGTACAACCGCTTTAAAAATGTACCTACGCAGAGAGAACCCATCAGGAGTTGTAGGCACTTGCAGACAGGTAACTCCTTTGACAACCCTCCAGTTCCACATGCCCACTACCTGGCGCACGAGCAGGAGTGCAGCCTGACAGCAGACGCACAGGACTCTTGTCATGGGTTGTGTCTGTACAGGTACATTTTCAAGATGTTCAACGAAGGTGGGTGGATGGGTGGTACCAAGGGTGTTGCTGAACTGGATGGTCTTAGAGGGACCCTTCGCCATTTTTCTCATCCACATCAATGTCAAACCCCCCCCCCCCACACACACACACGATCAGGCACAGGAGGGTGCAAAACAGGAGGGCTTAAAAAGCATAAGAACCCTTAAGATCACATTCAAATTTTGTGGAATGATTTTGAACAGACCCTTGTGGGTCCACCCTGTACAGCAGAGCAAAAATTCGGTTGCATCACTGACCAAAAGGGTGTGATTGTGTTCAGTGAGGTGGTTTCATTGACAGCATACGTACCTCCCTGAGACCTTTTCGTTTCCATTCTGATCAGCAGTATGTCTGAATGTTTTCCTCATTCACCCATAAGAAAATTGTGTGAATTCAATGCTAGGTGTAGCGGTTCTGACAGCCAATGTGGAGGCGTCATAAGGAGCAGCAAAATGTAAGGAGGTGCGACAACCTTCCCTGCATGTCACATGTCCACAGTGGCATTGGGCAGAACTGTAGTGAAATCAGTTGCCTCTGTGACATTATTAACCCACTTTACAGCTCTCATGAGCTTCTGAGCTCTGCCCCCCCCCCCCTCAACCCCCCAATCTCTCATGTGTCAACACGTTGCTGTTTGAAGTGTCACTGAGCCAGATGTACAGATGAAAGTTTGTAGGCACCTCTGAGCCAAATTTCAAACCTATGTGCCGCTATGGGAGACAATTACATGGTTTTGAAAAACTGATCCTTTAATTTTGTTGTGCAGAGTAGAATTATGAGTATGTAGCACTGAGCAAACATCACGCAAAATTTCTAGGAGCATGGGTAGATCATAATTCAAAATGGAGAACACCTGTACAACTATTAAAGTAAAGGTTAAATATATGACTTATGTTTTGAGAACACTTCCGGACTGCTGTGATACTGAAACAATTTTATTGGCATCCTATTCAAATATGTATAGCCCGGTGTGCTGTTCTTGAGTAATAAACATCAAAAAAACTATTTTTTAAACTTCAAAAGCAAGTAATGACAATAATAAAATGGGTTCCCTATAAGAACCACGAGGGACTATTTTAAATAATTTAACATCATAATTCTTCTATCTATAATGATTTTCATGGAAAAGTACATCACAGGGCTGTATCAACCTAAATAATCATTGTGTTGGGAAATAAAGAAAAAAAATTTAATTATACAAGATAGGACTGAGAAATGATAAATGTATTAGCTTCTACAGTACTGAAGGGGATAGCAACTGATACACAGTCACCTTCTGCCAACTACACTAATGTTTATGAAAATTCCAACCCCCAGAATTAATGGTCAGTATGAAACAAAACTGGCATGCTGTATCAAGACACTGTAACATCATCAATAAGTGAAGACTGCAGAGGCATCCTCTCAAATGAGAGGAGGAAGGTAATTGTTACATACAGCACAGTTGGTAAAATGGAAGAGAAAATGTGAAGACAAATGACTTTAAGGCTTGTCATTATAAAGGGCCAGCATCAGTACATGCATTTGCTTGAACAACATGGAATAATGGTGTCCAGGAAGCAGGTTTGTGATACAACATTCTGGCCTGTAAGTGCCATGCTGCTATGATAGTGTGTGTCACGAACCAGTGAACAGGAAGTACCACCCACAACTGATGGCAGGGTATTTAGAACACACAGTAGAAGCATAGGTCAGAATAATTGCTATCTTGACTACACAGTTACATTGGACTGTACAATTTCCTCCACAAGGTTGGCTCAGCGCAGGATAACCATACCACATGCGGACCTTTTTGCATCCAGTCCTCTGTTGGCAATGCTGGATGGACTCTCATATGGCGAGAGGTGAGAAGACATAAAACACCAGGAACATGGTCCAAGATGACCGTTTTGGTGGTCCATGTTTTGTGGTGTGGGAGGCATACTGTTGCATTATCTTTGAACATGGCATACTCACTGGTCAATCTTACTGTGACACTGTATTCCTTCCTCCATGTGCATCTTTTTATGGGTGCACTCAGCCCCGATTTCATTTTTATGGATGGCAACATGAGACCACGTTGAATACCGCAGGTGAGCAAGCTTTTGGAAGATGAGGATGGTTGGTGAATGTACTGGCCTGTTCATACCCCCCCCCCCCCCCCACACACACTTAAATCCTATTGAGTACAAGTGGGGTGCACTGGAGAGAGATATTACAGCATGTCCACATGCACCAACAATCACACAGCAGTTGTCAACTGCCGCTGGTAGAGAAATGGAATGCTGTATCACAAAAACACTCTACCAAAATTGTGGCCAACATGAAAGCATGTTGCAGAGAATGTATTGTCATCCATGGTCATACCCTATTAAGGAACATGTCCCACCTTAAGTAACATCCAGGGCATCATCATCATCATGAATCACAGTGACTTCAGCGTAATTACTACCTTTGAATAAATGTGTCATTTATGTGCGTCTCATTGTGTATTTCTTTAGGTTAACTTCTGTACGATACTTCAGGATTTCAAGCTTCATCGAGCTATGTTACTTGGTAGTGTCAAATCATGCGAAATTTTTGCACATCAGTGTACAACACAATTGTCAAAAGACTAAACAGTTTAATTAATGGCAAGGTTCTCAGTGTCCTTATGAAAATTAGTAGAATCAAATGTGGTTGAAACTTTTAAAAGGATATAAAACAAATATAAGTCAATATCACATAAAACTGCACTTACTCTCTCCCACCATCACTCACGGTCACTTGCACAAAACACTATCTCACATCCTGGAAGATAGAGTACAAATGGCCAGATGTTCTGAAACTGTCAATTAAAACACACGTGATACAACAGGAATGCTTAAATAATTACATAGGGATATGTGGCTGGCCAATCACTTACAAAAAAACACGGATGAGCCAGCCACCCCGATAATATATTAAAAAATTCACCCAAAAAATTTTGCTAAACAAGTCAGACATTCCACAGAACCTTGAAAGCATACTACATTCATGTCAGTTAAAACAGAAGACAAATCTGTAGGTAAACTAGCTGCTGCCCTGTTGTCTGAACATAAAACACACTGAACTAAAATGCTGTGCACTGCAATCTGTATGCTACAAGCACCAGACACCAAAATGTATTCTTGCAGGAGCAAGAAGTCACTTATCACAGAATTGGAAATGATCTGCCCAACTGCAGACCGTTAATAAAGGTCTGAGTATGCACGTGACTAAGACTTCTTAAGTAATAGATCCAGTTCATTGCCATGACTGGAGAGTGTTTATCAGAGACAAGGGTAACATCAGAAGTTCTCTTGTTCTCTATACACAGGGTTATCATACACACATCAAAAAAAGTTTTGTATCACCTCGGTTCCGATAGTTCTGGAATCCGTACAGAAAATTGGAATAGTGATCAACACAAATATCATTTCCACCCTTTTTATTGCTCATGAAACCATACACTGCATGTTTTAACACCATACAGCGAGGCCTTCAGAGGTGGTGGTCCAGATTGCTGTACACACTGGTACCTCTAATACCCAGTAGCACATCCTCTTGCACTGATGCATGCCTGTGTTCATCATAGCATACTATCCACAAGTTCATCAAGGCACTGTTGGTCCAGATTGTCCCACTCCTCAGCAGCGATTCCGGGTACATCTCTCAGAGTGGTTGGTGGGTCACGTCGTTCCATAAACAGCCCTTTTCAATCTATAACAGGCAAGTTCGATAGGGTTCATGTATGGATAACATGCTGGCCACTCTAGTTGAGCGATGTCGTTATCCTGAAGGAAGTGATTCACAAAATGTGCATGATAGGGACGTGAATCGTTGTCCATGAAGACGAATGCCTTGCCAATATGCTGCTGATATGGTTGCACTATCGGTTGGAGGATGGAGGATGGCTTTCACATATCGTACACCCGTTACAGAGCCTTCCATGACCACCAGCGGCATACATTGTCCCCACATAACGCCACCTCAAAACAGCAGGGGACCTCCACCTTGCAGCACTCGTTGGACGGTGGATCTAAGGCATTCAGCTTGACCGGGTTGCCTCCAAAAATATTTCCGATGATTGTCTGGTTGAAGGCATGTGCGACACTCTTTGGTGAAGAGAATATGATACCAATACTGAGCAGTCCATTCCGCATGTTCTTGGGTCCATCTGTACTGCACTGCATGGTGTCGTTACAAAGATGGACCTCGCCGTGGACGTCGGGAGTGAAGTTGCACATCATGCAGGCGTTTGAGTCGTAACATGATGTCCTGTGGCTGCACGAAAAGCACTATTCAACATGGTGGACTTGCTGTCAGGGTTCCTCCAAGCCATAACCCGTAGGTAGCGGTCATCCACTGCAGTAGCAGCTCTTCAGTTGCCTGAGAGAGGTAAGTCATTGACAGTTCCTGTCTCTCTGTATCTCCTCCATGTCTGAACAACATCGCTTTGGTTCACTCCAAGACACCCAGACGCTTCCCTTGTTGAAAGCCATTCCTGGTACAAGTAACAATGCGGACATGATCGAACTGCTGTATTGACTGCCTAGGCATGGTTGAACTACAGACAACAAGAGCCATGTACCTCCTTCCTGGTGGAACGACTGGAACTGATCGACTGTCGGACCCCCTCCGTCTAATAGGCACTGCTCATTCATGGTTGTTTACATCTTTGGGCGGGTTTAGTGACATCTCTGAACGGTCAAAGGGTCTGGTCTGTGATACAATATCCACAGTCAATTTCTGTCTTCAGGAGTTCTGGGAACCGGGGTGATGCAAAAGTTTTTTGATGTGTGTATAATTAAAGATTCATATAACATGAAATTTGAACAGAATATCATCACAGAAGGGGAGAACATGAAAATTAATGTTTTACCCCTAGATGGTGGTATAAGTGGCAGAATATGCAAAATGAAAGACACGGGGTACACAACTTTTCCTCAGTGTGCATCTGAGATGATCAGCATGACTGTCTCAACGCAGGATCATGCGCTACTCGTCAAGCTCTTTTACAATGACAGTGACTGTGCGTCAATATCTCTGCAGAAGTTTTGGACACTCAAAGGTATGAAAAAAGGTTCTGGCCCATTGTGTGCCACAAGTCTGGAGAAAATGATTACCAAAAGACAGGTTTCTTGAAGTGGACTTTGGCAGAGGGAGGACAACAATCGATTTGAGGTCAGTAGAAAATGTGACCACAGCACTGCAGGAGGGGTCAAGTGACAGTGTGCAAACTTGCTGTGCACGGGGAATTGCCTGAATTCTTAACATGCCTGTGAGCACAATGCATAAAATTCTAGGAAACAGCCTGCACTGGTATCCATACAGAATTACTAATGTTCTAGAATTGCTTCATGCTGACCTGCCAGGACAACAAATGTTTGCTCTAGAAATTTTTACTCGCATGGAAGTGGGCAATAAAGGGCCATGGAACATTTTGTGGACAGACTAATCCTATTTACACTTCCAAACACATGCCAATACACTGCAGAATATGGGCAACAGAAAATCCCATCACACATCAACCAGCACTGTTTCGTTATTCAAAGGTAACTGTATGGTGCAAGATGATGGCATTGTTTATCGTAGGGCCACATTTGTTTAGGCAATGGGTCCTGCAGGTACTGTTATCTGTACCCTCAATGGTAAACGCTGTGAGAGTAATTTGCAATGTCATTCTTATGACACTCCTCCACACATTGCACAGCCAGAGAAGTAGCTGCTGCAGAAGCATTTTGGCAAAGGTAGAAGTATCAGCAGTCACTTCCCCACAGCCTGACCATCCAGATCACCTCATCTTCATCCATGTCACTTCTGCCCCTGGGGTTATCTGAAAGATGCTGTGTTCAGTACTCCAGTTACAAACATATCTGAATTGAAGGCATAGACACAGTGATCTGTTGTGTTACATGCTGTTCCTCGATTTCAACTTTAGGAAGAAAATGATGGACAGCATATTGAACACGTTTTGCACCAGTATCACGATAGTTAAAAACTGATGTCATTGTTGATTATCTTGCAGTTTTTGGTGTCAGGACAATTAAAAACAGATTTTTTTCCCATCCTATGGAGTACAACTTTCCCATGATGTATGGGCTACGTTTTGACAGTACAACTGTCAAATGCCAAATTTGTGTGTTCAAGCACATTGCAGAGTACAGTTGGTTTACTGTGCAACTCATACCACAGCCATCATATTGTGATTCATTTGTCATTTGTAGATGAACCCATATATGTTATGATGCTCTCAGTGTCATCTAGTGAGAAACTATTTCCCTGTTCTTCAATAACATTCTGTTCAACTTTGACATCATTCTGAACAGCACCTCTTTTTCTATAGTGTTTTGAAACTGGAGCTTTAATTATAATCACCCTGTGCATAAATGATCTGAATAGTACAATGAGGAACAATCTGAGAGTGTGTGCTGTTGACGCTGCAGTATACAGGAAAGTACTGTCATTGATTGACTGTAAAACGATAAAAGATGACTTGGACAGAATTCCTATTTGGTGTGGTGAATGGCAGCTTGATCTAGATGTAGAAAAATGTAAGTTAATGCAGATGAGAGGAAAAAAAAGATCCTGTATTGTTCAAACAAAGTATTAATGGTGCGCACACAGTCATGTCCTTTAAATATTTAGACTTAATGTCGCAAAGTGACATGAAATGGAACAAGCACTTAAAGTTGGTAGTAGTGAAGGTGATTGGTCTACTACAGTATATTGTGAGAATTTTAGGAAAGTGTAGCTCATCTATAAAGGAGACTGGGTACAGAACACTTGTACGACACATTCTTGAGCACTGCTTGAGTGCTTGGGGTACCCAACAGATTGAATTCAAGGAAAACACCTAATTCAGAATTCAGAGACAGGCTGCTATATTTAATACTGGTAGGTTAGATCAACACATGATTATTATGGATATTCTTTGTGAACTCATATGGGAATCCATGGAGTGAAGACTACGTTTTGTACCTGGAAGGAAAAAGGAAAAAACACATTTCAAACATCAGCTGTTTTTATTTGAACCTTAATATCTACCTACCAGTTTCAGTCGTGGACCATCTTCATATCATATCTACCAAAAGTATAAAATGGAACAAGTAATGTACATAAAAAAATATAAAATACAAAATTTGTGATAGGTACATAAGCCAAAGCTGTTTATGAATACTTATAAAGCAAAAACAGAACAGATGAATACATAAAACATTTTCTTTTCTGGCAGATAGAAAATCCAAAATGTTGTAATAGGCATAAGAACAGAACAAATGTTCCACAAAAGTCTAACAGACATGTGTTCAACTAGGATTGCTCACCTGTGATGACGATCACTTACAGTGTGATGCTATGTTATGCACTGACTACTTGTGTTGTTAACTGAAGAAGGTTAACTACATCACAATGAGTGTATATTTTCCCTTCTTACTTGTTGTTAACCTATATACGTGCTTATGGTTTAAGCTTGTGCTTCAGTATAGACATTACATAGAACAATTTTTTATTTATCATTAATAATATTATAATTTAATTTGCACTCTTTTTAGACTGGTGGATAATGAACATGCTACTAGTTCATTATTTATGTTTTCACTGCTGTAACTCTTCTATTGTATATGATAAAGAGGTCTTTACAGTCTCTACACTGTAATTTCATTTTCACTTTTTTTTTTTACATTTCAATTGTCAACTTGTTGTAGATATGAACTTTGATACATATTGACACAATGTGTTTTGATATGGTCCTCCTTTTATACTGCAGAGGCTCCACTGTATAGATCTTACCTCTTTGAGTTTCGTTCTGTACATTGTTACAGTAAGTTTTGTTATGTTGAGGTTGTCTCTATTACATTTTTGTGGAACTTTTTTGTGTTATTCTTACACCTATTATGTTTTGGATTTTCTACCAGCCAGAAAGGAAAACTGTCTCGGAATTCATCTGATCTGTTTTCACCTTTTAAGCATTTGTGAACAGATTAGACTTACATACCTACCACAAACTTTGTATTTTATATTTTTTTCATGCACATTACTTGTTCCATTTTGTACTTTAGGTAGATATCCTGTGAAGGTGATCCATGACCAAAATCTGTATATATTAAGGTTCAATAAAAGCTGCTGATGGTTAGAATGAGTTTTTCACTTACTTAACGGCTTCTAAATGTCACCGAATCAAAACCTTAAATACTATTGAGAAAACAGAGAGAACCAGCAGTTGCAGCTGACTGCAGAAGTATTCCTCTGTGACCAAAGTACATTTTGCCTAGGGACTGTGAAGACGAGTTAAGAGAAATATATGACTGTAGGCTTTCCCGGCGTAAACTATTGATGAAGGTTTCTCGGGTCTCCAGCCGGGTGGTAGCGTTGATATCTCGCGACGTATCGGGACGTGTCATACTACCCATCTTCTGGTGAAGTGTCGAGATCCGCGGAGAGCGGGCTATTTATATGCGCGGTCACCCCCCTCCACTAGACCTCGGGTGGCTGCGGTGGACCAGCGGCGTGCGCGCGGTGGTGGGGATGGTGGTCGCCCCCGGCGGCCGCATTCGGTTCTCGGTGTAAGCATTCTGTTTGTGTCCGCGGCAGAGGACATTGACGGGCATGCTCCCAACGGATTGCCGCTATCGCTGGGTTCCATGCTGTGCTGAGTTGGTATCCCTCGTCTCTGTTGACCAGATTCTCGTGAATCCTTATTTCTATGGATTCTTTGATCACGCTTTCCCAAAAACCAGATGCTCGGCACAGTACCTTCGTGTTTTCGAAGTTGAAGGTGTGTTCTTCATTGATGCTGTGTTCAGCCACGGCTGATTTGCCTAGTCGCACACATCTGATATGTTCTTTGCAGCGTTTAGATATGCAGCGCTGTGTTTGCCCAATGTATTGCTTTCCGCATTCGCATGGTATACTGTATACTCCTGGTGTGTCAGCGCGTCTTTGGCAGAACCTAGGAGCTCCCTCGTCTTCGGTGGTGGTCGGAGAATGGTTTTGATCTTGTATTTTCCCAGAAGTCGTGCAATATTGGCCGAGAGCGGACTCACGTACGGAAGGAAAGCGAGTCGTTTATCTTCTTCTTCTCCTTCATTATTTTCTTCTGGGGTTCTCACTGCTTCTTTCTTTCTTTTAAGCGCCCTGTTAATCTGGGTTCTACTGTAGCCATTTTGTTGGAAGACTTCTCTCAGGTGTTGCAGCTCGGATGGTAGGCTGTCTCTGTTGCAGACGGCGCGCGCCCTATGTACCAGGGTGGTCAGTACTGTTTGTCTTTGTGCTGGATGGTGGCAGCTTGTTGCATGAAGGTATAGATCCGTATGTGTCTTCTTCCTATGTACTACATGGCCTAGTGATCCATCTGCCTTAATTAAAATATCAAGGAAGGGGAGGCATTCATTTTCTTCCGTTTCCATTGTAAATTTTATGTTCGGATGGATGCTGTTGAGGTGTTCAAGAAACTCATCTAGTGCCTGTTTGCCATGTCCCCACACGACAAAAGTGTCGTCGACATAGCGGAAGAAGTGCTTCAGTTTCTGTCTGGCAGTTTGAAGGGCCACCTCCTTGAAATGTTCCATACAGAGGTTTGCAATCGCAGGAGCCAATGGGGAGCCCATCGCCACACCATCGATATGCTCGAAGAATTCCCCGTTGCACTGAAAGTACGTGGTTGTTAGTGCGTGTTCGAAGAGGCTGACTGTTTGTGGTTCAAAGTGCTGGGTTAAAAGTGCCAAGGAGTCTTGAAGAGGCACTTTCATGAAAAGCGATGTCACGTCGAAGCTCACGAGTAGGTCCTCCTAACCTGCATACTGGGCACCCATACTCTAGCTGCGAGCTCACGAAAGGCAAATAAAACTGGAACAGATGCACACTGCATGTGTGCAAGTGTGCATCCAATTACCTGCAGAAAATTCAAAGCCTGTCTGTTTTGCAGCTCACTTCTCCAATCTCTTCATTGCAAGCTCTAGTTGCTGTTGCAATGTTGGAGGAGGGGAAAAAAACTGCAAAATCAACCACTCCACAGGACTCCTTACCATACACATTCTACTGTTTATAGCTATGACAAAGAGGGTAACACTTCAAACATTTCCCTCGGGAACACCATCTTCCAGCTCAAAACCGAAACACCTTCACCAACTCAGTACCTAAAAAAGTATTTTGATAAGATGTACCAAATGAATACGGATAGGCGACTACAAAAGCCTCCCTGGATACAGTGTCTCCAAGTAGTGTCGTATGCCTTACTAATGTCAAAAATATCCCTACACAATGCTGTCTATAAAGGACAGCCTGCTGAATAGCTGCCTCTGGCAGGGTCAGCTTGTCACCAGTGGACTAATATCTCCTGAACCCACAAAAAGTCACTAAGGAACTGTCTGGTTTCAAATATCTAGACCAGATGATGGTTGACCACTCACTCCAAGGTCTTTTCAACACAGTTCATTAAGATGATGTTTCTCTAACTATTGAGACACTTTTGGTCCTCTCCTGGGGCCCTATTCTGTATCTTTCTGCCATTTTGCCAATTGGTACGGTACACATGCGCACCGAACAGCCTTGTTTTCGAAGCAGAGCCCCAACATTATTCAGTAAGCATTTCAAAAGTGATGCCGAAAGGTCCTAGGGAACCGAAACGATGTTGTCAGTTCTCCTCGCGCCAACAAATGAAAATCAATCTATCTCATATCCGCGCATGCGCACTGCAGCGCCACGAACTCGAAGCGGCTAGCAGCCAACACAAGGATGCCATTCTTTACAGCACTGAAAAGTGTGGTTAGAGTATGTAATACTGATCAAATTTCGCTGACCATGAGCTTTCGTGGACGATAGCATATTGGCTGTGTTCTGGGAACTGCCGTAAATGTCACATTACGTCATTTTATTTTCATTCACATTGACATCTCGTTTTGGATTTTACGTTTCAGAATATGAGTTAGGAATGGAGTGTAGTACCACATTGTACAAATACATCTGTAGAACCACCCGAAAAATTCGTCATTTTTTTGTTTTCCGTTGTTCCTTAGTTGCTGCAAACTTCATAGAGGTATGTTCTGTCTATGCAACTAATTGAAGGCAGTTTGTTTATTGCCATATGTGCTTTGCTTCCTTTATCCGTGATGATGCTTCACAAATAACAGAAGCGAAACGCGTATGTGAATAAACTGCTTTCAATTAGTTGCATAGATGGAACACATCTGCAAGACCCAAAAAATTGTTTAAGAGAGTGTCAAAGAATAAGAAAATGCATAGAATGTGATTATAACTCGCTCCAAGAGATCCAAATGTTGAAGTAGCCTACTTCCCTATGTGATATCTGAAAGATTTGGTCCATAAAACCAAAATTTAAAAAATCGCCTTTTCAAGAGCGTCTGGCAAGTGCAGCTATAGAAGTTCATTGTAGTTTATAACATGCATCTGATGAATGAAAATGTTTCATATATGGTGGTCTATCTATCTACATCTGGATCCCACTCCAGCTATTGCCAGGTCTGGGAGCTGACGAGTCCTCTCCATTTGACTCGGTCCTCCCATCACTTTTCTTCCTCCACTTGCTGCCAGGTCACACCTCTCCTTTCCACAGATAGTCTCACTCCCATTTTCCAGCGTGTTCTTGGGCACCCTCTAGGTCTTTTTCCATCCATCTTTAGTTCTTCCATAATTTTGGGGAGTCTCTGCTCATGCATCCTCTTAACATGCCCATCTCATCTTAATCTCTTTTTTTCAATTTCTTCTCTCATACTTTCTTGTTTAAGGTCCTTTCTAATCTCTACATTCTTTACTCTGTCCATTCTTGTTTTTCCCTTAACTGCTCTGAGGAATTTCATTTCCCCTGCTTGCAGTCTGCTCCAGTCCCTTTCTGTCATTGTCCATGTTTCTTCATTATAGGTGACAATAGGGAAGTAATAATTCAAATACATAAGGAGTTTTGCTTTTTCTGAAACTTCCTTATTCCAGATCAGGTGTTTTATTGTTTGGTAGCAATTGCCTCCCTTCTGTTGCCTTCTATTAATTTTGTTTGTTATTCTTCATCCCTAGATATTTCACTCCCTAAATAAGTGAAACTTTCTACCACTTTGAGGGGTTCCCCATTCAAGGCAATATTTCTGTTGATCCCTTTCTCTCTTCCAAATACCATTACTTCACTCTTACCTTTATTTATTTTTAATCCATACCTTTTCATTATTTCCTTCCACACATCAAGTTTTAACTGTACACTTACCACTTTATCACCCCATATTACCATATCATCTGCAAAAATCATCTTTTGTCTTTTTCTTTCACTATATCTTTAACTGCCCTATTCATTCCCACCACCACAACATTAAAAAGTGCAAGAGATTGAATACTTCTAAATAACACAAGTACTTAAGCAAGGAAGTATTCTGAGTTCCCCAATGGTGTTCTAATTCTACAGTTGTGTCCTCTGTACATTGTCTTTATTACATTAATGTATCGCTCTTCTATATCTATCTTCTTCATTTCTTCCCAGTCTTTTTTCCCTGTTAACTGAGTCATATGCCTTTTCTATGTCTATAAAAACCATTATCACCATTTTGATATACTACCAACTTTTTTCCATTAGTTGACGGATAGAAAGTATCATTGTGCTGCTTCTTTTCATAAACCCATGGTGTTCTTCACTCAGCTCCTTTTCTATCTTTTCACTTATTCGATTTAGTAAAATTCTTTCAAAAATTTTGGCTGTATGTCTCATAAGGGTTATTCCTCTGCAGTTTTTACAAAGTCTTTTATTGCCTTTTTTGAAGATAGATACAATGTCTCCTATTCTCCAATCTTCAGGTATTATACGAGGTGCATTCAAGTTCTAAGGCCTCCAATTTTTTTTCTAATTAACTACTCACCCGAAATCGATGAAACTGGCGTTACTTCTTGACGTAATCGCCCTGCAGACGTACACATTTTTCACAACGCTGACGCCATGATTCCATGGCAGCGGCGAAGGCTTCTTTAGGAGTCTGTTTTGACCACTGGAAAATCGCTGAGGCAATAGCAGCACGGTTGGTGAATGTGCGGCCACGGAGAGTGTCTTTCATTGTTGGAAAAAGCCAAAAGTCACTAGGAGCCAGATCAGGTGAGATGAGGTGAGTAGGGAGCATGAGGAATCACTTCAAAGTTGTTATCACGAAGAAACTGTTGTGTAACGTTAGCTCGATCTGCGGGTGCGTTGTCTTGGTGAAACAGCACATGCGCAGCCCTTCCCGGACGTTTTTGTTGCAGTGCAGGAAGGAATTTGTTCTTCAAAACATTTTCGTAGGATGCACCTGTTACCATAGTGCCCTTTGGAACGCAATGGGTAAGGATTACGCCCTCGCTGTCCCAAAACATGGACACCATCATTTTTTCAGCACTGGCGGTTACCCGAAATTTTTTTGGTGGCAGTGAATCTGTGTGCTTCCATTGAGCTGACTGGCGCTTTGTTTCTGGATTGCGAAATGGCATCCACGTCTCATCCATTGTCACAACCGATGAAAAGAAAGTCCCATTCATGCTGTCGTTGCGCGTCAACATTGCTTGGCAACATGCCACACGGGCAGCCATGTGGTCGTCCGTCAGCATTCGTGGCACCCACCTGGATGACACTTTTCACATTTTCAGGCCGTCATGCAGGATTGTGTGCACAGAACCCACAGAAATGCCAACTCTGGAGGCGATCTGTTCAACATCATTCGGCGAGCCCCCAAAACAATTCTCTCCACTTTCTCGATCATGTCGTCAGACCGGCTTGTGCGAGCCCGAGGTGGTTTCGGTTTGATGTCACACGATGTTCTGCCTTCATTAAACTGTCGCACCCACAAACACACTTTCGACACATCCATAACTCCATCACCACATGTCTCCTTCAACTGTCGATGAATTTCAATTGGTTTCACACCACGCAAATTCAGAAAACGAATGATTGCACGCTGTTCAAGTAAGGAAAACGTCGCCATTTTAAGTATTTAAAACAGTTCTCATTCTCGCCGCTGGCGGTAAAATTCCATCTGCCGTACGGTGCTACCATCTCTGGGACGTATTGACAATGAACACGGCTTCACTTTAAAACAATTCGCATGTTTCTATCTCTTTCCAGTCCGGAGAAAGAAAATCGGAGGCCTTAGAACTTGAATGCACCTCGTACTATTTCTCCACACACTTGATAGTACTCTATACAGCCACTGCATTCATACTGGACCTGCTGCTCTTATCATGTCCACTGATACTTTATCAGGACCTGGGGCTTTCCCCCCATTCATCTTCTTCACAGCTATTTCCATTTCTTCCAGTGTAATTTGTCCTAATTCTGCTTCCCAACTTTTCTCAATTTCTCCATTATTTGTTGTTTCCTCATGTACCTGCTCCTCAACGTTTAACAGTTTCTTAAAATGTTCTTTCCAGAGATTTTTTATATTCCCTGGATCTTCAATCACGGTACCGTTCTCTGTTTCCATCTTTATTGGTACTTCAGAAGCCTTCCTTTTATTTTTCATTATTTTATAGAACATTTTCTTATTGCTCTTCACATCTTCAAGTTTTTTTGTAAACTCTTCCCATGCCTTTTTCTTTGCTGTTTCCACTATTTCTTTGCACTTCTTCTTTTCCTCTATGTATCTTTTATGGTTTTCATCATTTTTAGTTTTCCACCACTTTCTCCATGCTACATTTTTTTCTTGTAACTGCTTGTGGTATCATCACACCAACTTGCCTGTCTTACTTTTTCCTTTCCAGATGTTCTACCACATACTTTTTATGCTGCTTCGACTAAAGTGTCTTTGAATAAACTCCATTCTTTTTCTACATCGCAGAAAACTTCTTTTGGAAATTTTTGTGTGATTAATTCTCTATACTTCTCAGCACTTTCACTCTTCTTCAGTTTCCAATCCCGTATCCTCATCACTTTCTTCTGTTTTCTATTTTTCACACACTGATTCATATGTATGGTGGTATAGTCCAAAAATATTGTGGCAGGAACCTTTCATCTCCGTCTACTGTTGTTAACAATTCGATCGCAGATAAATACTTGTGACAAGCTAGAGAATAAAGATGATTGCCGCTAGTTTCATTCGCAGTAGTTTACGTTGTGCTCTTAGATTCCTGTCTGACCACACTCTCGGAAATCACTACATATTCCAAAAAAATGGTGAATTATTTGTGACAAGAAGTTGTACAAATGTCACTGTCAGTTGCTTCACGCACAGTAATTTCATCTTTCATTTCTTGAACATATGGAAGTCAAGAAATTGGAGATACTCACTACTGAGAAAGTAGCGCTCTTATGTGTAAATTACAATGAATATTTCAGAAAAATGCTTAACTTTGATGGTTAATGAAGTCTCAGAATGCGTTGCAAACATGAGGAGGAAAAAAAATATTTTTGTATTCGGTTGTATACGAACCAATGTCCTTTGCCACAGCAGTTCATCACCTTACCAACTTCACTACTACAGCTCACGTGCTAACAGAGCTTTATTTTATGTAATTGCAGTCGAGAGAAGTGCAGGCTGACTTTGTTGTCAAATGATGTGAGCATAAGCTGTAAATGTATGAAATTTTGAAAGCTTTCTATCAGGCTTCACAAAATTCCTTTGCATTGTTACTTAAAAGTTTCAAATGCGTTTCAATACTTAATAAGTGAACCATTTGCGGAAGAGAGTACAAAAAGTCTATAGTAATTTCAGCTAACACTCATGTAATATACATAAGCAGAGCCGATGCCTTGATATTTAATGATCTTTAAACTCTTAATTGAATGAAATAACAAGTATTTTGAGAGAGTATTGACTGAATTTTTTTTTTTTTTTTTTTTTTTTTTGGGGGGGGGGGGGGGGGGAGTTGTAATCATTCCCAGTAACAACCTAGCCTATTCTTATTTCTAACAAAGGAAAACAGTCTCTTATGAACTAACTTTCCAACCGGACACGTCCTGCGGTGATTCTTTAGTAACACAATCACTAAATCCAAAGCTAAAACCGCTCAATATGTTTAATATACCAAATTACAGGTTAAATAAACCACAGCTAACCGAACGATAGGGCCATACTGAAATCCAAAACCTCTCTGCACAATTGTCGAAAAATCGCTGGGAGGACCATTGAGTAAGAGGTCTCAGAAGCTTATCGAATAGGAAATTCAGATAAAGAACTGAAAATGACATCACTACTGAGACTAACCTACTGCACCGATCGGTGTGAATGATATAGAACAAGGACCCTGCTCTCCTGGTTTGAGGAGAGGTATCGAAGTTAACACCCCCCATGCTTACCTGCTTCCTGAAGTCTGCCAGTCGGGGTGTTGAGAGCCCTACAATGCGAGCAACCACAGCCTTGATTTTCTGAAGGGAGCTATAGATTCTGTAAAACAGCACCTTTGCAACTGCTCTGTTAACCTCCAGTTATGTAGAGGTGTCAACTTTCTAAATAGGCTTTTTGAGAACTGAAACAAACCAAGTAGTGAAAGTGGAAGAGTGTACTGCTTCACAGATCTTCTTTGCCTCGCCATACGGAATAAGGGCTTTAAAAAAAGAGCTCCTGTATCTTCCTTCCTGCAACGTAGACACTGTGGTCTCAACTCTAAAGAGAACGCACAGACGGTGACAGGCACAGTTTTACAAAGCATCGCTCGTCCGACACTCAGCTTGCCCTTTTCTCATGAGAGATTCTGTGAATCACAGATGAAGTGCAGCATGCAGATTCCATGTTCCTAGATTTCCATTAAGCACTTGACATCGTGGCACAATGCCGACTGTTAACGAAGGTAGAAGCATACAGAGTATGTTCCAGATACGTGAGTGGCTCTAAGATTTCTTACGTAACAGAACGCAGTATGTTCTCCTCAATGGGAAGTGTTCATCAGAGACAAGGATACTGTCAGGAGTGGCCCAAGAAAGTGCAATAGGACTGCTGTTATTTTCTATATACATAAATGATTTGGCGGACAGGATAAGAAGAGTCTACAGCTGTTTGCTGAAGATGCTGTGACGTATGGGAAGGTGTCATGATTGACTGACTGTAGGATGATACAAGAGGACTTAGATAAAATTTCTTGTTAGTGTGATGGAACAGCAGCTAGCTCTAAATGTAAAAAAAAAAGTAAGTTAATGCAGATGAGTAGGAAAAACAAACACAATGTTCGAGTACAAAATTAGTAGTGTGCTGCTTGACAGTGTCATGTCAATTAAATATCTAGGCATAATATTGCAAAGCAATATGAAATGGAATGAGCACGCAAGAATTTTAGCATGGACGGCGGTGGTCGGCTTTAGTTTACTGGGAGAATTTTAAGAAAGTGTGGTTCATCTGTAAAGGAGACTGCATATAGGACATATAGTGACCCACTGTTGACTACCATTGGTGACTACCATTGGAGTGTTTAGGATCCACAGCAGGTTAACGGAAAACATCAAAGCAATTCACAAGCAGACTGTTAGATTTGTTACCGGTAGGTTTGAATAACACACAAGTATTAGGAGATGCTTCAGGAACTCAAATGGGAATTACTGGAGGGAATGCGATGTTCTTTTCGAGGAGCACTGTTGAGAAAATTTAGAGAACTGACATTTGAAGCTGACTGCAGAACGGTTGTACTACCGCTGACATACATTTTGCGTAAGGGCCATGAAGATAAGATAACTGAGATTAGGGCTTGTACAGAGGCAGACAGAACTTAATTTTTTCTTTGCTATACCTGCGAGGGGAACAGCGAAGGAAATGACTAGTATTGGTACAGGGTACCCCCTCTCACCATCAAGCACCAAACGGTGGCTTGCTGAGTATGTTGTAGACTTGGATGTAATCCAGACAGAATGAATCCAGAGCAATTAACACACTTCATAGGAAATGAACAAACAATTCCCTCATGGGTGGCCTAACCATATTTACTACAAGTGGTTTCTCCTTTACACACTTTAGTGTGTGTACTCAAAGTACTGACATTTCAAACAGTGCATTGGGTTCAATGTGTAAGGACTAAAGTTTAAACCACTGAAATCAGTCTTTATATGCTTTGCAAGTTTCATACTACTGAATGCAAGAATAAAGGCATCTGTTCTTTACCAGTTCAACATCTACCCTTTTCATCGTATTTTGCAAGTCAATCACACCTTCTCGAACCCACTCACCTTCAGTTCTTCTTTGAGAATATCTGTAATATCCCTACATGACAACACACCTTAGCTATAATTCAAGATGATGCGACATTCTGATTCAATGTTCTATCGCATTGAGGCATTTAACTTCCTGGAGGTTTGTTGCTTGTTGGGAACTAGACATTTCAACCAACAGCATTCCATTCCTCACTCGTTTTATAGAGTCTAAGCTGCCAGCTATCCCCTATAAACCCACTTTAATGTAGAAAGATGAAACTTCCTCAAAGTTGTCCTCTTTTCTTTAAGTTTGAAAAACACATCCTGTCTAGTACCAAGTATTCAGTTACTATAAACAATGTACTGTGCATAATGTTCAATAATTTTGGTCCACAGTCATAGGCATAAAACCTAGAAACTAAATAATTACACAGCACTAGCACATAATCATCTTAGGTCTTTCATCATCATTTTCTCCACACAATCTTTGTACAAAAGGCTGATCACTGGAAGTAGTTGTAACTTTTGTTTCTGTATCCCATTAAAAAAATGCGCTCTCTCTCTCTCTCTCTCTCTCTCTCTCTCTCTCTCTGTCTCTGTCTGTCTGTCTGTCTGTCTGTCTGTGTGTGCGCGTGTTTGCGGGGGTGGGGGTGGGGGTGGGGGTGGGGGGGTGCGTGATGGGGATCAGTTTTTCTTCACTATATCTACATATTAAAGATGTCTGGTGGCAAAATGACCACCTCCATGACTGTAAACTTGGCTAGAGTACGACTGGTTATTAGATGTTTCACAGTGCACGAAACGTATGATGATGGACAAATACAGACACAACCTGATGAAAAAAATGCTTAAATAATAAACACAAATTATTTAAAAATCAATTATAACTGATGAGAAAACACTAAACTTTATGAAGTCTTCACACTGACACTAATCAATAATGCTCTGGCACCCTTTCTGTTAACATGCCTCCTAAATTATTTTAAAAAAATTGATCCTCCTGGGAGGAATATTTTTCAAGGCAATGCTGCAGATAGGCTGTGGCAGAACTATGTTATAAAACTAAGATCAAGCAAATAATTAAGTGTAATAAAGGTGCATGTGTTCTAGATGCTTCATTTGTACACATAAAGTGTCCTATATACTGATGCAACCAAATAAAATCAAGTAACTGTATGGGTGACTGCAGAAGGAACACATGCACAAAAATATACTAAACTGATTGTTCCAAATTTTCAATGTGTTTGCTTACTTTAAAAGAACCGCACCAAGCCAAAGAAACAACTTAAAAAAAAAATAAGGCTACAGCTAAGTTTACATGGCAAAAGTCCATCTGAAGAAGGGGGAGAACATGAGAAATGTACACTAAAGAAGGTAAATTTACTGCTAAGTACGTCAAATCTCTCAAGCATAGATATATAAAATAAAAATACTGCTCAACAGGCCTGTTTCTATGGGGGAACAAAGATAGCAGTACATGCTTTGCATGCATATTGCACAACAGAATGACAGGATTACCAATTACCAAGGCCGGATGTGTTCTCGTAACCTCTAGCCCAGTATTTGACTGGCAGCGCAAGGGCCACATCCGGCCAGCAACAACCTGTTCACTGGCCTGCAGACAATCACCAACTAGTCTTCATTTAACACATGATTTAGCTTACAAATGCCGCCAAAAGTTATATGTACAAGTCAATGTAGAGTGCAGACCTGTAAAAATTAAGTGGCTGATTAAATATCTTGCCACACAGGGATTCACCTCAAAAGTTACTAGCATTGCAAAACAGCTGATCTTAACAATGTTCCGAGTCGCATTCATGATAAAACTGAAATTCGGAAGCATTGAAAGTTCAGTGACAAATCAGAGACAGAAAATCATTTTCAAAGAGAATATGAAAGCTACAGCAATCTGTCTGATACAGAGAATAGTATGTTCAACATTTCAAATAACTATAATTTTCTTGTCTTAAATTACAGTACAAATACACCACCCACTATAAAGAACAAAATAATCCTATATTTTCTCATGTTAAAATAAAGCATTCAATACACCACAGAAGTAAACATTCTATCTAAATTGGTCATGAGCCCTATATAAAATGAACTTTTGATGTTGGTAACAAGGTTATTACAAAAAATGTGTTCTCTTACTGGTTTTAAGTGTAAACTCCTGCAAATGATTGCAGCAATAAGCTGAATGGTAGTGAAAGAACAGACAATCAGTGAACAGAATTCTTGGACAGTGATGGTGGTGGTGGTGGTGGTGGTTGTGGTGGTGGTGGTGGGGAGGGTAGGGGAGGCTAGGGGAGGCTAGGGGAGGGGAGGGGAGGGGAGGGGAGGGGAGGGGAGGGGAGGGGAGGGGAGGGGAGGGGAGGGGAGGGGAGGGGAGGGGGGTTGAATTATGCAGCGAATAGCTGGGAAGAATAAGACAATTTGAATCTGACTACCCCTGAACTGTCCTTATATATTTATTAACAGTCAGATTTATCAACTGGCAGATTAAAATTGTGTGCTAGACAGACTTGAACTCAGCACCTTCGTTGGATGGTTTGGGGGAAGAGACCAAACAGCGAGGTCATCGGTCTCATCGGATTAGGGAAGGATGGAGAAGGAAGTCGGCCATGCCCTTTCAAAGGAACCATCCCGGCATTTGCCTGGAGTGATTTAGGGAAATCACGGAAAACCTCAATCAGGATGGCCGGACGCGGGATTGAACCGTCATCCTCCCGAATGCGAGTCCAGTGTGCTAGCCACTGCGCCACCTCGCTTGGTCAGCACCTTTGTCTATTGCATGCAACTGCTCCACCAACTGAGCTACTTAAGCATGACTGATGACCTGTCCTCACAGCTTTACTTCTGCCAGCACCTTATCACCAACCTTCAAAACTTCAGCTCACACTCCACTGCAGAGTGAAAATTTCATTCTTTCACATGTATCTTGCTACACTCTAGCACACTATTTTATTTGATGCTTTTATTATTTTTCTTGGTCACACACATATAACCAAAAGCTATCAAAAACTACTTGTTTCAGTAAAAATTACAGTCTTCAGATTATTAGTTATTGCTACAGTAGTACCAGTATGTGGTAATCTGTTTGCACAGTGTTGAAAATCAGATTTAAATTCAGTTTAAATGTGCAATATAAAGACAAAATATCATAACACACTGCTACAGGGATGAACAACAAAAAAGAGAGATCATAACTTCCTTCTGAAATAGTAAGTTTTGCATATACCTGTGCGATCATGACACAATAAATACCTCAATCACACGTGAATTTTGCATTTCCCAGTACAAAACATGGTTCACTACACAAATGGCTTAGTCACAAAACTATGAATATGTGACAACACAGAAGACAGTTGAATGCAGGTGATGAAACCTTCACAAAGCTGTAAATTATGTCTCTCATGACTACAGATCCAAAAGAATTCTTAACCATAGTCAAAAGCACACAGCAAAATCAGTGAATTTACAACTCCATGTGGCACTTCTGTTCAGGGCTACACACTAGAACCCAAATTACGGTAAGAAGAGTAAAACAATGCTGGTATCATCATGTAATACTTAGGTTTACAAACACGTTGAAAATATTACTTTGAACCCATTAACAAGTCTAAAACAGAATTAGAATTATATGAATATGATCCACATATTATTTAATCAACTAATATTAGCTTCACCTGTGGTATGTTATGAGAAAGTTGTTAACGTAATATTAAAATAATCAACTGATATGAGATAGATAATGTAAAATATCCCTACAATCTGTCTCAACAGTCGATTTTTTTGTCAAAAAATGTGTTACCAACTTTCTCTTGGGATGCCAGCAGCAACACTCGAGTGAGTTGATCAAACATGAGTGAAAGAAGAAGCTGGCTGGAAGATTGAAGAGGATTTATTTTACTACACAATGATTCAATATTTAACAGGTTGGTTGGTTGACTTGGGGGGAGAGGACCAAACAGCGAGGTGATCGGTCCCATCATATTAGGGAAGGATGGGGAAGGAAGTAGACCATGCCCTTTCAAAGGAACCATCCTGGCATTTGCCTGAAGCAATTTAGAGAAATCACAGAAAACCTAGATCAGGATGGCTGGACACGGGTTTGAACTGTTGTCATCTCAAATGCGAGTCCAGTGTGCTAACCACTGCACCACCTCACTCAATAACGTTTAACAGGCAGAAAACTGTTTCTTCAGAAAATACTACTGTATTATTTTATTTGCCTTGGTGATATTTTTCACAATATAAACAATTTTAATGCTAAAACTAATAATGTCACATTGGCAGTAATTCATTGGTTCACAAATCAGAGCAACTTTGAAAGTATGCCCATGTACAAGACTGCAGGGAAAATTTACAAGAAAGCCACAGAGGTGGTTTTGTCAATAGAAATTTTGCTTGTATATGTTAGTACATATTGCACAACATAAGTCGTGTTCACAATATCTATAGAACTGTTGTTTGTAGGGCTGTGTGTGTTTTGTTGAAATAGAGAAACTGGAATCAAGTTTTGGGTGGTTTATGGCCAAAGGAAGTAAATCCAAGTAGACAAAGAGTCAGCAAAGAGATAAGTAATGGACAAATGAAATATGGACCTACTTTTCTTGAAGATCTTCAATACGAAGTACAGCCAAACCTTGCAGCCATATAAAGAAACACTGAGGAAGAACACAATATGGTATTGGACAATCCAGCAATTAAAGCTAACAGCACAGGTATATTACAAGAAAGTGTACAGTGCATTTAACCTGAAGGATTAAGCACGAGAACACAATGTGTCATATAGATGAGACATTTTGCTGAATCTGACCAAAATGAAATTTTTCACATTTCTTTCCATGATCTATAGCAGTAATACTGATCCAATAACAAAAACAGAATGTATATCTAATAACAAATGCATAAAAACAATGTAATGTCTAGTGATGAAACTATTTCATAGTAACGAGATAACGTCTGTATCCACAGCTCAAAAATTTAAGGGAAAAAAAGCACCTGCAACATAATCTGAAATATAAACATTCTCACTAAATAACATTCAACAGCCTAGATTGCGTAAAATATTTCTTTATTTAAAAAAACTGGTTTTGACAGACTTTGGTGTATCTTCAGTTCTATAACAAAGTGCATGTACAAGGAATAGTCTCTTAACATGAGTTAAGGTATGATATTTCTAAGAAAAGTGTTAGTTTGGCAATACAAAAACTGGAGGTGGAGCTGTATATTTACATACCTTAAAAATCTTTCTGTTGTGAAAATGTGTTCATTTTATGTTTAACCCCATGCCAAGTTGTCATGTGGATAAAAATCAGCACATTATAAAAGGTTTGTCATAATTAAAATATTTACAAACATAAAGCACCTTGGCATATGTATCACTCACAGATGCTTGTTACATCACAGTACACAGTTTCATATCTGTTTACATAAGCTGGACATATTCTAAACAGTGAAAATTCACTTTAAACAGCACATAAGGTACAACTGACAGACAGTATTGCAAAGATAACACTTCTATAGCATATTACATTGGAACAATGTAACAGACTGTAAATAATTCTCTTTTCTCATTTAAATTTAACTACTTTAGTGAGTGGCCCTTAAGAGCAGTAATGATTACAAAACTGTACTTTACTTTAAACTGAAACACATTTTGAATTCTCACGATCCCCTTTACTCATTCCTATTACTACATGCATGATAGGAAAATTGAGGTATTTACTATCCAATAGTTTATTTCATTCTTGTTATGGCGCAACACAAAAGGTGCTCAGGTCCATTGCTGTAGGCGGGAGGGGGTGGGGGTGGGGGGAGTAGACACTGGGAAAAAGCACCCCAGGCAACAACAAAGCAGAATTCGCAGTGTACTGGTTCAGTAGATACCATCAAACTACAATGTATGAACAAATCTTCCCACATAGATTATTAATGCCTCGAGGTATAATTATTCATATACAAAAGTGTAGACTGGAATAATAATATAGTGAACCTGATGAGACAAGAAAGAACCATAGTTCAAGCATGACACTTAAGTACTTTACTTTGGCTGAACAGAATTTTACCTCAAAAACTTGCTATAGATAGGTGCAAGTCATGCTCTGCTATGTTGGGAGGTGTGTACATGGTAGTTCTATTACAACATAGAAAAATATGTAGATATGTATGACAGAGCAATTATCACATTGATAGGAGTATGTGACCAAACACAACAATATTATTTATGTTATGCAGGCAGCACCATAGCTCCTGCTTTTCATTTTGTTGGAGTACATGAAGCACCATCGTTTCTGTACTGTCTCAGACGTTTTTTTAAAAAAAAAAAAAAAAAAAAAAAAACACAAACACATAAGAACACACTTATTTAAGATAAAAAGTCATGGTTTAAAATCTACACTGGGAGAAATGTAGGTTAATCACAATGCATATAGCAACATTATGGATACAGAAGGGCAGTGCGTGCTCCAAACAAGCAAAGGTATAAATCACATTGTACGATTCAAGGAAAGGGAACAGAACAGCTTAAAGTGAACACAAAACAACACAATGAAATAACAAACTGATGCACTGTAACCTACCTGAATTGTTCTAATTTTAACATGAAGCCAATCTTTTCTAGTTTTTCACTATAATAAATAATTAATATAGCTTTCCAGTGCAAGGTATTGTTATGGTTATAGTCTTTATAGCACATTATTAGATATTTCTGACTATAAGTGTCATGTTTAAAAAATAAAGAAAAATAGTTTGCATCCAGGCACACATGCAATTTCAGCATGTTAAGAATATTCATCACTCTCTTGCATCCATAATATTATTATTGCATTATGATATTATGATTACCCCGCATTTCTCATAGTATAAAGATCTGTCGTGGCTTTTTGTTTTAAATGACTATACTCTTATGTTTTTTAATGTCTGAGACTTATTGCACAAACATGATGGTTCTTTTAGAGGTTACACCTTTAGTTGTACTCCTATGGTTACCCACAGCAGAAGAAATTTGCACTCCAAGCTGTCACTTCACTGATACATTTATTCTTAGAAATATCTGTCACCTTATATACTCCAAACTGTTGTTCTTAAAAAAAACGAAACGAAAGCAAAGAAAGGGAAAAAAGAAAAGCAGCTGCCATGTTGCTGCCTGCATAACATAAATAATATGTACTACACTTTTTGTTGTGCCTAGTCAATGCTCTTATTTTAAGAAACAATTACTCTGCCATATATATATCTATATATTTTTCTATATTGTAGTACAACACCTATGACCACACCTCCCAAAAGAGCAAAGTATGACTTGCACCTATCTATGGCAAGTTTTTGAGATAAAACTTTGTCCAACTAATGTACAGTTCTATGAGTCATGCTTGAACAATGGTTCTTTCTTGTATCACTATATAATATTTAAATCCTGCACTATTGTTTGTGAATAATTATACCTCAAGGCATTAATAATCTACATGGATTTGTACATACAACTTAGTTTGATGGTATCTACTGAACCTACGCACTGTGAGTTCTCCTTTGTCACTGTCTAAGGTACATGTTCCCAGTCCCCACCACCTCCTACAGCCATGGATCTGGGCACTTACGCACCTGTTGCATTTGTGGCATGTACACACTGCAAAAAGGACCAAATAAACTATTGCAGAGTAAATAACTCAATTTTCCTATCAGGTATGCAGTAATAAGATTGAGTAAAAGGGGACTTTGAGAAAGTGTTTCAGTTGAAAGTAAAATACAGTTCTGTCATTGTTACTGCTCTTAAAGGCAACTCACTAAAGTGGTTAAATTTTAATATTAAAAAGAGAATTATTCGCAGTCTGCTACAAGATTCCGATGTAAGAGGCATCTAGTGGCTGTAATATACTATGGAAATGGTATCTTCACAATACCACCTGTCATCAAGAGCTTAGATGGAAAACCAGTTCTAAGCCAAGAAGGGAAAGCAGAAAGGTGGAAGGAGTATATAGAGGGTCTACACAAGGGTGATGTACTTGAGGACAATATTATGGAAATGGAAGAGGACATAGATGAAGATTAAATGGGAGATGTGATACTACGTGAAGAGTTTTACAGAGCACTGAAAAACCTAAGTCAAAACAAGGACTCAGGAGTGGACAAAATTCCATTAGAACGACTGATAACCTTGGGAGAGCCAACCCTGCAAAACTCTACCGTCTGGTGAGCAACATGTATGAGACAGGCGAAATACCCTCAGACTTCAAGAGGGATAACATAATTCCAATCACAAAAAAGCGGGTGTCGACAGATGTGAAAATTACCGAACTATCAGTTTAATAAGTCACGGATGCAAAATACTAACACGAATTCTTTACAGGCGAATGGAAAAACTGGTAGAAGCCAACCTCGGGGAAGATCAGTTTGGATTCCGTAAAAATGTTGGAACACGTGAGGCAATACTGACCCTATGACTTATCTTAGAAAATAGATTAAGGAAAGGCAAACATATGTTTCTGCCATTTGTAGACTTAGAGAAAGTTTTTGTCAATGTTGACTGGAATACTCTCAAATTCTAAAGGTGGCAGGGGTCAAAAAATAAAGGGAGCGCAAGCCTATTTACAATTTGTACAGAACACAGATGGCAGTTATAAGAGTGGAAGGGCATGAAAGGGAAGCAGTGGTTGGGAAGGGAGTGAGAAAGGGTTGTAGCCTATCCCTGATCTTATTCAATCTGTATATTGAGCAAGCAGTAAAGGAAACAAAAGAAAAATTCGGAGTAGGAATTAAAATCCATGGAGAAGAAATAAAAACTGAGGTTTTCGACGACCTTGTAATTCTGTCAGACACAGCAAAAGGACCTGGAAGAGCAGTTGAACAGATTTGACAGTGTCTTGAAAGGAGGATATACGATGAACATCAACAAAAGCAAAATGAGGATAATGGAATGCAGTCTAATGAAATCGGGTGATGCTGAGGGAATTAGATTAGGAAATGAGACACTTACAGTAGCAGATGAGTTCTGCTATTTGGGGAGCACAATAACTGATGATGGTCGAAGTAGAGAGGATATAAAATGTAGACTGGCAATGGCAAGGAAAGTGTTTCTGAAGAAGAGAAATTTGTTAACATCGAGTGTAGATTTAAGTGTCAGGAAGTCGTTTCTGAAAGTATTTGTATGGAGTGTAGCCATGTATGGAAGTGAAACATGGACGGGGAGAGAAGAGAGAAGAGAAGCTTTCGAAATGTGGTGTGACGGAAGACTGCTGAAGATTAGATGGGTAGATCATGTGGCTAATGAGGAGGTACTGAACAGAATTGAGGAGAAGAGAAATTTGTGGCAGAACTTGACCAGGAGGGATCGGTTGGTAGAAAATGTACTGAGGCAGCATGGGATCACCAACTTAGTATTGGAGGGCAGCGTGGAGGCTAAAAAATGTATAGGGTGACCAAGAGATGACTACACTAAACAGATTCAGTAGGATGTAGGTTGCAATAGGTACTGGGAGGTGAAGAAGCTTGCACAGGATAGAGTAGCATGGAGGGCTGCATCAAACCAGTCTCTCGACTGAAGACTATCCCGCAAGTGGAACAGATGGGGGAAATATCATCGTGTGAGGATCAGAGGAACATAACTACATTTTAGCTACACTACAGGAGGTTAAAAAAAATGATATTTTAAGAAGTACATTTCGTTTTTCAGTGAATAATACAAACTTTATTGAAAAATTTCTACACTACACATAAATACACTTAAAAATCTGTCAGATGATAATATATTTATAAAAATGGTTCTTACTGGACTACCACTATTAATTTTTAATATGGTGCTGAGGAGATACGTCTTTTTGATCCTAAATGAGTAAATCTACATAAAGGTTTTACACTTTGGAGATACGCATTTGGTTTGCCAAAATATAACTTACAAAGGTAATTTACTCATTAAAAACAGATAGGGTACAGTAAAAGTAAAAACATATGAGCGGAATTTGTACCTACATCACCAATGAATGTTCACTTTCTATTAACTTCATCACAACTGTTGTCACCACAGTATGAACCTCCAGCTATTTCTTCTTGAAGACTCATGTAAAATGCGTGGTACTGTTCCCTGATAATGCCACTGCGGGATAGATCCAGGAGGTCTTTTACCTTCTCTTCCTGAAGTTTGAGTGCTCCATGGTATTTCGGTTCCAACTGGAAGATTGTATCGGAATTTCGGAAGTTTCTGGAAACTGGCAAACTTCTGAATGGTTGACTATGGAAATGCTTGAAAAAGATGTGATTAACATCACTTTTGTGATATTACGTCACTTTAAGCCATTTTATTTGATTTCCTTCACTGTCAACTTTAGTATTCTCAAACTTTTCCTTCTGCATAGCACCAAAATCCAAAGAATCCTTCTGGTCCATTTCAATGACTTCATACAGTCTTTGTTTTGTAGCAGTTTGAACAACAGTATACCACCTCGAAGGGTCATAAATATTAACATTTTTTGCAGCCCTCTCTATATGGGCATGGACTGAATCACACTCCATTAAACAGTGGCCAGGCTCAAAGAAGCACTGCTGTATCACCGGGATGTTCAATGAATGAAGGAACATGGTACTCATGTTGACATTTCGGTTCTGTCCACCACAAGTGTCCGAGAACAAAACATCTGGACGGCCATCTGCAATCTTCTGGAGTTCTTGAAATACACATGATGCTACTTCAATTGAGCCGCGTATAGCCACACCTTCATGCCACATGTAATTTCTAGCATTCCTGGTAACAGTGTTGTATACTGTGAGGTTGTATACAGTCTTCTTTTGTAAAAAACTGCTTTAACTGCTATGTGTGGACAGTATCTCACAGCTTCTAGGTCAAACTCCAGTAAATGACATTCTCCTGCTTTGGCCTGCCCCTTCAATTCCTTTTTTAGTATCCTAGCAGCCTCCTTTCTCTTTAGGTGTTCTGAGTGCTAGTCTTTCTCTGCCTCTATTTTCTTCAGAGAGATTTTGAAAGCAATAGCAGTGGTCACATACATCTTTTCTTGGTACATGAAAGCCTAAGTTAAACTCTGTATTGAATATTTCTCTGTAAAGCCAATATTTTTCAGCAGTAACCTGTTCCTCTTCACAACGTTTCTTATATAGTTTGTGCATTATTTGTATATTCAAATTTGCTGGTAAGAACTGTCGCACAGTGCTCTGTCGGCAGTAATGCAATGGAATGGTAGCAAATGATTTTATATGGTTCCTTATTCTCTCCCTTGCCTTGTCGGATCTCCTTATACATGGACGATGATGACCCCTATTGTCAGCAGACAGAGTCATGTTGCTGCTGTCCCTTTTCTTCTGTATATATAGCACAAATGTTTCTGATATATTCAAAATGCTAAGGAAAAACCCTAGACACACTTGAACTTCACTACCATTTTTCAGGAGAACGTACTTCTTTGTGACATTTCTTCGAGACTGCGCACCTGCAGAACGTGACCTTGCTTTGGGTACCACCTTAATAAGTGGAGCTAAATACTGTCGCTGCTTTTCTAAATCTTTCATTATCCAGAATCCTTGGAACATGTCTCCCTTCAGTCTCGCTGATGTTCTTGCTACACTTTCTCAGGCATTTGGAACAATCCTTGTACTTAAAGTGTTCTGGCTGGTACTTCTTTATTAGCAGTTGATTTGTACGCCTTTCCTGACTGCCTATTCATTTTTCTTGTTCTTTTTCCACTTGTCAGTGTTCTTACTTCTTTTTCTCGTTTTATTTTCCTTACCAACTTCATTTCCTGTGTCAGATTGCCCATGTTCTTGATTATTAGACTCAACGGTCACTGGATTAACTTCTTCCTGTTGCATGTTCACTAACATCACGAAACCTTTGCCCACACAAACTGAAGAACCAGGACTGAATAGCTGATTTGTCGGTGAATGTGGATATCCTTATTGTATCTCCTTTGTGAGATTGCCTGGAAAAGAGAAAATTATATTACTGGTGTTAGTGCCTTATCTAGCATAATATAACACATTAATCAACTATGAATCTTACAGTCCCATTGTAGTTTAAAAATTATGACTTGCGATAATTATGACAAAATGTACCACTTCACCCACAGACAATAAATGCACATGTGTTATTATTTTAGTAACACTGCAGTTAGGAGAAGAAATAAATCAGAATGTAATTAAGGACCACTAAGAAAATGTGCACACACAACCATATTCAAACGATAGTCCCAATATATGTATTTTGTTTGTCACATAATTTCTGACTGAGAAATTAGTATTTTAAATGTTAAACAAGACCCACAGAATATCATTTTGCTTACCGAGGTTTTCTAAAGATAGTTGCAGTTTCTGTTGAACTGCAGCTCTCCTTTTCTTTGGCTTCAGAGATGGTGGTGGTGGTGATGATGATGATGATGATGATGATGATGAAGAATCCATGTTGTTTTCGGGTATGTAATCATCTGATGAACCCGAACTAAGCACTTTGAAATCATTGCAATCTTCTTCAGTTAACTCTTGCAGCCATTTCGTTATGGAACAGTTTTGTATTGCAGACAAGATTTCACCATTCTTTTCTTCTGCTTCTGTAATTTCTACAGTACGGTATACAGACAATGAATGGGAATCAAGTCAATCAAACTAACGATCTGTATCTCCGTGGATGATTATCTCACATATAAAATTAATAGTAATTCATCTTACCTTCATCAGACGTAGAATTACTTTCACTGTGGTAATTTTGCATCACTAGCTCAACCATTCTCCTTCCTCGTGAAGTCACTTTTTATCTAACAGAGAGCGCACACTAACAACAACCTCTTCACAGTGAATACCACACGAAACTACACAAAATTTGACATGACTATCACAGCAACGTGACTGCATTGACAATGCTTACAAAGGGCACTCATCGTTTAGCGTTTCTCCGCTTATTGATTCTTGCAAGGGAAATACAATGGCTTGAAACCTCGTACGTAAAGTGTTTCGAGAACTGATGAACAGAAGAATGATTCAGCAGGGAGGCGTGATGCAAAGTTTCTACTTGGCGTCGCAAGCTTCGTTATTATCTGCTAGACAACATATAATACTCTTTCAGCACACAGGAAAATAGTGCACAAATGCAGCAAAATTGTATTATACAAAACAAGCAGATAATGGTATCTGCTGAATAAAAATGTATTTCCAAATTTACTTCATGCAGTAAGCAGTCAGAAGAACGTAAAAGCCCATACGTTTTGCTGATCCGAAAATAGGATGCACTGACTTGAGACACAAGAACGTAAGGACCAATTCGTTTATCTGTCTTTAAATTAAGCTCACAACTTGGAGATACGCAGCAGCTTATTCTCGCAACAAGAAGAGATAGAGATGTACCATTTTGACACAACAAGGACCTGATTACCGTGAGGACATACGTTAAAAAAACCGAGAATCACATTTTTTGGGATACGTTCCTCTGACTCTCACACGACGATATGACTTTGGCAGGAATTGTGCCCTCTAATGTAGATGTAGAACACACATATTTGTGCAGAGTGTAAATTTTAAGTTGACAAACCAGGGTAATTCAAAAAAATGTGTAGAATCCAAAGTTGATTATTTTCAAGGGGGACATCTGCTGGTGCTAAAATTAGCCCGCCACCCCAGCCCCTTGGGGATGGGGCGGGAGGCAACTTTAAAATTTCAAATGTGAACCCCCATTTCTTATTGCAGAATCAGATACTACATAAAAAACTGTGTACATTTTGTCTTAAACATTTGATTTTATTCATGGTAGTTGGCACTGTAATTCAAGAAAATGTTCTCATTTTTGCGTGGAAAATGGTTATGGATAAATAAAAAATACTAATTTACTTCGTAAATTTTGATTCCCTAAAACTAAAACTCTCCCTCTCTCCCAATAGGCTGGGGATTGAGAGAGAGAGGAATTAAGAGTTTTACAAATGTTGACCCATATATTAATATTTTCCACAGATTCGGATAAGTTTTGTTTGTTTTGTGGTCATGAGGCCACACAACCTTTAATTATCAAACAAGTCATACGACTAGCTAACTAACTATAACCAAACATCCTACTTACTAACGAGTGAACTCATTAACTAAAAAACTAACTAACTCACAAACCCAATTTTTTATTAGGTTTGGAGTAATCACCCTCGTTTGTCGAGACGTCTCACAACTGGAGTGCTTGCTTAATTTGAGTCTTTTGGTTTCAGGTGGAAAAATGTAGAAAACTACATTCATGAATTTATTGACTTAACTCACATTGTTTACAACTTTATTTTATTTCGGAATTTCACAGCTGTTACGTCGTTTACATTTTTAGTATTATGTACGATAATCGATATCCCACTCAGCCCTGATCGATAAACAATGCTCTTATCCAGACCTTGATGATGAGCAGCGTAAAGTTTTGAAGTGCCCCCAGTAGGTAGCGCACGGACTAGAAATTCGCCCTTTCTCATAGTAATATTGGGCTTTAGAAATTGTACCTTTTACCTGTCTGAGCATTCAGACAGCAATACATCGTTCATAATAACGATTGTCTTTTGGGTGATTATGTTTGATTACCTTGTGTGACTGCGCGCGTGGCTTTTGCTCTCTACCGGTCGCGTTTGACACGGAGTTAGTGTTGCTAGGGGGAATTATGCCAGGCCACTTCTCACTCATAGAAATTCTAACCCTGCTTTTATCGATGAACCTTATCTTTCCTCTCTTGAGATTAATAGGTGGCATATGTCATTATGAATTATCTTTCTGTGGAATAAAAAATTGAGATGGTGTACATTTATGGAGAAAGTGGGAGAAATTTTGACGAGGCACGTTTTATGCGCAGCGTTTTCCTGGATCGGCAGGGCAGGTCCTGAGAATTGGCCAGCCAGATCGCCTTCTTATGGGGTTATCTTTCATCTTTTATCAGGAAACGCCTACCACTCTCGGAAACATGATGCAAAGAATAAGAGATGCTTGTGCTGCAATTACATCAGACATGTTATCAAGATGTGTGCAGGGATTTACAGCATGAGTCAATAAATGCATCGAAGTTGGAGGTCATCACTTTGAACATTTGATTTAATATTCGGTGAGATGTAAGGGATTTACGGACAACAAGCAGGCCAGATGTGAGAGGAGAGGGGACTCACTGGAAATTCATTTACTTGCAAGTATTTGCAAATAATCGACAATAACAAAACCAATAGTTCCTTTTCAGGACCACCAAATCTTAGAGGGAAATACGTTCATCTTTAGTTAGCAAGTGGGTTAGTCTTTTCCTCAGTTAGTCTTTTACTTTGTTTACTCTGTGAGTTAATAAGTTCACTCGTTAGTAAGTAGGATGTTTGGTTAGTTAGTTAGCTAGTCATATGACTTGTTTGATAATTAAAGGTTGTGTGGCCTCATGACCACAAAACAAACAAAACTTATCTGAATCTGTGGAAAATATTAATATTTGGGTCAACATTTGTAAAACTCTAATTCCTCTCTGTCAAACCCCACTCTATGGGGAGAGAGGGAGAGTTTTAGTTTTAGCGAATCAAAATTTACAAAGTAAATAAGTATTTTTTATTTATCCGTAACCATTTTCCACGCAAAAATGAGAACATTTTTTTTAATTAGGGCACCAACTACCATGAATCAAAACAGATGTTTATGACAAAATGTACATAGTGTTTTACGTAGAATCTGATTCTGCAATAAAAAATGGGGTGTTCCCATTTGAAATTTTAAAGTTGCCTCCCGCCCCACCCACAGGGGGTGCAGCTAATTTTAGCACCAGCAGATGTCCCCCTCGAAAATAATCAGCTTTGGGTTCTACACATTTTTTCGTGTGAAGCTTATTTTTCAAGGTATTCTGGTTTGTCAACTTAAAATTTACACCCTGTGTGTAATATATATGGCCCTTTACAAAGGTGCTTTATGTTTGTAAATATTTTAGTTATGACAAACCTTTTATAATGTGCTGATTTTTTTCCACATGACAACTTGGCTTGAAGTTCAACGTAAAATGAACACATTTTCACAACAAAAAGATTTTTAATGTATGCAAATGTACTGTTCGACTTCCAGGTTTTGTAATGCCAAACTGAAACTTTTATCTCAAATACCACGCCTTAACTCATGTTATGAGACATTTCCATGTATATGCACTTTGTTACAATCCTGAAGATGACAGCAAAGTCTGTCAAAACTGGCTGTCTTAGATAAAGAAATAAATATGCAATCTAGGCTGCTGAATGTTTTTTAGAAAGTAAAACATGTCACACCTTCAGTACTCTCAAACTGAGGAAATTCAATCAATGTTCTCTCCGAGATGTACAAAAATAAAACAGTTCAGATAAATTATAATTAAGGCTTTTATGAGTTAACATTCACTGTTAAAATAATTTTTAATCACCTGAAATTTGTGCTTGATATCAATGTGTTATAGATGCGTCAAAAAATAAGATTATTAATCCTGCTCTATCGGCTACTTGCCCTGAGAAATTTTGTATTTATTATTGGCAACAGTGGCCACGCTCTTTCGAATATCCAGTTCCTGTGGCACTATTAACTAGGCCCGGATCTAGTGGGGGAGGGGAAGGGCAAAGTGGGATATCTGCCCAGGGTGGCAATTCCAGGGGGCCGCAAAATTCATATTCTTGACGTAAAAAAACTTGTTTCACAAAGTGCCTAGCATCCGGTGCACATTGTTCTATCAATTATTCGCATGATTTTGAAATGTGTCCCTGTTGGTTCTTCAACAACTTTTAAACACAGTCTAAATTGATTTCTAAGTGAATCATAAGTTGTGTTTTGAATGTGTGCATAGTGCATGTGATGTCTCTTCCAGGGGACTCTCCGTCACATCAAGAAATAAAAAACAGTCTCACAGACAAAAGGGGCTGGGGCTATATGAGCTGAGCCAAATAAATGTGAACCGGTGAATACCATTTGCTGTTTGTTTATGTGGTTGTTTAAATGATGAGTGTGTTACAATTATTAGCTAAAGCCATAGATTCAGACTGCCGGAGTGGAAATAAACGTCTAAGAGGAACAACAGGTAAGAAAGATAATATATAATCTTCTTGGTGTATCCAAGAAAATAAAATTTTGACAGAAAATTTTTGCTGTATCGCTACAATACCAAGGGCAAGTTGTGCAGCCCCAGCTAGCAGCTGCTTTCGTTCTATTCTCTGAACAGCTAGGAAAACATGTTGCACAAACATACAATAACGCCTAGCTGGTGAATAAATGTGGGATAACTAAATCAGTGATTGTGGGATGGTTAGTAAAGTTAACTGGAGAATAAGTTTTGATGATGACAGGAATACGTACAAAACAAGTGATGCCAAGATTGTTTGTTAGGAAAGAAAAGAGAAGAAAGGAGGACATCACACAAATTATATGGAAGAACATGACGAATCCAAATTTATATAAAAATTTTGTAGTACTACTTTTGCACCTCACACCTGAGAAACTTGAGTACATGAATGATATGTGAACCTATTTCCTCACATAAAAGTTTTTTCTTGTAATAGGCCTAATAGCCATTTGATGTTGGTACTTCGTGAATTATATTCTGTTGTGTTCTTTATATAAATTAGGTACATAAAAGTGACCAGTTGTGTCAGAACAGGGTCACAATGAACTGAGACGGTATCAACAAAAATGACACTGAGTCTGTTATTTCTTCTCATAAACAAACTTACTTCCATATTAGCTTACAGAAAATGTTTTGGTAGATCAATCAAAAGTGTGGTCTTTTAAAGCCATGTATTAATATGTGGCTCTGCCTGGATTTACCTGTGTAACAATCGTATTTGATACAATGACAGACACTGTCATTCAATATACGGTACACAGATCTTTAGAGTTAACTCTACAGCTGCACTCCTAGGGAATAGTTCTTACATTTGCAGTATGCAGATTTCCATACCCAGTCAATAGGACAGCACAGTGCAACAATTCTTGAGATGTTTTACATGCTTCTTGTGAATTTGACACTTTATCCAGAGATACTCAAGGACGACAAATCCGCATCTCTAACTGAATATGTAATGAAATTTCAGAGTTGCTGTTAACCAAAAGAGCTTGTCTAGTTCCATCTATGTGTAAAGAACTAAACAACATCATTGTCGAGACAGTTTACCACACATGGGAACAATGTGCAATGTGTGTGGTGTTGACAGGATTAACAAACATTTTGCTGATGTATCTGATTCACAAGAGCAATCTGCAGAGTCCCTACAGTGGTTCTTAGCAGATCCTGATTGTGTGTGCAAAATTTCATTGTACAAGTACACTTGACAGCACAAAAACTGGTCGCCCCTCAGCATTCTAAGTCTGGCTAGCTGCACAATCTGGCAACACTGTAGGATGCAGAAGTGCCTGGAAGAAGTGTTTTCTTCCACTCATGATGTTACAGTGCTATATCAGCTCATCGTCTGGTGGTAAACACCACACAATGTACACGCAAAGTCAGGAGTTTTGAGTTCACTCATTTCTTTATTTTTTAACCACATTTTGGATGTCTGCTAAATGGAATCAGTCTTATGGAGCCTCAAAGTTAATTTGCTTCACTTTCCAATCCACCATTAATAGCAAAACCTTCTGCGAAAGATCTCGTGGCTACGTCAAGATCAGAACTGTTTATGCTTGAGAGGTTCCTTGCCCTACAGCACTCATGGCAATTGGCCACTCACCACCAGACGCTTCACGCAAGCTGACCAGGTGACAGCCAGAAGACTACTCAAGAAGTCACTGCCGATTAAAAATGACTCACCAGTGCAAGAACGAAGGTAGCTAAGGGCTTGAGCAATGGTCCCAATACTGAAGTGAATACACTGCAACCATTCGGCAGGAAGCCTTGTTCACTACATCTTGCATGTGTGTAGGTAAAACCGGTTCATCCGTCAACAATAGAACCATCGGTATTTAACATGTCTGAGCCCAGAAATGCATCAAGAACGCCCAGAAAAAGGCGGCAAACAGCCATAGGGTCTATTGAGTCTCTCAGCCCAAAAGAGTGGACGAGACATACCAGAGGACAGGGTACGTATCATGGAGGTGTATGTGATTTCTCCCTGACAAGAGCAACAGTGGGGAAAGATGGAATTCAGAGCAGGGACACTGTGTGAATTGGGATCGTGACTCCATGCCTTGGTCTGTGTTGAGAGAAACAAATCTCCCTGTGAAAAAGGACACTGTAGTTTGGATGCTCAGAGGAGCAGCGAATGTGCTCCTGATCTGTAGGGGAGGGACGCCAGCCTCCACATGTGGGCTGTTGACAGGACTGGTCTGAAAGGCACCTATCACAAGTCAGATTCCACAATAGTGTAACAGATATAGCACCCTCAATGCTGAACACAATGCTGCGCTATACGCCAGACTACCATGAGATGGACTCTACAGGATCAGAGCTTTGTATGGCCACAAAGTACAGAGCGGTCTGCACACCAGCCGATGTTCCCAAGACATTGAATGGGTATTACGGTATGGCCGGCATGTTGACTTTAGTTGGCAAAGATGGGGAATCTCCATCAACAGGGCATCGAAGGCCAATCCTAAAAAACACTAAGACTCCACCACATTGGTCATTTGGTCATCGTGGGAGAGTTCTGGTTGGGGATGGACAGTACAATGGCGATAGGAGTGCATGATACATGTGTCTTGGTAATGGAATGAGGAAGTGGTGATGAAATATGGTGTCATAAGACTTGTGCCAGTCGAAGATGACACTGCGAAAAAGATGACCGAACATCAGACTCCCAGGCAGACCAAACTGTTAGCAGTAGAATGGCCTAGGGCAAAAACTGCCCTAGGAGGAGCCAAAAGACCCCGAGACTCAAGGTACCAATACAGCTAACGGCTCACTATACATTCGAGCAACTTGCAGAAAATATTAGTGAGGTTAATTGAGCGATAGCTGTCCATCTGAAGAGGGTGTTTACCCAGTTTTAGTTCTGGAATGATCACGCTTTCTTGCCACTGGAATGGGAACTCACCATTGCTCCAGATACAGTTGTAAATGGCAAGGATGTGATGTTGGTAATCCACTGGTAAGAGTTTGAGGATTTGGCTGTGGATGCAGCCTGGCCTTGGAGCCATGTCTGGGCAAAGGGCTACAGCACTGAGGAATTCCTGCTCGCTGAACTGAGCATTATAAGATACCGGGTGACATGTAGTAAATGTAAAGGAAGTTTCTCTACCCACTGTTTGAGGATATGAAATGCAGGCTTATGATTCTCAGATGCACAGGCTTGAGCATAACAAAAAGCAAAATATTTTGCAAGAGTGCCTGGATCAGTGTAGACAACACCATTCACAGACATACCAGGTACAACCGCGGGGTACCGGTGTCTATATAGGCATCGAATCTTCACCAAAATCTGCAAAGGAGGGGTACATGGTCCAAAGGAAGCAACATACCGCTTTCAGCATTCTCATTTCTGTAACTTATGAAGTAGTGGACCTCGGCATGGAACCATTTAAAGGCAATGAAGTGCTCCATCAATGGATGTCTCTTATGGTGTTTGAAAGCACGCCTGTGATCTCTAATGACCACAGTGAGTTCGAGGGTCCACCAAGGTACTGTCTCCCAATGGGGGATCCCAAGGAAGAGGATTACTTTGTCAGCTGCTGATAGAATGGCTGCACTTGTGCTCTGGGCAACTGCATTGATACCTCCATGCGGCAGGTTGTGAAGGGCGATAGCAGTGTTGAAAGTACCCGAATCAGTTTTGAAGAGAGTCCATCTGGGTGGACACTCTGGCGAGTGACACCGAGGCAGGGTCAAAAGGATTGAAAAATGATCCCTGTCACACAGGTAATCATGGACTCTCCAATGGATGCACAGAAGAAGACCTGGGCTGCAAATAGAAAAACTAATGGCTGAATAAGGCCCATATGCCACACAGAAGTGAGTGGGGACACCAGTATTCAAGAGGTGGAGATCAAGTCCCATGATCAAGTTTTGACAGCTAGTAGGGTGCGTGGAGCTGAGAAAACAGTGCAGATAATGTGTTCTGGGATACTTCATCACTTGGAGGTAAATACACATTACAGATGGTAAATTTCAGAGATGTCTACACACGAACAACCATAACCTCCAAAGTGAAGGTATACCAATACACATTGGGAGGAGGAGGAGGAGGAGGAGGAGGAGGAGGAGGGGGGGTCTGAGGCCATAAGGGCCACCAGGAACGCTGTCTCAGATACAGAGGCAGAACATGCAGGGTCTGGCGCGACAGGGGCCATCAGAATCTCCCTCTTTCTGGAGAACTTCCTGTGCTTCAGCAATTAAGACTTCTGCGAGGGCTTGTCTGTCCCACATTCCAGGACAGAGGAGGAACATAAAGTCCAATGACCTGCAACCTGTGGCTCCTTCGGCCATTAGCTAGCATACAGTTGCAGGTCAGCACAGTCCTGGGAAGGGAGCTCCCTGAGGAACCCCTTCCTGGTAAGGGATGCTGGAGGAGAGTGCTGCTTCTCTGGCTGGGGGTTGGGGATTGATGTCTCCGGCAAATAGGGAGTTGACGGTCCCAAAAGGGGTGCAGAGGAAGTAGTAGTAGTAGTAATAGGAGGAGGACCCACCAGTGGAACAGATGCAATCAAATGACACTTAGGTCCAGACACAAAGACACAGAGGGCAAAGGCACAGTCATTAAAGAGCATGTTGTCATCATCATAGCAGCAGCATGTGTCATCAGCACATGAGTAGGATATAGATGATCATTTTTCTTCTTGGCCTCTTGATATGCGAGGGGGTAAACGGTCTTGTATTCCCGGATTTTCTTTTCTCATTTGAATATGATGCAGTCCGGTGAACAGGGAAAATGGCTCTTTCTGCAGTTGATGTAGAAGAGAGGAGGGGCACGAGGACCGTTTGTGTGCAATAGACATCCACAATCCACACAGACGGGACTGGCATTGAAATGTGGAGTTGTGTGTCTAAATTGCATGCATTTGTACCATCCCACGTGAGGAGCAATATTCGGCTTGACATCACAGTGATACACCATCACGTTGACCTTCTAAGACAACGAGTCACCTTCAAAGGCCATGATGAATGCTCCAGTAAATACTCTGTCGTCTTTTGGTCCCCAGTGGACAATACGGGCAAAACACACACTGCAAATTAAAACACAACTAGTCAAAACTCTTCAGCAATCTGTAAAAGGAGGTCTCGGTGGAAAATGGTACCATCTTGGTGGAAAATGGTACCCTGTACCATATTCAGAGTTTTATGGGGATTATAGTGACAGGAATGTTACCCAGCTTGCTGCAGGCGAGCAGCTCCTTTGAGTGAGCACCAGAGACCATTTCAAACAGAATAGAACCACTTTTCATTTTTGAAATCGCTGCCACTCTTCCAAACCTGTCCATGAGGTGAGGTGTTCAACAAAGAATAGTGGTTTGCCGTCAAAAAGGAATCCCCGTTGGAACTAGAACAACTCAAGTATTGGGCAGAGTATTTCTCGCCTTGTCTCTGAGCCATATGTTCCCCTCATTGTGCAACCAGGGAAGGGAACATTTTGGGGTCATATCTCTCCGCACTGTAATATGTCTTAGTTTGAGAAGAGACTGCTGGGGCCATGCAGCCCCCAGAGCAAGAAAGTTTAATTTGCTTCATGTACGAATCTTCTGCCTTGGTACCAACCACTCCTAACGGGCTCTTTCTCATGAGTGCTGTCCAGCCACAGCACAAGTTACTTGGCCACAAAGCTATTCCCTGGGGTCCCCTTATCCCAGCCAGACAGGCACACATGCCTTGGCTTTTGTGGGGAGTTTTCAGTTCAGGCACAACAGTGTGGTCCCTGGGTCATCAGGGACTACCGGGCTGCAAGTACTTGACAGCTCCTCCCCACAACAGAATGGCTACCATGCTGGGTTTTGGGCATAGTACAATTGCGAGAAAGAATGGTGCAAAGAGGGAAAGCACAAAAGATGGAATATACGCTGCACTGGGCAACCATCCCTGCATGATACTTCAGTAAAATTGAGAAAAAGAAGTAGTAAGTCAAACCCAACAAGGGGACCATATAATTAATAATGAAAAGTTGTAAAAGGCCTGAAGGTAATATAAGTGTGCAAGACACAAACTGGATCCAAGCACAAGTGGCACCAAGACATCCATCCAATGGACAGGTAGTAAGGGCAAAAAAAAGAAAAAGAATAGGAGAAAGATAGACTTGCAGGACAGAAATGGAAGTAGTGCTACAAGGGCTGGGGTGCTGTGGAGGCCACGCACATACAAAAAGAGATGTGAGCCCCCCTGAGGGTAAAGTTGAAAGGTGGAAGGAATATATAGAAGAACTATACAAGGGAAATAAACTTTAAGATAATAATATAGAAAGGATAGAAGCAGTACATGATGTGAGGTGAAAGATGTGATACAGTAAGAATAATGTGACAGAGAACTGGAAGACATAAACTGAAACAAGGTCCCTGGAGTAGACAACATTCCTGGAGAGCCAGCCATTTCAAAACAATTCCACTTAGTGTGCAAGATATGAGACTGGCAAAGTACCCTCAAACTTCTATAAGAATGTGATACTTCCAATTACTAAGAAGGCTGATGCCGACAGGCATGGCTACTACCAAACTATCAGTTTAATAAGGCATGGTTGCCAAACACTGACATGAATTATTTACAGAAGACTAGAAAAACTGGTCTCCATTCAGAACGATCACTTTAGGTTCAGGAGAAATACAGGAACATGCAAAGAATTAGTGACCCAACGAATTATCTCCGAAGATAGGTTGAAGAATAGCAAACCTAGATTTTAGACATTTTGTGGATTTAGAGAGAGTCTGGAATACTCTAGTTTTAAAATTTCTAAGATAGCAGGGATAGAATACACGGAGCACAAGGTTATCTACAAGTTGTACAGATTCCAGACTGTAGTTTTAACAGTCAAAGGACATGAAAAGAAAACAGCAGTAGACAAGACAGTAAGACAGGGTTGTAGCCTATGTCTGATGTCATTTGATTTGTAAATTAAGCAAGCAGTAATGGAAACCAAAGAAAAATTTAAAGAATATGTTAAAGTTTAAAGAGAAAAAATTAAAACTACAAGACTTACCTATGACATTGTAATTGTCAGATGCCAAAGGATGTAGAAGAGTCACTGCATGGAATGGTTAGTCTCTTGAATGAGATAAGATGAATATCAACAAAAGTAAAACAAGGGTAATGGAATTTAGTTTAATTAAAGCAGGAGATGCTGAAGGAACTAGATTAGGAAATGAGACACTGTAAGTAGTAGATGAGTTTTGCTATTGTGGTAGCTAAGTAACTTACGATGGCAGAAGTAGAAATAATGTAAAATGCAGACCAATAATAGTAATCAAAACATCTCTGAAAAAGAGAAATACGTTAACATCAAATATAAATTTAACAAAGGGACCACACCTGTTTCTCATCACTGATTTTGTAGAAATTCACGAATTAGTAAGACAATAACAGAAATATTGTGGAATAGTAAGAGCAATCTTAGACAAAGAAAAAACGAAAATACTTGAGAAAATGAAGTATTGAGCAGACAGAAGAGCAAAACATATTTCGTATAACAATAAGATACAATATTCTTGTATAACCACTGTATTATTGGATTGTTATTGAACTGAATTGTATTACTGAATAACAACAACTTGTATAAACCTTCATACAATTGACTATAGTGGCCCAATGAAGGCCACAAAAGAAATAAATAAAAACAATTATCCTTCTATGAGACAAGATTGTCAATGTCTTCATGGAAAAGTGCTTGCGGTTGCCTATGGAAGCAGTCTGCTGCCAGCCACAAATGTCTCATCAGTGCTCCAAAAATACAGAAATCTCATTGGGAGAGATTAGGACTGAATGGAGGTTGTGTAAGGGCTTCCCACAGAAACTTCTGCATCATAGTCGAGACAAGCTTGGCAATGTGTAGGCAGGCATTATCCTGCAACAGAATGAGGCCATCTGAGAACATTCCTATGCATTTGGGCTTGATGGTGTGTTTCAATATTTGCAAAGTGTCATTGGTATGTTAACTGTGATGCTTTGTTCCAGAAAGTCAATCAGCAGTGGGCCCTTGCAGGTAAAGAAAAAGATCACCATGACTTTCCCAGAGTTGGCGTGCCCTGTTGTTTTGACCACATAGCAGGAGTTTTGCTGGGAAGCCCTTAGACATCCTCCGTACAATCCTGATCTCTCCCTATGTAGTTTCCATATTTTTGGAGCCCTGAAGAAAGACATTTGTGACTGTCAAATTGCTTTACATGAAGAAGGGTGCACCAGAGTACAATCGTGGTTGCGTGGGCAATCTGAAACATTTTTCCATGAAGGCATAGATCATCTTGTGTCATAGTGGGATAACTATAACAACAAATATTGTAATTACTTTTGAATCAATAAACAGTTTACTTTTACCCACCTGTCTCATTTTCATTTGTCTGCCCCCCTACACTACCCTTTGTGTAGATAGTAACGTCATGCTATAGGACTATAACAATTTTACAGCGTGTTCGAGAAGTAGGCAGTACATAAATTTTACAACCAATCAGTTGATTTTCTGGAGGTTTTTCTTTGTATTGCACAAAATTCAAATGCATGTAAGTAATCACAGACCAAGGGGAAGTAGAATACTGACGAAGGACCTAAAATTATTTGATAGTTCCTGATCAGAAGTTCTAAGTGTACTACCAGCATCATTCTCACCAGCAAATGAACTGTCAGTACCTATTAACTTAAATGTAAAGAATTCAGAAGGCAATGATTTGTTTTAGATTCAGATAAGCTGAGGAATCTGAATGCTCTTAAGTGGATGATCTGTACTACAAAAGATGACCGACGAAAGAAATTAGTCGGGGGGGGGGGGTAAGGTAAGAAACCAGAAATTAGAAAAATGTCAATTTATAATCAGTTGCAGTTGTTGTAAATGAAGTATATTAGATAATCGGAATCAAAAGAAAAGCCAAGCTGAACAACTAGTACTGATAACAAGGAGGTGTACTAAGAAAGATAAAGTAGGCCCGTCAGTGTGGAAAGAAATGAAGCTAAAATTTCTACAATGAAAGGCAAAAAATATAAAAGACTGAGTAAGAAAACAAAAGAACAATCTGAAATAACATCAGAATGTATGAAAATGAATCTACAACGCACATCGAATTTCTGTTGCAAATCAAAGAACAAGAGAATGTATTTTTCAACATCTGAGGAGAAAAGTAGTCAAATATTTTATACATTCTTGTCAAATATGAAGTGGTAACAACAGGAAGGGTGTGTTGCTATCCTAGTACACAGTAAAGAAGTTAAACAAGAAACTTAAGTAGGACAATGAAGAGAATATTGTCTTCAGTACAATTTAAAAGTACACAATGATGTGTTACACATATGTAAAGAAATGTTTCATCCACTTTTAGGGACTTGTGAATAGTCAGCCAGCACTTGGATCAAACAGAGTAAATGAGGATAATTATTTCAAAACATGAAGGGAACAGAAGGAATAATTTAATGCACTGAAAGAAATTGTTTGGAAATTTTTAGATAAAATTCCCAAGCTGCTATCCTATTATTGCAAAGCATCTACTTTCAAGCTTTATTTGGAGCCACACTTTTCATCATTTAGTGAATCATACAATGAGTTTGTTAGTGATTGTGTCAGTCATGGTACTATCATTGTTCTTTTTCTTACAAGTTATATTTCACAGAACCAGTACAATGCTCAACAGAAGAAACAGGGAAAACAGGGGAAGTCAAATGATGATAGGGCAGATAAAGCAGGAAAGTGTTTACCATGGATGTATAAGCAGTGCAGTTAGTGCCTGCAGACCAGGCCAGTTGTCTTTATTTCACACGGGAGTTGAAATGTTACAATTTCACAGTTTGTAACTCAGTAGATGGTTTAGTTTCCCCCCCCCCCTACGTGAAGGAGAAGAAGTGTTATATACTAACATTTCTGCAACTTTCAATACAAATTTTATAGGCACAGAGGTAACGAGAATGTGACAAAATATTTTATAGTGACTGGAGATGTGACAAAAAAAATTCTGTACACAGGACCAGTTGCAATTTCTGCACGTAAGTTAACATGCTTTGATGTCTCTCAAATCAGTTACTCCAAGAGGCAAGAGATTATCATTCTTTTTATGAAGGCCTTCTTTACAAATAATGCCAACAAAATTGTGTGAAAAACAAAGAACTATACCATGACTTTTATTTCTGTGTGAAGACGCTTTAAATTCAAATTCCTCTTGTTTTATGCATTTGTATGCTCGGTTCTGTCAGCAACATTAAAAACTATCTCGATGTAAAAACTCACAAACTTCTTATCTGTTAACAATGTTTTGCTGCAAAACCTTGTATCTTATCAAGTAAGGTCGTAAATATCATAAAACTGACGAATAATACGTACAGCAGATAGTGTTACTTTAGTTTGTGAGTCAAGGTATCTTTACAGCAGTATTACTTCCCTGTATTTTTGAGATACAAGGTTTTGCTCTCTTGACATTGTTTTGTCCATTGTTGCTGTTCCAACTCTGATGTGTAATTACGTAACTTCACTCCATGAGGCTTTATGATTAATAGATCGTTGTTTAAAAATAAAAACAAAAAAATAAGTGAATAATTCAGCCATAAACACTGCAACTGTAATGCAAAGGCAATCAGGAAGCACTGTAACCCCAGATTTTTTTTTTTACTCCATGACTGCAACCATTTCCTGTACACAATAGCCAGCTTTAAGGCTCATTTATTTAAGAGCAGCATTGGTAAATCAAACAAGTCGTGTTAGGCCCAGGAACTGTATGACATACTTACTACAACATTTCCACCTCCCCCCCCCCCCCCTCTCTCTCTCTCTCTCTCTCTCTCTCTCCCTCTCTCTCTCTCTCTCTCTCTCTCTATCAGTACACTAGTGTGTTTTTGTGCATACATTTCAACTTGATTTGAAATGCATTCATAACAATGGAGAAAAATAGTTGTTACGGATGGAGGAAAAAGGGAGAGACTACAGTACAACCGAATAGGACTAACCAATTTTAACAATAGATTACAAGTGAAAATTATCTGAAGACTGTTTAGACTTATGCTCAAAGGTTCAAAAATTTGCAATGTTCTACATAATTTCATACACCTTGGGTTTTAAGTATGAGAGACAGCACATGTTATGTATGAATTTATGTATATAGTGCTTGCTGAAGTTTTGAAGTTGTTGGCTAAACACTGACATGCACTTTCGTGGTTAGTGTCTACACCAACAAAATTCTTCTGGGTTCGGGATCATTTTACATAATCAAATCCAACCAACGTTGGATTTCTATCTGTTGTGTAGTCTGTTATCAAGATGCCAACACAACAATGGTCCTTGCAAGAACGGCCAAAATGCATGTTAAAACAGAATGGAACACAGTTGCAGATCCAGAATTTTATTATTACAATTCATCATCAGTAAACAGTTAACAAATCCGATGGCAGTTTGACAGTAAATATACAGGGTGGTTATAATTAAACTTTCCCTACTTAACATGTTATAACACAGAAACTAATTGCCGTATGAACACTGAACTTGCTAGTATTAAGGGGGGGGTAGGACGTCGAACGGGCCGACTTGGAGCAGGAGAGGCACCACAGGACATTTTAATTTCCACTGTCTATACTTTTACAAATAAATTCATAAAACTTTGTCAACATGACCAGGAAGGATTCAGAATTGACAATCATATCAGTGGAAGTTCAAAAACATAACGAAGTATTTTTTTTTTACATCTGAAATATCATCATTTTTTTCACTTACTAATGGCAACATTTGTTGCTATAGGTACACTTTTCTTCATAATTAAGAGAGATTCTTCAATGAATTTTGCACAGCATACAAACCATACTTAAAAGCGTACGAAACTCTAGAATTTTCCCAGTCTATTAAAAACTGTGGTAAAAATTAGGTAATTAACTATAAAAGCTGTGTTTTTTCTAAACATGAACTTTAAAGTATAGCAGCTCCTTTGTTTTTTCATAAATTAAATAAATTCTAGAGTTTCATAAACCTGTAAGTATGGTATGTATGCTGTTCAAAATTCATCGAAGAATCTCTGTAACTTATGAAGACACAAGTGTACCTATAGCAACAAATGCAGCCATAAGTAAGTGAAAAACTGATGAAATTTCACATTAAAAAAAAAAGTAATGTTTTCGAAGTTCCACTGCAATGAGTGTGAATCCTGAATCCTTTGTGGTGATGCTGACAAAGTTTTATGAATTTACTTGCGGAAGTATACACAGTGGAAATTAAAATGTCTTGTGATGCCTCTCCTGCTCCAAGTCGGCTCATTTGACGTCCTACCCCCCTTAATGTCCAGAGTATGGGGTGCACGATTTCCGTGCGTCACAGGACTGCTGACCACTTCTAACTATGGCCAACAGGTGTCGTGATCAGTCATCATGATTCATAGTCTCACACACCTGACCGTCGCAGTGCACTTGTTGATGTGTCAGCATGAGCTTGGAGAAAAGGAGCAGGGCATTACTGGTGAAGCTCTATTATCAAAACAACAGTAATGCTGCAGCTGCACTTCGAGAATACCATCAGCTGAAAGGATTACTGAAGGGTCCTCTTTCTCCACCTGCTGTGCGGAGCATGAGGAAGTTCTAATCAACTGGAGAACTGGGCATCGCTCCGGCTAGAGGCCAACGAGCGGTTGCTTTACACATGGTTGATGAAATCGCTGTTGCTATGGCAAACAACGCTGCACACAATTCCTGATCGTCAGGCAGTGCACGTGCTGTGTCACGACAGCTGAACATCCTTTAGTCCACCATACGGAAGGTGCTTAGAACCAGTCTCAAATGGTATCCATACAAGATCTATATCGTACAGCAGCTTGCACCACAGAACACATGACGACGTGTTGACTGCACTCTCCACTTTCTCCAAGGATTGAAGTTGATGAAGGCTGGACCATCCTATGGACAGGCGAAGCTCATATTTCTCTGATGGGTTAGGTGAACACACAGAATTGCTGAGTGTGGGGATCTTCACCTCCAGTCACCGTGCATGAAGTTGCTCTGTATGGTGAACGTGTCACCATATCGTGTGGCTTCACAGCTATGTTCATCAATGGAACATTCTTTTTTGAACAGGTTGATGCTCAAGGACCAAAGATCTGAAGTGTGACTGGCCAGCATTCCTGCGAAATGCTTCGCCAGAATGTCATGAACGCCCAACAGCAGGGAGGCGCATTGAACTCAACAGTTTCACCCAAGATCAGGCCCCACCGCACATCACTCATGAAGTCGACATGCTTCTCCAAAAAACATTTGGAAACCATCGAATTATCAGCTGACTGTTTCCAAATGCTCGGCTAGCATGATCACCTGATCTCAATCCCTGTGATTCCTGGTTGTGGGGCTACCTGAAGGACATGGTTTACAAAGGGAACATTCACATACGTGCTGATCTGAAGTGCAGCATATCAAGAGAGGTAGCCAGCATACCTACAGTCATGCTTCGTTCTGCTGTGCAGAATGCAATCCTGTGCTTTCAGACTATTATGGACACTGATGGGTGCCATACTGAGCCCCTTTTATAGCAGTAATGGTACTGATATGTAATGGTCTGATGTACCACAGCAGCACATTAAAAGAGTTTCAATTAAATTGATTCTGCATATTTCTCTTCCCCATGCCCTTGACATTAATGCTACCCAGTTTGGTCCTAGTACAGTAATTACTTTCCATGTTACAATGTGACGAATAGGGAAAGTTTAACTATAACCACCAGGTACTTAGTTATACAACGGGGAAATCTACATCTAGTTTCATGAAAGTTATTCCATTACAAACAAAACAGTGACATTTGTAGCTTTATGTTTCAACAACAAGTCTTCAGGGCAAAAGTAAAAGAAACAATTAAGAAAATTTTGCAATAAAGTTCATCTACAGGGTGTTACAAAAAGGTACGGACAAACTTTCAGGAAACATTCTTCACACACAAAGAAAGAAAATATGTTATGTGGACATGTGTCCAGTAATGCTTACTTTCCATGTTGGAGCTCATTTTATTACTTCTCTTCAAATCACATTAATCATGGAATGGAAACACACAGCAACAGAACATACCAGAGTGACTTCACTTTGTTACAGGAAATGTTCAAAATGTCCTCCGTTAGCGAAGATACATGCATCCACCCTCCGTCACATGGAATCCCTGATGCAGCCCTGGAGAATGGCGTATTGTATCACAGCCGTCCACAATTCAAGCACGAAGAGTCTCTACATTTGGTACCGGGGTTGTGTAGACAAGAGCTTTCAAATGCCCCCATAAATGAAAGTCAAGAGGGTTGAGGTCAGGAGAGCGTGGAGGCCATGGAATTGGTCCGCCTCTACCAATACATCGGTCACTGAATCTGTTGTTGAGAAGCGTACGAACACTTCGACTGAAATGCGCAGGAGCTCCATCGTGCATGAACCACATGTTGTGTCGTACTTGTAAAGGCACATATTCTAGCAGCACAGGTAGAGTATCCCGTATGAAATCATGATAACGTGCTCCATTGAGCGTAGGTGGAAGAACATGGGGCCCAATCAAGACATCACAAACAATGCCTGCCCAAACACTCACAGAAAATCTGTGTTTATGACGTGATTGCACAATTGCGTGCGGATTCTCGTCAGCCCACACATGTTGACTGTGAAAATTTACAATTTGATCGCGTTGGAATGAAGCCTCATCCGTAAAGAGAACATTTGCACTGAAATGAGGATTGACACATTGTTGGATGAACCATTCGCAGAAGTGTACCCGTGGAGGTCAATCAGCTACTGATAGCACCTGCACACGCTGTACATGGTACGGAAACAACTGGTTCTCCCGTAGTACTCTCCATACAGTGACGTGGTCAATGTTACCTTGTACAGCAGCAACTTCTCTGACGCTGACATTAGGGTTATCGTCAACTGCACGAAGAATTGCCTCATCCATTGCAGGTGTCCTCGTCGTTCTAGGTCTTCCCCAGTCGCGAGTCATAGGCTGGAGTGTTCCGTGCTCCCTAAGACGCCGGTCAATTGCTTCGAACGTCCTCCTGTCGGGACACCTTCGTTCTGGAAATCTGTCTCGATACAAACGTACCGCGCCACGGCTATTGCCTCATGCTAATCCATACATCAAATGGGCATCTGCCAACTCCGCATTTGTAAACATTGCACTGACTGCAAAACCACGTTTGTGATGAACACTAACCTGTCAATGCTATGTACTGATGTGCTTGATGCTAGTACTGTAGAGCAATGAATTGCATGTCAACACAAGCACCGAAGTCAACATTACCTTCCATCAACTGGGCCAACTGGCGGTGAATTGAGGAAGTACAGTACATACTGACAAAACTAAAATGAGCTCTTAACATGGAAATTAAGCGTTTCCGGACACATGTCCACGTAACATCTTTTCTTTATTTGTGTGTGAGGAATGTTTCCTGAAAGTTTGGCTGTACCTTTTTGTAACATCCTGTATAAAAGGGAAGTATTAAGAATGATGCACATATTGCAGCAGGACTTTTGTAGTAACTGTACTTAGTATCCCTCTCAGTTATAGCTGCCATCAGCAAAGAAATCAATGCTATTCCCTGGAATATGACTCGCAGAGTCATGGACAACTTCCATGATAGGCTCAGTCGTGTGGACAATGGTGGTGGGCATTTACAAGATGATATTTTCAGAACCAAGTAAATTAAAACTGCATTCTATATTCACTCAAAAATAAAACAATTATATATAGTATCTCGCTTCGTTTTTATTAGTACCTTTTTGAAAGCAGAAAGTTTAATATGTCTCACCTTGTATATGCCAGAAATGCCAAAAGTAGAAACAGAATAAGTGGAGCGAAGATTCGATACAAATGAAGGAGATTCATGTGCAATCACAAAGGGTACTAAAATCCCAACAAAGGAGGGCTTACATAAGATGTATTTCTCAAAAGTCACGGTGTATTCAGTCCAAAGGAAACTACTTAGAAGGTGACAATGCAAAAGAAAGTGTAGGCAAGACATAATAATTAGTGTATTTTGAGAACTTTTGGATACTGTCTCGTAATTACATCTGAGAAGACTGAACAATTATTTAGGGATGCAACAGTGCAACTAATTAGATTCTCCCTGTCTCTCTATGAAGACCACTTTGCTTCTAAAGCACATAAAATTCTTTACAATGTGTACAGGTGCTACTGTTTAAAGCTGGCCATGCCTGCCAATTCACATTCATGTCAACACCCATGTTGAATAGTCAAGCACAGATGTGGGTGTACACAGATTTTAATGCATACACCTATATGAGGGCTGTTCAATACGTATCAGACTTTTATTTATAAAATCAGTCTTTATTCAGATATAACTGTTTGACTCCTACCACCTTCACAGTACAGTCCCCTTTAGCTTCTACACACCTCTCACAATGCTGCTGCCCCTGCTGGAAGAATCGCTGCACAGCCTCTTTTCGTACAGTGCACAGCCACTCCTTTGAATTCAGCATAATAGCTTCCCTGTTCTGAAATATAGTGCCTTTCAGAGTCTTTTTAATTTAGGAGAACAGCCAGATGTAATTCAGAGCTATGTCAGCAGAATAGGGAGGCCAACAAACTACAGCCATCTTGTGTTTGGCTAAACAACTCTGAATTAATTGAGAATGATGATCGGGTGTCACCTGCCCGCTGCCCCAAGTCTGGCTGTTTGCATCTCCCTGCTTCACTAAGGCGTCGCAGAACCTCTTGGTAGTACTCCTTATTGACATTAGTACCTTCTGGGGTGTACATGTGACAGACAATGCCACAGGAGTCAAAAAAGATGGTCAGCACGACTTTCACATTGCTGCAGACCTGCCTCACCTTGTGTGTCTCGGGGATGATAGATGCTCCCATTGCAACGACTGAAATTTTGTTTCTGGGTCATACACGTAAATCAAGGACTCACCACCAGCAATCACTGTATTAAGGAAGTTGGGATCACTGTTCCCTGTATCCAGCATGTCCTGTGCAATCTTCAAATGAAGTTGCTTCTGCTGTGTTGTCATAAACTTAGGTATAAATTTTGACAAGATCCTCCAGAGGTCCGAATGTTCTGTTAAAATGGAATGAATGAATCCCATACAAATTTTAATATCATCAGCAAGTGATTCATCCATACTGCACCACCAGGGTCCTTATGTGATCAATAACAATCTCATTTATGGATGTTGATGGCCCACGTGAATATGTTTCAGTCTTCACTGATGAGCAGCGACCTTTGAAATACTTTTAACACTCATTTATCTGTGTGGTACCCATTCCTTCATTGCCACACACTACTCAAATCTTGCGGATTGTTTCAACTTGAAAATCACCAAGCTTAAAACAAAATTTAAGTCAATAATGTTGTTCCACTTTTTCTGTCATTTTGCCCACAACACAAAATCCCACAACTACCACTTACACACGTTCAACTTGTCAACAGCTAGCCAGGGACTGGTTGTTTCCTTAGTCATGGGAAGAAAAATCAGGCACACGCGCTACGTATGTCTACGAACATAGATGGTGCATGAGGTTTGATGCCACTGCTAGTTTCAACAATAAAAAATAAGGTCAGACACTTTTTGCACAGCCCTTGTATAATGTCATGTGCTGTCGTCTAGTAGCAGCTATGCATAATTAATCTCCCTGCCATAAAAGCCTATACTTTTGTCAGCATGTGTGTAGGAAAACCACACAAAGATATAAATTAATGAACATGCTATCTGTATTAAAATACATGAACAGTGCACTTTCATAATACCTCTACAACTGCTCTATAGTCGGTAAAATTATTGGATTCAAAGCAAAAGCACTGATGGAAAGCTGAAAGAATGTATCTACAACCCCCCCCCCCCCCTTTTTCTAAGAAAGTACTCATAGATTGCCTGAAAACTTAGCTTTCAACTGAAGATGGTAAACATACACACTATATTCATTCATTCCAACTCAAACACAAGGGCTGCACCTACAGCAAAATATAAAATGTATTTAATTAAAACACCGCATTCTAATTGAGGTAGACAACAAGTGACAAAGATGTAGTCTAACCATCTTTATATGCGTTGTCTCCAGAAAATCCAGAATAATCGAACTTGCATCTGGCGAAATGTTAACTCAATTGTCCATGAAGAATTCCGTAAGTTGCTTCTATTACATAAGCCCAATAAAAATAATCTGGGAACACCATATTATTCTTCACATTGGGGCTGAGCACAATAAAATCTCAATCATCCCAAAAAATTTCGCAGAGTGTACAAGTGGTCATCATAGTGTCAGTGAAGAAACTGCTGCAAAACTGTGTCAATCTGCCATGTAAATGTGAAGTTGGATGCAGCTGCAGCCGACTAACATTGCTTGTTAAATATCTCTCCATGTAGGAAAGCAGTTTTTAAGTCAAGAATTAAGATTATGGAGTTACAGACATTTCACAAGTCAATCTTTTCATTGAGAATAAAAGTAGTTGCTCACTTGGAAGTAGCATATGAGAGTTGAGGTAATACTTTCAGAGTGATCGACAGCTGCCAGTTAATGCAACAATCATTGACTTCCGTAAGTCTTCCTGGATTTAGGCAACAGCATCATCCATAAACAGCCTAAAGGAGTTTCCAATAATATGCTTATGCATAAGTTCATTGCTTTGCAGTTATGTGGGATTTACAGTTCTTTTTGCCCACTGATTTTCAGCTTCATTTTCATTATAAAGAACTGACAATCCATCATTCAAATGAAAACAGACATACCCAGAGTCAAATATGCCAGTTGACCACAATCCAGAAAAGTGAGTTACATGGTATTGTGTCTTCAATTATGATACACAGAATATTTATTTCCTGGATAAACTCTGGGACAATAACGCAGAACAACAAAGAGAATGGCAAAGCATACTGATTACTTGGCCATGGTGGCAGCACCATTTACACCCAAGAATGAGGGAGGAGAGGTACTCTTGCAAGTAGAGTGCTGTCTGTCACACACTGCACGTCTGTTCGTACCACTAAATAAAATGCCCATTTATCAGGGGCAAACAAATGAAAATGAGACATCTGGAAAAAGTAAGTAAACTGCTTACTATTTCGAAAGTAATCACCATAACGGTTAATACATTTATCCCACTGAGAAACAAGATGGTCTATGCCTTCATGGAAAAATGTTTGCAGTTGCCTACAGGACCAACAATTTCAACCAGATGTGCACTTCTTCGCCTGAAGCAAAGTGATTGCCACAAATATCTTTCTTCAGGGCTGTACAAATATGGGGATCACATGATGAGAGATCAAGATTGTATAGAGGATGTGTAATGGCTTCCCGATGAACTACTGCAGCATACTCTGAACAACTTTGGTAACATGTGCGCAGACATTTTCCTGCAACGGAATGATGTCATCCGTCAAAATTTCTTGACATTTGGACTTGATGGCGAGCTTCCAAGTTTTGCAAAGTGTCCACATACTGCTGTGCATTAATTGTGAAGCATGCTCCAGAAATTTAATAAGATACGACCCCTTGCAGTCAAAGTTAAAGGTCATAACTTTCCCAGAGCTGGTGTGCCTGTTTCAACTGCACTGTACAAACTGTGTGTTAACAGTTACAGTGATTAATTTTGAAATAATAATCAGTTCATTCACTTTTTTCCATCTGTCTCATTTTCACTTGGCAGCCCCTAATAGAATAAGAACAGGAACAGCACACACAGTATGTCTCGACTCTGCTGCTTATGACATTTCACTGGCAGTATCTGAAGAACTACCTTCCCCGGTTATGTCACTATTTTACACAGCCATGTCTACTGTTCCCCCACATGCTGTTTCAGTCATGGATGATAATGTCAGCTCTTTGTTTGAATCTATGTTAACTGATTTTATTATATTTTACCTTCCTCATCCATCAAAGTATCTACCATCCAGTAATAATCACACACTTTTTTGGCATAATACACTGTGTTTCTAGTCTTCTACTATCACAATAGGAAAGGTTAATGTCACAGCAGCAAAATCAAACTGGCTATGTGGTCTAGTGGCATGTGTTTGTGGCTAGTAATGCTGTCTGGCGCAAAGGTCTGGTAGGAGTCCACTCAGCCTCGTGATCTCAACTGGAAAGCTTCTTAAATATAAAAGCACTTAAATAATGTCTAAAGGCTTTCACCAGACTAGGTGACACACAGTGTTTATTTATCAATAGCAAAAGCATTAGCCATTATTTTTCTGGTTAAATAACAAGGTGATTAGCATATTACATCTATGTATCGTATTTTTTATAGACTTCAAAATAGTTTTGTAGGATTCAAGTATACATGCTATGATGGTGGTAGGAAGGAAACCACAGTCTTGCAAAATTCTGTCACTGGAATATAATTAATGATCAAAGTAAGGCTTTTCTTCTCTCCACATACTTTTTTATTTTTTTCTGCTGATTTCTACATGACAGTCTGAAGTTCACTTGTTGTAGTCACAGAGGAGAAATGAATACTAAACAAAACTCTGCAGTCACAACAATAAAGCATTGCTTATCACTGTTGTCTGACAACAACCTTTGTGAACAGTCACTTCGCAACATTTATTCAGTGTGTACAAATTCACTGTTCATTTATAAAAACAACTGGCTGTTTTAATTCTGAAGGTTCATTCTTTCATAAAAATTCTAACGTCGTACATTATTTTTACAAGTATGTTCTCTCACAAATGATTTATTGACTGTGGTACATTTTAAGATCAGAGCCCACTAACTAAATTCTTTCTCAGTTTCATCACTAGTCAGGTGGTCTAGTTCTGTGCAACAAACACTTAAGCCTTTGCAAAAGTGGTATTCCCTTTTACTGTTCATAAAATTGCAGAAACTGCTGTCTAATAACAGATTTATCTATGTCATCAATGAAATGTTTGTAGTGTGCATTCACTTATTCCGATTTGGGACAGATATCTGAATTATCTGGCACTGTGTGTTGCTCCTTCCATAATTTGCATACGACTGACTTAACTTTATCAACAACTGCTTGCACCTTCTGTGACCTCTTTCTCACATTTCTCACTCTCACTTGCGGTAAGATTGATGACTTTAACAGGAAACTCCCATAGGTTCTGATGAAGATATTTTTTCATGGCTACCATTAGCTCTCACATTGAGAGGTAACAATGCATGCTACCTTGAACTGGAACGTGGATGTGCCTGGTTATGTGACAAGAGAGTTCCTGCTAAGGACAGGTAACAGGTTTGCTTTGTTGTAAAATAATTATGGGGGACAAGCATTACAACAACAACAAGCAAAAGTATTTTTCTTTATAGGAAACTGCCAGAAGACAGGGAGCGATCTTGACAACATGAATAATTTCAACAGGATCTTTTGCCTTTTCTTGGATGTGGTCAATTTGTGTACCATTTAGAGACTCTAGAACTGATGCGATCTTATTTTGATATTTCTAAGATGTGATGCTCACAATGCTGGCTAACATGGTTTACTCACAGATTCAATTATCACAGGTATTTAAAGTGTTGATGTGTGTCAGGAAACCTCTAACATGCAAAAACTCTGGTGCATTGTGTAAACTAGCAAAGAGACTAATGAACACTACTGTCTACAAAACAATAACAAAATAAGGATGTTAAGCAACTGAAGATGGGGCTCTGACTCCCTAAATGTATGCTCTAAAAAAAAAAAAAGAATTTTCTTGAAGGTTGGATGGAATTTGAACTTTTTTATTGGCAACAAATATTATTGAAACCCATGTCACTTCATCAGATTATTTATTTTCATAAGGTATGTAAACCACGTTTCCAATTCCTAGCTTTCACATACATTTGTTTCCAATACTCTGAATACCATACCCCACTCCACAGTTAAAATCCAATGTATGCAAAACTCCCTTAACTGCTATTTCATACCTTATGCGTATCTGCTTATAGTATTTTCTGCGCTCTGTACCATCTTTGATTATAGAGCTTAACGTGTGATGAATGCTGTCTCATCACTTACCAAATTTCCAATAAAACAAGTAACTTAATAACTAAGGCAAAAGGGAACATGATGAATGAATAAGAGGAGGGTGAGGAATTATGTTTTAGGAGGGAGAAGAAAACAGCAGAGACAACTGGTCCACAGTAACAAAAGTAATGCGAAAGTACTGTGAAAACTGGAATGCAAGCAGCATCAGATAGAGGTAAATACTTTCAAACTTTTTGTAATGTAATGACATTTACTGGAACATGGCAAACCATATTACAGTACATAACACATCTGAAGACATGCACCTCTGTATGGTATACTGAGAGGGAAAAAATGAGACTTCCATATTTACAGCAAGTTCAGAAACTACCAGCATACTCAAATGCAAAATCGGCACAAAAACAAGAAAAGGTAACAGCCGGTGAGAAGAGAATGGGTATGGATACACACAATAAAAAGATTAAGTGGTAACGCTAGAAGTACTTTTTATAATAAGCACTGCTTTAATAAGTCTATAATGTTATTTGTGTGTATTAAATAACATTAACTCGAGCTAAATCAAATCACCTGATACACTAAAGACATCATTTTACACCTATCTTTAAGAACGGAAATTCCACACTGTACTCATTTAGCTTTAAAGAATTCTTGAGAAAGTAACATGACCTACAAATTTTTATCTAACACATACACTTATGAGGACTCTGCCTGTCACAGTTTGGACTTCAAAATGGCTTTCCACCCAATTAGTCTCATCAAACGTACCACAGTTTTTTAAAACAATAGAATATTTATCAGTTGGGACTTCTTTCCCTTCTTCATGGTTTGTGTGTTAACAACATTCCACTAGAGAAATCACATTTTTATGAGATTAATGATGGCATCTCATTCAGGAAAAAGGGTTCAACATAAATGCCAATTGCTGCAAGAAATTTACAGGCGTGGGGGGGGGGGGGGGATTACATTATGGAGACACGTTACAAAGAGTGTTTAGAGGGTGCCATCACAAATCCACTAGTATTTGTTACATTAAACAGTCTCTTATTTTATTTGAAATAGTGTGTAGAACCAGTTCTTTGATAATAAAAGTACTGTGGTTATTATGCCAAACAATCAATACAACAGGCACCTCTGTGGTATTGACCTCCTGTGCTCCTTGCTGGATATACTCTTGTTTGAGGTACTAAAATAACAACAATAATGGTGGTGGTGGCTGGTGGCGCTGAAAAAATACTTATCAACCTGTTCCAGACACAGCAACACAATTAACTGCTGTGGGATTTAGCTGCCAATACAAAGCCGAACTGTTTCCCATTTCAATCTCCACTGCTCGTATTTGTGTTAAGTTTGAAATCTCTGCAAGCTTTTCATCTCTCATCAACAACAAGAACATATGGATATTCAGCTTTGATAAGTAAAATTGTGCAATGAACCATCAACTACCTCTCGACTGAAACAACCCAGTTGTCCTTTAAGAAAAGACTACATTATTGCACATGTTTAATGCAATCTCTAATGTTTACAGCAGCAACCATAAAATTAATTTGCTTTGGTCTCTCAAACTGGGGCTGGAGGGGCAGGGTAAGAGAGATTTATACACTGCACAGTCAACTCCACAGTACAAAGAAAACTTTACTCACTATAGTATTTCCATTAATTATAACTGAGACACTAATAGAATCAGAAATATTAGCTGTTTAGATGCAAACAAATTCCAACATTTAAAATACTGCTCATAATTGAACTGTTTTTGGTGCTAAACATTTACATACCAAAAACAAGTACTACACCCATAAGCAGTCTGTTCATCAGCTTTGGAAAAAATTAATTACAGCCTTTAGACCATAAATCCCACAATTTATTACAATATGTAACTTCTGAATTAACATTACTAAACAATTTCTTTCTACACATAACTCTTTTTCTGAAAAACAAACTACTACTTTTTTTGCTAGTGTATATGATGCCAGGCCAATAAACCACACAGTTATCTTTTTCTAGCTATCCAAGTTGAAAAATGTTTGTTTATAGTGTCAAGATCAAAGAAAATGTAGCAACGAAATGAAGTACTTTAACAGCCAACATATATACTATATATATGTAACTTTGCTTTGACACTTTGTCCAATGACAATCCAAATTACGAATATTTAAAATATTCACAGCTTACACATTTTCAGCAATTCTTTTCTAACACCTCCACATTTTGTTTAGATGCGTGTTTGTGTTCCCAACACCATTTGTATAATACTGTAATGACATGTAGTACCATACGGTATCATTAAACATATATAACAAAATAAAGCATCATAGCTCTGAAGATATTTCCTCACTGGTCCACGATTCGCACGGCCGCTTGTTAACCCTGTGAGTACCGGTGATTTCTGCCTGAAACCACCATTTTATTATTATTGTATTTTAAATACCAGTGCCTTTCACATGAAACCACTTACACTATTGCAAGACAAAGACACCCAATGATACACTGAGCTACTTCTACAAATATAGTGCATTGTAACAGCCACTTAAACAACATTCAAAGCAACAGTCAGCATGGAGACTGTGACATGTGGGTCTTTTTATAGTGGTCATATTGAGGAAATCACTGACAGTGAAATTAAGTATATCTAACAGTACTGTAACATAATTTTTACGAGTTTGTACTGCTGCTGTTATGAGTGATTTTGAAATGAAATCACTTGTAGAAGTATGTACTTTTGATACAAATGTATTAAATTTTAGGCCCATTTTTGCTTATTACTTAGGACTACAATTTGTTATGGGCATTACAAGTTCATAGAAGTGTCAAGGTGCGGAATTGTGTCTAAGAAATATGCGAAACTGCTTTCATATACATCTCATGAGGTGATAGGCGGTTGAAAACTGTATGCCCCAGTGGTTCTAACAGGAAACCACAACTTTATCACAACTGACAGTTTACTTTTTGCCAATTTCTTCATGTATTCATTACTTACTGTGATAATGAAGGTTAATTTCATGAAAAATTTTGAAATTATATTCCAAAGTTAAACAAACCCATTACAATAATTGACTGTTTACTTTCTGCTAATTATTCTTGTATTCATTGTTCACTATGACGATAAATGCTAATTTTCTGAAAACTTTTAAAATTAATTTCCTGAAACTATTGTTGGGACTCAAAGGATTAACAGACATACCTGTCTCGAAAACCTCGAGTATTTTGAGAAGAACAGCTACATATTTATCTACAAAACAAATTATATATGATTAATTACTGACTTTAGAAAGTGAGTTACAAAGCAGCAGAACAGTGCAGACGTCTTTCTAGATGGATTCATAATAGCAGAAAAAACTCACTAAAATGAGTATGAATAAAACAAGAAAGAAAACTGCAATGTTAAGTAATGCAATCAAGTGTTTGAATTTGTGTCTAATAGTGATGCATAAACAACTGCAATGATCTCACTGTGATCAGGCTAACATAAACCACTACACTTTTATTAATAAAAACTTCTAAGGTGCAATGAAATGGGCTCTTTTGAAAAACATAACGTGCATATTTTCAAGTAATATTCTTCAAATAATAAGCATTGTGATAAGAACAATGGCTTTGTATTTTATAAATTATGAGAATGGTTCATTTCTCAGTTTTTATGCTTGTGAATGGGAAATGTTTAAAATTGGTATCACATAACAGAGCCCAATGAGAACCATCACCCAAACCCATTTTAATATACAGTCAGTCTCTTGATGTATCATACTAACGCAATAGTAATACAATGCAAAGAGGCTGTTATAATCTACGATCATCATCATAAACAAAATTCTGAACCAGTAAATACATTTACTTGCAAGCAAATAAACTGTTTTTGTGAACCATGCCTGATACACCACAAACATGAACATTAATCCCGCACCCCTCCAAGAATGTACAAGTACAGATACATACGTATGAACACACGCACACAACGAATGGAATATCATCTACATCATAGCTACCACTCTACGAAGTCAGTGAGCAAAATTAAGTATTATTTCATCCAGTAGCAAGGCATGACGAGTAAAGTTGATAGATGCAAATTTATGCAAGTGATTATGTTGTGGAACAAAAACTTATGGATATAGTCTGTCATGTTTCTGATCCTTCAATAACTACACAGCCATTCCTGAGAAAGGGAACATAAAAAGTAAGAACAAAATATTTTCTTATTACAAATCTGACAACTAGTTCTAATAGTTGAAACAATTTTTTTCTTATTTGAAGCTCAATTTCAAATGTTAAGAAGTGCTGGAACTCAGTAAATAGTTTTATAACTTGATTAATATTTCAGTTTCTAAGTACCCTCGAAAACTATTTTTTTAAAGCAATGAAACAAAATATTGTAAAGGCATATATAAATAAAACATCTCTGCAAAACTATACAAATGACTTAAGCCAGTCCATTTCAATAGCTTTTATTTTCTTAGTAAGATTCCCAGGCTGATTTTTTTTTTTTTTTTTAATTGTTATCTTCCGTCATTCCATTACTGAAAAAAACCTAAAAATAATTTCAATACCAATGAAATTTTAATGGAAAGCTGGTTGCGTACACTGGATTAAAAGAGTTAAAGCCTTTTTTGGGCAGGTGATTTACATTGAGGATAGTTATGGAATTTCATTCCTTGGAAAGAATGCAGCAAATGGAAAGATATTTACAAATTCCTCAATGGAAGATAAATATTGGGTGGGAATAGCCCAATCTGCAGAGAAATTGGCTGCATCTACTGTAGATCAAAAGAGGTAAGTACCATTTTCCCCACCCAATCGGCAATGTGTCACTCCATTACAATAAAGTGTCATTCCCTTACTGGGGATTTCTTTTTTTTTTTTTTAATTTCATTAGTAAAATACTTGTTTAATGCATTAATCTTCTATACCATTTTGTTGAGCATTTATTCCTCTCTGCAACAAAAGTTCTGTGAATTTTTATACGAAATGGGTGAGCTGAATTATTATTGTATTATAAATGAGAACAATATGCATGACTGAATTATGTCATTTTGTTGCCCAGTCTCAGTATATGAATGAAACGCAAAATGCTAAATCATAACAATGTGGAACAAGTCATTTAAAAAAAGGCTCAAATGGCTCTAAGCACTATGGGACTTAACATCTGAGGTCATCAGTCCCTCAGAACTTAGAACTACTTAAACCTAACTAACCTAAGGACATCACACACATCCATGCCCAAGGCAGGATTCGAACCTGCGACTGTAGCGGTCACGCGGTTCCAGACTGTAGCGCCTAGAACAGCTCGGCCACACCGGCCGGCCAAGTCATTTTACATTAACATTGCAATGCTTAAAGTGCAAAATAATTCACTGGCTTTTGTTCAGTCACTCATGGAGCTATCCTACACACAAATGATTTTGTGCGACAGCACTTGAAAATTCAAACAGAATAATGGAAAATACAGATGTGTTACTTCGGAATTGTCTCTCCGGTAGGGAAATACTTTAATGCAAGTGCTGTCTACCTATCTTCTCAATTGTTTTCAATACTGTAACTAACAAACAAGCTTGTGAAATCTCTGGAACACCAAAGACTGAAAATCAAGTGTACTGACAGGGGTCTAGTGTAGCAGGGGATACAACCCGTCTGCTTTGGACAATGACGTCACAAGTCGCCAGAGAGCAGTTTACCATTTTCGCTTTTGCTGTTATGTTTCAGTTTCGTTTTTTTACACATTGCTTAATAAAGTGGATCTGTTTATTCTATCTCGTGAGATTTTTTTTAAAAAAGCCAAAAAAGACTTATCAGCTACTGAAGGGAGCTACAACACTAAGAAGAATCGCTTCTCGTTTGGAGACTTGTGACGTCATTGTCCAAAGCCGACGGGTTGTATCCCCTGCTACACTAGTCCCACTGACAGTATACCTATTGCTTTCAAAATGCTATTGAGAAGAAAGTATGAACCTAATTCACACTTCATGTGGCTTAACAACATCAGTAGAGACTAAGAGGAAAGATAAAAGGGTTGAGGTGACTGGAAATGGTAACATAAGTTCTGAAAACAACTACAAAGCTGAGCATTTAGGTCAATGATACTGGTGAACAAACCCACACTTCAATTTATGGAATTTCATACAGGCACTAACAGCATCTAAAACCTCCCAACCAAAACTCATTATCATCCATCTGTAATGTATGAAACACCAAACTACAATAGCAATAAATAGTCTCTCATTTACACTCTGAAAAATAAAAGAATTTCTATACTATCTGAAAACCAACTACTGCACCACTGGACGTAATGGTGATATCAATCAGAACTAATGAACGAAAATACTAGAATGTGCACATAGACAAATGACAGACAACACTACAAAAACAAAATGTTTTTAATGATTATGCAACTAACATGAAATGTGTACAATCAACAGTGTAGTGTTTGTAGATTCAATATCCCACTTGAAACCACTTACTCGCTCCCAGTAGAAAAAAAAAATTATTGGCGAAACATTTAATCTATGACAACAAAAATCTAGGGGAACTGCACACAAATGACATTATAAACCACAATTTACATTTGGCACAGACTAATGAGGATAAAGCATTAGCATCTTCATTGAAACTGTAACTCCAAACACCAGAAAATGGACAGACCTGTATCGCACACAGGAATCAGAATGGTATCTGTCCTAAATTAGACATAACTTGCAACAGTACAGGTTGTGTGTATGTGTGTGTGTGTGTGTGTGTGTGTGTGTGTGTGTGTGTGTGCGCGCGCGCGCAGTAACTACAAAAAAACTGATGACAAACCGAAGGAATACCTTCTACTTTTTCAACCCAAATTTTTCTCCAGATAGCATATGATATATTTGCGTCATGTCTAATAAAGGTATTTGAAAATCTGATTCGATTTTCTGGAAATAATCGGCAATACAATATCATATTGCAATTGTTATCTATTAATTACACCAATAATACATCAAATACATATGAAGTGAAAATATCTTACCTATTGTCCTATGGACAAATAAATAAATAAAACATTTACTAACCGGCACATTAACTTATTTCCTATCAAACAAAAATTAGAACTTTCGTTGAAATATACGTACATAGGAATCTACACTCACTATCTAATAATAACGCTAATGATAAAACCGAGACTAAACAATCAATTCCATTATTTGCATACAACTGGACACACAGACGGAGGAAAAGGAATAAGTCGAAACACTGACACTTGGAACAAAACTATAAAAATATTGAACACTGTTTAAATCACGCTCCCGCACCTCACACGCCACAACTAACAAGAACAACAATGACTGTGCTAGCGACCCCTAACATAAGTTTCGCAGACCATCAACTCTGCTTTCTAAAATTCGGACCACACACACACACACACACACACACACCAGCACCACTTTTAAAAGCTTGTGATTAAATCACTTACAGTTGAACACAAGAGTTGGGCAGACAGTTGGTTTACCACCTGGATGATTACACACAGGTTGCATATTTACATGTTGCATCTACGGAGATATTCAACGCTAGAAGCACTTCAAGGTCACGCTATTCTCATCACAATCCGTTCATAATGCCGGTGAATTCGTGTTACTGATGACAAGACCGAAAATATTTGCACAAAACACAAACAATTCTGAAACCCAAGTTACGCCTACCGCAGAGTACTGTACCATATCACTCCTTCACAATGCCACTGACATTACATTTACAATCGTTAGCCCAACGCATAGGCGATATTTCCGTGTACAACAATTGAGTTTACATGTCATGTAGCATTGCACTTGCTTATAAACATCCCACAAAACTATCCGTCAAATTATTAACATGGCGGACGCGAAAGTATTACAATTTACGGATAGGATTGTATCAGACGTAGCACAAAATCCGTCAACTCCTTGTATCAATGACCGAACTGTAGTACTTAAGAGATTTACCTTATACACTGCAAGAACTGGTTTTCCTTTGCAGGACGAAAAAGCCGTTTCTAAACATCCTGCATTCCACATACCCTTGCCAAACGACGCCATATTTCCAATTTACTTCGTCTCATAGTAGCGCCATGTCTCCAGTCCTCACAGCCTTCTGACCTTCCCACTAGTAAACAAGTATAACTATCTTTGTTGTAGCAAATTTAGAGAAACATTTTTCATCGAAACGTATTGTTAACGTAGTTCACCCCAACTGCTCTCGCAGAAATGGCTAAATCCGATCGTCTGCAAGGGAAATTAGGTATAAAATTTTTTATAGTCTAATCAAAGAAAATAATATAAATCTTTATATCACTGGCATTTAAAATAACAACATAATTGCGAGTGTTTAAATGACTGTAGGAACCAATAATACTATTTTTATTTATTTATTAGTGCATTTTGAGACTGAGCTAAATGTATGGGCTCAACCAGCCATGACCTGCAATTGGTGTGTGTGTGTGTGTGTGTGTGTGTTAAAGTTTACAAATGTCAGTTTTTGATACGTGCAGTAGAGATTTATTTACTGCAGGTAATGTGCTATCGAACGGTTGATTTCAAGATGTGTGTTTCAGTATTTGTTCGCGAAGGAATGCGGATTTTTGCATGGTTTTACCAAAGTATATTTTCGCATGGAGCATATTTAAAACATTCCAAAATAATATGGTTAAGAGCTTCGTCGTCTTTTGGATATTCGCTGTATTTTGGAGAGCATCACTCAGATCCTAAACAGTTGCGACGGTATATGCGCGTGTCCCAAACTTAATCGAATAACTTATGTCATTTCTGCTCGGAAGCTGCTTTTGCCTGTGCCATAGTTTTATTAGAACAGTGCAAAGTGAACGAAAACCCATTTTCTGCCAGGGTTTTTGCCACTGCTGTTCTCATTGCTCGTATGCCTCTTTCCTTGAAACGTGGAGAAAGTCGAAATATGGAAGCTATATAAATGGTATTTTCCCTTCCGTGAAGCTGCCTTTTTGCAAAACCATGTTCTACTTCACTGTGCCAAATACCTGAGTTTCTCCATTAGCAACATTAGATGAACGGTTTTATTTTTTCCTTCACTTCCATTACTAAGCTATTAGATTTCCAATTACCGATGCTTTTATGGTTCCAAAGCACTTCTACAGAAGGTGAGAATTAAGGCCAGTTCACACTAGCCACCGCTCCACATCACGTTAAAATATTCCAAAATGCTTTTCCAAGCCGGTATTCACATAGGCCGTCAACGGACCGTCAATTTTCGTCACGTCAGAGTGTCTCAGGAAGAAAGTTTTGACGATCTCGTCGTCTGCTATATGTACCGTCACACGTTCCATAATATTGTCAAACTTGTCAAGATATGGACCGTCTTGGCACCCGTGCGTATTGTATCGTCAGCACTATAAATATTGACGAACAGTATTGATGGCTCTCAAAATATTCTCCGTATTGTCAATACATACCGAGCGTGTGTGGTCAAGTATTGATGGTTTGACAACACTCTCCATTCAGATGTCGACAGTGGTTCATTAACCAGCCACACGGTATTAGCGCGCACTGTTTTATTTATTCAATTCGCCTTTGCGCCTGTCATACCTCAGATTGAATTTTTCAAGTACTGGCAGTGTTTTAACACAAAACAATTTTAACAGACCTGTGTGAGGGTAATCACTGTTTATATTAGTACCACTTTTGGACGTATAACATTGTTTATTTTATTCATTTGAAAATAAGTCATATATCTGCAATAACGAGTAAGAGGCCTGCGAAATGTTATTTATTTTTTTCTTACACCACCGGTCTGACTGTGATATAACGGTACCATTTTCGTTATTTAGCTTACTCCTAAGTCCCCCTATGTTTTGATGAAAATTGGACAGTTTGTTTGGCGTGTTACTTATCTTGGTGGATTCTTCTTTCCCGTGTCTGTGGTTAAAAAATCCTTCAGGTAAGAAGGACATAGCCTAGTACTTTACATCTACCTGCTGTTCTGTGTGCTTTCTGGAATGGTGTTGATTTTCCTTCTGTTGATGCTGCAGCTGTCTTTTCTACTGAAGGTGAAGAAGCTGTTGACTTGTTTGTAGATGAGTGCAAAATTGAAAGATGCACGGGTGTAACAAACAGTAAATGGGCCCTCTCCTCCACGCTCGCACACAAAAACTACAGTTTCTCATTTCAGAGTTGTGCTGCGTATGGAACAGCGTTGTCAGCCAGTGGCCATCCTGTCCCTGATTTAAACCGCCTGCCCGTTGCATCCCTCTTCAGTCGCTCCGTGTGCGGACGGCCTTCACCTCGTAAAATCGCATTCTCAAGTGAAAATATGGTTATTTCCTGATTAATCGGGAGAGTCCCGATTTTTCTCTCTTTGTACCAGTGTCCCAAAAGGACTCATTCGCGACACTAAATGCCCCCATTTTCAATTAAGAGAATCGAAGAATTATATTCCACTGGTTCAATATACTGATGTATATTAACATACACCATATAAGCAACCAGTAGCCGCTTGCTCTCCTGCTATGTCTAGTTTGCTTGATTTCAGTAGGCAACGCTGTATCACAAGCATTGGTTGGCTCTGAGCACTATGGGACTTAAATATCACAAGCATTACTCACTTGTTCATATTGTTTAGTAACTAGCGTTCCATAAAATCTTTTACCATTGCAGTTCCTTTATGTGTTATTATAGTGTGTGAGTTCTCATTGTTTTGATTGCCACCAGTGAAACGTAAGTGCTATTTCAGCGGCAGATATACAGAAATATGGACTTTCGTAAACATGGTGAAAAATCTGACGTAAGTCATCGTATCGATACGCAAAAGCACAAAAGAAGTACTCAAGGAGAGGTATACTGGGTGGTCCATTGATAGTGACCGGGCCAAATATCTCACGAAATAAGCATCAAACGAAAAAATCTACAAAGAACGAAACGCGTCTAGCTTGAAGGGGGAAACCAGATGGCGCTATGGTTGGCCCGCTAGATGGCGCTGTCATACTCAAACGGATATCAACTGCGTTTTTTTTAAATAGGAACCCCCATTTTTATTACATATTCGTGTAGTACGTAAAGAAATATGAATGTTTTAGTTGGACCACTTTTTTCGCTTTGTGATAGATGGCGCTGTAATAGTCACAAACGTATAAGTACGTGGTATCTCGTAACATTCTGCCAGTGCGGACGGTATTTGCTTCGTGATACATTACCTGTGTAAAAATGGACCGTTTACCAACTGCGGAAAAGGTCGATATCGTGTTGATATATGGCTATTGTGATCAAAATGCCCAACGGGCGTGTGCTATGTGTACTGCTCGGTACCTTGGACGACATCATCCAAGTGTCCGGAACGTTCGCCGGATAGTTACGTTATTTAAGGAAACAGGAAGTTTTCAGCCACATGTGAAACGTCAACCACGACCTGCAACAAATGATGATGCCCAAGTAGGTGTTTTAGCTGCTGTCGCGAATAATAATCCGCACATCAGTAGCAGACAAATTGCGCCAGAATCGGGAATCTCAACAACGTCGGTGTTAAGAATGCTACATTAACATCGATTGCACCTGTACCATATTTCTATGCACCAGGAATTGCATGGCGACGACTTTGAACGTCGTGTACAGTTCTGCCACTGGGCACAAGAGAAATTACGAGACGATGACAGATTATTTGCACGCGTTCTATTTAGCGACGAAGCGTCATTCACCAACAGCGGTAACGTAAACCGGCATAACATGCACTATTGGGCAACGGAAAATCCACGATGGCTGCGACAAGTGGAACATCAGCAACCTTGGTGGGTTAATGTATGGTGCGCCATTATGGGAGGAAGGATAATTGGTCCCCGTTTTATCGATGACAATCAAAATGGTATAATGCATGCTAATTTCCTACGTAATGTTCTACCGATGTTCCTACAAGATGTTTCACTGCATGACAGAATGGCGATGTACTTCCAACATGATGGATGTCTGGCACATAGCTCGCGTGGTAATGTATCACGAAGCAAATACCGTCCGCACTGGCAGAATGTTACGAGATACCACGTACTTATACGTTTGTGACTATTACAGCGCCATCTATCACAAAGCGAAAAAAGTGGTCCAACTAAAACATTCATATTTCTTTACGTACTACACGAATATGTAATAAAAATGGGGGTTAGTATTTTAAAAAAAACGCAGTTGATATCCGTTTGAGTATGGCAGCGCCATCTAGCGGGCCAACCATAGCGCCATCTGGTTTCCCCCTTCAAGCTAGACAAGTTTCGTTCTTTGTAGTTTTTTCGTTTGACGCTTATTTAGTGAGATATTTGGACTTGTCGCGATCATAGACCACCCTGTATTAAGTGTGGGCATCAGCTCTGTTCTACTATTCTGAAACCTAAATCATTTTTCGCTTTCAGATATCTGACCTCCTTCTGGAAAACCACTCAACTGAAAATATGTGCAAGTCGTAATAGAACATTTGCAGTTAGCCACGAAAACAAAGAACAATAATAAAAAAAAGGTTAAAGCTTAAGAAGACACAAAAGTAGAACATCCACTACTATAACCTGAATGAGTGCAGCGAAAATTGGTTAAATTCCGATGTTAAGAAGCATGTATTCATTTAATATTTATTGGATATAGTAGTTCTTCAAACCTCCAATATATGATGGGCATTCAATAAGTGATGCAAAACATTTCTTCTCAGCCAGTTTCGGTTGAAAAAATGCGGAATTTGTGGTAGGACATCTTGGAATATCCCCACTGCAGTCTCTTATAGTTTCATGAAGTTCCGGTAGATAGCGGCGCTAGGCGCTATACGTAGCCTTGAAATGGCGTCTGTAACGGAGGTGCATTTCAAGCAGAGAGCAGTCATTGAGTTTCTTACGGTGGAAAACCAGAGCATCACAGATATTCACAAACGCTTGTGTAATGTCTACGGAGACATGGCATTGAATAAAAACATGGTGATTCTCAGCACATTATCACACAAAACTGATCAAGAACATAAGTCATGAAACTTGTTTTGGCCGTTAATATACTTAATCATTGTTAGTTCCTCAATTCCAATACTATACTCTGACTTTTTGTATCACAGATGGTAAAATAATTTCACTTTCATTTCTCGGTACTGGGATAAGCAAATCGACATGACGTGAAAGATGGTGTTAATAAACTCTGGCGTGATGGTGACGAGATGTGACATGAGGTGACAGCCAATGTAAATTGGCCTTTAACATTTTTGTCTCCTTTTCTGGTTCAGGCGTAACTCCTTCAATTGTAGTTACTTCTGCAGTCCAAACGCTACTTAACTGTGATAGTGAACATTTTTTTGCTGTCTGTAACACAGGGCAATAATATTCAGACCTAACTCCCTCATGTGTTTTGGATCCATCAATATATAAATCTGGTCATCAACTTTGCAGGTAATTAGTTACCATAATTAACACTGAACTGGTGAAACATTCTGATTGACAGAAAAACGCATTAGGTTGACAGCCTCTTGTTTCGTAATCTTTACTAAACACTGGTAATACTCGATCCTTCCATGTCAAAGGAAATGTGAATCTGAGATAGGAGAAGCGTTTCTTTTACAACGGTCTTTGTGTGCTTTCTTCAGGTTGACATCCCCGCGCCAGGCGAGACGTTAGATTTTTTGCACTCTCGTAAATATAAGTTATTTAGCTTGTAATAACAAGTAGTTTTGTACAGATTACTCAAAATACATGTATTAGTGTGTCTGTTAAGCCTACTATTGAAGGTATAACTTTTCCTTACGTGTTATTCCAGAAACGCGAAAAGACTAAGTTGTAGTCGTATTTTTGTTTACGATTTACTGTAGTTATCTCAGAGAATTCCATTTAATTATTCTGTTTCTTTTTTCATCAACTTAAGTAGAGCATTTCTACTCACTATTATGTACTTATTTCCAGAAAGTGGCGCCGGCCGAAGTGGCCGTGTGGTTCTAGGCGCTGTAGTCTGGAACCGCGAGACCGCTACGGTCGCAGGTTCGAATCCTGCCTCGGGTATGGATGTGTGTGATGTCCTTAGGTTAGTTAGGTTTAAGTAGTTCTAACTTCTAGGGGACTAATGACCTGAGAAGTTGAGTCCCATAGTGTTCAGAGCCATTTTTTGAACCAGAAAGTGGCATAAATCTTGATTTGTTTGATTTATAAACTTTTGCTCTAGTGGTTTGTTTACACCATCTTTGTGTAGATTAAAGTTACTTTAAAAGTTACATTCTACTGTGATTAAGGTAATTAACAGACACAACAGTTTAGTGAGTGCTAATTCTTGTAAATGGAAGTAATTAACTTTTTACATTATATCATACACCAGAGGCGCTAACCCGTAGGCATAATTTTTGCGGCTCGTATATAACGAAAATTAGTGTAATGTGAAGTGTTTTAAGTGATTTAATTCTATTTTTAAGTTTGTAATTTGTGATGAAATGTGTGATAATTGGGAATGATGCCGTGAGATAATCAAAGAGGAAGTGGTATGTGTACACTGTAGATTGGAATTTCACTTGGATGACTGCAATGGAGAACAGAATGTGGAACCCAATGAGGCTCTCCTATGGAACTGTAGGCTCTGCAAAAAGACAACAGAATCGTCGCTGCACGGGAGGGAAAGATTTGTGCCCTCCAGGTTGAATTTGAACTCACGAAATTTGAAGTACATAGGTTGAAAGGGAGAGATTTTGCATACTGGATAAAGGTAAAATGCAATTGGTGAAAGAGGAACACCTCTTCAACCTCATCTATATCTGAGCGTACAGTCTCGAATAAATTTGACTTGTTGCCTGAAGTACGATAGAAAGTGCCTCATCCAGCTGTAGATTACAATAGGATATAGCAGACTTCTAGCAAATGAACTCAGTATAGGTAGGTACCAAAAGAGAGTAGGAAGAAAATAGTCTTGCTGCTAGGTAGTAAACATGGGTGCTCAAAGTATCCGAACGACCTGAATTGCATTTCGCCTGATTCGAATGCAATCCACATAGCGCAGCTGTCTAGAAGGTCCTCTAATCGCTCCTCGGTACAGTCGTTTCACTATTGAAAATGGCTCCAACAAGTCACCACTACAAAAAAATGCTCTGTATCGCAATAACACAAGATGTAAAGTAATACCAAGGTACTACAAATATCAGGGAACATCTTATCACAGGTAAGAATCCTTAAGGCTTGTAAGCTCACATTTACTACAATAAATGACATACCTGAAATGTTATCACTCTCACTATTACGCCAAATATGTAATTTACGTAGTAAGTTCGTCGTACTCATGATTTCCTCTTCAAAGTAACATACCGTTATTATTATTTAACACAAAATGACATTAAAAATTTTAGTTATTCACGTGCAGCTAGTTGAGAATATGTATGAACTTCAAATGAGACGGCGATCCGTCTCGTTCTGCATATGGATTCAAACCCAGGTCATGCAGACTAAGCAAAGACTTCGTGACTGGTGGAAACTAACAGTCATTCCTGACTAGGCACAAAGAGAGTGATATACCTCGATTTTAGACAGTATCAGTTCGCAAATATCAACCTTAAGTTACATAACGAAAACATTTTTAACGGTCGCGAATTCCTACCCAGCATCTATTGTCCTTGTTAATGAACTACGAGAGATGTTAAATATTGCTTCTTCACAAGTAACTTACTTGAAATGCCGTGAGGTAAAGCTTTTTGTTGGACAGGGATTCGAACCAAGAACCTAACTGGATTGCCATCCAAGCACAATCAACTGTGACATATCGGATTTTCGCGGCAGTAGCTAGATGTTTTAACTGAAATGACGAGACGAAACATTAATTTTTTCTTTCCCAGAACTCCAACCTGGCACCTATCGCTGTTATATTCTAGAGAAAACGAACGTTAAAAATGGGTTTGTTACACCAGCAGCGACATGTGAGCATGTTTGAACTAGAAATAATATGACGAAGAGTTCAGTGCTGACTGGGAATCGAACCCCACACATGTCGTTGTTAACTGCTCACAAAGAGACGTCAGCTACCGAATTTTTCTCCACCAGCAGCTCGGAATAGCAGCCTTGAAGTTACAGTGATCTCGAAAACAGTTCTGTGTCTCACTTGGACTCGAAAACGTCAGATATCGTTAGTGTTGACAACGAATGAAAATACATTAAAAATCAAAATTATTATCCACCAGCAGATAGGTGATCTCATGCTAGAGCTTGATAATACATAATGAAAGCTTTAGTGCCGGGCGAGGATTCGAACCCTTTCACGCACAATATGGGGAGATGTTGAGGAATCTGCAGTTTTGAACAAACAACAAATTGAGTCGAACTGTATTGTCATGAAGGGATCAAATTCCGCGTTAAGGGCGGTCTGAGTTGCATTCCCAGTTCAGAACCAATTTTATCGACATACAGAAGCTCAAATAAGAGATGGAATTAATGTCCTGTGACCCTGCATAGCGTTTGTTTCGACACTAGAAATAAATAACTAGTATAAGAAAGGTTACTGTTGTAAGAGTTTCTACGTGTCGCGGCTGCTGACTTTATTGTGGTTCAACCTAACGTCTACTTGGTAGAGAAGGGATATCATGTTTGACATGAATGTCAGACCACAATGCCATTATACCTTCTTCACCTGTCGTAGCCAGAAGAGAACAGAATCTCTCTCTCTCCTTATCAAAAATCATCAGCAGAAGTTGGAATCGAACCCAGACCATACGTACATGAACCAAGCATCAATCCAAGAGACCACCAAATTCTCTTCTCTATCACTCATTTTTCTGTCAGAACAATGTTGCATCACACTGGATGAGAATTCTGACACACAGGCTCCCTGTAGTGTTTGCAGCATGTTCAGTACATTCATTTACTTGGTTGACCGAATCGCCATTAACTAGCTGCCTCGGCTACCCAGTGCATATATTCGACTCTATTTTGTAATCACCGAAATACAATAACGTAACGGACACCTACACAAAACTGCCAATAGTGTAGGATGCAGAAATTTAAATAGGAAGAGTTCCTTTGGACTTGAGCTACTCTATTGCGCTATCTGTTTGTTGAAAACGTCATGCAGTGCAGAAGAAAAGCTGTAACTGTCTGTATCTCAGAAGTCTAGATCCGGCCATATGCATTATCTCACAGCACTGTGCAATGCGGAAATTCTGGAGGAGTTGTTGTTGACTTCTGGAGGTGTTGTAGCTATGTGTCAGCTAGTAGTGTAAGCGTAACAGTAAGCGTCACGCACTGTTGATAAGACGTCGCGAGTTCGGGTATGATCACTGCCACATTTTTTAAAACGCAATACTGCTGTCTGCTGAAGTTATCGATCTAATGGTAGTTTGAACACGATTCCCTTCACTTCTCAACCCAAAATAGTCGCATGTGGAAAAAGGGCGAACTTCTGCGACATTTTGTTCTTTTCAGATTTAATAGATGGCCAGGTTGCAGATGCATCTCGAAACTTTTGTATTATGTATGGGGAGAGCGCATCGTGCCAAGTGACAGTCAGCAAGACTGGAACCGCAAACCATAACAGACGCTTTCTCACAGGTTAGCACGTTTCCACAGAGCTAGGAAAGAGTCACGCATCTAGGTTTCCCCTTACGAAACCAATAGTAGCTACAACTCGTAAACCGCTATTTAAAGGACGAGATTATATGCGATTTTCACGTGGAACGACTTTCCTGGGCTGAAAACCGTAAATTTACAATCTTTTGTTACAGCTCAAGCGATAATAACTCAGATTATTCAATGGAAATGACAGGAAAAATCAAGTGAACTTTGAGGCTTAATTCCGTGCACACCAGGAATTAACTCGTCGATCACAGAGTTGCCAAATCTCAGTTACATCACCAGCAGGAAGAAGACGAACTGATGTGATCCTACAGTGGGCTGGGAAGTGACCATAGCTGACGTCTCAAACACGCGGCTGCTACGGCCTGGAATACGTAATCCGTCTGATTCACATTACTAAAACTGGGTTTAGGGACTGGAGCGTAGTTACTAATAATACTCGGAACTGACCGCAAACTAAGCTTCATAAATCAGTAACCCTCATAGTTGTTTTAATATTTCTTTCGTAAGTGTACTCAAAACTAAGAAACTCATTGATTGACATTTTCTTGCCTCGCCAATAGTCGAGTACAACAATCAAATAAAAATAAAAAAGAATGTGTGTGTGTGTGTGTGTGTGTGTGTGTGTGTGTGTGTGTGTGTGTGAGAGAGAGAGAGAGAGAGAGAGAGAGAGAGAGAGAGAGAGAGAGAGAGAGAGAAGTGTGAGTGAGTGAGGGAGACAGATAAAAATGAAAAAGAATGAGAGAGAGAGTAAAAAATTGTTGCAAAGAAACTGAATCATGGTATGTAAAGAAATCTTTCATTAAAATGACACGTTCCACATCATTACAAAATGTCGTGTTCATGAACTATGGCACAAGTATTAATCTAATCTAATCTAAGCATATAATATTGCTGACTAGTCAGGAGGAGGCATGAATTACAGAAATTTTTGCCAATATCAGTAACCAAATCTAAACTTGAAAATAAAAGACGATAGTTTTTGTAATATACCGGGACTCCTATAAAGACCCTTTCATCCCCGTTAACTAACCACGAAAGATGTGTGATATACCTCCACTCAGAAGTAACAAAGTGTTCATGGATTTAAAGATGAAGCGCATGATGTGAATTTCTGTGACGGAGATACGAACCCAACACGCAAGCGGATTGTTAACTAAGTACAATCAGATGTTACGTATCGGTTTTTCTTACCAGCTGCTAGGTGTTTGAATCTAAAATAAGGATACAAATTTTTGTGCCTGAGCGATAATCGAACCGCACACCTACCGTCCTTCTTTATCATCCACGAACATAGCTTAGGTATCAATTTCTTAGTCACCAACAGTAAGATGTGTGCATGCTTGACCAGAAATAACGAGACCTCTTGCGATTGTTGGCAACACATGAACAGACATTAAAAATGCACATTAATTTTCGCTAGCAGACTGGTATGCATGTGACAGGGCTTGAAATGAAATTATGAATATTTTTGTACTGCATCAGGATTCGGACCCACATACTTACCTTTGGAGGAGACCTAGAGGAGATTGCAGTCTTGGGCAAAGAAACGAAATGATTGAACTATACTCTTCCGAGGGATTCAGATCCTCGAAAGAGGAGATACGAATTCGAATCACAGTCCAGCACCAAATTTTTCAACGTCTCTAGTTCAATCAAGTACATGTAAAATAAGAGCCCTGTTCCTTTAAATGGCTATCGGTTCATCAAATAAAATAAAATTTTCTAATGTAATTAAGTTTACTGGAGACAGTATTTCTATTTACCATGACATTCCGCCTATGTCATTTCCCAACGTAAACCGGCTCTGCCCAGTTGGTAATGAAGGAACGTGATGTTTAATGCGGATTCTGGATTATAACGTCTTTTTCTTGAGGTTACCAGAGGTAAAGTAAATCTGTTTGTGCCTCTTAAAAGTAAATGCCTGAACCCACCAACTGGACCTGTGATAGTTCGTTACACCTGACCATTGTGGCCACATTTCCCAGACCCAGGAGTATGCTGTAACGCAGGGCTTCCCAACGTGTGGTCCGCGGACCCCTTAGGGGTCCGCCAGCTCTTTGTAGGGGTTCCGCGGCCACCTTTCACCAAATCGTTTAAAATAATGAGTAAGCTTACTGAATAAAAATGTGAAAATCAAATTCATCACTATTTTTTTTCGTGTGAATAACATGTGTACTTTTACTTCAGGTCGTATTCCCAAACAGCCTTTGCGGTTTCTGAGTGAGAACATATACACAGGTTAGTGCCGGAGAATGCGGCTTCTCTGATCGACTGTTGCGCAACAATACGGTGGTCGTTTGTGCGCCAGCTCACGGCGCTAGATGCGCTGAAACCTTTTACGCATGCCCGGAGCGAGGTTTGTCGACCAATCACAACACTCGCTAGCACGTATGCTGCCCCAGGCATCATTAAATGTTAAACTTATTTTGTCAGTGCGCTACCTATTTCATAAGTCTATTTTTGACCAGTTTATTACTTCTAACATGGATCGGTGGCTGAAGTCAGGATCATTGAAGAAGGGTGCAGTTTCTCCATCGTCTCCACAACAAGGGAAGTTTCCAGTTGAAATGAATGAGGAGGGAGGACGACCAAAGGAAGAACAATCACAAGAAACTCCACAGCCGGATTTATTATGCGAAAACGCTACAAGTATTCCACAGGTTGCAATATCCTGTGGAAGTGGAATAACCAAGAAGCGTAAGTACAACGAAAGCTATTAAGAAATGGGCTTTATGCAGACAAAGGAGGGTAAAGCTGTGTGTAATTCGTGCGCGAGTCCCGAACATTTCAATGGTTCCAGTTAAGTTTTGCCGTCATTTTGAAGGTAGTCACCTGGATTTTCAGGCTAAAGACATCGATTTTTTCAAAAGAAAGAGTGCTGAACTAGCTGCTTCTCAGCATTGCATAAAAACTCATGCAGCAACAATTAATGAAAATTCATTAAAAGCTTATTTCTTGGTTAGTTATCGAGTGGCAAAAACAGGCAAAGCTCATACAATTGCAGAAAACCTCATAAAGCCGTGTGTTAATGATATTGTTTCTTGCATGCTAGACGAAAAGGCAGTAAAGCTTGTATCTTCGGTGCCATTATCAAACAATACTGTCAAGAGACGCATTGTAGACATGTCAAATGATGTGAAAGACACTCTTGTTTCTCGCATCCAACACAATTCATTTTCTCTGCAGACAGATCAATCCACTGATGTTGCAGGATTAGCGATTTTATTGGCTTTTGTCCGTTATGAATATTCTGAATGTTTTGAGGAGGCCCTCTTATTGTGCCGACCACTACCTACCGACACAACAGGTGCTGAAATATTACGTCTATTCAATGATTTTTTTAAGGACTAACGAAGTTTCATGGTCTAATTGCATACATGCGTGCACAGATGGTGCAAAAGCTATGACGGGTCCTATAGTCGGAGCAATATCCAAAATAAAAGAAAACGCCAAGAATTGCAGCAGTAGTCATTGTGCTCTCCACAGATACGTTTTAGCTACGAAACAAATGCCTGTTTCGTTCAAGAAAGTTTTAGACAAATCCATTCAAATCACTAACTACATAAAATCAAGACTTTTCACAATACTGTGTGAAGATATGGGAAGCCTTCATCGTTCCCTGCTTCTCCACACAGAAGTGAGGTGTCTCTCACGTGGGAATGCACTCTCTCAGTTGTACGAATTAAGATTGGAAGTCTTAGCTTTCCTTTTCGAGTATAACACTAAATTAGCAGATCTTATTAATGACGAAATTTGACAGTGTATACTTGCCTATTTGTCAGATATTTTCTCCAAAATCAACGAAATGAATAATTCACTCCAAGGGCAAAGTGAAACAAAGATCACCGATATCGACAAAGTTCGAGCATTCAAGAGGAAAATCAATTTTTGGGCAGAGAGTGTCGAGGAAGGGGAGGTCAAGTGTTCTCCTCCTCTCAAGGAGTTTTGGAAAAACAAAACAGTGGCGCTTGAGAAGAATTTGTTTCATCAAATCCTGGAACATCTCTGAAGCTTGATGTCATTGTTGGAGCATTATTTCCCAACAGCTGAAGATGAGAAGCTGCAGAAATACGAATGGGTGGTCAACCCATTCACTGTATCCAAAAAGCCGAACATTTTATTATCAAATGAATATGAGTTGTTGATAGAAATTGCCACAGATCCTACTTTGAAATCAAGTTTTGACATTGACGGTTACTCACACTTTTGGATAACAAGAAATACTACCCCCTTCTTGAAAAGGCAAAACGTGTACTTCTTCCGTTCGCCACAACATACATGTGTGAATCTGGATTCTCGATCTATGTTGCCCACAAAACTTAAGTACCGAAGCTGTCTGGATGCGTAATCAGACATCCGTCTCCAGTTGTCAAGAACTGAACCCAACTTTTCAGAATTGTGTCAGCAGAAGCACTGTCAACCATCACATTAGGATTCCATTGTTATTCCTACAGACTCATCTATAGTAAAGAAGAAAGCATATTTCTTTGTAGATGCTCTGTGAACGTACCTGAACTATAACTCTGCAGGAATTTTGTTTCTCTCTTCTATCATTTACAAAATAATTATTAATTGAATTCTGTTGGCATTGATATTTTTGTTACGAAAATTAAAATGATCTCTAAAGCTAATTTCTTTTCTTTATAATATATTCCCTCCTCTCAGTTAAAAATATGGCCTGCCTATACTTCAATTACAATTACTTGCTGTTACTCTGACGCCATATTGTGTCAACTCGCTGTGAGCATAAACAAATGAGGACTTTTCACGTGCCACCTTGTAAAAGGTAAACCTCTTCTGCCAGAATTGTTTCCTTTGAGAAAAAAAAAGTCTTATGTTCTGTGAAATGCTTTGTTTTCTTATATAGAAATAAGAGAGTCGGTTTGTTTGTTTTCCTAATTTGTTTACAGTCGAGACTGACTGCCACGATATAGTGTCCAAGTAGTACAGGGCTTAACAACTGGCCGGTTTTGAGCGCGAGTACTCGCGTCTGCTCAGGCACGTGCTCGCGAGCAGGTGCAAGGTCGTGGAGTAGGGAAGGAGGGGAAGGAGGGGAGGGAGGGGAAATGCGCGCGCACATTTGAACAGGGCCGCAGCATGCCTATTGAATTCGCACCGACTGTGTAACGTTTAAAGTACTACAATCAGCTCTAACAGTCACTTCGCTGGTTAAGAATCATGTCAAGTCGCCGTTGTGTAACTCCAACCATGCTTTCGCAGTTCAACCCCCATTGGGAGGAATTGTATCTGTTTACAGAAAAAGATGGAGTTGCAAAATGTTTAGTATGTCACAAAACGCTGAATTCTTTTAGGAAATTTAATTTGCAGCGACATTATATGTCGTACCACGCGAAAGACTACGGAAGTGGAAAATGTGATGGACCAGATCGTGCACAGGAAGTTATTAAACTTAAAAGGAAGCTATCCGAAGAAGATCTGGACGACGAAGAAAAATCAACTGAGGCAGCTCTCAGAGTGAGTTACAAAATTGCTTTGCTTTTAGCAAAATCCCTGCGCCCCTTCACTGATGGCGATTTAATAAAAGAATGTTTGGTAGCTGCAGCGGAACATTTGTGTCCATCTCAAGTTGAACAGTTTCGGATTGTACCATTATCTAACATGACCATTATGCGTCGCATACAGGACATGGCAGACGACGTCCAGAGCCAGCTTGCAAATATCTGTAAAGATTTTATGGCGTATTCTCTAGCTCTGGACGAAAGTGTTGATATCACTGGAACAGACAGCTTGCCATATTTATTACAGGTGTTAATAGAGATCTTCAGGTGAGGGAGGAGCTCCTCGATGTAGTAGTCATGAAGAACACTGCAACTGGAGGTGATATTTTAAGTAGTGTTCAAGAAAGTGTTGAAAATATAGGATTGTCGTGGAATTCTTTAGTTTCAGTGTCTACAGACGGTGCACCAGCGATGACAGGGAAAAAATCAGGTTTCGTTGCGCTGTTGAAGGAGAAAATGCAAAAACTGACCGTGCCGAATGAAATAAGCGGCGTTCACTGTGTGATCCACCAGGAAAACTTATGTGCAAAGCGTATTACTCTAAAAAATGTGATGAGTGTTGTTCGTACAACCAATTATATAAGGAAGCATGGGTTACAACACAGACAATTTAAAAGCTTTCTTGAGGATGTAGAAAACCAGTATGGTAGCCTGCCTTAATACAGCGAGGTCCGCTGGCTTAGTCGTGGCGAATTATTAAATCGATTTTTTTGCGTATTAGATGTGATAAATATGTTCATGGAAATAAATAACATGTGTGTTCCTGAATTGAAAGAGCCTTCATGGAAATGTGATCTCGCGTTCTTAGCAGATTTAACTAACCATCTGTATGCTTTGAACATTTCACTGCAAGGTAAAGATCTGCTAATTACTCAATTCATAGATCGAATACGAGCTTTTAAAATGAAATTGACACTTTGGGTGAGTCAGCTGGAAACAGGAAATCTAGCTCATTTTCCTAAATTACCATCCATGCAAGATGTTCACAAAAACTGTGAACGTTATTCACATAGTTTAGTTGTCTATAAGGAAGAATTTGATCAACGCTTTCAAGATCTGACAGCACTAGACAGTGATTTTGATCTGTTCTCCTCTCCATATTCAGCGAATATTGAAGAGATTCGTCCTGAGCTGCAACTAGACATTATTGACCTGCAGTGTGACAGAGAATACGGAGACAAATTTCAGAACAAGAAAAACATTTTTGAATTCTACAGACACTTCCCTCAGCATAGATTTGCGCAAACTGGCAGCTACAATAATATCAATGTTCGGTTCCACGTATGTTTGTGAACAACTGTTCTCTGCAATGAAATGTAACAAGACGCACCTGAGTAACGCATTTTCTGATCGAAATTTAAACAGCACGCTGCGCCTACAATGCACAAGAACAATTACTCCGAACATAAACGCAATTGTAAAGGGCAAAAAGTACAAGACAACCGAGAATCCCACACTTCAGTGACATCTTTTATTGTGTAACAGTTCACAAATTAATACGAGTGTAGAGGCATACACTAAGCTAATAAAATTACCTGGCATGTGTACATTCTCCTTTATTTGTTTCACTTGTCGCAGTATATAATTCGTGAGTGATATCCCTGCAGGTGGCCGCGGATTTACATTGACTGGCGGCAGCTGTTGTGTGCCTCACATGACTCTCCCCACTCTCCGCCCTGGTCCGGTAGTGGGGGTAGCGTGCTCGCGCTGCTCCGTGCTCACTCCTTGCTGCTCACAGCTTGCTCTGCGAGCACGTATGTTGTGAAGCCCTGAAGTAGTAGTTGAAGTTGTCAGCTGTGGCTAAACTGTTGCCATGCCGCCTGCCAGTTGGCAGCTACCAACTGACAGTACACTGTTGCAACGCCACCTGCTAGCTGCTGGCTATGGACTGACAGCTGCCGTTCAGTAGATACGCAAAGACGTAAAAATAACTAGACTTTCTGAGCTGTTTACATGGGCACGAAAATCGATTGTGGAATTGGAAAACGGCTTTATAAAATCAGATTCCCAGAATCGATTATGAAGTGACCAACGAAAGGCGGAACTGAGACATCGGCTTACGAAATCCGGTTTTGAAAACACATGTAAACTGGGTGAATGTATTCCCACACATTGCACAACAGATGTCACAATAGTCCTTTAAAGGCAATTCCTTGGCCTCCTTTTTTTCGTGATGTGTTTGTATCCCGAATCATGGGTCTGCCTCTTTTCCTCACAGCCGCGCGGAATGGCCGCGCAGTCTGGGGCGCCATGTCGTCGTGGATTGCGCGGCCGCTCCCGCCGGAGGTTCGAGTCCTCCCTCGGGCATGTGTGTGCGTGTGTGTGTGTGTGTGTGTTGTCCTTAGCGGAAGTTAAACTTAGGTTAATAGTGTGTAAGACTAGGGACTGAATGACCTCAGCAGTCAAGTCCCATAGACTTTACATACATTTGAACATTTTTCTTCGGATTTCACGAAAAACCACACACACACACACACACACACACACACACACACACACACGACTGTTACGAAATATGCATGCTCCTTACACAACAGTAGCCAAACAGTGGAAGTTAACAGACCACAAGCGGCAGCTTGTCAACAGCAAACAGTTTGGACGTGACATTGATTGCTCTTGGAGGAAGGCAGCTCCAATCTGTGAAATGTCAATTACCAACTAATTTTAATCAAGCTATGGTTTGTTGAACAAAGGGAGTAAATCCACTAGTAAGTGTCTGGATACAGTGGGAATTCAAATTGGATCTTTAATTTCAAGTTGTTTTCATTCATCTCTAAATCAAAGACTAATGATACTTCCGGGGGGGGGGGGGGGGGGAGGGAAGAGGGGTCATTGGGAGCATGGCACTTGCATTAAGAAGCTTTCATTCCCATGGGTTTCGCTCTGAAATTTAAAGTTACTGTACTCTTGACTGACTAGGGGTCCGCCATGGATTTTCGACTGAAAAGGGGGTCGGCCAGCTGAAAAGGTTGGGAAGCCCTGCTGTAACGGATGATGTGCTTAGCTTAAAAAATTAGTCACGGTGGAAAAAATGCGAGTCGACTAAATGGTTGTGTAGAAGCAATCTTCTGACGTGCAGATTATGCTATTCTCATGTCAGCAGGATGTAAAGACTCTTCTAGGCATCATAGCCTCGATGTGAAGCCAAGACTCTTCTAGGCATCATAGCCTCGATGTGAAGCCATTTTGAAATTTTCAGTAATTCAGCAAATTTCTTAGTTCGAGAATATCCACTGCGAAGTGTGAAGTTACCGGATAATTCGATTATTACCGTCATTGTTACTATCATTTTCTTCATACCGTTGCTGGAACACATGTGCTTGAAGATCATTTAATGCCTTTTGGTCAGTATAGAAGTAGTTGCCCAAGAAGAGGTTCTTTCCTTGTCTATGGAGTCCTTTTCATGTTAATATCAAACATCAGCAATTACTCGCAGATTACATTAAAACTAAAGTACTTGATGAAGACGTTACTTGATAACAAAAACGCGCTGCCTTTCTTAATTTACTTGCGCCTAGAAATGGCTGCCGAATACTGCCAAACCAAAAGCCAAGGGATCTTACTGCCTTCCGATATACCTCGCTGTCAGTTCTTCCACATGATTTGGTCGACGTGACCTGTTTCAAGTTGTGTATGGCAGAGAATGTTTTAGAAAATCAATTGTTTTCCTTTGCAATAAACAGAAAGATTTTCATTCTAAGCTATCCAAGTTCAAAATTTTCGCATTATTAGTTCAAATTTAATATTCGCTTCTATAATGTAGGAAAGTATTTCACAGTTGCAAAATCCGCATCAGACTCATTGACCTTACACCTTACACTTAGTCGCTGACCATAAATTCTAGCTCAGAGTGATACCAGTTTAAGAAACCTAATGTAGCGAAGACTGTTTGCCAGTGCTCTTTCTCACCAGAAAATATGCACTTCACTCATTGGGCTCCATAAGTACACTGTAACAGTAATTTCTGTGTGTATGCAATGCATACGGATTGTAGAATTTAGTGGTGCTCTCTCTTCCACTTCTGTATACAATATGCCTGACCTAAACGGGCCCTTTATCATTACAGGCCCTGGGCAGTGCAACAACACACTGACAACAGTAATGTGCTTATAATGACAGCCTCACTGTTCGTTTTAGCTGATTTTGTAATCATTTAAATAAAACATGACCTTCCAGTGGGAGACATTTCGTCCCCCTTTTCCTTGTGTGAAATTTGTCAGTACGTTTTTGCCTTCCAAACAGAGAAATGCGGCAGAGTACGGCCAGTAAACGATTCACAAACCACGATTTAGTGCCGTTAAGACGATTTCTGCCGGCCGGAGTGGCCGAGCGGTTAAAGGCGCTACAGTCTGGAACCGCACGACCGCTACGGTCGCAGGTTCGAATCCTGCCTCGGGCATGGATGTGTGTGATGTCCTTAGGTCAGTTAGGTTTAAGTAGTTCTAAGTTCTAGGGGACTTATGACCACAGCAGTTGAGTCCCATAGTGCTCAGAGCCATTTGAACCATTTTTTTGAAGACGATTTCTTTCAACATTGTCGTAGCTGAAGGAATTTAGTTTCTTCTTAAACCGTCTTATGCAGCAACATTCACAGATATCTCAAATAGAAAAAGCTCTTTATCCAGTTGCGAAGGTTGTGAGACAAACGTTCGAACGCTGTAACTATCGTTGCTCTCAAAACTAATTTTAGTAGATGGGAGGATACAAAGAAACAATCAGATTCATGGGTATGGACAGAAACTAAAGTGCAGATGCGGTCACTGTGCAGATCTGCGCTTTTTGATCTTCAGATCTATACAAATTATGTATACAAATCAGCGTATGCATTGCTTTCATTATATTTCCCTCTTATTTAGTCTTCTAATGATGAACTTGTTCCACACCCATGAGTCTGATTTTCTTTTTTTTGTATTCTTCCATCTACTATCTTTGTGTATTATTGCTCGGTGTTCAAAAAGCATTATATTATGCCTGCTCCCACGAGGTATTAGAACGAAGTCGCAAGAAGGCTAACGAATTATAATCAAAATACAGTGTGACGCCAATTTGTCTGTCGTCATGGTGTTAAGTCGGTAGAAATAGTTGGGTGTTATTGCCTGCATCACCGGCATCCCATTTCCGTCTCCTCTTTCGTTTGTGTTTTGCGCATGGTGCAAGAAATGCTTTCGTTTGTGTGTTGCGCATGGTGCAAGAAATATTTGTGTTTTGCTTGCTTCTGTGACAGGTTTCACCCCACTGAATGCGAGCAAGCTCACGAATAGACTGTCAATAATTGGAATTACGCAATAATACACTGAAAATGTGTATTTTTGCATTATGTATCCCGATGAAAATAGCTGTAAATAGATTATATGCCTACTTGCTTATTACTCGCGCTTCTCGATGCTTTCCTCAGAAAAAAAAGAATAATAAAGAGAGAGAGAGAGAGACAGAGAGAGAAAACAGAAATGTATTTCAAATACCAGCTCGGTGAGGCCATGTTCGTCTCGTGATGTAAAGCAAGGATAGTTGATAGATAGTATCTCGTTGTACTAGCAATATGTATGGCTACAGGGTTCTTTCTTTTCTCTGTGCAAACAACCCGAACAGAATTCAGTAACAAAGTGGTAAGAAGACCTATGCAGTGCGACAATTAAACACTCAGTCTTTCTCCGTTGTTTTGTTAATCCTTAACAACCTCTTGATTACTATAGGGCCTCTGTGCTAAATTTCCACAGTGGCAATTAGGAACTCTCTGCACACATTTACTAACAGCGGCTCTAGCGACTTACTTTTTCTCTGGGTAGCTTCAAATATGGGCAATTTTGTCGCCTTAAATCCAGTTGAATATTTTAAATATCACTTCTGAACAGCGTTCACTACTCCATTAATTAATGTATAGACCTAAAAACAAGCACTATGCCTGAGCAGCAATGGAGCAGGTTCTGAAAGGTATTGACACAATGTTTTGCATCCATTTACCATAGGGAATCAAAGAAAGGAACCAAACACATTGCACTGCATTTACACTCTGTGCCTTGACTAACACATATGAATCCATGAAAAAAATAAATTATTTGAAGAATCTCCTGTGAAAGGAAAAAGAACAGGATATGACACTTTAATTATAGCGCACTGGATCACAATGAAATTAAATCATGGCCACATTGATGTATTGCACACTAGTGCAATAAAACACTCACCAAATAAATACGGTTTTGTGCCTCCGCTTCAATAGAGTGTGAAACACAAATCGAAGACAGGTTTTATGGGTCACCACTCAACAGCATTAAAGCATTTTACATCGTCCAGAGTGAGGAGTGGAGCTGACGTTGCCGGCGGAAGGCGTGGCAGCGCAGTGCCTCAGCCCCCGCCGGTAGGCAGCAAACGGGTCACAGAGAACTCAGACGCAAGCGGTGTTCAGAGGCGGATGGTCGGCCAAGAAATCTCTCGCTAAAATACTGTTGAACCCCACTGCTATTACCAATGTGACAGAAAGCGAAATATTTTATAGATTCGCTTGAAATACACCGAGATGGAAGGGGCGATATAAATTTTGTCGACGTGTGCTCTCGGTTGCCAGATGTCGTATTAGCTAGTCTTGCGTTTTATCTTAAGACTACAGTCGCAGTTAAAAGTGATGCACTCAGACTGCACTCAAGACTTCCTCCAGGAAGTGCCGCAGTCTACAATGTAGCCAGATCGAGCATATTGCCGTACATAGAATTCTGAGGGCAGCACGATTGTATTGTCCACCTTACGGACAATTTTTTTGTTTAAGACAATATTTACAACACATATTGCACGCTGAAGACCCAGAAAAATTAACAAAACAAAATTATTTTATGAGAGCAACGTTAGCTACAGCGTTCGAAATATTCATAGTATTGTATACTTGTGTGTAAATGCCTTCCAATGCCCACTCAAGGAAGACAAGGATACATAGTCTAGCTTCCGTATTATAAATACGCCTTAGTTTGTGGATGAACTTAGACTTAGGTTGATAATCATTTTGAATATTTGGCAGTACTGTACCCATTGGTGTTAAACTCGTTTTCAACCAATGATTCCCAAAGATACAGGAACACTACTTGTGATACCTCTTAGACAAGATACTTACGCAGTGCTATCAGACGAAAAGATCAACCTGACACAAACTGTAGACGGTTTGTCTCACAACCTTCGCACCTGGATAAAGAGCTTTTTCTATTTGAGATACCTGTGAATGTTGCTGCATAAGACGGTATAAGAAGAAACTAAATTCCTTCAGCTACGACAATGTTGAAAGAAATCGTCTTAACGGCACTAAATCGTGGTTTGTGAATCGTTTACTGGCCGTACTCTGCCGCATTTCTCTGTTTGGAAGGCAAAAACGTACTGACAAATTTCACACAAGGAAAAGGGGGACGAAATGTCTCCCACTGGAAGGTCATGTTTTATTTAAATGATTACAAAATCAGCTAAAACGAACAGTGAGGCTGTCATTATAAGCACATTACTGTTGTCAGTGTGTTGTTGCACTGCCCAGGGCCTGTAATGATAAAGGGCCCGTTTAGGTCAGGCATATTGTATACAGAAGTGGAAGAGAGAGCACCACTAAATTCTACAATCCGTATGCATTGCATACACACAGAAATTACTGTTACAGTGTACTTATGGAGCCCAATGAGTGAAGTGCATATTTTCTGGTGAGAAAGAGCACTGGCAAACAGTCTTCGCTACATTAGGTTACTTAAACTGGTGTCACTCTGAGCTAGAATTTATGGTCAGCGACTAAGTGTAAGGTCAATGAGTCTGATGCGGATTTTGCAACTGTGAAATACTTTCCTACATTATAGAAGCGAATATTAAATTTGAACTAATAATGCGAAAATTTTGAACTTGGATAGCTTAGAATGAAAATCTTTCTGTTTATTGCAAAGGAAAACAATTGATTTTCTAAAACATTCTCTGCCATACACAACTTGAAACAGGTCACGTCGACCAAATCATGTGGAAGAACTGACAGCGAGGTATATCGGAAGGCAGTAAGATCCCTTGGCTTTTGGTTTGGCAGTATTCGGCAGCCATTTCTAGGCGCAAGAAATTAAGAAAGGCAGCGCGTTTTTGTTATCAAGTAACGTCTTCATCAATTACTTTAGTTTTAATGTAATCTGCGAGTAATTGCTGATGTTTGATATTAACATGAAAAGGACTCCATAGACAAGGAAAGAACCTCTTCTTGGGCAACTACTTCTATACTGACCAAAAGGCATTAAATGATCTTCAAGCACATGTGTTCCAGCAACGGTATGAAGAAAATGATAGTAACAATGACGGTAATAATCGAATTATCCGGTAACTTCACACATCACAGTGGATTTTCTCGAACTAAGAAATTTGCTGAATTACTGAAAATTTCAAAATGGCTTCACATCGAGGCTATGATGCCTAGAAGAGTCTTTACATCCTGCTGACATGAGAATAGCATAATCTGCACGTCAGAAGATTGCTTCTACTTAACCATTTAGTCGACTCGCATTTTTTCCACCGTGATTAATTTTGTAAGCTAAGCACATAATCCGTTACAGCATACTTCTGGGTCTGGGAAATGTGGCCACATTGGTCAGGTGGTACGAACTATCACAGGTCCAGTTGGTGGGTTCAGGCATTTACTTTTAAGAGGCACAAACAGATTTACTTTACCTCTGTTAACCTCAAGAGAAAGACGTTATAATCCAGAATCCGCATTAAACATCACGTTCCTTCATTACCAACTGGGCAGAGCCGGTTTACGTTGGGAAATGACATAGGCGGAATGTCATGGTAAACAGAAATACTGTTTCCAGTAAACTTACTTACATTAGAAAATTTCATTTTATTTGATGAACCGATAGCCATTTAAAGGAACAGGGCTCTTATTTTACTTGTAATATTCATAATTTAATTTCAAGCCCTGTCACGTGCATACCAGTCTGCCAGCGAAAATTAATGTGCATTTTTAATGTCTGTTCATGTGTTGCCAACAGTCGCAAGAGGTCTCGTTATTTCTGGTCAAGCATGCACACATCTTACTGTTGGTGAGTAAGAAATTGATACCTAAGCTATGTTCGTGGATGATAAAGAAGAACGGTAGGTGTGCGGTTCGATTATCGCTCAGGCACAAAATTTGTATTCTTATTTTAGATTCAAACACCTAGCAGCTGGTAAGAAAAACCGATACGTAACATTTGATTGTACTTAGTTAACAATCCGATTGCGTGTTGGGTTCGTATCTCCGTCACAGAAATTCACATCATGCGCTTCGTCTTTAAATCCACGAACACTTTGTTACTTCTGAATGGAGGTATATCACACATCTTTCGTGGTTAGTTAACGGGGATGAAAGGGTCTTTATAGGAGTCCCGGTTTATTACAAAAACTGTCGTCTTTTATTTTCTAGTTTAGATTTGGTTACTGATATTGGCGAAAATTTCTGTAATTCATGCCTCTTCCTGACTAGTCAGCAATATTATATGCTTAGATTAGGTTAGATTAATACTTGTTCCATAGATCATGAACACGACATTTCGTAATGATGTGGAACGTGTCATTTTAATGAAAGATTTCTTTACATACCATGATTCAGTTTCTTTGCAACCTTTTTTTTTTACTTTCTCTCTCTCTCATTCTTTTTTATTTGTATCTCTCTCCCTCACTCTCTCTCTCTCTCTCTCTCTCTCTCTCTCTCTCTCTCTCTCACACACACACACACACACACACACACACACACACACACACACACACACACATTCTTTTTTTATTTTTATTTTATTCTTGTGCTCGACTATTGGCGATGTAAGAAAACGTCCGTCAATGAGTTTCTTAGTTTTGAGTACACTTAGAAAAGAAATATAAAAACAACTATGGGAGTTACTGATTTATGAAGCTTAGTTTGCAGTCAGTTCTGAGTATTATTAGTAACTACGCTCCAGTCCCTAATCCCAGTTACAGAAATGTGAATCAGAAGGATTACGTATTCCAGGTCGTAGCAGCCGCATCTTTGAGACGTCAGCTATGGTCACTTCCCAGCCCACTGTAGGATCACATCGGTTCGTCTTCTTCCTGCTGGTGATGTAACTGAGATTTGGCAACTCTGTGATCGACGAGTTAATTCCTGGTGTGCACGGAATTAAGCCTCAAAGTTCAATTGATTTTTCCTGTCATTACCATTGAATAATCTGAGTTATTATCCGTTGAGCTGTAACAAAAGATTGTAAATTTACGGTTTTCAGCCCAGGAAAGTCGTTGCACGTGAAAATCGCATCTAATCTCGACCTTTAAATAGCGGTTTACGAGTTCTAGCTACTATTGGTTTCGTAAGAGGAATCGTAGACGCATGACTCTTCCCTAGCTCTGTGGAAACGTGCTAACATGTGGGAAATAGTCTGTTATGGTTTGCGGTTCCAGTATTGCTGACTGTCACGTTTTTATCCCTTCTGCGAAAGAGCTACAAGCAGTCAGATCACACATCGATAAGGAAATCGCAAGAAAATTCTTTCGGGTCATGGTGGAAAACTTACAGTGCTGCACAACAGGTAACGCCTCTTTCTGCTGCAGACAAGGAAATTTTGGGGTTCTAGGAATACATAACTTTATTTACGAAATGTCACATTTGCATACCACTTCAGTATGACACAGCATACCAATCAAACACAGACCCAATCGAAATCTAAGTGATTAGTATTTTACTAATTCGTGCCGATAGAGGCACGCTTGTGTACAGATACTCAGTTTTATTGAAACAGACATTCGTCGTAAAGTTATCGTGGCTAGTTTTATTTCATTTCTTATAAGACAGTGCACAATTTTCGTAAGGTTTCTTTTAGTGTTGTTAAAACATTAGCTAACATGAGAGAGAAATTAATCATCAACGATATATGTGAATTCTCTGATGTTGTCTATAACAGTCTGACAATGAAGATGCAGTTTATTGATTACATGCATGTAGAAAACTTGTTCTGAGTTAAAGCTGTCAAACAAGGTTTGATGAAGAATAAAATGTCGCAGCCACACGACAGCTAATGTAGAAAATACTTTTCTAACGGATTTGGCACGATGCGCTCTCCCCATACATAGTACAAAAGTTTCGAGATGCATCTGCAACCTGGCCATCTATTAAATCTGAAAAGAACAAAATGTCGCAGAAGGTCGCCCTTTTTCCACGTGCGACTATTTTGGGTTGAGAAGTGAAGGGAATTATGTTCAAACTACCATTAGCTCGATAACTTCAGCAGACAGCAGTATTGCGCTTTAAAAATGCAGCAGTGATCATACCCGAACTCGCCACGTCTTACCAACAGTGCGCGACGCTTACTGTTACGCTTACGCTACTAGCTGACACATAGCTACAACACCTCCAGAAGTCAACAACAATTCCTCCAGAACTTCACGCATTGCACACTGCTGTGAGGTAATGCATATGGCCGGATCTAGACTTCTGAGAGACAGACAGTTACAGCTTTTCTTTTGCACTGCATGACGTTTTTAACAAACAGATAGCGCAATAAAGTAGCTCAAGTCCAAAGGAACACTTCCTATTTAAATTTCTGCATCCTACACTGTTGGCAGTTTTGTGTAGGTGTCAGTTACGTGATTGTATTTCGGTGATTACAAAATAGAGTCGAATATATGCACTGGGTAGCCGAGGCAGCTAGTTCATGGCGATTCGGTCAACCAAGTAAATGAGTGTACTGAACATACTGCAAACACTACAGGGAGCCTGTGTGTCAGAATTCTCATCCAGTGTGATGCAAAATTGTTTTGACAGAAAAATGAGTGATAGAGAAGAGAATTTGGTGGTCTTTTGGATTGATGCTTGGTTCATGTACGTATGGTCTGGGTTCGATTCCAACTTCTGCTGATGATTTTTGATAAGGAGAGAGAGATTCTGTTCTCTTCTGGCTACGACAAGTGAAGAAGGTATAATGGCATTGTGGTCTGACATTCATGTCAAACATGATATTCCTTCTCTACCAAGTAGACGTTAGGTTGAACCACAATAAAGTCAGCAGCCGCGACACGTAGAAACTCTTACAACAGTAACCTTTCTTATACTAGTTATTTATTTCTAGTGACGAAACATCTACATCTACATTTACATCTACATCCATACTCCGCAAGCCACCTGACGGTGTGTGGCGGAGGGTACCTTGAGTACCTCTATCGGTTCTCCCTTCTATTCCAGTCTCGTATTGTTCGTGGATAGAAGGATTGTGGTATGCCTCTGTGCGGGCTCTAATCTCTCTGATTTTATCCTCATGGTCTCTTCGCGAGATATACGTAGGAATGAGCAATATACTGCTTGACTCTTCAGTGATGGAATGTTCTCGAAACTTCAACAAAAGCCTGTACCGAGCTGCTGAGCGTCTGTTCAGCAGAGTCTTCCACTGGAGTTTATCTCTCATCGCCGTAACGCTTTCGCGATTACTAAATGATCCTGTAACGAAGCGCGCTTTTCTCCGTTGGATCTTCTCTATCTCTTCTATCAACCCTATCTGGTACGGATCCCACACTGCTGAGCAGTATTCAAGCAGTGGGCGGACAAACGTATTGCAATCTAATTCCTTTGTTTTCGGATTGCTTTTGCTCAGGATTCTTCCAATGAATCCCAGTCTGGCATCTGCTTTACCGACGATCAACTTTATATGATCATTCCATTTTAAATCACTCCTAATGCATACTCCCAGATAATTTATGGAATTAACTGCTTCCAGTTGTTGACCTGCTATACTGTAGCTAAATGATAAGGGATCTTTCTTTCTATGTATTCACAGCACATTACACTTGTCTACATTGAGATTCAATTGCCATTCCCTGCACCATGCGTCACTTCGCTGCAGATCCTCCTGCATTTCAGTACAATTTTCCATTGGTACAACCTCTCGATATACCACAGCATCATTCGCAAAATGCCTCAGTGAACTTCCGATGTCATCTACGAGGTCATTTATGTATATTGTGAATAGCAACGGTCCTACGACACTCCCCTGCGGCACACCTGAAATCACTCTTACTTCGGAAGACTTCTCTCCATTGAGAATGACATGCTGCGTTCTGTTATCTAGGAACTCTTCAATCCAATCACACAATTGGTCTGATAGTCCATATACTCTTACTTTGTTTATTAAACGACTGTGGGGAACTGTATCGAACGCCTTGCGGAAGTCAAGAAACACGGCATCTACCTGGGAATCCGTGTCTGTGGCCCTCTGAGTCTCGTGGACGAATAGCGCGAGCTGGGTTTCACACGGTCGTCTTTTGCGAAACCCATGCTGATTCCTACAGAGTAGATTTCTAGTCTCCAGAAAAGTCATTACACTCGAACATAATACGTGTTCCAAAATTCTACAACGGATAGACGTTAGAGATATAGGTTATAGCTCTGCACATCTGTTCGACGTCCGGGGCAAGTTCCTTCGCGTACTCTGTGTAAAATCGAACTGGTATCCCATCAGGTCCAGCGGCCTTTCCTCTTTTGAGCGATTTTAATTGTTTCTCTATCCCTCTGTCGTCTATTTCGATATGTACCATTTTGTCATCTGTGCGACAGTCTAGAGAAGGAACTACAGTGCAGTCTTCCTCTGTGAAACAGCTTTGGAAAAGACATTTACTATTTCGGTCTTTAGTCTGTCATCCTCTGTTTCAGTACCATTTTGGTCACAGAGTGTCTGGACATTTTGTTTTGATCCACCTACCGCTTTGACATATGACCAGAATTTCTTAGGATTTTCTGCCAAGTCAGTACATAGAACTTTACTTTCGAATTCATTGAATGCCTCTCGCATAGCCCTCCTCACACTACATTTCGCTTCGCGTAATTTTTGTTTGTCTGCAAGGCTTTGGCTATGTTTATTTTTGCTGTGAAGTTCCCTTTCCTTCCGCAGCAGTTTTCTAACTCGGTTGTTGTACCACGGTGGCCCTTTTCCATCTCTTACGACCTTGCTTGGCACATACTCATCTAACACATATTGTACGATGGTTTTGAACTTTGTCCACTGATCCTCAACACTATCTGTACTTGAGACAAAACTTTTGTGTTGAGCTGTCAGGTACTCTGAAATCTGCTTTTTTGTCACTTTTGCCAAACAGAAAAATCTTCCTACCTTTTTTAATATTTCTATTTACGGCTGAAATCATCGATGCAGTAACCGCTTTATGATCGCTGATTCCCTGTTCTGCGTTAATTGTTTTAAATAGTTCGGATCTGTTTGTCACCAGAAGGTCTAATATGTTATCGCCACGAGTCGGTTCTCTGTTTAACTGCTCCAGGTAGTTTTCAGATAAAGCACTTAAAAAAAAGTCACTGGATTCTTTGTCCCTGCCACCCGTTATGAACGTTTGAGTCTCCCAGTCTATATCCGGCAAATTAAAATCTCCACCCAGAACTATAACATGGTGGGGAAATCTACTCGAAATATTTTCCAAATTATCCTTCAGGTGCTCAGCCACAACAACTGCTGAGCTAGGGGGCCTATAGAGACATCCAATTACCATGTCTGAGCTTGCTTTAACCGTGACCTTCACCCAAATTATTTCACATTTAGGTTCTCCGTCAATTTCCTTCGGCACTATTGCACTTCTTATCGCTATAAACACACCTCCACCTTCACTGTTCAGCCTGTCTCTGCGGTATACATTCCAATCTGAGTTTAGAATTTTATTACTGTTTACATCGGGTTTCAACCAGCTTTCCGTCCATAGTTCTATGTGGGCATTGTGACCGTTCATTAATGAGAGCAGTTCTGGGACTTTTCTATAGACGCTCCTGCAGTTTACTATTAGCAGATTAATATAAACGCTATGTAGAAACGCTATGTAGAAACTCTTACAACAGTAACCTTTCTTATACTAGTTATTTATTTCTAGTGTCGAAACAAACGCTATGTAGGGTCACAGGACACTTATTACATCTTTTATTTGAGCTTCTGTATGTCGATAAAATTGGTTCTGAACTGGGAATGCAACTCAGACCGCCCTTAACGCGGAATTTGATCCCTTCGTGACAATACAGTTCGACTCAATTTGTTGTTTGTTCAAAACTGCAGATTCCTCAACATCTCCACATATTGCGCGTGAATCCTGGCCCAGCACTAAAGCTTTCATTATGTATTATCAAGCTCTAGCATGAGAACACCTATCTGCTGGTGGATAATAATTTTGATTTTTAATGTATTTTCATTCGTTGTCAACGATAACGATATCTGACGTTTTTGAGTCCCAGTGAGGCACAGAACTGTTTGCGAGATCACTGTAACTTCAAGGCTGCTATTCCGAGCTGCTGGTGGAGAAAAATTCGGTAGCTGACGTCTCTTTGTGAGCAGTTAACAACGACATGTGTGGGGTTCGATTCCCAGTCAGCACTGAACTCTTCGTCATATTATTTCTAGTTCAAACATGCTCACATGTCGCTGCTGGTGTAACAAACCCATTTTTAACGTACGTTTTCTCTAGAATATAACAGCAATAGTTGCCAGGTTGGAGTAATTGAATGTCTCTATAGGCCCCCTAGCTCAGCAGTTGTTGTGGCTGAGCACCTGAAGGATAATTTGGAAAATATTTCGAGTAGATTTCCCCACCATGTTATAGTTCTGGGTGGAAATTTTAATCTGGGAAAGAAAAAATTAATGTTTCGACTCGTCATTTCAGTTAAAACATCTAGCTACTGCCGAGAAAATCCGATATGTCACAGGTGATTGTGCTTGGATGGCAATCCAGTTAGGTTCTGGGTTCGAATCCCTGTCCAACAAAAAGCTTTACCTCAAGGCATTTCAAGTAAGTTACTTGTGAAGAAGCAATATTTAACATCTCTCGTAGTTCGTTAACAAGGACAATAGATGCTGGGTAGGAATTTGCGACCGTTGAAAATGTTTTCGTTATGTAACTTAAAGTTGATATTTGCGAACTGATACTGTCTAAAATCGAGGTATATCACTCTCTTTGTGCCTAGTCAGGAATGACTGTTAGTTTCCGTCAGTCACGAAGTCTTTGCTTAGTCTGCATGACCTGGGTTTGAATCCATATGCAGAACGAGACGGTTCGTCGTCTCATTTGAAGTTCATACGTATTCTCAACTAGCTGCTCGTGAATAACTAAAATTTTTAATGTCATTTTGTGTTAAATAATAATAACGGTATTTTACTATGAAGAGGAAATCATGAATACGACGAACTTACTACGTAAATTACCTATCTGGCGTAGTAGTGAGAGTGGTAACATTTCAGGTATGTCATTTATTGTAATAAATGTGAGTTTCCAAGCCTTAAGGACCGTCTTATCTGTGATAAGATGTTACCTGATATTTGTAGTACCTTGGTATTACTTTACATCTTGAGTTATTGCGATACAGAGCAGTGTTTTCTAGTGGTGACTTGTTGGAACCATTTTCAATAGTGAAACGACTGTACCGAGGAGCGATTAGAGGACCTGCTAGACAGCTGCGCTATGTGGGTTGCATTCGAATCAGGCGAAGTGCAATTCAGGTCGTTCGGATATTTTTGAGCACGACTGTACACTGGATGGTGCACGGGAAATTTTGAAACAGGGTACCAGGTTATAAGTATTGCGAAGCCAGGTGCTAGCCTTAGACAGGTGACAGAGGACATAGCGAATTTGTGTAAATATTTTGGCAAAGAGGATCAGGTTCTTGTAGTAGGTGAGGCAAGGAACATCCTCTCTAAAGACAGTAATTACAGCATTAGGGGTGACTTGGATGAAATAAGAGTCGCAACTACACAGAGATGTGAGTTTTGTGGAGGTCCTAATTGCCATTACCAGCCCTGGGATAACGCTGTTATGAGTCATGTGAACACTGAGTTGAGCAGGCTGCTGTTGACTGAAATGAAATCTCATATGAGTCCAGTGCTGTTACTACAGTTGGGAGATAGGGTACACTAGAAACGACCTCCAACTGAAGAGAAGGAAAGATAGGTTGGCTGAGCTTCTTGCACATAATATATGGGGAGGGGGGGGGGCACCATCACACAGAGCAAGATACCTGTGGTTGCTGATGTCAGAGAGGTACCTTGTTTAAGTTAGAATCAGGACTCAGGCACCCTATTTTGAAAGAAGTCAAAATGGTTCAAATGGCTCTGAGCACTATGGGACTTAACTTCTGAGACCATCAGTCCCCCAGAACTTAGAACTACTTAAACCAAACTGACCTAAGGACATCACACACATCCATGCCCGAGGCAGGATTCGAACCTGCGACCGTAGCGGTCACGCGGTTCCAGGCTGTAGCGCCTAGAACCGCTCGGCCACACTGGCCGGCAAAGAAGTCAAGCTAATAGAAGAGCCCCACAAAATACTTAATAATGCACAGAAAAGAAAAGTTAGCTTGGTTCATCAAAATATTGTCTGTTTGGAAAACTTAGAGAACTCTGAAAAGGTAGATTCCAGTGCTTATCCAAGCACCACATAATTACAGGGTTAGATAAGTTAGATTACACAGGCTGTCCCAACATTGTCTCATCGAGCATGGGTGCCCACATCCACCTGTTAGCTCACCCACGGACAGCACAGGCTTGCTTGGTAGCCTGTCAACAAGTCCTGTTGCATTACAATGACTATAGTACGCCGGCCGGTGTGGCCGAGTGTTCTAGGTGCTTCAGTCCGCAACCGCGCGACCGCTACGGTCGCAGGTTCGAATCCTGCCTTGGGCATGGATGTGTGTGATGTCCTTAGGTTAAGTAGGTTTAAGTAGTTCTGAGTTCTAGGGGACTGATGACCTCAGATTTTAAGTCCCATAGTGCTCAGAGCCATTTGAACCATATAGTCTCTCTTCATATCTGGGACATGGGTACAGATCTGAAAAACCAGCTGAAGAAGAAATGTCAGAATATCATTAGCATTTGATGAAACCACTGATGTAACAGGCTATGCTCAGCTTGCAATAATTGTGTGGGGTTTTGACTCCGCACTACAAAGTTTTTGAGTAACTATTATGTGTTAGACCTATGGATTTCAGAACAACAGGTCGCGATATATTTGAATGTGAATCCATTGAAAACGTGTTTGCCATGATACATGCTCTGTTCTGTGACAAAGATGGAGCTCTGCAGATGGTTGGGAGACAGCAACGATTTGTGTCTCGTATGACAGGAAAAATTCAAGACCACATTTGGGAAAGACTTATCAAGTACACACTGTTTTATCCACCAGGAGGCCCTTTGCGCAGAGAGTGCGCAATATTACGATGTAATGCAAATCGTGGTACAATGTCTGAATTTATACGGCTCTGTGGTGTCAAGGCCAATTCACATTGACAGTCACGGCACCTTTACATCAAAGTGTATTCACACTGTCTGTCACGTCAAGGCACGTCAAAGCAGTTCAAGTCACGTAATTTCAACTCGTATGGCTGTCCTCAACTGTTTTTTTTTTCGTGGAAATTGTGAGCTTCGCAAGGAGATTTTTAACTCTTTTTACGCGCGAAGTCACACACGCAACGCGGTGGCTTGTATACGTGGATGCTGGGTGCACTTTTGTGCAAAAATGACGTTTCTGGTCAGCTGCAGCTAGCAGGGATAGCTTGTATATAAAAGAAGGAAGACAGAACAGCGAAACGCACAAAAAAGAGTGCAGGTCCGAAAAATGTCATTACATAGCACAGAAAGGGAATTTCGCACACTGCTCGAGGAAGAGGAATCTGCATTTTATATTCTAGAAAGTCGAAGCATCAGTTTTTCCATTTGTTACTTCAAATAAGTATAACTAAAAGGTACACAGTGTTAGGAGCTGCCGTGAAAAATTAGTTTTTTAAAGGTTACGTTTAGTTGCTACTCCAGTGCAGATTTTTTTGCAATAGTAATGTCTCCCTCAATACCTTTCGCTTCAAGATTTATGTGTTTTCTTTACATCTTGTATTTAGTTTTTAATAGTTCAAGTGCCTTATTTGTACTGGGGTTAGCTAGTGAAACCACATGGACACTGACCACTATTGCTAGCAAAACCGATAGACAAACTATCTACAGAGCCACTTAACAATAAATAAGCCTGTCACAAACACAGAATTAAACAAACAACTTGAAGTGTGTGAAGGTTTTCGTCCATTTCTTTATGAAACACTGCAAATGTCTGGCAATATTAAAATAAATTCCACCTACTGATCAAGCAGTACTTTTTTCACTTCAATTTGGAACCATGTAGCAACCCATTTCATTGTAAAATGTTAAAAACGGTACTGGTATGTATAAAAATCTACACTCCTGGAAATGGAAAAAAGAACACATTGACACCGGGTGTCAGACCCACCATACTTGCTCCGGACACTGCGAGAGGGCTGTACAAGCAATGATCACACGCACGGCACAGCGGACACACCAGGAACCGCGGTGTTGGCCGTCGAATGGCGCTAGCTGCGCAGCATTTGTGCACCGCCGCCGTCAGTGTCAGCCAGTTTGCCGTGGCATACGGAGCTCCATCGCAGTCTTTAACACTGGTAGCATGCCGTGACAGCGTGGACGTGAACCGTATGTGCAGTTGACGGACTTTGAGCGAGGGCGTATAGTGGGCATGCGGGAGGCCGGGTGGACGTACCGCCGAATTGCTCAACACGTGGGGCGTGAGGTCTCCACAGTACTTCGATGTTGTCGCCAGTGGTCGGCGGAAGGTGCACGTGCCCGTCGACCTGGGACCGGACCGCAGCGACGCACGGATGCACGCCAAGACCGTAGGATCCTACGCAGTGCCGTAGGGGACCGCACCGCCACTTCCCAGCAAATTAGGGACACTGTTGCTCCTGGGGTATCGGCGAGGACCATTCGCAACCGTCTCCATGAAGCTGGGCTACGGTCCCGCACACCGTTCGGCCGTCTTCCGCTCACGCCCCAACATCGTGCAGCCCGCCTCCAGTGGTGTCGCGACAGGCGTGAATGGAGGGACGAATGGAGACGTGTCGTCTTCAGCGATGAGAGTCGCTTCTGCCTTGGTGCCAATGATGGTCGTATGCGTGTTTGGCGCCGTGCAGGTGAGCGCCACAATCAGGACTGCATACGACCGAGGCACACAGGGCCAACACCCGGCATCATAGTGTGGGGAGCGATCTCCTACACTGGCCGTACACCACTGGTGATCGTCGAGGGGACACTGAATAGTGCACGGTACATCCAAACCGTCATCGAACCCATCGTTCTACCATTCCTAGACCGGCAAGGGAACTTGCTGTTCCAACAGGACAATGCACGTCCGCATGTATCCCGTGCCACCCAACGTGCTCTAGAAGGTGTAAGTCAACTGCCCTGGCCAGCAAGATCTCCGGATCTGTTCCCCATTGAGCATGTTTGGGACTGGATGAAGCGTCGTCTCTCGCGGTCTGCACGTCCAGCACGAACGCTGGTCCAACTGAGGCGCCAGGTGGAAATGGCATGGCAAGCCGTTCCACAGGACTACATCCAGCATCTCTACGATCGTCTCCATGGGAGAATAGCAGCCTGCATTGCTGCGAAAGGTGGATATACACTGTACTAGTGCCGACATTGTGCATGCTCTGTTGCCTGTGTCTATGTGCCTGTGGTTCTGTCAGTGTGATCATGTGATGTATCTGACCCCAGGAATGTGTCAATAAAGTTTCCCCTTCCTGGGACAATGAAATCACGGTGTTCTTATTTCAATTTCCAGGAGTGTACATTATAAATGTGGTAGATGGCAAGTAATATAGTCGTACACTTCGGACTGGTACCTCACTGCTTCAGTTAATCTTCATCATTTATTATAAATTTTAATAAAGGAAATAGTGAAACAAAACAATCTGTAACAAATAACGAACAACAAACAACTGATATCAATCACGACGAAACGAAATATGGAGAGCTACGCTTGTCCAGGTATCGGGTGGAAATGAACTTGAGGGTCACGTGTTCATCGACAGATGGATGACATCAAACGTCAAAACGTTCCTCCTGAGAAACCTTGACAGTGGCATGATGTGAAATGATGGGATGGGACGCCATTTGAAATGCATTGCAGAATGTTTTGACAGGATGGGCGTGATGTGGCATAATAGCCAGTCTGAATTGACCTTCAATCACCGCCAGTTCAAGGGATTTTTGCAAGACATCGAAGCAGCATATGGTGACGTACGCTATCATTGTGCAGTGCAGTGGCTTAGTAGAGGCAAAGTTCTCAACGTATTTTTTGCTATTCGGAAGGAAATCGTCCTATTTATGGAAACGTAGAGACACAGCCAGTACTCAATGACGACAAATTGGTTGCAGACTTGACCTTTCTCACTAAAATCACAAGACAATCACTGAGGTTTGTCACTTCAAGGATAATATCTGCACATATGACAAAATAAATGCATTCATGAACAAACATTGTCTGTCTGCAACACAACTTGCAACACGAAATCTAACGTTTTTTGAAAACCTTTCATCGCTACAAATTACCTCCAGACTCGTATTTCTCCACTTATCAACAAAACACGAATTGTGCAACTCTGTCAGTCAATCCAGACCAATCTTAAAGACCTACCTAACCTAGAAAAGAATTTAAATTATTCAGCACGCCATTTTTCACTGCACCGCATTTGTTAAGATGTTACTGTGATGTTCATCCAGAAGAATTTCCAAAGCTACACAGAAATGCAGCTAACATTATTTCAGTGTTTGACTCTACAAATCGTTATGAACAACTGTTTTCCATTATGAAGAGGATAAAAACTGCAGAATGGTCCCAGCTCCAAGACCCAACACTCTAAGGGTTCTTCATCTTAGAGCAGCAAGGGGTCTCACTCCAAATATTTAGTCTCTTGTAATAAACACTGAATTTTTCTGTTACACACATCCTGCTACAATGCATTACTTGGTTATAGTCTCCTCATAACCGGTTGCATTATATACAATGTTGACTATTCACACGAGACCTGTTTTCCCATCACTTTAAGCCTGCAGTAGACTCCTTTACTCTATGCACATGCGCACTTAGAGCACCCCTGTCCGGCAGGCATTGCAGTGCCCATGTGCACCTATCTTCCCACCTGTGGGCATGCCCCTGGAACAGCTTGCTCTAACAGCTTACTGATGCAGGACTAATATGGAAAAAGAGGAGTTGTTACATATATTAAGACAGAACACAAGTTCAAAAGCATTGAGACAAGTAGATTTTGTAGTGATCAGCACACAGAAATTTGTGCTTGTAAAAATAGTTCACTTTTAATTGTAACTGTATATAGATCCTCACTGGAAAATTTTGAAATGCTTGTGAGAAATCTGGATACCTTACTATCCTATCTGTCAGACAGCAGCTAGTAGTTAGTAGTCTGTGGTAACTTCAATGTAGATTTTCCAAAGGGTTCTGATAGGAAAATTATCTGGAAACTTTCTTTGGATGATAAAATTTGATCTCAATGATTAACATTCTGATACATGTCGATAACGACAGTAGGGCCCTAACTGATAATGTTTCCTTTGGTGAAGATCAAAGCGATAATATAAGTGTTTACCTAGTAACAAATGTTCTCTCTGATCATGAAGCAGAGTTAGTTATGATAAATAATATATTGTCTTACAGGATGAACATTTCTCAGTGGAAATCAGTTGGAATAATTAATGACTCCAGGACATATGTTTTTAAGAGTATTTTACGAGAGATAACCTGGGATGATATTTATAATGAGGGAAACATTAACATAAAATTTAATCTATTCTGTGGTAAATTCATACAGTTATTCGAAAATAGCTTTCCACTTTAGGTAATCAGAAAGGATATTAAATAACCATGTAAAAAACCATTTATCAGTAGCGGGTTGTCCGACCCCGGTAGTTGAGTGGTCAGTGTGACAGACTGTCAATCCGAAGGGTCCGGGTTCGATTCCCGGCCGGGGCGGAGATTTTCTCTGCTCAGGGACTGAGTGCTGTGTTGTCCTAATCATCATCATTTCATCCCCATCGACGCGCAAGTCGCCGAAGTGGCGTCAAATCGAAAGACTTGCACCTGGCGAATCGTCTGCCCGACGGGAGGACCTAGTTACATGACATTTACATTTTACTAGCGGGTTTAAAGTATCTTGTGAAAGGAAAAGAGAAATGCAAGAACAAGTAGTGCAGTAGTTGTACACTAAAAAACTTCTCAAAATTACTAAGAAAAGGTATTAAAAATCAAGAAACATAAATGATGAGTGAGCTGTAGCAAATATAGTTAGTAATCATTTCTTAAATATAGTAGAAAGCATGGGGACAAACAGTTCAAGAGAAAAATCTCAGCAGTATGTTGCAAAAATAGCTCTGGTAAAATTCAGTCATATGAATATATCACCAACTTCTCTTTGTGAAACTAAGAAAGTCATATATTCTCGAAAAATGTGAAAGGTCATCTAGTTTTGATGGTTTTTCCAATAGAGTACTGAAAATTTGTTCCCATATAATAAGATGCTCTTGACTGAAACACGTAATGCATCACTACCTCAAGGCATGTTGTCAAACCCCTATTTAAGAAAGGTGATACATGAAATGTCAATAACTACTGACATGTTTCACTGCTGACATCATATTCTAAAATTTTTGAGAAGGTGATGTATTATAGAATATTACCCCACCTGAGCAACAATAGCATCCTCAGCAAATTGTATTTTTGATTTTAGAAGATCTGCTCTACTGAGGATGCCATTTAGATGTTCACTAACCAAATTTTATGAGCATTACATGGTAAAATAGTGCCAGCTGGTATTTTCTGCGATCTATCTAAGACATTTGACTGTGTGAATCACAGTATTCTTTCAGATAAATTGGAGTTTGATGGGACTGATGGCATAGTCAACCAATGCATATATGTACAGTCGTGGACAAAACGAGCGAGACCCCTCGCCTATTCGTTATGCTGATCCGCACGGCTTTAAAGTCTGCTACACAGCATAACAGGCAAGGCGACGAAGTGCTACCAACATACTATGCACAGGCGTGAAATTGACAAACCATTTGAACTTTTTTAGGCTGTTTTCAATAATTTGTAAGACTATATTAACGCTGATTAGTGTGTTAAATACAACACGTAAATATAAGACAGAACTGAAAGAAGAAACGCTAATTGGTATGAACTGTACCAATAAAAATGAATTTCAACTTATCGAGATAACATAACTGTTTTAGTAAGACAATGAACCCCAGATCGTTACGAATTAGCAAAATATTATCCGCATTCGGCCGCGAGACAGTCTGTGTCAACGTTCAGACCAGTCATACTGACCTACCATGAAAGTGTGCAAATTTAGCAATGCGTGAAGATTCATACCGAAATTCAGTTAAAAATCATTCAGTGCCACACTTAAGTCAATTCCATTATTGACAGAAGCGGAAAAAGTAGGCAGTAACATGTATGAAATTCTACAAGAGTGTCATATTGACATGCACAGGGCGCCAGTACAGAACAAAGGTAGCGATAAAACGTATTGGGGGCGCGAGAATTTCTTAAAATTGCTTTACTGATATTCTACCTGCCTCCATCGAGATTAGAACCGAAAACAAACCAGACCTTCCTTTCACTATGCTAGCAGACAATCCAGGCAAACATCCCTCTATTATTACCCCAGACATGAATAATCCGGCAATTTCGCAATGAAAATGGTAAAATGATCTGCAGATTCTGTTGCATAGAGCTTTCTGGGTTCAAAAACATGAATTTTCTTCCTTTATGTCACCGCTTATGTGACAATCATTCGGGATGTTTATCGAAATAACAAAATACTGTTATTAGAGGGTAAATTTAGTAGGATAATTCTGCACCACCTCAGGAAATAAACGGCTACATAGCTGCCAAAGATATTCTACACTGTTTCGAATTCTCCACTAGACTCGCCACAGCCAGAAAACGTTCATTAGCCTAAGTGTTTCTTAAGCTAGCTAGCAATGGGTATGTTCGCACTTCTAAAACGCGGTGGCATTAATACTGGGATGTGAATTACCACGTGTATAGGCAAATGGATTCTATTTGCATTCCTGTAAACATGATTTGGATTGAAAGCGTAGCTACGATTAATATGCTGATGTATCGACTACAACTAGAACATTTCGAATAAAGAGCAGGGGGTGTTATTTATGCGGCCCTCATCTTCAGTAGCTGTCGTAGCTGTTTTCGTTGTTACGATTTCGTCACCTAAACCGGTAAAAACGGAACCCTTCAAGTCTCACTATCTTGACCGTTTATCGGTCTACCCAACCTTTAAAACCCGTTTACCTCCTGAACGGGTGGACATTATGTTATATCCTAGCCAGTAATGCCACCCGAGCCCGCTGCCAAAAGGTTGGCAGCATCAAAGTCCGGACGCCGTCCGCATAAGCGGTACCAGCGAGACAGGAAATCGCCGCAAGTCTGCGCGCGCCACCGCTGGCTTCTGGTTTCTTAAGCGCTGGAGTCGCGAGCGCTAGGACAGTTCTGTATTCGCCGCTCAGTTGTATACTCGCCACCGAATTGTGTACTTGCTAGTCAGTTGTGTGTTCATCGCAGCAGAGTTGTTGTTTGTCGTCAGCCGACGCTGACCTAGCCGCTCCGACTCGAACTAGACAGATCTCTGTAGACACGGAGTTCTCTACTGCGTTTCTGTATCTTCGTTAATAAAGATAAGTACCTACTTTTATTTAATCAGAGTGTTTGGGTTTTCATCTTTCTGTTCACTGTTCCAGCGGACCGGTCGGCCCGCTATTTAAAGTGTGGCAGTGACTTCGTAAGCCGTTTCTACAGCGAATTGTTTGTCGCTACGAACGCCGCTACAAAACATTATAAGCGGAAATGTATCGCACTTCTTGCGGTAACCGGTCCCTTGGTGGTGTAAAAAAGTGAGCTTCTATGTCACGCAATCTAAAGATACGGCCGTTTATGTAAAGAAAATTTACGCGAAAAGTCAAAAAATGGCTTCAAGAACTATGTGACCAAACTGCTTATGTCATCAGCCCCTAGACCTAGAACTACTTAAACCTAGCTAGCCTAAGGACATCACAGACATCTATGCCCGAGGTAGGATTCCAGCCTGCGCATTCGGGAGGACGACGGTTCAATCCCGTCTCCGGCCATCCTGATTTAGGTTTTCCGTGATTTCCCTAAATCGCTCCAGGCAAATGCCGGGATGGTTCCTTTCAAAGGGCACGGCCGACTTCCTTCCCCGTCCTTCCCTAATCCGATGAGACCGATGACCTCGCTGTCTGGTCTCCTTCCCCGAAACAACCAACCAACCAACCAATCCAGCCTGCGACTGCAGTAGCCGTGCGGTTCGCGACTGAAGCGCCTGGAACCGCTCGGCCACAGCATCCGGCGGAACCCTATTCACCTGATGTATAATGATAATATATACCGTCTAGTGAGGATAAACTGTATTCGCCAGCAACTCAGATCGTTTGATCACGGAACTTTTACGAAGCTACATTCAAACTTTGTTCTAAGTCGTCTGCAATATCCATTTATAAACACCCCAGGAACGTCGTATGCGATATCCACTTCTGAAGACGCTGGCAGACATTGCAGTACCATAACAAGTAGGTAAGAGTTTATTGTTATTGGTCCATGCATCACACTTTATTTTAATATCAATTTAACGCGCCTAAGTGTTCGTATATGGCTGAAACTAATGAACAAAAAGTAAATAAACAGCAAACAACTTCGATGTTCAAATCAAATGAAAGTCACATGTCGCAATTACAACATAATTTCGTTGTTACATCTACATGACTACATCAACAAGATTTCTTTGCAATCCAGACTTACGTGCCTGGCAGAAGGTTCGGACTATTTCTCTACCGTCCCACTCATTAACAGTGTGCGGGAAAAAGGACCACTAAAATCTTTTCATGCGAGCCTTGAATTACATTATTACTATGGTTTCTTCCTGTGTAAGTTCCCGAGGAAATAATGTTTTGGCATTCAGAACAGATGTTGGTGATTGAAATTTCGTGAAAAGATCTCGCAGCAACAAAAAACGCTTTTGTTTTCATGAATCTTACCCCAACTCGATTATCAAATCCGGGACCCTCTCTCCCCTATTTCGTGACATTACAAATCGTGCTACTGTTCCTTGGACGTTTTTGCGTGCACAGTCAATCACGTCTGCCGTGGGTATTATAGCAGAGGACGGACAAACGTAGTGTAGGCAGTGTTTTCAGTTGGCCTGTTGCGTATTCTTGGTGTGCGGCCAATAAAACGCAGTCATTCGTTTGCCTTCCCCACAAAAGTATGTTTTCGATCGTTCCAGTTTTAGTTTTACTGGGTACTGAGATGAACTGACAGTGCTTCGACTTGTGTTTTGTCCTGTAACCGAAAGTTAATTGTTGTTACTGGACGCAGCTTTCGTGTTTAATGTATTCCTCATTCAACAGAGTACACTCCTCCAACACCACATATAACTGTTTCAAAGTATTAAATTGTTACTGATGTTACCAAGTTGCAGTGGTCATCTTAACTTGCCGTTTTGAAACAAAGGAAAATATTATAGTGAAATGTAGCAACTAAGAAGCGGAGTATCCAAATAAACAAACATTTCCGGTTTAAGTAGTTGCAGTAGGTCTACTACACAGTAACGTAAATTAGGAGCAAAGTCCATTAGTAGATCGTTATCAGGAAAATCAGCCCTCATAATGCAAAGTGCCACTACAAGAAAGAAAGTTTCCAAACATGTCAATGAGTAGTCGAGGAAAGTGGACGCATTCTGTCTACTGAATCCCAACGCACGCCACTTACGACGGGACACGCCAAGTGTCATACCCCGATTTTGCTGAAACTTCGCTCAGTGAAAGAGGGGACAAAATAAGCGAACACGTGTCTCGGCTTATCTGCTTACACTCTGCCGCTTCTGAGAAAACGACGGTCTAAGTTTTCAATGCGCTGTTGCTATAGTGTAGATACCTCTTAGCGGATAAGGATTCAACTGAAGCGGTTGCTCTGCAGCTACCATAGCGACTTCGGAACTTTGCGCTGCGAGTTCGAAACCCGGTTTTTCCTTCCCCCCCCCCCTCACTCTCTGCTGAATTATCTACGAATGTTTATTCCAGTTTATGTTGAAACACTGTTGTCGTTATTCGTCAGTTAATTTACTGTGTAAAGAAATAAGTTAAAACGAGAACACATAGTGCGTAGTGGGGCGATCACGCAGTTGTAGAAATAATTCAGAAGCTAAGATCGCTTAAATACTGTTTACCGTATAACCGGTTTCAACACACTAAAGGTGCCATCATCGGATCTGAATGTAGATTAACATTTATAAACCATTTGGATATAACGATACATGAGGCAGACCAGATGATTTTAGATCAGCTTGTCTCATTCGATTATTATTTTTTAAATTCATTCATTACACATAAAGTTAATTGGCGAATAATGACAACATTATTTCAACATAAATTAGAAAAAAACATTCGTAGATAATTCTGATAGAGAGGCAGGAAAAAAAAAAATAAAAAAAAACCAATATGGTCTCGAACACGGGAATAAAAGTTAAGAAGGAACGACGGTAGCCACTGAGCCACCGCTTCAATTGCGTTCTCGGCTGCAGAAGGTATCTACACTATAGCAAGAGCGCGTTGATAACTTTGGCCGTCGTTTTCTCGGAAACGGTCGAGTGTCTGCACATATGTCTAAACACATGTTCGCTTATTTTGTCCTCTCCTTCACTGAGCAAAGTTTCCGGACAATCAGCCTATGACAGCTGGCGACTACCCCTCGTTAGTCGAGTCGCTTCTTACGCCTGGCGAGAATTATGTATGCCTCAGAGTAAACTGCGCCACATGGAAACACGGCGAGCGAGGATAAACACGTTTTCCTTCTTATAAGGCAACCTTCTACAGCTAAAATTCACGAAGTGTTCTTCAGGTTACCTCATATATTTCAGAAATGTTTCTTGCTTTAGGCCTGCCGCATATGCAAAACGTAAACATTTCATTTCATGTAATATTTATCAGGATAAGACATGACAAGAATGGACCAGTCCCTTCTGAGAAAAATTACAGATTCTAAGTTGCTCCACTATGTAATGACACGGGTACGGGCTTGCGACCTCTCGTTTATGCCATCGATTTCCGTATTACACATACTTGGCCACTGCGTTGTGGCTGCCGTCGTGGAGGAGGCAGACTGTTTCCTACTAGCGCTGTTTCCACAGCAGATATTAACCGCGACGAATCATTCAGTCAACGCTAAATGGCCCATCTGGCTGAGGAAGACAAGGGCGCTATAATAGCACTCCATGCAGAGGGATCTTCAAATGGCTATATAGCAAGAACTATGGGTCTTCCCAAGTCGACGGTAGCCAGGTGGATCAGACGAAAGGAAGAGAGTGGTAACCTGAATGGGAGGCCTCATGGCCGTCGCCGCAAAACAACAGCAGCTCAGGATCAGCAGATACGCCGTTTCAGTGAGAACCACCCATTTGTCAACGCATGACAAATTCAGCAGACTTTGGGTCTCAATGTTTGCAGTAAGACCGTCACTCGTCGTCTAAGGGAAGGTGGACTGAGAGCAAGAAGCGCTGCTGTGAAAGAGACATTGATTGTTTCCCACAGAGAAGCTCGCCTTGCTTTTGCTGCTGAAAATGTCGACAAACCTCTCCAGTTTTGGAGGTGAGTGATTTTCACGGACGAAAAAGTTTTCTCTACGGCATCAACCGGAAAAGTACTTGTTTACCGGCCTAAAGGTGCTAGGTATAATCGAAAATATATTACAGTTGCCGAAGGAGTGGCAGGGGGTCGGTAACGGCATGGGCATGGATATCGGCCGAAGGGTGTGGACTCCTGTGGGAAGTGGAATGAAGATTCGATGCGCGCAATTACATATCAATTGTGGAGAACGTGATGTTGCCTTTTGTGACAGCAAGATTTGGCGATGATCAGATCATGTTCCAACAAGATCGCTCGCCTATTCATATGACACGTGTGGTTAAGAGGTGGACGCTTGGAATGAGTTACTTGAATCTCCTAGTTATGTGGCTCGAGTTGTGGGCTCAATGCCCAACAGACTTCGAGCTGTTGTGGAAGCCGAAGGAGGCTATACGCGATACTAAGCAGCATCAGCGGAGGTGTTTTTTTTTCAGCCCTTCACCAATCAGCTGCAACAGCTGTTTCAAGTTTTTTCTTTATTTACAGACGTATATTTTGTATAATTTCAAGGAAACGCAGTAAGTGGAATGTGGACAAACAAATTAATTCACAGCAAGATATGTAATATTTAATTTGACAAGAGAAGAAATACACACCTTATATATTCATGCAGTCTCTAAAAAATACATGACACACGTGTATATGCAAGAAGGGTACAAAACAATTCAGCACAAATGAAAAATATTGAGGAGAAGCTCGCCGATGAAGGCGTAATTGGAGACCAAAGGTTGGGCTAGAAGGAGAGGTAAGGAGGCCCGAAAAAGCAGAAAAAAATCAAATACCCAATAGACTTTGAGTCGTTGTCGCAGCAGAGGGCGGTTGGTATATGCCATTCGGAGCAACAGTAGAAGAATAGTTTTATTTACTGATTTTTGAGGCTTTATTTTGTGACGGCTATACAGTGCTGCATCATGAAACCCACTATTTGTCCACATGTGGCTAAACATCAGAGGTGTAAAAAATTTTGAGAGATACCGAAGTTCTCTGGAAGAGTAACGTGTTTTAGACAAGAAGATGATTTTTAGTTCATTTCATTTTAACCATTCACACTATGCTTTGACATTCTAATCTATAATTTCATTTTATTATCATGTATCTTTTCTTCAGTGAAAGTCAACGGTAGTAAGTTTCAAGATATGAAGAATAACTGGAAGGTTTTAATTTGTGGAATAGCGTATTTAACAGTTAATATTTTCAACAAATCTGTAGTTATAGGACAAATTAAGAAGCAAGTCAAAAATGGCATTGTGGAAGGATCAGGTTGGTCTCTAAAGGGTAACGACGGTAAAATAGAAAATACGAAACTATGGGTAACAACTATTGTTGATGGTGAGGAGCCATAATCGATATGCCACTATTCTGTAATTGTTTTTCTGAAGTTTATCGTCAATCCTAGGACTGAAACCGATACTCTGTTTTACGTAAAGAATATAACCTTCAAAATTTATTTAGCAGCGCAGAATATTAAATCATAGTTTATAGATCAGGAACCTAATCTAACTGCCTTTAACTTTATTCTCACGGATGACATTGAGACAGTAAATAACAAGAGAAATAACAAAACTCTCAGAATCAATATAGAGAATTCAAGTGTTCAGTGGATTCAAAAGTTTGCTATAATAGCGAATAATTGCTTTTACTGACTCCTTCATGCCTGCGTTTTCTGTCAGACAATGTTTGAAACTAGGACTAGCAAGGTAAACACTTTTTCCACAAATTGTCAAACTGGAAGTCGGAGAGCCAGTTACATAAATTACGATGACAACAAATGTTTTTCAAGTAAACTGATTACAGGAGGCATCCAACACATTTATTGTGTGTTACATGCACAGTATGTAAACTGGCAACGCCACCAACACACAATACCACTAACAAGGGAACATCCCCATCGCACCTCCCTCAGATTTAGTTATAAGTTGGCACAGTGGATAGGCCTTGAAAAACTGAACACAGATCAATCGAGAAAACAGGAAGAAGTTGTGTGGAACTATGAAAAAAATAAGCTTACTTGGTCCCATAAGTTCTCACCACAAATTTACAAAATTTTAAATCCAAAATACTGCATGTCGGTTCTTACAATAGTACAATAGGTGTGCACTGGTTAGATGTAACTGAAGAGAGGCTCCAACCCGGATTGTGATTAAGGGCGAATCTCAAGCGCATGGCCACGAACAATTGGGTGCGGAAACTTAATGTCATCGGAACCTTGTTGAAGGCCCATGACATGCGATCGTTAGACTCACTGCAGAAAGTTCAGTTTATAAATACCTACATACTTAGCAATATTTATCACGTCGCAGCAGTCTTACCGATACTGCAGGTCACTGCACATAAAATATTAGCTGTAGCATCTTGGTATGTGTGGAAACAAAATATCTTCAAAGTACCCTTCCACACGGCGACATTGCAGAGGTAAAACAGAGGACTTGGAATTAAAGACGTGCTTTTAAACTAATACACGTCACTAAGACAGGCATCACCAAACTTCTGTTCCCCTCGTTAGATCCTGGAGATAGGAACGCTCCTGTTAATGTAGCACGCCAGCCTAGATTACGTCCGAAAGTACTATGGCGATTGGAGCTGTATAAGACTTCCACCAGCACAAACCAACACTAGAACCGTCTGTGTTTATATTACCAGACATCGTCTACACAAATCAATTCCGGTGAATTAACCTACAAAAACTGGAGGAACGTTTGGAAAAATATCAACAATAAAATTATACCAACTAGAGTCAGTACCGTATGGTGCACGTTGTAAACGAAATCATACCCACAGCGGAACGATTATGAAAAATCAAATTGAGACCATCTTCATACTGCGACAAATGTGGGCTTGTAGAAACTGTAGCGCACACCTTCTTATGTGAAAATAGAATCAGAATTTGGAACTGGACTAGGAAGAAATTAGCACTATCAACAGAACCGCAGAAAGTCATATACCGATAACTGAAGCTTTACAACCCGACTGGAAATGTTACCCGTCCGCAACGAATAACAGTTATTCGTGGCTTCTGGGACAGTTTGTGTTTTACGTCGTAATAAACAAAACTTAGAACTTAGAAGAGTGCATGTTTTATATTGCAGAAGAACATTTTAAGCTGAAGAATAATAACAAATATAAAGAATGGTTTAAAATTTTTTTTATCTATTGCTTTATGTGGGCTACAAAGAGGAGGACAGTTTTATTGATTAGAAGCAGAATACTATTCTTTCACTTTTTTTTTATTCCTGGAATATTCTTTTACGTTGGTTCTAAAATCAGAACTGTTCTAATTTGGCAAACCCCCTCCGGCTCCGAAACTTCTTCCATTTGTTGAAAAATATATGGCTTCCTTACAGACCTCATATGCATCCAGTGCATAATAACTTAAATTGTGAATATATTTCTGAATGAATGTTTGTTATGTATTTTTCCGTCACCCTGTTCACTGTTATAAGTTATGTTCCACAAGGAACGCACGCCACTGGAGACGACAATCTGTAATTTATTTTACCTTAATTACTCCTTTAATTTTGTTCAACAATTTAAAGGAATATATGAGTGCAAACGTGGAATACATGTGAATAATGCAGCTGCTCAGTGACAGGTATGGGGGAGGCATTGTGGCCAGGCCTCGGATTTTCGACCCCTGCCCCCTTTGCCCCCGCCTACGTGGTGCTGAAAGTCTTCTCAAACTTTAAAAAAAATTAATAGTGCAGTGGTCAGCACGTCTGTCTAGCAAGCAGCAGGTCTAGGTTCGAAGCTCAGTCGGTCACAAATTTTCATCTGCCGTCGTTGCTGTATTTCAACGCGCTGTGACAGTGTGGACGTCGGTCCTTCGATATTTAAGATGCAATTGTTTTTTGAGGCAATAGAGGTGATTTGCGAACATTTGTCTTGCCATCAAAATAACGGGACTCCAACGGCATCCAATCCTTAGTCATACCTTCGTGCCAGAGCTAACCCATGCCATATACATGCGAATTAGATTGTAGTTCATATTTAGTCAAATAACGAATGGTCAGTATACAAGCATGACGGCCACTGTGGCCGAGCGGTTCTAGGCGCTACAGTCTGGAACCGCGCGAGAGCTACGGTCTCAGGTTCGTCTCCAGTCCCGGACATGGATGTGTCTGATGTCCTTAGGTTAGTTAGGTTTAAGTAGTTCTAAGTTCTAGTGGACTGACCACCTCACACGTTAAGTCTCATAGCGCTCAGAGCCATTTGAATCATTTTTGAAGTATACAAGTATTTACAAACAGTAGAAGCAGGATTGCAGCGAACTGATCACTTAACCAAGTGCAACATAGAGTACCTGTGTAATGAGTCATTCCAGCTGCATAGCTGAGGGTAATATTTTTTAAGCAATTCATTGCAGAATTAATCTAATACCCGCACGATGATCTCTGTAGTCATACTGTATCATTAGCCGCCCGCGAATGTAGTACTATGTTCGTTAAATCGGATTACTCGAGCTGAGGCCAAATGAAGACAAGCGACGACGCCACAACACTATCTTTACATAAGTAGGTAGTCAGCGCTAAATTATGTGCGCCACCATTAACGTTGCTGTAAGCAGTTTGACAGCATAACACCACCACAACTACTGACAACCTGAACCACTATCATCACGCAGTTGTAACTCGCAGTGATTACAAGATTCTCATGTTTGTCAAGAATAGCGGAAAGCTCCTCTGAAGTTCCATTTCCATTACGCCTAGGACGGAGAGAATCCTAAATGTCAGTAATAGGTCACCTAGCGAAGAGAAGAGTCCACGTATTGTCTCAAGTTCTTGCAGTTTGATGTTAATGCTGTTCGAGATGGTTTCGCAGTAACGGGTTCTTTTGGCTATCGGAATACTCATATGGGAATTATAGAAGTGTAATTGCTAGAACGTTCAACTACCTTAATAACACCTCATTCTGGATTGAATACGACTTTGACGTTTCCATCCATCTCCTGACGTCTTACTGAATGAAATCTGAAGTGCACGCACAGTTGTTGCCTGCCGCAAGGATTCTGTGAAGTGTTGTGGCAGCTGGCAGGCATTGCTGAATACAGGCATGTGCTCCAGGGGAACTCGGCTTTGTTACATTTTTTCCATGCCGTAATTAGCACAATAACATAAGGCTTGTTCTGCTGAAGAACTTGATGCCCACAAGTTCTTAAATAATAATCTCCTAGCGTGAGTAATGCATGAAAGGAAACAGACTTCTGGACAAAAGAATGGACAGCTCCCAGCTTTTTGCGTTTCCGATAGCGCCTACGATAAGAATCTGGTGTCATTTTATGTTTCAGAACCCTAAACTGTTTATTATTTACCTCATACTAAAACAAAAGTTATGATATGAGAAGAGGAAATGACTTATATGCTTCTCAGGAACTTAAGTTTTTCGTGTTTATTTTCCCACTTCATACTAAAACAAGGGCGTTAATATGAGAAGAGGAAATGAAATATACGCTTCCAAGACATACTATTTCCTTGTGTGCTACTACTGCATACATGAAAGCCCTGCAGTTAATTTTTGTATGTTGGATAAATTTTGATATCACCTCACATCTCTTTGTGAGAAGGTTCCTATTTTCTTGGGATTCAAATAGAGTGGATATTTCATCACATGTTAATATTCTGATGACTAATGACATGATACCCGTTGCAATTGATCCATGGCACCTGTGAGTAGAGTCTCACGTTGGTTACTATAAGAACACGCAGGCAGTGATATCCGCTCACTGCGGTCAGAGCCAAGGTGATTTCTTTCTGTTTATGGCGAAGCGTCTGGTGCAATATCCACGCTCAGCCATCATAAACAAATCGCGGCGGCATTGGGCACTGCTGATCGCTGCGCTTGTCGCGAGCCTCGACAACAAGAGCGCACTGTCTCTGCTAACGATACTATGGAGTTAATACATCTTACTTAACGTAATATGCAGGACGTGGGTTGGGTGAAAATTTAGTTTGTAACTTCCCATCGCATTAAAATACTTTACAGTCATATTTGATGAATTATTTATTGTTGGTTGTCTCTCTAATGTTAATAGTATTGATTCAGATTGTGCATGAACACGAAAACACACACACACACACACACACACACACACACAAACACACACACACACACACACACACACAGTCATTGATTCCAGTGAGGATGACAACTACTGTGTGTTGAACAACACATGCACCAGTCAGTTCCCCAGTTGGCGTCGAGTGGATGAGTTTTCTCAATTACCTTGCTTTGCAAGAAATGTAAGGAGGAGCCTGAAAGTAAATGGACTTGTATGCTAAAGAGCTGCGACAAAGCAAAGCTTGACCGATTATCAGATAATTGTCCACATGGGTTTTGTGGACGTGTATACTTTTAGTAGCCGCTCGGGATTAGCCGAGCGGTCTGGGGCGCTGCAGTCATGGGCGGCGTGGCTAATCCCGGCGGAGGTTCGAGTCCTCCCTCGGGCATGAGTGTGTGTGTTTGTCCTTAGGATAATTTAGGTTAAGTAGTGTGTAAGCTTAGGTACTGCTGACCTTAGCAGTTGAGTCCCATTAAGATTTCACACACATTTCAACATTTTTTATACTTTTAGTAACCAACCCATCCACGATCATTACGTAAGATTTCTCGAAGGGGTAGGGGAATTGATTTCATTAAGTCGTCGACAGTTTAGCGTGATGGCTTACTTCCCAAAATATGTTTTCTATATTTGTCCAAAGGTCGCTTGCTTTTGTAGATCCACGTGGCAATGGTCTTGTTACCTCTGCCCACATATTCTCTATCTGGTTGATGTTTGGTGATCGTGGAACAAACGGCAACAGCTTTATCCTCTCTTGGCCCTGAAACCAATCTCGCACTGCTCTGCTATGATGGATGGGGCTCTGCTCCTGTAAATAAACTCCTAACTCGTTACTTCATATATTTATATTTAAATTACGTATTTGTAATAAGCACATTGGATTATTATTTTCCACAGAGTTTAAGAATTCAGGCCCTGTCATAGATAAGTGATCTATATTCAACAGTCTGATTAAGAATGTGATTTACCCAGTCTATCATATGATGAGAGTCGTAGCCGGATATCCACATTAAGACTGCCTGGCTGAATCCGATTAGAACTATCTGGTATCGAAATGAAATTACAGAAATCGGATAATTTGAACGTCTGTATTGCAACAATGCTGCGCACATAAATTCCTATGATGGAGTAACAGGTAGCAACTGTCTAAGAAAAAGTGAGAAATATGTCGACTAGCAGCAATGTAACGTAATTATAACTCACATTTATGTGATGGAAATACTGAATCGAACAATACACATCTATTTCAGTGGTGGGAAGACACACCATATCGGATTTGCTGATGACATAATGACAATAATAATAATAATAATAATAATCGCGTGTGGCGGATAGGGGAAACCCGCCCCCATATGGGTGGTACCGAGGAAATCAAATACTAGGGGTGAACCAAATACTAACACAATCCTGAACGGCTACTACATCCGTTGAACACAAAATCCAGACACGTCTGAGTGAAAATCACCGCTACTCTGGTCACCGTCTGTTAGCTCAATGAGCTTGGCTGAAAATATTTACTTTCAAAGGCTTCAACACCCTCTGGTCCTGTCCGGTCCTGGTATCACCCAAGCCAAACCAATGAAACACAAGCAAACATGAACTATGCAAGCAAAGCCAACTTTACCCCAGGTGGTACACAACCCGGCTGTCGACAGGCGGCAGTTGGATTTTCGGATTCTGGGGAGTCCAGGTTAGCACGGCAGAGAATATCGAAGATCTCTGGTAAATTTCCCTACAAGCAAGAAACATGCATTTAAAAGTAAACATCGATACATTGATCCAAACACGAAAACTAAATAATCTCACAAAAGAAATCCACCGACCAAAAATTTTCATCCTTGCTCATCAAGAACCACGACTAACTGACAATGAAGCCTTGCATTAGGGAAACCATTGCATCTTCAAGAGCAAAATACAACAAAAGGTAGCGAAAGGCGTACCAATCTTCGGCATTGCATTTCTCGAACATAAATCTATCATCAACTCTGTCAAAGAAATCACACCCATCAACAATCAAAAGGTTCAAATGGCTCTGAGCACTATGCGACTTAACAGCGGTGGTCATCAGTCCCCTAGAACTTAGAACTACTTAAACCTAACTAACCTAAGGACATCACACACATCCATGCCCGCGGCTGGATTCGAACCTTCGATCGTAGCAGTCGCGCGGTTCCGAACTGAAGCCCCTAGAACAGTTCGGCCACCGCGGCCGGCCCATCAATAAGCGACTTATGACTATGCTCATTCAGAACCCCAGTAAAAAATATACACTCATCAATGCACGTGTCCCCACCAACATCGAAAATAAGAAAAACACCGAAAATGTCGAAAAATTAAGGAACACACTCGAAAATACTATGAGCAAAATTCACCAGGATGACGTGAAAATACTAATTGGAGACTTCAACTCTCTATTTGGGACAGAAAAAACCTATAGAAAAATCTTTGGTTCAAATTCAACACACCGAAACGCTTAGACCAACGGCACATGTCTGACTGACATTTGCCAACAATTCAACCACAAAAGAATGTCTTCCCAATTTAGGAAAAAACCAGTTCCCAGGTAACATGCTTAGCTAACAGGCGCAAGCTGCTTTCGTTCGCCTTTCGAGACTCGCTGAAAGCCAGATTTTTAATTCTTTTGTAGCACAGCTACAAGCAGGCTGATAAAAACTCAATAAGGGAACCGTAAGACAACGCTCGAGCAAAATTCGTCTCACTGCTTTCAGTAACTCTTAGTGTCAGAGCGAAAACCTTACGGTACTGCCAAATTCATAATGCCACTTTTGTTCTCTGCCGACATATTGTTGTGAATACATAATTTTATCTATGAAATGTCACATTTTCATAATACTTACGAATGGTAGAGGAAATGAAATAAATACAGATCTTTTCGAAGTCAAAAGTCGGTAATATCCAACTAATTCGTGTTAAAATAGGCTCAATCGTCTCACAGACACTTAATGCTTTATTAAGGTAGACTGCCGTCGTGATGTTTCTGTAGTAAGCTTAATTTAATTTGTATTAGTACAGTGAATATTTTAATTGCATTTTCCATTAGTTTACTAAACGCAACAGTAATTATCAAAGAGAAATTAATCAGTAGCAGAATTTTCTTTCACGATATCTAAAACGATCTGACAATGCTAAAGTTGTTTACAAATTCTACGCCTGTAGAAACCTACTGGTTCCAACGATGTCATTAAACCAGAGTAGTTTTAAGAGTATTTTCGTCTAGAAATGAATTGCCTTGACGGTTGATCGATCAAGAGCGGGAAAGGTAAAATTTTACAAATATATGACGAGAGGGACAAGTGCTTGAGAGAGGACTTCCCTATCAATACAAGTGCCTGAGAGACGACTTTCCTATCAATCTCCTGGATAGTTTTGTTTCTCAAATCAACATAGTGCGTTATCATGCAGTAGCACAGGTGATGTAGTTTTGTTGCTCGATTTTCTTACACTGCGACCGAAAGGTGTCTGAGTTGTTGGCAACAAATTCCATCTGTGTTGCACACACCCTGGGGGGCAGAATTCGTAGCCCAAAACACGCTTTTGGATTTATCAGATGTAAAATATTATGTTCGCACTACTCTTTCCTTGAGTTTACGTCTTTTGATGGGGCTCAGCCTTTCATTTCTTCTTAGGAAGTTAACGATAAAGGCGTCATAACACGTCACCAGTCACAGTACTGCATAGGAATGCTCGATGAGTGACCTGATGACATTCAATAATAGTGACTCCGTTGATTTTTGTTGTTTCTAATTAGAGCATGCAGTACTCCTACACCAGACGTCTGAACTTTGCCTGTTGATTGCAAATGTCGCATGATGGTTAAATGGTAATCTATCACATATATCAGTAGTCGAGACTTCCTTAATGTGGAAAATCATTCATGCCGCTGCAGCGCGAGGAAACGCTCGAGCGTAAGCTGTTCTGATCGCGGCGCAGCCACGAGCTGTTGTGGGGAGTTGTTTCTGGAATACTTGTTATTGCTGGTGGGTAGAATGTTAAGCGAATTATCTTCGATGCTCAATCAGACTCATAACTTTAGACCGAAGTGTGGTAAAAAAAAAAAAAAAAATTAGTTGGACGCGAACAGGTGACCATAAGCTTAGAATGCATGACGATTACCACTTTTTTTTGTGTTCATCATTGATCGTTGTGTTTGGTCGTTGCGGACGTTGCAAGACATTCTGTTCAAGTTCGGTGGTTGATCCTTCCACTCAGTTTTTTTATTACAGAGGCCAACTGGCTCTCTGACCGAACACGCTGAGCCACCGTGCCGGCTAGCACTAGACCACGGGCTCACATAATCCGAGAACATTTCGGAAGTAGACAACACTTCCTCCTAACACTTCCGCATCTTACAGTGTTGCCAGATTGTGCAGATGACCGGTCAGTTTTATTGCCCACGTTAAGTGAGTAGACTCGAACTTAGTCTCTGTGGCGGCCGGCCGGCGGTCAGTTTTTATGTCTAAAATTGTACGCCAATGTGTTTCAATCACATATCTGTGTGGCACTAAAGTGTGGTTATGGATAATACGTATGCTCAGATTGCGAATCTAACATCATAAGTAAAGAGAGGGAAATGAATTAGGCATCCTTCGTCTTCCGTAACATCAAATATATTTTCGTTGTTCTATCTTAAGTGAACTGCGCAGAAAATCAGTCACCAGAAGTAAATAACTTGTTAGCAACATCAGATGATATTAACAGCTTGCCGGCGCGGGTTAGCCATGCTTTCATATCGCGGATCGCGCGGCTGCTTGCGCCGTCAGTTCGAATCCTTCCCCGGGCATGGATGTGTGTTAGGTTAGGTTAGTTTAAGTAGTTTTAGGTCTAGGGGCTGATGACATAAGCAGTTTGGTCGCATAGTTCTTGGAGCCATTTTTTGACCTTTCACGTAAATTTTCTTCACATAAACGCTCGTATCTTTAGATTGCGTTGACATAGAAGCTCACTTTTTTACACAACCAAGAGTCCGGTTACCGCAAGAAGTGCGATACATTTCCGCTTATTATGTCCACCCGTTCTGGAAGTAAACGGGTTTTAAGGATTGGGTAGACCGATAGACGGTCAAGAAAGTGAGACTTGTAGGGTTCCGTTTTTACCGGTTTAGGTGACGAAATCGTAACAACGAAAACAGCTACGGCAGCTACTGAAGATGAGGGCCGCATAAATAATACCCCCTACTCTTTATTCGAAATGTTCTAGTTGCAGTCGATACATCAGCAGATTAATCGCAGCTACGATATCGATCCGAATCACGTTTACAGGAATGCAAATAGAATCCATTTGCCTATACACGTGGTAATTCACATCCCAGTATTAATGCTACCGCGGTTAAGAAGTGCGAACATTCCCATTGCTAGCTAGCTTCAGAAACACTTAGGGTAATGAAAGTTTTCCGGCTGTGGCGAGTCTAGAGGAGAATTGGAAACACTGTAGAATACGTTTGGCAGCTGTGTAACCGTTTATCTCCTGGGGTGGTACAGAAAAATCCTACTAAATTTACTCTCTAATAACAGTATTTTGCTATTTCGATTAACATCCCGAATGATTGTCACATAAGCGGTGACATAAAGGAAGAAAATTCATGTTTTTGAACCCAGAAAGCTCTATGCAACAGAAACTGCAGATCATGTTGCCATTTTCATTGCGAAATTGCCGGCTTATTCATGTCTGGTGTAATAATAGAGGGCTGCCTGGGTTGTCTGCTAGCGTAGTGAAAGGAAGGTCTGGTTTGTTTTCGGTTCAAATCTCGATGGAGGCAGGTAGAATATCAGTAAAGCAATTTTATGAAATTCTCGCGCCCCCAATACGTTTTATCGCTACCTTTATTCTGTACTGGCGCCCTGTGCGTGTCAATATGACACTCTTGTAGAATTTCATACATGTTACTGCCAACATTTTCCGCTTCTGTCAATAATGGAATTGACGTAAGTGTGGCACTGAATGATTTTTATCTGAATTTTGTTATGAATCTTCACGCATTGCTAAATTTGCACACTTTCATGATAGGTCAGTATGACTGGTCTGAACGTTGACGCAGACCGTTTCGTGGCCGAATGCGGATAATATTTTGCTAATTCGTCACGATCCGGGGTTCTTTGTCTTACTAAAACAGTTATGTTATCTCGATAAGTTGAAATTCATTTTTATTGGTACAGTTCATACCAATTAGCGTTTCTTCTTTCAGTTCTGTCTTATATTTACGTGTTGTATTTAACACACTAATCAGCATTAATATAGTCTTACTGATTATTGAAAACAGCCTAAAAATGTTCAGATAGTTTGTCAATTTCACGCCTGTGCATAGTATGTTGGTAGCACTTCGTCGCCTTGCCTGTTATGCTGTGTAGCAGACTTTAAAGCCGCGCGGATCAGCATAACGAATAGGCGAGGGGTCTCGCTCGTTTTGTCCACGACTGTACATGATCCTCTCTAATATACAACAAGCAGAATTAGTTCTTTTTTGCAGATGACACTAGTGTTGTAATCAATCCATGCATATACACAGAAACGTATGAAATGGTAAATAACGCTCATAAAAGTATCATTGACTGGTTTTATGCGTATGCTCTCATCATCAGTTTTAAAAACGCATGACATATCCAGTTCTGCACATTTAGGGGTACTACAGCCACTAGTAATATATGGTGGGGAAATAACAGATAGGGTGGAAACATCGAAATTCTCTGGTACCTGTGTCGATGAGAATTGAAACTGGAAAAATCACGTTCTGGAACTCCTACAAAAACTTAATTCAGCGACGTCTGCACTTAGAATAACTGAAAATCTTTGGGAGAGGCAAACCAGTAGGTGGACATATTTTTCACATTTTCATTCTGTAAAGTCATATGAAACAATGTTCTGAGGTAACTCATCTTTAAGAAAGAAAGTCTTCATTGCACCAAAATTTGCTGTAAAAATAGAATTCACCTACAATAATCTTATAGACATCTGTTTAAGGAGTTAGGCAGTCTGTCTACTGCTTCACAGTAAATTTGTTTCCTCATTTTTGTCGTAAATAATCCATTGCAGTTCAAAAAGGACAATAATGTACATAACAGCAATATCAGAGAGCTAAAAAATGACATTCGTTATTTCACATTAAGGCTGTCTATAACACACGAAGGCGTGCAACGCAGCAACTAAAATTTTTATCGCTTACCCAGGAATGTAAACTGTCTCACAAACAGTAAGATAAAATTTGAAAATAAATTGAAAAAGTTTTTTTTGAAAGCACTTTCTATTCTGTAGAAGACTTTCTGTTACGGTAATGTGTAAAAGGTGGTGAATAGGACTTATTAAATCCCATCTATACCTTTCTTCAAAAGAATTCTTATAAATGTCAGTATGTAGTTATATTTACAAATTAATTTGCGATGTGAATGTAAAATGTGTCATTACGATTTATTATGCAAAATGGTCCATGGAACTTGAAACTAACTAACTTCTGGGTATCCTCTTTCTGCCAAAAGTTTAGCTTTATGATTAGTTATTACATATCTTTGAAAGAGAAAATATTTAGCTAGTAGTTCTCTGCGGATATCAAGAGGCAGTATTTTGGCTTCTATTACAAGAGCATTAGTTGGCGACAACTTCTTTGCTCCTAGACACTGGTATTGAAGTACATTGAATTCTTGTGGTACATATTGTGGGGCATTTCTAAGAAGAAAGCTTCTGTAGTCCATTACAGTTCATATCAGTACTTAGTATAAGATGATGATAATGATGCCTAGCTGGGTTTCAAACCACACGTGACTTACATCAAATAAGACATTCAGAGCTTCCTCTATTTGCATAACAGTATGATTAACACTTTCAGTCCAGGATAGTCTACTCTCCAGAAGAAGCCCTAATAACTTTGCTGATGTTTGAACATTAAATCTAGAAAGTGCCAGGTTTATCATATTCTTTGGGTATGTTTATTACTGTTGTCTAAAAAAAACCATGGAAGATTTGGAACATGACACACTGAAATCTTTCTTCAAGGACTACTCAGATAGTAAATCATCTGCATTATTGATACATAACCAACACAATTCTAAGCTGAAGATGCTATATATATGCAAACATCGTGTGCATACTATAGCACACAAATAGCGGAGCCAGATGTGTTATCCAGATCTGCTATGAGTAAAAAATATAAAATGGATCTCAGAATAATAACTTGAGTTATTCCCTTCAGCACTGAGAAGGATTTATATAAACTATTGTCTTGCTAGGCAATGTAAACAGTCCTACAACGTAAATAATTTTTCACAAGACGAAGACAACTATGAGATATGTGTGACACCTGGATAAGTTCCTGATATATCCAAGAATAAAACAGTAACATAATCTTTCTCAACGAAGGATCTTGCGATGTCCATCTTCAAGATACTTAATCAATAGTGCTCTCCCCTTTCTGAAAGTCTTATGTGATAGGTGCAAAATTTCAGTGTGTTCCAACCACAACTTGAAACAAAACTTGGGAAGACACAAAAACTCTTTCATAAGCATCATAGCAGTGCAATTAAAAGATATGAATTTATCGTTCAAGTATGTTTACTGGAGTTTAATAAAAGTACAATAATTTTTGTGGTACATTCTCGAAGAATTTCACTTTCTCTCCATATTGCATTAAAAACCCACAACAGTAGGTTTTTCTAGTGCTATAGATAAGATGAATATCATAAAGAAATTTATTTTACCAATTCTGGATGCTGTGCTAGTAGGGTATTTACATACCATTAGTTTTTTGTGAATATTGCTTTCAAACTATGATGTCTCTCTTTCTCTGATGGAGGAGCAGTAATGTCTGTGAAGTCTTCAATGAAATTGTTTATAGAATTTCACAGTATACATTTGATACTAAGTCTTTCTAGGATTGCTCAAACTTGTGAAAGAGAGCCATTTCTTGCAATCCATTCACAGTATTTTTTGCCTGGAATCTTTCTGTTGAAGTTTAGGGAATTGCTTAGCATTGGAACCCTCTCTTTTGCAGATGCAAAAATGTTCACATGTACTCTTATGCTTGTATAATGCAAACACTAATTTATAAGGGGCGTTCAAAAAGAAACGAGCTGGAGGCATTATTACAGAAACCAGTACCTGTATGTTAAAAGTATTGACCCTGGCTGTTGAGACACTTGTCTCACTGTGACACAAGGCGGTGAATGGCTGTTTCATAAAATTCCCAGGGCTGCGATGTTAACCACTTCTACACGTACAGCTGGACGTCATCATCCGAGGTGAATCGTTTGCCCCTCAGAGCCTTTTTAAGGGAACTTTGGCTTTGACTGTCACTTGGCAGTCCTGGGAAAGGAGTGCATCCACCAGCTGGACGATGTCATCGGTAATGCAGTGTGGTGTTCCAGATCGTGTATCATTGGCTAACGACACCCGTCCTTCCTTGAAGCGCTTGTGCCACACTTTGCCCTTGCAAGGGTCATGCAGTGTTCGCCGCGCACTTGAAACACTCGTCGATGAATCTCAGTTCCTCCTACTCCTTCCACTGTCAGAAAACGAACACCTGTTTGCTCTTCTTTTGACGCCTCCATGTCACTTTGGCATGCGACTGGCACCGTTGGACGATTGATGCATGCTTCTGCTAGCTCTGTATAGTCACGTGACGTGCACGTGTCCCCTCTAGTGATGGGCTGTGAACTTCCACGCTCAGGTCGGAATCACACCTCGTTACACATGGCACGATATTACCCTCCTGTCACTGGTTTGCGCATTCCACATTCCGGCTCGTTTCTTTTTGAACACCCCTTATACATTGAGCCACTTCAAGAGAACACTCGGAGTTCCATGGCATGGGCAGAGATTTCGGATTCTTTATCACCTTCTAAGAGACGTAAGCTGATATGGCTGTACTGATCATATTTACGATTTTTCTGTAGTTGCTTCTGCATCCAAAAAATGGCTCTGAGCACTATGGGACTTAACATCTGTGGTCATCAGTCCCCTAGAACTTAGAACTACTTAAACCTAACTAACCTAAGGACATCACACACAACCATGCCCGAGGCAGGATTCGAACCTGCGACCGTAGCAGTCGCGCGGTTCCGGTCTGAGCGCCTAGAACCGCTAGACCACCGCGGCCGGCTGCTTCTGCATCCTTCTGCGGGTCAAATGTGCACATTCGATCTACTAAAGCCTTTGATAATTAGTGTAGTTTACTTTCTTTATATTCCATCTAGATTTTGCTTTCCCAGTAACATCGATGAGGGACGTATACACTCATATTTCGAATGGGAAGTACTCAGAGCTAATTGGCTGTGTTAAATTTACATTCAAATATATAAACCAGCAATCCTGAATATATAAATATTCAGCAGCTGATTTTTTCTTGTGTCACATATGAAGTAAGGTAGTAGACAAATGGTTTAATATGAATGGATTAGGTTTATTCATTGCATTCAAAACTGCTTGTCCGTACATGTCCCTTATTTCACAGTCCCACGAAGAATCATGAGTATTAAAATCTATGCATATAAAATGGTGGATCTAACTGATTAAACGATGAGTACCACTCTCTCAATATGAAACAGTTCATGAGTGAAAGACCAGATGTCAGTGTCCAATGGGAACAATATTTTGGCAAGCGATCACATCATCATAATCAGGTGTGCTGCTGAACTGACTGCCTAGGTGCTGGCACAGGGCTTCCATCTCTTTCCTCCGATCTAGCGCTCTGTCAGCACTCTGTGCCTAGGCGCTGGTGTGATCCCTGCATCTCGTTCCCTCTCTTCCTACCAACACATTGCTCCACATGAGGTTTGTTCCAAGGGATGCATGCTGCTGACGTCTTTGCTGTTGCTCCACCAGTCCCTGAAGTCAGTTCATTGTGGGATGTTTCCCTCCTCTTCTTAACCATTTCCTCATATATCTCAGTTCTGTTCACCAGAACACCAAATTTACCATGGAGTTCAAAGTGGATGAGTGGCTACACAGCATGTACCATAAGAACATAGGCATGTGTAGGGACTGTGGTTGTTGTGAGCGGACGCAAGGAGAATTGGCCACTCTTCGGGGGCAGGTGGAGGCTTTGTCTGTTAGGCTCATCGAGCTCGAGGCGCAGGCGTCGGCTCGTAGTGGCGTTGGGGCAACTGTGGTGAGACCTATGCCTACTTCGGTGGCCTTGGAATCACATGGAACCCCTGATGTCGCTGCGTCTTCCGGCAGTGAGCATCTTACCGGTCAGCCATCACTCCAGGGTGAATGGCGGACAGTGGTGGGCTCGCGCGTGCCTGGCCGAAAGGCGAAGGTGGGATCTGGCCGCGTGGCAGCTGCCTTACCCCTTTCCAACAGGTACGGGGTGCTTCCTAGTGGTGATGACATCGTTTCCGAGCCACCACAGGATGCCTCGCCTGTTGGGCCAGTGGCCGATTCTCCGGCAAGGTCCCGACAGTCACAGAGGGCGGGCCTATTAGTTATAGGGAGCTCCAACGTTAGGCGGGTTATGGAGCCCCTCAGGAAAATAGCGGGTAGGTCGGGGAAGAATGCCAGTGTGCACTCGGTGTGCTTGCCGGGGGGTCTCGTCCGTAATGTGGAGGAGGCCCTTCCGGCAGCTATTGAACGCACTGGGTGTGACCGGCTGCAGATAGTAGCACATGTCGGAACGAATGACGCCTACCGCTTGGGTTCTGAGGCCATCCTTGGTTCCTTCCGGCGGCTGGCTGATTTGGTGAAGACAACCAGCATCGCACGCGGAGTGCAAGCTGAGCTTAATATCTGCAGCATAGTGCCCAGAGTCGATCGCGGTCCTCTGGTTTGGAGCCGTGTGGAGGGTCTAAACCAGAGGCTCAGACGACTCTGCGACTATAATGGTTGCAAATTCATCGACCTCCGTTATTGGGTGGAGAACTGTAGGGCCCCCCTAGACAGGTCAGGCGTGCACTACACACCGGAAGCAGCTACTAGGGTAGCAGAGTACGTGTGGCGTGCACACGGGGGTTTTTTAGGTTAGAGGGACCCCCCCTTGGGCGAAACGATAAAATACCTGACGGCTTACCAGAGAGGACATTATCATCGTTGATAAAAAACGTCCGTCCTCAGAGACCAAAAACAGGAAAAGTTAACGTAATATTGGTAAACTGCAGGAGTATCCAGGGCAAGGTTCCTGAATTAGTATCTCTTATTGAAGGAAATAGTGCGCATATAGTATTAGGAACGGAAAGTTGGTTAAAACCGGAAGTGAACAGTAACGAAATCCTAGACACAGAATGGAATATATACCGCAAGGATAGGATAAACGCCAATGGTGGAGGAGTATTTATAGCAGTAAAGAATTCAATAATATCCAGTGAAGTTATTAGCGAATGCGAATGTGAAATAATCTGGGTTAAGATAAGTATCAAAGGTGGGTCAGATATGATAGTCGGATGCTTCTATAGACCACCTGCATCAGCAACCGTAGTAGTTGAGCGCCTCAGAGAGAACCTGCAGAACGTCGTGAAGAAGTTTCGTGATCATACTATTGTAATAGGGGGAGACTTCAATCTACCAGGTATAGAATGGGATAGTCACACAATCAAAACTGGAGCCAGGGACAGAGACTCTTGTGACATTATCCTGACTGCCTTGTCCGAGAATTACTTCGAGCAGATAGTTAGAGAACCAACTCGTGAAGCTAACGTTTTAGACCTCATAGCAACAAATAGACCGGAACTTTTCGACTCCGTGAATGTAGAAGAGGGTATCAGTGATCATAAGTCAGTGGTTGCATCAATGACTACAAGTGTAATAAGAAATGCCAAGAAAGGAAGGAAAATATATTTGCTTAACAAGAGTGATAGGGCACAAATCGCAGAATATCTGAGTGACCACCATCAAACGTTCATTTCTGAGGAAGAGGATGTGGAACAAAAATGGAAAAAATTCAGAAACATCGTCCAGTACGCCTTAGATAAGGTCGTACCGACTAAGGTCCAAAGCGAGGGGAAAGATCCACCGTGGTATAACAATCATGTACGAAAGGTACTACGGAAACAAAGAAAGCTTCATCATAGGTTTAAGAGTAGTCGAATCATAGCTGATAAGGAAAAGCTGAACGAAGCGAAAAAGAGCGTAAAGAGAGCAATGAGAGAAGCATTCAACGAATTCGAACATAAAACATTGGCAAACAATCTAAACAAGAACCCTAAAAAGTTTTGGTCATATGTAAAATCGGTAAGCGGATCTAAATCCCCTATTCAGTCACTCGTTGACCACGATGGCACCGAAACAGAGGACGACCGAAGAAAGGCAGAAATACTGAATTCAGTGTTCCGAAACTGTTTCACTGCGGAAAATCGTAACACGGTCCCTGACTTCAGCCGTCGCACGGACGCCAAAATGGAAAATATTGAAATAAACGATATCGGAATTGAAAAACAACTGCTATCACTTAGTAGCGGAAAAGCATCCGGACCAGACGAGATACCCTTAAGATTCTACAGTGATTATGCTAAAGAACTTGCCCCCTTTCTATCAGCAATTTATCGTAGATCGCTGGAAGAACGTAAAGTACCTAGCGACTGGAAGAAAGCGCAGGTCGTTCCCATTTTCAAGAAGGGTCATAAATCAGATGCGAATAATTATAGGCCTATTTCGCTTACGTCAATCTGTTGTAGAATAATGGAACATGTTTTGTGTTCTCGTATTATGACGTTCTTAGATAATACAAATCTCCTTCATCATAACCAACATGGATTCCGCAAACAGAGATCATGTGAAACTCAGCTCGCCCTATTTGCCCAAGAAATTCACAGTGCCGTAGACACTGGCGAGCAGATTGATGCCGTATTCCTGGACTTCAGGAAGGCATTTGATACGGTTCCGCACTTACGTTTAGTGAAAAAAATACGAGCTTACGGAATATCGGACCAGGTTTGTGATTGGATTCAGGATTTCCTAGAAGAAAGAACACAACATGTCATTCTTAACAGTTCAAAATCTGCAGATGTAGAGGTAATTTCGGGAGTACCGCAGGGAAGCGTGATAGGACCTTTATTGTTTACAATATACATAAATGACTTAGTTGACAACATCGGTAGCTCCGAGAGGCTATTTGCAGATGACACGGTTGTCTACAAGAAAGTAGCAACATCAGAAGACTCGTACGTACTCCAGGAGGACCTGCAGAGGATTAATGCATGGTGCGACAGGTGGCAGCTTTCCCTAAACGTAGATAAATGTAATATAATGCGCATACATAGGGGCAGAAATCCATTCCAGTACGATTATGCCATAGGTGGTAAATCATTGGAAGCGGTAACGACAGTAAAATACGAGGGCGGTTCAGAAAGTAACCTCCGATTGGTCACAGTGCGGGTTGTGGGGGGAGTAGCGACGCCATCTGTGCGTTCACGCACTCAACAGGTCAGTCGGCATCAAGCCGTGGTCGAGTGAACGTCGTACCTGCGCTAGTTTAGTTTTTGTGGCAGTTTGAAATGTGTGCTGCAATAGAAAACCCCGCCAAATGTGAAGTGCGTGCTGTCATAAGGTTTTTTACAGCCAAAGGATATTCTGCAGCAGCTATTCATCGTGAGCTTTGTGCCGTGTACGGACCAAGAGTTATGAGTGAAGGAGTTGTCCGTGAATGGGTACGTTTATTTAAAAGTGGACGAGAAAACGTTCATGATGAAGAGAGGAGTGGTAGACCATCATTGGTGACTGACGAACTCGTTCAGACAGTTGATGCAAAAGTTCGTGAAAATCGACGTTTCTCAATGTCGGAGTTGTCTACTGGTTTTCCACAGATTTCTAAGACTCTCTTGTACGAGATAGTGACAGCAAGATTGGGTTACCGTAAGTTCTGTGCACGATGGGTGCCCAAAATTCTTACCGACCACCACAAAACTCAAAGAATGGCCTCTGCATTAGACTTTCTGTCACGTTATGAGGACGAAGGAGAACCATTGTTAAACAGAATCGTGACCGGTGACGAAACCTGGATTAAGTACGTGAACCCTGAGACAAAAGAACAATCAAAGATGTGAGCACATTCAAATTCGCCTACCAAACCAAGAAAAGCCTCGCAAGATTTTTCTGCCAGAAAACTGATGGCAACGGTGTTTTGGGATGCCAAAGGGGTGTTGTTGGTTGAATTCATGGAACGTGGTACGACCATTAATCAAGACGTGTACTGTGAAACAATAAAAAAGTTACGACGGGCTATACAGAACAAACGCCGTGGTATGCTGACTTCCGGTATCGTTTTTTTGCACGATAACGCCCGTCCTCACTCTGCTCGCAGAACAACGGCCCTTCTTGAGTCCTTCAAGTGGGACGTTATCAACCATCCACCTTACAGCCCAGACCTGGCGCCAAGTGATTATCACCTCTTCATGCATTTGAAGAAATGGCTCGGGTCACAGCGGTTTGATGACGACGAAGAGCTGAAAGATGCGGTCACAGGCTGGCTCCAGGCACAAGCGGGTGATTTTTATGCAGAAGGAATTTCAAAGCTTGTGAAGAGATACGATAAGTGCCTCAATCGCTATGGAGACTATGTAGAAAAATGGTGCAAAGATGTAGTTGTAAGATGTATATATTAAAATATTTTTATTTAACTTGGTGTATTTTTTTAAATCAACCGGAGGTTACTTTCTGAACGGCCCTCGTACTTAGGAGTTACTATCCGGAGCGATCTGAAGTGGAATGATCCCATAAAACAAATAGTGGGAAAAGCAGGCGCCAGGTTGAGATTCATAGGAAGAAATCTAAGAAAATGTGACTCATCGACGAAAGAAGTAGCTTACAAAACGCTTGTTCGTCCGATTCTTGAGTATTGCTCATCAGTATGGGACCCTTACCAGGTTGGATTAATAGAAGAGATAGACATGATCCAGCGAAAAGCAGCGCGATTCGTCATGGGGACATTTAGTCAGCGCGAGAGCGTTACAGAGATGCTGAACAAGCTCCAGTGGCGGACACTTCAAGAAAGGCGTTACGCAATACGGAGAGGTTTATTATCGAAATTACGAGAGAGCACATTCCGGGAAGAGATGGGCAACATGTTACTACCGCCCACATATATCTCGCGTAATGATCACAACGAAAAGATCCGAGAAATTAGAGCAAATACGGAGACTTACAAGCAGTCGTTCTTCCCACGCACAATTCGTGAATGGAACAGGGAAGGGGGGATCAGATAGTGGTACAATAAGTACCCTCCGCCACACACCGTAAGGTGGCTCGCGGAGTATAGATGTAGATGTAGATGTAGAAGAAGACACACACTGACCTATACCTGCATACATACAGCTACAGTCACCTAATGTAGAGGAATGGGGGGCCCATAACATTGGTACATGGGTCTCACACCCTCCCTGACACTGAATCTCAACCAAGAACTCTGAGGATGCTGTTCCAGGAAAAGGGCCCCAAAGAGTTGCCAATTACAGGGCCTTACATACTATACTAACTGTACAACCAATGAAGACAGAAAAGGAATCTCAGGAAGGCCATAGCCATTATGTTTATCTCATTTTGTGGTGTTTTGCCTAGAAAGATAAGACGAACTCTTAGGAATCACCAAGTGAAGACAGTCTTCCACACACCAGCTACTACACAAGCACTGCTTGGTAGTGCTAAGGACGACCTTGGATTACAGATATTTCTATCAGATCCTCTGTCAATGTAGCATGACATACTTATTGCAGAAGTTCCGTACTGCGGAATACAAAATTAAATCACTTCAAGAATAGATTTAACAAATGCAGGAACACTGAAATAATAAAAAAGGAAGAAATCTAGGCACTTTCGGCTCCTGGCTGGTTCTAGAAAAGAAAAATTTCAAGTACTTCTGCCAGCATTGAAATAATTATTTATTAGTTCAAAAATATAGAGAGATACTGAATCTTGTTCTGTGGATCTCGATAGTTACAAACCCTATCCTTGTCGCTATAAATGTTTATTGTGTCTGCTGGTGTAACGAAGTTGCTGAACATCCTACAGTACATCAAACACTATAGAATGATTCAAACGTAAATAAATTTGTTACAATATATACAGTTCTGAGTATATGTAAATTTGCATCCTGTAGTCTCTCTGTATCTCTGCAGTCTCTCTCTCTCTCTCTCTCTCTCTCTTTCTCTCTCTCTGTTTCGTTAACTCTGGTTTACAATATTCACTAGTAGTTGGAGTAGCAGAAACATTATGTTAGGCTAGTGATGTCTCACTGGCGTCGAGCTAGGTTCGTAGGAGTTCACTGCACTGTTGATGTGCCCTCAGCGTCATCTGTGAGTAGTCTGAGGACAATATGAAGATAATGTGAGGCAGAGCTCAGAGTGTGGGGCCTCAAAAAGATGTGCAGACCAATCAAAATTTCAGGGTCTGAAGTGATGCGAATTCAGTGTCCTCTAGTGGTCTATAAAGTGCAATCTGGCGGCATCTGGAGAGCCATCTATAGCAGCGATTCGTGGTGACTGGTTCAAATGTTTCTTCTGTGGATATATGAGTGGTGTGTGACACATCATGAGTGCTTGATGAAGAGACCATCAATGCCACAGAGCAAACGTGGGTGGACTTGTCGAAAATACTGACGTTTACTACCATATTATGAGTTATATGGAGGATCTGTTTATAAGTCTCCATTTCATCTGGATCTGCTTAAGAAGGATGGTTATATTATATCAGCATGTGGTCGACTGAAATCATCAGATCTTGTTATTCCATGGGTCTTAAGAAAAACTCACGACAAACTGCTACTGTTCCCCACAAATACTGTTATTCCAAGGGAGATGAGTAGACGTTCTTTTGGATATTCTACATAGTTTATATTGTATTATGGGCACACAGTGACAAATTCTATGGTTTAGTTAGCAAAAAATACTGTATAATTATATACACTCAAAGAATACAGCTGTTTTTTTGTTTAAAGTGATATACTGCACATCAATATTCTGCACTGAGACAGATAATACCTCAAAAGGTCAACACTTTATACGATGGCACTTCCCTCAAAAAGACTGACCCGCATTGAAAAATGGCGATTTTTGTGTCAAAATGTAGAACAGACAGGCAACATCTGTCGATATAGGCAATCTTCCATAGCGTTAAAAGCATCATTTCATTTCCTGCAGAGTACAACTGTTAAGACCTTGTACTTCACAATTCCATATCATCTGGTAACAAATACTTTGTGATGTGGGAATAGCATTTCAGAGACAGCTTGCACACTCTGCTAACCTAGTAAAGTACCTCGTAGAATATCTGGCTCTGTTACATAACAGTTATAAACAGTTGTCTACATCCATACGTCGGGTCTGTATTACATAGTTCTGTATCATCTGCTAACAAGTGCTTTGTGATGTGGGACTAGCACTCCATAGGCAACTTGTACATTCCACTAACCCAGTAGTGCCATGAGGCTACAGTGGAATGTATAACATGGGGAATATCAGACTCCATTACATAGCGATTGTAATTTGTTGCTTACATCTGTATGTCATTACGCTCAGAGAAAGCAGTATATGCAGGAAGTACCCTGAATTTGTAATAGAAACAGTGCAGCTTTAATACAAGTACTACACATAAGAGGGAGGTGACACCACATATGTGTATTTAATAGAGGGGAAAGAACAAGGTAGTCCAAGTTCCACATGAAATTAGATAGTGCACAGGTCGAATAAACTATGTAAGCACATGCTGTCAAATAAGATCATGCAACAATGTAGGTGGATGATTACATCACATGAAGGAGTCCAAGCATAAGTTAGGTGGGGGTATGCTTCTTTAAGGAGTCATCAAATCACTTCACTGGTCAGTCAATGATTCTTGTGTGAGGTCACAACCACTGAAAATGTGATAGGTTGTGACTGACCTGATGAAGCAACTGCATCACTATAAATGACCTAGCGTTATACTCCATTCTGTACAATGTAACAGGAAAACTCGAAAGAAAGATGGAATATTACCCGTAAAACACTACTGGATAAATTTAAGGAGAACAAAAATTCGCAATACTGTTGCGATGCGTCCCCCACCATGTACTATACAGAGGCTTGCAGAATATGTATTTAGATATAGGCTGTTAACAGACAGTGTTGTTTTCTGTAGGAGGGTTGCAACACAACTAATCTGTAGCAATTAACAGGGAGACCTACAAAGGACCGACAATTGTTGCAGCAAGTGGGATCCAATTGTTAATAAATGTGGTGGACTGGAAGTTATTGCTCATTAGCATGGGACCCTTACCATATTGGATTAATAGAAAATCCGATGCAGAGAATTTGTTTAGTTGGTGCGACTAATGTGGTAATGTGGTAAATGTGGTTCACATGCTTCAAATGGCTCTGAGCACTATGGGACTTAACATCTGAGGTCATCAGTCCCCTAGACTTAGAACTACTTAAACCTAACTAACCTAAGGACATCACACACATCCATGCCTGAGGCAGGATTCGAACCTGCTACCGTAGCAGTAGGTAGATGTGGTAGAGAGTGGTGATTTAGTTTTGTGATGTTGTTATATCAGTACACAGAGGCTGGGGGTTGAGACCTGTGGGTATTGAGCTAGAGAAGGTATAATTAAAGGTGCATCTGCAACGGTTATTTGATTATTGCTCTGGAGAACTATTAATCTGCCTTCTTTATATTCTTACCATTAAAGCTATTCTCTTCAAGATATACAGCAAATTTCGTCTTCTTGATTCTTAAATGCAGTTCGCCTATTGCCATCAGCAGTTGTCTTTGGGATGCATTCGAGTCCAGTGATATACTGTACCGTCCAACGAGAAAAATAGTGCATTTGCGCTAGGTGTTGGCAGCTGTACTACATTTACAAGCAATTTTAGAACACGAAACGAGAAGTATGTCATGATTGCTTGGGTAGAAGTGACATTAAGTCGATAGTATAACGAAAGATTATGGAAAATATGTATAAATTGAGGAAAACTCCACCGAAATGCGGGGAAATTATGGAAGTACTTGCGTGTCTTCTGGTTAGCGCAGAACAATTCTTGTACATGGGAACGAGTATGCGACGGCAAGAGAAATCCGAGAGAACGTTGTCACAGAAGCCCCGTGAACCAGGGAAACAGTAACTTTTTTTCTGTCGAGGCAGCATTCTACTGTATGTCTATTGAGTAACAGTTATACACGTGAGTTAAGTACTGTATTTCATGCTTTGCAGGAAAACAGAGAACCATCTGCCTCTAAACTGACATGCGTCTGCGTTAAATGATGACAGAGAGTGGATGCGAGTGATTGATTGAGATGGAGCTGTAACAAGGTACGATTTAATGGCAGACTGTTGTTGCATTCTAGAGAGGGAGATGTTGCTGCAGGTCATTTGACCATTTTTTTCCGTTTTTCTGTCAGGATGCATCAATTGTGTGACATAGCCTGCATTCAGCTCATATACAACCACATGTTTGTGTTTGACACAGAGCACTGCTGCCTTAACAGCAAACCTCTCGGTCATCAGACGACTTCTATCGCATGTGGGTCGAAACGTGATCATCCTGTTTTGACACATTCCTCTACGGGAACGAATATTTATGTGACGTACTTTATTCCTCTGTCGCATCATTGGTATAAAATCGAGACTTCAGTTTCATAAGTAAGGTGATTCTAAGCTAGCGACAGGTGTTTATAAGGCACTGCAAACCCCATGTATACATCTGCGTGACAGATGTCTTGTTTACAGAGTTAGTGGCGGCATGACGTGTAATTTCACCTGTCCAACGCCTCTGCTATGCGTTTATACGTATGTTTCCTTGTAAGAGGTATTCTCCGTTACTGATGATCATTTTATAATGGATTGATGCGAGCATAGTATAATTTCTGAACTGTGATTGGATGTGCACAGCGGACGCTGTACATCTCTGGAAAGCTACATTGTGGATTTATCACACAGAATCGATATTTTAAGGAAGAATGCATTTCATTTTACAGTTTGTTACCACAGTTTCTCGTAGAAAAACGTGCAAGAAGGATGTATGTCATGCGCTGGAAATATATTTCTTACAACGAAATATTAACAGTGCTACATTCCATATGACTAATAGGTCGGAAACTGAAGCAATCTAATATTATAGCCTGTTTTAAGTGCATAACCGGTAGTCTTAGGAGTGCGTGTGTTTATGTTCTCTCTTGCCAATATCTTCCCAGTAATGATCCCAGAAACTAGAAAAATACTTTAGAATTGATAGCATAGTTGATTTATGTAAAATGCTTCGAACTCCATCTGTGTGGAGCTCCATCACGCATAAAAACCACCCGTTTCTTGTCCTTCTTAACAGTCTGCTATTGTATCACAACACTTACAAATCTTCTACCGTATACCGATAAGGGGTGCTAATCTCCTCGACATGCGCGCATCTGGAGAAATTTTGTGCACTTGGTTGGGTGCAGAACAGCAGTTAAGGACTCGGCAAGCTCCTTTCATTCACGAGACGTGGAATGTAGCGGTCTGCTTCTAGTCAGCTGCAGATCAAATCTGTAATGGTGCTGCAGGGTGGGTTTGTCAAAGACAGTGCGAGAGGATCTTTCAGCCTCTAACTTTATCCTAAGAATGCAAGAATGGCCTGTGACTCCCATCCATCTAGAGAAAGATCGTAAATTACGCACTATGCTCGAGGTGCTAGAAATATGTAGATCGCTGTCTGGTATACTTTGATTATGTATATGTGAGAGAATTAACAATGAATGGACATACTGCACTCATCTATCTACATTCGCAATGGTACTCGCAAAGTAGAGGAGGGGTAGTTTAGCGATGATACAGAATCTGGAAAGCATGCTGCCATGTCATTGGTTGGTGTTGAAATTACTGTAAAATTGCTAAAATTGTTCGCTCTATCAACTGTGATGCTTATTATTACAGTACATCGACAGTGTCTTTTGCACCCCATCCATTCACTGGTACGCTGTTGATTACCACATAATGACTGACTGACATCTCTTGTTTGAGATGGAGAAAGAGTTTTGGTGGAGGGACAACGCCTTCTCGGAATGGCTAGCACCGAAACAGTAGTCGCGTACATGACTGCAATATGGGGAATCAATCGAAACGGAACACAGAGTCATCAGCTATCCCGTCACTGTGACAGATGAGTTTAAATGTAGAGATCGTCAGTCACCTTCGGATAGTAGTTTGGAAACATTTCACAACGCCGCAAAACTCTTCCAGTTTCTTTATGTTGTGACTGTCTTTTATTTAAAATCACTGCATTGTTGGTCTTTTAATATACACTCAGGTGATCATGGTCTATATTCAGTGTCTTGGTTTTTGTCTGGAAAAACCACTTCAGTCGGAGATAATGCCATATCTCGATTTACAAGGCTTGTATAGTTTTTGACATGGGCATCGTTAGTGATACTTGTGAGCAACTGTAGTACCAAGACAGCTTGTGACAGTAACATAGTTGTTGCGATCGTGTTTTTTAACATCTGATGGCGTGTAAGGCGATTATGTTTCTCTTTGTAAGACACTGTGGTAGCACTCGGGAGAAAAACTTATGAGGCATATTCACCTATCGCTGATTTTCGCTCGGTATTGTTTTGTATTCCAGCAATCAATTATTTGTGAAGTATTATAATTAGTAGTAGGGGATCTGTGATAGGTTCGTCTTGAGCACCAGGTTTATAAAGTATGTGTGTGTGTGTTCCGACATGTGCAAAGAAAATGACTATATCCAGTCATAAGGAAGGTATGGATTTGACGTGGAATACTGCAATAGCCGCAAAGGGAATGAAAGATTTTCTTTTTAGTAACGTATATCAAGCCATAAGAACGGTACATATATTTTTATTTCCGGAACCACTGCCATCAGCAGGGGGTATTTCAGAAACTTTGCTCATTGTCGAATGTCGTCCAATTGAGACCACGATTGTAATATTTAATTGTAAGTACAGTGATAAAATATATGTGGCCAGTTTCCTGGGACGATTCTGTCTGGTGTGTGAGGAGTACGTGGCAGCAGTGGCCGGTGGCGGGAATGATTCATATTTTCAGCTGACAGCAGGAGCCATCCGAATGGAAAGACCCTTGGGGTACAGGAATGTAGCTGACTTAACCATGTCGCTCTCTAAACGGCTGAATAGTGAACCAATATTCACTATGTGATGGACAGCCTTCGTGATCGCATGTGTTCTCTGTGGAAATTTGAGTACATTCAATATGGACGTGAGTTTGTTCAAAAATGGTTCAAATTGCTCTGAGCACTATGGGACTTAACTTCAGAGGTCATCAGTTTCCTAGAACTTAGAACTACTTAAACTCAGCTAACCTAAGGACATCACACACATCCATGCCCAAGGCAGGATTCGAACCTGGGATCGTAGCGGTCGCGCGGTTCCAGATTGAAGCGCCTAGAACCGCTCGGCCACCAAACTGGCCGTGTGTTTGTGCTGGACCATTATTCCCTCCCATGTAAGTTGTCCGGTTGCCTGCTTCTGTACATTTCCCGCCTTTATTTGGTTGAGAGAACATCGACTGTGGTGTGTGCATCTAACAGGTGAAAGACAGGTGGAAGACACGTTTGCTAGTTCTCTAGACATGAGAAGCACCTTAGTTGACTCTTTAAATTATAGGGATGATTTGGAATCTCTTATGTCACTGACATCGGTATTCGCGAAAATATCAATTTCCTCTATTTTTCTCGAGTTTTCACCTAAAGATCTTCGCAGATGGGGTGTTTCTAGATACTCAGTGGTTTGTAGCACACTGCAGCTCGATAAAGTTCTGGGTTTCTAGAGAAATAATTTCCAGTCTATATCTTCGGAATTATACTATGCAAGCGATCGGTAGCATACTGCTATGTGTTTGATATTGAGAAGTATCGCGTACATGGTATGATATATAGGCAACCCATATGAAAATACATAGGTTCTTGTAATCCCAGAGTCTGGAGATGGGTGTAGAAATAGAGATGGGTCGAACTCGTTCATTCCTGTGAACTACTTCATTCATTTCACTCTTTGCCGTGAAGCGTTCAAATGAAGTAGTTCATTCATGAAGTACGGAAGCCTGGTGAAGTTGCCCAGTTCGTCACTCAGCCTCGGCTACACTCACTTCGCCTCGCTCGTACAATAAAGCATAGCGAGTAAAAGAAAAAGTGTGCCGTCTCCACTAGTTCACAGGTTCTGCCGCGAGATGTCAGTTGTGACCCATGGAAATAAATGTTATTACGTCATACACTGCACACGAACTTATTCATTCATAAAATTTATGTAATCATATAAAAAGTTGATGGATTTAATTAACTTACCTCAGTAGACATCAGTTGTCAGCTAGTTTGGATAGTTTCCGGGCAGTCTTGGAAGTTTTTGAAGACTTCAACTCCTTCCGAATTTGTTTAATGCCAGTGAAAAACTGGTATTTCATATAATGAAGAATCAGCTGGGGAACAACGTCCATCACATGATCTTCACAGCATCCAACGTTAGATATTTCAATACTTATGTGGTCCAATCTATTGAGGCAAACATAAAAAATGTCACCCCATAAACTGTCCTCACAGAGTTTTACCGTGACTATATTTTCCGCCTGCATAAGAACATTGAAGACGCCTTGCAATGGATATGTGAGCAATGTCTTTTCTGTAGAAGAGTCGTAATCTCTAATAGATGTAAGTAAAGAGAATGGGATGTCAGACGAATTTCCGCTTAGAAGGCACAAACACTTATGGCATTTTACGGCTGTTCTTGCTTGATGCACCACGTAACCTGCCAGATGATAAACTAAACATTCCTTTTCTGTGGTGCTTTCAAGACTGTCCGGAATATGTTGTGGATTGGGATGAGCCTCTGTGAAGTTATGTGCAACACACAGCGTTTTTTAAATTATGTTTTCCATTTCCAGAACTCTGTCTCTGTTCTTTTGCTGCGAATGTCTGGCTAATGTCCGCATTTGGCATGCATATGACGTCAATGAAAATTCACATTTATGTTCGCTGTTTCCGCCGGAAGATAGGGCTAGTTTTACATGAATGTAAACGCACTGTAACATGTGCAAGCTCAAGAAGTCTATTACTGATGGGTGATCATTGCAACTCAGAACCCTTACGATACTGAAATGACCTTCAAGTGGGTCCTGATTAAATTTTGCAGTCAAAACATAGCTTAAACCTTTTTCCCACAAATATTCAGATATCTCCAATGTACTTTCAATTGTTGCTCTTAGAGACTGGAGAGTTCTTTCGGAAGCAAAGCTGTTATTTTTATCGGCGAGAAGGCTTTTCCATTTCATTAATGTTTTGTGAGTCTCTGAGTTTTTGCACAATGTATCCTTACGAAATGAAGAATTAAGTGCATCCACTACGTTGTTCATACATCTAGTGAATGATTCCGTTGATTCACTGCCTTCGAATCCTGTTGCTTTAATTTACCTGAAGAATTTTATGCCGTTGGCTACTGAGTTACTGAATATCTGCAGGGCTAATCTTACATTCATTCGTTGAAATGACTTTGGGTTCATGTGGGTGGAAGTTAACCTGTGGCAAACTTTTAATCCGGCAAATCCTGGGAAATTATCTTCTTGATAGACTCTGCGATAAAAATTATAGTTGACTATCTCATAGTTAAAAAGTACTTCAGTTTAATAACAGAAATTATTTCTTACACACTCTATTGCGTGAGCAGCGTCTGAAAATGCCCAAACTCCTCTGGTTTCGCAACAGGATTTGATATAGAGCAAGTTACTTTTTTTCGTCAATAATTCCGACATTGCCAGACCTTTTTATTCTGTTGACTGCCATCACAAGTGAATGCAATAATTCTTGTTCCGGCTTCTTCCAGCTGGATAATCACTTGAATTAATATCTGCAAGACGATGTCGCTTGGAGTTGCATTGTGACTTGCATACACAGCAACAGGTTAGATCCAGTTATGCAACAAAGGAGCAAACATGAACACGAGAGCATGATTGGCAAGTTTATTCTTACAGTTGTTTGGAGTATACTCTCCTAAATTGACGAAACCATCAACTTTCAGGGAATTGTTATTAAATTGCAGTTCTTCATGGAGCTTAATTTCATCAAAAATCACCACACCTAAGCGTTTGTTTTCATCTTGTTCTTGTCGCCTAGAACTTAGAACTAATTAAACCTAACTAACCTAAGGACATCACACACATCCATGCCCGAGGCAGGATCCGAACCTGCGACCGTAGCAGTCGCTCGGTTCCAGACTGTAGCGCCCAGAACTGCACGGCCACTCCGGCCGGCTCATCATAGCACATTCCCTTAGTGCTTTTTAATTGGCATCTCTTTATCATAGTGTCTACTATCATTTTCTGTTTCTTACTCAGTACGGAATGATCTAGGTCTAGGAGATTTCATTGAGCCGTCTTATGCTTTTCGTCTAAGAGCTGCTTTCGCAGTAGATGGATTTCTGCAGTCTCTGTTCTTAGTTTATTACGTGATCGCACTACTTCCAGCTTCTTACACTTTAATGTTCTCTTTAGTGAAATGCGCGGTGCATTCGGTACCTTCCTTATGTTGTGGGTTGGCAGGAGAGCCAACACCGTATTATTAGAGGAAGCCGAAAGGTACGCGTTTTAGCTCACGCAGGCTGGCGTGAGGTCTGGAACAGGATAAGGAAATTAAACTTTAGAAAAAAGGACGTAGCTGGTGGAATACTTAACTTTAATCCATTAATGATGAGCGTCGCTCTTGACGGTACATGTTTACAGTATCAATAGTAACTGGTGCTGGCGCCTTGCTAGGTCGGAGCAAATGACGTAGCTGAAGGCTATGCTAACTATCGTCTCGGCAAATGAGAGCGTATTTTGTCAGTGAACCATCGCTAGCAAAGTCGGTTGTACAACTGGGGCGAGTGCTAGGAAGTCTCTCTAGACCTGCCGTGTGGCGGCGCTCGGTCTGCAATGACTGATAGTGGCGACACGCGGGTCCGACGTATACTAACAGACCGCGGCCGATTTAAAGGCTACCACCTAGCAAGTGTGGTGTCTGGCGGTGACACCACACCTTACATTTTCCTCGACCGATGATACACTGGGAAACATCGGAACTTCTTATTGTACGTATTCTTTACTGCAGCTACTCTTTTGTGAGTGTTTTAGTGGCGGTGGTGTTCTTTTGTGTATTATTTTCGATAGATATTTCGGTACATTTTGAAATAAATGAGGAACTGCCCCTGATTTTAGAGACCACCTTTGTCTTGAAATTTTAACTTGTTGTCACTGGATGATAAACACGTCAGCTTTTATAATAAGTTCCTCACAGAAATGTGAATCACACACGAAACAATTATGAGTTTGAATTCTGTCTTTCCAAGGAATTGCTCTGACCCATTTAGCAAATTCTTCTTCCTCTTTTGGGGGCCTAAGTAAATGTTTATCTCTACTTTCTCGGTAGCCAGATCTGCACACTGGAACGAAACAAGTCGGCATTTTTTATCCTTCTTCAAATTCGAGTAACTATATCCGTAAACACCACTTATTCACCACAGACTTCAACTCTTCAAAGTTCGCTCACAACACCATAAATACGCTCACAAAATAAGCACAGACAATAGCGAAACACACCTTCGGATAAAGTAAAACCGCGTGAACTTGAGTCTCAAGCGACAGTGCTGCTCGTAGTTCGCAGGTACGCCACCCGTCCTATGCTGCCTACGATAACGGGCGAGGAGTCAGCACACTTTCTGTCCTACTCGCTATGAATAAAGCTTCGTAATACTTCATAATTTTACCACCAGATGGCCGAACTAGGCAGTAACGTGCACGCAACGTTTTACAGCCGGCCGAAGTGGCCGTGCGGTTAAAGGCGCTGCAGTCTGGAACCGCAAGACCGCTACGGTCGCAGGTTCGAATCCTGCCTCGGGCATGGATGTTTGTGATGTCCTTAGGTTAGTTAGGTTTAACTAGCTCAAAGTTCTAGGGGACTAATGACCTCAGCAGTTGAGTCCCATAGTGCTCAGAGCCATTTGAACCAACGTTTTACGCTCTTACAGTGTCTGAGTTAACTTAAATAGAGCATGGTCGAAGGGGCGAAGGAAAGATAAACAGAGAAGCCTGTCACATACAAAGAAGGTATTACATTTAATCTTGTTCGACATTTTCTCTTGAAGCGCCCAAAAAAGTCTTTAACTGTCAAGTGAAACCTTATTTGTTGTATTCACGGACTGAAAACTAGGGCTACCAACGAAATGCGTACAATTTTATTTTCCTTTTAAAATTTAATCCAAAATAGAATGAGTATGTTTACCACTGTCACAAAGTCTATATACCTACGTTAAGTAATTATTCAGAAGTTTTCCTGTAGATTTTATTTTTGTTGAGAATAATAACCCTCAAAATTCAAAACATAAACTGTCATCTGTAGTCATTGGTACGACTTCAGTAAAATCCCTCTTTATTTTATTCGGAAAGCAGTTTTTGTGTCTGTTCACTCTTATACAATGGCTAGCAACTCGCGACCGCGTAAAAGTAGTGAAATTTGGGGTTTCTTCGCCGATTTAGGTGATGGGAAAGCAAAGTGCAGCTGTTGTTCTAAGCCGGCCGGAGTGGCCGAGCGGTTCTAGGCGCTTCAGTCTAGAACCGTGCGACCGCTACAGTCGCAGGTTCGAATCCTGCCTCGGGCATGGATGTGTGTGATGTCCTTAGGTTAGTTAGGTTTAAGTAGTTCTGAGTTCTAGGGGACTGATGACCTCAGAAGTTAAGTCCCATAGTGCTCAGAGCCATTTGAACCATTTTTTTGTTGTTCTAAGTGTATTTCACATAAAGGAGGAAATACATTTAATCTAGCGCGTCATGTTCGAGTGCTGCATCCAACAGTGTCATTGTCAGTCAGGCGCTTAGCGCCCCCTGCTCCTGCATCTTCCGATATTTGTTGGAAAAATAACCCGGACAATTCGGAACCAACATCAGCAATTGCCAGAAACGAACAGCAGTCGGTGCCAGAAAATAACAGTATCACTTCATTATCAGACAGCAGCCATCAATATCACGGAACATTACCTATGTGTTTTCCGAAACCTGTTTCGAACAAAAGAAATCAGGAGATAGATTTCGCACTTCTGGAGACTGTTGTAAAGGATTATTTGCCCTTCAACATAGTGGAAAGCAAACATTTCCAAAGTTTTGTAGGCAAACTGAATGGCGCTTACAAAATGCCAGCTCAGAAGACCATTTCCAATACACTGCTACAATAACAGTACGCCACGATGAAAGAAATTGTGAGAATCAAAATTAATTCTGCAGAAGCGGTTGTGCTGACAATGGATGGGTGGACCTCAACCACAAATGAGTGTTATTTGTCGGTGACAGCACACTACGTTAAAGACCTGTAGCTGGCGTCTTCCCTCCTAGAGTGCTTTAAATACGACGAAAGCCACACGTCAGAAAAACTCTCCGAAGAACTGCGACGTATCAGAAGGGAATGGCGCATTCAAGAAAAAGTCGTGTGTGTTTTTAGCGACAATGCTGCTAATATTGTGGCAGCTATAAGACTCACAGCCTGGAAACACATCCGCTGCTTTGCACACACACTCAATGTAATTGTTTAGAATGGGCTGCCGCACATTCAACCCATTCTGAATAAAGTAAAGAAAAAAAAATTGTTGAATGTTTTAAAAGAAGTTCTCAGACCTGCACGAAACTGAAAAAGATGCTGTAACAGTTAAAAGAGCCAGTTCTGACACTAAAACAGGACACTGTTACCAGGTGGAATTCAACCTATGATATGCTGCGAAGAATAATCGATGTTAAGAATTCCCTAATGACAGTTATCACTCTGAATCATCCGGATCTTCCAAATCCGACTGCAGAGGACATTGCAAGTGTAACACAAGCCTGTGACCTGTTGAAAGTTTTCAAAGACTGCACTGAGGAAATGTCAAGCGAAAATGTTGTCACTGCTTCTAATGTTATACTCCTTAGTCGCTCGTTGGAAAAATGGTGTTGCAGGTTTGTTAATAACGCTGAAATTCATGTAGACGTGCAACAGATGGCTGAAAAGTTAGCTGAAGACCTAAAACGACGATTTCGAAATATAGAGGAAAATTCCATTTTCGCAGAAGCAACTTCATTGGATCCCCGGTTCAAATTACATGTTTTTTCTGATAAAAATCCTGCTGAGAAGGTGAAATTAAACCTGATCAGGCACTGTGAGAAATTAGTGACGAACACATCCACTGCTACTGCCACAATCTCAGTTCCAACCACTGAATCTACTTCTAGTCTCTGGCTCGAATTTGATGAAGTGTTTTCCAGGCTGCAAAGTAATCCACACCCGAGAGCTGCTGCAATAGTGGAAGTGGACAAATTTTTTCAAGACCCCCTGCTACTGATGACGTGTCACCGTCGGCTGTGGTGGATAACCTGCCGGGCTAGCAAGCTGGAACTATCTAGTCCTGCAAGGACTATGCACGATCCATTTGCTTATGCTATCTGTCTTTGCGGTATATGTACAAGTCTAATGGTCGATAGCTATATGCAGGATGCAGAAGTAATGATTTTGTATGGCACAGGATACGAATCGTGTGTTTACTACATAGAAACGGAATGTGGTGCTATATAGCTGTCTTGGAGATTGGTTTCCAGCTGAAATATTCAAGTTTCCGTCATCAGTGGCAGAGCAGTGTAATTGAGGAAGTGTCTTTCCGTATTTGACAATCTGTAGACCACTTTTGCTGGGTTTAACTGTCAGTGCGATATGGCGATCTGTACAAAATAGTTTTGCCACTGAATGTCTCGTCTGCAGAAAAAAAGGCGGAGAGTGCTCCCACCCTGAAAGCATCAGTAATTTGGCTCGTAAATTCAGTAAGAGCTAATCAGAATGCTCCATTCATTCACAAGACATCCTTTGTGCTGGTACATAGCAGCCTCTACGGATTGGTTCAAACAAGATGGGGGGCAAGGTATTGAAACTTCTTTGTTTAAATGAGTGTGTCTGTACTTAAATAGCAGAATGACAGAAGATGAAACTTCTATGTTATTTGATTCTGAAACAGCTGAGTAAAACTAAATGTACTGAGCCTAGTTTCTCTTTACTTTTTCTTATCATGTCAACACTGACCCACAATATTCTACTGCAACACAATCTGACTGATCAAAAAAATTATAACCTGACTTCAAGTAATTAGTTCAGAAGAATGGCCCTGACTAAAAAGAAATCTTAACAGTAACCTATACATTTCATTAAGCACTTACCTCATAAAAAATCTTCATTACGCGAACTACTGCAATACAGTGAACGTCAATACTGCCAGTCAAATAAAAGATTCTAATTACTAAAGCCACTAACTACTAATAGGCATGTGGTTGGCAAAGGAAAGATTATGTTGCAAACCAAATAATGTATTTTTTACCTTAATAATGTGACATCCAGTTCAAACACGAATATAAATCGTTGACTCAAATTGTTTAAATAAATACTGCTTGCAAAATAAAGACATGTCCATCCTATCCAGCAGCCCAGCACAGGCTGATGGTCGGACGAGTTGGTTGGTGGAGGTAGTCCAGTTGACCTATATTCCCAACAAACCTTTCTCACCAGTTTCTTGGGTTAGTGGAGGTAGCCCAAGTGACCTTTTTCCCGCCAAAATTTGAACTTCCCGCCATTTTCTTGGGAAGGAGAGGGGAAGCGGATAAATTAATGAAGGTAGCCCAACTGACCTATTTTCCCGCCAAAATTTGAACTTCCCATCATGACGTGATTGCGACATTGCCACATCTTGAATAAATTTGGTAACAATGCAATGTGATGTGACACAAAGTTTGTCCCACTACTGCCCTACACGATATTAGGCAGGTGTACCCGTTGGTTCAAGAATCATGAAAGAAGGTTGTATACATGGAAGAACCCTGGAGACACTAAAAGGTATCAGATAGATTATATAATGGTAAGACAGAGATTTAGGAACCAGGTTTTAAACTGTAAGACATTTCCAGGTGCAGATGTCGACTTTGACCACAATCTATTCGTTATGAATTGTAGATTAAAACTGAAGAAACTACAAAAAGGTGGGAATTTAAGGAGATGGGACCTGGATAAACTGAAAGAACCAGAGGTTGTACAGTGTTTCAGGGAGACCATAAGGGAACAATTCACAGGAATGGGGGAAAGTAATACAGTAGAAGAAGAATGAGTAGCTTTGAGGGATGAAATAGTGAAGGCAGCAGAGGATCAAATAGGTAAAAAGACGAGGGCTAGTAGAAACCCTTGGGTAACAGAAGAAATATTGAATTTGATTGATGAAAGGAGAAAATATAAAAATGCAGTAAATGAAGCAGGCAAAAAGGAATACAAACGTCTCAAAAATGATATCGACAGGAAGTGCACAATGGCTAAGCAAGGGATGCTAGAGGAAAAATGTAAGGATGTAGAGGCATACCTCACTAGGGGTAAGATAGATACTGCCTACAGGAAAATTAAAGAGACCTTTGGAGAAAAGAGAACCACTTGTATGAATATCAAGAGTTCAGATGGAAACACAGTTCTAAGCATAGAAGGGAAAGCAGAAAGGTGGAAGGAGTATATAGAGGGTCTATACAAGGGCGATGTACTTGAGGACAATACTATGGAAATGGAAGAGGATGTAGATGAAGATGAAATGGGAGATATGATACTGCGTGAAGAATTTGACAGAGCACTGAAAGACCTGAGTCGAAACAAGGCCCCGGGATTAGACAACATTCCATTAGAACTACTGACAGCTTTGGGAGAGCCAGCCCTGACGATAGTCTACCGTCTGGTGAGCAAGACTTCAAGAAGAATATAATAATTCCAATCCCAAAGAAAGCAGGTGTTGACAGATGTGAAAATTACCGAACTATCAGTTTAATAAGTCACAGCTGCAAAATACTAAGGCGAATTCTTTACAGACGAATGGAAAAACTGGTAGAAGCCAACCTCGGGGAAGATCAGTTTGGATTCCGTAGAAATGTTGGAGCACGTGAGGCAATACTGACCCTACGACTTATCTTAGAAGAAAGATTAAGGAAAGGCAAACCTACGTTTCTAGCATTTGTAGACTTAGAGAAAGATTTTGACAATGTTGATTGGAATACTCTCTTTCAAATTCTGAAAGTGGCAGAAGTAAAATACAGGGAGCGAAAGGCTATTTACAATTTGTACAGACACCAGATGGCAGTTATAAGAGTCGAGGGGTATGAAAGGGAAGCAGTGGTTGGGAAGGGAGTGAGACAGGGTTGTAGCCTATCCTTGATGTTATTCAATCTGCATATTGAGCAAGCAATAAAGGAAACAAAAGAAAAGTTCGGAGTAGGTATTAAAATCCATGGAGAAAAAAATAAAAACTTTGAGATTCGCTGATGACATTGTAATTCTGTCAGAGACAGTAAGGGACTTGAAAGAGCAGTTGAACGGAATGGACAGTGTCTTGAAAGGAGGGTATAAGATGAACATCAACAAAAGCAAAACGAGGATCATGGAATGTAGTCGAATTAAGTCGGGTGATACTGAGGGAATTCGATTAGGAAATGAGACATTTAAAGTAGTAAAGGAGTTTTGCTATTTGGGGAGCAAAATAACTAATGATGGTCGAAGTAGAGAGGATATAATATGTAGACTGGCAATGGCAAGGAAAGCGTTCCTGAAGAAGAGAAATTTGTTAACATCGAACATAGATTTAAGTGTCAGGAAGTCGTTTATGAAAGTCTTTGTATGGAGTGTAGCCATGTATGGAAGTGAAACATGGACGATAAATAGTTCGGACAAGAAGAGAATAGAAGCTTTCGAAATGTGGTGCTACAGAAGAATGCTGAAGATTAGATGGGTAGATCACATAACTAATGAGGAGGTATTGAATAGAATTGGGTAGAAGAGAAGTTTGTGGCACAACTTGAATAGAAGAAGGGATCAGTTGGTAGGGCATGTTCTGAGGCATCAAGGGATCACTAGTTTAGTATTGGAGGGCAGTGTGGAGGGTAAAAATCATGGAGGGAGGCCAAGAGATGAATACACTAAGCAGATTCAGAAGGATGTAGGTTGCAGTAGGTACTGGGAGATGAAGAAGCTTGCACAGGACAGAGTAGCATGGAGAGGTGCATCAAACCAGTCTCAGGACTGAAGACCACAACAACAACAACAACTAGTTCTTTGGCTCTTCAGTGTATGAAGTGTATGACAGCGTACCCTAACTGCCATATGCCATTCCTTCCATCTTTAGAAAGTGAAATAAACTTCGTATTTTGTAGTGATGTACAGGGACTAATGATAGCTATGGGCATTATTTATGAAAGTGATCAGTGGAGGCTGTTCATCGACTCCTCAAAAGTAAGTCTCCAGTGTGTGCTACTGCAAAATGGCAGTGTGTTGCCATCGATTACGACTGCGTATGCACCTTACATGAAAGAAACTTACGACAACTTGAAACAGTTGTTATTGCGATTGGACTGTGACAAGTTTAAATGGCTGATTGCCAATACTCTGAAAGTCATAGGCATGTTACTTGGGCTACTATATGACTACACTAACTTCTATTGCTCCCTGTTCCTCGGAGATAGCCCTGACAAAGCACTTCATTACAAAAAGAACGACTGACCTATGAGTCTGTCACTTGAACCAGGATCGCACAATGTTGTGCACGAAACCAAGAACGTAATTCTCCCTGCTCTTCATATAAAATTTGGCCTAATGAATAACTTCGTTAAAGCCATGGACAATACTGGGGAAGATTTTCTCTATCTTCCAGGTCTTAGTGAGGCGACAGTAGAAGCAGAGATTTTCATGGGTCTACAGATACACAAACTGTACAAAAATGAGCATTTCAACACCATCCTGACAGGTAATGAAAAGTTAGCTTGGACTGCCTTTGTTCAAGAGTCAACAATCTTTCTATGGAATAAGGATGCTGCAAACTGTAAGGATTTTGTAGCAAATGTTCTGCACTGCTACGTTAGACTGGGGTGCAACATGTCCTTAAAGTCATGTTACCTAGATTCCCATAGGGACTTCGTTCCTGAAAACTATGATTCTGTAATCGGCCAGTACCTAAACTGCTTCCACCAGCAAATTTTGGACATGGGACTGAGATACTAGGGAAAATGGAATGCAACAACGTTAGCCGATTACTGCTGCCCACTGATCAGGGAATCACCAGCAGAAAACTGCAAATGCGAAGCAAAGCTGTTGCGCCGTGAGTGACCTCACTTGGAGGAATAACACCGAGCTAAATACATGCAAAAGCTTATATAGGCAATAACGTATAGTTATCATAACTTCAAAACGAGAGCTAATCTTGCACTTTCATTAACATTTTCGTTATCGGCACACCCGAGAACATAAAGATTAGCTGTTTTCATGCCAGTTACAGAAAAAAAGTAAAATTTCGTTGGCTAGTGTCATTAATACAAATTAACAACATTTTGCTATTAACATCTACAGGTATACACACCCTGCATTGTGATACTGTGGTTTTCATATCTGTATCCGAACTATTAATGCACTGATAGTAACAGCTCTTATTCAATATCACCATTAATGTTATTCTTCATAGATGTTTATTCAAACTAAATCAATTACGTAAATTTGTTTCATTTGGAATGAAATAGTACATTTAAGCGGTTGAAACTTGTGCATAACTATGTTGTTCAGTCATGCCGATGAAAGTACAAATAAAATACATATAATTCCTAATTTTCTGTTGCTTATTGCTTATTTATCTGAACTGTTGGTTGATTTATTCTTTCTTTGGTGGGAAATGTGTTGGAAAATGAAAAAAATGAGGGCAATGTGTATGGCTTCAGTTTTTTTCTGATCCAAAAGCTTCCATGTCAAAAAATTCACATGTAAAATGTTTATTGCTTAGCTTTGTGTAATCATTTGCTTTAAAATTCTTCCTTTTCAAGGCAAGAGAACTAGGATTACATTGTATGTCATTAGCGAGAAAACCGTTACTAGTATAGGGAGTAGGTGAAAAGAAGTTATAAGATCCGTAACATGAACAAGAAATGCTACCAGTCCACGAAATTAATTTCATTAATTTCCGAATTTGTTTTTATGGACATACAAAATTACTCTTGTCATTACATATATACACTCGCATGTACTCGATATCACTCCTTAGTTTCAGCCATATACTTCACCGACTCAATCTGAAAGAGTGTGTGGCGACTCTCTCATCGCAATATTCGCTAGCAGACGACCCTCTCCAAATCGCTCATGCTGCAGCGCATCCTAGGAGGTGGGAATGTTTTTTCGTCTGCCCCCACGACTAGCTCCCACGAATAGCTGTGGAGGAGTTTCTGTCCATGTGCGAATCAGTCATTCTTTTGCGTATGCTAGTGATGTCCAGTTGGAATGTGTAGGATCTTAAGCTGCGTCACACACGCAATTACAGTAACGCTATAGCTAATAGCATACTGCAGTGGCACGGCAGCAGCACGTCCGAAAAACCACTTTTCAGTGGAGTCACTCAAGTTCCCGAACTTTTGTCATGCGACAAAAAGTTCAACTCGGTCATATGGCTCAAATGGCTCTGAGCACTATGAGACTAAACATCTGAGATCATCAGTCCCCTAGAACTTAGAACTACTTAAACCTAACTAACCTAAGGACAGCCGGCCGGTGTGGCCGTGCGGTTAAAGGCGCTTCAGTCTGGAACCGCGTGACAGCTGCGGTCGCAGGTTCGAATCCTGCCTCGGGCATGAATGTGTGTGATGTCCTTAGGTTAGTTAGGTTTAATTAGGTCTAAGTTCTAGGCGACTGATGACCTCAGAAGTTAAGTCGCATAGTGCTCAGAGCCATTTGAACCATAACCTAAGGACATCACACACATCCATGCCCGAGGCAGGATTCGAAGACTGAAGTGCCTAGAACCGCTCGGCCACAACGGCCGGCCAACTCGGTTATAATTTGTGACGTCACTCTCCTGTCACCAGTCCTCCATCATGGCTGTATTTCGAAACAGAGAATTCTGTTGCAGTTACTGTGGAGAAATTGCTGCTGTACTCCATTTGATTTCAGTGTGTTTCCACATTATAACTGAGAAAAACTCAAAATAGTGGTCGGAAGATACGCTTACGCAGTATGTGGAGCAACAGGCACATCCTAATGTTACTTTTAAAATTTCTGTAGCAGTGAGTGTGTGTGTCTGTGTGTGCGTGTGTGTGTGTGTGTGTGTGTGTGTGTGTGTGTGTGTGTGCAATATTTGCAAACGAATGGTGATGTATTCCACAACCTTGAAATATTTATTGTTGAATAAACAAAGGAACTTAATAAGTAGCCAAAAACTAGTGTTGTATAAACCTCTTGGTTTATGAGACCAAGCACTGTATAAATTGTGGATTATATATGGGAAATAGCAACTGAGTGTGATATGACAGCTGTTAAACTAAAAATTAGTTATTCGAAATGCCTGCATCAATGAATACAATAAGATTCTAAAATCTTGGAAGAGAGGAGTATCTGCAGATGATATTTTCGTGCCAACTGTTGGTTAGTTTGCCATAGCAGATAGCATTTTCCTCTTCAAGCGTTTTTTCTTTTGTAAATGTGTTTCTGGGCCCGGACAATTTTATGAAATGGATAAATTGCTACTCAACATGTAGTGGAGATGCTAAGTCACAGACAGGTAAAATAGAAAAACTGCTAAACAAGTAAGCTTTTTGCCAAAAGGCCGTCTTCTGGATTAGATAACATACACACACACTCATGCAAACGCCACTCACAAAGCCACGACAACTATGTCTGGCTGCTAAAGTCAGTCTATCCTTTCCATAATATTGTAATTATGCCATGCTGGATTTTCCATTGTTTGATTTTTGCCTTTCCAGGCTCAGATTTATTCCTGCATGAAATCTGTTTTTGGATCCAACATTTGGGTTTCATCTTCCTTCTGTTTGACTCATGTCACAACTCTATTACCGTAACCTGCACTGCAACGTTAATACCTACCTACCGTAGGTGGACATAAGCTTTCAGCACATGTAATTAGGGACACTATGGAGAGACGAGGAGTTGCCATATATGTTAAAATCTGTCATTGTGTTAAAAATCAGGAAACTAAAAAAAAAATGTGTAGAGCAATATGCAGAAGTATGTGCATGTGAGCATAAACTAAATAATGGTATTTTTATAATTGTAGCAGTTTCTAGGTCCCCATTGGGAAATTTTCAGCTATTTTTGAAAAACTTGGATTCTTTGTTGTGCTATCTGTCAGACAGAGGGAAGAAAATTATTGTTTGTGGGGATTTCAATGTAGATTTCCTGAAAGAGCCCGATTAGAAAGCTTGATCTTGAAGTATTACTTGGTTCTTTCAATTTGTTGTCGGTTACTGATTTTCCCATTCGGGTGGTACTGGAAAGCAGCACAGTAACAGATAATGTTTTTATAGACCCAGATAAATTTAATTAAAAAAACATTTCCTGTTAAGAATGGTCTGTCAGCTCATGATGCACAGCTAATTACAGTACATGACATAGCTCCCTACAGTAATACAAAACAGTCCTCGAAAATAGTGCATTCAATTAACGATTTAACAATTGAAAATTTTAGGGAAAGCTTACTACAGTTAAACTGGGATGAAGTGTTCAGGCAACCTAATGCTAATTTAAAATATAACCTATTTCATGGTGCCTTTGTGAGTATATTTGAAAACGGATTCCTAATAAAACAGTGAAATGAAATTGTAAGAAACCATCTAAAAATCCAAGGCTTACTAAAGGGATAAAAACATCTTGTAAACAGATAAGGGAAATGTATCTTATAGCTAGGAGGAGTAATGATCCAGAAACAGTGAAACATTATAAAAACTACTGCACTGTATTAAGAAAAGTTATTAAAAAGTCCAGAAGTATGTGTATTATGTCTGAAATTAACACATCTGATAATAAAATTAAAATCATTTGGAATATTGTTTAATGGAAACAGGGCAACTGGGAGCACAGGGAGACAGTATTTCTATCAAACTCAATGAAAAGTTTGTTAACAAGAAGTCAAAAGTAGCAAACGAAAATAGGATACAGCTATTCATTAGAAAATGAAATTCAGTATATGGAAGAGCCAATACCTATGCAATTTGATAAAACTGAAATTCATCCCACCTCTCCTATTCTTTACAGACGAATGGAAAAACTGGTGGAAGCTGACCTCGGGGAAGATCAGTTAGGATTCCGTAGAAATGTTGGAACACATGAGGCAATACTGACCCTACGACTTACCTTGGAGAATAGATTAAGGAAAGGCAAACCTACCTTTCTAGCATTTGTAGACTTAGAGAAAGTTTTTGACAATGTTGACTGGAATACTCTCTTTCAAATTCTGAAAGTGGTTGGGATAAAATACAGGGAGCGAAAGGCTATTTACAATTTGTACAGAAACCAGATGGCAGTTATAAGAGTCGAGGGACATGAAAGGGAAAGGGAAGCAGTGGTTGGGAAGGGAGTGAGATAGGGTTGTAGCCTATCCCCGATGTTATTCAATCTGTATATTGAGCAAGCAGTAAAGGAAACAAAAGACAAATTTGGAGCAGGAATTAAAATCCATGGAGAATAAATAAAAACTTTAAGGTTCGCTGGTGACACTGTAATTCTGTCAGAGACAGCAAAGGACATGGAAGAACCGCTGAACGAAATGTACAGTGTCTTGAAAGGGCGATATAAGATGAACATCAACAAAAGCAAAACGAAGATAATGGAATGTAGTTGAATTAAATCGGGTGATGCTCAGGGAATTAGATTAAGAAATGAGACGCCTAAAGTAGTAAATGAGTTTTGCTATTTGGAGAGCAAAATAACTGATGATGGTTGAAGTAGAGAGGACACAAAATGCAGACTGCCAATGGCAAGGAAAGCGTTTCCGAAGAGAAGAAATTTGTTAACATTGAGTATAGATTTAAGTGTCAGGATGTCGTTTCTGAAAGTATTTGTATGCAGTGTAGCCATGGGGACGATAAATAGTTTGGACAAGAAGAGAATAGACGAGTTCGAAATGTGGTGCTACAGAAGAATGCTGAAGATTAGATGGGTAGATCACATAACTAATGAGGAGGTATTGAATAGAATTGGGGAGAAGAGAAATTTGTGGCACAACTTGACTAGGGAAGGGATCGCTTGGTAGGACATATTCTAAGGCATCAAGGGATCACCAGGTTAGTATTGGAGGGCAGCGTGGAGGGTAAAAATCGTAGAGGGAGACCAAGAGATGAATACACTAAACAGATTCGGAAGGATGTAGGTTGCAGTAGGTACTGGGAGATGAAGGAGCTTGCACAGGATAGAGTAGCATGGAGAGCTGCATCAAACCAGTCTCTGGACTGAAGACCACAACAAGAAAACAACTCCTATTGAAATTAGAAAAATATAAAGTCACTTAAAAGTGAAAGCTCACATGGCATTGATGGCATTTCCAACAGAGTACTAAAAGCTTGTTCCCAACAGGTAAGTGGGATTTTCAGCCACATATGTAGTAGCTCACTGAAACAGGGCATTTTTCCAGATAGACTGAAATACGCTATTGTTAAACCATTGCATAAAAAGGGGATAAGTCTGATGCTAACAACTACTGCCCAATCTCACTTCTGACATCTATATCCAAAATTCTTGAAACAGTAATGTAGTCAAGAGTAACATCACATAATTGTAAAACTGAAGTACTGTAAGGGTCTACGGATTGCGCGCAGCCGTACCGTGCGTTAACACGCGCTCGCTAGCCGGCCTGTCTGGAATGCTGACGATTTACTTGGTCAGTAAATGCGCGTTGGGCCGCACTGCGACACGGAGTATGCCATTGGCCGACGTCCGCAGCGCGCAGTATTAACTAGCGCGGCCTCGGGCGTGAATATCTCTCTTTTCTTAGTTCACCATGGAGCCTTCCGATACGACCGTAATTAGCCGGTGTTAGGATGTCAGACACAGTGATGATGGGTGCGCATAGCGTGCGTGTTTTATAATCCGCCTTTGTTAATAAAACTGTTTAAACTTACTTCTCGTGTTCGCGTATTGCCATACCTCAAGGACCCACCGCTTACAAATCCTGACAAATAATCGCGTAATCATTATCCGGGGCAGCAGCACAGACTAACCCCCCTTATAGAAGTGGTGTCAGCATGGGGATAGTTATGGAAAACCTACAGTCCTGAAGAGGCGCAGTACAACGTGAACTTCGAGCAGCAGCAGCGTTAACATCTTCCAACTACGTGGAGACATCCAACGCTGGAATTCAGGTTGGTCTACTCCAGTTTGGCCAGAATACGAAAGGCAGTGATGGATTTTTATTTTACATTTGAGTGACTCATTGGCGTTAAATTAGACGAAATGTCGCAATCCAATGAGAGTAACGTTGTCGATCTACAAACCGATATTAATGAACTGCAAGAAGAGATTCGGCAGTTAAAAGCAGAAAGAAGCGAGCGTAACATTCTGAGAGACTTGTCAAATGATACTTCATGCAGTACAGGTACAACTACAATAAATACACTCCTGGAAATTGAAATAAGAACACCGTGAATTCATTGTCCCAGGAAGGGGAAACTTTATTGACACATTCCTGGGGTCAGATACATCACATGATCACACTGACAGAACCACAGGCACATAGACACAGGCAAAAGAGCATGCACAAGGTCGGCACTAGTACAGTGTATATCCACCTTTCGCAGCAATGCAGGCTGCTATTCTCCCATGGAGACGATCGTAGAGATGCTGGATGTAGTCCTGTGGAACAGCTTGCCATGCCATTTCCACCTGGCGCCTCAGTTGGACCAGCGTTCGTGCTGGACGTGCAGACCGCGTGAGACGACGCTTCATCCAGTCCCAAACATGCTCGATGGGGGACAAATCCGGAGATCTTGCTGGCCAGGGTAGTTGACTTACACCTTCTAGAGCACGTTGGGTGGCACGGGATACATGCGGACGTGCATTGTCCTGTTGGAACAGCAAGTTCCCTTGCCGGTCTAGGAATGGTAGAACGATGGGTTCGATGACGGTTTGGATGTACCGTGCACTATTCAGTGTCCCCTCGACGATCACCAGTGGTGTACGGCCAGTGTTGGAGATCGCTCCCCACACCATGATGCCGGGTGTTGGCCCTGTGTGCCTCGGTCGTATGCAGTCCTGATTGTGGCGCTCACCTGCACGGCGCCAAACACGCATACGACCATCATTGGCACCAAAGCAGAAGCGACTCTCATCGCTGAAGACGACACGTCTCCATTCGTCCCTCCATTCACGCCTGTCGCGACACCACTGGAGGCGGGCTGCACGATGTTGGGGCGTGAGCGGAAGACGGCCTAACGGTGTGCGGGACCATAGCCCAGCTTCATGGAGACGGTTGCGAATGGTCCTCGCCGATACCCCAGGAGCAACAGTGTCCCTAATTTGCTGGGAAGTGGCGGTGCGGTCCCCTACGGCACTGCGTAGGATCCTACGGTCTTGGTGTGCATCCGTGCGTCGCTGCGGTCCGGTCCCAGGTCGACAGGCACGTGCACCTTCCGCCGACCACTGGCGACAACATCGATGTACTGTGGAGACCTCACGCCCCACGTGTTGAGCAATTCGGCGGTACGTCCACCCGGCCTCCCGCATGCCCACTATACGCCCTCGCTCAAAGTCCGTCAACTGCACATACGGTTCACGTCCACGCTGTCGCGGCATGCTACCAGTGTTAAAGACTGCGATGGAGCTCCGTATGCCACGGCAAACTGGCTGACACTGACGGCGGCGGTGCACAAATGCTGCGCAGCTAGCGCCATTCGACGGCCAACACCGCGGTTCCTGGTGTGTCCGCTGTGCCGTGCGTGTGATCATTGCTTGTACAGCCCTCTCGCAGTGTCCGGAGCAAGTATGGTGGGTCTGACACACCGGTGTCAATGTGTTCTTTTTTCCATTTCCAGGAGTGTAGTTTTTCATTATTGCCATCAGTACCAGTGTTTAGCGGGAAACCCGAAGATGATGTGAAAGTGTTTTTTCGTAAACTTGAAGGTGCCGCCTTGGTAGGATCATGGACAGATTCCGATAAGCTAGTGGTTGCCAAATTAAGAATTCAGGGAGCAGCACAAGATTTCGTTAGCGTGGAGCCTACTTGCGTGAAAACAGAAAATTACAATGAGTTTAGAACGATTGTTGTTCAGAGATTTAAACGTAAAAACGCGATCAGGATTTACAGAGAGCATCTTCACAGTTTGCGAATGCGATGAGACGAACCTATCGAGCAGTTTGACGACGGAATTCGAAACGTCAACGCTGAAACGTACGAGTTAGTAGAAGATGAAAATGAAAATCGAATTCAGTTGTTCGAAGCCGACCAGAGAGCCTGGACACATTCATTCATGGGTTGCATGGAGAAGAAGTAAGCAAAGCTGTTAGATTGGCGAGATGTAAAACGTTTCAGGAAGCATTAGAATCAGCTGTTGGTTTCGTTGAAGCACTAAGACGACCGAATGAGATGCAGAAACAAGAGCGTAGAGTTTTCAACACAACAGTACAATGCTACAGATGCCATAAGCTGGGTCACAAGCGTAAGCATTGTAAAGAGAATCGAATCTGCTATCATTGCGGGATGCAGGGTCATGTTTCGAGAGATTGTCGCAACAAGAAGGAAGGTAATGCGAACAACAGACAATCTGCCAGATCTTTAAACGAGTAAGGGGACGTACGTGCCACCACTCCGTACGCCCTTGTCAGAGACAGTGATTCTTGTTAGTTCCAGAGAAAATAAGACCGAAAATGACTTCGTGATAGGTGCTGTATATCGTGGGAGAAACATCAAGCTACTTATTGACACAGGAGCACAGGCCTCATTAATGTGGTGTTGCATAGATAAACGGGATAAATTGAAACCGCCGCAATTAAAAGTGCGAGGGTTAAACGGAGGAAAGCTACGTAACTATGGAGAAGTTGACGTAGAATTAATTCTTGGCAAGGCCAAGATGAAGGGGAAAATAAAGATAAATACACAGCAAGGGTGCAAGTAGTTTCAAATAACGAAACGCGTTATGACGGTGTACTTGGATTTGATTTCTTGTCCGCTAACGAGGCAGAGATATTTGTCGCAGAAAGAAGGATCAGACTAGGCCGTAGTAACTACAACGTAGGAAATCGTTCTTCAGATCGTACTCAAATGAGCAGCAATACTGACGTCGTGGGAATGGACCGCCCAAACGATGCATCAGTTCAAACCGTCCGAGTCGATGTTCAAATTAATCAGCCTCAGCAAATTCCCAAGGGAGCAGGAAAGACAGTCTACGTTGAAGTTAAGTCACCCGGATGCAAGGAAGGAACTTTGTTATTAATTGAGTGAGTTATTGGATACAATGCATTGTTATGTTGCTAGAAGTGTAGGTGTCGCTACAGTGGTGAGACAGAATGACGCAAAAGTCCCGGTTACAATAACGAATATGAGCAATGAGGATGTTGTTTTGCCACGAGGAACGAAAGTTCCTGAAGTGTGGAGCGTAAGTAAAAATGATGTAATACAGATTCCAGATGAGGTAACAAATGCTGCAGTTATAAATACAGATTTTTGTAACAGTACCGTAAAATTGCAATGAGGAGACGAAGTTAATAATGAACTGAAGCGCAAGATTTGGGAAAAGATAGAACATTTGACAGTTTATGAACAGAAGAAAAATGTTCAAATGTGTGTGAAATCTCGTGGGACTTAACTGCTAAGGTCATCAGTCCCTAAGCTTACACACTACTTAACCTAAATTATCCTAAGGACAAACACACACACCCGTGCCCGAGGAAGGACTCGAACCTCCGCTGGGACAAGCCGCACAGTCCATGACTGCAGCGCATTAGACCGTTCGGCTAATCCCGCACGACGAGGAACAGAAGATTTTGGCGCCTATTTTGCTGGAGTATGCAGATTTATACCGAGAACGTGCAAATTTACCTGTCACTCATTTAGTTCAGCATCGTATTCACACAGGGAATGCTGCCCCAATCACACAGAAACCTTACTAAATACCATTTAGTCAAAGAGAGTTGGTAGAAGACATGGCTAAAGAAGAATTAGAAGCCGGAATTATAAAACCAAGATATCCTTTAGACCCACCGTGGTGTTTGCCTGTTGTAATTGTAAAGAAGAAATCAATTTCAGGAGAACCACAGTTCCATTTTTGTGTTGATTACCGATCTTTGAATTCTGTGACCACACCCGACATTTACCCCTTACCAAATTTATTGCAAACCTTGGATTACTTGGGCAGATGTCGAATTTTTTCAGTATGTGATTTAACAAGTGGTTATTACCAGTTAACAGTGCATCCAGATCATCAAGCAAAAACCTCATTTGTAACGGCAACAGGAGTATACAAGTATCTTCGTATGCCATTTGGACTTCGTAATGCTCCAGCTACATTTCAACTCCTGATTCAGTTTTACGAGGGCTCGCCCCAACACAAGCACTTGTTTACCTTGATGATTTAATAATTTTTGGTGAAAATATGAAACAGTATACTGAGAGATTACAAGCTGTTTTTGAGCGTATCAGAAGTGAAAACCTGTCTTTATCAATAGATAAATGTCATTTTGCACAAAGTAAAGTAAACTACCTAGGTCATGTTATAACCAGTGAAGGTGTTCGACCTGATCCAAAATTAATTGAAGATGTAAAGAATTTTCCTGAACCACAGAATTTGAAAGAACTACAATCATCTTGGGACTGTCAAATTTCTACAGACAATTCATGGCCAGTTATGCGAACATAGCACGTCCAATGGTACAGCTACTGAAGAAAGGAGCCACATTTAATTGGTCAACAGAATGCAAAAAGGCAGTGGAGGAGCTTAAAACTGCTGTAACCATAGCCCCAGTGTTAGCCTATCTGGATTTCAGTAAACCTTTTATTCTTTCACCCAATGCATCCAATTTTGCCATAGGTACAACCTTGTCTCAAGAAGTTGATGGTCATGAACATCCAATCTCATTTGCTTCCAGACAATTAAACAAAGCAGAATGTAATCATACTACTACTGAGAAGGAACTTTGTGCTTTGGTTTTTGGTATAACACATAACAGATGCTTCTTAACAGGAAGAGAATTTACAGTTATTACAGATCATTCCGCACTTAAATGGTTATTGAGCTCAAAAGATCCAATTTTCAGATTAAAAGATGGGCATTAACTGAGTGAGTACCAATTCAAGGTTATTGACCGACCTGGTAAATAACATGTGAATGCTGATGGAATGAGTCGACAAGTAAATGTTTGTGTTACAATAAGTCGAGAAGAAGAGTTAAAGGCACCTCAAGAAGAAGATCCACAATGCAAATTATGGAAAAATGATCAACATTTTGTCAAAATAGATGGGTTATTGTACAAAATCACTAGTAAAGGAAACCGCCTAGTTATTCCAGAAAGCATGGAAGAGCAAATCATGAGAGAGCAACACAATTCTTTATTATCAGGAAGTTGCAGTAAAAAAGCAACAAACATTAAAGTAGCTTAAATGTTTTGGTGGCCGAGTCGCAAAGCTGACGTTTTCCAGTTTGTTTCATAATGTGATTCCTGTAACAGATGAAACAATGTAGGAAAAAGTAGAGCGCCATTGCAAGAACTGCCAGAAACAAGTGAACCATTTGAACGAGTAGGACTAGATGTCGTAGGACCATTGCCTAAGAATAAAAATGGAAACAAATACATATTGACAATGTTAGATAATTTCTCTAGATACCTTCTCATGATACCAATACCTGATCGAAGCACTGAGACTATAGCTAAAGTTTTTGTAAAAGAATGGATTCGTAAGTCTGGATCACCATTAAGTATAATTAGTGATCAAGGAGCGAATTTTATTAGTGAATTACTTAAGCAGACTTGCAAGCTCATGCAAATAACTCACTTAAGGGCTACACCAGCACACCTGAATGAAATGGAAGAGTCGAGTGGGTCCACAGAACAATTACTAAAATGGTTAGCCATTATGTGAGCAGCAAACACTACAATTGGGAGTTTGTTTACCATACTTGGTAAGTTGTTACAATGATAAAATGCACAGCTCAACTGGCCTAAGTCCATATGAGATTGTCTACGGAAGAAGAATGCATTCACCCTTGGACTTTGCACGATTGACTGCCAGAAACAGCAATGAGCATGTAAGGGATCTAGCACGCAAGCTAAAGGAACCATGGAGGGGAGTGAAACAGCAGAATCATCAATCCTTTATTTAGCAAGCAAGACAACACGACCACCAAACAGCAGTGCCACAGTATCGACTTGGAGATCTTGTGTATCTGAGCAACGTGGTGTTAAAGAAGAGTCAAGTCAAAAAGTTTAAGAAGTTTTGGGAAGGACCATATCCAATCTTGGAGCTGTTGTTGCCAGTCACTATTAAGCTCCAACTGCCCTTTCGTTCGATTGTCGTTCATGTCAATCGTGTAAAGCCATTTATGGGTAGATTTCCTGTAGTATTGCAAGACGACGAGGACCGACCGAGAGGCAGACCTGCTGTTCTCAAACCCAGGAAGCGAGAATCGCGAGGTCGCAGTCCAGACTTCGAGGCCAAGGCATCGTCACGTTCCGAGCGATCCTGCTCCAGACACCCCTACAATCTGCATAAACGTGTGTAGTGTGTGAGAGTGCAATGCGTGTGTTTATTTCAGTCACGTGCTTATGTGAATGTGTTTTGAAAATTTAGTATTGAAGCTATTGCATGAGTGCACAAGTGAAATTAAATGTTTTATTCCACAGGTTACCCCAAGAAACTCATTTATTTTATGTTCATTGTTAACTCTATTATTTAGAACTAATTAACCATGTTCATTTATATTCTACCACTTGCTATGATAGTGTATTCTACTAATGCTGTAGTACTAGCACCACAGAGTACAGGTGTTTTGTTTGAACCATGATCAGACACGGTAGTTTCAACAGGTAATACAAAACTTGTCCTCAAATACAATCTGAGTGAAATCCAGCAATAGTTCAATTCTGTAAAGAAGCAAATTGACCTAATTCGTTCTGTTAAGGGTAATGATGCAATTTTGGAAATGGGTAAATCTTGGTATAATAACTGGATCACAGCCAAAATGCAGGTAGAGTCTACATTTGCTAATTATGAACAAGAGATTTATTGTTTTTTAAAGCTTTTGCCTCATAAAACTTTAATTAGGCGTAAACGAGCCTGGTTTGATTTTGGAGGGAGTATCCTTTGTACTGTATTTGGTACTTTAACTAGTCGAGATCTACTGGAAGTTAAAGGCAAAATATTAGCTCTTGGACAACAGTCCAGTACAGATTCAACTAACCTCTCTAATGAAATTATCTTATTAAAGAATATGCAAAGAACCGTTACTAACCACACAGTTTCCATTAAACAGATTGTAAAGCAATTAATCTCACATTTCCACGTACTTCTTAATGAAACGAACACAAATATCCAAGAACTATTCCAAGGATTAAATGCTGTGAGGGCACACTTAGATTTAAACACTGTTTTGTTAAGGATTACTGATAGTTTATCAAATGGTAGAATTGATGCCCTTAACCTAGGAACAGCCTTAGAAAGTAGTTCAAATGATTGTCTGAGCAGTGTACTACTACATCCAGAACAATTTTTACAGATCTTACTGTCAATTGAACGAAAGCTAGATGAAACATATACCATCACTTACCCTGTTAACTCTTACAATTTATATGCTTACTATAAATTAACCACCACACACTCCTTAATGATTGAAGATGAATTAACTGTTATTGTTTCTATTCCCATTGCTAGATCAAAGTATAATTTTGAAATGTATAAGATTTATACTTACCCTGTGAAATGGAGACAGGCAGGTATTCATGTAAAGCATGTACTGAATGATTATCTACTGATAAGCAAGGATCGAAGATATTTTGTGTCCCTAAATGAAAATGATTTGCATATGTGTAAACGTTGTCATAAGTTAATTTGCCATGGATCAGCAGTATTCTTAGACAGTAGAGTGTACAACATTGAGAAAGAATTGTTTATGAATCATCCCTAAAGAGATGATTGCCCTAGAATTGTAACGCATCTTTATCATCCATTTCTTAAACGATGTTCTGAAGGTATCATTTTCTCATTTAACTCGACCCTTGATGTCACATTTACATGTAAAGACTATGATACACCTGAGCTACCCTTTACACTAAAATTGAACAATAGTGGATTAATCTTGTATGCCACACATTGCGATTTATCATGTGAACTATTTGATATGCCTAGTGTGTTGCCAACTACATTTCATGCAACTAGACATTTGCCATTAACTAGAATGTTATCTGTTTATTACAATGATTCATACATATTAACACATGGAAAGCATTCCTTATCAAGTTTTTATGAAGACAATAATTTGATTAAGGACATCCATGAAAGTGTAATCCCTTCAAATAATGAGTTAAATTTCATTGAAACAGCAATACAATAGAAGTAGTAACTGTAAGAAAAATGAATTAATTATTTTGTGCAAAGAAAACTTATGTTAAAGTGACACATCCACATCATTACGAAATGTTGTATTCATGATCTATGTAACAAGTATTAATGTATGTATGACGCCATATTGAAAACTGTGTAACCACGTAGAATTTTTGGCATCCTGTATAGCTCACAGTGCCACTACAGAACGCCATGCCACAAGCTGTGGCGTCACATTAGTAATGTGAGCGAAGCCGGATTTACAACCCTTCTGGATAGAAAGTGCTACGATATAGTTCCCGAGTGCTATGCCCTTGATCCCGAACGAACTGCCCGGTAAAGTCGGTCTGTTGTTGCTGAATGGCGACTAGTTGTGTGGGCGCTCAACCCTCCTACACACAACCAAATGACCTTTCCGACATTTAACAGCTCTTGTGCCGCTGTCAACTCTTGCCCGTGTTAATCTCTTTGGAGATTATGCCGTTCAGCCCCCTGAGGGACCGTCGAATATTAAACGAGCAGCACCATGGCACAGCACATTAACCAGAGTAGTTATCCATACTGAAACCCTCTTCATTTCCCAACGAAACCAGATGATTTTATGCTGTGCATTTCTTCAGGCATCAGTTTGCGGCGATAGCCACTACAGCACAATATTTTGTACGCACGGTCACTGAACTCATCTTGCTGTAGACGTGCGACACTTGCCTGTGTAAAGATTACGAGTGCACACACGAAACAACTAGCCGAGTGCAAAACACTTCGTCAAACAGTTTTCATGCCAGGCGGCTCGTCCACGTTAGATTTAATATGTGTTCTAAGCACGGCACATGCTACGTTTTATGTTTTTTGTGAGACTTATGAATGTCCACGTGAGTGACCAGTGTGGTGCAAATGTTGTACTTAGACTGTTTACATGCACGACAAGCACCTGGTTTTTCTGATTCACAATAATTTCTACAAGCTCCCACGAAGACTAGGCAATTGCATTTCTAAGCTTTATTTAATTGTTCTCTTTGTCTTTTTTTATATTGCACCGGACTTGTTCATTTTTTTAAGACGCTAGACATGAATTTTCTCATGTTTACTTTTTTTGTTAATGTTTCACAACTATTTTACCTATGAAGAGTTACTCATCAAATGTTGGATTCCTATATTATGTTTACCCTTGCTTATTGCACTTTATCGTATTTAGCTGCTTATAGCAGTCAAGTGAATTTAATAAAAATTGGTCTCGATTCTTTGTCTAACGTAAGCAGTAGCTCTCATAATTCCACGGTGGAGCATGCATCCTTGTCTCTCTTCCCGTCGTCCTCTTGGCTAGGGTTCATATTTTGTGTTTGCGTGAGCTGCGTCTCGGCCAGGAGAGTACTTCCATCTCATTTAATTACTGAGAGCTGTGCAACCATGTCCAGGCAGCATTTAGGCCTATCCATTTTGGTAATGATAGGTTGTCTCAGCGCTACCTGGAGCTCCGACATTATGTTTCAGTTCTAGTTGGGACGAGTTTAGACAGGAGTCGGGATAATAATCAGCTCGAATGAAATGATAATTAAATCAACACCCTAAGCTGCCGACAGCCGTTGATATACGTCAACGGGGACAGTTGAAAATGTGTGCCCAGACTGGGACTCGAACCTGGGATCTCCTGCTTACATGGCAGACACTCTATCCATCTGAGTCACCTACGGCACAGAAGATAGTGCGACTGCAGGGACTTATCCCTTTCGCGCTCCCCTTGAGACCCACATTCCCAACTTAATGTCCACACACTACATTTGTATTGCCCCTGTCCATTACACTGATTACTCGGGGCAGACAATCTTACCGAGTCCCGTAAGAGTTTGGGCAATACGTGTTAATCCGCACAGAAGAAGAAGGTCAATGGCCGGTTAGCCTTAACTATATGAAGATGGTATCTGTCCTTTCGGACATGTCCTAATGAACAGACACCATCATCTAATAATCAGCTCATTTTCGTCGAGGGTGGAGTGACATTCGGTAATATTTGGGTCAATCCTCAAACTTAGCACGTAGATAATCCCTGCAGTTTTAGGCTAGTTGGTACAATACCTCATTTCCACGAGTGTGTTTGCAAATTTTTTGTATTTTTAAAATAACCTTAACTTTGGTATGAAATATTACTTCCTTTCATTCATTTTTCGATAAGCAAACGTTGCACAGTGCTTCATCATTGTAATAAAAAAGCCTTTTCTTAACGTACTAAAAGAAAGGAAAACAATTGTTTATTCCACAAACCACTTGCAGATCGAATCCACCGATCAGCTGGTAGAGATGTTGGTTTCAATATAGTGACGTCATGTGGGGTATATACCATCTGTAGTCTAAAATAAGATTAGTTTTGTTGCTGTGTGATGTAATATATCTGACTGAGTGACTGTGATGTGGTTTTTTAATTGGATTTTCAGGCAAGATGGCGATCATTGAAGATATAAAAATAGTGAGCTCCGCATATAATAGCAAAAAAGGCGTATGTGTTTCATCTGTCCGAGAAATACAATGCAGTACCGGTATGTGATGATATGTGCACTGTGTGCAGTAAAAAACACTGGAAGAAAAGATCAAGTAAATCCGTCTGTAAGCACAAATAACAGTGATCGGCTCGGAAAACACAGTTCTTTGCAGCGAAATAAAAACGAAATATTTCGTGAAATAGCTACAAAAGACAAAATCATTAACATACTGTGTGTCGATAAAATAAAGCTACAGGAACACTTGAAATATTTACTGCAATATAACAGCACAAGTATGAGGGTGAGTCAAATGAAAACCTTAAATTTGTAATAACAAATCGAAATTTCGCGCCGTTATCCTGTAAGTCGGTAAGCGTGCTACAAACAGTGTGCAGAATGGCCTGTAGGTGGCAGCATAGTGCAGATGCACACATATCATCGCAGTATCAGTAATTCAGTATGCACCAAGGAAGAACAGCGTTCTGTTATTCGGTTTTTGCGTAGTGAAGGTGTGAAACGTATTGAAATTCATCGACGAATGAAGGTTCAGTACGGTGATGCATGTTTGTCACAGCAGCAAGTCTCCAAAATGGAGTAGGAAGTTTGCAAATGGTGTGACTTCAATGGAAGATGCTCCTCATCCAGGTCAGGTACAACGAGTTGTGACTCCGCAGGACATTGCAGCAGTTGAATCCATAGTGAAGGAAAACCGCCGAGTGACACTGAATGACATTGCAGCATGTTTACAGATTAGTCATTGGTCAGCACACCACATTGTGCATGATGTGCTCTGGGTTCACAAAGTGTCTGCAAGATGGGTGCCACGGCAGCTGACTCCTGAAATGAGAGAACGACGTGTTGATCCTTGTGAAGAACTTCTTCGGAGCTTTGAATGAGAAGGTGATGGCTTCCTTGCAAGAATCGTTACTGGGGACGAAACGTGGCTTCACTTCCACCAACCGGAAACGAAGAGAGCGAGCAAGGAATGGCGCCATTCCTCATCACCAAAAACAAAGAAGTTTCGAACAGAACTATCAACAGGAAGGTTATGCTGACTCTCTTTTGGGACGGAAAAGGCGTCATTTTGTAGCATTATATGCCTACAGGGACCACTGTCGCCAGTGCATCATACACAGATCTCCTAAAAAAAAATCATCTGCGACCTGCAATCAAATCAAAGCGATGTGGATTGCTGTCATCAGGTGTCCTTTCGCAATATGAAAATGCAGGGCTCCACACTGTCCGTACAACAGTTGCAACAATCACAGACCTGCATTTTGAGTGTCTTCCTCATCCACCATAGTCACCAGATCTTGCCCCAAGTGATTTCCGTATGTTTGGGCCACTCAAAGACGCAATGGGAGTAAAGAAGTTCCTTTCTGATGAAGAGGTACGTCACGCAGTGCGTGAGTGGTTGCACGGTCTACCAAAAGAATTTGTTTCTAAAGCAATTTATGCACTTTTTAAGCGCTGGAAGATTTGCATTGAACGTGGGGTAGATTATGTTGAAAAGCGATACAGCTTTGTACCACTTCTGCACAATAAATAATATTTAAAAAATATTTAAGTTTTTAATTTGACTCGCCCTCGTACATCGCAAATTACGCCAAACGAAAGTTATGGCGTGTATATTAGTCCTAAAAAGCACACTTGCAGAAAATAAAACTAAAAACTGTTCCAAGTGCCACTAGAAACTGTTTTAGGCAAACAAAAGTGCAGAAGGAAGGTGTAAAAATGGAGTCACAAACAAAAGTGCGTCTACAAACACGACGGGAAACAGAGGAAAGGAACCTTTTAATGTAAAAATACACTCAGATAGTCATAGACGTGAACTCGCGTAAATTTTACGTGAGAAACATGGTGGAAATGCTTGTAGTTATGTGAAAACGGGGCTCCGACGTACGAGATCACAAAAACTAAAGGCTGGGCCTCCATAAAAAGCAAACAAATGTACAGTAACAGTAGGAGGCGCCAACGATTTTTGCAAGGACGAATTATCTAGACATGTCATTACCAGCACAATTATACCAGGTGAAAGTGCCATTACGTCTGGCCGAAACACTGTGATCCATGGCTCCGCCTACTGGGCCGGGAGACCGACCCGGGTCGCAGAAACGGAAAGCCACCATGTTGCCAAATAGTTAGTTTGCTGCCGGACAGTATAGCTAACGGTCACGATGGCTAGCGGTGGACGACAGGTCCTGCATTCTCAAGCGAGGGAATTTGTTGTTCGTGTGTGGGATTACTTTGAAAGTGAGAGGCGTAATGAAGGACCTATTCTCCTTGTGTCAAATGTAGTGCAACGAACAGCCGACGCACGTAGTACTGGAACTGCTACAGTGAAACTTGTGACTGAGGAAAAGCATATAGGCCTTGATAGTGGTGGGAAAGCTTAACATGCCAGGTAAACGCAGAAAGGGCACAAAGCGAGTGACAGCTGTTGACAATTTTGATCAGTGTGCTATTCGGGACCATGTTTACAATTATTTATGTAAAAGTGAATTACCAACTAGGAAAAAATTGTTTCACTTCGTGAAGGAGGGCTGTTTTCCGTCGGTAAGACGTCGCTTTCTCTGGTTCTGAATTCCTTAGGCTTCAGGTATAAAACATACAAAATTCTAAATTCGTAATGGCTGCAGTTTCCTCAGAAAAATGTGCACTATTGACTTTGACAAAGTCATATTTACGGATGAGACTTGGATTAATACAAACCACAGAGTTTCACTCATTTGGACTGACGACACGAGTTCTTCAGTTCTACGACAACCAACTGGGAAAGGTGGCAGATTAATTTTTTGCCACGCTGGAACAAGTGCAGACTTCTTAAACTGTGTTTTGTGGGCTTTCGCTTCGAAGAAGTCAGGAGATTTCCATGAAGAAATGAATGCTGCGAGTTACATTTCATGGTTTCAGGATAAACTTCTTCGGAATATTCCTCCCGAGTCTATTATTATGATAGATAATGCACCTTATCATTCTACACAAGTGGACAAAGCGCCGCCTATGTCAAATAGAAAAGACGATTTGTTAAGCTGGTTGCAGCGAAATAATGTTCCTTGCACTGCTGAAATGAAAAAGACAGAGATGCTTCAGCTCGTTAGGCTTAAGAAGCCACAAACTCTTATATACACGGTTGACGGAATTGCTAGAGCTGCTGGTCACAAAGTTACTCGTTTGCCACCATACCATTGCACGTACAATGTGATTGAGCTTATTTGGGCCCAAGTGAAAGGAAATGTAGCAAGAAATAACACGCATCCACCTTTTCACAAAGCAAGGTGTTAAAATTGCTTCATTAAGCTTTGAATGAAGTTACACGAGATATGTGGCGACCCGCGGTTCTACATACGAAAAAAAATTATTGAAGACGCTTGGGAGGGAGAAGGAGTTGTGGAGACCTATACCGAAAACATTATTGTTAATCTTGGTAAAGGAGATGATGATACGAGTGCCAGCAGCAGCTCTGAGGACGAGATTTCAGCTAATCGTGAAATTTCCAACGCCTGCTCCGACCACGAGAATCTTGGCGTGTTTCCTTTATCGGATTAACGCAGTACATGGTGAGATCACAATTCAGTTATTCTTATTTAACATTCTCAAGCAGAAACGTGGACTGCCTTCTCATGTAAAGTAAGAATTTCAGGGAACTTATTTCGGCATATATCACGAGTATTTGTTACATTTATTTTAGGGTAAGATTTTAATAAATGATTCAACTTTGTAATATTCTTTGACGCTTAACAACTGCAACTTTATAGAATATGTATTACAAGAACAATCAGTGGCAATTATAGCAAACGGTAATTAATATGTTGCCATAACTACTTACTCTCTGGTATTTCTTTATTTAACCATTAGTTTTTTAAGACTCCCACACGCATGTTTCAGAACTTGTTTATAAGGTTTATTACGTCTATCAGAAATGCAGCGCTTTTAACAACAAGTCGAACTGCCAAACGGAACTGTGCAATGACACAACTACCATAAAACGTTGGAAATCTTAAGAATAAATAACAACTCACGAATCTTGAATTCTATTATGGTAGCAACTCACTTTATCAATAAATATCCTTCAGTAATAAAAATGAAAGTAAAGACACACAAAATACATTCAAAAAGTGTCGATCATATTTTCCAATCTGTCCTGCCCTATGTGTCTCGTGGAATCAAATTCCTTGACGTTAAAATGAAACGAAGTAAATTATTGAGATTGCTGTTTTGTTCAGGTGCACAAGCACGGCTATTCAGGCGCGTGTTTCAACAAAGTTGAGTATCGGAACCATACCAACTGTTGTCGCTGTTGTCTGACAGCAATGGTCTGCTGCCGCAGCCTGCGCTCAATGCCGATTGGCGCAAGCTCGACTTTAGTTGTAACACGTGAAGTATCTGTCTCTTCATGATCTCAGCTTGCACTAGGAAATATCCAGCCAAATAAATGTGACAAGGAAGAATGTGGAGTTTATTGTGCTCCTTTTACTCGCAGCAAAATATGCTGTCCAATAAGGTTCCTCCCTAACCACACACTCGGAAATCGTTTCATATAAGGAAACAAAAAGTCAAATATTTATTTCATATTTCAATTTCTAATCAGATGGAAATGAAAATGACATCGAATACTACAGAATACATTTGTATTTTTCATAAGAAAGCCCCAAAATTTGCTAAAAACGCGAAGATGAAAAAAAAATTGCGCACTGCATCACACGAAACTACTCCCTTCGACTTTGTAATCAATGTCCTTAGCCACACATGCAATTTTGTGTTTTGTGTCCATTGTCGTAGCATCTCTTGAGGACTTTTATCACTTATGTATCATTAACTGACATTCAATCATAAATGTTGACATGCTTGTGATAAATCTTCAATGCCCCATAGCCTGCAAATGGCACACTGCAGGCTAAAATACAAAACACCTAAATACTCAAAAATCAATATAGTGCATCGAGTGACATGTCTTTTTGATGTCACTTCCACTGGTATAATTCTGTTTTTAACGTGTACTATTATCTAGTGCAGCCCGCCCGGTTAGCCATGTGGTCCAACGCACTGATTTCTGGCCAGGAACGCGTGCCGGACCCCAGCACGAATCTCCCCAGCGGATTAGTGTCGAGGTCTGGTGTGTCGGCCAGTCTGTGGATGGTATTTAAGGTGGTTTTCCATCTGCCTCAGCGAATATGGGCTGGTTTTATTCAAATATCCTTCAAGAAAACAGAGACTTCACTGAACAGAATTCAGTAAGAATATTTCTAGAATTACAAAAGAGTAAATAAATATGAAACACACACCAGTCGAGCAAACCATATATATCAAACTATCACAGGTTAGCCACAACAATTATTTTGTAACACTTCTTTTCTCTCACGTCTCTAAAATGTACATGATGAACATGTAGATTCATGAGTACAACATTTGACAGTAGTTTAACAGCGCCATAGTGGGTCACACCCAGGCAGAACATATTTCAAAAATATTTTAAAAATAGTTGTATATCAATTGAAAGGGGGAAATCTGTAGATTTTTAAAATGCAAGAAAGTAAAAATTGAATCTTTCATAATTTCGAACCTTTCCAGAATCTCTTAATTCAAAAACTATTGCTGTGCACTCCTTGGCACATACCTATGAGGAAATGCAGCCACCACATATTATCAATATTTATGAGGTAAGACACTTTGACATTACAGTGTGTACAAATTAATGACATTATAGTATATTCTGCAATAATGACAGTAAATATTAATGAACATTTAAGTGTGTGATTGAACTACTATTATTTTATGAAGTCACAGTATATTATACAGAAAGAAATTCTTTCAATAACTTCATTGCAACGCATGAAATTGCTTCTAGATATGCTTCAGAAGCTCCCAGTTGTTACAACTTGTTGAAATGATGAAAAAAAAGTCACACACCTCTTTCACGTCCTTCTCCCTTACAATGTTGCACCATCTGCGCTTTGCTCAAAAAAGACCAAGAGCGATCATTTGATGACCATAATTAAACTGGCAACTTAGCCAGAAATTGACAAATTTGTGGGATATTGGTAAACTGGCTGTAAAATTGGCAAGTTGGCCGTAAAAACTGGCAAATTGGTCGTAAAATTGGTATTAAATTAATATAAATGAGAGGATGGACCAAAATGTAGCCATACGAATTGACAGGAAGTTGACAATTACCTGTATAACTGCAAAGCTGATAGAACATGTGGTTGGAAATTGGCAAAATGGCCATAATATTGGCAAACTGGTAAGCAATTCGTAGAATTTGTAGCATGCAACAAAATGAAGGCATAAAAATTGGCAGGAAATTGGCAAACTGGCCATAAAACTGATAAACTGGATGTGAAATTGACAAACTGGTCGTAAAAATTGCCAGGATATTGGGAAGGTGGCCAAAAAAAGGGGAAAATAGTGTGTAAAATTGGCAGAATATATCAAAATGCAGGTGTGTCCATTCTTGTAGGAATTGTAAATAATTAGTGGCCTTACATTAAGATACCAAATTAACTCCAACTCATCCTTTTAAGCAAGTGCGTTTGTACTCTGTAACGAAAGGATCGTTTTTTTTTGTAAATAATGACAAGACACTTTGGCATTATAAATTAATGATGTCATAGCACATTCTGGAAAATGGCAGTAAATATTAACTCCTCTAGGCGATTGGCTACCTTTCACACGTTCTGGGCACTTGCTGTAAAACCATTGCTACATGTCCTGTAGTGCCTCCATAATTTTGGAACTAAAATGTGCTCTAGGAATTAGATTTGAGAAAGCAACCTATTACTATGAGAGGGATTCAAATGAAAAGCCTAAAAGTGCTATAATATTTTTAACTGTAACAGCGAAGAAAAACTTACATGTCATTTTTCGACGTAGCCTCTCTGCCACTGAATGTATATATTCCACTGCTTTGGAAGTGCATGGATACCACAATGAAAAAATTGTTTTGGTCGTGTGTGTAGATAGTCATGCACCGCGGATTTCACCTCTTCATCACTTCTGAATTGCATATCTCCCCTTGCTTCTTTGAGCGGACAGAACAGAAGGAAGTCACTGGGAGCGACTGGTGAATAAGGAGGACGTACCAGAATTTCCTGAAGTGAGAAGTCCTCGTCATTTTACTCCTGATGCAGGATGAAGTTGATTTTTCAGCTTGTTTGAATAAGAAGTGCTGGTTACTGCCGCTCCACGCCCCATTTAATTCTCCAAAATTATTCAATTGGTATCTCACAAGAGGAAGAACATGACTTTTCCAGCAGACGGTTGAGAGTGGAATCTTTTTGGTTTCGGCGATGAACTGTGGCGCCATTCCTTGCTTGACCTTTTCGTTTCTGATTGATGATAGTGGACCCGAGTCTTATCACCTGTAACAACTTTTCCCAGAGACGCATCACTTTCGACATGGAAACGATGCAAAAGTTCCTCAGAGGCGTCGACGCGGCAGTCTTTCAATGCAGTAATCAAATGGTGTGGCGCCTATCTCGCAGGCACATTGTTGAAGTGCAGGACATTGTGAACAATCTTCTGCGCTGAATCAATACTAATCTTCAAACTTGTGGCTATCTCATTCAGAGTTACATGTCTGTTATCCTTCACAAGCTCCTCCACTATCTTGTCCGGCACTAGGCAGTGATCCAGCCCTGGTCTTGGGGCATCCTCCACAAAAGTTACACCGTTTTTAAACTTCCCACACCACTTGCACACTTGTTGCAACGACAGACACGAATTCCCGTAATGCACTGTCATTCTGCAATGAATGTCGATTGGCTTGACACCTTCACTACACAAAAAACGCATCATGGATCGGTGGTCAGTCGTAGTGCATGTTGACAGTAGGGCAGCCATCTTGTTGTGGACACTGCTGCCTTCTCCTGTGTTACAGCATCACTCTGCCATCTTCGGTCACTTTATGAACCTAAATGAACACTTCCGCCACCTACCAAATCCATCACACAAATTTTCGAAATTTCATGGAACTTTTAAAGTTTTCATTTGAATCATCCTCATACTTACCAAATAGTCGGAGAAGTCGTCGATATATTGTGCGACACCAAAAATGCTGGTGTACCTGCCTACCGTGACCTCTAAACTCCCCCCCCCCCTTCCAGCCCAATGCAAGACAGCGGCCATCTCAGTACTGAGAATGTCATAGGAAACGTAGCTGATAATTTTTTTTCCTCTGACTGCGAAGCGCAGGATTTGGGAGTTCAGCTGCTGTTAAAATAGCACTAGGAGATAGCCCTAACCAGCTTATTTCAATAGTCACTGGGTGTGGGGAGGAGGGTTGCAGCCACTAGGGAGTGGTCCTAGCCAGTCTAGGCAATGGAAGTTGGAGACGTGATTTCTGTTCCAGCTGGAGTATCTACAACGTCCGTGTTTATACCACGTAACCACTCATGGATGACAGACTTTGCATTATATTTTTATGTAAAAGTGGAACACATAATTACAACGTAACCCCACAACGGCGCCACAAACTCACGGCAACGTCATCGTGACGGTATCGTAACGACACGTGGAAGCCGCACGCGATATGAACACATCGCCCGCCGGTCCGCCTCTATGCTACGTCCTTGGCCGAGGGCGTACACACATTCAGCGTTCTGTGGCAGCATGAAAAAATCGTTCCATGCAAAGTACGTGAGTTATCGACATAATTGGTTAAATAACGCACAGTCGATTTACATATGCGCTGCGCGAGTGTGCCTCGACGAGAAATTATTCGACAACTTGCTTCCACGCAAAACTGCATGAACTATCTGATTGTTGCAGTGTGAGAGAAACTATCCACCTATCTTCTTTGTCAAAGTGGAGAATTTGATAATAATAACTGTCAAAATGACGTAATTTTATTTCATATCTGCGTAATTGAAAGAAAATGCTGAATTACACGTCAGCTTCTATGTTTAACATTGTCCTCCCAGAAATCACTGAAAACTCTGTCATACCCCCTAGTGCTTCTGGCTACCTGTGCAGCGCCATTTATTACAAAATCGTCGTTTAAATGACTTTAATTACAAATCAAATACATATTGGAAGCTGCTTTCGTTACAGGTAAATTCATTCACTCTTGTTCTACTATCCTGACTCTGAACCATTTCCACGTCAGTGACATATAACTTGCCTGAAAAGGTTTCCAGAAGCAGGTTGTCTATGCAATCGAATAACTATACTGATGTGCTCATGCAGCGACAGCAGCCGGATCCCTCCTCGTCACAAACGCCAGGTATGGAAGAGCATGCATTACACGCTATTGGGGCTACCAGTAATCGGTGAGTTGCATGAGCTCTGAGCACTATCAAGAATCGTTACCCAGCGGACTTCCGTTATTATGTAGGGTTTTTTAAATTGGTATTTCAGTGTAGCCCTATTTGGGCCTTGCTAAAAAAATTGCTTCGCAGCATTAATGATGACACAGCATGTTCTGAAAAATACAGTAAATACATTGAGGTTAGAGAAGTCACGGGATACTTCGTAATATAGTGTCGGACCTCCTTTCGCCTTGCTTAGTGCAGCAATTCGACGTGACATGGACTCAACAAGTCGTTAGAAGCCCCCTGTCGAAATACTGAGTCATGCTACTTCTATAGCCGTCCATCATTGCGAATTTGTTGCCGGTGCAGGATTTTGTCAAGGACTGACTGACCTCTCGATTATACCCCATATATGTTCGATGGGAGTCATGTGGGGCAATCTGGGTGGCTAAATCATTTGCTCGAATTATTCAGAATGTTCTTCAAACCAATCACGACCAATTGCGGCCCGATGGCATGGTGCATTGTCATCCATAGCAATTCATCGTTGCTTGAGAATATGAAGACCACAAATAGCTGCCAATGGTCTCCAAGTAGCCGAACATAACCATTTCTTGTCAACGATCGGTTCAGTTGGAGCTAGTATATTCAATGTAAACTATTACGGTGTAAAGTCAGCGCTAGCACGCCAGTCGGGAACGACAGAGGAGAGATGGCTGTGAGAAGAGGTCAACCAATCACCCGCTGACCGACCTCCCTCCGGGACAACAACGTGACAGCAGCGGCTCCTAGGTGAAGAGGTCATAAGCGCCACGCCAAACTGGTGGCAGTCCACTTCGATAGCGGCTTCAACGTAGCAACTTTGTTAGCCGATGCATCGTAGTCTCTATCATTAGCAATTTCTACGTAAGCACGGACTTGTTTGTCTATTCTGACTAATTATTTCGTATGTCACCCTTTGTTTGTGGCACATCTATCAAAGTTAAGTATTTGTACTTGTCTTGTTGTAATAATACTCATTAATACGAGTTGTTTGACTGTTTGTCTAGCGAACATAGTATGCAGGCTTCCTAGTCACAACATAAATGCAACCCACACCATTATAGAGTCACCACCAGCTTGCACAGTGCCTTGTTGAGAATTTGAGTCTATGGCTTCGTGGGGTTTGCACCACACTCAAAACCTACCATCACCTCTTATCAAGTGAAATCTACATCTACATCTACATCCATACTCCGCAAGCCACCTGCCGGTGTGTGGCGGAGGGTACCCTGAGTACCTCTATCAGTTCTCCCTTCTATTCCAGTCTCGTATTGTTCGTGGAAAGAAAGATTGTCGGTACGCCTCTGTGTGGGCTCTAATCTCTCTGATTTTATCCTCATGGTCTCTTCGCGAGATATACGTAGGAGGGAGCAATATACTCCTTGACTCTTCGGTGAAGGTATGTTCTCGAAACTTCAAAAAAGCCCGTACCGAGCTACTGAGCATCTCTCCTGCAGAGTCTTCCACTGGAGTTTATCTATCATCTCCGTAACGCTTTCGCGATTACTAAATGATCCTGTAACGCAGCGCGCTGCTCTCCGTTGGATCTTCTCTATCTCTTCTATCAACCCCATCTGGTACGGATACCATACTGCTGAGCAGTATTCAAGCAGTGGGCGAACAAGCGTACTGTAACCTACTTCCTTTGTTTACGGATTGCATTTCCTTAGGATTCTTCCAATGAATCTCAGTCTCGCACCTGCTTTACCGACGATCAATTTTATATGATCATTCCATTTTAAATCACTCCTAATGCGTACTCCCAGATAATTTATGGAATTAACTGCTTCCAGTTGCTGACCTGCTATTTTGTAGCTAAATGATAAGGGATCTATCTTTCTATGTATTCGCAGCACATTACACTTGTCTACATTGAGATTCAATTGCCATTCCCTGCACCATGCGTCAATTTGCTGCAGATCCTCCTGCATTTCAGTACAATTTTCCATTGTTACAATCTCTCGATACACCACAGCATCATCTGCAAAAAGCCTCAGTGAACTTCCGATGTCATCCACAAGGTCATTTATGTATAATGTGAATATCAACGGTCCTATGACACTCCCCTGTGGCACACCTGAAATCACTCTTACTTCGGAAGACTTCTCTCCATTGAGAATGACATGCTGCGATCTGTTATCTAGGAACTCTTCAATCCAATCACACAATTGGTCTGATAGTCCATATGCTTTTACTTTGTTCATTAAATGACTGTGGGGAACTGTATCGAATGCCTTGCGGAAGTCAAGAAACACGGCATCTACCTGGGAATCCGTGTCTATGGGCCTCTGAGTCTCGTGGACGAATAGCGCGAGCTGGGTTTCACACGACCGCCTTTTTCGAAACCCATGCTGATTCCTACAGAGTAGATTTCTAGTCTCCAGAAAAGTCATTATACTCGAACATAATATGTGTTCCAAAATTCTACAACTGATCGACGTTAGAGATATAGGTCTATAGTTCTGCACATCTGTTCGACGTCCCTTCTTGAAAACGGGGATGACCTGTGCCGTTTTCCAATCCTTTGGAACGCTACGCTCTTCTAGAGACCTACAGTACACTGCTGCAAGAAGGGGGGCAAGTTCCTTCGCGTCCTCTGTGTAAAATCGACCAGGCCACGGTTTTCCAGTCGTCTAGGGTCCAACTGATACGGTCACGCGCCCATGAGAGGCGCTGCAGGTGGTGTTATGCTGTTTTCAAAGACACTCGCGTCAGTCGCCTGCTGCCACAGCCGATTAACGTCAAATTTCGAGTCGGCCGAAGTGGCCGTGCGGTTAAAGGCGCTGCAGTCTGGAACCGCAGGACCGCTACGGTCGCAGGTTCGAATCCTGCCTCGGGCATGGATGTTTGTGATGTCCTTAGGTTAGTTAGGTTTAATTAGTTCTAAGTTCTAGGGGACTAATGATCTCAGCAGTTGAGTCCCATAGTGCGCAGAGCCATTTGAACCATTTTGAACCAAATTTCGCCACATTGTCCAAATGGATATGTACGTTGTAAGTCCCGCATTGATTTCTGCGGTTATTTCGCGCTGTGTTGCTTGTCTGTTAGCACTGACAACTCTAAGCAAATGTCGCTGCTCTCGGTCATTAAATGAAGGTCATCGGTGTTGCGTTGTTCGTGGTGAGAGGTAATGCCTAAAATCGGATATTCTCGCCATATACTTGACACTATGGCTCTCGGAATATTAAATTCCCTAATTGCGAAATGGAATGTCAAACGCGTCTAGCTCCAGCTACCATCCCACGTTCAAAGTCTGTTAACTCCTGTTGTGTGTAAACCTTTTCATGGGAATCACCTGAGTACAAATTACAGATGCGCCAATGTACTGTCCTTTTACGCCTTACGTACCACCATCTGTATATCTGGAAATTGCTATCCCATCACTTTTGGCACCTCTGCATATTAATGTAAGAGCTTCATACAAAAGAGTCAGTGCTCAAGTGCCAACTGCCGCTGAAGTTGGGCCAGTAATCTATCGATGACAGCTGTGTACCAAATGGGATCAGTTGTATGATGCAGAAGTTGTCCAGTCCATTAAAAAATGTTCGATCTTCCCAGTTCGATCAACCTTCTACAGTGTCGCAAAACTAACATTAAGTGTGTTTCGTAAGGTTTTTGAGGTCACAGGTAGGCGTTCTGTAGAATTTCATTTCCATGTTATTATTTACATGGCACTGATATCATGTAACAGTTGGTTTTATCTCCAGTCAGAATTCTGTGTTGCAGCCAACAAACCACGAGAATTAAACAGGTCATGACAGTGATTTATAATCACAATAGTATATTACGACAAACTAACTATATGTGGGTTTTTGGTGCAACTGTATTGGTATTCCATCGAAGAAAGTCCTCATATAAACAGATATCCCACAGGCTGCTGCACAATGCATGCTGGAGGATATGTCAGTAGTGGGAGAAGGGCAGCATTAGCACACTTTGTCATTGCGTGTTGCCCACATCAAGGGCAGGTATACATTCAAGGGCGAACCTACTGTTTTCCTTTCATTGATATATCGTTCACGCATTGTTCTGCTAAGTGAATTATAACCCCTGGGGATAATCAGTTCTTATGAGAAACCTCCTGCTCCTGCTCTTCCTCCTCCTCCTCCTCCTCCCCCTCAACTGCTCTGGAAACCTCCAACCCTCCCCCCTACCCCTCACTGATACAGGTATACTTTCAGTCCCGAGTTAATCGAATAGCCCTTTCCCACTGGACTGACTAATTAATTAAATTGATCAATTAATAAATCCTTTCTCCTCTGGTAAATTCCCCAATCCTCCACTCTCACTCCCTCCCTGAAAATGTGTGGCTCTGTGCTGGAGAGAATGGATGTCACTACAAGGAATCCAATTACACAGCGGCAGGTATATAGCTCATTTATAAAAAAATTCTATTTGCAGGGGTTTGATCTCTCTTGCTCACCATTCTCTGCTGTTTGGGAAGATGCAGGTCTTGTAAAATACATCGAAAACGGGTAATAAAATCGATCGCTTCATTTATTTTGATCATGCAAGGAATACCATTATAAAACAGTCATCACACTGTTAAAAATCTTTCGATCATGACTCATGCACTGTCCACCGTCAGGCGTCTGTTGGCCCACACACAGCGTCAGTTCATGCCACATTTCGATGTCCAAAGACTGCACTGTCCTTGCTCAGGGCACTGTGACGGCTGTCATCGCTCTGCCAGCTGCCTCGTGTGGCACAGAGACCTAATGTTGCGCTAATCCCCGAACGAAAGCTTCAGGTGGCAGCATACCTTTGGTATTTGATACCTGAGAAATCCCTGTCGAAACAAAGGCCCTCTCTCTCAAGTGGCCACATCCTGTCATGTGCCACTGCCAGGCCTGTACGCGCCATCCAACTGAACTACAAACAAAGCCATGTTTACCTGGTAAACATTCAACTGTGGATGTCTTGGAAGTATTCCCTCATTCTATCAGATTGATAGGCTAATTAATTAAATCGATACCTTTTAGTATGGGACAGCCTTTCCTTGCTTCCTATTTGTGGATACTAGGATTGCAATATTTGGCGGGATTCGACCCTGCAACCACCCAGTTTCCAAACCCTACTGGATTTGTTTTCCCTTACTTCCTGTCGGTGGATACTGACACAGTTGGGTACTTTGGTAGAAAGTCTATACGGTAGCTGAAAACTTCAAACGTCAGCACAGCTGTGTGCTATGTCCTTAAACAATCTGCGGTGGCTTTGGACTGGTGTGTATGCTTGCAACATCACTATCGGAAACAATAAACTGATCAATCAGCAATCAAATGTGTCGACTGGGTTTTAAAACACTATAGAATTCCGAAATGAGTTCTCTCTGCCTTATTTGGAAGCAGGGCGCCCTACTGCATGATAGCGTAGAGACAACAGTAAATTCCACTGCAAGACAGAGTCCACTGTGATGTACTGAGTAGCACTAAACATGACACACTTAAACCACAATCCAGTCCCTAACAGCAGATGCCATGGCTAGATGTCAGAAATCACTGCAACACTCGCACATCCCACACACTCTTGTCCCGAGGTTCACACAAGTCGGTGGACCAAGTATGTTCCAGTGCATTTGGTTAGTGCAGGCTGCCTGCATCAGGGGCAGGTATTCCCTCAGAGGCAAACCTGTTCTCCTCTGATTGACAGGTACTTAACCTATTGTTCTGCTAAAAAGATCTTTCCTTTTGAATGACAGGCACTTAACCTATTGCCCCCCTGCACCCGCCCTCCCCCCTCCCAACCTCAGAAAACCTCACCCCTCGCTGCTACAGGTACACTTGCAGGTCTGAGTTACTGGATAGCCCCTCTCACTCTTATCAATTTGATTCACTACTTAATTAAGTCGATCAATTAACTAACCTCCCCCCTCTGGTAAACCCCGCCCCCCCCCCTCACCCTCCCTCCCGGAAATTGGCAGGAAAAAGAAAAAATGGTTCAAATGGCTCTGAGCACTATAGGACTTAACATCTGAGGTCATCAGTCCCCTATAACTTAGAACTACTTAAACCTAACTAACCTAAGGACATCACACACATCCATGCCCAAGGCAGGATTCGAAACTGCAACCGTAACAGTCGCACGGTTCCACACTGAAGCACCTAGAACCTCTCAGCCACAGTGGCCGGCTGGAAAAAAAAACGCAGTCATTTGGAGGGAATCCGATTGTAGTGTATGGAATATTGTTTAAACAGTTTAGACATTGTGTGGAATATTGTTTATTTAAACAATTTAGGGGATTCAAGGCAGTGTATGGAATATGCGGAAATTGGTGGAGAGGAAGGATCTCATAACAGGAATATCAAGGGTATATTGTTTACTTATAAAAAAAAAATTCAGTTTGTGGAGTTGGATTTCTCTTGATCGTCATTCTCTGCTGTTTGGAAACATGTAGGTCTTGTAAGAAGCAATTACAGGGGGCAAACATGTTGCATAACCTAATGTTCAGCACTGTACTCTGGGTGTCTTAACCTAATGTTTGGGCCTTTGTCGGCACTTAACCTATCGTTCTGTTACGTGGTTTCCCATGTCACCCCCATTTCCTTAAACTCTTTAAACGCCTTTGATACCAAATTAAGTAATTAGTTATGTCTTCCAACCATTTTATGGTACACTTTTCGAATTTAACATGGTTTTGAACGCCATTTCTGGCGCATTCTTCTTTGTCACTCACCCCCTTAAACTATTGTACTGCGTTTTACATAAAAATTATGCAAATTAACCTATTGTTCTGCACTTAAGCAGCTATTCTGCTCCATGTCACCCACTCACACACACCTCAACCCCCGCTCCCCTTAGCTATTGTACCGCTAACACAACACTGATATAAAAAATTTATGCAAATTAATTAAATCGATATTATTCACATGTCCAGGGTAGTTTTTCTTAATTCACAGCATCCTATTGGTCGGTGAAATCGATGTAATATAGTTTAAAAAACTCATCCGGCCATCCAACGCCCGACGCTGATGCCAGAATCCAGGTGCATAAGAAGGCCCCACAAAGTGGCGACGTGGCCGTCAGCTTCCAATCTACGCACAGGCGTCCTGCAAGCATGAGGCAGCAAACTGCTGCTGCTGCCGGTGTGGGAACACCGTCCCCATGAATTTCTGCAGATCAGACTTTCAGCGGCAAAATTATTTTGTACAGATCGCTACATTGCACTGACAGTTAAACCCCACAAAAATTGTCTACTGATCAGCAAATACATACAAGACTCACAAGAATATTGGGAGCTAGGAACACATTTACCAGTGTAACTACAATTATATATTACGATTGCTGCTGCAGTCTGATACCGATCGATATACAGGTAACGTCTCCTCCTGACAGCTGTGGTTCTGGAACAAATCTCATATCTATAGCGCACATAATTTTCCACATAAAAATCTCTCTCATACCCTCGCGTTTACATAACTGAATCTACACATCCCTCACGTAGGACACACACTCATTTTCTCTGGTCATGCCACAACATAAGCCACAGTAACATTACACTGCAATATATACACATTTTACACAAACAGTGCAGTTATCTTGTATATCAGTACAGCAAACAGAAAAATTATGGTACACCTACAATCACACCAGCTATATGTCTCGATTCTCTTCAGTCCTAGGAAATTATCTGGCAAAGTCTTCACATCAGTGCTTCTGGAAGGCGCTCCATCCTCCCAGGATGCTCTCAAACAAGTGTTATGAAGCACAGGCGTCTGGCACTATGTGTTATAATGAATACCGCAAACGCGGATGTAATGATTGGAAAGACATCACCGAAGTGGGTTGGTGTACTGTAATCAGCATCACTATCGATAAAACGACAAGGAAAATGCAAGGGTACGCTTAGGGGTGCCGATAACGTTCTCGCCGCTATATAGAGACTCCTATATCCCAGCACAAAGGATGTCTTGTGAATGAATGATTATGATTGGCTCTTATCGAATTTACCCACCGAATTACTGATGCCACCGGTGTGAAAGCACCGTTCACCTGGTAGATGCACACAATACAATCGATGTTCCATCAACTACATAAAGGCGCGAAATGTGCAAAGCAGTCAACCAAACAATTTACATGGGTGGGAATAACGGTCCAGTGCAAACACACTTCCACATTGAATCTTCTCAAATCTCCACATGATCACGAAAGGTATCCAACACACACTAAGTATTAGTTCGCTTTTCTTCCGACTAGAGGACAACATGGTTAAGTCAGCTACATTTCTACACTCCAACAGGCCTCTCCATTTGGATGGCTCCTACCGTTAATGGGAAATGTTAATCATTCCCGCACAGCTCACCAGCACTGCACGCCAAGCACACATGGAGAGAATCATCCTAGGAAAAAGACTGGACTCATATACACTCCTGGAAATGGAAAAAAGAACACATTGACACCGGTGTGTCAGACCCACCATACTTGCTCCGGACACTGCGAGAGGGCTGTACAAGCAATGATCACACGCACGCCACAGCGGACACACCAGGAACCGCGGTGTTGGCCGTCGAATGGCGCTAGCTGCGCAGCATTTGTGCACCGCCGCCGTCAGTGTCAGCCAGTTTGCCGTGGCATACGGAGCTCCATCGCAGTCTTTAACACTGGTAGCATGCCGCGACAGCGTGGACGTGAACCGTATGTGCAGTTGACGGACTTTGAGTGAGGGCGTATAGTGGGCATGCGGGAGGCCGGGTGGACGTACCGCCGAATTGCTCAACACGTAGGGCGTGAGGTCTCCACAGTACATCGATGTTGTCGCCAGTGGTCGGCGGAAGGTGCACGTGCCCATCGACCTGGGACCGGACCGCAGCGACGCACAGATGCACGCCAAGACCGTAGGATCCTACGCAGTGCCGTAGGGGACCGCACCGCCACTTCCCAGCAAGTTAGGGACACTGTTGCTCCTGGGGTATCGGCGAGGACCATTCGCAACCGTCTCCATGAAGCTGGGCTACGGTCCCGCACACCGTTAGGCCGTCTTCCGCTCACGCCCCAACATCGTGCAGCCCGCCTCCAGTGGTGTCGCGACAGGCGTGAATGGAGGGACGAATGGAGACGTGTCGTCTTCAGCGATGAGAGTCGCTTCTGCCTTGGTGCCAATGATGGTCGTATGCGTGTTTGGCGCCGTGCAGGTGAGCGCCACAATCAGGACTGCATACGACCGAGGCACACAGGGCCAACACCCGGCATCATGGTGTGGGGAGCGATCTCCTGCACTGGCCGTACACCACTGGTGATCGTCGAGGGGACACTGAATAGTGCACGGTACATCCACACCGTCATCGAACCCATCGTTCTACCATTCCTAGACCGGCAAGGGAACTTGCTGTTCCAACAGGACAATGCACATCCGCATGTATCCCGTGCCACCCAACCTGCTCTAGAAGGTGTAAGTCAACTACCCTGGCCAGCAAGATCTCCGGATCTGTCCCCCATTGAGCATGTTTGGGACTGGATGAAGCGTCGTCTCACGCGGTCTGCACGTCCAGCACGAACGCTGGTCCAACTGAGGCGCCAGGTGGAAATGGCATGGCAAGCCGTTCCACAGGACTACATCCAGCATCTCTACGATCGTCTCCATGGGAGAATAGCAGCCTGCATTGCTGCGAAATGTGGATATACACTGTACTAGTGCCGACATTGTGCATGCTCTGTTGCCTGTGTCTATGTGCCTGTGGTTCTGTCAGTGTGATCATGTGATGTATCTGACCCCAGGAATGTGTCAATAAAGTTTCCCCTTCCTGGGACAATGAATTCACGGTGTTCTTATTTCAATTTCCAGGAGTGTATATTTAATCCCTGTACCTACAACTAAATGTTGCAGTTGTGGTCTTAGTTGAACTACATTCGACAATGAGTGAAGTATCGGAAATACACCCTGTTGACAGCTGTGGCTCTGGAAATAGAAATATCGGTACCAATCTTATGACTTGACATACTCTTCCCTTTGCTATGACAGTACTCCACGTCAAAACAGTACATTCCTTACAACTGGACATTCTCATTTCTGTTCCACACTTGGGAACACAAACACATACTTTATAAGTCAGATGCTCAAGGCCGAACTATCATGCACCCCCTACTACTAAGTATAATACTTTGTCAATAACTGATTGCTACCATACGAAATAATACTAACCGAAAATAAACGATGGGTGGACATGTCTCGTAAGTTTTTCTTGCGAGTGCTACCACCATGTCTTAGAAAGAGAGGCGTAATCGTCTGACAAACCGCTATATGCTAAAAAAAAAAAAAACACAACCATATTACCATCACAAGCGGTCTAGGTTCTACAGGTGCACACAAGTATCCATGTTAAAAGCTATACCCGCTTTATAAATACACATATGGCATTACGTACGAATGACATGGTTTTTCCAGACAAATACCGTGACACTAAATATAGACAGTGACCGCTGGAGTGTATATTATCAGACCAGCAGTGCAGTAACACGTCGCCAATGGTTCACCCTTTTAATAAAATTACTGAATTTTGAAAGTGGTTCGGCTAAGGAGCATGGTAGGAAACCGGTATTTGCAACTCCCTCATTCCCCCGCCACTACATATTTCTCCAGTATTTGTAACACATTCTGCCTCTGTGCCATGTCAGAGGTTCTGTGATATATCCAGTGAGTTATAGGCGATGATTGATTGAGAAGGATCACAAACAGTAGTAGATGGTGTGATGATTGAGGTCATAAGAAATGTACACTAGCTTTTCAGGTCTCTAGTGCTACACTTTCGGTAGAAATGATGTCTATGATTTGGAACCAAGTCTTTCCATTAAACCATATACCTGCATTCGATCCTATGGAGAAGTCCTTTAATGATTACAGCCACTAGTGAATCATATTCCTGGCACTCTCATATCTCGAAATGAGCCACCTTTCTCGCACCTATCTGCTACAGTAAAATTACAGCATGGTTTTAGGCAGCCCCTATGCATCTTGCAACTACCCTTAAACTCTGCACTACTGTCCCTGCAGCTTTGCGCATTTGATCGTTCCAATGTTAGTCAGAACTGAGTAGAAGTCGGGGGAGGCTATATCTACCACCTTCTGCAACCCATGTAGAAACAGGCGAAGCTGAGTTACTGTGACAGAAGTAAGTTTTGACCATTCGACGGAAACGAAGTACTCTCCTGCAACACGAGGTAGTATAAAAGACAGCATGGGAGATGGGGGAAGGAGACAGATTTTGTTACTGTATTGTGGTGATTCTCCAAACTACAAGCAGGTACTACAGATTCATGTCCCTCAGGGCCCATTCGCGTCTATCGCCCCAACATCCTATCATCGTTATACTGTACCATCCACCAGAGTAAAATTATGAACTATAAAAGCTCCACTAACTTCATCTGATAGTGAACTCGATAAGATTTTTACCGGATCTCCCTCCTCCCATATATCGTAAACAAATACTCCTATTAAATATACAGGTATTGATCCACTGCACAATAGTTTCACCACCTGTACTGTAGGACGATGACCGTATCCCACAGACTAGCTGTAAGTCCAAAGAGACGCTCCCTGTGACCCTGTATCGATGTTTGAAACATTGTTTTTTCTGCTGTAACACGCTTTGTATACTGCCATACATTTTGCTTTTGTGCCACGACTTCGAGGTCTGGCAGGTTCTAAACTGACATTAACACGTTCTGATCCATTGTCTCTTGTAGAAAACTAGACGTTGCACAGTGTAAATCATGTTGTTACTGTGGCTACCATAACACGCCACACATAAACAATGAATGGGCGTACTGCACAGTCATCTATCTACATTAGCAATGATATTCGCATAGTAGAGGGGGGGGGGAGGTTTAGTTATGATACTGAAATTGTGAAACATGCTGTCGCTTGCTCGGTGTTTAAGTTACTGTAAAATTGCTAAAATTGTTAGCACTATCAACTGTGGTGCTTATTATTAGAGTAAATCGATGGTGTGTTTTCCACCCCACCCGTCCACTGGTACGTTGTTGCTTACCACATAATGATTGAATGACATCGCTTGTTTGAGTTGGAGAAAGAGTTTTGGTGGAGGGACAACACCTTCTTGGTATGGATGACACCGAAACAGTGATCGCGTACATGACTGCAATATGAGGACTCAGTCGGAACAGAATGCAGAGCCATCAGCTATCCCGTCACTGTGACAGATGAGTTTAAATGCAGAGGTCGGCAATCACTTTCGGACAGCAGTTTGGAAACTATCCACAAAGCCGGCAACCTCTTCCAGTTTCCTTATGTTATAACTGTCTTTTATTTAATATCATTCAATGTGGGTGGCGTGTTATGGTAGCTGTAGTAACAACATGATTTACGCTGTGCGACATCTAGTATTCTTCAAGAGGCAATGGACCAGAACGTGTTAATGTCAGCCGGAGTGCATGCGGTATTTGTTTTCGATGTATGGCAGGAGGGAGACGCGGTAAAAATCTTATCTAGTTCTCTATTGGATGAAGTTGATGGAGCTTTTATGAGTCATAACTTTTCTCTGGTCGATGGTACATAATAACGATGATAGGATGTTGGGGCGATAGACGCGAATGAGCCCTGAGGGACGTGGATCTGTAATACTTGCTTATAGTTTGGAGAAGCACCACAATGCAGTAGCAAAATCCACATCCTTCCCCCAGCTTCCATACTGTTTTTTTATACTACCTCGTGTTGCAGGAGAGTACTTCGTTTCCGTCGAATGGTCAAAACTTACTTCTGTCACAGTAACTCAGCTTCGCCTGTTTCTACACGGGTTGCAGTAGGTGGTAAATATAGCTTTCCCGACTTCTACTCAGTTCCGACTAACATTGGAACGATCAAATGCGCAAAGCTGCAGGGACAGTAGCGCAGAGTCTAAGGGGTAGTTGCAAGATGCGTAGGGGCTACCTAAAACCATGCTGTAATTTTACTGTAGCAGATAGGTGCGAGAAAGGTGGCTCGTTTCGAGATATGAGAGCGCCAGAAATATGATTCACTAGTGGCTGTAATCATTAAAGGACTTCTCCATAGGATCGAACGCAGGTATGTGGTTTAATGGGAAGACTTGGGTCCAAATCATAGACAACATTTCTACCGAAAGTGTAGCACTAGAGATCTGAAAAGCTAGTGTACATTCCTTATGACCAAAATCAACACACAATCTACTACTGTTTGTGATCCTTCTCAATCAATCATCGCCTATAGCTCAGTGGATATGTCACAGAACTTCTGACATGGCACTGAGACAGAATGTGTTACAAATACTGGAGAAATATGTAGTGGCGGGGGCATGAGGGAGTTGCAAATACCGGTTTCCTACCATGCTGCTTAGCCGCATCACTTTCAAAATTCGGTAATTTTATTATGAGGGTGCACCGTCGGCGACGTGTAACTTCACTGCTGGTCTGATAATATACGCCCCAGCGGTCACTGTCTATATTAAGTGTCACAGTATTCGTCTGAAAAAACCACGTGATTCGTAGGTAATGCCATATGTGTAGTTATAAAGCAGGTATAGCTTTTAACAGTTCTGAGAGTGACTTTGGTCTGCTGAGGGCGCTGTGGTAACGCGTCGGGAGTGGATGACTTGTGACCGTCAGCTGCAGGAAAATATCTTGTGCTGCGAGGAGTATATGCAGTGCTGTCTGTCTTCGAGGTATATCTGCGAGTGTGTGGTCAGTCGATAGCTATACGAATGATGTAAAGAGGGCGATTTTCGTATGGCACAGGATACGAATTGTATGTTTACTACATCGACACGGTATGTGGTGATTTCTTGCTGGGTTGAAGATCGGTTTCAAGTTCTAATATTCAGTCTCCCGTCCTCAGTGGCAGAGCAGTGTAATTGAGTAAGAGTCTTTTCATATTTTACGATCTGTAGGCCACTTCGCAAGGTTTAATTGTCAGTGCACATGCTGCTGCTTGAGCGTAAAGGTACCGTGGCTTATGTTCCAACATACGTTTGTGGGAAGTAATCCAACTACTATTCACATTAAAACAAAAAAAAATTACTTATGTCTAGTCGTAATGGAAGGATAGATTGGACATGGTGAATGGTGATTTCAGTGCACTAAAGAGTATATCCGACATAAATGGTGATAGATTCATTTCATAAACAGCTGCACAATATAGCAATGCAGTGTACAAACAGGATGGGCAATGCGCTGTAACAATATGTGCCCTTGCTGGCACCCCAAAACGTACCCTCTCATTTTCCTTGTTGTTCTATCGACAGTGATGTTCTTACAGCACACCAACACACGTCCGTGATGTCTTTCCAAGCATTATGTCCGCAGGTGGGGTATTCATTATCACATAGTGCCTGATGCCTGTCCATCATAACACTTGTTTGAGAGAATCTAGGCAGGATGCAGTGCCTTCTGGAAGCACTGATGCGAAGACTTTGTCAGATAATTTCCTAGGACTGAGGAGAATCGAGTCACATACACGGTGTGAGTGTAGACATACCATAATTTCTTCGTGTGTTGTACAGATATACACTACTGGCCATTAAAATTGCTACACCACGAGGATGACGTGCTACAGACGCGAAATTTAACTGACAGGAAGAAGACGCTGTGATATGCAAATGATTAGCTTTTCAGAGCATTCACACAAGGTTGGCGCCGATGGCGACACCTACAACGTGCTGACATGAGGAAAGTTTCCAACCAATTTCTCATACACAAACAGCAGTTGACCGGCGTTGCCTGGTGACACGTTGTTGTGATGCCTTGTGTAAGGAGGAGAAATGCGTACCATCACGTTTCCGACTTTGATAAAGGTCGGATTGTAGGCTATCGCGATTGCGGTTTATCGTATCGCGACATTGCTGCTCATGTTGGTCGAGATCCAATGACTGTTAGCAGAATACGGAATCGGTGGGTTCAGTAGGGTAATACGGAACGCCATGCTGGATCCCAACGGCCTCGTATCACTAGCAGTCGAGATGACAGGCATCTTACCCGCATGGATCGTGCAGCCACGTGACGATCCATGAGTCAACACATAGGGACGTTTGCAAGACAGCAACCATCTGCACGAACAGTTCGACGACGTTTGCAGCAGCATGGACTATCAGCTCGGAGACCGTGGCTGCGGTTACCCTTGGCGCAGCATCACAGACAGGAGTGCCTGCGATGGTGTACTCAATGACAAACCTGGTTGCACAAATGGCAAAACGTCATTTTTTCGGATGAATCCAGGTTCTGTTTACAGCATCATGATGGTCGCATCCGTGTTTGGCGACATCGCGGTGAACGCACAATGGAAGCGTGTATTCGTCATTGCCATACTGGCATATCACCCAGCGTGATGGTATGGGGTGCCATTGGTTACACGTCTCGGTCACCTCTTGTTCGCATTGATGGCACTTTGAACAGTGGGCATTTCATTTCAGATGTGTTACGACCTGTGGCCCTACCCTTCATTCGATCCCTGCAAAACCCTACATTTCAGCAGGATAATGTACGACCGCATGTTGCAGGCCCTGTACGGGCTTTTCTGGATACAGAAAATGTTCGACTGCAGCCCTGGCAAGCACGTTCTCCAGATCTCTCACCAACTGAAAACGTCTGGTCAACGGTGGCCGAGTAACCGGTTCATCACAATACGCCAATCACTACTCTTGATGAACTGTGGTATCGTGTTGAAACTGCAAGGGCACGGCATCCAAGCTCTGTTTGACTCAATGCTCAGGCATATCAAGGCTGTTATAACGGCCAGAGGTGGTTGTTCTGGGTACTGATTTCTCAGGATCTATTCACCCAAACTGCGTGAAAATGTAATCACATGTCAGTTCTAGTATAATATATTTGTCCAATGAATACCCGTTTATCATCTGCATTTATTCTTGGTGTAGCAACTTTAATGGCCAGTAGTGTAAAAGATAACTGCACTGTTTGTGTAAAATGTGTATATATTGCAGTGTAATGTTATTGTGGCTTATGTTGTGGCATGACCAGAGAAAATGAGTGTGTGTCCTATCGTGAGGGCTGTGTAGATTTAGCGCATTGAGAACCGCGAGGGTATGAGAGAGATTTTTACGTGGAAAATTATGTGTGCTGTAGATACTGAGATTCGTTCCACAACTACAGCTGACAAGAGGCGATGTTACCTGTATATCGATCGGTATCAGACTGCAGCAGCAGTCGTAATATTTAATTGTAGTTACACTGGTAAATGTGTTCCTGGTTGCCAATATTCTTTTGCATCTTGTATGTATTGGATGATCAGTAGACAACTTTTGCGGGGTTTAACTGTCAGTGCAATGTAGCGATATGTACAAAATAATTTTGCTGCTGAACATCTCTTCTGCAGAAAACAATTGCAGACGGTGCTCCCACACCGGCAGCAGCAGCAGTTTGACTGATAAATTCAGTGACAAACGGGTTGTCCTGTTAGGATAGCAAGGAACAATGCACCCTGTGCTATTCTGGGAAGAATTGGAAGATCTTTCTCGGTGCTGCACCCACACCAGAGCTACGCATCATCGCGTCAGCAATGGTGCCTAGGAGAACATGTATTTCGACAGGAATTTCTCAGCTGTCAAGTATGAAAGAGATGCTGTCGCCTCATCCTTGCGGGACCCGAACTGACACCAAAGCATCGCTTGGCAGCTGACGACCACCTCGTCACATCGCGGGACTGCCGGTGCATCACAACTCCTGGGGATATGTGCAGAGTTGGTGTTAGGTGTCGAGTGGCGGGATGTGTTTTTTACTAGCGATCTTTTGTTTAAACTATATTCCATCGTTTTGACCTACCAATAGGATGTTGTGAATTAAAAAAAACTGCCCCATAAATGTGAAGATTATCGATGTAATTAATTTGCATACATTTTGTATATTAATATGGTGTTAGCAGTACAATATAAAGGGGGGGGGGCGGGGTGTGTGTGTGAGTGGGTGACATGGAGCAGAATAGCTGCTTAAGTGCAGAACACTTACGCTAATTTGCATAATTTTTATGTAAAATGCAGTACAGTAGTTTAAGGGGTTGGTTGACAAAGAAGAATGCACCAGAAATGGCGTTCAAAAGCATGTGAAATTCGAAAAGTGTACCAGAAAATGGTGGGAGGACATAACTGATTACTTAATTTGGTATCAAAGGTGGTACAATAGTTGAAGGAAATGGACTGACGTTGAAAACCACTTACCAGAACAATAGGTTATGTGCCGACAAAGGCCCAAATATTAGGTTAAGACACCCAGAGTACAGTGCTGAACATAAGGTTATGCAACATGTTTGCCCAATGTAATTGCTTCTTACAAGACTTACGTATTTCCAAACACCAGAGAATGATGAGCAAGAGAAATCCAAACCCACAAACTGAATTTGTTGTAAATAAACAATATACCCTTGAATTTCCTGTTATGAGTTCCTTACTCTCCACCAATTTCCATATATTCCATACACTGCCTCGAATCCTCTAAATTGTTGAAGTAAACAATATTCCACACATTGTCTAAATTGTTTAAACAATATTCCATACATTACAATCGGATTCCCTCCAAATAATCGATCAACTGCGTCTTTTTCCCGCCCATTTCCAGGAGGGAGGGTGTGGGGGAAGGGGTTTACCAGTGGGGGGGGGAGGTTAATTAATTGATCATAATAAGTACCTGTCAATTAAAGGAGAATAATAGGTTAAGTACCTGACAATCAAAGGAGAACAATAGGTTTGCCCGAGTGCATACCTGCCCCTCATGTAGGCAACCTGCACTCACAAAATGGGCTACAATTGGCCTGGCCCTACTACTCACACACTGCACATCAACTCCCTCATTTGCCACCACCGCCAATGGTCAGAGCCACAGTTGTGGACGGAAGTGTATTCCAGAGTGCGCTACCTCCAGCCGTGGAGTGCATCCGGGGATGATTGGAGCGATAGGAATTTGGATGTTATCAATATGTCCAGTGCAAACACCTATTATTTTGATTTTTCTCTGATGCAACACACACCTCCACTTCTGCCACGCTCTCCCAACACACTGGTCACTCCGCCAGCCCTCGCTGCCGCACGTCACAGACTGAGCTAATCTATTACTTCCAGTTGCCGAATCTTCGTGACTGCCGCTGCAGCCAGCCGCATTGCATTGCAAAAGAAGCAGCTTGAGCTTGGACATATACAGTAGTTCCAACCAGTTCTACCCCAACATCGACCCCTCAGTTTAAAAAACCCACCTTACCCAATCCGAGACAGCGATGTTGTTGACCACACACCTCGAATTTATCACGCGGAATGTGTATTTCGCCATTTTATTAAGTCATTTTCGAAAAGAATAGAAATCGACATATACACGCTTTTACACAACTCTCAAGTATCTTTACTTGTTGCGAAAATCCTGTAGCGGTATGGCATAGGCTACATTTCCTCTAAGTGTTTTCTCATCAGGTAGCAAAAAATCGTTCCTTATCTGTTATATCATGCATCACAGGGCTAGACTGTTAAAACTCAATTTTGGCTCATGATGGGGGTGATAAGATCCGCAGGACACCTCCTCACTTTCGAACTCTCTCTTAAGGTAACCAAATGTCTTGTAACATATGAAGTCTCTTAAGGTAACAGCACAGAGAAGTTGTAAATATAAGATTTATGCTATGTATCACGTCATAAATTCGGTAATGCATCTGATTTTATTACGATTCTTCTCTCTCCCTATGTAGATGGAAGATTGAATTTTAGTTAAAAGATATCGCCTCAACGAAAAAACGCATGTTTGCCGCTCCAAGTCAAGAATCATATCTATGGTGCCCGAGCCATCGCTTCCACCCGCCAGGAGGCATGTCATTAATATCAAATTAACTGGCTAATTAATTAAATTGAACATGGGATTAATTTTAATTGAATCAACTATGGGTTCTTGGTAAAACATTGAAAATTAACAAAACAAACACTTTCTTACCTTGTTTCACAAATTTTATTATTAACGTTACTGGACAACCTATTTTTTGGGTTATAAGCTCATTTTTAAGTACATTACTGATTCCCAAAGATGATAATGCTCAGTTAAACATGATGATAAGACAACGACAGTCGTCTCAACTTCTTAATGTATCGATCCATGGCTTAATGTAAAATTACTTCAGTGACAATTTTTTAACAAATTACATCTGGAATTACGCAATTCAGCAATTACACTATCATGACGGGACTAAAATTAAGCATTAGCCAAGAACTTTTTATCTACTGTTGGACTGTCCTGGAGTTTTGATATCATCTAAAAGAGGTGAATAATTGAATTAGGTTTGCTTGTTTAATAATAGGTGTGGCGAGTAATATTTCTTTTTCAGTAATCGGATTACACTCACCTCGTAGTCCAAATGGAAATCCGTGGAGGGAAGACGATGGTCTTTTCAAGGAAAACTATTGAGAAACGACATTTTAAACTGACCGCAGAAGTATTCTACCTTCAGCAACATACATTTCGCGCAAGGATCGCGCTATTAAAGACACGATCACAATGACTATGTTACTGTCACCTGCATAAAAAACTGGTTTTGGTTCTACAGGCACACACAAGAGTTGCTGATAGCGTTACGCTTTCTGGTAGAAACGCTGTCTGCAATTTGGAATCAAGTCTCTCCATTCAACCAAATGCTTACGTTGGATTCTAAGGAGGCATCTTTTAATGATTACAGCCACTGGTGAATGATATTCATGCCACTCTCGTCTCTCGAAACGAGTCACATTTTCCGATCCTATCTGCTACAACAAAACTCCAGCATGAATATTTAGACAGTTTCTCTGCATCTAGTAAATGCTCCACAGTCTCTGCTCTGCCCTGGCTGCAGCTTCACCCATTTATTGTCCCAATTTAAGTCACAATTGAACGGAAAACGGAGAGCACTACATCTAATACTGCCTGCATCCCGTGGAGAAATGGGGTGAGCTGAGTTAATGTGACAGGGCCATGTTTTGACCACTCGGTGGAAATGGAAACATGTTGTTGTAGCTCCGCCAAGTGTGTACAAGGTGTAAGGCCATAGCCAAACGAAGCTTTCTCTCTCCTGCAACATGAGGTTGTAGGAAAGATAGTTACAGTAGTACAAGCAGTTACAGTAGCGTTTCTTATCGGGAAAATGGGAACACTCCACATCATATTGGAACTGGAAGAAGGACAAGGATTCTGCTACAGCATTGTGATATGCCTCCAAACTACACACAGGTATCACTGTCTGAAGGATATCTGTGTCTCTCCAGGTGCATTCATGTCTGTCTCCCCAACATTCTCTTTATCACCGTTATTTTGTACCATTCAACAGAGACCAACTACAAACTATAAAAACTGTGCTAATGTCGTCTGGTAGAGAACTCAATAAGATGTTACCACATCCCTTTCTTCCGATATATCGAAAAGAAATACTGTCTGCATGTCAGCATTGACCACATATGGCGATCCTGTTAAATATACAAGTATAGATTCATTGGAGCAGGTAGATTGTGATCGAAGACCCTTCCACAGACCAGTGTAAAGCTTCGTCACCTGTACCGTAGGAGGACCATATCCCACAGACTATCAGTTGCAAGAGAACGTCCCTGTGCTGAGTTGTTTGATACATTGTCTCTTTCTGGCGTAACACATCCAAGCAGTGCATGACTACAGTTACATGCACTGTGATCATTTTGTTTTTTCCACCATGACTTCGAGGTCTGTGTCACGTGCTAAACTGACATTAACACACCTCGATCCATTGGCTCTCACAGAAAACTGGACTTCGTACAGTGTAAATTATGCTGCTGCAGCTTCCACAATACACACAAGATAAATGAAATGAAAGACAGAGGTGGTGTTTCTTATTGACAAAAAATATGCAAGGCATCACCACATATGGAAACTGAAAGATTTTTGCAGCATTATGGCATTTATCCAAACAGTTGGCTGGGGGTAATTGATGACCTCTACATTTAAAGTTACCTTTCACAGTGATGTGGTAGTAGATATCTAGGTGTTCCGCTTCCATTGATCCCTCATATTGAAGTCGTGTACGCAATCACTGTTTTGGCGGAGGGTGTTGCCCCCTGTAAGAATCTCTCTCCATCTCAAACATGCACTGTCAGTCAATGATTATGTGGTAATCAACAGCATACCAGTGGACAGATGGCATGGAAAAGACACCATCGATGTAGGGTAATAAGCATCACAGTTGATAGTGCGATCAATTTTAGCAGTTTTTCTGTAATTTCAACACCGACCAATGAAACTGCCGTATGCTTCCCAGTTTCTGTATCATTGCTAAACCGCCCCTCCACCACTTTGCGGGTACCATATACTAGATTGCGAATGTAGATAAATGACTTTGCACCACATCTCTTCATTGTTAATTCTCGAACATACATATATACAAAAGTATAACAGACGGTGTCCTACACTGATCTACATTTTGCAAGCACTTCGATCATAGTGTGTAATTTACGATTACGATTGCCCATCTTTCCCTATGCGAATGGCAGTTACAGAGAATACTTGCATTCTTAGGACAAAGTTGGACGTTGAAATACCTCCCGGTATTGTCTTTGACCAGCCCTCCCTGCAACACTGTCACCGACTTAATCAGCAGCTGATCAGAAGTAGTAGACTACTATACGCGCTACATTCCATATCTCATGAAGGAACAAAGCAAGCCGAGTCCCTAATTGCTATTCAGAAAGACTGTTCGGCATCAATATTACGCATGGCGCCCATGCAAGTGCACAAGATTTCTCCAGATGCGCACATGTCGAGGAGGTTAGCACCCCTTATCGGTGTATAGTAGATATGAGAGTGCTGTAATGATAAAACATACGGCTATGAAGAAGCAACGTGTGGTTTATGCATGACGGAGTTCCAGACGGACGTAGTTTGAAGCATTTTGCGAAAATCAACTGCGCCATCAATTCAGAAGTATTCTTCTAGTGTTTGAGATCAGTACCAAGAAGGTATTGGTAAGAGAGAAATAGTAGTGGAACATAAACACATTCATTCCTAAGGCCCCATGGTTCTGCAGTAAAAACGTGGTATAACGTTAAGAGCAGTGCAGTGTCCGACCTGTTAGTGAAGTGGAATGCAACGCTGGTAATATTCAAATGTAAGAAATAGATTCCCAGGGCATGACATACATTCTCCCTGCAAGTTTCTCTACGTTAAACTATGGTGACAAAATATAAAGGGTTAAAACACTACCTTTCACACAAAGGAAACATCGATTCTTTGTAACACATACATTACATAGGTTCCAGAGGTGTATAACGCCTGTTGTTTACAAAGTGCGATTACAGTTCGGAAATTATGATATGTTCACAACAGCCCTATAAAATGATCATCGATAGCCGAAAATGCATACGAAGAAAGAGTGACGTCTTACGAGGAAATAAACACTGCCGGCTGGGGTGGCCGAGCGGTTCTAGGCACTACAGTCTGGAACCGCGCGACCGCTACCGTCGCAAGTTCGAATCCTGCCTGCCTCGGGCATGGATGTGTGTGATATCCTTAGGTTAGTTAGGTTTAAGTAGTTCTCAGTTCTAGGGGACTGATGACCTTAGAAGTTAAGTCCCATAGTGCTCAGAGCCATTTTTGAAATAAACATTACAATCAGTAGCCAGAGGAGATGTAACAGTCTTACCTCAGTTTACCGCTGCTCCTGGTAACCTTCCCCTTACACACACAAGTCACATCAGGTCTCTAGAATGCCTCCTCTCTCCACTATTAAGCTGCGAATATCTAGCATCAATATACTCTCCTCTGCCAGAACATGCAATTTTATTGACTTTCATCAGGACTCTTTTCATGGTATTTGTCTCTAATTTTATGTATTCTCAGTCAATTTCCGTAATTGTAGTAGGTTCTCGCGATTTTACACATTTCATAGTATTTCCCTCAATTTTTACATGTCTCACATCAATTTTTTGTGATTATATCAGGTTTCCCGCGAATTTTACAAATTTTGTATCATTTCTATATTTTTACCACAGTTTTACATCTGTACATGGTCATATTGCAGACATACCCATGTCCTGTTTGATTTTCTACAACATTTGTGCATCTTATGCACCAACCTACTAAAAAATCCTAAGACATACCCTCGTCCTGATGATACACTTTCAGGACGAACATGAAAAGTATAGTAACAGTCGCTTCGTACTTATATGAAACTGAATACTTGACTTACATATAGGATGTGTCAGAGAAATGGGTTACTTGGCACACATCTTCACTCGTCTGTAGGAGGGTACCGAAACAAGCCTTCCATCGGCGGACATGTTTAATCAAACATGAATCTGATGACGGTGGTTTGCTGTTAACGATCGCAGGTAGATAGTGCTTTAAGTCACACACAGAACACGCAGTTGGATACGAGTCGATCGCAAGTTATACCACACAACTTATACACTCCGAGAGCACAATAGAAAAAATGGTTAAATGCATGATAAATGACCTGGCAGCAATATCTCCCTCTCTCCTTCTCCGTCCACTTTCTATCGTCCTTTAACGCAGATCCATGTCAGTTTCGAGGTAGATGGGTCTCTTCCTTCCAGAAAAGCAACAAAGACAGCAGTCAACTTGCATGTATCACTATTACCTCAACAGAAATACAGTAGAATGTTGTTACAAAAACTATACAGCAACTGTCTGTTAGCTGACACCACAAGGTTGTGATTGGTGAAGAGTACAGAGAGGCATGTTGTGAATACTGTTTGTTAGGGTTTAAAACACCTAATCAGTAAGCCGCAGGGGCAAACACATCGATCCAGTTAGTTGTATATGGCAGTCATCCCAGTTGGCAATACAACACACTTTAGCTAAGGATACTTTATAAAAATGTATGAGGCGATTGCCGATAACTTTGGGCTCACACCTGGGCTTGTGATCCGACATATATAAATTTATTACACTACATCGTGTGGTCATCCACCTTAAACATTGTATTCCAACCGACTTATCGCTGTAGACAAAAAATGACTGTTTCCCTGGTTCCTGGTGCTTCCATGGCAACTTTTTCTTATATCTCTCTTGCTTCCGATACTCTTTCCCAAGTACGTAAATTACCCTGCACTGAGCAGAAGACATGAATGTACTCCCTCAATTTCCCCACATTTCGGCGTATTTTTCCACAATTTATACGTGTTTTACGTCATTTTTCGTAATTTATCGTAATTTTATCGATTTTATCTCACTTCTGCCCATGCGATCATATCACTACTCACTCTGTATTATAAAATTGCTTGATAATGTAGTACGGTGCTTCTCTATACGCTGCAGTGGACTCTTGCAGTGATATTTGCTGTTGTCGCTAGTATTGGGACAATGTATGTTCTACCCCAAAGTACCGTTATCCAATATGGCGTCGATGACGTCATAGAAGATGGGGGCGATGATGTCAGCCAAGATGGCGGCTGTGACGTCATCCAAGATGGCAAATTTTGGCGGCAAGTTTGAATTTTGGCGGGAAGATAGGGCAATTGGGCTACCTCCACTAACCTAACCCCTCACCAACCCCTCCCCCGCCTCTCCCCCAGAAAAATGGTTGGAAGTTCAATTCCAACAGGATAATGCATCATACCACAGTTATCTCTACTAACCGAAGAAAAATTGGTGGGAAGATTGGTCACTTGGGCTACCACCACTAACCTAAGTCACCCGATCGCTACCTCCTCCTAGGGATTCATGGGAAAAGGGCTCGAACAGTGCTGGGCTGCTGGAGATAGGAAGGAGTGTACTTTATTTATTTTGGAACAATTTACTTAGGGATCGAGTATATTTATCACAGTGATACAGAACATGCGCTCTGACATGCCACACAACATACAAACCTGGAAACTACTCCTAAATAACTCATGTATAATGCTCTACAGACTCTCCTGCTGATTGTAAACTGTCAAAATAACGCATAGCACAGAATACAGACATGCAAACAACTCATAAATAATGCAATACATTTTCGTCCAGAGAGCCAAACAACTAGTAAAATTGTCAAAATAATAATCTATATAAAAGTTGTCAGTTGTTGAAATCATGCACCAGTCTTTATTTAAACAATTAGAGGCAGCACCACCATCCAGTGTGTTCACCATGAGGTCCGCACTCCAACTGACCTAGTACACAGTACCATGACCAGAGGGCGCTGTCGTCCGTTTTGTGACGTAATCCAAGATGGTAGCCACAACGTCACCTGATGATGCAAGTACCATTATCCAATATGGCGGAAAAGAGTGTGTTCACCACGAGGTCTGGACCTAGTACACAGTACCACCCCCAGAGAGCGCTGTCGTCTGTATTGGGATGTAATCCAAGATGGTGGGGGGAAATTTTGGGAAAACAGCTCTGCCTGTGCTGGACATAATTTTTATTTTGCATGCTTGTCTCCAGTATGAGATCTAGACTCCAACTGACCTAGTGCACAATACTGCCACCAGAGGGTGCTGTCATCGCTCCTGTGACATAATCCAAGATTGTGGTCTGGAGGGGGAATATGGTGCAAAAATAACTCAGCCTGCGCTGGGCTGCTGGAGAGAGTAAGGTAGGTGTGTACTTTATATATTTTGGAACAATTTATTTAGGGATGGAGTATATTTATCACACTGTTACAAAACACATGCTTGGGGTCACACCACACAGCTCACAGACCAATAAACTACTCCTAAATAACGCTTTGCAGACATACAAACAACTCCTAATTTACCAAAATAATTTCATACAGACATGTAGACTCCTCCCAATTAATGCAGCACACTGATGTGTAGACACACTCATTATTCGGAAAATGTGCAAATAACGCATAGCACAGCCTACAGACCTGCTCACAAAATAATGCAACAGACACGCAAACAATGTATGCAGACACCGTCCGCCACCCGCTGTCCAGCAGACTGCACAGGAGGCTACCTGCAACCCTGCGAGGTGACGTGGCCATCAGCTGTCAAACCATGCACAGAGGCATCAAGCATGATGTGGCAACATCCCTTTCATACTTGGTACCTGAGAAATTCCTCTCGAAATACGTGTTCACTTAGACACCGTTCCCAGACAGGAGCGCAGATGCTCCAGGGGCGTGCGCTGTCACAGCCGTGAGTTGCTGCTGGATGCAGGTGAAAGTTGCCCCAATTTTCGGGTGTACAGTCAGTGTTATACTGATGTCACAGAACTGCAAGGCGTGCTCACGCAGGTCCCATATGCGAGACACCTCTGGGCACCATGTGTCTTTACCATTGATAACAGAGTAGCACAGGAAGCATTGTTCCTAGAGCGACATGAGAGACACGTATAACCGTGCTTAACTGCCCAGTGTGACTGTCGCAACACTGCGAAGTGCATGCGCGTAGCTACAAACCATCAAAAACCCATCTAACCAGGTTTTCAATCTTATACTGATGTCACATGACTATATAAAAAGTAAGAACCAAGTCTACCTCGTGGAAATTGTCCCAGAAATAGTTAACGCTCGCTTTCTTGATGTCTCAGCTTGTATGCACGGAAATTCTTGCCCTAACAGAACCTGTTTACGAAATTAGCGCAGAATAACTTCGAAATCAGTCTTCCTCGCAGACCTAATGTGGTACCCCGTCCATCACGTATTACCCCTCCTGCTTTCAACACACGCAGACGTTCCCTCCGCTATGTAGAGGCTCCTATATCCCAGCACAAAGGATGTGAATGAATTAAGCATCATGATTGGCTTTTATCGAATTTACCCGCCGAATTACTGATGCCGCCGGTATCGAAGCACCGTCCGCCCTTTTTCCTTCTGCAGATAAGACTTTCAGCGGCTATTTTGCACTCATCGCCATAGTGCACTGGCAATTAAATCTTACAAACTACCATACATATCGTCAAATACTGAAAGACTCTTACTCATTTATATTGCTCTCCAACCGAGGACAGGAGCTTGAATATTAGAATGCAAAACCGACTTGCAACCCAGCAATATATCACCGCATACCAAACATAATGTTAAATACAGAAAGACTCCTACTCAATTACCCTGCTCCCCCACTGAGTACAGGAGCTTGAATATTAGTGCTCTAAACCGATCTCCAACCCAGCAATATATCATTGCGTACCATGTGGATGTAGTAAACATACAATTCATATCCTGCGCCAAACAAAATCATCCATTATACGTCACTTGTACATATACTGTGAAGACTGACAGTACCGTATATACTCCAAACAGCACTAGATATTTTCCCGCAGCCGACAATCACATGTCATCCACCCCCAACACGCGACCAGAGAACCCTCAGTGGACCGAAGTCACTCTCAGAGCTGTTCAACAAATTCAGGCACGTTTCCCCTCGGCACAAACACGTTACTGTTTCTGCTCCCAACCTGCTTCCTTGCTTGCTTGCTTTTCTACATACATCTCCAGACTCGGGGATTACAAGGACACGTGTATTTTTGCATGGTTTGCCATAATATTATACCAGTTTCGCGGTACTTCTCGATGTCAAGGACTAGGTAGCATCCTAACGATCGCAAGCACAACATAATTCCCAAGATATAGGCTGGAAATTATTTCTCTACAAACCCGAAACTTTACCTAGGTGGGACATGCTGTAAACCACTGACTAACTAGAAAATTGTCATGTCTTCGAAAACATTTACTCGGCAACTCGAAACAAATAGAGGAAACTGATATTTGCTCTCTCGAATACCGATGTCGATGATATAGCAGATTCCAAGTCATCTCTGTAATTTACAAGGCCAACTAAAGTGTTTCTCATGTCTAGAGACCTGGCACACATGTCTTCCACACACTAGATGCACACAGCACAATCGATCTTCTCTCAACTAAATAAAGGCGTGAATGTGCAGAAGCAGTCAACCGAACAAATTCCAAAGGAGGGAATAACGATCCAGCGCAAACGTATCTCCATATTCAATCTTCTCAAATTTCCATGCAATCACGAAAACTACACAACACATACTAAGTATCAGTTTGCTGTTCGGCCGTCTGGAGGACAACATGGTTAATTCATCTACATTCCTACACTCCAGCAGGCATCTCCAGTCTGACAGTTCCTACCATTAACGGGGAATGTGAATCACCCCTCGCACACATCACCAGCGCTCCAGACCAAGCATGCACAGGTAGAATGTTTATCCCAAGAAATCGGTCACATATATATTTTACCCCCGTACTTACAACTAAATCTTACGATCGCAATCTCAGTTGAACGACATTCGACAATAAGCGAAGTATTGGAAATACACTCTGTTGACGGCTGTGGCTCTGGAAATAGAAATACCAGTACCACTCTTATGACTTGACATACTCTTCCCATGCTCTCACAGTACTCCACGTCAAATCCATACCTTCCCTATGACTGGACATATGTGAATCACCCCCCGCACACATCACCAGCGCTCCAGACCAAGCATGCACAGGTAGAATGTTTATCCCAAGAAATCGGTCACATATATATTTTACCCCCGTACTTACAACTAAATCATTTCCTTTGCACATGTCGGAACACAAACACATACTTTATGTGGTGTCACCGCCAGACACCACACTTGCTAGGTGGTAGTTTTAAATCAGCCGCGGTCCATTAGTACATGTCGGACCCGCCTGTCGCCACTGTGTGATCGCAGACCGAGCGCCACCACAAGGCAGGTCTCGAGATACGGACTAGCACTCGCCCCAGTTGTACGGACGACTTTGCTAGCGACTACACGGACGAAGCATTGCTCATTAGCCGAGCCAATAGTTAGAATACTTTATATGCCTGATGCTCAAATGTGAACATATCATGCACCCCCTACTACTAAGTAATACTTCGTCAATAACTGATCGCCGGCGATACGAAATAATACCGAGAGAAAATCAACCATGGGTGCACATGTCTCAAAAGATTTTCTTGCGAGTGCCACTACCGTGTCCTAGAAAGAGAGACGTAATCGGCAAGATGTTAAAAAAAACTCGATCTCAACAACTACTGTATTTTAGTCTCACAAGCGGTCATGGTTCTACAGGAGCACACAAGTATCCATGTTAAAAGCTATACTGGCTTTATAAATCGAGATATGACATTACCTATGAATGTGGTGGTTTTTCTATCCTGACAAATACTGTGACGGTGATCACTGGAGTGTAAATCATCAGACCAGCACTCCAGTTACACGTAGCCCAGGGTGCAACTTCATTACAAAATCGCTGAATTTTGAAAGTGATTCGGCAAAGGGACGTGGTATGTAAGCGGTATTTGCGACTCATTCACACCGCCCCAGCTAGATACTTCTATAATACTTATAACGTATTCTGACTCAATACCATATCAGAGGTTATGCGTTATATCCACTGAGCTGCAGGCGATGGCTGATCGAGAAGGAACACAAACAGTAGTAGTAGATGATGTGCTGATTGAGGTTGTAATAAAATGTTCACTAGCTTTACAGATCTCTAGTGTTACACTATCTGCTAGAAAAGACGTCCATTATTTGGAATCAAGTCTTTCCATTCAACCACATACCTGTGTCGGATCACACCCACAAGTGAATCATATTTCTGGCACTCTTATATCTCGAAACGAGTCACCTTTCTGGAACCTGTCTGCTACAGTAAAATTCCAACCTGGTTTTAGTCAGCCCCCTACGCATCTTGCAACTGCTCCCATTTCTACAGCTTTGCGCATGTGATCGTTCCAATTTAAGTTGGAACTGAGCAGAAGTCGGAGAAAGACATATCCGCCACCTTCTGCAACCCATGTAAAAACAGAACAACGTGAGTTAGTGCAACAGGAGTGTGTTTTGATCATTCAATGGAATGGAAATGTGGGCATTGTGGTGCACCTCCAACCTAGATACAGATACTACAATCCAAAGCAGATCCGCGTTCATTCACATCTATCTCCCCAACATGCTATCATCATTATTCTATTTCATCCAACAGAGAAAAATTAGGAACTATAAAAGCTCCACTAACTTCATCCGATATAGAACTCACCTAGGCGTTGTTGCTAGCGTATTGACGCATAGCTGCAGTATGGGTCTGGTGCAGAGAGAGAGTTGTTGCGATGCTTCCCAGAATAGCATTCCTAATGGGACACCCCATCCGTCATCGAATTTACCTATCAAACTGGTGCTGTTGCCGATGCAGGACGATCCTATTAAATATACATCTTTTGATCCATTTCAGAGGGCAGTTTAAGGTTGCATCACCCGTACTATAGTACGATGGCCGTATCCCACAGACTATACTGTAAGTCGCAGGAGACACTCAAAATGGTTCAAATGGTTCTGAGCTCTATGGGACTTAACATCTGAGGTCATCAGTCCCCTAGAACTTAGGACTACTTAAACCTAACTAACCTAAGGACATCACACACATCCATGCCTGAGGCAGGATTCGAACCTGCGACCATAGCGGATGCGCGGTTCCAGACTGAAGTGCCTAGAAGCGCTCGGCCACTGTGGCTGGCAAGAGACACTCCCTGTGACCCTGTGTCATTGTTTGAAACTTTGTTTTCTAACACGCTCTGTACACTGTCATACATTTTGTTTTTCTGCCATGACTTCGATGTCTATGTCAGGTATTAAACTGACATTTAGACCCTCTGATCCACGGCCTCTTGCAGAAAACTAGACATCACACAATGTAAATCATATTGTTACTGTGGCTACCATAACATGCCACAAACACTGGATGATTTTAAATAAAAGAGAGTTACAACATAAGCAAACTGGAAGAGTTTTACGGCGTTGGCATAGGTTTCCAAACTACATTTAAACTCATCAGTCATAGTTCCCTTTCGACTGATTCATCATATTGCAGCCATGTAAACGATAAGTGTTTCGGTGCTATGCACCCCAGAAGGTGCTGTCCATCCACAAAAACTCTCTCCCCAACTCAAACAAGCGATATCAGTCAATCATTATGTGGTAACCAGCAGCATGCCACTGCATGGATGGGATGGAAAAGACACCATCGATATACTCTAATAATAAGCATCAGAGTTGATAGCGCGAACAATTTTACAGTAATTTCAACACAGACCAGTGATGTGACAGCATGTTTCTCAGTTTCAGTATCATAGCTAAACCTCCCCTTCTGCACTTTGCGAGTTCATTGCGAACGTGAATGGATGACTGTGCAGTACGGCCATCATCAAAGAATACCAGACAGCGCTCCACATATTTCTAACGCCTCGAGTATAGTGCTTAATTTCCGATATATCTCTCTGCCTATGGAAGTCACAGAGTATTCTCGCTGTCTTAGGGTAAAATTAGACGGTGAAAGACCCTCTTCACATTGTCATTGACCAACCTGCCCTGCAGAATCGTTACCGAATTAATCTGCAACTGACCAGAAGATGACTGCTCCACTCCACATCTCGTGAATGAATGGAGCTTTCCGAGTCCTCACCCATGAAATTTCTCGAGATGCACCCATGTCGAGGAGCTTAGTACTCCTTATCGATGTATAGTAACAGATTTCAATGTGTTGTGATGTAATCGCAGACGGTTAAGAAGAACAAGAAACGAATGATTTTTATTCACGACGAAGCTCCAGACGGATGGAGTTCGACACATTTTTACGTAAATCAACCAAACGATCAGTTCTAAAGTATTGTTCTAGAGTCTAGGATCGGTGCCTGGAAGGTATTGGTAAGAGAGAACATAAACACATGCACTCTCCTAAGGCTACAACGTTCTGCACTTAAAACGGGCTATAATGTTAGATTGCCTGCGTTTCCGACCTATCAGTTGTATGGAATGTAGCGCTGTTAATATTCCAATGTAAGAAATATATTTCAAGTGCATAACATACATCCTTCTTCCCGGTTTCTCTACTATAAACTGTGTTATCGAAATGTAAAACGAATAAACTACTTCCGTAAAACATTTGCTCTGCGTGATACGAGCACAATATAGCTTTCCGGAGAAGTATAGTGTCTACTTTTCACATCCGATCGTGGTTCAGAAATTATAAGATGCCAGCATCAGGCCTATATAAAATGATCGTTAGTAGTGGGGGATACCTCCTACGAGGAAACAGATAAACACAAAGCAGCAGCATCCGACATGTGAAGATTACAAGTCATTCCGTCACTAACTCTGTAAACAGCACATCTGTCAGGCAAATGTGTACAAGGGGATTGCAGCGCCTCAAAAGCACCTACCGCTAACTTAGTTATGACGCTGAAGTCTCGATTTTACACCCAAGATGCGACAGTGGGGATGGAGTACATCGCATAAATCAAAGTTCGTTTAGAGGAATGTGTCAAGTTACATCACTCATGAGATGGAAGTCCTCTGATGACCGACACGTTTACCGTTAACGATCGCAAGTAGACAGTGCTTTAAACCAAATACATAACATGTGGCTGTATACAAGTAGAATGCAGGCTATGTCACAAAACTGAAGCATCCAGATAGAACAGTGGAAAAATTGACCTGCAGCAACTTCTCCTTCTCTAGAATGCATCAGTTAACCATTAAATCGTACCTTCTTACAGCTCCATCTCAATCGATGTCCCCGTCCACTCTCTGTTATCCTTTAACGCAGATGCACGTAAGTTTAGAGGTGAATGGTTCTCTGTCTTCCTGAAAAGCACCAAATACAGTAGTCAACTCGCGTGTATCACTGGTACCTCAATAGACATACAGTATAATGCTGCCTCGATGGAAAAAAATTGACTGCCTCCCTGATTCCCTTCGTTTCGATGTCAGCGTTTTTTCGGATTCGTCTTGCTGCCGCATACTTGTTTCCACCTACAAACTGTTCGGCGCGAACGAGAAGATACGCAAGTACTTCCTCAATATCCCCGCCATTTCGGTGTATATTCAGTCAATTTATACCTATTTCCTCATCATTTTTCTCAATTCTATCGATTTTATGTCAGATCTATCCATGCGATCATGATATAACCTCTCGTTCTGTGTTCTAAAATTGCTTGTAAATGTAGCACAGCTGCCAACACCTGGCCCAAATGCACTGATCCGGAGGCGTAATACAGCACTGCACTCGACTGTATTCAGTCACCTCCACAATTGGAGAGCGTTTGCTCTGTTTTCTGTATGTCTGTGTACAGGGTGTTACAAAAAGGTACGGCCAAACTTTCAGGAAACATTCCTCACGCACAAATAAAGAAAAGATGTTATGTGGACATGTGTCCGGAAACGCTTAATTTCCATGTTAGAGTTCAATTTAGTTTCGTCAGTATGTACTGTACTTCCTCGATTCACCGCCAGTTGGCCCAATTGAAGGAAGGTAAAGTTGACTTCGTGCTTGTGTTGACATGCGACTCATTGCTCTACAGTACTAGCATCAAGCACATCAGTGCGTAGCATCAACAGGTTAGTGTTCATCACGAATGTGGTTTTGCAGTCAGTGCAATGTTTACAAATGCGGAGTTGGCAGATGCCCATATGATGTATGGATTAGCACGGGGCAATAGTCGTGGCGCGGTACGTTTGTATCGAGACAGATTTCCAGAACGAAGGTGTCCCGACAGAAACGAGGACACCTGCAATGGACGAGGCAATTCTTCCTGCAGTGGACGATAACCCTAATGTCAGCGCCAGAGAAGTTGCTGCTGTACAAGGTAACGTTGACCACGTCACTGTATGGAGAGTGCTACGGGAGAACCAGTTGTTTCCGTGCCATGTACAGCGTGTGCAGGCACTATCAGCAGCTGATTGGCCTCCACGGGTACACTTCTGCGAATGGTTCATCCAACAATGTGTCAATCCTCATTTCAGTGCAAATGTTCTCTTTACGGATGAGGCTTCATTCCAACGCGATCAAATTGTAAATTTTCACAGTCAACATGTGTGGGCTGACGAGAATCCGCACGCAATTGTGCAATCACGTCATAAACACAGATTTTCTGTGAGCGTTTGGGCAGGCATTGTTTGTGATGTCTTGATTGGGCCCCATGTTCTTCCACCTACGCTCAATGGAGCACGTTATCATGATTTCATACGGGATACTCTACCTGTGCTGCTAGAATATGTGCCTTTACAAGTACGACACAACATGTGGTTCATGCACGATGGAGCTCCTGCACATTTCAGTCGAAGTGTTCGTACGCTTCTCAACAACAGATTCGGTGACCGATGGACTGGTAGAGGCGGACCAATTCCATGGCCTCCACGCTCTCCTGACCTCAACCCTCTTGACTTTCATTTATGGGGGCATTTGAAAGCTCTTGTCTACGCAACCCCGGTACCAAATGTAGAGACTCTTCGTGCTCGTATTGTGGACGGCTGTGATACAATACGCCATTCTCCAGGGCTGCATCAGCGCGTCAGGGATTCCATGCGACGGAGGGTGGCTGCATGTATCCTCGCTAACGGAGGAAATTTTGAACATTTCCTGTAACAAAGTGTTTGAAGTCACGCTGGTACGTTCTGTTGCTGTGTGTTTCCATTCCATGATTAATTTGATTTGGAGAGAAGTAATGAAATGAGCTCTATCATGGAAAGTAAGCGTTTCCGGACACATGTCCACATAACATATTTTCTTTCTTTGTGTGTGAGGAATGTTTCCTGAAAGTTTGGCCGTACCTCTTTGTAACAGCCTGTATATGCATGCCTCGCGGAAGGCTCCCAGTACCAAGTCCCGTCCACTGGTGTATAAAATTTCGAACATAGAATACGTGTCTGGCAACTTTTACCTGCGTCCGGTGGTGGCTCGCGGCTGTAACGGCGCCCGCGCCCCTGGAGTGTCTGCGCTCCCATCCGCTCGCATCAGCAACGGTCCCTAGGTGAACATGTATTTTGAGAGGAATTTCTCAGGTATCATGGTTGAAAGGGATGTCACCACCTCGTGCTTGATGCCATCTGTGCGTGGTTTGACAGCTGACGGCCACGTCACTTCGCAGGGTTGCAGGTAGCCTCCTGTGCAGTCTGCTGGACAGCGGCTGGCGGACGGTGTCTGCATACATTGTTTGCGTGTCTGTTGCATTATTTTGTGAGCAGGTCTATAGGCTGCGCTATGCGTTATTTGCACATTTTACGAGCACTGAGCGTGTCTGTACATCCGTGTACTGCATTATTTACGAGGAGTCTGCATGTCTGTACTGAAATTATTTTGATAAATTAGGAGTTGTTTGTGTGTCTGCAGAGCGTTATTTAGGAGTAGTTTACAGGTCTGTGGGCTGCGTGGCGTGTCCCCAAGCATGTGTTTTGTAACAGTGTGATTAATATACTCAGTCCCTAAATAAATTGTTCCAAAATAAATAAAGTACACTCCTTCCTCTCACCAGGAGCCCAGAACTGGTCGAGTACTTTTTCCGCGAAAAGGAGGTGGCGATCGCGTGACTTAGATTAGTGGTGGTAGCCCAAGTGACCTATCTTCCCGCCAATTTTTCTTAGGTTTGTAGAGATAATTGTGGTGTGATGCATTATCCTGTTGGAACTTGAACTTCCCGCCATTTTTCTGGGGGTGGGGAGAGGGGATTGGCCAAAATTCAAACTTCCCGCTAAAATCCGCCATATTTGATGACGTCTCGGCCGCCATCTTGGATGACGTCATCGACGCCAACTTGGATAATGTTACTTACGTTAGAACATATTTTGTCCCAATATTGTCACTATCCTATCACACAGTAGATCCTCCTCCTCCTCCTCCTCCTCCTCTGAATGTAGCAGAAACGACCAATTTAGGAATTCTGTAGTATTTTAAAAACCCAGTCGCGATGTCAGATTCCCGATTGATAAGTTTATTTTTTCCGATAGTGGTACTGCAAGCATACACACCAGTTCAATCACTCCACAGATTTTTTATGGACATGGCATGCAGCTGTGCTGGAATTTGAAATTTTGAGCTACCTCGAACATAATAGATTTCCTACCAAATTACCTGTGTCAGTATCCAGTAGGGTTTGGAACCTGGGTGTTGCAGGCTCAGATCCCACCAAATATTCAAATCCTAGTATCAACCAATAGGAAGCAAGGAGAAACTGTCCCACACTAAAGGGCATCGATTTAATTAATTAGCCTGTCAATCTGATAAGAGGGAAGGAGTATTTCCAAGACATCCACAGCTGGGCGTTTACCAGGTAAACATAGCTTTCTTTGCAGTTCGCTCAGAACGCTACCGACTGCACGTGCAGGCCCAGCAGTGGCATGCAACAGGGTGTGGCCTCTTGAGAGAGACAGCCTTTGTCTCGACAGGAATTTCTCAGGTATCAAATATCAAAGACATGCCTCCGCCTGTCGCTTTTCTTTGGGGATTAGCGCGTCATTTGGTGCGTCTGCACCATATGAGGCAGCTGGCAGTGCGATGACGTCGGTCGCGGTGCCCTGAGCGAGGATTGTGCAATCTCTTGGGACACCAGAATTTGGCGCGAGTCGGCGGGGCCAGCAGACGGCTGATGGTGGACAGTGTGTGCGTCACGATCGAAAGATTTTTAACAGAGGCTAATTAAGTGTGATGACTGTTTCATGACAATACTCGTGGCGCGATGAGAATAAATAAAGCGAACGATTTTATACCTTTGTTTCGATGTATTTTACAAGACCTTATACCATCTTTTCGATGTATTTTACAAGACGTGCATCTTCCCAAACAACAGAGAATGATGAACAAGAGAGATCCATTCACTGCAAATCTAATTTTTTATAAATAAATTATATAACCTCTGCTATGTAATTGAGCTTCCTATCATGAGATCCTTTCTCTCCAGCACAGAGCCACCAATTCCCAGGGGGTTGGAGGGGAGGGTTGGTGAATTTACCAGAGAGGAAGGGTTAATTAATTTATCAATTTAATTAATTAGTCAATCCATCTGATAGAGTGGGAGGAGGCTATTCGATTAACTCGGGCCTGAAATTATACCTGTAATAGTGAGGGTGAGGGGGGAGGGTCGAAGATTTACAGAGGGGTGGAAGGAGGAGGGGAGGGGGAGAGGTGGAGGGAGGTTTCTCATAAGGAGAGATTATCCCTAGGGGTCATAATTCACTTAACAGAACAATGGGCTAAGGTCCTGTCAAGCAAGAGAGAACAATAGGTTTGCCTCTGAATGTTTTCTTGCCCCTGATTTAGGCTACCCACACTAACAATAAGCGCTGATTCCGCCCTCATCCCACCACTTTCTTCATACTAGCGTTGTCATTACAGATCTTCCCACAATTTCCTACTACTTTCTCATAGACAACTGTGAATTTAAGTTAATGAAGTTTTGCAACTTACCATTTTGTTGAGCTACCTCAGTGATGGCTATGTGAATCTGCCACAAGTTATTCTCTAAATGTGTTAACTGCATGTATTAGTCAGCGAGAGTATTTTGACCATTAACAGTAGTAGATGTATTTCACCTGTTGGCACTGGAATGGTCAGGTTTTAAACCAATCACAATTTTACTCGATGGTGTGGTGTGATTGTGCGTATCTGTTCACGAATGTTGCAATAATTTGTATTAAGTCTCAGTTAGATTCTTCTTCGAAAACTGTTGATATCGGTACCCATTTAAATAGTATTCTGGACCTGGATGTGGTACAGTGGTGTTCTATTAGTGGTGATTAGTAAGATAAGTAAAATACAACACCTGCTGGTGTGACACGTAGTAACCTATGCTGCAACAACATAGGCATAACACAGGCAGAGAACCAAGGTGTGTGACGGACATACAGACTTCAAGGGAAAGTGTGCAAAAGGCATCACGCGTAGGCAAGCAGAACCAGCTAGGAAATTTTAGTTTTAATGTGCACTTGATCAACTTATAATAATACATTGCTTTATCGCAAAGAAAACGTTTCTCTGGTTTTGTATGTGCATTTTTCTTACCTACTTTTAAGTGTAAACTTAATTCTATGTTTAGTACAATATGTGCTAGGAATTCTCCAACACAATCACAAATCTAGTTTGATATTTTCGCATTTTGTTCATATGGCGACAGCTGGGAAATGTATCAATGTAGACGTATGTATCTCCAACTTTCTGGTCCTCGTTGAGAAACAGAGCATGCTGAGTTTCACACAATCAATTTTTACGGAACGCATGCCGATATTCTGTCTCCACAAACGACAGAAGCCCTGTTCCAAAATTATGTAGCCATCCATCGTTAGCAATATATACCTTTACTTGCGCACAGCAACGTGGTGATAGTTCCCACAATATCCTCTAAATAGTTAGAGAATGTTGGTAGGTACACTGAATACATGTCAGAACTCATAACATGAATGAAATAATGATTTTATAGTAAATTTCAGCCGTATGGTGCTACGCAGATATGCTGGAGACGTACTTTTAAGTGCTGTATAGTTAGCAGACTTTTTTTTCATCACAACATAGACGAAATTACTTCACAGAGAACACTTAATGTAGGGAAGTATACACTCGCTACTACATCGTTGCTTGATAGCTAAGATCATATGTCAGAGCACTTTATTACAAAATCAAGGTCGGATAAATTTGACGGCTAAGACATCAGTGCAAACCGCAAAAGCAAATTCGCTAGGGTATATTCAGACTATGGATTCCAATAGGTACACAAGTAAGTGTAGTAGTATATATTCATAACTATAGATTCTCAACTAGTACCACAGCGAGCACACACTCTTACGACGGGTCACGGTATTATTCATTAACTAAGAGTGATGTTCGCTGCTAGTCTTACTTGGTGTGATGAAAACTTTAAACTCCCATGAACAGAATGCGATCTAATGAACAGGCTAGCACTACATTTTCAAGTGATTTTTCACATAAATTGTGTTTACGTTATTAATAAAACCTGTCGTTTTCTAACCACCACTCGCCTCCAGCGTCCTGACTTACTATTCATCAAGAAAACATTGGAGGAAGACTCACGGAATTGGTTTGTATGAACTCTCAAGTCCTCATTCTAGTTATTTTGCAGGACATGAATGAAGTAATATACTACCTACGACGTATACTCTCCAAAGTGCAACACCTTCCTTGCAGCATCTGCCAGATAAGCATGTTGCTAACCATCCACAATATTTTCACGGAAATTAAACGATCACCTCGCCATATCGTTGAACTAACCCCATGGTGACTACTCGAATCTGCCGCAGTTATTCTCGGTGAGCAAGAGTGTCTCAGGCTGAGTTAGAGTGCCTCAGGAATTAACACCAATAGATGTATTTCATCTGCCAGTAGAGGAATGATCAAGTGTTTCACCGCTATTAAACCAAGCTCATTTTCCTCAGTGGTGTGGTATGGGGTCAGAGACGCCACGTAGCTGCTCACGAATGTTGTATTAAGTTCCTCTGGTTTAGTCGTGTGTGTTTTTTGATATCCCTATGTGCTAGGAACCCTCAAAACCAGCCGCTAATCTGGTTTCATATTACCGTATTTTTATTCCTGTGGTGATAGCGTGGAACTGTATCAACATAGATATATGCATCTACCACCTTACACAATTTTGTGGAATGGATAATGAAATTTTGTCTCAAGAAAAGAGTGTAAGACGCTAGCAATATAGTCATTTAGTTGCGTACATCAACTTGATCACAGTTAGGAAAGTCAGTGAATGTTGTTAGCTGCACTGAACAAATCTCAGAACTCATAACGTGAATGAAATGATGATTTTTTAAAGCAAAAGTCAGTTGTAGGGTACTACATAGATCCGTCAGAGATGCACATATAAGCGCTATGTAGTTAAGAACGTTTTTTTCCCTTACAACATAAATTCCATCCCTCTGTTCAGACATGGCGATGTGAGAATGTCGTAAAAATACGCAGTGTGCCTCTTTTTATTTACTGGCGTACCAGAAGTACTCTGTCTCCACGTTATCAAACTGAAGACCATCACTCAACCACAGCTGTCGAAGCTTTGTATACATGGTGGTCCATTGACCGTGACCGTGCCAAATATCTCACGAAATAAGCGTGAAACGAAAAAACTACGAAGAACGAAACTTGTCTAGCTTGAAGGGGGAAACCAAATGGCGCTATGGTTGGCCCGCTAGATGGCGCTGCCATAGGTCAAACGGATATCAACTGCGGTTTTTTTAAATAGGAACCCCACTTTTATTACATATTCGTGTAGTACGTATAGAAATATGAATGTTTAAGTTGGATCACTTTTCTCGCATATTATGCCGGTTTACGTTACCGCTGTTGGTGAATGACGCTTCGTCGCTAAATAGAACGCGTCCAAAAAATCTGTCATCGTCCCGTAATTTCTCTTGTGCCCAGTAGCAGAACTGTATACGACGTTCAAAGTCGTCGCCATGCAATTTCTGGTGCATAAAACTATGGTACGGGTGCAATGTTGATGTAGTATTCTCAACACCGACGTTTTTGAGATTCACGATTCTCGCGCAATTTGTCTGCTACTGATGGGCAGATTAGCCGCGACAGCAGGTAAAACACTTACTTGGGCATCATCATTTGTTGCAGGTCGTGGTTTACGTTTCACATGTGGCTGAATACTTTCTGTTTCCTTAAATAACGTTACTACCCGGCGAACGGTCCGGACACTTGGATGATGTCGTCCAGGATACCGAGCAGCATACATAGCAGACGCCCGTTGGGAATTTTGATCACAATAGCCATACATCAACACGATATCGACCTTTGCCGCAAATGGTAAACGGTCCATTTTAACACGGGTAATGTATCACGAAGCAAATACCGTCCGCACTGGCGGAATGTTGCGTAATACCACGTCCTTATACGTTTGTGACTATTACAGCGCCATCTATCACAAAGCGAAAAAAGTGGTCCAACTAAAACATTCGTATTTCTTTACGTACTACACGAATGCGTAATAAAAAATGGGGGTTCCTATTTAAAAAAAAACCAGTTGAAATCCGTTAGACCTATGGCAGCGCCATCTAGCGGGCCAACCACAGCGCCATCTGGCTTCCCCCTTCAAGCTAGACAAGTTTCGTTCTTTGCAGTTTTTTCGTTTGACGCTTATTTCGTCAGATATTTGGCCCGGTCACTATCAATGGACCACCCTGTATATACTCCAAAGCTGTAAGATTTATGTAACAGATGGAAATAATAATAATCTTCGAGGAACTGATTTACCCTATCGTAAGCACACATAGCTCAGTTACGTTATTTTGTTTAAGAAAGGTGTGTATTCACTCATTGAGCTCTTACACGGTAAGTATTCAAGCCAGGAGTAGTGCTCACTGCGGCATCAGCTATGCACATACTTGCCAGTTGCTGCGGCGCGCAGTACTTGGTGGCAACCGCACCGGAGCATGTAACTCGGACCCGCGAGTGTGTTCTTCCATACAGTATAGGATACGGGGGCCTACGCGCAGTGACCAATTTTCGTCCAAAGAGGTGAGCGAGTTCAGTCGTTCAGAAGGGGGGGCCGGCAAGCGTCTGCCACCTTTCGGCACGCTCTACAATCTTTCTCAAACGATTTTACAGAAAATACTAGGTAAAAAAATTTAATTTTTGTTTTACTTGTAACTTCATATATCAGGTTCGTTATGATGCTCCCATCATTTCGTTAATCGTAATAGTTATTGAGATATTTACGTGGAAGTAAGACACTGCGCGAAATTCAAAAAAGTTTGCAGTGAAAAATAGGGGTCGCAATGATTTTGCGTCTGGTGTATATTACATAATATGTTGCTGCTTATGAAATTTAGCTAACATGTTGAATTTTTCTTTAGACTTCGTGGGAGGTCTCTATCTGTCACCCATCTCGAGAAAATTGACGTAACGCACTCTGCGATCGCACCGCGCCAGCGATAAAGCCTGAGTAAAATATCCACAGCATTCCTCACATTTCATACACGGTTTGAGATATAGAAATGAGATTTTGGCAAATGATTGCCCACAAAGAGGCGAGTAATTTGCTGTATGGTTATTATGCAAAACTTCATTATCTGCTGTGTTCTTCCAATAGATGCAGACTTTTCCGATGAAAGAATATAATTTTTAAGGGCCATCGATAACTGGTGAAACGAGAAACGCTATGGGTTTTGGAACAACATAAGTGAAGTCATTAGTCGTTTATTTTGTACCGAGGATGTGCTTTTTCTAAGATACTGATCTTACTTTTTCCTCAGTTCGTCACTTAAAAAACTGCATAAACCACTGTTCGGAATTCTCTCGCAACTGCGCTTCCACAAGATTTTACTGAGGAGAGACTGTGTAAACACCGCTGAGTTTTGGCAAAAGAAGCAGATTTTAACATGACAACAAGAGAAATGTGTAGGTTTTACTCAAAATTCCCCGGTAGTTACTCTTCTCTGAAATTTACAAATGGTTAACAAACCAGGCCAAAATTAACCGCTGCATTTTAGGCGGAATTATTTTTAGATAGTAACCAAAGAAGAGGTGACAAATCTTTTTGGATAGTTATCATGCAAGTGTGGGTGTGGAGGGTGTGGTGTCACCGCCAGACACCACACTTGCTAGGTGGTAGCATTTAAATCGGCCGCGGTCCATTAGTATACGTCGGACCCGCGTGTCGCCACTGTCAGTGATAGCAGACCGAGCGCCACCACACGGCAGGTCTAGAGAGACGTACTAGCACTCGCCCCAGTTGTACAGCCGACTTTGCCAGAGATGGATCACTAACCAATACGCTCTCATTTGCCGAAACAATAGTTAGCATAGCCTTCAGCTAAGTCATTGGCTACGACCTAGCAAGGCGCCATTACCAGTGTATAGTAAAATGGAGATTATATCTGTACAAGAGCGATGTGCAGCGATTATGGATTAAAGTTAAGTATTCCAGAAGCTACGTACTTTTCTTTATAGCATTCATTACGTATCCTGTTTCAGATCTCACGCCAGCCTGCGTGAGTTTAAGCGCGTGCTTTTCGGCTTCCTCTCATTGTGTCTAGGCTGTCTTGTCTAGACACAACAGAGGGACCACCCCGCTTAATATTTACCAAAAATGTGAGTGTACGCTCATTTTTCCTACACCGCTCTGAGCGACCCCACACCAATGCCGCAGCCGGTCTGTGTGGCCGAGCGGTTCTAGGCTTCAGTCTGGAACCGCGAGACCGCTACGGTCGCAGGTTCGAATTCTGCCTCGGGCATGGATGTGTGTGATGTCCTTAGGTTCGTTAGGTTTAAGTAGTTCTAAGTTCTATGGGGCTGATGGCCTCAGATGTTAAGCCCCATAGTGCTCAGAGCCATTTGAACCATTTTTGAACCAATGCCGCTCTCCCCACGCTTCCCCAGCCGACTGCGCATCTAGTGGCCACGGCATTTTGTGCACACTTTAACTGTTCTCTGAGAGGTAGTTTCGTCCATGCTGCAAGGGGAAAAAGCTTGGTAGCTATACAGCGCTTATCGGTACGTCTCCAACACATCTGTGTAGTACTCTGCGGCTGATTTTACTTTAAAAATCATCATCTAGTCACGTTATGAGTTCTGACATGTGTTCAGTTCAGCTATCAAAATAGTCATTTATCAAGGATATTGTGTGGACTATCACTGAGTTGTTAGGCGCAACTAAAGGTTTATATTGCTAGCGCCCATTGGCTGTGCAATTTTGAATCACGACGGAATATCAGCAAGCATTGCATAAACACTGATTGTGTGTAACTGACCTCCATCTGTTCCTCCAAGAGACCCAGAAAGTGAGAGATACATGTGTGTATGTTGATACAGTTCCTCGCTTTCGCCACTTGAATACAATACGGAAATATCAAACTAGATTTGTGATTGGGCTGAATAGTTCCTAATTCATAGAGCGTAGTCTAGTCTTCAACATTGAGATAAGTTCACGCTTCAGAATAGGTAAGAAAAACCACACACCAAACCAGATAAACTTTTATTGTTGATAAAAGCAATGTTCAAAGTCCGTTCAATAAATAACCGGAAAAGTTGTATAAAAATAGAAAACTTCTACAAAGTTTGTGCTTCTTTGTTATTTTTTATGGTGGCCTATAAATATTATAAGATGGGGATGGCATAACTGCCTCGCGAACAGGATGCTGGGAATCAGTAAAATCAGGTGGCAGCACCCTTGTAGGTTTGCACCAACGTGGAGCGATGCAGTTTCATTAGATTTCTGTTAGCTGAAGGGTTGAAATCACCGTTGGATGGCAGTGCAATAAAGTGAAAGTTGTTTCAATTCAACACTAGTGTACGGCTGGGTAGTGAAGTTCAGAAGGGGTGTAACAAGTGTTGAAGATTCGCCACATCCAGGACACTCTGTCTCTGCAGTCATAGAGAACAATATTGCGAGAGCTGATGGCTTGATACAGGAAAGCAAGTGTGTTAAGATGAGTTATATTGCAGCAACGATAAACACTAGCCCAGCAAATTGCTCATGAAGTACTGATGTTCAAGAAAGTGTGTTCAATTCAAATCATTTGCATCAGAAATGAAAGAAAGGCCCATGGATGTGTGCAGGGAGATCTGAAGTTCATCTGTTTACTCAGCCTCTGTAACATCCGGATCTGGTACCTTCAGATTAACACACTTTTAGTCCACTGGCAGAAGCTCATAGTGGCTCAAGGTTCGCTGATGATGAGGAAGTTCAGGCAGCAGTGCATAACTGGCTACCCACACACCCCCAGGAATTCAATTGAAAAATAAACATGTAAACCTCTTGATATGGCACGTATGATCATGTAAGTATTTTACAAAATGCATGACACACAAAAGCTGACTTTATTTATATTTTATTTCGACCAGTTTTGCTTATTAACCATCCATGTTTCGACATGTAATGTTGACACCTGATCAATTATTCGACGACTGTGAACATGGTTTATGACCGAAACTGGTCGGAATAAGATATAAATAAAGACAGCATGTGTGTGTCTTCTGCCTACCCACGCGTGAAGCCTTACTAACCACCACTAACAGAACGCCACTGTACCACATCCAGGTCCATAATACTATTTGAATGGGTATCGATATAAACTTTTCAGTTTTCGAAGGAGAATCTGAGACTAAATACAAATCATTGCCAACATTCGTGAACAGCTACGCAGAATCATACCACACTATCGAGTAAAATAGTGATTGGGTTATACCCTGACCATTCCAGCGCCAACAGGTGAAATACATCTACTGCTGTTAACGTTCGAAATATTCTCGCTCATCAGCACATGCAGTTAACACATTCAGAAAATAACTTGCGGCAGTCACATAGTCATCACAGGGGTAGTTCAGTGTAATGACGAGATACAGCAGTTCATTAACCTGTGTTCACAGTTATTTTATAAGAACGCAGTAGAAAATTCCAGGTACACCTGTAATGATAATACTGGTAGGATGTACCCTTCAGCATGCATTGTATAGCAGCCCACGGTGTATTTGTTTAGTTCTAGGACTTTCTTCCACTGAACATCATTTAAACTGCATCAAAAACACACATATAGTTTGGTTGTCGTAATATACTAGTGTGATTATAAACCTCTCAACCGAGCAGACTGGCGCAGTGGTTAGCACACTGGACTCATATTCAGCAAGTCGACAGTTCAAACCAGCGTCCGGCCATCCTGATTTACGTTTTCCTTGATTTCTCTAAATCGCTTCAGGCAAATGCCGGGATTGTTCCTCCGAAAGGCACGGCCGGTTTCCTTCTCCATCCTTCTCTAGTCTAATGGGATCGATGCCATCGCTGTTTGGTCCGATCCCCCAAATCAACCAACCAACCAAACCTCTGACCGCTATGACCTGTTTAATTCTCATGTTTTGTTGCCTGAAACACAGAATTCTGAGTGAGGATACAACCGCTTGTGACCTGATACCACTGCCTTGTAAATAATAACTTCGAAATGACATTCTACAGAACACCTACTTGCGATCTCAAAAACTCTATGCAGCACATTTAAGGATTGTAGTGTGACATTGTGGAAGATAGATCGAACTGGTAAGATGGAACACTTTTTAATGGACTGAAAAACATCTGTATTTCACATTTGATCCCATTTGGTACTTAGATGTCATCAGTACGTTACTGGGACGACTGCAGCGGCGATTGCCGCGTGAGTAGCGACTATTTGCTAAGCAGCTATTACATTCATATTTACTGTCACTTTGCAGAATACTCCGTGTCGTCTCTAACGGTATGGGGGATTTTTTGAGCACAGCCTAGCTGGGGCTACACTGTAATAGTAATACTAGGCTCTGATTGGTGGAGGGAGAAAGAGTGAAGTTTGTGCTGATTTTTTTAAAGATAGATACCAATTTGAAAAAACTCTACTTAACGTGGGAAGTCCGCTTTGACAGAGAAGTGGGTGGATAGTGTACCTCACACTGCTACAATAATGTAGTTCAGGCGGTTTGTGTGGAAATAGGTTGTTGCATAATTTTTCAGAAACTACCGTCATCGAAGTTGAGTCGCGCAGCACATTAATTAACAAATTACTTCAATATCCCAAGCTGTTTGCATGGAGTGATCTTGGTTGTGCTCAAAGCCCGTGCAACTCACCAATTACTGGCAGCACCAATAGTGTGTAATTCATTCTCTCCCATACCTGTTGTTTCGTACTGCTGCTGCAGGAGCAGTTTCGTCTAGCTTCTCGACAGCATACACAATCTGCATCTGGTAACCTTTTTAAGCGAGTTACAGTATATGTCTCTGGTATGGAAGTGGGAGAGAGACATGATAAAAGAAGCAGTCTCAAAACCAGCTTCTAATATACACTCCTGGAAATGGAAAAAAGAACACATTGACACCGGTGTGCCAGACCCACCATACTTGCTCCGGACACTGCGAGAGGGCTGTACAAGCAGTGATCACACGCACGCCACAGCGGACACACCAGGAACCGCGCGCGGTGTTGGCCGTCGAATGGCGCTAGCTGCGCAGTATTTGTGCACCGCCGCCGTCAGTGTCAGCCAGTTTGCCGTGGCATACGGAGCTCCATCGCAGTCTTTAACACTGGTAGCATGCCGCGACAGCGTGGACGTGAACCGTATGTACAGTTGACGGACTTTGAGCGAGGGCGTATAGTGGGCATGCGGGAGGCCGGGTGGACGTACCGCCGAATTGCTCAACACGTGGGGCGTGAGGTCTCCACAGTACATCGATGTTGTCGCCAGTGGTCGGCGGAAGGTGCACGTGCCCGTCGACCTGGGACCGGACCGCAGCGACGCACGGATGCACGCCAAGACCGTAGGATCCTACGCAGTGCCGTAGGGGACCGCACCGCCACTTCCCAGCAAATTAGGGACACTGTTGCTCCTGGGGTATCGGCGAGGACCATTCGCAACCGTCTCCATGAAGCTGGGCTACGGTCCCGCACACCGTTAGGCCGTCTTCCGCTCACGCCCCAACATCGTGCAGCCCGCCTCCAGTGGTGTCGCGACAGGCGTGAATGGAGGGACGAATGGAGACGTGTCGTCTTCAGCGATGAGAGTCGCTTCTGCCTTGGTGCCAATGATGGTCGTATGTGTGTTTGGCGCCGTGCAGGTGAGTGCCACAATCAGGACTGCATACGACCGAGGCACACAGGGCCAACACCCGGCATCATGGTGTGGGGAGCGATCTGCTACACTGGCCGTACACCACTGGTGATCGTCGAGGGGACACTGAATAGTGCACGGTACATCCAAACCGTCATCGAACCCATCGTTCTACCATTCCTAGACCGGCAAGGGAACTTGCTGTTCCAACAGGACAATGTACGTCTGCATGTATACCGTGCCACCCAACGTGCTCTAGAAGGTGTAAGTCAACTACCCTGGCCAGCAAGATCTCCGGATCTGTCCCCCATTGAGCATGTTTGGGACTGGATGAAGCGTCGTCTCACGCGGTCTGCACGTCGAGCACGAACGCTGGTCCAACTGAGGCGCCAGGTGGAAATGGCATGGCAAGCCGTTCCACAGGACTACATACAGCATCTCTACGATCGTCTCCATGGGAGAATAGCAGCCTGCATTGCTGCGAAAGGTGGATATACACTGTACTAGCGCCGACGTTGTGCATGCTCTGTTGCCTGTGTCTATGTGCCTGTGGTTCTGTCAGTGTGATCATGCGATGTATCTGACCCCAGGAATGTGTCAATAAAGTTTCCCCTTCCTGGGACAATGAATTCACCGTGTTCTTATTTCAATTTCCAGGAGTGTATATTTGTTTTGTAATTAAAGTCAGTTAAATGGTGAGTATGTAATAACTGGCGCTTTGTAGATAACCAGAAACAGCTGTGGGTTTGACAGTTTTTCCAATGACTTGAGGGAGCAAAAATGTTAAACATGAAATCTGACTTTTAATTTAGTATTTTCTATCAACTGCTCATTTATGGAATATAATTACGTTATACTTCGACAATTATTATTATCAAACCCTCCACTTTGACAGAGAAGTGGGTGGACAGTGTACCTCATACTGCTACAATAATGTAGTTCAGGCGGTTTGCGTGGAAATGGGTTGTTGCACAGTTTTTCACAAACTACCGTCATCGAAGTTGACTCGCGTAGCACATTATTTAACAAATTACTTCTATATCCCAAGCTGTTTGCATGGAGTGATTTTACCAAGCTGCGCAGAGCGGTAAGCTGTGGAGCTGCTGTAAGAGTTTTGCTGACACACTTGTTTGCACGAATAGGAAGTCACTGGTGCGTGTATGCCCTGGGCCAAGAACGTCGTCGCTGATGGCGGCGGGGGCGGAGGGGGTGGGTGGTGGAGGAAGGGGGGGAGCGAGGAGGTCAGCTGACGTTGCGTCTGTCAGAGGCACACCGGAGGGAACGTGTCCACATTGCGTGCGGCGTCTGCAGGCGCATATGGCGTTTTTTCAAAGCTAGGCAGTAGTTTGACGGCTTCTGATGAACGCTCGCCAATCGATACACAAAGAGCAATATCAGATCACATTTAAAGTAGAGACACTACGCTTGTCAAAATTTTAGCAGTAAATTGTCGAAGTATTCGTAACGAAATACCTAAAGTTACTACCCTCCAGGAAAGTTATCACACTCAAATTATTCTCTGAATCGAGAGCTGGCTGAAACCCTGGGTAGAAAGCTCCAAAATGTTTAGTGAGGCATAGAACGTACAACCAAATGACAGATTAGACACAATAGAATGGAGAGTGTTCAATGCTGTCGCCGAAAATATTGTCTCTAACGCGATCGAAACTGAGTCTGACTGTGAAGTTATCTGGGAGCGAACAGCAGGCCTTCGTAAAAAAAAGACAATTATCACATGGTTTACCGGCCACCTGATTCTACCGTAATAATTGTAGAATCATTCAAGGAATGTTCACGCTCAGTAGTGCGGAAATACCCAGATCATGCACTATTAGTTGGAGAAGACTTTAATCTATCAAATGTCGAGTGTGATGTCTGTGGATTCGCTGCACATGCTGCAGACAGATAGTCTTGTGAAGTACTTTTGAAGATGATTTCGCCGGTCGCGGTGGCCGTGCGGTTCTAGGTGCTCCAGTCCGGAACCGCGCGACTGCTACGGTCGCAGGTTCGAATCCTGCCTCTGGCATGGATGTGTGTATGTCCTTAGGTTAGTTAGGTTTAAGTAGTTCTAAGTTCTAGGGGACTGATGACCTCAGATGTTAAGTCCCATAGTGCTCAGAGCCATTTGAACCAATTTGAAGATGATTTCCGAAAACAGCCTCGAGTAGCTTGTTCGACAGCCCACAGGCAATGGAAATATTTTAGACCTTGAAGCAACAAACAGGCCTGACCTTATCGACAGTGTCAGTATAGAGACAGGGATTAGTGATCATGATGTCATCATAGCGGCGATGGTTACTTAAGTTACACTGAAGCGCCGAAGAAACTGGAATAGGCATGCGTATTCAAATATAGAGATTATAACTGGTTTTCGCAGACTTCCTGTAACCACGATGTTGTCTCTCCAGCCATCAACTATCAACTACGTCTCACCTCCATAAAAATCTACACTCTTGACAAAGTTGATAGTTGACGGTTGGAGAGACAACATCGCAGTTACAGGTAGTTTGTGAAAACCAGTTATAGGTATTGGCGATTGATGCATCGTGTATACAGATGGTGTTAACCGCCACAGCATCAGCTAGGCCTGAAGATGTTACATTGAAGCACCGAAACTGGTAGCTATACAATAAATTACATCATAAGGTCGGCTGTAGGTGTTTCATTTTCTTACATCTTTTAGTCACGTTGTGCCTAAATTTCTTTTTTTTTTCCTCCAACTGATGCAATAATTCCTCACTTGTTGTTCAATCTACCCATCTTATATTCACCATTCATGTATAGCACCACATTTCAAATCCTTCTATCTTCTTCTTGACTGAGTTGCCTATTGTCCACTTTTCACTTCCATAAAATGCTACACTCTGGACAAAGACCTTCAGAAAAGACTTCCGAAAACTTAGGTTTATATTAGATATTAACGAATTTCGCAGAAATGCTTTTCTTGCAATTGCCAGTCTGCCTTTCTATTTTTCATATTTCGGCCATCTTCTGTTACTTTGTCGCTCAAATAACAAAACTCATATGCTACTCTGAGTGTCTCATTTCCTAATGTAATTCCCTCAGCTTATTCCGTTTTACTTCAACTACATCCCATTACCATTGATTTAATTTCTTTTATGTTCATCTCATAATCTCCTTTCAAGACACTATCCAGACCGTTCAAATGCTCTTCCAAGTTCTTACTCTCTCTTATATAATTACAATGTCATCAGCAAATAGCAAAATTCTTATTTCTTTTTCCTTACTCTTAGTTCCCTTTCCAGACTTCTCACTGGTTACCTTCAGAGCTTTCTCAATGTACAAGTTGAATAACACTGTTTCACTCCATTCAACACTGCTTTCCTTTCATTTCCTACGGTTCTAATAACTGCAGTATGGCTTCAGTACAAGTTGCCAATAACCTGTAGGAATGTGTATTTTATTTCTGCTACCTTTAAAACTTCAGTGAATGAAATCCAGCCAGCAGTCTCAAAATCTTTCTTTGAAACTACAAATGCTATAAATGTAGTTTTGCCTTTCTTCAACCTTTCTTATACACTGAAGAGCCAAAGAAACTGGTACACTTGCCTAATATCGTGTAGGGCCCCCTCGAGCGCGCCGAAGTGCCGCAACACGACATGGCATGGAGTCGACTAATGTCTGAAGTACTGCTGGAGTGAACTGACACCATGAATCCTGCAGGGTTGTCCATAAATCCGTAAGAGTGGAGATCTCTTTTGAACAGCACGGTGCAAGGCATCCCAGATATGCTCAATAATATTCATGTCTGGGGAGTTTGGTGGCTAGCAGAACTGTTTAATCTCAGAAAAGTGTTCCTGGGGCCACTCTGTAGCAATTGTTGGCGTGTGGGGTGTCGCACTGTCCTGCTGGAATTGCCCAAGTCCGTCGGAATGCACAATGGACATGAATGGATGCAGGTGACCAGACACGATGCTTACGTACGTTTTGCCTGTCAGAGTCGATCTAGACGTATCAGGAGTCCCATACCACTCCAACTGCACACGCTCCACGCCATTACAGAGATTCCACCAACTTGGACAGTCCCTTGCTAGCATGCAGGTTCCATGGATTCATGAGGTTGTCTCCATAGCCGTACACATCCATCCGCTTGATACAATTTGAAATGAGACTCATCCGACCAGGTAACATGTTTCCAGTCATCAACAGTTCAATGTCGGTGTTGACGTACCCAGACGAGGCGTAAAGCTTTGTGTCGTGCAGTTATCAAGGGTACACTAGGGGGCCATCGGCTCCGAAAGCCTATATCGACGATGTTTCGTTGAATGGTCCTCACGCCGACACTTATTGATAGCCGAGCATATAAATCTGCAGCAATTTGCGGAAGGGTTACACTTCTGTCACGTTGAACGATTCTCTTCAGTCGTCGTTGGTCCCGTATTGCAGGATCTTTTCCCGGCCGCAGTGATGTTGGAGATTTGGTGTTTTACCGGATTCCTGATTTTCACGGTACCCTCGTGAAGTGGTCGTACCCGAAAATCCCCACTTCATCGTTACCTCGGAGATGCTGTGTCCCATCGGTCGTGCGCCGACTGTAACACATGTCAAACTCGCTTAAATCTTGATAACCTGCCACTGTAACAGCAGTAACCGATCTAACAACTACTGGTCTTTTTGGCGTTGCCGATCGCAGCGCCGTTCTCTGCCTGTTTACTTATCTCTGTATTTGAATACCCACCCCTATACCAGTTTCTTTGGCGCTTCAGTGTAGAATCGGTCCCAGGATCAGTATTGCATCTCGCGTTTCTACATTTCTCCGGACCCAAAATCATCTTCCCCAAGACCAACCTCTATCTATTTATCCGTTCTTCTATAAATAATTTAAGTCAGTTTTCTACAACCTTGACGTACGGTCCGGTAGTAGTATTCACACCTGTCAATACCTGCCTTCTTTGGAACTGAAATTATTACACTCTCCCTGAATTCTGGCAGTATTTCGCCTGTGCCAAATATCTTGCACACCATCTAGATTAGTTTTGTCATGGATGGCTCTCCCAAGAATATCAGCACCACTGAGAGAATGTCATCTACTCCAGAAGCCTTGTTTCCACTTAGGTCTTGCAATACTCTTTCAAATTCATCTCGCAGTATCATATCTCCTAAATCTCCATCTACTTCCTCTTCCGTATCTATGTCCGTGACACTCTGTCCCCTATTTCGCGATAATACAGAACGAGTTGCCATTCTTTGAACTTTTCAATGAACTCCGTCAATCTTATCTGATGGGGATCCCGCTCCGCTCAGCAATACTCCAGAAGAAGTAGGACAAGTGCAGTGTAGGCAGTCTCATTAGTAGGCCTGTTGCTTCTTTAGGTGTTCTGACATCCTCTGGAGGATGTCGTGTTCTGGAAAAACAAACCTGGCATTCTACGGGTCAGAGCAGGTAGTGTTGGGTCCCTTAATCAGGTAGCAATGTTAGAGAACTTGAAAAAGGAAAGGGATAGTCTGAAGCTATATATAGAGGGAATTACTGAAGTGCTGTAGCAGGAAGAACAGGACTTCTGGTCAGGTTAGTACAAGGTTATCAACACAAAATGGGGTAGCAAAGGAAGGTCCCAGAGCTGTCCTGGGTCCTGAGTATGCGGCGGCGCGGAGCTAGCAGCCGGCATCTGCTGGCTATCTCCGGGAAGATCATCCACCAACAGAGGAGAGGACATCAACCTATGTCCCAAGGAAGGGACCGGCGATGCGATAGAGAGAGGAGCCGGCGTTTGAGACTGCGGCTGCTCGAGGAAATGAGGATAAAGTTCGTTGCAGTGACGCGAACCACCCTGTCGTCCAGGCATATGTCGAACAGTTGTCGAGCATGGGGCCGGATAACGACCCCTGGAAGCCAGTTGGGCTGGGGCCCAAAACCGCGAGCCCACACCTTGGAGCCGGATGAATATCGGGAAGCGCCTGACAGGGCAAGAGGTCCAACCTGCAGCAGGAGGAGATCAAGTAGGGTCCAAGACTGGTGACCATGGGGCAGTTTGGCTGGACTCTTGTCACCCACCAGCCTGGCCCTGTAGGTACTGAAAAATAATGTAAGAGCTTCTTCCGGAGAACGGTCCTCTGCGTACTTCTTCATCTGAGTTTTAAAAGTGCGAACAAGGCGCTCCACCTCTCCATTGGATTGGAGATGGAAAGGAGAGGTAAAGAGGTGGTGGATACCATTGTCGTGACAGAATTTGGCGAACTCTTGACTGCAAAATTGCGGGCTGTTGTCTGATACCAAGGCGACGGGAAGGCCTTCAATGGAAAATATTTTTGACAGGGCCATGATGGTATTCTCTGTGGTGAGAGAGGAGCATCGAATAATGAAAGGGAAGTGGGAGTAGGCATCCGTGATGAGTAACCAGTAAGCACTGAGGAAGGGTCCCACAAAATCCACATGGATGCGTTCTCATGGGAGTAAAGTGGCTGGCCAGGATTGGAAGGACTGGCGCGGTGTGGGAAGGGCCTGGGTACACTGCTGACAACCCCGAACCATGCGCTCCACGTCCGCTGTCATGCCTACCCAGAAGACATGGCGATGTGCAAGGGTTTTCATCCAGGCAATACCCCAATGACCTTGATGTAAGGCGTGGAGAATCCGAGACCGCAGGGAAGTTAGTACGATGACTCGTGGGGTGGCGTCATTTTCCACATGGAGGAGCACCCCGTTGACGGCCACCAGTTGATGGCGGATGGAGATCAGCCTGGGCGCGAGGCGGAGGAAGCATAGGCCAGCCGCAGAGAACATAGTGGCGCACCAGTTGCAGGAGCGGATCTGCGGTCGTCGCTGCGGCCCCTTCTCAGCTGTAAACGGGAATGCACCTAACGCATCCTATAAGTCGTCATCGACCTGAAAAATTAGGAGGTCCGACGAATCGAATGCCGAATCCTGGCCGGAGGGGAGCCGAGACAAAGCATCGGCGTTGGCATGTTGGGAGATGGGCCGGAAATGGATGGTATACCTAAAACGTGAAAGGAATAGGGCCCATCGCTGCAGGCGGTCAGTGATTAAGCGAAAAGATCTACCGTAAAGGTATGGGAGGAATTTGGTACAGGCAAACACGATGGCTGGAGCCTCCTTCTCAATTTGAGAATATTTGCATGGGGCCTCTGTAAGGAATTTAGATATGTACGCCACTGGGCGTTCCAATCCATCCGGACAGCCCCAACACCATAGTCTGAGGCATACGTAGCCAAGAGGAGAGGAAGCGAGGGGTTTTATGGAATGAGACACGCCGCAGAGTGCAACCTCCGCTTTAAGGTTTGGAAAGCAGATTCACAAGCTGGGAACCAATGAAAAGGCACGTTCTTTCAGCATAGGTGATGGAGGGGCGCCGAAATGTGGGCGGCGGAAAGAATGAAATTTCGATAGTAAGCAATTTTACCCAGGAAAGACCGCAATTCGTGGACGTCGCGCAGACGAGGAAGGGCCGTTATAGCGGCGATGTGGAAGGAGGTAGGCGATATGCCATCGCGGGAAATAATGTGACCCAGGTAGGAGATAGCAGGTTGAAAAAAGGAGCATTTATAAAGGTTGCTTTTTAGGCCCGCATTCCGCAGGCGCAGGAACAACTGTCGCAGATGACTGAGACGTTCATCCGCGGTACGGCCGGTGACGACGACGTCGTCGAGGTAGTTTATACAACCTGGCACATCCCGTAAGAGCTGTTCCAAGTAACGCTGAAAGATGGCCGGTGCACTAGAGATGCCATACATGAGGCAGTTCAACCGGAACAGCCCAAATGGTGTGTTGACGATGGCCAAGTGAGTAGAAGGCTCATCTAAAGGTATTTGGAGGTGGGCCTCTGCTAGATCGATCTTAGAAAAAAATTGTCCTCCTGCGAGCATAGAGAACAGGTCCTTGGACGCGGGAGGGGATAGTCTTCAACCTGTAGCTGAGGGTTAAGCGTAGCCTTGAGGTCACCACATATTCGAAGACGTCCATCTGGTCTCTTGAGGACGACTAAGGGTGTCGCCCACGAACTATAACGGACCAGAGTGACGACTCCCTCCATGGTGAGACGGTCCATTTCTTGTCGAAGAGGCTGCTGAAGGGCGTGGGGAACCTGAAGGGCTCGGAAGTACTTCGGGCAGGCAGACGGTTTCATTTGGACCGACGCCTGAAAATCTTGAGCACAGCCGGCGCCCGGCGAGAAGAGATCCTGGAATTCAGTTCACAAGATATTGACTGCCGGGAACGGAACCTGGGAAGACACCAGATGAACATTGTCATCGATGGCGAAGCCAAAGGCTCGGAAGGCATCCAACCCAAAGAGATCCGCCGTGGCCGCATTGTTGACCACAAGGAAAGTAACTTCTCGGCGAATCGATTTATACATGATGGAAGCCGTGAACCGACCCAAGAGGGCGACCGCTTGCTTATTATAAGTAAGGAGGTGCCAAGGTGTGGGCGCCAGGGACCCTTGGTGCCGTTGGAATCGCCTGGTGACCAGGTAGTCACCGCGTCTTCTGATATGCAACATCTGTCCTGTTCGTCTTAGCTCGAGAGTAAATGGCATACGGTGGTGGGTTGGCGTGTCACTGGCCGGAAGGCGAAAGAGGGAATGGGCCACATGACTGGTTCCATATGCCTTATCGACATGTACGAGGTGCTAACAAGTAATGATAGTACTTCTGAGCGAGCACGGTTTGCCTCCCCTGTTGGGCTATCGGCGGACAGAGTGCAGAGTATCTATAACAAGGTAGCAACGCCAGAAGACGGTATCGATTTGCAGAGTGACCTGCAAAGGATTGACAAATGGTGCAGGCTTTGGCAGTTGACCCTGAACGTTAGTAGATAAAACACATTGCGCAAACGTGGGAAATCCACTACTGTTCAACCACACCTTTGCAGCGTATAGGTTTTCTACTCTTGATGACAGTTTACTGGAAACAGTAAAGTATCCAGGAGTAATGGCCACATACAGCAAATTGTATTAAAAACAAATGCCACACTGAGATTCACAGGAAAGATCTTAAGGAAATATAACTCATCCACGAAGGAAGTGGTACACTAGGTGCTTGTTCTACCGATTTCTGAGTATCGTTCAGCTCTCTGAGATCCTTAACAGGTAGTACTGATAGAAGAGATAGAGAAGATCCAACAAAGAGCGTTGCGTTTCATCGTGGAGTCGTATAGTCAGCACGAGAGGGTTACAGATATGCTCAACAAACTCCAGTGGCAAACGTTGCGAGAGTGGCATTAGGCATCGAGGAGAGGCTTACTATCCAAAATTCGAGAGATCGCTTTCCGGGAAGAGTCAGACAACATTTTAATTCCTCCCACATACAGCTCGCGAAACGCCTACGACGTGAAGTTCGAGAAATTAGAGCAAAAACAGAGGCTTACCGACAATCATTTTCCCACGCGCGTCGGCGATTGGAATAGGGAAGGGAGAAACAATTAGTGGTATCAGAAGTACCATCCGCCGCATACGATTAATTGACTTCCGGAGTACGATGTAGATGTAGGTGATTACCCTGAAAGCGTTTCTAAGCCTTTCCACTACCCTTAAAGATGAAATGAGCCTGAAATTAGCATTGTCCACTTAGTCAGATCAGGTCACAAGTGCTGCGGTATTTAAAGTAGCATCCTGTTTTAAAAATTACACCTCGATAATTCACATATGAATGTTGTGATAGCCTAGAGGGGTCGTTAGTATGAAACAAACGGGAAATAAACTACGAGCAAAATGCGCCAACTGCGACATTCTGCATAGCAATTCTGTCCCACGCTCACCTGATGAAATCTCTTCTTGTTTCTTTGGTTCCTCTCTATCTTAAGCTGGCTGAAAATTGAGAAGCTCGTAAATCAGGCGCTTTTCGTTGTTATTGACAATACATCACCAACATTTATATTGTAATCATTACCAGTAGACAATACTTTTCGACTCTGGTTTTTATAGAATGAATGAGTTTTGATTAAGAATTATGTACCTGACACATTATTTGCGGCACTTTTTGTTCCTTGTTCCACATTCTTAACACAGCTGCTTCCCCTTTCGTGTTATCCGAACTTGGAATCAATCTTGCACTGCAATGATACACTTGTTTAATTATCTTCACGGTTTTTCCGGTAACTGCGAACGATTTTCTTGCACGGTCTGTTTTGGGATTTGAAACTATATGTTATTCGCAGCATATAAATTTTGATCACAAAATGCGAACATCCATACACAGTGCTACGTTGTCTTTTTATCTGTGTTATGTATTAGATGTGGTGCCAGTGCAAGGATTCACAAGGAAAAATGTTGTCAAGTACGGTACAAAATATTAAAATGAATGTTTTTTTACTTATGACATTTATAGCGAATCGCTTCCAGTGAATGAGGTTTTTTGGTTTGCAGTTTGCTTACGGCAGAAAAGCAAAAACACCTACGACATCTATAGAACAGGGGGAAACGCCGAAATAATTTTCCCTACACTAAATTATGACATTCACTTGCAGTCAGTACATCTGAATATCATTCGTAACTACGTATTAGACCCAAATCATAGGCCTCACATGGGGGAGTGATGCGTCATACATAGCCTCTCCTTCCCAAGTGACTCTTTCCACCTTCCCGTGGTGCCATACGTCAAGGTCGGCATTTCCCAGGCCCGTTCGGATGTTGCCTTGTGTCAGAAGGGGGAGCTGCGACTCAACCCGATGTGAAAGTGAATGAAGGGTGCGTGGCACAGGGGGAGCTGTGTTCAGGGACCGAAGATCTGTCCCGTGAGGCGAAGGGGGGGGGGGGGGGTGGTTGAGCAGGCTGCGAGGCCGAGGGGTGTTGCTCACCTTGCGAGCGACTCCTCTGCACTGGGCGGCTGCTGTTCCCCTCCCTCCTTGCGCAGAGCACAGAACATCAGGTGCTCTGCATGCCGACGACCTTCTTTGTCGGCGTGGGATCTCGGCGCGACTCAGCAAGGATGCTACGCCACGCCTGTGGGAAACCGGAGCATCTTCTGCCAAACCCAGGAGGTGGTGACATCGCCTGGGCCAGGTTAGCTGGGTCCAGACCGTTGAACGACTGGGTGATCGGCCCACCGCCTGAGTAGGAGTGAGTGCTTGGCCGAGAGGTGGAAGCTCGGGCTAGTAGGCGGCTAAGGACGAGGGGTGCATCCGCCTCTCTGGAGTGCAGGGTGTACTTGCCAAGGAGCGCTGAGTGAAATCGTCGGTGACGGGACCGTCGAGGGGGACCAGTCTGTTGGCGATGGCATGCTGAATCGGCAGCTCAGGAGTACCCTTGGTTGGTGGCGAACTCGGTGGGCGAGTGCAGTAGTCCCCCCCTCCCCCCCCTATGCCAGAGGAACCGGTCTGGGGTAGGAGACGGGCTGCCATCTTTTTCACTCGTCAAATTACGTGATGGCTGACACAGAGACGAGTTATACGAGTGCACCTTTATGAGCATCTATGATGTCTGATCACTCCTCACAGGACGAGCTGGAACAGGCGACGGACGAGAACTTTACTAGCAGGCACGCCAGAATAACACTGCTCTTGGAGCAGAATGTTAAAAACGGGAAGATAAGCCAAGCTTCTCTAATGACTATTAAAAATGAGGTGGCAGCATGGGTCATTGCCAATGCAAAACTCAAAGGCCGTGTTGAAGGACTTCATTAGAAAAGCGAGAGGCTGCACAAGCAACTATTAAAGACCTGGGCGGTGTGGCTGCGCAAGTGCCACCCAAGCCACAAAATGCGAAAGATACGATTGCCAAGGGCTACCAAGCGGCCAGACACGGCGGTCTTCCTCAGACCCCTGCCTGGCCAAGACATAAAAAAAATGTTCAGGAGGTTTTTACAACAGTAGTGAACCTGGCAAAAGACAAGATTAAAATTAATAAGGTGAAATCAAGCAAAAAGTTGTAATTGTAGAAGTGACAACGAAGGAGGACAAGGAAAAGTTGTTAAATAACCAAAGGTTATGTAAGGTGGTAAAATGTGAACCACCTAAAAAGCGAAATCCTCTTGTCATATTATGTGATGTACCTTCTATAATAAAAGAGGAGGAGCTGTATGAAATGATAAAACAACAAAACTTTGAGGACATGGAGGATGAGGAGTTCAGAAAGAGCTTTAAGTTGAGATTCAAACCAGGACCTCGGGAGTGTAATGTCGTCCATCACGTTGCTGAGGTCACTGGGGCAATGTGGAGGAAAATAACAACAATGGGCAAATTGTACATAGGCTTCCATGCGGTCAACATAAGAGACTATTTTGTGGTATCTCGTTGCCACAACTGTGGGGACCTGGACCACATTCAAAAGCACTGTACCAGGGGGTCGGCTTGCTCCAAGTGTGGCGCGGAAAACCACACAATAAAAGATTGCAATGCAGTAGGGGTATGTATCCCATACAGAAAAAGGTTCAAAGGTTCATGTGGTGTCCCGGGGGGTGGGTGGGGTGGAGGGGGGAGGAGGGAGGCGGGGGAACTGCCCTACCTACAGAATGCTTGAACAGAGATTAATTTCAAGAATCGATTATGGCTGAGACCATAAACGGGAACAGGATGCCAAAGACAAAATCCCCGAGCAAAAGGAGGAGGAACGAGATGAGGGCAAGCAAATTCAAAGAATTTTTGAGGATGCTTTCAGGCACAGCGAGAACATAAATGGTTGACATTGGAAAACAAACAGAGCTACCCACAAAGGCTGAAGCTTCCTCCTCCCAAAGCTGGGGGGACAGGCCGACTGAAGACCAAGGGCGGCTAGGGCGTCCTATGGTAGTGGCCCTACCAGTAGTTATGCAGAGGAGCGAAACGCGTAGAGAGGGACAATACGCAATCCAGGAAAATACAATAATAATCATTAGAGTGCTTCCATCTGTGCAGGAATCCTCTCCTGTTAGAATACCACTCGTAGACCTTGTTAGAGTATACCCAAATCTCGAATATGCCATGCAACTAGCTAGGTTGGAGCAGCCGATTACCCTGACCACTGCGTTGCGACATGTGGTCCGGGTGGGGCATGAATATGGCAGGAAAGTCACCTTCTCGATGATGGAGGCTGTTGACTGAATACAGATTAAGTCAATAAATCTCCCCATCGACTTCAGATCCCTGCGAGATCTTGTCAAGAAAGTATTCCAAAGAACAGGTGGAGAGTTTGATCTAGATGAAATTTATGTACAATCATTACTGGCAAATGGACGCATTGCGTTCGATTGGCGAAAGAACTGGCCAGAAAATCATGTACATACCTTCTTTCCATAATGACTACAATAACTACTGCACAGCTAAATACACACAATAGCAGACTCGTGAAGCAGGAGCTGCGCAAGGTGGTGGTGGAGGAGAAGAGACTAGTCCTCTGCCTGCAGGAGCCGTACTCCCTAGCTGGACGAATATCCTTTGCAGCCGCGACATGGCAGTTAGTAGCAGTGATGAGCCGAGAGCGGCGATAATAATAACGAACAAAGCATTGTGATTAACACTTCTGTCACAGCTATCGAACAGTCACTGCAACGTTGTGGAGATACAATCTCCTATGGGAGTACTATCTCTCGTCAATAGGTATTTTCAGTTTGGAGACGACATCGAGCAGCATCTGAACCATCTCACTCGGGTAATCACGACGTTTCGAGGCCGAAAAGTGATAGTGACTGCTGACATAAATGCAAAATCCCCCCTGTGGTTCCGTGGCACAAGAGACGCAAACGGAGACAAGGCGGAAGAAACAATTATGGCTTTGAAACTTGTGGTGGCCAACAAGCCTGGTAACCCTCCCACCTATACAGCCGGAGAGGGGCAAGGCACGAACATCGATGTAACAACATTCACGAACCTATTGCCGTAAGCATCGTGAGAAATTGGAAAGTAGAAGATAAGACCACCGCAACTGACCACAATCTAATTACATTTACGATAGGTGACAGAGAGTGCCACTGGGACATGGGATGGGAGGTGCAATTGAATTACAACAGAACACACTGGGAACGCCTTGCAAGGGAGTGCAGCATTCCTGCAATACCAGAAGGTGACCAATACCAATATATAAATGTGGATAGGTACGCCGACGAGCTGGTGAGGGCTACTACTAGAGCAGTGAAGAAAGCCGTACCAACCAGGAGGAGGCCTATACTGGCCTCTCCGTCATTATGGTCCAACGAACTGGAGCATATGCGCCAGTCTATAAGAAGTGTAAGGAGGCACTACCAGCGCAGTGCCGTCTGATGGGAAAAGCAACGATGGTTGCAAAAATATAGGTAACTAAAGGAAACATTCCAGAAGGAGCTTCGGGCAGTTAGAGTTCGAAGTTGGGAGAGGTATGTTATAAATCAACTAACTACTGACCCATGGGGAGTGCCCTGTAAGTTGATGAGGGAGAAGATCCGCAGATCCGCTCTCCGATGGTATTATCCACAGCCAGGCATGGGGACAGAGTGACGGAATCCTAGCAGGAAACTGCTGAGGTCCTCCTCTGGTCCCTGTTGCCTGACAACAATGAGGAAGGGGAAACGGGAGGCCAGTGCCAAATGAGAATAGCTGATCTTTAGGATATACAAATGACAGGGTAGTATACCCCTTCTTTGAAGAGGAGGCGGCTGCCCAAATAAAATCTTTATAGAGAGGAAACGTTCTTGGGCCAGACGGCAATGTCACGGAGGTGGTGCAGCTCCTCGCCCCTCAGTTGGTAACACCACTTACCAAATTGTATAACGAGTGCCTCAGATTGCAAAAATTTCCCAAAATTTGGAAAACAGCAAATGTGGTCATAATAAAGAAAGGACCAGAGAAAGACCCAACTGAGACCAAGTCATATAGACCGATATGTTTATTAGATCTCTTCGGAAAACTGTTCGAGAAATTGCTGGCTGATAGACTGGCTGCACATCGAGTGCTGTGCGGAATAAGTGACAGGCAGTTCGGCTTCAGGTCTGGGCGGTCAGCGGCTGACGCAATCCCCCAGGCGGCTGGGGTCTTTGACTCAGACCTGTACACGTACATAGTTGGCATTATGGTGGACATCAGTGGTGCCTTTGACTACCTGTTGTGGCCTTCGCTCTTCTCCTGTTTACGAGAGAAGGTCTGGCTGTCATCCCCTAGTGGGAGGGTTAGAAAATTAATAACAAAGGGAGCCTACAGGGCTCTGTCTTGTTTTGCTGCATCCAGATGGAACCACTACTGGCCAGCATGCAACAGAGTGAAGATGTGCTGGAGGTGATAGCCTACGTGGATAACCTCCTCCTATTGGTGGGCGGCCGTAGCCGGGAAGACATCAAGCCAAAGATTGAGAGGGCTATGGATATATTACAACAGTGGTGCCATAACACTAAAATGAAAATATCACCAAATAAGTCAACCTATCTTCTGTTGAAGGGACAACTAATTAGGAACCCAACGGTTAGAAGCGAGGGCTGACCAGTTCTCCGACGACGAGATGGGCCTTACCTGGGAGTTATCATGGATGAAAGGTGGAACTTAGCAGGGCACATTGAAACCGTAACCCAAAGGGCCTTAGGTGTGCTAACAACCTCATATACATTGGACACAAATGATTCCATCTCCCCTCTGAACCAATAAAGTTATATCACAACTGTATACTAACATCAATAGTGAGTTACAGCTCGGGAGTCTGGGCACACAGGCTCACGAAGGTGGTGTCTGCTATGACAGTGAGAAGGGTACAGATAAATTTGTTATTAAGGTCAGTGGGGGCCTACAGGACATCTCTGGGTCGGGCCTTGTTGGTAATAATGGGGCTTTGCCCCTTTGATATCAAAATTAGGGAACAGGCTGCATGGTTCTGGGCGAAGAAGAGAGAGATCGAGAAATAAGGGGATATTCTCGGTATTCAGGCTGTGGATAAGGGCGCAATCAAGAGAAGGGATATAGAGCTGTGGCAGGAAGCATGGGAAGCCGATGACACCGGATCAAGAACTTTACAATTCCTACCAGATGTAAGAGGACGATTAGGCTTGGGATACTTTAAGCTGAGAAAGGGACTGTTCCATTTTATCACTGGTCATGGGTCCTACCCGACATACTTGTGTCGGTTTTGGAAAAGGGCTACACCTTCGTGCGACTGTGGTGCGCTAGAGGGTACTCCCGACCATGTGGTTTACGAGTTTCCCCTACATAATGATGTAGCAGCTGCGCTGAGACAGCAACTACCGAATCACGACACCTTTACTCTGCTACGACATGAGAATACATTTCGAGTACTGAACGACCTGGCCAATGAGGTATCACAAAAGGTTCTTCTAGAATATTTGAGGGATAACCGTGATTAACGACAAATAATAAAATGTATCCCAATGCCGCAAACCGCTGCTAGTTTTCTCAGTGCATGATTCAAATTTAGTGCTCTAAATAATCCCTAACCCTTTTTATCAGCTGTTCTCTTGCCATTGATCAGGCGTGCTGACGATTATATGGTAAGTATTTTCGGCTCTGTGATCAGATGTCCTTCCTGTCGCCATGTCAGTTAGCTTAAGGGAGGAAATCTTGAGGGTCAGTCCACAATTTGCCTATGAGTCGGCTAAACTTTGTTCTGTGTTAAAATCTTTAATGTTGTTGGCCTGTCTTTCCCAGTTGCTAATAATGTTACAGTAATTAATTTTTGGTCATATGTGAACTGAATAAATTCCACTTGTTTTGACATACTCGTTTCGCCTCATTTTATTGAAGCATGTTAAGTAGCCTGAAATACAAACACCCTTTTCTTCTTACATGCAGCAGTTCCAATTCACATATCTTGCATTGAACTCATTAGTAACAAGGAGATATGGCACGGCATTTTATTGTGATTTATAATTGACAGTTTGTGATAATGTCTCACTACACGTCTTCTTACTTCTCTGCTAGTGAGGCTGTTTTTTGGCCTGCAACGCCACCAACACTTCATAGGACAGCGCGCAAACTGCACACACACACTTTTGCAGTATGTTATTTGTTCAGTTTCCTGTAGTATTGTTAACACCAGTATGGATTTAGAGACAGAGAGAGAGAGGAGTCAGTATTATATCTGTTTCATATCTTCGGAGAGGTTTAGTACTCAGTAGTTGCTTAAGTGTTTTTGGCCATTTACTAACATGGCTTTTAGTTTATAAAAGTTCTCTCAAAATGGGACGAGGTGTTTAACATGATTATACTGTATGTTCTCATAATATCTATGTCTTACTCTATGTGGAGAGAACGTCGTTATCAAGAGAAACAAAACTGGCGTTCTACGGATCGGAGCGTGGAATGGCAGATCTCTTAATCGGGCAGGTGGGTTAGAAAATTTAAAAAGGGGAATGAATAGGTTAAAGTTACATATAGTGGGAATTAGTAAAGTTCGGTGGGTGAGGGAACAGGGCTTCTGGTCATGTAAATATAGGATTAAAAATACAAAGTCAAATACGGGTAATGCAGGAGTAGATTTAATAATGAATAAAAAAAATAGGAACACGGGGAAGCTGCGACAAAGAGCATAGTGAACGCATTATTGTAGCCAAGACAGACACGAAGCCCACTCCCACCACAGAAGTACAAGTTTGTATGCCAACTAGTTCCGCAGATGAGGAAGAGATTGGAGAAATGTATGATGAGATAAAAGAAATTATTCAGGTAGTTAAGGGAGGCGAAAATTCAATAGCCATGGGGGATGGAATTCGATAGTATGACAAGGAAGAGAAGGAAAAATAGTAGGTGAATATGGACTGAGGGAAAAGAGTGGAAAAGGAAGTCGACTGGTAGAATTTTGCACAGAGCATATTTTAATCATAGCTGACACCTGGTTTCAGAATCATGAAAGAAGGTTGTATACGTGGAAGAGGCCTGAAGATCCCGGAAGGTTTCAAATTGATTATATAATGGTAAGACAGAGATTTCGTAACCAGGTTTTAAATTGTAAGACATTTGCAGGGGCAGATGTGGACTCTGACCACAATTTATTGGTTATGAACTATAGATTAAAACTGAAGAAAATGTAAATAGGTAGGAATTTATGGAGATGAGACCTGGATAAACTGAACGAACCAGAGGTTGTAGAGAGTTTCAGACGGAGCATTTGGGAACGATTGACAAGGCCAGGGAAAAGGAATACAGTAGAAGAAGAATGGGTAGCTTTCAGATATGAAATAGTGAAAGCAGCAGAGGATCAAGTAGGTAAGCAGACGAGGGTTAGAAGAAACACTTGGAGATAGAAACGACAAAAAATGAGATTGACAGGAAGTGCAAAATGGCTAATCAGGAATGGCTAGAGGACAAGTGCAAGGATGTAGAAGCATATATCACTATGGGTAAGACAGATGCCACCTACAGGAAAATTAAAGAGACCTTTGAAGAAAAGAGAACCACCTGTACGAATATCAAGAGCTCAGATGGAGAACCAGTCCTAAGCAAAGAAGGGAAAGCGGAAAGGTGGAAGGAGTATGTAGAGAGCCTATACAAGGGCGATGTAGTTGAGGGCACTACTATGGGAATGTTAGAGGACGTAGATTAAGATGAAATGGGAGATGTGATATTACGTGAAGAGTCTGACAGAGCACTGAAAGGCCTAACCACTTTGTCACGCTTCGAGAACCGAACCAATCTTCAATATGTCACAGAGTCCACAAACCTTAAGCTCGTACATTTCGTGACTCCCGCACGGGAAGAGAAATATATTTTACCGTCATTTTAGCCCCTCGAGGCATGGATGTATTATTGATGGTTTCAATGTCCGTGTTTGTACAGTGTCTGTATTTTTCCATTCCAGTGTCCCTCACGTCGTAAGTATAGCAGGTGCCAGACTTCGGTTCATTGGTAGAATACTACGGGAATGCAATCAGTCTGCAAAACTATATTGCTCACAAAACACTCATGTGACCCATTAAAGAATGTTGCTCAAATGTGAGGGAGCGTAGCAAATAGAACTAAGGGGTATTTTGAACGTATACAGAGAAGATCAGCACTAATGTTCACAGATTTGTTTGACCCATGGAAGAGTGTTACACAGCTCGGACCTCAGCTTGCGACATAAAATGCGTGCATGCACGCATGAAGGACACTGCAATGTGAGGATACAGACACTATATAATCAAAGACATTGTAACCATCAGTGATAATTGCTGTAATGCTTCCAACGTTTAATTTGTTCCTTACAACTTGTGCTAAAAATTCTGCTAGGCATTCTTACATACACAGCATTGCAGCTTTGGCATTCAAGCTGATACATGTCTCTCTCTTTCGCTTTGTCTCTGTTGCGAGTTGAGCTGTATAAATTTGCTTGGACGATGTTTATTGTTTTGTATGCAACGCAGACACTTATTTCTTTAGAATATGTACAATAAGGCCTTATGTCTTTGGAATTTTTAAAAACCTATATGTCAATTTATGTATGCATGTCATTGCTTACAATGTCTAATTATTTTTTGTTGCGTAATCGTCATGTGGATGTGTTGTCATTGTGTCTGATCTGTTGATTTCTGTCTGTGTCGTTTTTATTTTGCATATTAATTTTAACTTCTTACTTCAGTCTGTGCTGCCATACCTATTTCCCATTGCTATCTCTTTCATTGTTTGTGTATTTTTTCTCGTAATTTCTGATGCTAAGTGGAATAATACGTACTGTGTATAAGGTGTGTCTCAGTGCAGCTTGCTTTTATTTGTGGGAATGATTGGATGTGGCTGTTGGTTTTCAGGTCACTGATGATGCTACACTAGTGTAATTTGAGGCGAAACCCATATAGAAAATAATTATATAAGCAAGAACTACATTCATTCAGTTGCAGCCAGACATAGTCACAATGTCATTAATGAAATTTTTTCTCTGTGTTTAGTCATTGTACATGTGTGTTTTCCTGCTATTTGCTTCGATAAGACGAGATGCGCACTTGTTAAGAAACTGTGATTATGATGGAGAGCACAGATCTTCAGATCCGCTTCTAGTCATCCTTATTTGGGTTTTCTATGGTTTCTCTAAACCACACTGGTCGAATATTGTAACAGTTTCTTATATAAGTCAATAATAAGTTCATTTCCTAAGCAACCTCCGTTGAATGATGAAATTGCTGCTTGTCCTTAGCTAACAGATCTCAAAGTAAGGATTCGTGTTCAGTCCCTCACTTTCGTTTAATCACTGCCAGAAAATGTTCTCAGAAGTGTCCTCTGAAACTACTAACGGATCAGAAGCTCGAAATTAATAAAAGAGAGAAAATAAAAAGCGATTAGCATGCTGAAGGTGAAAACAGCAACAGGCCAGGAAAGTTTTCATTTTTAAAGACACGTTCCACATCATGACGTTTATTGTGAGTGGAATCTGTGGAATACGTAAAAATTAGCTCATCAAAAGGGGCAACCAAGCAAACTAACACACCAGTGTGTAAATTCACAACTCCAGCACGTTACTTGAAACCTCGACAGATACTGAATAATTGCGTTATAATTTAAGTAAGGAAATGCTGTTTGGAGCAAAATTCGACAAATAAAAACTATTGTTGAGTATCAGACATGGGAAGTAAACATGATCTCGGTAGGAATCTTCTCCACTGCAATACATAGAGCGATGTACCCAGACATTCTATCTTAAATGTACCGAATGACGTCTTGAGGTAGTTTCAATATGACTAAAGTCACTTTCTTGCTCCTGTTGTCACTGTTATCTTTCGTTATAGCTTAAAACTTTTATGGCTCTGCTTAGAATGGCGTATGGTGGATAAGTGTCTCATAATGCACCACACATATGACTATATATGGAGTATCATGTTATGTAACTCTCGTCACCAGACTTACGTAGATCCTACCAGTACCTACCAATTAATATATGTAAGTTATATGTTAGTTGTTTAAACTGCAGCGGGGAAGTCACCTCTAATCAAAGAGAAGATAGCCCACTTGTTTGAGCCTTACATTTACATTTCTTTTGGGAAGTTTATAATAGTCAATGCCAAACTTGAAGAAAAATAATTGCATGTGAAAATAAGTGAAAATAAGACGAAGTGGCAGCATAGCAAACCTTATGAGCCTAAACTTAAAAATACTATGGCTGAAAACCTAAATAATTCAATTACACAAGGAGAAAGAATTATTAAACAGACACTGAGCATGTAGACAGATGCAACAAACAGCATGGTACCCACCAATTGCGGCTGCATATGTAGACCCTTGTAAGTCATATTCGGCAATGTACCTGACCATTTCCAATACACATGACAAGAGACTGCAGTTCTTGACATCAAAACAAAATAATAAATCCAAACTTATAATTATACACATACACACACATACACACATTCTAGAGCAGAGTGGTGAACAACACAGACATAAAATTTCACCAAAGAGAAAATAGTCTACTTCAAAAAGGACTAAAATACAACATAAAATCCAACCTCAACAACCATGCTCTGAAACAGATCATAGTTGCAACTAAAAAGCAGCAGGTGGTATAAAGTTAAATTCAAATACAAAAGCATCAGTAGGCCACAAAGTAAGAAAGCTTCTTGAAAAAGAAATGAAGGAAGATAAGTTAAGATATAAATAATCATTAAATGATACAAAAACCTTAAAATCCACAAATAATAAACTGAAAAGCAACCAATCCGTAATTATGAAGTCGGACAAAGGCAATACATTAGTTGAGATGAAAGAAAAGGAGTATATAAACAAAACCATTAATTCTTTGATGGTAATAATATTCACCACATTAAAAAGACCCAAGGAAACAATTTCAGAGTAAAACAAAGGAACAACCAAAGAACACAAATTTCCAGTTGACAGAAATAAATAAGAAATATCTCCTATGAATGAACCCAAAGGCACCACGTTTAGGAACACAACCAAAAATACACAAAGAACGTAGTCTGATAAGCCTAGAGGTTAACTCTATAAATAGCCCAGTATACAAACTGTCGCTGAAACTGAATAAAATAATGATGAAAAAATTATAAATATGAAACAACATATTCAATAAAAAAAACAATGTGATACTAGCTGAAGAACTTAAAGTCAGGAAACCTTCTCCATGATGCTCAGTTTTTATCACTTGCCATTACTAGACTTTACTCAAACATACCTGCACAAGAATCTGTATCAGTAATCCAGAAGAACCTTGTGAGACACAAGAAATTTGCATACAAAGAGATTGTTCACTCTGTGGAACTCCTCCAGATAATGCTAAGTTGCAACTGTTTACATTTAATGCTGATTTTTATAAGCAACAAGACAGCCTAGCATGGGATCATGTATATCTGATAACATAGTTGACATATACATAAGTCATTTGGAACAAAAATTATTTAACTGTCAACAATCCCACCTAAAGAAAATTAAATTTTACAGAAGATATGTAGATGACACACTACTGCTAGTGAAAGGGGATGCCAAAGATATAACAGAAGTTCTAAATTCCTTCAACAGTCTATGTGATACAACAATTACATTTACAACAAAACATGAACAAGACAAAAGCATCAGCCACGTGGAACTAAATATTATAAGACACAACACACACAAATTCAGAATTTATAGGAAAAATACAAATGACCAACTTCACAATCCCTGCAACCTCATGTCACCTAAATATCCATTAACAGCCAGCAAACAGGTCAGTGCTATGTGGGGCAACTAAAATAACTTTGAACCAAGGTAGCCCCTGAGGGCCGGTAACCCATATCACACCACAGAGAACGGCGTTGTCTATGGCCAAGGCGTACCAAAAGCACCATGGTAAACACCGGTTAATTACATACAAGATAATGGAAACAGACATTCCGAGCACTACTTCCTACAGGGGGAGCTCGAGCCACAGCATGCAGGAAGTATCACTACGCCGAAACCCGATTGGCTGGAGACAGCTAATTAGGGGCTAGAACTAGCCCCGAAGTTCAGTTCACTCCGGATGCCGACCTCTTGTACTTCGACCGCTGAATATTGCGCCTTCGCCTCGGAATTGGACTTATTACAAGGCTTTCAACAGTTTTGCAATAAATCTTAGGATACATAGGAACATTTATTTACGGAACTCTTGCAAAACCGCCCGGTTCCACTGCCCCCGCCGTTTGCCGCTTTCAACGAGGATGCTGAAGATTGGGAAACATACGAGAAGCAGCTCCAGCAGCATTTTCAAATCCGCCAAGTTTTCCAAGAGGCTGCTCGTCGTTCCTACTTTTTGTCCTGGAACCAGTCCAAAGTGTATGTTCTCTTGACGAAACTCCAACCTCGACCTCCGGATTCTTTGACTTTCTCCCAGATTTGTGAGGTTCTCGCGGCTTACTACCACGGTCGATCTCAGACCCATTGAGTTCATAGTGTATCTCTTGCAACAGGAATGCTAAAGCGTTACGTGGTAGCTTGGATCCCACCGTATCGTTGCCGTCGGTTTTCTCGAATGACCCCTCTAGATATATGAAACTCTTGCATGGAAGCGTGAGTGCGTCTTGGTGCTGGATGGCAATCCTGATTTCATCGTTCTTGTTAAATGTACTTGAAGCGTAAGGCTTATGAGAGAGGTATTCCTGACGTATGATTCTCTCATCATACTCTGCTGGACTGGTTATATTGAGTGAGAACGTCATTGTGCGGCTTCAAGCCATCTGATTTAAGAAACTCGTAGCTCGCACGTGTTATCACTTTGCTGTTCGGCAGCGAAGTGGCATGCTGTGGATTGTGTGCACTTGTTTTATACCGTACGCCCATCCTGCCTTAGATGTAATCGTACAATGATTTCCTCACCACGAAAGTCAACAAGTTGATTATTCTGGCCCACAATACGCAGCTCCAAATAGTCCAATGTCTGACCTGTTACTGGAAGGTATATTGCATTGGCAGGAGTCTCAACAATCTTATACCCCGTTGAATATGAGGGGAAGAATCCGCAAATAGTGTGAATCAGACTATCGTTGAGATAGGAGTTCGTTGCAGTGTTACACTCGACACGGATTGTGCTGGTGGGGAGTATGTCCACAGTCTGATCTGGCGTGTAAAATTTACTTGGATCCTTCTTGAAAACATGCCCTTTTGTGAAAGCCAGCAGGCGCCCTATTGAACCTTTCTGGTTAAAATCCATCGTTGCATTTACAGTCCTTATTTCAGATTTAAGTGTATTGATGTTTGCACGTAGTTCAATATCTTTTCCAAACTGTTTTCAGACTTCGTTTAAATCGTCGATATCGTATGCACCTGGTTCTATTTCCACAATATCTTTTTCACCATTAATATCCGGATGCAGTTTATTGTGAGTCTCAGTGATATTTGGGATGCTGGGATGCCCCAGTCCAGTCAATGATATACTCCATTCACCAACGTTGAAATGAATTGGCGGGAAGTAATTTGCGCGCAATGCAGATGATTGTTCTTTTAACGTCAAAGTGTACGACATTGCGTCTGAACCTCAACTGATGAATGAATGTTTAAACCTCCTCTTTATATAGCACGGTTCTTTTTCTCCTTCTTCTTCTTTGTGAACGTCAAGAAAAACATGATGCATGGATATCCACAGAGGTGTGTATTAAAGTTCTGATAGCATCGATAATTGTAGAGCATACGTCTTCTGTGAGTGAAGTATCGGTGTAATTCTTCTGGTGGTTGCAGATCACCAAATGAGTCAAAATAGTAGACTGTATCCGCATTTTTCATAACATATGATACCCAGTGGGTGCCGGGGCCTCCAGCAACATCTTAATTCACAATTCCGCATTCACCAGTTTTCCGCATAGTCTTCAGTAATGTATCCTGCATAAACACACCACGGAATCTTGGTATCTTGAATTTGACTCTAACAAACTGTAAGTAGGCTGTTTAGGTTTTCTTATTGGTAACGCCACGTAGCGCTCTGTATGAAAAATCACTGGCTGTGCTGTGTGCAGTCTGTGGCTAGTTTGCATTGTTGTCTGCCATTGTAGTGTTGGGCAGATGGATGTGAACAGCGCGTAGCGTTGAGCAGTTGGAGGTGAGCCGCCAGCAGTGATGGATGTGGGGAGAGAGCTGGCGGAGTTTTGAAATTTGTAAGACTGGATGTCATGAACTGCTATATATATTATGACTTTTGAACACTAGTACGGTAAATACATTGTTTGTTCTCTACCAAAATCTTTCATTTGCTAACTGTGCCTATTAGTAGTTAGTGCCTTTAGTAGTTTGAATCTTTTATTTAGCTAGCAGTAGTGGCGCTCGCTGTATTGCAGTAGTTCGAGTAACGAAGATTTTTGTGAGGTAAGTGATTTGTGAAAGGTATAGGTTATTGTTAGTCAGGGCCATTCTTTTGTAGGGATTATTAAAAGTCAGATTGCTTTGCGCTAAAAAATATTGTGTCAGTTTAAGCACAGTCATGTATAATTGTTCTAAGGGGACGTTTCATATGTCGACCCTTAGCCCAGGATACCTCACTGGAATCTTCTGATTTTTTCTTGTAGTTTGTGTAATTAGTGTAGATTTTGTTTACTGCTAGCGCGTAATTGTAGAGAGAATCTCCTTTGTAGTTGCAGTCTTTCACTGTTGTACAGTAAAACAGGTGTGGCACGCATGTAAATTTGCACCAAGTGTTTCGCAGCTGCGCTTGCAATTAACTAGATATTATTTTCAGCGCTATGTTAATGTGTTCTCTTATTTTTGCTCTTCAAATTGTGTTTTTCTATGTTGTCGTGTGAAATATTGTGACAATAATGGCGTGTGAAAAACGTAATACTAGGCTCCAAAGTAAACTGAGAAATGACAGTGAAGACGAAAGCAGTGTGTTAGCGCCACCATGTAATGAATTAACTAATTTTCAAAGTAGTAATTTCGTAATTGTGCATAGGGAAATGGAGCGGGCTGCAAATAATGGTGTAGGCAGTGAAACAATTAGTGAACAGGGAAGCATTATCGATCGATCGGTCGGCAACAGCTCGCCTCAGGATTCCGAAATGACAGGACACAATCTTGCAAATACTGTAGATTCAGGTTTTGCGTCCTCACCGTTTTCTCAAATAAATCAAGACACATTTTCTGCTTTTCAAAATGCGAATATTGCCGGTTCAAATGCACTGCCGAATAGCACTGAGGAACATGTTTCAGACACCAGTGCACTGTTATTACAGTTAATGCAACAAATGGGACAAAGGCTACAAAAGTTAGACACAACGCTTGAATAAAATCAGAAACAAATGGGACAAAATTTTCAAAAGTTAGACACAATGGAACAAAATCTTCAAAAGTTAGACACAATGGAACAACACCAGAGACAAACACAGCAACAGTTAGACACAATGGAACAAAATCTTCGGAAGTTAGACACCACACTTGAACAAACTAGTGAAGATTTAACTACTGAGTTACATAACATTGAATCGAAATGTCAAAAAGTCTGTAATGACGTAAAAACACAAATTTGTGAGCATTTCCAATCTATTTTTTCGCGTCATGAAAATGCATTACAGAATCACGAAGCAGCCATAAAAGAACTGCAAACTATTGTTCATGAAAATCACGACACCTTGCAAGCTAAAATTGACTCAGTTGCATCTACCGATTCGGTTACGCAACTTGCAAAAACTCAGGAAAACTTAAAGGACACAGTAGATACGATTTCAACACAAATGGACACTCTGAAACTTGGTTCAGAAAAACACACAGAGGAAATAATTTCACTATCGGATAAAGTAGCCGAACTTTCAGATCAGTTCACTAACTTATCTACAAAGGTAGATGATGATCTGAATGACACAAGACCTGTAGCCTTCACGGACACTGAAGAGTATGAACAAATTAGAAAATTCAAACAAAGTCAAAATCAAATCAATACACAGTACAAAAGAGAAATCCGGGAAGTACAAGATCAGTTGGCACAAGTAATACAAGAATTACATATTTCAGAGGACACTCGCGCTCCAGTACGGGAAGAGGGACATAGAAATACGGAACAACCACAAAATAATAACACAGGACACTTCGGAAATTATGAAAGAAATTGGCAAGCAGCATTGGATTTTGAGATGGAACCGCCGAAACGAAGTAACAATGAGCGATGTGTGACTCGCCGACACGATGATTTTGACTATAAGCTGTTCATTACTACACGTAAATTCAAAACATTTAAGAATTCTGACAACGACATTCATCCACAAGCATGGCTTCATCAATTCTCTCATTGTTTTCCTCCCAACTGGTCATTGGAGCACAGGTTAGAATTTATGTGTGGCTACTTGGAGAATGAACCAGCTGTAAAAATGCGATCGGTCATTCACGATTGTCACAGTGAAGGAGAATTTTATCATGCCTTCCTCTCAGCGTATTGGTCTCAAGCTACACAAGACCGGGTAAAACATAGCATCATAATGATGAAACGTTTCGAACAATCTGAATTTTCCAGTCTTGTCAAATATTTTGAAGACATGATGCATAAGAATCAGTATCTTTCAAACCCATACAGCCCCTCAGAACTCATCCGCATTTGCTTAATCGAACTGCCTGAACATTTACGAAATATTATTTTAGCAAGACGTTGGAAAGACGACATTGAACCTTTTCAGCGACTGTTACAAGAACTGGAAATTGACACTGACAATCGCGGAACGCGAAAACAGGAGCACAACAATTACAGGTCACATCTGTCACAATTCCGCGATGACACAAATAATACACGACAAGGCTATTCTTACAACGTAAATCGTGACCAAAACAGACACCACCCGTATGACAACCGTTGGCAGAGTAGCAATAATTACAGGGAAAGATCACCTCTCCGCGGTAATGACTATCACAGAGACAATCACAGAAACAGACAATATGGGAACCAAAATAATTATTATCAAGGGAGACAGAATAACTTTAGATGCAACGGTCCAGCGCGCAGTTACGATTCAGGGAGAAATTCTCCACCACGTGACCGACAAGAAAGAAACTATGGAATCTACCGACATGACGACAGACGATATGGTCGTAACGACAGACCTGAATTGCATCAGAACTGGCGGGATTCAAACAGAGCAGGACCATCTCGACAAGGTGAATTTGCAGAAGTTAGGTCTCCAAATCCCAATAACGACGCGCGCCAACATAGACACAATAGGCAATGACTCATACTGCTGGCAGCCACAAAACGTACTTATGAAACTGACGACGCAGCTGCCGTAGCTAGTAATTACGTAAAAATGGAAGACATTAGGGACATCTTACTCCAGGAACACGACGTAAAACATAACAACATGGCATATCCTGTGATTCACATTACTGTAAATGACGTAAAATTTACGGCAGTACTTGACTCTGGCAGTCCCACTTCAGTAATTAGTGAAACAGCTTTCAGCAAATGCAACAAATCGAACGATTGCCCCACACTTCCGTTACGTAAGATTAAATTACAAGGTGGAATCATTGGAAAAAGTGTAGATGTACGCCAACAAACCAACTTAGAATTCTTTTGTCAAAGCCACAGCTTCTCTATGATCTTTCTTATTGTTCCATTATTGCCGACGGAAATTATACTGGGAGTAGACTTTTTGAATGAATACAAAGCAATCTTAAACTTTCACGATGCTGAAATAAGTTTAGAGAAAGAAGGTAAGTCAATGGCTTTGAAATTTGAAGATTGGCTTTCAAACCATGACGAGGAAATTAATCGGCTCTAACTTTTGTTAGACAACAGTTCGGAATTTTCTACGGAACTAGACACTAACAATCACTCTGCAAGTACTGACAGGGATGATATCTACGGCATATTGAAACTTATGAGTTAATTCAGAATAAAATTCAAACATTTGAGAATTATAATGACACTGGTAGGCAGGACCTTTTTGAGATTTTACAAGCACATTCCACAGTTTTTACTCACAAAACAGGAACAATCAAGGGATTTCAATACCAATTTCGTGTTGGTGAGCATACTAAAATTTGTGTTAGACCACACGCAATTCCAGCACATTATATGGACCGTGTTAGAACAGAAATACAATCTGTGCTTGACGAGGGCATTATTGAGCCTGCAGTAAGCTCATACAACAATCCATTACATGTTGTTGAGAAGAAAAATGGATCGATCAGGCTTGTCTTAGATTCGAGACAAATCAATACTATCATTATTCCTGAAACAGACAGGCCGCAAACGCTGGAAGAACTACTTCAAAATTTTAATGGTGTAAAAGTGTTGTCTTCCATTGATCTCAGATCCAGCTTTTATCAGATCGAACTTCATCCAGGATGTAGAAAATACACACCTTTCCTTTGTTTCGGCGTTTGTTATCAGTTTCGGAAACTTCCTTTTGGTTTTAACATTTCTTCGGCAGCATTCATTCGCGGGCTAAATTCCATATTACCTGAGTTCTTAAAACGTCACATCACCTTATATGTGGACGATATTCTAATAGCAGAAGCTTCATGGGAACAACATAATCGCAGCCTCAACAGTTTGTTACGTATTTTTGCAGAATCTGGAATTACAGTTAACTTGTAAAAGTCTGAATTCGGTAGGTCAAAGGTGAGGTTTTTGGGACATATTATTTCTTCTGAAGGCATTCAGCCGGATCCTGAAAAGTTAGAAGCAATCAGAGCCATTCCAGTTCCATCCATAAAAAAACAAGTCCGCAGTTTTCTAGGTCTCGTAAATTTTTACCGTCGTTTTCTGAATATGCAAATTCTTGTTACACCAAAACTTTGTTCTCTCACTGGAAAAAATACTATTTGAAACTGGGATGAACAAGCACAGTTGGAATTCAATTCTTTGAAAGAATCGCTATTTAACGCGCCAATACTAGCTCATCCAGATCTGTCACAAGATTTCTGCCTTAGCACGGATTCTTCTAAAGTCGGTCTTGGTGCCCATTTATTTCAAGACGCCATAGAAAATGACACTACCGTTCAGAAAACCATTGCTTTTGCTAGCCGAGTGCTAACAAAACCTGAAAAAAATTATTCTGTTATTGAATTATAAGCTTTAGCTATCGTTTGGGCATTTAACAAATTCCGTTTCTTTCTTTCTGGTAAGCACGTAAAAGTATACAGTGATTATCGTGCGTTACAATTTCTTATGTCTTCAAAATTAAATCATGACAGGTTAAAACGTTGGGCATTGTTTCTGCAAGAATTCCACTTCACAATAGTCTACATTCCCGGCAAGGAGAACATTGTTGCGGACGCACTGTCATGCGCACCGGCTGGGCTTGAGAAAAGTAACACAGAAGGCAACCTCGAGAAAAATTTCAGTATTCTTTACATTCAGAAAGTCGCCTTTGAAAACTTCATCTCCACATCTTTAAAGGACATTGCTCATGAACAAGATAAAGATCCGATTTGGAAAGACATCAAGAGCAAATGGCATGAAAAGACACATACACATATTCGGCATTATTATCTGGTTAGAAACAACATACTGTTCAAACGCTGCACTGTTGATGACAAGCTATGTGTACTTTGCATTCCTGACGATTTTGTTAATAAGCTCATTTGGTACATTCATTTCAGCTATGCACATTTTGGCCCACGAAAATGTTATCATATTCTTCGAACGACTTGTTATTTTAACAATATGGAGAAGAGAATTCGAAGAGTCTTGTCTATTTGTAAACTTTGTCAAAAGGCGAAACCATCTACTATCTCCCATTGTGCTCCGCTGTTTCCTATAATTCCTTCTAAATTAAAAGAATTTGCTGCTATTGATCTCTTGGGACCGCTTGTCAGGACATCTAATGGATTTTCGTACGTTCTAGTCGCTGTTGAACTTACTTCAAAATTTGTTTCTTTTACACCGTTACGTAAAGCCACTGGACGGTCTGTATCCAACGCCTTTGTTAAAAATTTCTTACGTGAAGTTGGACACGTTAGTAAAGTCATTTCAGATAACGGACCCCAATTCAGATCTGCTGGTTGGTCACGCATGCTTCGGAATCATAAAATCAAACCTGTTTTTATTTCATTGTACTCACCACATTGTAACCCCTCCGAACGGATTATGAAAGAAATCAATAATCTTTGCAGACTTTATTGTCACAGAAAGCATCAGCATTGGGACAGATATTTACACTTATTTCAAAACGTGCTGAATGAAATGCCTCATGACTCCACTGCTTTACCACCTACTCTTGTACTGAAGAATGAAGAACCACCGAACAGAATCAGAGAGCTTTTACCTTTCCCGATTACATGTAAACTTCGACACAAAGACATAATTGATTTGACTATTATAAATATAAAATCTGCAGCAGACAAAAGGAGAAAACTACACGGTAAAGCAAATGCCAAGAAATTATATATTGGTCAGAAAGTTCTCATTAAAGCTCATTCATTGTCACATAAGAAGAAACACTTGAGTCACAAATTCTTTCTAGTTTACAATGGACCTTACAGAATCCGACGTATACCACATGATAATTGCGTTGAAGTTGAAACTCTGCGTACTAGGAAGAGTAAAGGTTTACACCACATTTCACATGTAAAACCGTTTATTGAAAGATAATCTGCTTTTTAACTTTGTCTTTGCCATAATTTTTCACTTTACATTGCTAGTATGCTTTGTCAGACTTAGAATCTGTTAACATGCAACAATGTTTGTAGTTAAATATCCAGTCAAGAACCAAGAGAACTTATTTAAACAGAAATTACGAATGCATTGTTATTGTGAACAGACGACACAGTGTTATTGTGTGTGTACATTCTTGCTTGTTAGTTGCACGATTACGTAACGACTATAAGGCTCACATACTTAGAACATTTACCAGTACTGCTAATGAGATTTTAATGCAACATTTTGGTTTACTTGAAAATACATTCTGGATTTAAAGTACTTTCTGTGAGATACCAGATGACACAGTGGTTAGTTTATGTGACAGCTACACGATTTTATCATGACGCTACTAATGAGTGACAATTTACAATGTTGCTTTTGCGGTGTATCTGTTTTATATCTGCACAGTTTTTCTGAATTCTTCTGGAAAGTAAAACATGTTTTAGTAGTAACTTTTGTGGTATAGCTGCAAGGAGACATCCTTTTCCGTAGCACAACAATACGTTACAGCACAGTACTTTCTTCATCACGGCAATAAGCGTAATAACTAAGACATCTATACGCAAAGCATTTCACTTTTGTTTATCATGAGGTAAGTACATTGACTTCTGCAGAACTTAGCTTTCAGAGGACGATAACTACGACACTTCCACAGAGATTATCTTACAACAAGACGCACAGTTTAGCGCTACAGTACACGTATTTGAGTGATTAATTTTGTACTTAAAACATTTATTTTTAAAGATATTTGAAGTACAATGATACAAAGGTTTTCCGTGATACATTTCATTCCATTGCTGTAATCTGTAACACCAATGGGTATAATTACATTAATCCTCAAGGGGGTACACGCCTACTTTGTGTACCATGTGTTTGGCAAGCACAAGGAGCCCTAGCTAATATGGTATTGGCTTATACAACTTACATCGGTACCATATTTCTCTAACACATAAATTACACAGCTATCTGATCATTTAACTGGAAGAGACAAACATTTATTTTACTACATCAGTGACAGATGTTTACGTAATTACACAGTTGAATAACTTCACACTTATGAAACTGTATTTTGTCTGTACTTTGTGAACTGTTCATATTTTTTTTTGGAACCATTGTGATACTACGAGAGCTTTGGATGATGTATTTGGTATGGGATCATAATTTTTAAAGTACATTTGAGGTAGATGACACTTTTGACATGAGCAGAGAATTTTTTTAGGTTTTGAAATTATTGAAGGAAGCTACGACGATTTTGAGATTTGGCTGAGGTTTTATGATGTTATGATGACGATGTGTATTACGCTGTTGCGGTATGTTTATGATCAATAAGCTGATGCTATATGAGGAATTTGATTATGCTACGTATTTATTATGATGAAATATTGAAGAAGTGTCTACGAATATGTATATGTGTAATAAAGCAAGGAATAATGAGTAGTGGTTAGGGACTCTGGTTTGTGAACAAGGATGTTGGAAACCGAGAATCGTACTTTAAGAGTTATGAAATATGTGTATATGGGTGAATGTATCACTATGCTGGCGAAATTTTTTTGGCCACTGTTATATTTACAGGATTTTGTTTCTACAGATTTGAAACGCAAATTCTCGACCTGTGAAATTTTTATATGAGACTGTCACTGTAGTGCAAACTGATGTCGTAAATATTTCGGTAAGAAAGTTAAGTGACCACCTGCACGTAGTGCGTCGTGGGCAACCATCTGCGCGACAGTCGACTGGAAAAAAAGCATTAGTGTGTGCCTTTCAGAGGCACAGGGGGAGGAAAAAAAAAAGAGGCCATTAACCTCGCTATTGACATTCCTTTGTAGAAAGCATCGCAAATACGACACGCTCAAACTTGAAAGCATATGATTATACTGTGGAGCTCTTAATTTATGATATTTACTAAAATGCCTAATGAAAAGATGAGAAACATTTCACGGCTATTGTCTTTCTAGTTGAGAGAAATCCCATATGGCTTGCTTTATGTATTTATTTACTCATTTTGTTTAATATCTAGTTTCTAGCTGCACTGCAGCATTGGTTAAAATAATATTTAATACATGTACTAATATAGTTATTTTATGCCTACAGATCCAGTCAATAATAAATTTATGATCTACTTCCAAGAAAACGAGGGCACATAAATAGACATTTCCCTTCACAGGAATTGCATAAATAATTTTTTTACGATTTGGTAACTTATCTGCTAGCGTAAGTTCTCGTGATGCATCACCCTAGTGTTAAGATGTGACATAGGTATTAAACATGGCCATTTTTACTCTAATATTTTTTCTGCTTGAGCTTTGTCATGTTTAGATATAAGTTATTGCATTTGCTGCTGCTTGCTTTGCCAATTTCCATTTTCTTTGTCATTACTGTTTGTGTTAATTGTTTTGTGCTGCTGCATTGCCTCATCCCTTAGTTTAGCATCTGAGCTCAGTACATTTAAGTTAGCTTAAGAGGGGGTAGATTATATAAGAGAATGAGTTGCGATGAATTGGAAGAAATGCATTGAGAAGTTATACGAAACAAGTGCAGAAAACAGGTATAGGTAGGATTTTCTTGGAAGAAAATGATGAGGTAAAATAACAGAAAGTAAATAATGAGGTAAGAAATATGTGAACATATAAATACAGAAAGCATGCTTGGATAGGATTTTTTTTTGGTGGAAACAAATGTTGAAATAAGACGAAAAATCCATGGAATGAAGTTTTGGGCTGGACTGCAGTACCAAATGTTACACTGGAAACAAAACCCTGTCCTGTATTTTTGTGTTATTACACTATGTGAATTTGTGTTTTTCCTGTCTGTATGTGTTTAGCTAATAAGATTTATGTTGTAGAATTTTTCTGATAATATATTATTTACCTTGTAAAGATGCTTAGGCACTATTTATTCTGGATTATTTATTCTGTTTTGTTTTAATGATCATGTGTGAAATTAATGTTTCAAGAACTATTCTCATTATTTTATTTATTTACTTATGTCATAATTCCTGTAACACTGATGTATATGTCTATTTCTATTCTTTTGTAAAGCCTGTATTACTACAAATGTTATCTGTACTATTATGTTCTTTAATGATGTTTTTGTACCTTTGTAATTGTAATCTTATGTTGTAAATTTATAATAATATAGACACCAGTTCTTCAAATTAAGTTACATTTCACTGCACGCGTTTCTGTTGGTCATAGCATATGCACAATATGTGAAAAAAAAGAGGACTGTTAGTGTTTGTGTGTTAATAATTCAGCAAGGGACTGGATAACAGCATTGCTGGTTCTAAGGACAATTCCAAAAAACTTGTGAGTGGTTTGTGGACTTGCTATATCCTCCGCAAGACTCTTCGATGGTGATTGTGCACCTGCCCAGTCGGAACAGATGGCTGCTGGCCGTCTCTACAAGGACTACAGTGGGTCTACACCTTTGATGACTCACCAATACCATTATTTCTACAAGGACTGCAGTGGGGCTGCACCTCTGGTGGCCCACCAATACCGTAATCTCTAACAAGACTACAGTGGTCTGTTCTGTGGTGACCTACCTACCAATATTCTTCAAAACTTCGACTGACTCTGCGGTCGGTTTGCTCTGTTGTGGCCCATTACCTGTCAGCATGTCAAGAGTCAGCACTGTCTTTCCGTTGGAAGGACAACACTACTTCTTCAAGACTGCATGGAAATCCACTACTTCCGTGTGCATTGTCTTTTACTGCTCAGACTTTGAGAAAAGAAACGGCAGTTTTACTGTGATGACTGATCAGGACTGTCTTTATGGACTGTGAGAAAATTTTAGCTTTTGACCAACATTGTATTAATAAGTGTGTGCATTTGATATCTTTCTAACTGTAATTATGAAAATGTTTTTCAAATCTGTATTGGCCAGTGCCCAAAACAATTTGTAAAATTTTTTGTGGGGAGCATGGGGGCTATGTAAGTAGGCTGTTTAGGCTTTCTTATTGGTAACGCCACGTAGCACTCTGTATGAAAAATCACTGGCTGTGCTGTGTGCAGTCTGTGGCTAGTTTGCATTGTTGTCTGCCATTGTAGTGTTGGGCAGATGGATGTGAACAGCGCGTAGCGTTGAGCAGTTGGAGGTGAGCCGCCAGCAGTGGTGGATGTGGGGAGAGAGATGGCGGAGTTTTGAAATTTGTAAGACTGGATGTCATGAACTGCTATATATATTATGACTTTTGAACACTAGTAAGGTAAATACATTGTTTGTTCTCTATCAGAATCTTTCATTTGCTAACTATGCCTATTAGTAGTTAGTGCCTTCAGTAGTTTGAATCTTTTATTTAGCTAGCAGTAGTGGCGCTCGCTGTATTGCAGTAGTTCGAGTAACGAAGATTTTTGTGAGGTAAGTGATTTGTGAAAGGTATAGGTTATTGTTAGTCAGGGCCATTCTTTTGTAGGGATTATTAAAAGTCAGATTGCGTTGCGCTAAAAAATATTGTGTGTCAGTTTATGCACAGTCATGTATAATTGTTCTAAGGGGACGTTTCAAAACTTAAGAAGATCTGTATTTGTGAGTGGTCGATCTGGTAGAGCCGCTAATGGGCTCTTTTCATTTTTGAATCGACCAAGCCCTTTCCTGTACTGTTTCAAATATAGACCTTTTCCGATGGCTGCGGCTTACATCATGCGGTTATGTCTTCTTGCCTCTTCCAACTGTGCTTGGGAGTTTTGCGCGTTCTTGACCGTTCGAGCGATAGCTGCAGCACCACCTGCTAGGGAACCTACCGCCGAGAGCGCGGAGAAATGGAATAAAACCGCCAGATGTCTTGGGTATTGGTAGAACTCGAGGTGCTTTAACCGATCCTCCTCCTCTTCTTATTCTTTCCGCATCTTTCTGCTTCAGTGCGTTTTTAGCTGCATACATCGCTGTCAGGATGCAGTTCTTCAAACAGCTCTGCTTCCCGCCCTTGTCCTTCTTGTTTAGTGCACAACGTGCAGCATTCATAACTCGCTTGAAATTCATCACTCCTAAACCCAACTTAATTTTTGCACTCATGGTTTTATCAACTGTAAATCCTTTCTTCTCCGTATCGCCTTAGCCTTATCAGCTAAAATCCTATCTGCAATGTGACGACTCGATAGATCTTTATTTGCAGCGTATGCAATGTTGTGCTCCAAACGCTACGTTGAGGTGATTAACCCCCTTATCACCTCGCGCTAAGCGTTTCTGAAGCTTTGTCCCAGGTCCAAAGTAGTTATGTCCAGGGATGTGTAATTCCAATGGCAGTTTGTCTAGAATGCCACCACCTCCTCTAATGCGTCTCCTAGCACGCATGTTATGCTACTGCGGTAGTTGTGGACTATGCAAGCCCATTATATAGCAAATCGTCGGCATCAATCCAGCTGTCCAGCTGTTTTGTGTAGCAGGAAACCAAGCCATTTGACTAGTGCTTTATTTCCTCGACGTCTTATGACTATCTCCACGAGAAAACATCCGATTCTGAGCTTTTCTGCAACTCCTCGATGTAGAAGCAGCCTGCAATTTCTTCACCTTTACTATCCTTCAATATATAAGTTCTAGGATTCGTTCGTTGCACCTTTGACCAGTTTGGTAGGTATGATTTCTCAAATGCCGTATTGTGTTTTGAGATATGCACCAAATCACCTACATTAAATTTCTGTTTGCGTGGATCCAGCATCTTAATGCGATGGTACACCGTATCCAGGAGTACATTATCACGAACATCGATTGGTCTCATTTTTATTGTGGTATGTTTGGTTCGATTATAGTGAGCAATTATTTCTGGGAGGATATCTGTCCATTTGTATGAGCCGCGAAGGTTAAAACGCATCCACATTCGACCTTTTATTGTTCTGTTCAGACGCTCCATGATACTTGCCTTCAGGTGAGTGAATGCTGAGTAGTGATGTATTCCGTACCGCTGCATCACGGTCTTAAAATACCTGTTGTAGAACTCCCTACTCTGATCGGTGTGGAGGTTGTCTGGGCATCGATTCGTCCCTGTCTGTAGCAAACGCTCAAAAACATCGGCGACATTTCTACCCGTTTTTGTTTTGACAGGTAATGCCCAGGCAAATCTGGAATATATATTTGAATCCATTATTCTCATGTGAATATTCCCTCATATCTGCAATATCAGCTTGCCACAAGTCATCCAATCCTTTAATCATAACATGCCTACGAGGGTACGTTTTGCATGATGGTTTGTGCAGTTCTCGAACTACTGTCTCCATACTTATTCGATGATACCTCTCTCTCTAAGGTCCAAGATTATTGAAACAACCCCATTCGAATGAGCTGTATTACCTGTAGCAGCTGATGCCATGTACAGCCGTAGTCGATCATTTAGCTCGCTGGGGTCGTCATAATATATATACTGCGGGATTCGATTGTTCACTGCTTTATGCTGAATGTCAATACCATCACCGCTACTGCTGCTGCTGTTGTTTTTTTCGTCTTCAAGCATTGGTTTTATAATGGTTTTATATTTCTTGTTGCTCAGGTTTTTCGTGATCTTATGTACACCAGTCATGTGCAGTATTTTACGGTATGTTTCCCTATCATTAACTGAATAATTTATAGGTTTTTTGGTAGATTTTAGGAAAATAAGATCCATTAAGTCGGGTGTTCTCTCAAACCGTCTATCACCAATTCGTATTGTGTCATCAGTTACAGTTAAAGGATGTGTACCCAACATGTACGGTCTTCCCCTGATAACACTGAATGTTCTATTTATCTGACCGGGGGTATGACGAATGATAAATTCGTCAATGGCAACACTCTCGTTATCATGTTTTTTTTCTGATCGCTGTCTGAAAGATTCAGTAACCGGCTTAAAGGTCTCTCTTAGTGTTTACTGTCGATCCATGTGCCCTAACCTCAGAAAGCGTAATTTCTCACGAATTGCTTTCCTCACTTGAATCACTTTCTGTTTCGACGACATCTCGGTGTATAGTAATGAGATATCTCCGCAGCGTGAGGCTTTATGTATCCGGTTATTTTCTGCTTCCTCTTACTATGTACCTGCTCCCCCTCCTCAACAACAAGGAACTCTGCATCTGTTGTCCCCTCAATAGCCTCGACCTTTTCATTTAAGCCGGCTACTTTGTTACCTAACTCATTTAATGCATTCACCATTCTCAAAAGAGTCTGGTAATATTTCTCTAGTTCCCTGCCTATACCTCCAACTTTACGCACAATTGCCTGAATTTTCGCATCCATGTACAGGCGAATGTTCTGTCTGTGTACACCCATTCTCTCGGGTTGAGAGCTAGACATAAGCGCGAATTTGTCCATGGTGCAGCGTATACTGATGTACTAACCTCTCTTACCATGCTATATAAGCAAAAACTCTTGAAAGTTTCACCTGTACCTACCATCACTCGGTTTTCTTGTTTTATCAATAAAGAGAAACCCATACTGTGAATGAATCCAGCAATCAGCACATATCTTTATAAAATCATTGAACGACATGTCAGTTCCGACATGTGCCTGGTAAATGTGTTTTAAATTCAGGTTGTCTTGTTTGAAGGCTATAATGAGGTTTGCGTTATCCCTAACCAGCTGTTTGGGGATTCTGAAATATTTTTGGCTTAGGTAAAATAGATCAGACGCATATGACGACCGAAACAGAAATATTTGCGAATTTGGTCTTGGTTTTCCACAGCATCATCGTCAAATATGAAGACAGTGTTTGGCTTTGCTTCTTCAGGTGGAGTGATATCACCGTTTTCAGTGAATGTCGTGTATGTAACACCATCTACACGACGCAATATCTCCTGCAATAGCTGATACTTGTGATGAAACAGCGTTTCTGAGAATACACAAACATGTTCAAATCGGACTCCATCTACATGTGTTAGCAGAGTCATGAGGACATTAGTCTTCCCCACAGTTGGATTGACCTACAATAATTGCTCATATATTATCAGGAAGGAGAATCCCATTCTTCTTCTTCTTCTTCTTCTTCTTCTTCAGGTGTTCTTTTGCGTCTTCACAGGACCAGTCACCGATGACAAAGTCCTTGTGATGAGGGTGTTTCACCTACCCTGTCATGATACTAACTACGCCAGGTACCGACAGGTAGGTGACATATATAGAAAAATACACTTGAAAGGATAATAATAGTATGTGTAGCCAATATAGTTCCATCACTTAACCGACTGAGCTATATTGACTACACAGAGAAAAAATCTTTATATTCTACCCATGAAGAGTAACTCGATCAATCATCATTTCAATAACTCGTATAGCACTGAAAACAAATTAATAATTGTAATACTTTGGCTATAATGAGAGAGGTATGAAATATAACAGAAACACGGTTTGAGATTATATATACATAAATTATTTATTTATTTAAATATCATACATGGGTTGTAGTATTTCAGGAATATCATTACAATCTGTATGTGTCTCCTTCTTCGCAACTGTACAGTATTTACCAAATAAAGCTTTTTGACATGCAATAAATTCAGCGCGTATCTCACTCAAGCCGATAGATGCTTCACAGTACTCATGTTTTTCACTCACTCATTTAATCTGTATCTCTTTAGGTTCAGCATTCATGTGCAAACAAAGATGCTGCTTCAGATCATCAACATGTACACTATGCACACGTAGGGAGTTTACATCATCATTGTATGCAGTCTATGCTGGGCAACCACTGGTTCAGTCTGTCCAATGCAAGACGTATAGCAGTGTCCAGATCGTATAACTTCACAAGTGAGGCATGTCTTAAAAATACAGTAGTTGTCACCCGATTTCACACATAACGCACAGTCATCATACACTGTTGTAATAGAAAGTGGCACACTAGTAAGGTGATTGTCTAGGGGAAAACGAGTTGGATAATACTCTGTAGTCATCTGCTGAATGATGTAGCGCCCTGCACGACATATTCCGTCCCAGTCGAACTCGGAAATTGGCACTTTAACACACTTGGATACATTTTCAATCTCCATTCTCGCATGCAAGCCCCAGACATGATGCGCTTCCATAGCAATGTTCACATGCTTCGATCCACTGGGAGTTAAATTGTATGTGGAGGTGAAAAGCGTAGGTGCACTCGATGCCTTCTTATCCACAGTATCTGCACTCCGTGGTTGCACTATCACAGGAACGTTCTGCTGGGATGAGTCATATGTTGGTGACCAGTACTGACCTCCATCTTGTCGTTTAACACCGCCAGCGACAGCATTCGATGTGTTGGGGGCAGATTGCGTGTCCTCATCACGCAAAGCGATGAATGGGACGTACAACAGCAACTCCTTGTCCTGCTCCATCAAAAATGGTTCAAATGGCTCTGAGCACTATGGGACTCAACTGCTGTGGTCATCAGTCCCCTAGAACTTAGAGCTACTTAAACCTAACTAACCTAAGGACATCAGACACACCCATGCCCGAGGCAGGATTCGAACCTGCGACCGTAGCAGCAGCGTGGCTCCGGACTGGAGCACCTAGAACCACACGGCCACCGCGGCTGGCCCTGCTCCATCAAGTGGGCTATGTGCACTACCAGATCCCATGTGGCCGCTACTGGTTCAGATGCACTGGATGCTGTTGCTGCAGGTCTCGACAAGATGGCATCCAAGGTTGCTACAGGTCCGGACATGGCAGCAGAGCTTGGCATGTTGGCACTCAACGATGTTGAACAAAGACGAGGAAGCATTAGACATGGACCAAGACGCAAAAACATTGAATAATGATAATAATAATAATACTAAGACTAACCAGAGAGAAAGATGTAATATGGGATGCTTACTTTTCCGTTTAATCCTGTTTTGCTTGACTGTGCTGTAGTGCGACTGCTATTGACGCTTCATTGTTCTTCTTCTTCTGCTGTTGCTGCTGACTGACTGAGGTCCCAGAGCTGCTGAGCCTCTCCTATATCTCCTACTATGGTGTCACCAGATACTACCATCCTACTTGCTGAAGTTGAGCACATGACCAGATTAAGGGCTCCTATTGGGCCCCGCCATTATCCCCCATTTTAGACCGCCATCTTGGATTACATCACAGAACAAACGATAGCGCCCTCTGGTGGTGGTACTGTGTACTAGACCACTTGGGCCTCATGGTGAACACACTGTTTCCCGCCATCTTGGATAACAGTACTCGTGCCATCAGCTGACGTCATGTCCATCATCTTGGACGACAGCACCCTCTGCTGGTGGTAGTGTGTACTAAGTCAGTTGGAGTCCAGACCTTATGGTGAACACACTGGATGGCTGCACTGCATGAAATTGTTTAAATAATGACTGGTGCATGCAATATAAAGACTTATGTGCAGCACTGGTTGAGTCCTTTTCTCACGAATCCCTAGGAGGAGGTAGCGGTCGGATGACTTAGGTTAGTGGAGGTGACTTTTCTTTCTCGCTATTTACTTAGGTTAGTAGAGGTGCCCCAACTGACCTATTTCACAGCCAAAATTCAAACTTGGCGCCAGTTCATAGGACAAGGTTGTGGTCTGATGACTTAGGTTAGTGGGGGTAGCCCAATTGAACTATTTTCCCGCCATTTTCTTAGGTTAGTAGAGGTTACCATGGTGTGATGCATTATCCTGTTGGAATCCGAACTTTCCGCAATTTTTCTGGGGGATGGGTGGGGAGGGGGTTTATGTTAACGGAGGTAGCCCAATTAACGCATCTTACAGCCAAAATTCAAACTTCCCGCCAAAATCCGCCATCTTGGATGACGTCATCGCCGCCATCTTGGATAACCCACCTTGCCCCAATACTGACATCCATTAATGACACGAGGCGCTTGTGGGGGTGGGTTGGGGGTGGAGAGGGGGTCGAAACGAATCTCACCCATTCTCACGTGAGGGAAAGGGGGTCTCGGCTAATATCACATAATTTTTTTCCGCAAGAAACAGTGTAAAATTGTGAGAGAATGGGTTAAATTAAGTAAAACATGTTTCTTCACTAAAATATGGCTAAATCCTACACAACAATATTTATCGCAGTTATGCGAAAGCCACTAAGTAGCACAGTGGCTCCTCGATTGTTAAGCCGCCACCGGCCGACGAAACGCTCAAATCGAACAACGCTGCGGCGTACGAGCCGGGTGGCAGTGACAGGTCCCGCCCTACCGTGTTTACTCCCGTAAATGTTTCCTTACTCGATGGCTCAGTTAACGCTGTCACTCATAAAGAATGAGTTATCATTATTATGTTGCAAACGTGAAAAGACACATCTACAAAAAAAAATAAATGCTGCCAGAAAAAAGTGACAAAGTTATGGAATGCAGCAAAGCAGAGCTCCTGAAAAAGGAAGACATGGCGCTGCACGTTCAACATGAGATCGAGCAGGTCATCAGATAAGCGGCGGAGAGAAAGGCACAGGCTACTTGGGCTTCCTTAATAATGTAGGGTAAATACCTTTCTTTCTACTGAACCTCTGTGTGTGAGCGACAACGCTTTAGAGTGGCTACATCAGAGTGAGGTTGAAGTAGCAGATGATTTTACTGAAAATCACATGGACACGTTGATTCGAGTAGTCACACACGTGAGTCCCCGTGGATTGATTAGAATGGATATTCTTTTACGAATTTCTGTTGTTCCTTTTATTTCAGTATTTTGTTGGTCGATTTTCTCACTGATTCAGCCAACTTTGTGTCTTAAATACTAGTCTTAAATAAAAACAATTAAGCAAATTAAATTTTTTGAAATAAATCCAAGCCAGTCAAGAGAGATTAATGTATTTACACAAAAATACCCACTTTGAAAATTTCAAGTGAGATTCGGGGAGGGAGGGGGAGAGGGAGGGGATCGAATCAAATCTCACGACACCTCACCAAGGGGGGGAGGGCGGGCCGAAAAGACGCCAAAATCACCTCACCTCATTAATGGGCGTCCCCTTAATAACGCGTGCGATCAGCACGGAGGGCAATCCATGCTCTGCAACAGGCTCTCATGTGGCCACAATGTTGATAAGGGGTTCTTGTAGTACGGCGTTCCATTCCTCCATCAGCGCGGTTGACAAATGGTGGGTGGTCGTTGGCGCATGTGGATGAAAAGCAATACGTCTCCTCACTGCGTCCACACATGCTCAATGGGATTTAAGCGAGAGAAACGGGCAGGCCACTTTTCGTTCCAAGAACTCCTGCACCTGTGCTGTTCGAGGCGCTCGAGCGTTGTCATCCGCAAAAATGAAGTCAGGGCCGAATTCATCCTTGAAAAGATATACATGGAGAAGGAGCACAATATTACGAGAATGGACCAAGGTGAGTGTTTGGAGGTCAGTACTTCCATGCAACATTATGCCTCCCCGAAATGTGACGCCTGGACCACCAGAAGATCATGTTCAACAGCGTTCCTGGGCGCATTACGTTTCCTCACATCTCGCCATATGAGTGTATGTCCCGAAACACTACTCAGTCTTAATCTGTTCTTATCCGAGAAGAGCACACGACACCTATCCTCATTTGTCCAGTCTCTGTGCTTTTGACACAATTCCAAACGGTGCCACCGACCTGCAGGTGTCAACGGAACCCAACGTACTGGTCGTCGAACAAAGAGACCGCCCCATGTAGTCGCCGCCTACTTTGGAGCTTCAGGTTGCATGCCTTGCAGTCGTGTTAATTTGGTTGCAGTTGAACCTGTGAGGTTACCTTCGTAGCACCTCTTTCGTTATAAAAACAAATATAGCCACTGGTTACAAAAATCAGATATGACGTTGCTCTTTTTGAACGCGCAGCGCGCCAATTGTGGCTGCCGTTCAAAGTCAACCGGTCATTAAAGATGGTTCAAATGGCTGTAAGCACTACGGGACTTAAACCTAACTAACTTAAGGACATCACACACATCCAAGCCCGAGGCAGGATTCGAACCTGCGACCGTATCAGCAGCGCCGTTTCGGACTGAAGCGCCTAGAACCGCTCGTTCACAACGGCCGGCTGTCATTAAAGATAGGGGTACCGTAATATGTTTACAGCCGAGTGTGCGAATAATGTTTAGCGTTGGCGCGAGTGTAGGGAATATCGTCCCAGAATGAATCATTTCAGAACGCAAGGTGCTATTAGAATATCGTGGCATGATATCATTATTCTTATTTCACATAAATCAATAGTTGCATCTTAGTCTGTTGTGGTTTCTGAACTTCATCCACCGATAATTATATGTTATTGAGTAACAAGTCATCGTTAAAAAAGAAGAGGGAGACAAAGAAGGAGGATGGGTCTCACAAACTCTGTTTGACGCGGCTCCTTTCTTGCTTGTTGCATAATGTAGCCGTAGCGTGCCGCCGTTGTTGGCCTCCTCTCCTTCGGGCAGTAGTACCCATGGTTCGGGACGCTCCCCATGCACTTAAAACAATGTTCTGCTACACTACTCATACATCGACCTTCTTCCAGTTTCGCGATTATTCTTTCCGAAGTGAAATCATACAAATGTATCCGAGCCATGTAAAGAAGGGCACAACCACAGTGCACCGTAACTTCTCGCTGATTGACACACATTGTCTTTTCCCGTTTTTTCAACAGCCTCGTGTTATGGGGCTGTAGTTACGCTGACGCGAAACACACCTCATTTCCGTCGAGTAGTTAATCTTTATATAAAAAAAAATTCAGTCTGCGTATGTTTGTGTTCGCAAAACTCGAAAAATAGGGGATCGACTGACTTGAAATTTTTATCGCCACAGTACATTTAAGTATGCGCGAGTCTTTATAGGCTATACGATTTTTTTAAATATATGTAATATATATTTACTATATAAACGTTAGTGCCAAAAATCTAGAATATTTTTGTCTGATTTAATTCAAATTTTTACTCTATATTCTAGAGAACGTTACGACGGACATAGGCCATACGATTTTAATAAATGTAATATAGTAATATATATGTAACATATAAAGGGGAAGCATTGCTGACAAAAATCTCGAGACGTTCTTGAAAGATTTACTTAAAATTTTACAAGATACTCTAATGAATATTAAGACAGATGTAGGCTACACGTTTTTAATATATATAATATATATGTAATATATAAAGGGGAAACTTTGTTACCAGAAAACTCAAAAAGTATGATGCCGATTTGCCTCAAATTTTTACATGTTACTATTATAAACGTTTAGACACATGTAGGCTAGATTTTTTTGTATATAAAATATATAATAATGAAATGTTGTTGGCAAACGGGAAAGATGTATTTAGGCCTTACTGGCTTATGTTTAGAACACTACTACAGAATATAAATGTGCAATAATGATAAACAAGGTTCAAATGGTTCAAATGGCTCTGAGCACTATGGAACTTAACATCTCAGGTCATCAGTCCCCTAGAACTTAGATCTACTTAAACCTAACTAACCTAAAGACATCACACACATCCATGCCCGAGGCAGGATTCAAACCGGCGACCGTAGCAGTCGCGCGGTTCCGGACTGAAACGCCTAGAACCACTCGGCCACCGCGGCCGGCGATAAACAAGGCTCAAGGTCAGAGAGAAGGCAGAAGAGGTTGGTTGGTTGGTTGGTTTGGGGGAGGGGACCAAACAAGGATTAGGGAAGGATCTACATCTACATCATACTCCGCAAGCCACCTAATGGTGTGTGGCGGAGGGTACTTTCGGTACCACTATCTGATCTCACCAACCCTGTTCCACTCGCAAATAGCGCATGAGAAGAATGATTGCCGGTAAGCCTCTGGATTGGCTCGAATTTCTCGAATTTCCTCCTCGCGGTCAACACGCGAGATGTATGTGGGAGGAAGCAGTATGTTGTCTGACTCCTCCTGAAATGTGCTGTCCCGAAATTTCAATAGTAAATCTCTCCGTGATGCACAACGCCTCTCTGTCAGTGGAGTTCGTTTAGCAGATCCGTAACGATTTCTCGCCAGTTAAACGATCTCTTGACGAAACGCGCCGCTCCACGTTGGATCTTCTCTATCTCCTCTATTAGTCCTACCTGATAGGGACCCCAGACAGATGAACAATACTCAAGAATCTGGCGAACAAGTGCCATATAAGCCACTTTTTTCATGGATGAGTTACATTTCCTTAAGATTCTTCCAATCAATCTGAGTCTGGTGTCTGCTTTTCCCACTGTCTGTTTTATGTGGTCATTCCACTTAAGGTCGCTCTGGATAGTTACGCCTAGATATTTTACGGCAGATGCTGTCTCCAGCTGTTTGTCATCAATAGTGTAGCTGTACAGTAGTGGACTTCTTTTCCTATGTATACGCAATATGTTACATTTATTTACGTTCAGGGTCAACTGCCAGAGTCTGCACCATTCATCAATTCTCTGCCGGTCGTTCTACAATTTCTTATTATCTTCTGGCTTTGCTACTTTGGTATAAACAACTGTATCATCTGCGAATAGCCTTAAAGAGCATCGAACGCTTTCTACTACATCATTTATATATATTGTAAACAGCAACGGTACTATCACACTTCCCTTTGGTACTCCGGATATTACCTTTACATCTGTCGGTGTATTTCCGTTAAGATCGACGTGTTGAGTTCTATCTGCAAGAAAGTCTTGAATCCAATCGCAAGTCTGCTTCGATACTCCGTATGCTTGTATTTTTTTCATTAAACGGCAATGCAGGACGGTGTCAAATGCCTTACTGAAATCAAGGAACACGGCATCAACCTGGGGAAGGAAGTCGGCCGTGCCCTTTCAAAGGAACCATCCTGGCATTTGCCAGAAGCGATTTATGGGAACACGGGAAACCTAAATCAGTATGGCTGGACGCTTGTTTTAACCGTTGTCTGACCGAATGCGAGTCCAGTGTGCTAATCACTGCGCCACTTCGCTCGGTGGCGGAAGAGGAGATAGGCAGAGGGATGGGAGGAAATGGACATAGAGAGAGCGGAAAGGGGGCGATGGGAGGGAGGGGGTGGGAAGAGATGGAGAGAGGGGTAGGAGAAGATGGACCGAGAAAGGGGGGGAGGTGATGGACAGAGAGAGGGGGTAGGAGAAGATGGAGAGAGGGAGAGGAGAAGATGGGAGGCGGAGTTACTGATGGTCAGAGAGAGAGGTAAGCAGAACGACATGAACAGAGACCGATGGAGAAGGAGATAAGGACATATATCTACTTCATCTACGTATTTAGCTACAGCAATGCATGGCCGGGTATATCTAGTATGTTATGTTATTTTATCTATCTCGTCCTTAAGTATTGTAGAGCAGTGTATTGCAGGTGGTTGCCTTGGCTTCATGATCCTAAATACTCCACTAGCCAGTGTTGGAGGTTGTTCCTGTACCAAAGTTAACTATTTTGTGTCTTATTCCACTCGCGTAATGGCCGCTGGAAAAGTTATGGTTTCTGCACGCGCTCTAATCTTTTGTACATTATTCTCACGGTACCTGTGTGCGATACACGAAGGAGGCAGCAGAATTGTTGGCCAGTCCTCCTAGATCAAATGGTTCAAATGGCTCTGAGCACTATGGGACTTAACAGCTGTGGTCATCAGTCCCCTAGAACTTAGAACTACTTAAACCTAACTAACCTAAGGACATCACACACATCCATGCCCGAGGCAGGATTCGAACCTGCGACCGTAGCAGTTGCGCGGTTCCGGACTGCGCGCCTAGAACCGCGAGACCACCGCGGCCGGCTCCTCCTAGATCAGCAGCCCTCTAAGTTTGCCCAACACGGTTTCACGAGAGTCCTATTTAAGTTCAGTGAACATTCCTCTTAGAATTCAATTTCATATAGATTAGACTGACCTATTACGATCCTACCAAGATGTCTCTAAATTCTTTTTCTACATCTCCTGTCACGTATATTTGATACGACTCAGAATTAAGGACCAATACATAAGAACTGGTCACACTAGCGTCTTGTATGCTATTGTAGATGCATTGCCGCTTTTCCACAACCCCCACAACAAATCTTCATGCCCTGCCTCCTATTGATTTTAAGTGCTTCTTACTAGCTACCCATAATTTTTAAACGATATTGCGTTGCTCCAGAACTTTGTCCCTAATAGTGTATCCGGAAACTGTTGGATTCTCTCTCTTTGTTATGGGCATTAGCTTGAATTTATGAGGCAGTGCCCGGCGGAGGTTCGAGACCTCCTCGGGCATGGGCGTGTGTGTTTGTCCTTAGGTTAATTTACATTAAGTAGTGTGTAAGCTAATGGACTGATGACCTTAGCAGTTACGTCCCATGAGATTTCACACACATTTGAACATTTGAGGCAGCGCCGGGATTGACCCTCTTCCCGTCTTTCATCCCATATTAATGCATAACAACAATGCAGACAGAAACTCCAAAAACAACCGTCACAGTCGCCCACAATAAAAAGAAACATTCGTGGCACTCCACTGACAAGTCAGACGAAGGCATGTACAAATCACCACGAAGAAATCAATGCGAGATATCTGCACTAGATTTGGCCCCCAGCGCTCAGTACACATCTGACGTCGTGTCATCCTTGTACAACGAAGAGTCAAAGAAACTTGTACACCTGCCTAGTATCGTGCAGGGCCCCCGAGGGCACGCAGAAGTGCCGCAACACGACATGGCATGGACTCCTCTAATGTCTTAAATAGCGCTGGAGGGAACTGACACCATGAATCCTGCAGGGGTGTCTATAAATTCGTAAGAGCACGACGCGATGGAGATCTCTGCTTTACAGTACGTTGCAAGGCATCGCAGATATGGTCAATAATGTTCATGTCTGGGGAGTTTGGTAACCAGCGGAACTGTTTAAACTCAAAAGAGTGTTCCTGGGGCCATTCTGTAGCAATTGTGGACGTGTGGGGTGTTGCACTGTCTTGTTGGAATTGCCCAAGTCCGTCGGAAAGCATAATGGACATTAATGGATGCAGGTGATCAGACATGATGCTTACGTACGTGTCACCTATCAGAGTCGTATCTAGACTTATCAGGGATCCCATATCACTCCAACTGCACACGCCCCACAACATTATAGAGCCTCCACCAACTTGGACAGTCCAGCGCTGACATACAGGGTCCATGGATTCATGAGGCTGTCTCCATACACGTACGCGCCTATCCGCTCGATACAATTTGAAACGAGACTCGTCTGACCAGTCAATATGTTTCCAGTCATCAACAGTCCAATGTCGGCGCTGACAGGCCCAGGCGAGGCGTAAGGCTTTGTGTCGTGGAGTCATCAAGGGTACATGAGTAGGCCTTCGGCTCCGAAAGCCCATATCGATGATGCTTTGTTGAATGGTTCGCACTAAATCTTGTAGCAGCAATTACCGATCTAACAACTGCGCCAGACACTTGTTGTCTTATATAGACGTTGGCGACCGCAGCGCCGTATTCTGCCTGTTTACATATCTCTGTATTTGAATACGCATGCCTATACAAGTTTTTTGGCGCTTCAGTGCATATCAGTTGAATTCCTCAGTCCTAGGATTTGTTGATACAAAAAAAGGAACTTTAGGTTAACGTCTCGTCCATTTGGAGGTCAAAAAATGTGTGTGAAATCTTATGGGACTTAACTGCTAAGGTCATCAGTCCCTAAGCTTACACACTACTTAACCTAAAGTATTCTAAGGACAAACACACACACCCATGCCCGAGGGAGGACTCGAACCTCCGCCGGGACCAGCCGCACAGTCCATGACTGCAGCGCCTTAGATCGTTCGGCTAATCCTGCGCGGCATTTGGAGGTCAATATCGATGGATGACTAGATTAGATTGAAATTGCTTGAAGTGAGGATAGAGGGGGCTCAGTAATGGAGACTGGAGCGGTGGGGGAGGGGGGGGGGGGAGTAAAGGGGGGGGGGGTGGAATGAGTAAAAGGTGAGGAACTGTGAGAATCGATTTCGCTGGTGTGCTTACATTTTAATTACGAATCGGTTTTGCGATGGTCATTTGTTTTAAACAAAATAGTGTATCCAGTCAGCTAGTCCGGTCTTGCCAGTACGATGAAGTGATGGTATTCATAACATTTTTAACGAAAAGGGAGTACAATTTTCTGATGAACCCAAGTGAAGCTGTGGCGAGGAAATAGTTCAAGAGCAATGACTAAAATCGTTCTTGTTGTTGTTATTGATGTTTTCATCAGGCTGAAGACTGATGCAGCTCGCCATGCTAGCCTATGTTGTGTAAATCGTGTCCTATCTACACAATTACTGGAACCCAACGTAGGTAGAAATTTAACTTCATCCTACATCCATCTGAGCCTGCTTACTCAAGTCTGGTCTCCCTCTAAAGTGTTAGCCCCAATACATTTCTCCATTCAAGAGCGCCCATACCCGACAGCAAGCTTCAACCCCCTCACCTAGCTCCCAGGGAAAGGAGAAAATACAGTGTAGCAGGTGTTTTCTTTCACAGAATTATTTAAAAGTCGATATTACGCAGGTTTTTAACAGGGTCGAACTGGAACTATTTTATGGCTACTGACAATTCGCCATTCGTCTTGCAAAATATGTAAAATACTCTATACCTCCAGGTCTAGCCCGCTCCCCCCCCCCCCCCCCCTCACCCCTACAAACCATCGCACGGGTACTCTTGCATTCATTACCAAATTAACTATTTCTGTATGTCTCAGGATATATGTTATCAACCTGTCCCTTCTTTTAGTCAGGTTGCGCTCATAAAACTCACTTCTGCACAGTTTGATTAAATACCTCGCCGGTAGTAACTCGTTCTACACATCTGATCTTCAGTATTCTTCTGTGAGCCACATTTCAAAATCTCCCATCTTGTATTTGTCTGTAATGTTTAAATATCTTTCTATGTCAGATGATCAGAACGAAACTAATTTATTATGCCCAGTTAAAACACGGGCGTTTTGGGAAAAAAGTGTGGCGTTATCGCTGGTGGAACATTATTGTACTGAAATATTTTAGGGATCTGGAATGGCTAGAAAACATCTGTATGAGTAAAGATACATTCCTATACCTGTGTACAGAATTAACGAACGCTTTGTGAGAAGCCATTGATTTTGTGCGAAAGTTTTTATCAACAAGCAGTTTACTTGTTAGCCAGCTATGCATAATATAGAGCTGTTGCCAACCAGTTCCGTTTTACTAACTGACTAAAGATATCAGCATTTACGTACCTCTTTCCATCTAGTAAGGAATAAAAGTGCTTCTCTCCAGTTAAATAAAGGAAATAAATAACTTTTGGTCAGTACAAAACTTTTCCTTGACTCAGCACTAATTGCTTCTTTCACATTAATCAACATTTAAAAAAGCGAGAGTATACATGACAAGCCAGTCCGGAGTCAAATGCGATATAATACCTCTTTTGGGAACTGAAATCCTGCAACCAAACCCACCTTTCCAGGATCTATGTTTGAGTGTTAACATCACCATTCAGGAGTGCGAAAGGTAAATCGATTCACGGAAAACCGGATCCAGGAGCCTATGTAAACGTACTGAATGCGAGTACTACTTGAAACAATGCCCTAGCTCAGACACATGCAGGACTGCTTTAACACTGTCACAGTGCCCTGTTTCCAACCCTCTAACTCTGATAGGTGAGTGCCGCCCTTACGACTGCGAAACAGAGAAGTATGTGAGTTTTACTGTCCCGGGGATTTCCCGCTACACCAGCCCTGAAATATTTAACAGTGACATGCACTACGGTTGCTCCCATCGCGTCGATCGATCTCAAGGTTCCTCCTACTTGACGTGCTTCATGGAACAAAGCGTGTTCTTAATTGGAATTTACTTCGATATAAACGAGTCAAATATTTCGTAGATGCTTCGAGAAAATAAATATACGTTCACTTATAGTTTCATCAGTGCTGTGATGTCCCTGCTTGAGAAGAATGTCAAGATGGTTCCTAAACAAAACAAACCATGGTCGAATTCTTTCCCATCCTGGTACAGTTACAGTTTATCTTCTGTCTATAGTAACTTCGATATCGACGGACTTTAGGATGTAAACTTCTTTCTGTCCTCCTTGGTCAGATACTTCCAGAGTAAGATTTCCCGTGTCTTTCCTAACCGGTTAGGGCGGAAACCTCCATGTGTCCTTTGAAAAACCACCAGCGGTTTCCTTCCCCATGTTTCTTCTATTTGTGTTTCGTTTGTAACGGCATCGTCGTCGACGGGATACTGAACCCTGAAATCCCTTCCTACTTTCATTCTCTCTCTCTCTCTCTCTCTCTCTCTCTCTCTCTCTCTCTCTGCTTAATCAATGTATCCTCGATTTATGATTAGGAAGACGCAACCATACAGAAAATATCTTTCGCAGAAAATTGTCTGAAGACATCACCAGTAATAGTTCTGCAGAGCATTTCTTTTAGACTGCTGTCGCAGATCTTGGTTTCTGAATTATTCCCATATACCACTGAGCTATTACGTGTTTATTGGCGGCGGGGAAAATTAACGTTTCGGTGTCAGCAATTTCATTTCACATGGAGCAGTGGTTTGCCATTAAAAACATGTGTTTCTGATAAAACAATAAACCCAGGGTTCGATCGTAATGATTTACAGAACCAACAGGCAACCAAAATCAGCATTATAGGTGACTGAATCTGGCTTCTGGGTGTTTTGCCTTTGCATCTAGCAAGTGGCTACAGTGCATCGGAGAAATCCTCACGTTGCCAAATAACTTGATTCACTGTCTTTTCACTAGACAAGTTTGTACATTGGTGACCATTAAATTTGCAACGCCAAGAGGATAGCTAATATATAATTGTTCCTTATTGTTCTTATACATCACGGGTGCTCAGCCTTTTTAGGCTTGAGATCTAGTACATGCAATTTAGTCCGTTTAGAGAGCTACTAAATTAAAAAATTCATAAAAGATCTAAGCAAATAACAGCACCTTAGCCAAAATACAAGAAAGGTAACTTCCTCTCGATCAAAAATTGTAGGCCTACTACTAAACTTTCAAGACATTACACATGTGAAAAAAACTAAAATGTACACCATAATAAATGTTGAAAAAAGTGTAGGGAGCTACCTGGATTTGTGTATCATTGACAAGTTTATTATAATCTGGTGAATAATTTGTCACAGCCAACCTTACACAAACTTAAAGATGAGATCAGTTAGGTTACTTCTGCACTTAGATTTCACTGTGTTCATCGTTGAAACGCTGCCTCGCATAGATAATTTAATCAAAAAAATGATAAAACATACGATGCTACTTTTACAATGTTGGAGACGGTTTTTACACTCACTAAATTTCAAGAGTTATCTTCATTGTATTCTCACTCTAAGAAAATATTTTGAAATTAAATTATTTTCTATTCAAGTTCAGTCTCATTGCAAGAGAAAAGAGTACTCACTTTACTTGAAATATCTTTCACATCTACTTTTTGGAAAGGCTGGGGTATAAAACGTAGAACAAGTTCCATTACCTTGAAATCTGAAAATTGGTTTTCAAACTCTGTCTTCACTGCTGTCAGCTTGGCTGTATACTTCTCTGCGACTTCTTGATTCAGTGATGTTTGTTGATCGAACAGTTTTGACGGATTCTGAGGAAAGTGTTTCATATTTAATTACAGTTCGTGAGTAGTAATCTCACCATGCAGAAGGGAAGATAACTGTGCGCGAGAGTTAAAGGCGGTGAAATTCAGATGGAGACGAAAGAGGTGGAGAGAGTGTTGTCAGATTTAGCGCCTACAAATACCGTGCGAAACATTCATTGCCAACAAACTGGTATTTTACAAAAACAGCTCGTTTAAACGGATTTCGGACAAAGGCTGGTTCAAATGGTTCTGAGCACTATGGGACTTAACTTCTGAGGTCATCTGTCCCCTAGAACTTAGAATTACTTTAACCTAACTAACCTAAGGAATATCAAAAGCTCAGATGGAAACCCAGTTCTAAGCAAAGAAGGGAAAGCAGAAAGGTGGAAGGAGTATATAGAGGGTCTATACAAGGGCGATGTACTTGAGGACAATGTTATGGAAATGGAAGAGGATGTAGATGAAGATGAAATGGGAGATACGATACTGCGTGAAGAGTTTGACAGAGCACTGAAAGACCTGAGTCGAAACAAGGCCCCGGGAGTAGACAACATTCCATTAGAACTACTGATGGCCTTGGGAGAGCCAGTCCTGACAAAACTCTACCATCTGGTGAGCAAGATGTATGAGACAGGCGAAATACCCTCAGACTTCAAGAAGAATATAATAATTCCAATCCCAAAGAAAGCAGGTGTTGACAGATGTGAAAATTACCGAACTATCAGTTTAATAAGTCACAGCTGCAAAATACTAACACGAATTCTTTACAGACGAATGGAAAAACTAGTAGAAGCCGGCCTCGGGGAAGATCAGTTTGGATTCCGTAGAAATAATGGAACACGTGAGGCAATACTGACCTCACAACTTATCTTAGAAGAAAGATTAAGGAAAGGCAAACCTATGTTTCTAGCATTTGTAGACTTAGAGAAAGCTTTTGACAATGTTGACTGAAATACTCTCTTTCAAATTCTAAAGATGGCAGGGGTAAAATACAGGGAGCGAAAGGCAATTTACAATTTGTACAGAAACCAGATGGCAGTTATATGAGTCGAGGGGTATGAAAGGGAAGCAGTCGTTGGGAAGGGAGTGAGACAGGGTTTTAGCCTCTCCCCGATGTTATTCAATCTGTATATTGAGCAAGCAGTAAAGGAAACAAAAGAAAAATTCGGAGCAGGTATTAAAATCCATGGAGAAGAAATAGAAACTTTGAGGTTCGCCGATGACATTGTAATTCTATCAGAGACAGCAAAGGACTTGGAAGAGCAGTTGAACTGAATGGACAGAGTCTTGAAAGGAGGATATAAGATGAACATCAACATAAGCAAAACGAGGATAATGGAATGTAGTCGAATTAAGTCGGGTGATGCTGAGGGAATTAGATTAGGAAATGAGGCACTTAAAGTAGTAAAGGAGTTTTGCTATTTGGGGAGCAAAACAACTGATGATGGTCGAAGTAGAGAGGATATAAAATGTAGACTGGCAATGGCAAGGAAAGCGTTTCTGAAGAAGAGAAATTTGTTAACATCAAGTATTGATTTAAGTGTCAGGAAGTCGTTTCTGATAGTATTTGTATGGAGTGTAGCCATGTATGGAAGTGAAACATGGACGATAAATAGTTTGGACAAGAAGAGAATAGAAGCTTTCGAAATGTGGTGCTACAGAAGAATGCTGAAGATTAGATGGGTAGATCACATAACTAATGAGAAGGTATTGAACAGAATTGGGGAGAAGAGGAGTATGTGGCACAACTTGACAAAGAGAAGGGACCGGTTGGTAGGACATGTTCTGAGGCATCAAGGGATCACAAATTTAGCATTGGAGGGCAGCGTGGAGGGTAAAAATCGTAGAGGGAGACCAAGAGATGAATATACTAAGCAGATTCAGAAGGATGTGGGTTGCAGTGTACTGGGAGATGAAGAAGCTTGCACAGGATAGGGTTGCATGGAGAGCTTCATCAAACCAGTCTCAGGATTGAAGACCACAACAACAACAACAACCTAAGGACAACACACACATCAATGCCCGAGGCAGGATTCGAACCTGTGACCGTAGCGGTCGCGCGGTTCCACATTGTAGCGCCTAGAACCGCTCGGGTACCCTGGCTGGCTTGAATTAATTGTTTAACAATTTACAGGAGTAAAATAGATCGCTAAAAACACTCGCCTCCACTTTCCAATGATCCTTCTTCTTAATAAAATATATTTGGTACTTTTGGGTATCACACGCAAACATAATGGAAATGAAGTAATGAAATTTCCGCCACAAATAAAAAAAAAATGTTCAAAAGTGTGTGAAATCTTATGAGACTTAGCAGCTAAGGTCATCAGTCCCTAAGCTTACACACTATTTAACCTAAATTATCCTACGGACGAACACACACACCCATGCCCGAGGGAGGACTCGAACCTCCGCCGGGACCAGCAGCACAGTCCATGATTGCAGCGCCTCAGACCGCTCGGCTAATCCCGCGCGGCCCGCCACAAATAGATCGCAGCGCTAAACGTATCCGAGGTCTTGTATGCACCAAAGTTTGACAACACGAACACTCTGCTCCACCACAACGTTTCTACTAGCCATATCTGATGACAAAAAATCCTACCGATCACACAAACTCGCGATCGTGAAGCGAGGGCCCTCCACGCCGGCCTTGGCGGTAGCTGCAGGCCCATCCTCCGGCATCCACACGCCCGGCCTACCGAACGCTCAGAGGTCGGATAGACTGTCACCAAGCAGTCAACCGATCAATTTACATGGGGGGAATGATCGTCCAGCGCAAACACCCATCGTATTGAAGCTTCTCAAGTAACACATACTCGTACGTCTGCTTCTGTCACCACTCACCTAGCGCACTGGTCACTTCGCCAGCCCCTGTAGCCGTGGGCAAGAGCAGACAGGTCGGCCCATTCTTTGTACCTAATCACACGTCGCCGGCCAGGCTAATCTGTGATTTCCGGTCGCCGAAACCTCGTGAATATTCATGCCGCCGGCCGCGATGCACTGTGAGGCAAAATGTTCAAATGTGTGTGAATTCCCAAGGGACCATACTGCTGAGGTCGTCGGTCCCTAGACTTACACACTACTTAAACTAACTTAAACTAATCTATGGTAAGAAGAACACAAACACAAATATCAGAGGGAGGACTCGAACCTCCGGCGGGAGGGGCCGCGTAATCCGTGACATGGCGCCTTAAACCGTGCGACCACTCCGCGCGGCGCGCTGTGAGACAAACAACTGCGGCTTGGATGAGTCCTCAAAGCTTACAAAATCCACTTTACCCAGTCCGAAACTGAAATGTTGTTGACCATATACCTCAAATATCTCAGGCGAAATAAGGATTTCTTCCTTTTATACGAGTTATAATCGAAGACAAAAGGAATTGAGGCTTATACCCGTTTTCATATCGCTGGAGCATCGTTAGTAGTTGTGAAAATTCTGCAACAGTATCGCATAGGCTACATTTCCTCTAAGCATTCTCTCATCATCGCTCCCAGTGGACACTGCCTTATACTAGGCACCTTCAGTGCCAGGCGGGACGGTTTGCGTATTTCGTTGAAGTCGGGAGCTGTGCTGGCGGTAGCGTAGCTACTGGCAGGATTGGTCTCTACTGAGGAGCCCCACGATGTGTGTCCCACAACACAGGGCAGGGAGGGCTCTAGAGGCGAAAAAAATAAAAAAAATTACGGAAATTCAACACAAGCCTCGGAAATTGGATGAAAACATGTATCACGACCGCTGCAAAGGAAACGGATAAAGAATCTGAAAGTATCATCATGGAACGTGAGGACGATGTTTCAGCCTGGAAAAATGAAAGAAAGAGATGATAAATATGATGTCGTACGGCTACAAGAAATAAGATGGCAAGGAAATGAGAAGATAGGTAAACCTGAGTACTCACTGGTATATAGTGGAAAAGAAGAAAGATCAGGCCAACTCGGAACAGGGTTTACAATATCTAGGGAAGTTAGAATTTGAACCCATAAAAGAATGGATGTGCAGATTCAGACTAAGAGGGTAGGGATATATCAGTAGTGAATGCATATACACCAACAGAGGAAAAAAAGGATATAATTAAAGAACATTTCTATGAAGACTTGGAAAAGTATGCTGCGCGGTACCTAAATATGACCTGATGCTAGCAATAGGAGATTTTAATGCAAAAATAGGGAGGAATGTACATATATATGGAGTTTCTCGAAAATATTCACTACATGAATAAAACAAAGAGAATGGAGACTTACTATGCCAATTCCAAGCAAGGAATAATATAATTATTAAAAGTACCTGCTTCCCACACAAAAGGATCCATTGCATGCTTGAAAGTCTGCAGTCAATGAAGTAGTCAATCAGATTGGCCATATTTTTGTGATTTCACGCTACTCCACGTCAGTTACGGATGTACAGGGCTGCAGAGGACCAAACTCTGACTCAGACAACTTTGCGATAAAATCAGTCTTGGGAGAGAAACTGTCAGTAACAAACGGCAACAGAACAGGAAAGATGATGAAATGGAATACTGGCAAACTGAAAATCCCTGTTGACGTAAAAAAATACCAAGTAACAGTAAGCAGGAAGTTGAGCAATGAAGAGACCGCGGTAGGAGTAGACGAAAAGAGGAGCAAGATTGAAAAACGCATTAAAGATGCTGCAGAGGAAATAATAGGCATGAGAAGGAACAGAAGAGCCCAGGAATTGTTTGACGAAGATTACAGGTGAGCGATAGAGGAAAAGAACAGGGAAAGAACAAAAGTCCAACAGAGAGAAACCAGAAATAATGTGGAACACTATAGAGAATTAAGGAGAAGAGCTAACAGACTGTGTAAGAGAAAGAAAGGAGAGTGCACTAAGAAGAAATTTCAAGAACTAGAAAAGTTCAAGGAACAAACTAAAATAAGAATGTTCTATCATACTGTAGGCAAAATGAAGAATAGATTCCAGCCAAAAACAATGGCCTGTTCCAGTAAAGATGGGAAAATGATAAGGGAGGAGGAAAAGATAGTGGAAGATGGGCAGAGTATTTCAAAGATACACTAAGCACCAGCCTAGAAGATGAAGAGACAGCTTCACTGGAGGAAGGAGTCGAGGTAGAAGTACACAATGATACCAGTGAGGCAACACTACACGAGGTCTCCCAGGTCTGTGCAAAAGACAAAAACAAACGAGACCCTCGGGAAGGACGCATAATCCCTGAATTAATAAAACCTAGTGGTGAGGCTGTAATAAAGGAACTGCACACATTAATATCAGATATATGGGAAACAGAAACTATGCCAGATAATTGGAAAACTGGAACAATAATCCCTATTTATAAGAAAGGGGACAGAACAGCATGTGTAAAATATAGAGGTATAACACTCCTAAGCACACCTTATGAGATCTTCACAACTATTGTAGACGAAAGGATACAGAAGAATGCAAAAACATACTAGGGGAATATCAGTGTGGCTTTCGACCAGGCAGAGGAACAACTCATCAAATATTTGTGATAAGACAAATGATGGAAAAGTTCTGTGAATATGATATAGATCTCCATTTCCTATTCATTGACTTCAAACAAGCCTTCAACACCATAAACCGGCAAGAGGTGTACAAACTACTGGAAGAAGTTGGTATATGTGCTAAACTAATAAGGGTAATCAGAATAACAATGACAGAGTTAAGAGCAAAAGTAAAGTTCCTTAGCAGAACAAGTGAAAGCTTTGACTTTAATAAAGGCGTGAAGCACCATATTTATGAAAACTAGCCAGACATGAGCATACGCTGATGACATTGCTATAGTAGGAAGCAATACACTGTGAGATCAAAAGTATCCGAATATCTGGCTGAAAATGTCTTACAAGATCGTGGCGCCCTCCATCGGTAATGCTGGAATTCAATATGGTGTTGGACCACCCTTAGCCTTGATGACAGCTTCCACTCTCGCAGGCATACGTTCAATCAGGTGCTGGAAGCTTTCATGGGGAATGGCAGCCCATTCTTCACGGAGTGCTGCACTAAGGAAAGGTATCGACGTCGGTCGGTGAGGCCTGGCACAAAGTCGGCGTTCCAAAACATTCCAGAGGTGTTCTATAGGATTCAGGTCAGGGCTCGGTGTAGGCCAGTCCTTTACAGGGATATTATTGTCGGGCATCCACTACGCCACAGGCCGAGCTTTATTAACAGATGCTTGATCGTGTTGAAAGATGCAATCGCATTCCCCGAATTTCTCTTCAACAGTGGGAAGCAACAAGGTGCTTAAAACGTCAATGTAGGCCTGTGCTGTGATAGTGCCACGCTAAACAACAATGGGAGCAAGCCCCCCCACGAAAAAGACGACTACACCATAACACCACCGCCTCTGAATTTTACTGTTGGCACTACACACACTGGCAAATGCTCACCGGGCATTCGCCATATCCACACCCTGCCATCAGATCGCCACATTGTGTACCGTGATTAGTCACTCCACACAACGTTTTTCCACTGTTCTATCGTTCAATGTTTACGCTCTTTACACCATGCGAGGCGTCGTTTGGCGTTTACTGGCGTGATGTGTGGCTTATGAGCAGCTGCTCGACCATGAAATCCTAGTTTTCTCACCTCCCGCCTAACTGTCATAGTTCTTGCAGTGGATCCTGATGTAGTTTGGAATTCCTGTATGATGGTCTGGATAGATGTCTGCCTATTACACATTACGACCCACTTCAACTGTCGGCGGTCTCTGTCAGTCAACAGACGAGGTAGCCCTGTACGCTTTTGTGCAGTACGTGTCCCTTCACGTTTCCACTTCGCTATCACATGGGAAACAGTGGACCTATGGATGTTTAGGAGTGCGGAAATCTCGCGTACAGACGTATGATGCAAGTGACATTCAATAACCTGACCACATTCAAAGTCTGTGAGTTCCACTTAGCGCCCCTTTCTGCTGTCTCACGATGTCTAATGACTACCGAGGTCGCTGATATGAAGTACTTGGCAGTAGGTGGCAGCACAATGCACCTGATATGAAAAACTTATGTCTTTGGAGGTGGCCCGGTACTTTTGATCACATAGTGTATTAACACACTCCAAGAAACATACCAGGCAATAGAAACACAAGCCTTAAAAATTGGCCCCCCAATGAATGAAAACAAAGCAAAATGTATGGTAATGTCACAATCTGAGACGAGAACAACCCCTAAAAACTTAAACATCAATTGGAACTCCTTCCAAGGAGCCCTGCTTGGCAGCCCTAATAACAAATGATAACAGTAATGGAAAAGCTATAAGGGAAGGAATACGAGCAGGAAACAGAGCTTACTTTGCAAATATGCTACTTTTCAGAAATAGCCATGTTACAAGAAATCAAAACTGCTAATAAATAATTCTCTAGTCCGTTCAGTTATCACATACAGGTCAGAGGTGTGGACGTTGACAGAAAATGATGATGAAAGTGCACTACGAATCTTTGTGCGGAAAATACTACGCAAAACCTATGGGCCAATAAGGAAGGAAGGAGTCTGGAGAATACGCTGCAGTGCCGAATTACAAGAGTTTATACACTCCTGGAAATTGAAATAAGAACACCGTGAATTCATTGTCCCAGGAAGGGGAAACTTTATTGACACATTCCTGGAGTCAGATACATCACATGATCAAACTGACAGAACCACAGGCACATAGACACAGGCAACAGAGCATGCACAATGTCGGCACTAGTACAGTGTATATCCACCTTTCGCAGCAATGCAGGCTGCTATTCTCCCATGGAGACGATCGTAGAGATGCTGGATGTAGTCCTGTGGAACGGCTTGCCATGCCATTTCCACCTGGCGCCTCAGTTGGACCAGCGTTCGTGCTGGACGTGCAGACCGCGTGAGACGACGCTTCATCCAGTCCCAAACATGCTCAATGGGGGACAGATCCGGAGATCTTGCTGGCCAGGGTAGTTGACTTACACCTTCTAGAGCACGTTGGGTGGCACGGGATACATGCGGACGTGCATTGTCCTGTTGGAAAAGCAAGTTCCCTTGCCGGTCTAGGAATGGTAGAACGATGGGTTCGATGACGGTTTGGATGTACCGTGCGCTATTCAGTGTCCCCTCGACGATCACCAGTGGTGTACGGCCAGTGTAGGAGATCGCTCCCCACACCATGATGCCGGGTGTTGGCCCTGTGTGCCTCGGTCGTATGCAGTCCTGATTGTGGCGCTCACCTGCACGGCGCCAAACACGCATACGACCATCATTGGCACCAAGGCAGAAGCGACTCTCATCGCTGAAGACGACACGTCTCCATTCGTCCCTCCATTCACGCCTGTCGCGACACCACTGGAGGCGGGCTGCACGATGTTGGGGCGTGAGCGGAAGACGGCCTAACGGTGTGCGGGACCGTAGCCCAGCTTCATGGAGACGGTTGCGAATGGTCCTCGCCGATACCCCAGGAGCAACAGTGTCCTTAATTTGCTGGGAAGTGGCGGTGCGGTCCCCTACGGCACTGCGTAGGATCCTACGGTCTTGGCGTGCATCCGTGCGTCGCTGCGGTCCGGTCCCAGGTCGACGGGCACGTGCACCTTCCGCCGACCACTGGCAACAACATCGATGTACTGTGGAGACCTCACGCCCCACGTGTTGAGCAATTCGGTGGTACGTCCACCCGGCCTCCCGCATGCCCACTATACGCCCTCGCTCAAAGTCCGTCAACTGCACATACGGTTCACGTCCACGCTGTCGCGGCATGCTACCAGTGTTAAAGACTGCGATGGAGCTCCGTATGCCACGGCAAACTGGCTGACACTGACGGCGGCGGTGCACAAATGCTGCGCAGCTAGCGCCATTCGACGGCCAACACCGCGGTTCCTGGTGTGTCCGCTGTGCCGTGCGTGTGATCATTGCTTGTACAGCCCTCTCGCAGTGTCCGGAGCAAGTATGGTGGGTCTGACACACCGGTGTCAATGTGTTCTTTTTTCCATTTCCAGGAGTGTAGATGGTATGGACATAGTAAAATTTGTGAAATCACAGAGAATACGATGTCTAGGACACTTTGAGAGAATGGCAGGAGATAGAATTCCAAAGAAAACTATGAAAGGTGTGATCAATTCAGCTAGGAGAAAAGAGAGAACTAGAAGAAGATGGATTGACGACTGGAGTTCGGGGCTGGAAAAGAGCTGCAAACAACCAAGAAGTGTGGAGTAAAATCGTTGAAGAAGCCAAGACTCACCAAGCACTACTGAAGAAGAAGAAGATTATTGTATCAGGTAAAAAAATCTGTTCTAATCAGCTAAATACCTGTTACATCCTGCATCACAGAACTAGAATATTAAAGTCATTTGCTTATGACAGTGTGCAAAGGTCTACCTCTGCCACAGGATGCCACCTTCCTTTCGAACTCCGTTATAGTAACCAAACGCTTCGTCACATGTAAACGTTCGTACTGTAACAGCACATAGAAGTTGTAAATATCAGGTTTATACTGCATATCACTTTCTAAATTCAGTAATACAGCTGATTTTTTAGTGCAATGAAAAAACACCTGATCAACACTCCAAGTCATGATGATGGTACCCTAGCGCTCCCTTCCACCCACCAAGCAGCACACCATTGATATCAAACTGATAGGCTAATTAATTTTCGTGCAAGAACCGTGAAGACTAGATAACAGAAATTAGCGTTCATAAGGAGGCATATAGGCAATGTTTTCCCTCCCTCTTTTTGCAGGTTGACTAGGAAAGGGAATGCCTAGTGGTAGTACACACCACAAGATGGCTTGCAAAGTAAGCATATAGATGCAGAAGCTATATAGAGCTCACCTCTCAACTCTTCTTTCGTCATAGTATTGCTTGCCTACCATATTCTCACGAATCTTCCAGTCTTCGATATACTGCATTTGAAACCACGTGATTTCCATGAGTAAGACATGCCCTCTCCCCCCCCCCCCCCCCACCAAGTCACAGACCCCAGCTAATTCTCTTGAAATCTCATGTTCTGACAGCACTACTCCATTAGTTAGAAGGCTCACTAGGTTGAGAACTACAACAACATGAAAAATGGCACACTAACGTATAGAAGGAGATTTACTATTATGCAGAGTATGTGCAGACTGCACTCAAGTCATTGACATCAAATGACAGTCTATGAATAACACTCTTTACATGTCCTAACCTCGTTTATCGTATTCCTATAACTACTATGTTAGCCATAGGACAATGTAATGGTGTCAGACTTCCTTGACAGTGCATAGCGCTCTCTCTCTCTCTCTCTCTCTCTCTCTCTCTCTCTCTCATTATCTCTGTAACATCCAATGGAATAAAACTGCAAACTATAATAAGATGTTACCGCATCCCTCCCTCGTGGGATATCAAAAGCAAATACTGTCTGCATGCTGACATCGTGCATATTTGGCGATACTACTAAGTATACAGGTATTTGTCCATTGGAGCACGTGGCCAGTAATCGAAGTTGCTTGCACAGAGCAGTGTAAAGCTTTGCTGTTCATACTGGATGAAAACCATATCATCTATCAATCACATGGAGAGGATTCTCATGTTGTTTTCTCAAAAGTGGTTTGACTCGTGGTTTTTCTGCTGTAACACATCCAAGAAGTGTATGACTACAGCTTTGTACACTGACACACATTTTGCTTTTCCACCAAGACCTCGAGGTCAGCCGGCCGTTGTGGCCGTGCGGTTCTAGGCGCTACAGTCTGGAACCGAGCGACCGCTACGGTCGCAGATTCGAATCCTGCCGCGGGCATGGATGTGTGTGATGTCCTTAGGTTAGTTAGGTTTAATTAGTTCTAAGTTCTAGGCGACTGATGACCTCAGAAGTTAAGTCGCATACTGCTCAGAGCCATTTGAACCATTTTTGAACCTCGAGGTCAGTGACAAGTGCTAAACTGACATTAACATGTTCCGATCCTTTGGCTCTCACAGAAAGCTGGACATCGCATGGTGTAAACTAAACTGCTCCCACAACACACAGGATGGTTGAAATAAAAGACAGAGCTGGTGTTTCTTATTGGCAAAAATGTAGAGGATATCGCAACAAATGGAAACTCGAAGAGTTTTTGGCATTGTGCAGGGCTTCCAAACAGCTGTCTGAGGGTGATGATCTCTACATTTAATTTCATCTTCCCCAATGACAGGATAGCAGTTGTCCTGGAGTTCCGCTTCGAAGAGACCAAGAGCATTGATTCCTCATACTGCAGCCATGTATTTGATCACTGTTTCAGTGATAGCCATCCCCGAAAGGTATAGCTCTCACTAAGACTCTCTGCATCTCAAACAACTGGTGTCAGTGAATCATTATGTGGTAATCAACAATGTACCAGTGGACAAATGGGATGGGAAAGACACTGTCGAAATGGGTCAATGAACTGTAATAAGCACCACAGATGACAGCACAATCAGTTCTAGTAATTTTACCAGTTTTTCTATAATTTCAATGCCATCCAGTGACAGAACAGCATGCTTCCTAATTTCTGTATCATCACTAAACCACCTCTCCACTACCTTGCGAGTACCATATACTAGATTGCGAATGTAGATAGATGACTGTGCAGTACATTGATTCATGGTTAATGCTTGTACATATACACCAAAGTATGCCAGACATTACCCCATTCTATGCTGATGCATTTAGGTTATCTACATATTTCTAGCACTTCGATCATAGTGTGGGTTTTATGATTACTATTGGCCAACTTTTCCTATGTCGATAGAAATCACAGAGTATTCTCGCATTAATAAGATACAGTTGAGCATTGAAAGATCACACTACACTATGTTTGACCAACACTCCCTGCAACACTGTCGCTTACTTAACTGTCAACTGACTCGAAGTAGAACAGTACTATACCCACTATATTCCACATCTTGTGAAGGAACTGAGTGAGCTGGAGCCTTAACTACTTTTCAGTGAAGACTGTTCTGCACCGATCCTACTCACGGCACCCATCCAAGTGCACAAGATCGCTCTTGATGCGTGCATGTTGAGGAGATTAGCGCTTCTTATTGGTGCATTGTAGATATGAGAGTGTTGTGGTGAAGTAACAGACAGTAAAGAAGAAATGTGTGGCTTATGCATGAATGGAGTTTGAAGCATTTTACATAAATCAACTGTGCTATCAATTTTGAAATATTGTTCTAGTGTTGGCGGCCAGTACCAAGAATGTACTGACAAGAGAGAAATGATCACAGAACATAAACACACACACTTCTAAGTCTACATGGTTATGCACTTAAACACGATATAATGTTAAAGACATGTGGTTTCTGAGATATTAGTCATGTGAAGTGCAATGCTTTTAATACTCTAGTATAAAAGAAATACATCCAACATCTGGCATACATCCACCCTGTAAGTTTTCTATCCCACTCACTGCGGTGACAACCTTTATGATGACAAAACTACTTCTTTCTACACCAAAGAAAACATGGGTTCTTTGTGACACATGCACAATATAATTTCTGGAGGTGTATAGCGCCCAGTGCTCAGATCTGATTATGATTCAGAAATTATTCTATGTTCGCAACAGTCCTGTAAAATGATCGCCAACAATGGAAAATGCATCTAATGAGGAAACTGACAACTGCACAGAAGCGGTGTCTGACATGTGAAATTACACACCAAGCTACACTAACTCCATAAACAGGACAACTGTCAAGCGAATCTATGCACACCAGGTTTGCAGTACCTCACAAATGTCTATCAGTGACATTGAAAAGGAGTCTGAAACATTTTACATAAATCACTTGTGTCAATAGTTCTGAAGTATTGTTCCAGTGTTTCGTGTCCATACCAGGAATGTGAATGGTTGCGGTTCAGATGGATAACTTGCTACCTGTTTGTCTATAAATGACGCTGCAGGGGAGACACTCTCTGTGTGTGTGTGTGTGTGTGTGTGTGTGTGTGTGTGTGTGTGTGTGTGTGTGTGTGTGTGTGAGAGAGAGAGAGAGAGAGAGAGAGAGAGAGAATGAAAACTCCTATGGCCAAAGATGCTAGCTGCAGTCGACACACTGTCAACTAATGACTAACTTATTATTGGGATAATAAAAATAAATACCCAAAAGCTATAGTTTGTAGACGTCCTGACAGAGTTGTGGGTACATGTCAGAACTGGAAGGTATAAACAGAAATAACGAAGCACATCTGGTGAGCAATAAGAGCATAAACTTATGGGAAAAAATGTAGAACTGTTCCAGACTTTAAGTTTCCATCAAGTGCAGCACCACATTGGAATGGAGACAGGTTCCCTAATGGGTCAGAGCAGTGCGTGGAATTGTTTCCGGATTCTGAGTTTCCAATACGACCATCAACAGCACCACCCGTTGAGTTTCATATAGGTATGATGGTACCTCTATTGTACTTTTCATGCATCCATGTGGATAATCAGGGAGAGGGGAAATCTTAAGATTTTTTAGTGAGTTGGTGTATAGATGCGCAAATATTATCGTAGAAAATCAAACAACACATGGGTATGTCAGCAATATGACCATATACATATGGAAAACTGTCGAAAAAATTCGAAAAACACATAAAATAGGTAAAATTCGAGGAAAAAACTCGTATAATCAGAAAAGTTGATGTGAAATATGTCAAATCTAGGAAAATACGATGAAATATGTCAAATCGCAAAACTTAGTAAAATTACTGAAACTGACTAGGAATACACAAAATTAGAGAAGAAATACCATGAAACGAATACTGACTGAAATCAATAAAATTTCGTGTTCTGTAGGGCAGTGGACTAATGCTCCACTATGTGATCAAAACTATGCGGACACCCACTAAAACATACGTTTCTCATACTAGATGCATTGTGCTGCACCTACTACCAGGTACTCCATATCAGCGACCTCAGTAGTCTTTAGACATCGTGAGAGAGCAGAATGGGGTGCTCTGCAGAACGCATGGACTTCGAAGATGGTCAGGTGATTGGGTGTCACATGCATCATACGTCGGTACGCAAGATTTCCACACTTCTAAACATTCCTAGGTCCACCGTTTCCCATGTGATAGTGAAGTGGAAACGTGAAGGGACACATACGGCACAAAAGCGTACAGGGCGACCTCGTCTGTTGACTGAGACCACCGACAGTTGAAGAGGTTTGTGACGTGTAATAGGTAGACCATCAAACAGGAATTCCAAACTGCACCAGGATCCACTGCAAGAACTATGACAGTTAGATGGGAGGTGAGATAACTTGGATTTCATGCTCATAAGTCACACATCACGCCGGCAAATGCCAAACGAAGCCTCACTTGGCGCAAGGGAGCGTAAACATTGGACGATTGAATAGTGGAAAAACGTTGTGTGGAGTGACGGATCACGGTACACAATGTGGCGGTCTGATAGCAGAGTGTGGGTATGGCGAATGCCCGATGAACGTCATATGCCAGCGTGTGTAGTGCCAACAGTAAAATTAGGAGGCGGTGGTGTTATGGTGTAGTCGTGTTTTTCATAGAAGGGGCTTGCACCCATTGTTGTTTTGAGTGGAACCATCACAGCACAGGCCTACACTGATGTTTTAAGCACCTTCTTGCTTTCCGCTGTTGAAGAACAATTCGGGGATGGCAATTGCATCTTTCAACATGATCGAGCACCTGTTCATAATGCTCAGCCTGTGGCGGAGTGGTTGCACGACAATAACATCCCTGTAAAGGACTGGCCTGTTCAGAGTCCTGACCTGAATCCTATAGAACACCTTTGGGATGTTTTGGAACGCCGACTTCGTGCCAGGCTTCAAAAATGGTTCAAATAGCTCTGAGCGCTATGGGACTCAACTGCTGTAGTGATAAGTCCCCTAGAACTACTTAAACCTAACTAACCTAAGGACAGCACACAACACCCCGCCATCACGAGGCAGAGAAAATCCCTGACCCCGCCGGGAATCGAACCCGGGAACGGGAAGCGAGAACGCTACCGCACGACCACGAGATGCGGGCATGCCAGGCTTCACCGACCGACATCGATACCTTTCCTCAGTGCAGCACTCCGTGAAGAATGGGCTGCCATTTCCCAAGAAACCTTCCAGCACCTGATTGAACGTATGCCTGCGAGAGTGGAAGCTGTCATCAAGGCTTAGGGTGGGCCAACATCATATTGAATTCCAGCATTACCGATGGAGGGCGCCACGAACTTTTAAGTCATTTTCAGCCAGGTGTCCGGTTACCTTTAATCACTTAGTGTACATATACCCACGTTAATAGTGGAAAGGGGAGGCATTTTAGAGATGCGATGTCGAGGCGAAGCGGCCATATTATCCCGCAATACAACCTAACATCACACTATGACTTCCGTGTGCAAGAAGAAGGTTACCAAGGGCAGTGTTAAACTGGGTGTTTATTTCCTCTTAAGATGTCACTGTTCCTTCATATGTATTTCAGCTGCCGATGATAATTTTATAGAACTGTTGTGAATGTATCACAATTTCTGAAGTGTAATCGGACTTGAACTTCATAAACAGCAGGCATCATACACCTCTGGAAACTTATGTAGTGTTTGTGTCACAAAGAATCGATGTTTCCTTTGATGTGAAATGCAGTTTTTTTTATACTCTTACAGTTTGTCACCATAGCTGATCAGAGACCAACTTGCTGGGAGAATGTATGCCATGCACTGGAAATATATTTCTTCCACTGAAATATTAACAGCGTTGCATTCCACACGTCTATAGCTCAGAAACCACTTAGCTCTAGCATTATAGCATGTTTAAGTGCAGAACCATGTAGCCCTAGAAATGTGTTATGTTCCTCAATTATTTCTCTCTTTCCTATACATTCCTGGTATAGACAACAAACACTGGAACAATACTTCAGAATTATTTGCACAAGTGATGTATGTAAAATGTTTCAGATTCATTTTCTAAGTCACTGACAGGTTTGTGCGGTACTGCAAACCGTATGTGTGTAGATTTGCTTGACAGTTGACCTGTTTACAGAGTTATTGCAGCATGGTGTGTAATTTCACATATCAAACACCGCTGCTATGCAGTTGTGTGTTTCCTCATAAGATGCATTTTCCATTGTTGGCGATCATTTTATAGGATTGATGCAAGCATAGCGTAATTTCTGAACCGTAATCGGATGTGAGCACTGAGCGCTATACACCTCTGGAAAGTATACTGTGCATGTGTCACAAAGGATCTATGTTTTTCTTTGATGTAGAAGGAAGTAGATTTTTCATCTTAAAACTTGTCACCACACTGAGTGGGATAGAAAACTTGCAGGGAGGATGTACGTCAGATGTTGGGTGTATATGTCCTGCATTAGAGTATTAGGAGCGTTGCGCTCCACATGTGTAATATTTCGGAAACAACACGGTTTTAACATTATAGTATGCTGAAGTACAGAATCGTGTAGCCTTAGAAGTGCATATGTTTATGTTCTACAGTCATTTCTCTCTTGCTAGTACTTTCTTGGTACTGACTCCTGACACTAGAACAATACTTCAGAATTGAGAGCACAGTTAATTTATGTAAAATACTTCAAACTCCATCTGTCTAAAGCTTGTCATGCATAAACCACACGTTTCTTCTCAACCGCCTGTTACTACACCACAACTCTCTCACATCTACTACGCAGTAAAGAATGGTGCTACTAGGATTGTTGATGTTTTTAAAAATATCGAGAATGCGATTTATCGATATTTAAAATGTAACGTATTTGGCCCTCAATATGTCACAAAAATTATCGCTGTATTGACGTTAAATACATCGACACACTGGCAAAAAAAAAAAAAAAAAAAAAAAAAAAAAAAAAAAAAAAAAAAAAAAAAAAAAAAATCGACTCCACATTGTAAATATACTGCCTGTTTTAGAGCTATACATTTAAGTATTGATTTATTATTAGGCATTCTGTACATTAGCAAGCTAGTAACCTGCTTATTCCACTTAGACCAAGAATTGAAAGGAAAACCGTGCACGTTAATGCTTGGCGATAACCACTTTGCTAACAACGGTAACTGCGGGTAAGTGGCACACGGATTTGTCTGGAACACTTCATGTCGACTTCCCTTTTCTTCATTTCTGCAAACGCCAGCGACCTTGCAGTTATAATGTCAAAATTGGGTGGTGAAGTTAAACATTGCAGTTTCTGTTGGTAGCACTGAGCGCCGATTACGTCAGCATTTCCCTCACACATCTCTGCTCACTGCAAAGACAATTCTTGTCCTTTAGATTCTTGTTCATCAGTTTCAGCAATTGTTTTTAAAGAATGTCGATGTGAAGAAATTGTACACTAATTGCGTAAAAAATTGTTTTTTAATGCAACTGGTGTGCTATTTCCTCACATCAGATATCTTATTTCATCCACACCGCCACCCTCACCCGTGCAACCGAACTTCTTCTTTGTGCCAGCTACACTTGCTTCATACAGCCAAAGAAGGACTGGACGTGATGAAAGCTCAAATAGTAGAAGACTCCTCTACACAGTGCAAGTAAAATTATGTTCTACTATAATTGCAAAAGAGCAGCTTCAAACATTTATCCAAAACTGCTATAAAAATATAACATAGAATAAAAATATCGGCATATGATACTGCTATTTTGATATCGGTATATCGATATAGGGTGAAAACAATAAAGCAGACACATGGCGATGTTTTTGGAAAAATGTCAGTATATCGATATAGCGATTAGCACACATCTGGAGAAATCTTGTGCACTTGGATGGGTGCCATGAGTAAGATTGGTACAGAACAGTCTTCTCTGAACAGCAGGTACGGACCCAACTCACTCTATTCCTACACAGGACGTGGAATGTAGCGAGTATAGTACCCTCATGTTCCTGGTTAGTTTAAAATTAAATCAGAGACAGTGTTCCAGAGAGAGCTGGTCAAATACAATGCGTGGGGATCTCTAAAGCCTCAGCTTTATCCTATGAATGCGAGAATACTCTGTGACTCCTATCCATATAGGAAAAAATGGCCAATCGTAATCGTAAATTCCGCACTATGATCGAAGCGCTAGAAATATGTAGATAACCTAACTGCATCAGCATAGAATGGAGATGCTGTCTGGTATACTTTGGTGTATGTGTCTGAATATTCGACGTACTGCACAGCCATCTATCTACATTCGCAATCTAGTATATGGTACTCCCAAGACACCGCAGGGGAGGTTTAGTCATGATACAGAAATGGGAAGCATGCTCTCACTGATTGACGTTGAAATTATGGAGAAACTGATAAAATTGCTAAAGTTAATTCCACTATCAACTGTGCTGCTTATTACAGTACATTGTTCCATGTCGACAGTGTTTTTTCATCCTAATCATTCACTAGTACCCTGTTCATTGACTGATTGACTGACATCACTTGTTTGAGGTGAAAAGTGTCTTGGTGGGAGAAACATTTTCCGGTGATATCTGGCACCAAAGCAGTGATTATGTACATGGTTGCAATATGAGGAACCTATGCTCTTGGCTTTTCCAACGTGGAACATCGAGACATCTGCTACCCTAACACAGTGGAAGATGAGATTAAATGTAGAGATCATTATCTTCAAACAGCTGTTTAGAAACGTCCCGCAATGCTACAAACTTTTCCAGTTTCCATATGTTGCGATAACCTCCACATTTTTGTCAATAAGTAACACCACTTCTGTCTTTTATTTGTACCATCCTGTGTGTTGAGCGAGCAGAGTAGTTTACACCATGTGATGCCAAATTTTTTGTGAGAACCAATGAATCGAAACATGTTAATGTTAGTTTAGCACTTGACACTGACGGCAAAGTCATGGTGAAAAAGCAAAATGTGTGATGGTGCGCAGAGTTGTATTCATACGCTGTTTGGATGTGTTATAGCAGAAAAATCATGTATCAAACAGCTTATGAAGGGACAACACAAGAACCCTCTCCTTGAGACTGATAGTCGATATGGGTCTTCCTCCAGTATGAGTGACAAAATTTACACTGCTCTGCGAAGGGGACTTCGATGACTGGCCACCTGCTCCAGTGGACAAACACAATATATTTAATAGGATTTGCACATATGCTCGATGTCAACAAGCAGACAGTATTTGTTTTCGATGTATCAGGAACAAGGTAATATCTTACCGAGTTCATCATCGGGTAACGTTATCGAGTTTTTATTGTTTGTAGTTTTCCTCCGTTGGATGTTGTAATGTTAACGAGGAGAGAAAGAAAGAGAGAGAGAGAGAGCTGTCAAAGAAGTCTCTGACACCATTACATTGTGGTATTGTCAATGTTGAAACAATAGGAATACGATAAAGGAGATTAGGGCATGTAAAGATTGATATTCATAGATTGTCAGTCGATATCGATGACATAGGTGTTATGCTTTTGAATTTTTTTGCACTCTGTCTGATTGTTAATTTCCTCCTGTACATTAGTGTGCTATTTTTCATGTTGTTATAGTTCTTTGCCTAGTCAGCCTTCTAACTAATGGAGCAGTGCTGATGGAACGTGATGGGATTAGAATTAGTGGCGTTCTGTGACTTGGTTGGGGGGGGGGGGGGGGGTAGATCCCGCACTTGTGCAAATCAATGTGGATTCAAATGCTATATATCGAAAACTGGAAGATTCGTGAAAATATGGTAGGTAAGCGATACTCTGACTTAAGAGGAGTTGAGAGGTGAGCTCTATACTGCTTCTCCTCCATCTATCTGCTTACTTTCCAAGAGTTATCAGGTGGTGTGTGGCAGGGGGTATCCTGTACCACCATTAGGCATTCCCTTTCTTATTCTACTCGCAAACAGAGCGAAGGAAAACACTGCCTAAACGCCTCCTTATGAGCGCTGATTTCTGTTATCTTGCCTTCACAGTCCTTACCCGAAATGTATGTTGGCAGCGACAAAATCCTTCTGTGGTCAGCATCAGATGTCGGTTCTCAATAGTGTTCCTCGAAAAGACCATCGTGTTGCCTCCACGGATTCCCATTTGAGCTGCCTGGCGAGTGTAATCCGACTGCTGCAAAAAAAATTACTCGCCTTGCAAAGTGATTCTCAGGATTAATTAGCCTATCAATTTGATATCAATGACGTGCCGCTTGATGGGTGCAAGGGAGGCTATGGTACCACGGATATGACTCAGGAGTTGGAGTGGTAATCAGGTATTTTTTCGTTGAGGCGATATCTTTTAACGAAATTGAAATCTCCCACCTACACAGGGAGAGACTGCCATCGTAATAAAATCAGCTGCATAACCGAATTTGTCCGCAGCTCGTGGTCGTGCGGTAGCGTTCTCGCTTCCCGCGCCCGGGTTCCCGGGTTCGATTCCCGGCGGGGTCAGGGATTTTCTCTGCCTCGTGATGACTGGGTGTTGTGTGATGTCCTTAGGTTAGTTAGGTTTAAGTAGCTGTAAGTTCTAGGGGACTGATGACCATATATGTTAAGTTCCATAGTACTCAGAGCCATTTTCTTAACCGAATTGAGAAAATGATATGAAGTATAAACCCTATATTTAAAACTTCTATGTGCTGTTACCTTAAGAGACTTCATGCGTTTTGAAGCATTTGGTTACGATAATGGAGTTCGAAAGTGAGGAGGCATCCTGTGACAGAGGTAGATCTCAGCACTCTGTCATGAGTCAATGAATTTAATATTCTAGTCCTGTGATGCAGGACATAACAGGTATTAAGCTGATTAGAACAGATTTCTTTTACCTGATTAGAGAATGCTTAGAGGAACTTAGCCTGTGCCATACTGTTGCGGATATTTCACAGCTACCAACGACACTTCAGCGATATGAAAACGCGTGTAAGCCCCAATTCCTTCTGTGTTCGAATATTACTCGTATAAAAGGGAGACATCCATATTTCGCATGAGATATTTGAGGTGTATGGCCAACAACATCCCAGTTTCGGATTGGGTAAAGTTGATTTTTTGAACTTTGGGGACTCTGTTACACATCCAAGCTGTTTGTCTCACACGTACTTCAACGAAGTACGCAAACCGTCCCGCCTGGCACTGAAGGTGCCTAGTATAAGGCAGTGTCCACTGGGAGTGATGATGAGAGAATGCTTAGAGGAAATGTAGCCTATGCGATACTGTTGCAGAATTTTCACAACTACTAACGATGCTCCAGCGATATGAAAACGGGTATAAGCCTCAATTCCTTTTGTCTTCGATTATAACTCGTATAAAAGGAAGAAATCCTCATTTCGCATGAGATATTTGAGGTATATGGTCAACAACATTCCAGTTTCGGACTGGGTAAAGTGGATTTTGTAAGCTTTGGGGAATCATCCAAGCCGCAGTTGTTTGTCTCACAGCGCGCCGCGCGGAGTGGTCGCACGGTTTAAGGCGCCATGTCACGGATTATGCGGCCCCTCCCGCCGGAGGTTCGACTCCTCCCTCTGGCATTTGTGTTTGTGTTCTTCTTATCATAGGTTAGTTTAAGTTAGTTTAAGTAGTGTGTAATTCTAGGGACCGACGACCTCAGCAGTTTGGTCCCTTGGGAATTCACACACATTTGAACATTTTGCCTCACAGTGCATCGCGGCCGGTGTCATGAGTATTCACGAGGTTTCGGCAACCGGAAATCACAGATTAGCCTGGCCGGCGACGTGTGATTAGGTACAAAGAATGGGCCGACCTGTCTGCTCTTGCCCACGGCTACAGGGGCTGGCGAAGTGACCAGTGCGCTAGGTGAGTGGTGACAGAAGCAGACGTACGAGTATGTGTTACTTGAGAAGCTTCAATATGATGGGTGTTTGCGCTGGACGATCATTCCCCCCATGTAAATTGATCGGTTGACTGCTTGGTGACAGTCTATCCGACCTCTGAGCGTTCGGTAGGCCGGGCGTGTGGATGCCGGAGGATGGGCCTGCAGCTACCGCCAAGGCCGGCGTGGAGGGCCCTCGCTTTACGATCGCGAGTTTGTGTGATCGGTAGGATTTTTTGTCATCAGATATGGCTAGTAGAAACGTTGTGGTGGAGGAGAGTGTTCGTGTTGTCAAACTTTGGTGCATACAGGACCTCGGGTACGTTTAGCGCTACGATCTATTTGTGGCGGAAAATTGTACTTTATTTCCATAATGTTTGCATGTGATACCCGAAAGTTCAAAATATCTTTTCTACATCCACATCAAGGTGGATACTCTGCACATCACATTTAAGTGCCTGGAAGAGGGTTCATTGAACCACCTTCACAATTCTCTATTATTCCAGTCTACTACAGCGCGCGGAAAAAAGAGACACCAATATTTTTCCGTACGAACTCTGATTTCCCTTATTTTATCATGGTGATCGTTTCTCCATATTTAGGTGGGCGTCAACAAAATAGTTTCGCATTCGTAGGGGGAAGCTGATGTTTGAAATTTTGTGAGAAGATTCCTCCGCAGCGAAAAACGCCTCGTTTTAATGATGTCCAACCCAAATCCTGTAGCATTTCAGTGACACTCTCTCTCCTATTTGAACTTTTTCCATGTACTCCGTCAATTCTATCTGATAATGATCCCACACCAGGCATCAGTACTCTTAAAGAGGATGGTCAAGCGTAGTGTAGGCAGTAGATCTGTCAGAATTTCTAAGTGTCCTGCCAATAAAACGCAGTCTTTGATTAACCTTCCCCACAACATATTCTATGTGTTCCTTCCAATTTATGTTGTTCGTAATTCTAATTCCTGGCTATTAAGTTGAATTTACGGCCTTTGGGTTTGACTGATTTATCGCGTATCCGAAGTTTAACGGATCCCTTTTAGCACTCACGTAGATGACCTCACACTTTTCGTTATTTACGATCAATTGCCAATTTTCGCACCATAGAGTTATCTTTTCTTAATCGTTTTGCGCCGCGCGGGATTAGCCGAGGCGCTGCAGTCATGGGCTGTGCGGCTGGTCCCGGCGGAGGGTTCGAGTCCTCCCTCGGGCATGGGTGTGTGTGTTTGTCCTTAGGATAATTTAGGTTAAGTAGTGTCTAAGCTTAGGGACTGATGACCTTAGCAGTTATGTCCCATAAAATTTCACACATATTTCAACATTTTTTTTCTTAATCGTTTTGCAATTTGTTTTGATCTTCTGATGAATTTACTAGTTGATAAACGACAGGGTCATCTGCAAACAACCTATGACGGATGCTCAGATTGTCTCCCAAATCGTTTATATAGATAAGGAACAGTAGAGGGCCTTTAACACTACCGTGGGGAACGCCAGAAATCGCTTCTGTTGTACTCGATGGCTTTCCGTCAATTACTACGAACTGTGACCTCTCTGACAGGAAATCATAGATCCATTCACATAAGTGAGACGATATTCCACAAGCACGTATTTTCACTGCAAGCCGCTTGTGTGGTACAGTGTCGAAAGCCTTCTGGAAATCCATAAATACGGAATCAATTTGAAATCCCTTGTCAATAGCACTCAACACTTCGCGCAAGTAAAGAGCTAATTGTGTTTCACAAGAACGATGTTTTAATCAGTGTTGACTGTGTGTCAGTACAATGTTTTCTCCGAAGTAATTCGTAACGTTCGAGCAAAATATATGTTCCAAAATCCTGCTGCATATCGACGTTAATGGTGTGGGTAACACCTACTACCTTACTTGAATATTGCTATGACCTGTGCAACTTTCCAGTCTTTGAGTACGGATCTTTCGTCCAGCGAACGGTTGTATATGATTGTTAAGTATGGAGCTACTGCATCAGCATACTCTGAAAGTAACCCAATCGGCATACAGTCTGGACCAGAAGTCTTGGTTTTATTAAGTGATTTAAGTTGCTTCACTACTCTGAGGATATCTACTTCTTCGTTACTCATGTTGGCAGTAGTTCTTGATTCTAATTCTGGAATAATTACTTCGTCTTCTTTTGTGAAGGCATTTCGGAAGGCTATGTTTAATAACTCTGCTTTGGCAGCACTGTCTTCGATAGTATCTCCATTGCTATCGTGCAAAGAAGGCATTGATTGTTTCTTGCCGCTAACATACTTCACATACGACCAGAATCACTTTGGATTTTCTGCCAGGTTTCGAGACAAAGTTTCGTTGTGGAAACTGTTATAGGCATCTCGCATTGAAGTCCGCGCTAAATTTCCAGTTTCTGTAAAAGATCGCCAATCTTGGAGATTTTGCGTCTGTTTAAATTTGGCGTGTTTTTAGTGTTATTTGTGCAACAGTGTTCTGACCTGTTTTATGTACCAAGGAGGATCATCTCCTTCGTTTGTTAATTTATTTGATATAAATCTCTCAGTTGCTACCGACACTATTTCTTTGAATTCAGGCCACAGCTGGTCTACACTTATACTGTTAATTTGGAAGGAGTGGAGACTATCCCTCAGGAAGGCGTCAACTGAATTTTTATCCGCCTTTCTGAATAGGTATATTTTTCGTTTATTTTTGTAGGGTTTGGGGGTTGCAATATTCAATCTCGCTACGACAATCCTGTATTCACTAATCCCTGTGTCCGTTTTGATGCTCGTTATTAACTCAGGATTATTTATTGCTAAGAAGTCAAGTGTGTTTTCACAACCGTTTACTATTCGCGTGTGCGACTGCTACGGTCGCAGGTTCGAATCCTGCCTCGGGCATGGATGTGTGTGATGTCCTTAGGTTAGTTAGGTTTAAGTAGTTCTAAGTTCTAGGGGACTGATGACCACAGCTGTTAAGTCCCATAGTGCTCAGAGCCATTTGAACCATACTATTCGCGTGGGCTCATGAACTAACTGCTCGAAATAATTTTCAGAGAATGCGTTTAGCACAATTTCGGATGATATTTTATGCGTACCTCCGGAATTAAACATGTATTTTCGCTAACATATCGAGGGTAAATTAAAGTCATCACCAACTATTATCGTATGAGTCGGGTACGTGTTTGAAATCAAACTCAAGTTTTCTTTTAACCTTTCAGCAACTGTATCATCTGAATTGGGAGGTAGGTAAAAGGATCCTATTATTATTTTATTCCGATTGCCAACAATGACCTCTGCCCATCCGAACTCACAGGAAGTATCTACATCAATTTCGCGACAAGTTAAACTACTTCTAACAGCAACAAACACGCCATCGCCAACCGTGTTTAGCCTATCCTTTCGGGACACCGTTAGATTTTTCGCAAAAATTTCGGCTGAGCTTCTATCTGGCTTTAGCTGTGGCCCAGGGCCTATAATGATTTGAGCATCAGTGCTTTCTATTAGCACTTGGAGCTCTGGTACTTTCCCAACACAGCTACGACAATTTACAACTGTTATACCAATGGTTCCTGTGTTCGGCCTGCACCCTTTGTGACTGAAGCCCTTCTTGTGTCTTCCCGAGACTCTCTAACTTAAAAAAACCGCCCAGTCCACGCCACACATCCCCTGCTACCCGTGTAGCCGTCTCCTGCGTATAGTGGACACCCGACCTATTCAGCAGAACCCGAAACCCAACCACCCTTTGGCGCAAGTCGAGGAATCTGCAGCCTACACGGTCGTAGAACCGTCTGACCCTCTGATTCAGACCCTCCAGTCGGCTCCGTACCAGAGGTCCACAATCGGTCCTGTCGACTATGCTGCAAATGGTCAGCTCTGCTTTCATCTTGCAAGCAAGACTGGCAGCCTTTACCACTTCTGTTAGCCGCTCGAAACCAAAATGACACACACCATTGGTACTGACGTGAGCAACCACCTGCAGTTGGCTGCATCCTGTGCTCTTCATGGCATCCGGGAGGACCTTTTCCACATCTGGAATGACTCCACCCGGTATGCACACGGAGTGCACATTGTTCTTTTTCCCTTCTTGTCAGTCAAGTTCCTAAGAGGCCCCACAACGCGCCTAATGTTGGAGCTTCCAACTACCAATAATCCTTCCCTCTGTGATTGCCCGAATCTTGCAGGCTGAGTGGTTTCCTCTGAAACAGGACAGGCGACAGCATCTGGCTCAGCGACAGTGTCAGCCACAGACAGCACCTGGAACCTGTTTGTCAGACAAAACGAGGAGGCCTTACGTGCGGCCGCCTGGGAAGTCTTTCGCCGCCTGCTTCGCGCCCGGGCGACCTCCCACTCGACCACAGGTGAGGGGTCAACCTCTGCACGAGCAGCAACTGGGCTGGCCACCGGTCAGGACCGATCGGAGGACTCGGACGTGCTGGACGTCCGTTGGATCCCCACGGCCGGCCCACAACTGTAGTGCCCATCCACTGCAGCCTCAAGCTCTGTAACCGAAGCCGTCACAGCGTGAAGCTGAGAGCGAAGTGTCACCAACTCGGCTCGCATCCGCACACAACAATCGCTGTCCCTGTCCATACTAAAGACCGTGGAAAACTGAACTAGCAAGATAAACGGACTATGGACTCGTACTGCGGAACTCTACTGTAGACGCTGAAGAAAACGCATAAATTGTGTTTAATAAATTAGATTAATACGTAGATATTGAAAAACTGAACTACCAAAGCACTCAGGTGAAACTAAATAATTCGCTCTTGATTAGCAGCTTGTCATATGTCACAAAATAGGTTTACTTTGCGACGCAAACGAAAACACGAGAACTATGGTTATTATATGTTAATTAACACGGAGAAACTCAAGAAACTAAACTATCAAAGCACATAAATGGAATTATACAATTTACTCCTGGTTAGGGACCCGTAAAAGTCACAAAATCGGTTACTTCCCTGTTGCTGCGTCTGTCTCGGCCGGCTGCTGCTGCCTGACTGGCTGACTAACGCCAACAAGCGGTCATAGCTTTCGAAACAAACAAACGACTGTCGACTCGTGCTACGAAACTCCACTGTAGACGCTGACGGAAACACAGGAAGCGTCTAATAAATTAGATTAATAAGCAGAAGTTAAAATACCCAACTACCGAAGCACCCAGCTGAGACTAAATAATTCGCCCCTGATTAGGAACTTGTAATATGTCACAAAATCGGTTTACTTTCCGACACAAACAAAAACGCGAGAATTGTGTCTATTATATATTAAATTAACATGCAGAAACTCAAGAAACTAGACTATCAAAGCACACAAATGAAATTACACAATTCGCTCCTGGTTAGGAGCTCGTAAAAGTCACAAAATCGGTTACTTCTCTGTTGCTGCGTCTGTCTCGGCCGGCTGCTGCTGCCTGAAGAGAAGTGTCATCGGAAGGTGGAGGCGAGTGTTTTTATAGATCTATTTAACTCCTGTAAATTGTTAAACAATTAATTTAATAGGGTAGAGCAAATGAACTGTTTCACTCTATTTTTGATACTGAAATTACGTCATCTCTCCCTTTGTCCCCAGCATTAGCCAACAGGAACACAATATTCTGAGAAGAGATGAAAACCTATGTCTGCATGTTTGGAGATGTTGGTTCACTCACACACAAACAGGCAGTAGGCTCTTTAAAAAGACGAAGACAGGAAGCGAGCCTGGAATTTCCCGATCAAAAGAATACCACCACTTGATACGTTGTTTGGAGCCGCGAGATCAAAGTAGGTTAACATCGGGTCCGTGGTCGGCTGTATTTAGTATCGTGATCTGTAATTAGGACCTTGGGTGGTTTTTGACCTACGTGGCGGCGTCCGGACAACAGATACATGAGTAGGGGACGCCCAATGGCCCCGGATTCGATTCCCGGTCGGGTTGGGGATTTTCTCTATCCGATGACTAGGTGTTTGTGTTATCCTCATCATTTCATCATCATAATCATCATTCGTGACAGTGGGTAGACTGGACTGTGTAAAAACTGGGACTTTGTACAGGTGCTGATGACCGCGCAGTTGAGCGCCCTACAGACCAAACATCACCACGCCCAACTGCGACTAATATACCGCTTTTCATTCCATTCCTTGGTGCTTACAGTTATTATATCATGGGTCCGCCCCCGGTAGCTTAGTGGTCAGCGCGACAGACTGTCAATCCTAAAGGCCCGGGTTCAATTCCCAGCTGGGTCGGGGATTTTCTCTGCCCGGGGACTGGGTGTTATGTTGTTCTAGTCATCATCATTTCATCCCCATCGACGCGCAAGTCGCCGAAGTGGCGTCTAATCGAAAGACTTGCACCAGACGAGCGGTCTACCCGACGGGAGGCCCTCGTCACACGACATTTCATTTCATTATATCATGGGAAGCGGGGGTGGGGGATGCAGATGTGAGCTCTACTCAAGTAGAGGGAGCCTTGTCTCCCATAAACTGGTTAAATACAGACTATGCATCAATATATTATTGACACTGATTTGGATTTCATGTCGTGAGATCCTTTCTCTCCAGCACAAAGTGAGTCGTTTTCCGCCAATTTTTTTCTGTGAAGGGTTGGGCGGGAGAGGGCGAGGGGTGGGGTGTGGGACATCGTCTGGTGGCGGCATTGTGCACTACCTCAGTCGATCCCTGCATAGCAAGGTGACCACACAGGAAAATTTTTCCCAAATTAACAAGCAAGGCAGAATCTTCAACAAATTTGGACGATTAACAAACCCCTCCACACCTTCATCATCTGGCAGACAGTGTTAATAGTAACCTCAGACTTTTATTAGATGACGCAATTAACCATAATGAAGTAATCTCACAAGACAAAATACTAATCACCTCGCCGGCCGCGGTGGCCGAGTGGTTCTAGGCGCTTCAATCCGGAACCGCGCGACTGCTACGGTCGCAGGTTCGAATCCTGCCTCTGGCATGGATGTGTGTGATGTCCTTAGGTTAGTTAGGTTTAAGTAGTTCTAAGTTCTAGGGGACTGATGACCTCAGGTGTTAAGTCTCATAGTACTCAGAGCCAATTGAACCATTTGAACTAATCACCTCCTTTAAACAGCATAGAGTTCGCTTTGTAGCCCTATAAATGGTTTAAAAATTGTTTGAGGTGGTCACATGACTCTCCACCACTGATATAAGTCATGGCATTGAAGTGGTGTGTATGTGCCAATCGGTATTCTGGAATCAATGCGGTAGGACCGGTCGCCACGGTGGCATGATTGAAAAATAAGGACAAAAAGAAAAAAGTATGTTCATTTTCGGCCCTCATAAATTTTTATAAGCGTTTTATAAAGGAAACTGTCATGACAGCAAACTTCTGTCGCTCGAGAGTGAAGAACGTCACGTGCAGTGGACTGAGGCTGAACAGCAGGAATTAGAGCAAGTAAAAGTATTGAAAACATTGTTGAGAGCATCACTTCTATTCCATCCTGGCTTGAACAAAAAGTTCTGTATGTCTACAGATGTGTTACAGACGAGTCTTGGGGTGCATTTATTCCAAGAGGTGGAACAATATGTAGAAGTGGTTAAACAGACGATCGCATTTGCCAGTCACACCCTGAGTAAGGGTAAAAAGAAATACTCGGTATCCGAGCTGGAGGCATTGGCAATTATTTGAGGGTTTATCAGGTTTTGATATTTTTTAATGGGGAGAATGACGGAAGTACACAGTGATCATAAGGCTCTTGAATTTTTGATGAGCGCGAAACTTTACCTTAAATAATTCAGGTCCCACGTCATACATATGCCCAGGAAAGGAAACAGCATGGAGAACGCATTGTCATGAGCACCCACTGGGTTAACACATGAGGATAACAGTGAACTTAAAGAGATGAAATCTGATATATTGTATATGAAGGGGGTAACATTTGAGAGATTTGTGGGGACCACACATGCTAATCTTGGCAAAGAACTAGACAAGGATCCCATCTTGATAGGCATCAAATTCAAGTGGCAAGATGCTGAAGCGGTCAGTATCAGACACTACTACTTAATTAGGCCCAATATATTGTTCAAGCGAACCAATCTCGATGAAAGCAGTGCGTTAGTGAGTGTGCCACGCGAGTTTATCAACAAGCTTCTGTGGTACTCTCACGTAAGTCACATACACTTCAGGCTACGAATATGTTGTAACAAATTAATGGAGTCAGTATATTTTTTATAATATGGACAAGTGCATCAGGAAGGTATCAGGTAGTTGTGTGCCACGCCGAAAGGCCAAACCAGGAACAGTCACTCATCGAGCACCTATGATATCCATAGTGCCAAAGAGCGTGTGAGATATCGTAGCCATTGACATTTTAGAGCCGATTCTAAGATCGTGTAGAGGACACCAACACATTCTTGTAACAGCTGAGCTCACATTTTGAAGTTCATAATTCTCACACCACTGAGAAGTGCCAGTGGCTGCACAGTGACGAAAGCATTCGATAAGCAATTTCTTGCTGTGGCCAGACGACTTAAGAGGATCGTATCTGACACTGGACTCCAATTTCGTTCTCAGACCTGGAAAAATTTTATGGCACACAAGAAAATATCTGCTGTGTACATCTCATACAACAACCAGGCCTCAAAATCATCAGAGAGTTTGTGAAGTTACACCATTTATATTTCCACAGCGGTGACATGACCTGGGATGAGTATTTAACGGATTTTCAGGATACAGTTAACGCTGTGCCACATGAGACGACGGTATGGCGCCATGGTTAGTGCTGTTGAATCAACTGTCAGCTGATAAAATAAAGGAAAGAGTAGATTATACAGCTATCGGGCATCGATATCACCAGCAAGTTGTGAAACTAATGCTCTAGAGGAGAGTAGAAAAGTCCATGAGGTGCCAGGAAAATCAGGATAGTGAGATAAGGCAGATTAAATTCACAGTAGGAAATAAGGCTTTGTTGAATGCTAGGAAAAGGTCGCACAAAAGCTAGTTCTTAAGCCACAAGTTTTTCCACATCTTCTATGGACTATATCAGATGAGAAGAATTATCCACTACAATGTTGTGGAAATAGAAACGATGAGAGGCCATAAATCAAAGGGCTATCTCCATATTTCCCAGTTCAAACTATTTATAGAATAAAGAGAGCCTGAGTCCACACAGCAAGTCTCACACATGTGGAAGGAAGTATATTTAAAGAGCAGAAAAATCAGTTTAATCCGTGGATTTCCAGCAAGCTTGATTAATTATGGGACAGCCACTTGTGTTAACCAGTTTGATGTAGAAGACAGCGGAAGTTGCAAGCTTCAGTTTTTTTAAATGGATGAATAGTTTTAGGTTCCCTAAACTCATTTTCAAATCATTCAAACAGCGAAATGGTATATTCGATAACAGCATGTAAACCACGTTAAGATTGTACATACATGTATATCAAAGTCAAGTTTTTCTATGAACACTGGCAGGACGAACATGTTTGTGCTGAAGAAAATTTTCATTGTTTTTCAACGTTTTATTGTGGGTTCAGATGGTTCAAATGGCTCTGAGCACTATGCGACTTAACTTCTCAGGTCATCAGTCGCCTAGAACTTAGAACTAATTGAACCTAACTAACCTAAGAACATCACACACATCCATGCCCGAGGCATTGGTTCCAGACTGTACCGCCTAGAACCGCATGGCCACTCCGGCCGGCTCTATTGTGGGGGAAACAGTAGAGGTATGCAGAAGTTTGCATTTATGTGTGTGTGTTTTCTTTTTGTGAATGAGCCTCAGTTGACAGCGATATACAACAGACTCACGATGATCCAGGGAAGTGTTCATACAGCCTGATGACCGGGAGTCATGGGTCTGCTTATCAGAGCAATCACTTATTTGGGAATTTTATGGTATTTTACCTGTCTGGCTACAGAGACATATCACTGCTAGTTGTACCTGTGTGCTTTGAAGAAGGACTGTAGTCACGCTGACAAGAGATAGACCATCTCCGCTCGACAGTGAAGTGAGCAAATAAAGGTTTATTAAGCATGTACAAGCCCCCAGGTAGACAAGTAACAATAAACACTTTATTGACAGTAACATAAAAGACATTTCTCTTTAAACCACGAGGGTCGCAGTTAATAACGTCACAGTAACACAACCAGACTTCTTGTATCAATTAGAAAATTGTCAAACTATCTAAATAACAGTACAGTCACTCATAATTTTGAAAGTAGGGGTTTCTAGTGGGACACAGCACCGGCAACCAATATGTATAATTATACAGGGTGAGTCACCTAACATTACCGCTGGATATATTTCGTAAACCACATCAAATACTGACGAATCGATTCCACAGACCGAACGTGAGGAGAGCGGCTAGTGTAATTGGTTAATACAAACCATAAAAAAATGCACGGAAGTATGTTTTTAACACAAACCTACGTTTTTTTAAATGGAACCCCGTTAGTTTTGTTAGCACATCTGAACATATAAACAAATACGTAATCAGTGCCGTTTGTTGCATTGTAAAATGTTAATTACATCCGGAGATATTGTAACCTAAAGCTGACGCTTGAGTACCACTCCTCCGCTGTTCGATCGTGTGTATCGGAGAGCACCGAATTACGTAGGGATCCAAAGGGAACGGTGATGGACCTTAGGTACAGAAGAGACTGGAACAGCACATTACGTCCACATGCTAACACCATTTTATTGGTCTTTTTCACTGACGCACATGTACATTACCATGAGGGGTGAGGTACACGTACACACGTGGTTTCCGTTTTCAATTACGGAGTGGAATAGAGTGTGTCCCGACATGTCAGGCCAATAGATGTTCAATGTGGTGGCCATCATTTGCTGCACACAATTGCAATCTCTGGCGTAATGAATGTCGTACACGCCGCAGTACATCTGGTGTAATGTCGCCGCAGGCTACCACAATACGTTTTTTTCATATCCACTGGGGTTGTAGGCACATCACGGTACACATTCTCCTTTAACGTACCCCACAGAAAGAAGTCCCTGCAGATGCTGCTCGCCGACCGTGGCCCGTGTTTGTTACAACACGCAACTGAACGTCGGAGGTTTCAAGCGTCAACTTTAGGTTACAATATCTCCGGATGTAATTAACATTTTACAATGCAACAAACGGCACTGATTACGTATTTGTTTATATGTTCAGATGTGCTAACAAAACTAACGTGGTTCCATTTAAAAAAACGTAGGTTTGTGTTAAAAAACATACTTCCGTGCATTTTTGTATGGTTTGTATTAAACAATTACTCAAGCCCCACTCCTCACGTTCGGTCTGTGGAATCGGTTCGTCAGTATTTGATGTGGTTTACGAAATATATCCAGCGGTAACGTTAGGTTGGGGGTTGGGTTGGGTTGTTTGGGGAAAGAGACCAAACAGCGAGGTCATCGGTCTCATCGGATAAGGGAAGGATGGGGAAGGAAGTCGGCCGTGCCCTTTCAAAGGAACCATCCCAGCATTTGCCTCGAGCGATTTAGGAAAATCACGGAAAACCTAAATCAGGATAGCCGGACGCGGGATTGAACCGTCGTCCTCCCGAATGCGAGTCCAGTGTGCTACCACTGCGCCACGTCGCTCGGTTGACGTTAGGTGACTCACCCTGTGTATACAGACGGACCACAATTTCGATGGCTGTCCGCAATCCACTAGCACCAAATACAGTCAGTGGTAGTGGATACCCAGCCCTGGAGTTGGAGTTTGCCGAAGCCGAGGCCACAGAGTGTACGTGGAAGACTGCTGGTACCCTGCTGATGCCTCCATTAGCGTAGGCATCCAAAATCGTGCGTTGGGTGCAACTGCTTGGCAGGGGTTGACGGCATCCTAGATTCAGACACGGCATATATGGCCTGAACTACTTTCGACCACCTGTCACCGCCTACAGAAGAAGGGCCACAATAGCCTTGCCTCCCAATGGCGAACTGTACGCTGCCTATCTGCAAAGTGGTCACTGCCTACCGACGAGGTGGGTGCCCCTGCTTACAGTAGCTGCTGCCCGAGTTTCCCAAGACAACAAACCGTTTTTTGTCGTCCTTTGAAACTATTTGTTTTTTAATTGTGACGCCAAGGTACCTACCAAGCTGCTCTAAGACCACTTGTCAGGCTGACACGGGTCAGAACACTGTTGCAGAAACAACGAAAAAGCGTGCCAAATTTAAACGGACACAAAATTTTCAAGGCTGGCGATCTTTTACAGAAGCTCGTAGTTTAGCGCGGACATCGGTGATAGATGCTTATAATACTTTCCACAACACAACTTTGTCTCGAAACCTGGCAGAATATCCAAAAAGATTCTGGTCGTATGTGAAGTATGCTAGCGGCAAGACACAATCAATGCCTTCTCTGTGTGATTGCAATGGAGATACTATCGTCGACAGTGCTGCCAAAGCGGAGTTACTAAACACAGCCTTCTGAAATTCCTTCACCAAAGAAGACGAAGTAAATATTCCAGAATTCGAATGAAGAGCAGCTGCCAACATGAGTAACGTAGAAGTAGATATCTTCGGAGTAGTGAAGCAGCTTAAATCACTTAACAAAAGAAAGTCTTCCTGTCCAGAGTGTATACCAGTCAGGTTCCTATTAGAGTATGCTGATACAATAGCTCCGTACTTGACAATCACATACAACCGTTCGTTCAACGAAAGATCCGTACCCAAAGACTGGAAAGCAGCACAGGTCACACCAATATTCAAGGCAGTAGGAGTAATCCACTAAACTACAGGCTCATATCATTAACGTCGATATGCAGCAGGATTTCGGAATATACACTACTAGCCATTAAAATTGCTACACCACGAAGATGACGTGCTACAGACGCGAAATTTAACCGACAGGAAGAAGATGCTGTGGCATGAAAATGATTAGCTTTTCAGAGCATTCACACAAGGTTGGCGCCGGTGGCGACACCTACAACGTACTGACATGAGGAATGTTTCCAACCGATTCCTCATACACAAACAGCAGTTGACCGGCGTTGTCTCGTGAAACGTTGTGATGCCTCGTGTAAGGAAGAGAAATACGTACCATCACGTTTCCGACTTTGATAAAGGTCGGATTGTAGCCTATCGCGATTGCGGTTTATCGTATCGCGACATTGCAGCTCGCGTTGGTCGAGATCCAATGACTGTTAGCAGAATATGGAATCGGTGGGTTCAGGAGGGTAATACGGAACGCTGTGCTGGATCCCAACGGCCTCGTATCACTAGCAGTCGAGATGACAGGCATCTTATCCGCGTGGCTGTAACGGATTGTGCAGCCACGTCTCGATCCCTGAGTCAACAGATGGGAACGTTTTCAAGACAACAACCATCTGCACGAACAGCTCGACGACGTTTGCAGCAGCATGGACTATCAGCTCGGAGACCATGGCTGCGACAGGAGCGCCTGCGATGGTGTACTCAACGACGAACCTGGGTGCACGAATGGCAAAACGTAATTTTTTCGGATGAATCCAGGTTCTGTTTACAGCATCATGATGGTCGCATACGTGTTTGGCGACATCGCGGTGAACGCACATTGTAAGCGTGTATTCGTCATCGCCATACTGGCGTGTCACCCGGCTTGATGGTATAGGGTGCCATCTCGGCACCGTCTCGGTCATCTCTTGTTCGCATTGACGGCACTTTGAACAGTGGACGTTACATTTCAGATGTGTTACGACCCGTGGCTCTACCCTTCTTTCGATCCCTGCGAAACCCTACATTTCAGAAGGATTATGCATGACCGCATGTTGCAAGTCCTGAACGGGCCTTTCTGGATACAGAAAATGTTCGACTGCTGCCCTGGACAGCACATTCTCCAGATCTCTCACCAATTGAGAACGTCTGGTCAATGGTGGCCGAGCAACTGGCTCGTCACAATACGCCAGTCACTACTCTTGATGAACTGTGGTATCGTGTTGAAGCTGCATGGGCTGTTGTACCTGTACACACGATCCAAGCTCTGTTTGACTCAATGCCCAGGCGTATCAAGGCCGTTATATCGGCCAGAGGTGGTTGTTCTGGGTACTGATTTCTCAGGATCTATGCACCCAAATTGCGTGAAAATGTAATCACATGTCAGTTCTAATATAATATATTTGTCCAGTGAATACCCGTTTATCATCTGCATTTCTTCTTGGTGTAGCAATTTTAATGGCCAGTAGTGTATATTGTGTTCGAACATTATGAATTACCTCGAAGAGAATGTCTATTGACACACTGTCAACTCATATTTAGGAAACACCTTTCTTTTGAGACACAACTAGCTCTTCGCTCACACGATGTGTTGAGTGCTATTGGAAACAGATTTCAAATTGATTCCGCGTTTCTAGATTTCCAGAAGGCTTTTGAAACTATACCACACAAGCGGCTTATGGAATACCGTCTCAGTTATGTGACTGGATTCGTGATTTCCTCTCAGAGAGGTCACAGTTCGTAGCAATTCACGGGAAGTCATCGAGTAAAACAGAGGTGATTTCTGGTGTTCCCCAAAGTAGTGTTATAGGCCCTTTGCTGTTCCTTATCTTTATAAACGATTTGGGAGACAATCTGAACAGCCGTCTTAGGTTGTTTGCAGATGATGCTGTCGTTTATCGACTGGCAAAGTCATCAGAAAATCACATCAAATTGCAAAAGATTTAGAAAAGAAATCTGTATGGTGCAAAAATTGATAATTGACCCTAAATAACGAAAATGTCTAGTCATCCACATGAATGCTAAAAGGAAACCGTTAAGCTTCGGTTGCACGATAAATCAGTCAAACCTAAAGACCGTAAATTCAACTAAATACCTAAGAATTAGTATTACGAATAACTTAAATTGAAAGGAACACATAGAAAATGTTGTGGGAAAGGCAAACCAAGGACTATGATTTATTGGCAGGACACTTAAAAAATGTAACAGGGCTACTAAAGAGACTGCCTACACTGCGCTTGTCCGTCCTCTTTTAGAATACTGCTGCGTGGTGTGGGATTCTTACCAGATAGGATTGACGGAGTACATCGAAAAAGTTCAAAGAAGGGCAGCACATTTTTTACTATGGCGAAATAGGGGAGGGAGTGTCACTGAAATGATACAGGATTTTAGGATGGACATCATTAAAACAAAGGTGTTTTCCATTGCAGCCGGAATCTTCTCACGAAATTTCAATCATCAACTTTTTCCTCCGAATGCGAAAATATTTTATTGACGCCGACCTACATAGGGGAAACGATCATCATAATAAAATAAGGGAAATCAGAGCTAGCATGGGAAGATATAGGTGTTCGTTTTTCCCACGCGCTCTACAAGACTGGAATAATAGAGAATTATTGTGAAAGAGGTTCAATGAACCCTCTACCAGGCACTTAAATGTGATTTGCAGATTATCCATGTAGATGTAGATGCAGATGGCGTGTTACGATGGTGGACTACATGTCACGACATTGTATCCCCCTCCCCCCCCCCCCCCCCCCAAGAAGAGAGATCGTAGGCCGTTTCGCTCTCACGAAATCTGGAGGGATCGCTTTCGGTGGCTGTTGGAAGCAGCATTCCTGAGCCATAAGTTCGATGTCCGTGGAGACGAGGGCATCAGCAGTGATGGGGACTTCATCATGAACGTCAGTGTCATGCTGACTTGCTGGCTCCCATTCCTGCAGGTGTTGTTGCCGCTGTTGTTGCTGCTGCTGTAGTTGGTCGAGCTCTAACATCAGCCATGATAAATTTGGAACAGAGACAATGGTGGAGCCCTGTATGGCTGAAGCTGATTGAATTGTTTGCAGAACTGGGTCTGGACAACCGGAACTCCACAATAGCGCTGGTGAGAAGGTAGGTAGTGTGTGCAGAGGCCCAGCGACGTATGCCCCACGAAAAAACAGTTGCCCACACTTCATTGTAAATCGTATAGTGACGACGGCGTGGCCTCTGATAGAGGAGGTCATAGACCACAGGTTTCAACACAGAGATATGAGAACACTGAGGAGAACCATGTAACCTTTCCCCTTGGACTCGCCCCATCCAGTGGAGTAGAAATATTTTATGCCAAAAAGAGTGTGAGAGTTGTGGTCCTTATGTAATTTTTCCATTTAAGATTTGAAAGTTCGAACAAAGTATTCCATCTTATCATTTGAGGCTGGATGAAAAGGACCCATTTGCACAAGTTGACTGTCATTTGAGTCACAAAACTAGTGGAATTCCATTGACATAAACTGTGGACCATCGTCGGTCACAATAGTTTGTGGAAGGTCTTCAATGGCAAAGCTTCTTGTTAACGCTTGAATGGTTTTGTTTCTCATTGTTGCGCGTATCTGAGAAACCTAAGGGAATTTTCTCCCTCCATTGGCTAGTATAAGCCATGGAGAGCAGCACTTACACTCCAGTCAGGAAAGACAGAGTGTGAAGAGCAGAAGAAAGAAGCAGAGGTCTGGAGCCTGACACTGAATGAGGCAAGACACAGCCATGGCAGCCTGTCTTCACAACTTAATGAGAACACAGGCAGAGCAATAACGAGATGGAGCAGCGTTGGTGTTCCTAGGAGGCAGGACAATGGCAGCATCGTGGCCCAGCAGCGGACAGCGCGTGGCGCCTTTGCAAGCTTCAGCGGCAGACAGCGGGCAGCACATCACACGTGAAGGCAACAAAACACCGTGGACGTCACTCTGAGACGCCCTGCCCAGCTCAGTGCAGTGAAGCGCATCGCTTTCAGCAGCAGCACTGTCTCATCTCGCCTCTACTCATTTCATTGGTAACCAGAGTAAGGTATGTCCTCACCTAACAATGTACCTACTGAAAATGGAGCCGCAGCAAATAATATTAGTATTAGTGATTCCCTAAACTCATTCCTGAGGCTTCTGATGTTACGAAATCTGCATTAAATTAATTTATAAATAATTATAGCTTTTGAACTAGTGCATGAAGCAGACCATCAAATATTTTTAACATTTGTAAAAACCAATATTCGGGGTCCTGTACATAGTAAATTGCTTGTGCATGAATTACCTTCCACATAGGGAGAAGTAAGAAATATTTTGCTAGAAGATACGCATGTAAGCGTACTTTAGATTTTTACGCATGTAAACTGTTTGCTAGTGCGCAATCAAAGAGAGAATCGATTGCAGATTAGGCCAGTAAAGTAGATTCACTTCAACTCAGTTTAGTGAAACTGCCAATGGTGCAATGGCAGCGTCATAACTGGTGGGATCTTTGTCATTAGAAGGAAAATTAAGCAGAGCTGTATTTATTCGAGGCATCTATGATTAGTGCTACAGACAACTGTGTGGGTGTTCCATCATCTTTCGGGCGTGCACTCGGGACAGCGATAATTCTTCTTGCGATATTTCGGCTAGAAACCTCCCAGCCATCTTCAAGGCTAGTCAGAGACTGAGTTCATAGCTCGCTCGCTCGCTTTAAAACTCTGGCTACATATGCCAGGCGTAGAGGCAGTTTAAGCAGCGGAGCTGCTGTTCCTGCGGTGACCTCTTTGGGGGGCAGTGGGACCTAACGGGTTGAGCTGTCCTCACTGGGCGTCGTTCATTGTGACGCCCTTTGGTTCGACATCGGGCTGCAAGAGATGATTACTCTCGCAGTAGGTCTGGCCAACGAGTCGTTGGCCTGTGGTGGACCTGGTGGCCCAGACCACGAATCAGGCGGCTGCCAGACTGTTCTGCATTGCTGTAGAACAGTCTGGCGATTTGCCGGAAGCGATCCCGCAGGAAGGGGATCCCAGCTTCTTCATGGAGCAGCCTCGTCGGATAGCGAGGCGGCTTGTGGAGCGCAAGTCGCAGCGCCCTATTTTGCACGCGTTGGAGCGTCGCAATGTGAGTCGCTGCCGCGTTACCCCACACCACAGCCGCGTATTCCAGTACCGGCCGGACAAGGGACAGGTACATGGTGAGGCCATGGCGTGGAGGAAGTGTCGATGAGGGATTGAGCAGTGGGTAAAGCGCACGAAGGCGCCCCACTGCCCGCCCTCTGACGTCTCGGACGTGTGGCAGCCACGTCAGGTGCCTGTCCAACGTCACCCCGAGGTATTTGCCGGTCCGCAACCATGGGATGGGGCCCCCCATGATCGTGACCGGCGGTAGGTCCGGTGGCAGCCTCTTTCTGCTGAAGATGACAGCCTGACTCTTCGTAGCGTTGAACTTTAAGCGCCATTTCGTGGACCAGGCGCCCAGGACGTCGCATCCGAGCTGGAGGCGACGGCGCATCTCGGCCGCGTTCATGCTGCGGGTGAACAACGCCGTGTCGTCGGCATAAAGTGCCAACTCCACGCTTGCCACCCGCGGGGCGTCGGCGGTGTACAGGGAGTACAGCAGGGGACCGAGGACCGACCCCTGCGGCACTCCCGCTCGAATCTGCCGGTCGGTGGAAGTGCCTCCATCTGCTCGGACGTGGAAAGTGCGTCCCGAGAGATACGAGCGCAGCAGGACCACGTGCGACGTCGGTACCCCGTGCGCAAAAAGTTTGTACACGAGGCCGTCGTGCCACACGCAGTCGAAGGCCTTGGAGACGTCGAGAAGCACCGCCCCTAGGTACTCCCGCGTCTCCAGCGCTCGCATCGCCTGCTCCACGAGGTGCAACAGCTGCTGCGTGGTAGAATGGCCGCACCGGAAACCAAACTGCTCCTCGGGAATGAGTTGCTATTTTGTCACGTGGCGCAGCAGCCGCTCCACGTACAACCTCTCAAACGCTTTTGAGAGGGACGGGAGCAGACTGATCGGCCGGTAGTTCGCGGCCTGGCATGGATCCTTGCCGCTCTTGGGGATGGCAACCACTTCCGCATGTTTCCACGCGGAAGGGAAGGTCCCAGAGCGGAGGATGCTGTTAAAGATGTCCGCCAGAGATTGGTGTACCTCCGGCGGAAGCATCCTCAACAGGCAGTTGGTGACACCATCCGTGCCACCCGCCTTCTTCGGGTTGAGTCGACGGAGCTGCAGGTCCACTTCCTCAGCTGTGATTTGCTCGATCTCGTCGTCTTCCTCCCGTGCAGCGAGGAAAACCGGCAGGCGGTCCGCCACCAGCGGGTTGAAAGTTTTCCACGAACGTGTCCGCAAGGATGCCGGCTTTCGCATCTGGCTCGCAGACAACGTTCGCACCCGCATGGAGAGGCGGGACTCGCTGGCGACGACGAAAGAAACGCTTGGCGGTCCGCCAATCACTACCGTCTGTCGTTGTTAGTGTGGCCACAAGGCCCGCCCAGTCCCGATGTCGATGGTCGTCGATGGCGGCCCGAATCTCGCGCCGCGCCCTGTTGAGGCGGCGCTTCGTCTCTGGCAGCCGTGTGAGCTTCCACTCCAGGAAGAGGCGATTCTTGTTTGTGATCGCCTCTAGGATGTGCGGCGGGAGTTGGTGCGACATCTCTCGCGGCCGTCCTGGCCGCCTGGGGGTGGCCGCCTCCGCTGCAGCCAGTGTGTGCCGCGTGAAGAAGGCCAACGCTTCGTCAGCCCCTTGCACAGCGGGATCGGGCGCGCCCTCGAGGCGGTCTAGGACCTCGTCACGAAAGCGTGCCTCGTCTATGCCACGGAAGTTGTGGCGGTCGGACGGCATAGCTGCACCGATGACGTCCATGTCGAAGACCACCGGGAGATGATTCGACGACATGGCGCATCTAACGGTGGCAGATGTGAAGTGCCCAACACCTTTGAGCACGGCGATGTCGAGCACATCAGACTGGCCGCGATGGGGGAAGACGGTGTTATCATAAGGCCCCAGTACTATCGCGCCATGCCGTTGTGTGGCGCGAAGGAGGCGGCGGCCGCTGGCGTTGGTGATGCGGGAGTTCCATTGCGGGTGCTTGGCGTTCAAGTCGCCCGCAATGAAGACTTTCCCGCGCAGTGCCAGCAGGGCGTCGACGTCAGCCTCCTGAAGCAGTCCCCTCGGCGGCCTGTAGGCCGCAACGAAGGTGATGACCCCCGCCGTCGTGGTGACAGCCACCCCAGTGGCCTCCATTGCAGCGAGGGGCGGAAGCTGGACTTCATGATGTTTGAGGGACGCCTTGATATAGATAGCCGTCCCGCCGCCGTGGGTCAACCTGTCGGTGCGGTAGCACCGATAGTTGGCCACCTTCACGTGTATTCCCGGCTTTAGGAAGGTCTCGCACACGAGGCAGATGTCAATTGCCTCGTCGCGCAAGAACTCCCTGAATTTCCCTTGTTGGGGGACCAAACTGTTTGCATTGAAAGCGCAAACGGTGAGGCCATGGATATGGCAATTATCCATGGCGCGGTGGAGTTGCAACGCCGCCCTGAAGGGCCGACGTGACCGCGGTGACGAGCACCGGGAGCTGCTCGAGCAGCTGGCTCAACGACCGCAAGAGCGATCGGCGCTCGGCTGCGCCGGTGGCCAAGGGGGCGGTGGGGGACGCTGGGGCGGCCTCCGCCACTGGGGCGGCCGGTTGCGGCCGCTCCGTAGTAGGCGACTGCCGTGGAGCATCGGCAGCCGGTCGCGGTTGCGGCGCAGCACGAGGTGCCGTCCTCTGCAGCGGCAGAGTGTCGTCGGCAGTCCGTTGTGCAGCGGCAGGGGTGACCCGGCCCGCGCGCCGGCGACGCCTGCGCGGGGCGGCAACCCGCGCGCCCTGCGTGGGCGCGGGGGTTGCCACCCCCACGGGCGAAGCCGTGCACTGCGCGGTCGATTGCTGCGTCTCGCGCTCCACCTGTGCCGAACTTCGGGTGGTGGAGGCTGATGGTCCTCCCTTGGTGGCGGCAGCAAAACTGGTGGACGGGTGCGCCTTACGAGACGGAGCAGCCCCTCCCCTCGGTTGATTTCGGCCCCTTTTGAAGGCCGAACAGCCTCTGTAGCTGGCAACGTGCGTGCCGCCACAGTTGCAGCACGTCGGTTTGTCTTCCCTGGCAAGCCCGCAGGACTTGCTCTCGTGCTGGCCCGCGCACTTGACGCAGCGGGGCAATATGGAGCAGTAGCGGGAGACGTGGTCGAGCCTCTGGCAGGAAAAGCACTGGGCCCTCTTGCCTTTGGCCCGGAGAGGTTCCACTGCGACCTTGACGACCTGGAAAATCTTCCGATTTTCCAGGTTGTCAACGAGGACAACCTGGTACAGCGGCATGTCGCGGTGCGTGCGTGGAGACTTCATAAGTCCGGTGGACCGGACGCCGAAGCCCATGTCCTCGAGCTCCTCTCGAAGGTAGTCCGCACCAAACTTGAGGGGACGGTGGCGGAATACCACCTTCAGAAGTTTGAGCGGCTCGGAGGGGTGCGTGTAGCACGGGAGGCCATCTTTGCAGATGGCGTCCATCACCGCGCGGTACTCCTCGTTGGACGACACTGTGACCTTGTAGAGGTCACGGCCAACGTTCTTGACAGCGGCGGACGTGGCCATCCTGTCCAGTTTGTGCTGGAACTCCTTGTACTCGCCGGCCCATTGGATGACGATAGGCGGCGGCTTCTTTTGGGCCGGCGCCAGAGGCGCGGCGCCATCCTCCATCGCATCGACGCTGGCGCCCGCAAACGTGTTGGCGGTCGGCAGCGGGGTCGGTTGCTGCAGCGCAGCAGCCCTGGCAGTGTGCCGCCGGGGTGGGGCGACAAAACCATCCTCGTCCGGCTGCCGGGAAGCGGCAGGTGAACGAGTGGGCCGCCGCGTGGTCTTCGTCGATTTCTGCGCGGCGGTGCCCCGGGAGGAGCCCGCGATAGTCAGCCCAGACTCTGTGGTGGAGGTGCGGGAGGCCCTGGAGGCCTTCTTCCGCGGCCTCTCTGCTTCAGATGTCTGAGAGGGAGTGTCGGAATCGTCATGCGTCACAGCCCGGCGCTTTCTAGGCGCGCGGGCAGCGTCAAGGTCGGTGTCACGGCGCTCCGACTCGGCAATCGCCTCAGCCAGATTTGCGTCGGGCAGGTCGATGTCCTCCATATCGGTGGCCGCAGCTAGCGCAGCCACGGGCTCTTCTCGTGTCTCTGGGGCCAGGGGGGCAACCGGGGGCACATCGACCTCTTCAGTGGTCGAGGCCAGCGGCGCAACTCCCGCCGAGGCCGCCACCGCCGGGACCGCAAACTCGTGCGATGCGACCGGCGGGGCTCTCGGTGGCACACCCGACGCATGCTGCCTCGTGTGCGGTAGAGCGGCAGCCTTCTGAGTGTTACAGAAGGCGAGTATAGCCGCCTCGTCGTCCTCTCGACCAGGGTAGGGGCCCCCGTGGGCGAGTTTGTTCATAAGATTGAACACTCGATCACGAGAGTGCGCGTCAGAATCCGAAGAGTCAAACCTGTCAGCGTTATTTGTCGAAAGCCGGTTCGTCATAAGTGGGGGGCCGGATGGGGCCGCCACCGGGATCAACTCAGTCGCCTGAGCTGGCCCCGACGGACGGCGATCCGCCACACCCTTCGCAAGTAAAGCATCCTCTCACATCGACATCTCGAACAGCACTCGCGTGCGTCCGTGCGTGCGTCGTGGCGTGCGTGCGTCCGTCGCGTCGTGAATGTGAGTTCATATCGTTTGCGCGTGCCTTTTTATACGGAGAGTCACGTGATACAAAGCTGCCGAGGATTGAAAGCGCATGCGTCAAAGATATCAAAGTCGCCACTACTGCGCTGTGTGGGTAATGGGCAAAAACATCACCCTTAGTAAGCCCACTGAGGTAGTTTTGATGGAAGAGTCGACAATTATGACCGCAAAAAAAGTCCGAGGCTTCAATGCCAGTCAGCTGCAACAAATTGCAACTTATTGTGACATAGAGGTCCTTGTCAGAAAGCGAAGGCAGTTTTGAGTTTCATGTCATAAGCCAGGGCACATGGCTAGACTGTTTGCTGCGAACACGGAGTAACCTGTGAAAAATAAGAAGCAGTGAAACGAAAGAGAAGCATAAGATTACAGTCACCTTACGCTGATTTGGGAAAGGTATTTAAAGTCGACTTTGAAAGTAAAAATGAATTTGTGGAATTGAATTGCCCATGCAGTATAGTAAGTCCATCAAAATTGCTTCTAGATAATGGAGCATATATTGGCTCGTTCAGTATGAAGTATTTGCGAAACCAGGTTTGTTCAAAATGTTCAAATGTGTGTGAAATCCTATGGGACTTAACTGCTAAGGTCATCAGTCCCTAAGCTTACACACTACTTAACCTAAATTATCCTAAGGACAAACACTCACACCCATGGCCGAGGGAGGACTCGAACCTCCGCTGCGAGAACTTACACAGTCCATGACCGCAGCGCCCTAGACCGCTCGGCTAATCCCGCGCGGCGAAGCCAGGTTTGGTGTAGACTCAAAGAAAGTATACAAATTAAAGGAATTACAAGTCCAGTCATAAATACATATAGGACAACAGTTTTAGATCTTGGAATAGCTCGGGAACTAAAAGTGAAACATAAGTTTCTTCTGGTAGGAGGGGAATTGGCTATAAGCCATGCTGGTTTAATTGGTAGAGAATTCTTTATGAAGCATGGTATAGTAACCAAGGTAAAAGCAGCATCTACATGGTACAGTAACCATGGGAACCGTGTGGATTGGAGATAGTCCAATTAGATTGAGTATGGAAATAGAAGCACAAGAGGCAACTACACAGAGGTAGTAGCTTAGGGAACCACAAACAGATTTCGAATCTGCAATGCGTACATGCAGTAGAGTTCATAGTTCTCTGAGTTGATCAGAGGCACTAATAAACGAAAGTATGCCAATGAAATGACGAAGTAAACAACGCCTAAGGCAGGTCTGGTAGCTAAAATAAAGTTATGTCCTCATGAGGAGAGAATTTTGAGGATAAAGTTTGTAGATACTAGCGTAAGAGAAGACATTGTTGAGAAACAAGAGCCGCAGGAAAGTGTGTACGTATTGGGGGCGCTGGTAAGATTTCGATAAAGACTTTGTTCCATTAGCATGTTAAATACATGAGAGATGGCATTTTCTCCTGAGATGCATCGCCTTAAGGCGGAAGAAGTTATGCTATTTAGCACAAGTCTAAGGCAAATTGTTCTCAAGCTAGAAAAGGTCTCGAGTGAGAAAAAATTGAGAATCAGTTTATTAAAAGAAAACTTACAGTTACATCATTTAAATGCCATAGAGAAGCAGTCCATAATGGAGGTGTGTTCTGCATGTAATAGAATATTTCATCTGCCAGGAGATAAACTGACATATACAGTTATAATGCAGTACAAGATGGTGGTTCCGGGAAAATGGCGGGAAATTCGCTCAGTCTGTTCTGAGCTTCCCAGGAAGACGGCCGTAATTGTTTACTATATACTATGTGTCCAATGGATGAGATCTCAGTGCTCAAGAAGGAAGAGTTTAATGTGTATATTAGCTGTAATTATACAGCTGAGGACTGTTTCTATAGCCACCTGCATGATGCTTGGAAAGCAATGATATTTGGTAGAGACCAATACACTTCATCAAATAAGGAAGATGCAGTAGGAGGGGGCTAAATTACGCTTTGCGCCTCATTCTGATAAGTGCATGTGCTGTAAACATAGATCATTTGATAAAAGTCCACTCAGTGTTCCGGAGTGCAAGACGTTCACCCACTACGGCGCAAGCGCTCACGGCACCACTATGCAGCGACTACAGGGTGGCTGCATACTAAGCACTTCCTGTCACGCTGGAAATACCTCAACCTTCTTTGTAGTGCATGCATATCCCTTCTCATCAGCACGAACTGCCTCAGGAGTTATTGCATTTAGTGTTTAAGCAATGTGCGGAATATTGCCACATACATATCTTGAAGATGTCACAACAACTAAATATACCACTGCACAAAGGGAGAGGAAGAACTTTGCAGATGATACAAGAATATTTAAACAATTTTCGATGAAATTACACATTTTATTTCGAGGAATACCACCATCGCACTTGAACACGGACTCTAACAAAGGAGATCACGATACACTTGTGAAACCTCCCTGAGGCACTTCCCGTGCTTTTGTGATAAATACCACATCCTTCCCTTGTCTTTGAAGACGAGCTGCCTCAGGAGCTACTAAATACAACTGAATATGTATGTAAATACACTTTCAAAAAATTCTCTACACAGTAGTTTGCTTCATTTTTGTGATGTATACCACCTCGCTTGAACAGAGATTCTAAAAAGATCGCAGTGCACTCGTGAAAACTCCCATCCAGTCTTCAACCCTTGGACACTTCACAAGCTTTTGTGGAAAATGGATACTAAAACCGATATCAGCTGCAATATCCGATTTTTTGGAAGTCGAAATAAATATCTCTGTAACTCTAAATAGAACGCCCACCACTTTTCGAGTTTTAGCTGTTTGTTTGAAGACACTGCCAGAGAGAGAAAAATTTCTGAGTCCTACTGCTACTGTGGTGTTCATCACTTTTCTGAATCGCTGAGTGGACTTGCTTTATGTTTGTTGCTGGAGTCAGGGACGTTAAGGCTTTTAGTTTTTATTTTCCTCATTTCTCGAAGCACTCTGGTGTCTAAGCACAGACAGGAAAATCAGAACAATATGAGACCCGAGAGAGCAACGGGGAAAAAATGTTTAAATGCGTGATAAATCGTCTGCAGCAACATCTTCATCTCTCTAGAATACATCATTAGTCTACCATTAAATCATACCTCATCACAACCCCATCTCAACCGATCACTGCATCCACTTTCTGTCATCATTTAACGCATATGCAAGTCAATTTAGAGGTATATGGTTCTCTTTTTTCCAGGAAAGCATCAAAGACAGCAGTCAACTTGCGTGTGTCACTATTATGTCAATAGACATACAGTAGAATGTTGTTTAAAAAAGTATACAGCAACTGATGCAGAGGGACTGTCTACAACCACACTGGAGCTCTACTGCATGGGGTCCTTAGCAGGTAGGTTCAAAAAAGATGATTTGTTTCGACATACGAGAGTGCCACAACTGTGATTCACTAGTGGCTGTAATCATTCAAAGACATCTCCATAGGAACCAACGCAATTATGTGGTTGAATGGAAGGACTTGATTCCAAATTGCGGACAGTATTTCTACCAGAAAGCGTAACACTAGAGATCTGAAAAGCCAGTGTATTGGTCATAGGATTTTGTACATTTCTTACAACTTCAACCTAGCGTTGGGTTTTTTTAAGTGATCCGTCACATACTGCACCATATACTGTATGTGATCATTCTCAATCAACCATCATCCTCCTTCGCCTATAAACCAGTGGATATATCGCAGAACCTCTGAGCTGGCATCGAAATAGAAAGCATTACAAATACTGCTCGTTAGCGTGAGAAATATCTAGCACTGGCATCAGGGAGTTGCAAATACCGGCTTAATACCATGTTCCTTAACCAAATCACTTTCTAAATTCGGTGAAAAAGATGATTTTATTACGAGCTTACACCATCGGTGACGTGCACCTGCGCAGTGATCACCGTCTATGTTCAATGTTGCGGTATCTGTGTGGAAGACCACTTCATTCGAAAGCCTTACCATAGCTCAATTTATAAAGCTTGTATAGTTTTCAACATGAATATCGTTAGCGATATTTGTGTGCGCTTGTAGAACAAAGATCGCTTTTTATGCAGGGTGACAGTATCATAGCCATTCCGATCACGTTTTTAATAGCTGGTCGTTTACAAGACGATTACGTCTCTCTTGCTTAGACATGCTGGTATTATTCCTAAGAAAAATAAATGAGACATGTCCATCCTTCGCGGATTTTCGCTCAGTATTGTTTGGTGTCACCAGCATTCAGTTATTGGTGAAGTATTACACTTAGTATGGGATAGGGTACAACGACGGATGTTCGCCACCAATTTACAAAACAATATTTTAAATTGTTTTCATTCGTGAAAACATAATGAATTATTTTTTAATATGATAAGTTTACTTCTATACATGCAATAAAAACTCCATTAACTATTGAAAGTGACGTAATAAATGATAGGAAATTTTTTCCCCACAATGTTGCCAACTGGCGAACTTCCCTCCCAGGGAGAGAATTTCGTCTGAAATCAAATTTTGTTTACTTTAAATTCTGTTGTTTATAAAAGACACTTGAAAATTCTACAGGACATACAAATACAATTTTAGATAAGTTTTGTGACATTTCCATGCACGTTAATCTGTATCAGAGTCCAAGTCATTGCAAACAGTACACAAGCCACACTTCTTCACGCCGGCCGGAGTGGCCGAGCGGTTCTAGGCGCTTCAGTCCGGAACCGCGCTGCTGCTACGGTCGCAGGTTCGAATCCTGCCTCGGGCATGGATGTGTGTGATGTCCTTGGGTTAGTTAGGTTTAAGTAGGTCTAAGTTCTAGGGGACTGATGACCTCAGATGTTAAGTCCCATAGTGCTCAGAGCCATCACACTTCTTCACAGACTGTCACAATCTTCATGAAATCAGTTCTGGCAACTTACACACTGGTACCACTCCAGTTGCCTTTCTCTTGGATAGTAGTAATCTTCTCCACAGTCTTTGCAGGTAGATGATGTGGCACATTTACGTATCTTGGGAGTCAGTGTTAGTCCACTGTAGTCAGGCTGCAGCTCTTTGTTTTCGCTGTGTCTACTTTTTCTTCGAACAGGTTCCGACGTACTTGCTTGTTCATTCCTACTGCTATCTGTGTTCATCGTGGAATTATTTTCGTCTTCGTTGGAAGAGAAGAGCTTCTGAGTGATCAAAACTGCCGACGAATTCATCGAATTTGTTATCCTTTTCCTCTGGATATTAGGAGTTGACGTCAGGTCATGAAAAGAAACACTGTGAATGTCGTTGCTCTCCAGGTCATTTTGAGATGCGCTTGCAGAACCCTGTTCAAGAGGAACTGAATTATCTGAGACAGTGCTTGGTGCAAAAGCTTCCTTTGGTATGGCTTCCGGATTAAAAGGGTGAATCCCGGTTGCCTTAAAACCGAAAATAGCGTTGCTTGGGACTGCCGTCTTCAACCAAGCCTCTGTAAATATTGCAGGAAATTAGATCTTTGACACAGGGCGTCCTGGGTATCGCCATCTAAAGTTGTCTACAGCTTTGTTCCAATAAACTTTGAGTGCTCGGAATAAACTTTTATTCAGGGGTTGCAGCTCATGAGAGCAATGACCAGGCAGATAGAGAATTTCGACGTTGGATCTTTCCGCTATATTCAATACTGCTTCGTCCAATTGGCTTTTGTGTCCATCCAGAATGAGCAATGCTTTTCCTGGCAGTCTGTGGCGCTTAAAATGTTCCATGAATCTGCAGAATAAATCAACAGTGATATACCCTTTAGGTGTCATTTCAAATATCGAGCCTGGTGGCAACCCATCATCCCAAATATCCTTCCTGTTCTTTCTCTTGTATAGAATCATTGGGGGGGGGGGGGGGGGGATGAAATTTGTTCCAGTGGCATTGACATAAGCCAAGACTATCATAGTTTCTCCCTTTTCCCCGTGTGTTGCCACGTGAACACGCTTTGAACCTTTCAAAGCTAAAATATTCTCCTGTAGATTAAGAGTGAGTTGCAATCCTGTTTCATCCACATTGTAGATCAGCTGTGGGGTAGATGAAAGATTCATGGCGTCATAAACTTTTCCCAGAAGATTATAAAACTGGGATACTCTTTCAGCATTAAAACTCATCAATCTTCCGTAACTCAAACTTTCTCCTTTTCTGAAAACTATTTCAGGGTGGCGCAATATTGTAATACCATCGACTGTAGTTTTTCTTTTGTAATCCCAAATCCCCCAGACTGGAGTCTGATGATGCGGGTAACAAGTTCATTTTCCGATCCACTGAAAGAGTTGGTGGCCTGCCGAACATCTTTCTTGGTGATCTGCTACCAGCACGTTTTACGTGGCCTTTAAGAGTTTAGCGGAAGCATACACAGATTGTCCACTGCGGACAACTGTAACAGCACTTCTTAAATCCTCTTCTTTCCATTTACCGTACAGACCCTTCGATTGTCTAACCATTTTGGTTGGAAAGTCAATAGAGAACGCCAGTTTAGCTAATTTTAAACAGGGTAACAGAATATGAAATGTGCATCAACTTCTAATTTCCCCCAAAATTATTGTCAACATTAAAAATCGATGAATATTAATAAACATTAATTAAGTGGTCAATTAAAGGAAAAATTCTCAAAATATTACGTAAGGTAGCTCTTCTACAATAATCTCTTCTATTGTTCACGAGTCTAGTCTAATAAATGTCGATGTATGGCGTCAGACGAGAACGGGAGGTAAATTTGCCACACTAATGGCGAAATTCTCTCCAGAAGCACGCTTTATTATACAATAATATATCACAGCATTGTTAAGTAATTTAAAATTAATTCTTTGTCGTTTCACTCGCAGCACATATTTATACATTTTAGCAGTCAAAATAATAATTTATTTATACTTACAGTAGCGAAAACGGGTCTCAAATGGTGGAGATGGAAAAAACGTCTCCTGTCTCAGTGTAAGTCTTCTCACGAAATGTGTTCCACTAGTGATTGTGAGGACAATACGAAATTTTCTGTACTACCACATAGAATGGGCATGCTTTGAATCAGTTTTTCTCATGATCGCCAACAGATGGCAGTGAGTGCTAACACATCTGTTGCAATAGAAAGGCAAATACGGCGAACTTCCCTCCCTGGCGAACATCCCTCCCTCTACCCTAGATTCACTGTGTTCAGTGTGTGTTGGGGTGTAAAGTTACTGTGGTCACTGTTCCGACATGTGCAAAGAAAATGACTGTCTTGTCATACGGAAGGTAAGGATTTGACTTGGAAAACTTCGATTTCAGTGCATCGATAGCTGTAAGGGGGATGAAAGATTTTACATGGAAAATTATGTCCACTCATAAGGAGGATATAGATATTTATATTTCTAGAGCCACAATCGTCAGGAGTGGGTATTTCCAATACGTCACTCGCTGTCGAATGTCATCTGTTGAGGCTGCAACCATAATATTTTATTGCAATTACTGTGATAAATATGTGTCTGGTTTCCTAGGACGATTCTGTCTGGCATGCAGGGAGCGTGGTGGAGGCAGCCTGTGTCTGGAATGATTGACATTTCCGGCTTATGGTGGGAGCCGTCGTCTCGAGCCGCCCAGACTGGCCAGATTGGGTTACAACATGCAGCTGACCTACCTCTGTCGCCCTCTAGGCAGCTGAATAGCAATTTTTTTTTTTACTTTATTGTTATTTTAAAGCCTGTACAACAGGCAGGCTGTCAGCAGCACACTACGCTGCTCTTCAGCCATAGAATATACAAGCAGCAAAAACAGTGAGAAGACACAAGTTACAGAACGGTGGGCAATAAAACAGGAGACACATAGAGACAAACACGGAGCCGTTCACACTCGTCGATAATCCACACTGCTAACTGATGAGACGACGCACGAACACTGAAGATGACGATGGCACTGGTGAACGAGGGAGTGTGACGGTGAACACTGAACACTAAACACGACGGCACACACGAAACACTGATGGCGGTGATCTCCGGCTCGCGAATGTCCACGTAGCGTGTGCGAGTCCGGGGACCTGCCAAGAGGGGAACAGGGGTGAGGTGGGGGAGAGGGGAGAAAAAGGATGCCAATTGCTGAGGAGACGGGGGCAGGAGGAGAGGGACAGGGGAGGGGAGGCCCGGGGGAGGAGGGGGGAGAAAAGGAGGAGGGAGGGAAAAGGGAGAGAAGGGAGGGAGGGTGCCCAGAGGAGCAAACACAGGAGGAGGGCGGGAGGATCAAAGTTGGTAGGAGGGGTAGATGGAGGGGAGGAGGGCATCATCAGGGAGGGGGAGCTGGCGGAAGCCACCTTGGGAGAGGTTAAGGAGGGTGGAGAGATGGAGACTGGGTGGGACGTGGGAATACAGGCGCGGCAGCGGGCGGGGGTGGGAGAGGATCGGGGAGACGAGCGGGTGAGGAGGATCGAGTTTGCGGGAGGTGTACAGGATCCGTATCCTTTCAAGGAAAAGGAGGAGATGGGGGAAGGGGATGAGATCGTACAGGATCCGCATGGGGGAGGGGAGACGGATGCGATAGGTGAGGCGGAGAGCATGACGTTCAAGGATGGGGAGGGATTTATAAAAGGTAGGGGGGGCGGAGATCCAAGCCGGATGGGCATAACAAAGGATAAGGCGGATGAGGGACTTATAGGTGTGGAGGATGGTGGAGGGGTCCAGACCCCACGTACGGCCAGAGAGGAGCTTGAGGAGACTGAGTCGGGCGCCTGCCTTGGCTTGGATTGTCCGGAGGTGGGGAGTCCAGGTGAGGCGACGGTCGAGGGTGACGCCAAGGTACTTAAGGGTGGGAGTGAGGGTGATAGGACGGCCATAGATGGTGAGACAGAAATCAAGGAGGCGAAAGGAAGGGGTGGTTTGCCTACAATGATCGCCTGGGTTTTGGAGGGATTGACCTTGAGCAACCACTGGTTGCACCAAGCGGTGAACCGGTCAAGATGGGATTGGAGAAGGTGTTGGGAGTGCTGTAGGGTGGGGGCAAGGGCAAGGAAGGCGGTGTCATCGGCAAACTGGAGAAGGTGGACGGGGGCTGACGGCGGCGGCATGTCCGCCGTGTACAAAAGGTACAGAAGGGGGGAGAGGACGGAGCCTTGGGGCACACCGGCAGAGGGGAAAAAGGTGTAGGAATCCGTGTTATGGACGGTGACATAGGAAGGACGGCGGGAGAGAAAGGAGCCGATCAGACGGACGTAGTTAATGGGAAGGGCGAAGGTTTGGAGCTTGAAGAGGAGACCGGAATGCCATACGCGGTCATAGGCACGCTCGAGGTCCAGGGAGAGGAAGATTGCGGAGCGACGGGAATTAAGCTGTTCGGAAAGGAGATGAGTGAGGTGAAGGAGAAGGTCGTCGGAAGAGAAGGACGGCCGAAAGCCACACTGGTAACGGGAAGGAGGCAGTGCAGGCGGAGATGCTGGTGGATGCGTTGGGTGAGGATGGATTCCAGGACCTTGCTGAAGACCGAGGTAAGGCTGATGAGATGGTAGGAGGAAACGGCGGACGGCGGTTTGCCAGGTTTAAGGAACATGAGGATACGGGAGGTTTTCCACAGGTCAGGATAGTAACCGGTGGACAGGACTACATTGTAGAGCCTGGCCAGAGTGGAGAGGAAAGAGACAGGAGCTTCACGAAGGTGACGGTAGGTGACACAATCGTGACCAGGAGCGGTGTTGCGTTTTGTGCGGAGTGTATCAACGAGATCCTGTGTAGTGATAGGGGCATTGAGTTCCGTGTGTGTAATGTTGTCCAAGTACTGGAAACCAGGAGCGAGGGGAGGGACAGAAGTGTCAGTTCGATCACGGATATCCGGGAAGAGGGAGTAATCGAACTCGGGATCATCGGGGATGGAAAATACATCGGAGAGGTAGGAGGCAAAGTGGTTGGCCTTACAAAGGGTGTCAGGGAAGGGGTGATCATCATGGAGAAGAGGATAGTAGGGGGAGGGTTTAGTTCCGGTAAGGCGACGGAAGGCTGACCAGAACTTGGACGAGTTGATTGGTAGGGTAGCATTTAAATGGGTGCATGTCTGTCGCCAGTCCCGGTGTTTCTTAGCCGCGAGCAAATTACGAATGTGTCGTTGGAGTTGCTGGTGGCGTCGTAGTGTGTCCGGATCACGCGTGTGGAGGAAGGCACGGTAGAGACGGCGGGATTCACGGAGGAGGAGGACGGCCTGTGGGGGTAAGGTAGGACGGTGGGCGTGGATGGCGACAGTAGGGATGTGGGCCTCCACGGCCTCAGACAAGGTCTGCTGGAGAAAGGAGACAGCATGGGTGACATCATCGGGGTGGTGGTAGGTGAATGGGTGTCTATCGACCTGGGTGGAGAGGGTATCCCGGTAGGCATTCCACTTGGCACGGGAATAGCCATGGACGTACTTAGGGGGAGGGTCATTACGAGGGTCGGGTCGGGGGCGACGTCCGTCTGAAATGGTGATGAGGACAGAGAGATGGTCACTACCAATAGGCTCCAGGACATCCACCGTTATGCGACCAAGGAGGTTGGGGCAGGAGAGAATAACATCGGGAGTGGAGTTGGATTCGGGACGGGTGTGCTGGGGGATGGGGACGAGGTCGCCTTGAAGGGTGAAGAGGAACCGGTGCCACCGCCGTAACTGGGCAGCGGAACGACTATGGATGTTGAGGTCGGCGGCGATCACGTAGGAGGAGAAGGTACGGTCGACGTGGGAGAGGAAGTCGAAGGGAAGAGGAGTGTTGGGGCGGACATAGATGGTGGCGCAGGAAACAGTAAGGCCGGGGAAGAAGAGACTAAGGATCAGGTGTTCGGTGGGGTCGGGAAGGAGAGGCTGGAGCCGAACGGGGATCTGGCGGCGGTGACCAATAGCAACTCCGCCACGCGCAATTGGGAGGGGATTATCGGAGCGGTGGAGGAGATAGGGCGAAGTATGGATGGTGTGGTGGGGTTGGAGGAAGGTTTCATTAAGGAGGAAGGCATCCACGCGGTGGGTGGCAAGGGTGTGCAGGAAGAGGTTCTTGCTGGCGGGAAGGGAGCGGATGTTGTTGAAAAGGATACGTTGCTGTCGCGCCATGACAGGGATTTAGACGAGGGTGTCAAGGCGGGAGAAGGTGAAATGGGCCTGGTTGTTGGAGTAGGTGGCGTACATCTTGAGTTGGAAGATGGTACGGGCGGCGAGGGAGATCTGCTGGAGGGTGTGGGGGCGCTGAAAGGGATGGACATTCTGGAGGACGATGGTGAGGAACCGGATGATGTCCTCAGCGGGGGGGGGGGGGGGGACGAAGGGAATTTCCAGGAGGGGTGGGGGCGTCCAGAGGACGGACTGGGACGGTGAGTTCAGGAGTGGTCGGAGGGGGTCGGGCTCTACACTTTTGGGAGTAGGTGGGATGGGGAAGATGGCAGGTATTACAGGAAGGAGGGGACTGGAGGTTAGGGCACTGCCTGAGGAAGTGCGCTTGCCTACAATGCGGGCAGGTGGGGGCCTCGCGGCACTCAGCTGTGGGGTGCGCGTTATAGCGCAGACACCTCTGGCAGCGCAGGGATTGAGGAGGGGAACGGGAGGGGTCGACCCTGTAACGTTGGTTGAAGAGGAGGGCACCCTCCTTCAGGAGACGGTCAATGGAGGGGGCGTCCTCAGAGAAGACCCGCATAAGGCGGGTGGGGCCGGCCGAGTTGAAAATGCGGCGGACCGCCCGCACCTCCAGCATGGGATGCGCCTTGAGCTCCGCCAACACCTCCTCCGTGATCGACGGACTGAGCCGAGTGATCACGGCGGTGAGGGTCGGCGGGCGACACGGGGGTTGGGGTTGGCGGGTAGGAGATGGGGAAGGAGCAGGGGTGAGGGAGGCGTTGGGGCCAAAACGGGCGATGGGGAGGCGGGAGAGGATGTCAGTATGGAGGGTGGGGCTGGGGGAGGAGATGAGAACGGAATCCCGTCTGGGAGTGAGGAGAGAGATAGGTGCACCAGGGAAGTGTTGGCGGAGGAGGAGGGAGAGATTCCGGGCCTCAAGAAGGGAAGGATCGGGATGGGAGAGGAGGTATTTGTAGAAAGAGGGGGGGAAGGAGGAGGAGGAAGAGGCGGAGGGAGCAGGGCCAGGTGGGGAGACATCCATGGCACCCTGGGGGGGGGGGAAGGAGGACGGGGCGGGGCCTTTTTGGGGGCGGAGGAGGTGGTGGTGCCACTAGGGCGCTTAACGGCGGCAGAAGGGCGGGTGGTGACAAGAGGGACGGGAGCTATAGGGAGGTGGTGGGAAGGGACAGGTCCCGGCGTGGACGCAGCAGTCGGCGACGGAGACGGTGACGGAGACGGTGACGGTGACGGCGACGGCGACGGCGAGAGCTGGGCATGGACAGTGGCCCGACGGGCCACCACCCTAGCCGGAGCTGCAGTGACAGGCTGGGGGAGTGGGGGGAAAGGATCAGAGCGAGAGGAGCGGGAGGAAGAAGCTGGAGAGGGGGCGACAAAGAGCGAGGGCGAAGGGAGAGTGAGAAAAGGTGGGATGGAAGGAGGGGGGTGGGACTGGGCACACCACGTTATAGTGGTGGAGGCGGCGGAAGGGTAAGTGTAAACTATGGCGGTGGTGGTAGCGGTTGCGGTGGTGGTGGGGGTGGACATGACGTCAGGGAGAAACAATAACGCACAGAACGAAAGGGAAAGGACACAAACAGGGGACAGACGAAGACAAAGACGGAGGAGGACGAGGACGGAGGAAGACGAAGGCGGCCAAAGACCAGGGTCGGACGGCGGCGGCGGCGGCGGCGACGGCGACGGCGACGGCGAGCACCGGCTGGCGGCGACCAGGCGGCGGCGGCGACCAGACGGACGGACGGACAGCAGGCAGCAGCGGTAGCGGCGGTGGCGGACAGCGAGCAGGCAGGCGGACGGACGGACGGACGGACGAACAGCTACAGCAGTAAGCGGCGGGCAGGCAGACAGACAGACAGACAGACAGACGGACACAATCTTCGAAGACGGAGATTACAACCTGAAAGTAGCCCAGGCTTTGCAATCTGACGCCTTCAAATGAGGGGATCCAACCCTCTGATGCTGAATAGCAAACTAATACTCAGTATGTTTTCTGCAGCCTTCGTGGTCGCACTGTGTTGAGAGTATTCTGCTTGTTAATTTGATAAGATTCGATATGGGTGCGTATTTTCACCGGACAATTATTAGCTCCTATGCAAATTGACAGGTCGACTTCTTGTACTGCCATTCCACACGTTTCCTATCTTTGTTTGGTTGAAAGAACATCGATTGTGATATGTGTAGTGTGCATCTAGATGGTGAAAAACACGTAGATGAGACATCTGCTAGTTCTCTAGACATGAGAAACACCTTAGCTGACTTTGTAAAGTACAAGGATGTTTTGGAATCTGTTATCTCATTGACATCAGTAATTTGAGTGAAACTTCCAGTTTCCTCTATTTTGGAGCTTTCACATAAAGATCTTCACAGATGAGATAAGTGTCTAATTACTCTGTGGTTTGCAGCACGTTCCACATAAAGACCTCGCTAAAGTTTCTGGTTTGTAGATATATAATGTCCACTCTTCATCTTAGGATTTATACATTACAAGGGATGGGTATCACACTGCTACGTGGCTTATATCGAGAACTGTCGCGTAAACGGCGTGATATTCTGGCAAACCATGTGAAAATACACATGCTCTAGTAATCCCAGCCCCCCCCCCCCCCCCCCCCATGAACCATGGACCTTGCCGTTGGTGGGGAGGCTTGCGTGCCTCAGCGATACAGATAGCCGTACCGTAGGTACAACCACAACGGAGGGGTATCTGTTGAGAGGCCAGACAAACGTGTGGTTCCTGAAGAGGGGCAGCAGCCTTTTCAGTAGTTGCAAGGGCAACAGTCTGGATGATTGACTGATCTGGCGTTGTAACAATAACCAAAACGGCCTTGCTGTGCTGGTACTGCGAACGGCTGAAAGCAAGAGGAAACTACGGCCGTAATTTTTCCCGAGGGCATGCAGCTTTACTGTATGATTAAATGATGATGGCATCCTCTTGGGTAAAATATTCCGGAGGTAAAATAGTCCCCCATTCGGATCTCCGGGCGGGGACAACTCAAGAGGATGTCATTATCAGGAGAAAGAAAACTGGCGTTCTACAGATCGGAGCGTGGAATGTCAGATCCCTTAATCGGGCAGGTAGGTTAGAAAATTTAAAAAGGGAAATGGATAGGTTAAAGTTAGATATAGTGGGAATTAGTGAAGTTCGCTGGCAGGAGGAACAAGACTTCTGGTCAGGTGACTCCAGGGCTATAAACACAAAGTCAAATAGGGGTAATGCAGGAGTAGGTTTAATAATGAATAGGAAAATAGGAATGCGGGTAAGCTACTACAAACAGCATAGTGAACGCATTATTGTGGCCAAGATAGATACGAAGCCCACACCTACTACAGTAGTACAAGTTTATATGCCAACTAGCTCTGCAGATGACGAAGAAATTGAAGAAATGTATGATGAAATAAAAGAAATTATTCAGATAGTGAAGGGAGACGAAAATTTAATAGTCATGGGTGGCTGGAATTCAGTAGTAGGAAAAGGGAGAGAAGGAAACGTAGTAGGTGAATATGGATTGGGGCTAAGAAATGAAAGAGGAAGCCGCCTGATAGAATTTTGCGCAGAGCGCAACTTAATCATAGCTAACGCTTGGTTTAAGAATCATGAATGAAGGTTGTATACATGGAAGAACCCTGGAGATACTAAAAGGTATCAGATAGATTATATAATGGTAAGACAGAGATTAGGAACCAGGTTTTAAATTGTAAGACATTTCCAGGGGCAGATGTGGACTCTGACCACAATCTATTGGTTATGACCTGTAGATTAAAACTGAAGAAACTGCAAAAAGGTGGGAATTTAAGGAGATGGGACCTGGATAAACTGAAAGAACCAGAGGTTGTACAGAGTTTCAGGGAGAGCATAAGGGAACAATTGAAAGGAATGGGGGAAAGAAATACAGTAGAAGAAGAATGGGTAGCTCTGAGGGATGAAGTAGTGAAGGCAGCAGACGATCAAGTAGGTAAAAAGAAGAGGGTTAGTAGAAATCCTTGGGTAACAGAAGAAATATTGAATTTAATTGATGAAAGGAGAAAATATAAAAATGCAGTAAATGAAGCAGACAAAAAGGAATACAAACATCTCAAAAATGAGATCGACAGGAAGTGCAAAATGGCTAAGCAGGGATGGCTAGAGGACAAATGTAAGGATGTAGAGGCTTATCTCACTATGGGTAAGATAGATACTGCCTAGAGGAAAATTAAAGAGACCTTTGGAGATAAGAGAACCACATGTATGAATATCAAGAGCTCAGATGGCAACCCAGTTCTAAGCAAAGAAGGGAAGGCAGAAAGGTGGAAGGAGTATGTAGAGGGTTTATACAAGGGCGATGTACTTGAGGACAATATTATGGAAATGGAAGAGGATGTAGATGAAGACGAAATGGGAGATAAGATACTGCGTGAAGAGTTTGACAGAGCACTGAAAGACCTGAGTCGAAACAAGGCCCCGGGAGTAGACAACATTCCATTAGAACTACTGATGGCCTCGGGAGAGCCAGTCATGACAAAACTCTACCATCTGGTGAGCACGATGTATGAGACAGGTGAAATACCCTCAGACTTCAAGAAGAATATAATAATTCCAATTCCAAAGAAAGCAGGTGTTGACAGATGTGAAAATTACCGAACTATCAGTTTAATAAGTCACAGCTGCAAAATACTAACGCGAATTCTTTACAGACGAATGGAAAAACTGATAGAAGCCGACCTCAGGGAAAATCAGTTTGGATTCCGTAGAAATACTGGAACACGTGAGGCAATACTGACCTTACGACTTATCTTAGAAGAAAGATTAAGGAAAGGCAAACCTACGTTTCTAGCATTTGTAGACTTAGAGAAAGCTTTTGACAATGTTGACTGGAATACTCTCTTTCAAATTCTAAAGGTGGCAGGGGTAAAATACAGGGAGCGGAAGGCTATTTACAACTTGTACAGAAACCAGATGGCAGTTATATGAGTCGAGGGGTATGAAAGGGAAGCAGTCGTTGGGAAGGGAGTGAGACAGGGTTGTAGCCTCTCCCCGATGTTATTCAATCTCTATATTGAGCAAGCAGTAAAGGAAACAAAAGAAAAATTTGGAGTAGGTATTAAAATCCATGGAGAAGAAATAAAAACTTTGAGATTCGCCGATGACATTGTAATTCTGTCAGAGACAGCAAAGGACTTGGAAGAGCAGTTGAACGGAATGGATGGTGTCTTGAAGGGAGGATATAAGATGAACATCAACAAAAGTAAAACGAGGATAATGGAATGTAGTCGAGTTAAGTCGGGTGATGCTGAGGGTATTAGATTAGGAAATGAGACACTTAAAGTAGTAAAGGAGTTTTGCTATTTGGGGAGCAAAATAACTGATGATGGACGAAGTAGAGAGGATATCAAATGTAGACTGGCAATGGCAAGAAAAGCGTTTCTGAAGAAGAGAAATTTGTTAATATCGAGTATAGATTTAAGTGTCAGGAAGTTATTTCTGAAAGTATTTGTATGGAGTGTAGCCATGTATGGAAGTGAAACATGGACGGTAAATAGTTTGGACAAGAAGAGAATAGAAGCTTTTGAAATGTGGTGCTACAGAAGAGTGCTGAAGATTAGATGGGTAGATCACATAACTAATGAGGAAGTATTGAATAGGATCGGGGAGAAGAGAAGTTTGTGGCACAACTTGACCAGAAGAAGGGATCGGTTGATAGGACATGTTCTGAGGCATCAAGGGATCACCAATTTAGTATTGGAGGGCAGCGTGGAGGGTAAAAATCATAGGGGGAGACCAAGAGATGAATACACTAAGCAGATTCAGAAGGATGTAGGTTGCAGTAGGTACTGGGAGATGAAGAAGCTTGCACAGGATAGAGTAGCATGGAGAGGTGCATCAAACCAGTCTCAGGACTGAAGACCACAACAACAACAACAGTAATCCCAGAGTCTGGAGATGGCTGTAGAAAGTGTGGCAGCAAGCAAGCAGGTCGAGGCTGGAAACAGTAACGCTTTCGTACCGGGGAAACTAGCCCAACCTTAGTACACCAGTTCGTAGAGTGACCGTTGTCCTTGGAGGGCGCTCTGGGCATCGAGCCAGTGTGTGCGGCGGCAGTTGCCTCATGACCGTTGCCCGCGGTGGATGACTGACTGACCGAGCTCGCGAGAAATATCTAGTGCTGCGACTATATACGGTGCCATGTACTTATGTTTTTTTGGATCTGTCTGCCTTCACGGTATATGTATGAGTGTCTGGTGGTCGACAGCTGTCTACAGGATGCAAAAGTGATGATTGTATGGTGCAGGATACTACATCGATATGGTATGGTGGTACAGTCGTTTATGATGATATTGCCTGGTTGGAGATAGGTTTCACACCGAAAAATTCAAACTTTACTCGACATTAGCAGAGCAGTGTAACTGAAGAAGTATATTTGACAGTAGTTTCCGTATTTCATGATCTGTAGACCACAATTGCAGGGTGTAACTATCAGTGCAATATGATTGCTGTTTGTTTTTCGATCTGTACAAAATAGTTTGCCGCTGAACGTCTCGTAATGTACCCATCTGCAGAAAGTTGTGGCAGTGCACCTACACCGACAGAAGCAATTTGGCTGGTAAATCCAGTAAGAAGCAATCAGAATGCTCCGTTCACAGGAAGTTCGATGACAGAGAGTCACAAGACATCCTATGTGTGGGGCATAGGAGACTCTACAGACTGGTACAAACAAAAGGGTGCAAGGTACTGGTATCTACGGAAAGTTCCATGACGTCTGAGAGTCACGTGGTGTCTTCTTTGTTCAAGTGTTCAGAGACAGGTCCAAGCAGACCATCCTTCTGTGGATTGGACAGGCAGGGTGTTGTCCCCCACTCGCCATTGTGGCTTTAGAGCAGGGCTTAACAACTGGCCGGTTTTGAGCGCGAGTACTCGCGTCTGCTCAGGCACGTGCTCGCGAGCAGGTGCAAGGTCGCTGAGTAGGGAGGGTCGGGATGGAGGGGAAATGCGCGCGCACGTTTGAATGGGGCCGCAGCGTGCCTATTGAATTCGCGCCGACTATGTAACGTTTAAAGTACTACGATCAGCTCTAATAGTCACTTCGCTGGTTAAGAATCATGTCAAGTCGCCGTTGTGTAACCCCAACCATGCTTTCGCAGTTGAACCCCCACTGGGAGGAATTGTATCTGTTTACAGAAAAAGATGGTGTTGCAAAATGTTTAGTATGTCACAAAACGCTGAATTCTTTTACGAAAATTATTTTGCAGCGACATTATATGTCGTACCACGTGAAAGACCACGGAAGAGGAAAGTGTGATGGACCAGATCGTGCACAGGAAGTTATTAAACTTAAAAGGAAGCTATCCGAAGAAGATCTGGACGACGAACAAAAATCAACTGAGGCAGCTCTCAGAGTGAGCTACAAAACTCCTTTGCTTTTAGCAAAATCCCTGCGCCCCTTCACTGATGGCGATTTAATAAAAGAATGTTTGGTAGTTGCAGCGGAACATTTGTGTCCATCTCAAGTTGAACAGTTTCGGATTGTGCCATTATTTAACATGACCATTATGCGTCGCATACAGGACATGGCAGACGACGTCCAGAGCCAGCTTGCAAATATCTGTAAAGATTTTATGGCGTATTCTCTAGCTCTGGACGAAAGTGTTGATATCACTGGAACAGCGCAGCTTGCCATATTTATTAGAGGTGTTACTAGAGAACTTCAGGTGAGGGAGGAGCTCCTCGATGTAGTAGCCATGAAGAACGCTACAACCGGAGGTGATATTTTAAGTAGTGTTGAAGAAAGTGTTGAAAATATAGGATTGTCGTGGAATTCTTTAGTTTCAGTGTCTACAGGCGGTGCACCAGCGATGACAGGGAACAAATCAGGTTTCGTTGCGCTGTTGAAGGAGAAAATGCAAAAACTGACCGTGCCGAATAAAATAAGGGGCGTTCAGTATGTGATCCACCAGGAAAACTTATGTGCAAAGAGTATCACTCTAAAAAATGTGATGAGTGTTGTTGTTCGTACAACCAATTATATAAGGAAGCATGGGCTACAACACAGACAATTTAAAAGCTTTATTGAGGATGTAGAAAGCCAGTATGGTAGCCTGCCTTATTACAGCGAGGTCCGCTGAGTTAGTCGTGGCGAACTATTAAATCGATTTTTTCCCCTAATATATGAGATAAACATGTTCATGGAAATAAATAACATGTGTGTTCCTGAATTGAAAGAGCCTTCATGGAACTGTGATCTCGCGTCCTTAGCAGATTTAACTAGCCATCTGAATGCTTTGAACATTTCACTACAAGGTAAAGATCTGCTAATTACTCATTTCATAGATCGAATACGAGCTTTTAAAATGAAATTGACACTTTGGGTGAGTCAGCTGGAAACAGGAAATCTAGCTCATTTTCCTAAATTATCATCCATGCAAGATGTTAACAAAGACTGTGAACGTTATTCACATAGTTTAGTTGTCTATAAGGAAGAATTTGATCAACGCTTTCAAGATCTGACAGCACTAGACAGTGATTTTGATCTGTTCTCCTCTCCATATTCAGCGAATATTGAAGAGATTCGTCCTGAGCTGCAACTAGAAATTATTGACCCGCAGTGTGACAGAGATTACAGAGACAAATTTCAGAACAAGAAAAACATTTTTGAATTCTACAGACACTTCCCTCAGGATAGATTTCCTCGTTTGCACAAACTGGCGGCTACAATAATATCAATGTTCGGTTCCACGTATGTTTGTGAACAACTGTTCTCTGCAATGAAATGTAACAAGACGCGCCTGAGAAACGCATTGTCTGATCGAAATTTAAGCTGCACACTGCGCCTACAATGCGCAAGAATATTACTTCGAACATAGACGCAATTGTAAAGGGCAAAAAGTACAAGATAACCGAGAATCCCACACTTCAGTGACACCTTTTATTGTGTAACAGTTCACAAATTAATACGAATGTAGATGCATACACTAAGCTAATAAAATTATGTGGCACGTGTTCATTCTCCTTTATTTGTTTCATTTGTCGCAATAATAATTCGTGAGTGTTATCCCTGCGGGTGGCCGCGGATTTACATTGACTGGCGGCAGCCGTTGTGTGCCCCACGTGACTCTCCCCACTCTCCGCTCTAGTCCGGTAGTGGGGGTAGCGTGCTCGCGCTGCTCCGTGCTCGCGCCTTGCTACTCATAGCTTGCTCCGCGAGCACGTATGTTGTGAAGCCCTGCTTTAGAGCATCTCCAGACCAGCAGCTGTAGGACATCGAAAATTCACCGAAATTCCAGCAGGACAGTGCTTCGAATTATTTTGCGTTGCTTTCACAAACTGTTGTGCAGTTCTAAATACGTCATGAACTTTTAGATATTTAATTGTTCTGATTTTCCTGTCTGGGCTAAGACACTAGTGTGCTTCAGGAAGTGAGGAAAATAAAAACTAAAAGCCTTAATGTCCCTGACTCCAGCAAAACATAAACTAAGCCCACTCAGCGTTTCAGAAAAATGATGAACACCACAGTGGCAGTAGGACTCAGAAATTTCTCTCTCTTTTCAGTGCCTTCAAACAAACAGCTAAAATTCGAAAAGTGGTGAGTGTCCTGTTTAGTGTTACAGAGATATTTATTTTGACTTACAAATATCGTCGTTTTGGCTTGTAAAATCGGATATAACAGCTGATATCCGTTTCAGGGTCAATTTCCCACAAAAGCGTGTGAAATGTCCGAGGGTTGAAGATTGGGTGGGAGGTTTCACAAGTGCATTGTGATCTTTTTAGAATCTCTGTGCAAGCGAGGCGGTATACATCGCAAAATTGAAGCAAACTACTGTGCAGAGATCTTTTTGAAAGTGTATTTACATACATATTCAGTCGTATTTAGTAACTCCTGAGGCAGCTCGTGCTCAAAGACAAGGGAAGGATGTGGTATTTATCACAAAAGCACAGGGAGTGTCTCAGGGAGGTTCCACATGTGTGTCGTGATCTTTTTTGTTAGAGTGCATGTTCAAGTGAGGTGGTGGTATTCCTCGAAATAAAATGTGTAATTACATTGCAAATTGTTTAAATGTTCTTGCATCATCTGCAAAGCTCTTCCTCTCACTTTTTGCAGTGGTATATTTAGTAGTTGTGACATCTTCAAGATATGTATGTGTCCATATTGGTTCAAATGGCTCTGAGCACTATGGGACTTAACATCTATGGTCATCAGCCCCTAGAACTTAGAACTACTTAAACCTAACTAATCTAAGGACATCACACAACACCCAGCCATCACGAGGCAGAGAAAATCCCTGACCCCGCCAGGAATCAAACCCGGCAACCCGGGCGTGGGAAGCGAGAACACTACCGCACGACCACGAGATGCGGGCAGTGGCCATATTCCGCACATTGCTTAAACACCAGATGCAATAACTCCTGAGGCAGTTCGTGTTGATGAGAAGGGATATGCATGCACTACAAAGAAGGCCGAGGTATTTCCAGCGTGACAGGAAGTGCTTAGTATGCAGCCACCCTGTGGTCGCTGCGTAGTGGTACCAAGAGAGCTTGTGCCACAGTGGGTGAACATCTTGCATCTTGCACTTCAGAAAACTGACTGGACTTTTATCAAATGTGATGTGGTTATAGCACATGCACTTATCAGCATGAACTACAAAGCGTAATTTAGCCCCTCCTACTGCATCTTCCTTATTTGATGAAGTGTATTGGTCTTCACCAAATATCATTGCTTTCCAAGCATCGTGCAGGTGGCTATAGAAACAGTCCTCAGCTCTATGATTACAGCTAATATACACATTAAACTCCTCCTTCTTGAGCACTGAGATCTCATCCACTGAACACATAACACACGGTAAACAATTACATCTATCTTCTTGGGAACCTCAGCACAGACTGAGCTAATTTCCCGCCATTTTCCCTGCACCGCTATCTTGGATTACGTCACAGAAGGAGAGGGCCATCTGGTGGTGGTGTTGTGAAGTAGGTCAGTTGGACTCCAGACCTTAAGGTGAACACACGGAATGGAGCTACTGTCTATGACGAGTCAAATTGTTTAAATGAACAATATACCACAATGAATACAAAATAAAGACTTAAGTTTGTCCTACCCAGCAATACAGCACAGGTTGAGTCCTTTTCCTGCCAATATCCAGGTGGGGAGGGGAGGGTAGGTGTGGGGTGGGGGGAGGGAGAGGGGGCTGGAGTTAGGTTAGTGGAGGTAGCCCAACTGACCTATTTTCCCGCCAAAATTTCAGTTTCCCGCCATGACGTCAGAGCGACATTGCCACATGTATGGCCACCAGCTTCTGTCTGCCGTCTTGAATAAATCTGGCAACAGCATAGAGTAGGGTGGTGCTCTCTTTGTCCATTACTGAAGGATATTGAGGAGTAATCAGAAAATGTGTTAGTTGTCAAAAAAAAAGGTAGTGTAAAATAAGACATGATATCTCGGTCGTCTGACTGTGATAATGTCTGGTTTGCGGGACACTCAGCAACGGTATTGTCAGCGCCCATACAAATTTCCAACCTTTACACAGTCCAGGCTCGCCATTTTCCAGAATGATGACGAAATGATGAGGACAACACAAACTCCCAGTCCCCAGACAAAGAAAATCCCCGACCTGGCAAGGAATCAAACCTGGGATCCCGCCATCCAGAGGCAGCAATGCTAGCCACTAGACCATGAGCTGCAAACATCACCTGATGGTAACAGATAGAAATAATAAAAAATACTAACATTCTAGGATTCTCAAACAAAGTTCGCTGTACAGCGGCTTATGTCCTGGTGCAAAGAATAATTCTGAGATTTGGGATACCCTTGGTATTACTCAGTGAGAATGACAGCAATTTTTTGAGTGACACACTAAAGAGATTATTAATGATTGGCATGGTACAGATGCGTTACCATCCCCAGAGGAATGGGACTTTGGAAAGATCATACTGAACTGCAACGGAATTCCTAAGACATTATATCAATAGGTTTCAATCAAACTGGGATGAGTGGCTTCAATTCGCGGTATTTGTGTGCAATGCCATACTCCCTATAGCAACGAATTATACATTTTTTTCGGTATAGAAAGTAACATACCGGGTGTATTACAAAGAGATCACACGGGCGTTACAGGTAAGCCTAATTGCAATGATTATGTACTCGAATTAAAAAAGGGAATGAGACACATGCACCAATGTGGCAGGGATTTAACACACACTGCAAGGAGAAGAAGAAAGCTTGCTATGGTAGAGATCAGAATCCGCAAGATTTTATAACATGTGATCAAGTTCTGTTGTACAATGAAAGCGCTAGAAGGGGCAGAAGTCGTAAGCTAGACATGTAATGGCCTGGGCCATGCACTATAGGAAGGGCAAAAGACCCAAATGTGGTCAAAATTTTAACGATGCATGCAACTAGGTTAAAGTAATTCTGGAATGTAACTTTTTCTTGAATTTCAGATGAGGAAACTGACGAAAATGTTGCTCTTGGTGAGCTGTATTGTAAGAGTGTACACCCTTGGACAGTTTTAAGATTTTAACGAGAGAAGTTTTCTTGATCGGCGAGCTCATATTCTGGCAGTACTGGCAAAGGGCAAATTTGCAGTGTGACGTGGAAAATTGTCAGTTATATTAATCTGGGACAACTTCAGGGAAATGATGACGAGGTAGAGAGACTGGCATATTTATCGGCAGAACATTGTAAACAAAAGTTTACAAGATTGGGAACAAGCGATCACGGAATACAGCTGTACGGTACCCCTTAGAATGTCACACGAAAAAGATTAGGAATTCACAAGGTCTAATTGAACAATTAACAAGACAAGCAGCACGTAGGTAATGAGATGTCTTAAATTTCGATGGTGAAATTAGCATAATATTGTTTGGGACATTAGACGAATAGAATGCCTCGTATTTTAAGTCAAAGATTAATTTGACTGAAAATGGACTGATGCAATTCCTTAAGTTGACCCAAGGAGCGCATTAAGCAATGCGCAGAAATTAACACGTTTTCTCAGTTGTGCACATGACATCAAAGTGGAAACAGCCGCGCCAAAGAGTACACTAGTTCGCGTTGTTTGTAATAATTTTTGCTCTATTTGGTGGAGTCCTTTGAGTTCTTCCCTCGGAACTACACAGTCAACAGCGAAAACTTTAACGAATTCGTGAGTGTTGCAGTTTTTGCTGTAAATGCGTAGAGATTAGATTCAGAACTTAAATAGTTAGCGAACAGTGGGTTGGGGTTGGGTTGTTTGGGGAAGGAGACCAGACAGCGAGGTCATTGGTCTCATCGGATTAGGGAAGGAAGTCAGCCGTGCCCTTTCAAAGGAACCATCCCGACATTTGCCTGGAGCCATTTAGGGAAATCGCGGAAAACCTAAATCAGGATGGCCGGACGCGGGATTGAACCGTCGTCCTCCCGAATGCGAGTCCAGTGTCTAACCACTGTGAAGCGAACAGTGGACAGCGGGATCAACATTAAGGTAGTCGGCTTTATGATTTATGGTTTGTCCTATGAAATACTCAGGGCAGAACGTACAAATGAGTTTTTCTTACAACTGGAACACAAAAGGAACTGACGTAATATATCACAGTTTTCCGCGTAACGAAACATTACAAAAACTATGGCTGTCCAAATGTTGTAGGAAAGACAGTATAAATGTTGCGCATGCACGAATATGCTCTCGCCATTTCACAGAAGCAGATTACGTGATGGGTTTACAGTCTAAACTGCTCAATTTGCCCTGAAAAAAGAGTTCTCAATCCAACGCAGTTCCGTCGTGCAGTTTGCCGTGCACTAGTGCGATGGTCAATGTGTCACCTGCAACAGAAGACAGAAGCTAACGGTTTAAGAGACAAGAACTACATAAAAGATCTCTCGAGACTCAGGAAAAACTGTCACCCAGTAAGAAACATCTTAGTAAGGGCACATTTGCGGATGACAATCTTTCTTCCGGTACAGATGAAGTTACTTTGATGAATGCTATAGCAGCGTTAGAAAGAAGAAATGCTGGTCTTTTGCAAACAAGTGTGTGCAACTTAGAGAGCGTAATAATGGTCTTCGGAGTCGGTTGTTGAGAACACAACGACTTCTGCGCTAGGAAGAAATTAATAAGGGGGTTCTTGTGTCTAATGGAATTACTCGTGCGTTGGGAAAAATATTTTCACTCAATCAAATAAAAAAGTTTATGAAATGAATAAAAAAGGGCTCGATGGAGTAAAGAGGACATTTGTAAAGCAATTACTCTGCTTGCTACATTGTGGAAATGTTATAATTTTCTGAGGGGAAAGATCGGGTATACTCTACCGGAAGTGGCGACGTTGAAGGCCTGAAAAACCGCTCTTTTAGTTGCTGGCATTTTGAAAGGTGTTTTAATTATGATGGAACATTCACCGACAGGGAATGTGTTTGTGTTCTGCCCTTCGACCAATTGAACAATGAAAGCACGATTTGCTATAATCAACAAGGCGACAGGGTGTTAGGACCCAACAGCAATGTTTTAGTTGTTACGGTGCGTGGGCTGTTGGCGAGTTGGAAACAACCTGTTTATTTTGATTTTGGTATTCGCATGACAGCTGTCCTCTTTAATGAAATTATTGACGCCTCAGCCATTCATTCGTATAAGATTGTAGCTTGTGTAGCAGACAAGGGAACAAAAAAACATTTCCGTTCGGAACGAGCCTGTCGTGACGCACATGAAACAACTGTTACCCTCATCCTAGCGACCCACGGAAACGTTCGCTGACGTTCCACATTTTCTGAAGCTGGTCAGGAATCACTTGCTGGATGAAGGCATAATTGTAGAAAATAATGCAGTGTTCGAGATGCTTTGGGCTTTAGACAGTGCGAGATGAAAATATCCCCAAAGTTAACTCAGCAACACATCAATGTTAAGGGCAGAGACTGGCAGAGTGGGAGTTTAGCCAGTGATCTCTATATGGAGATCACTGATTTAGCAGTCGGATTGCTGTCTCATCCAACTTCTCACACTAGTGACTTCATACAGCTGGTCGATGATACTTTAGTTGTCCTCAGTTCAAGGATCTTCGAAAGTAAGAAACCTCTGACATGTGGATTGGGAAATCATTTAGGAGCACAAGAACAATGTCTGCGCAAGTTCTACAAATGCTGTGAGCGCATGCGCGTTGGATCATCAAGACATTTTGTTACCTTTTCTGAAAGAAGTCGTGAAATGTATTCCGTCACTTTTAGATCTGGGGGAAGTTTGCCTTCAGAAACATGGCTTGAGACAGTAAGCCAATTCGAGCTGACTTTTGCTCAGCTTCATGACAGTGAGAATTTGTCTAGAGAGAGGGGGCTTCATTAGCAACACTTGGTGAGCGGTTTCCCAGCATACACAAAGAGACAATTAGAATTTTCGCTAGAACTCGCACGTTTATTCGTTTGCGCTGGCTTTCATTAAAAGACAGAGCAAGAATATCCGAGGCAGCTCATCGAGAAAAAGGAAGAAAATGAAATATACCATCACAATAATCAGTTCAGTATGTAACCTAATTGTTTTGAAAATAAATGTTGTGTCCGTAGGTACGTACATTTTTGACAGAATCATTGTATATGGAATGTAGTTGAGTGTGATATTGTGTTTGTAAATATCTCCTAAATCTTGTCACGGCGTTACAAGACCGATATTACGAAAGTTTTTATTCATGTACAACACCGCTTGTCAGTTTCACTGCAGAGGAGAAGTGGTGAGTAAACTTGCTTTTTATTTATATAGTCGTACTTCACAGCAGTTATGCCCTTATATAAATTTATTCCAATGCGATTAAATTAATAGTTCCTGATTTATTTGAATCAACGTCCCACATTTTAAGTGTGCGACAGTGTAGTTGTGACCTGATATTTTACCGATGAGTAAGCCATAAGCTAAGACCGAATATAACTCATCAGCTTTAACTGTATCATTTTAGCAGCTGAAAAGCAGTTTACACAACTAAATTCTTTTATTTTGGTACAAACAAAATCTTTCGGCAAAAACTTGACGTAAACCCGTATGCCGTGTCATCTGCTCGTGAACGCCTTCTTCCACGCTGTCACGTCAGCCAATGGCAGAGCATAGCGCTTACTGCCCAACATTATTATTCACTATCCTTGAATTGACCATAGGACATGTAACAGTAGTAAAAGTGTTTCAATCATACAGTAGCAAGCCTTGCATGTTCTGGGGAAATGTTATCAAAAAATGGAAAATACGCTAGTAGCCCTATCTGAAGAAACAGCACTTAGCTGTGATCGCTACTGTTGTTGATTTGGTGAAAGAGACCAAATAGCGAGGTCATCTATTTCATCAGGTTACCGAAGGATGGCGAAGGAAGTCGGCCGTGCCCTTTTAAAAGAACCATCCCGGCATTTGGCTGAAGCGATTTAGGGAAATCCGGAAAACGTAAATCACGATGGCTGGACGCGGGATTGGACCGTCATCCTCTCTAATGCGAGTCCAGTGCGCTAACCACTGTGCCACCTCGCTCGGTATCGCTACTGTTAATGAACAGTTGATACAGTTGGTATCGACATAAACTGAGTTAAGAAGGCCAAAACACACAGAAGTTCTTGATTCTGGGATGTCTACTTGCGTAGTAAAATACTGTTCTCAGTGGTCAGTGAGGCCTAGACTTCATAAACTCCACCACGGAAAATCCGATACTTCCTAAATGTCTGAAAAAGAGTAAGGTTGTGTCCTTTTATAGGGGTGATCATAAGAAAAATCCTGCAAATTATAGTCCAATTACTATCATGCAAGTCTTAAGTAACACTGTGGAAAAGCCTAGAAAGATAGAAAATTAAATTTTATAGAAAAGAGTAACATACTAAGTGAGGCACAGCATGGTTTTGGAAAATGCAGATCTACCACCACAGTCATAGTTAACTTTGTAACCGATGTTATGGGAGACTTAGATCAACAAAGAAATATCTGTGGTATTTTTCTTGACCTTGTGTGTGTCACTGCTAATTAATTTACAAGCATACATACAACTACAAGCGAGTAAAACTGCAAAGGCTGATAATATTTCACTTGAAGTGGGTAATGCAGTTATCAAAGAAGTTAGGAATTACAAATTGTTGGGTTTCATTGTTGATAACTATTTGACATAGGAAAACCATATCAGCAAAGTATGCTAAAAGCAAACACCATCATATTCTTAATTAGGATTATGTCTGGGACTGTAAACACAGAAATGCTCTTAATAATGTACTATGGTCTAGTCGACTCCCACTTATCATACTGAATTTCAGTCTAGGGAAATGCTGCCCATATACATATCTATAGTGAAGCTTCAAAAGAAGGCTGTCTGATGCATTGCAAATCTAACCCCAAGACAATCCTGCAGAAATAAATTCAGGGAACTTAATATCGGGACAGTCTCTTCACTATAAGTATGCATGTGAAAGCAAATAGTACTATCAAGTTGAATACACAATTATTATCACCTACACACACACAATAGCTTGAGTTATCTGAAAAAGATTCTGCAACAACTTGGCTCATTTTACACAATAAAATGCTACCCAGATTAACAAGCATTAAAATGACATCTGTTTTCAGAAACAAATTAAAAGGTTATTTAGTCTACTTAGCCCTGTATGGTTGAAATGAATACCTAGAAACTAAACAGTAGAGATAATCTTGTTTAAGGAGGGAAGCCATCATAAAATGTATCCATAAACCAATAGGCACAAATATAAAATACATGTACATCCTTATTGTATATGAATAATCCTGATGCTGCTTGCCCTTTTTTGTTTGTTTCAAGTGCCCTGAGAAACAAAATGAGGCTGCCAGGGTGTAAGATGGCAGATATTACTCAATGCATGGTGTACACTACTGAAGTGCGACGACGAAAACATAATATTGTAAAAATGTGAAGATGAACATGTGATTATCATGTTGTCATGAAAGTGTTAATATCCATGCTTTCATCTCTTTCAGGTGAAGACATGAGCCACATGAAACAGACATACATAATTTAGCAAAATGTTAATTGTTTCTCACTGATAAATACCAAATCACTAAAAAAAATTTATGTTAATTTCTGCCACAGCAAATGCACACAAAGGACCACTGGAATCTCACATAATTAATCCTGCACAAATAGTTAAATACTTGCATTTATTTTGGGATGCCAATTATTACATGTAACTGATGTTGTGTTTATGTCAGGCCTTATAGTAACTTATGTACGGTATTGAATGTCCCATTAGTGGAAAATGAACTGTTTAATTTGTTCTGAAGTTGAAGGATTTCAAAATTTATTCATGTACATACAAGAAGGGAAAGATTATTTGTTAATTGTTGAATCCAACTGGTATTATGCAAAACTTAGTAACAAACAACTGTTGTGTAAAGACTTAAAGAGATACAACAAGCTGACAAAATTTGTAACCAAAAATTCATTTTAATGTCCCCGTGTGATCATAAAATGTATGAAGCTAGGATGTTGCAACCAGTAAGGGAAATGCCCAAGGACTGTATTAAGAAGTTTTTCAAAACTAAATGGTATTGTTTGGACTTCATTGAGTCAGGACAAGTCATTATTTGTTGCTCTGAAAGAGGAAAGTTTGACAGTTTTGTGTAATGACAACAAACCAAGAGATATACTGGTCAAGGGTGCAGAGAAACTTATTTTTTTATGGCAGATGTAAAGGATAGGGATCAAAGGTGTTTGTATAGTCTGAGCAACTAATAAGAATCAATGTGACCAGTAAAGACACAGTGCCAGCATTAAACACGAAGATTGATTGCTGTATAATAAACAAGGAAAAGACAAACATTTCTGTGTTAAAGTTACACATGCCATTAGAACATTTAATACAACATTTAGATGACCCTAAAATAGCAAGTCATAAAATACAGAAAAGGAGAGGCAATAGCTTTTCAAGAGCAGCATAGTTTCTCAGAAATATCTTGGTATCATTATTCATTCTGATCTTACCTAGAAGTTGTAATGCTTACTGTTATATTTATATGTTGTCTTTGTAGATACTACAAGTGTTTTAGAGATAGTTTTAAATATATTCTGAAAGGCATATGCAATGATTGTTGTAACAGAGTGTTTGTGAGAACAACCACTGTAAATCGGTGTGAAGGGTTGGAGATAATATGCATCTGTAGTAGGTGTCCCTTATGTCCAAGCTGAGGAAATAGTGAAGAGTGAGATCAAAGCAACATTATGTTTGAACACAGTGAGGAAAGAGCCTATGCCAGCTCCACATAGAGATTGATCATTATGCAGGACACTGCAAAACTCCATTAGTACATAAGAAAATAGTTTTGTGAATTACATAAAAAATGTACACAAGAATCTTGTAAGGATATGTATTCTTTTTTAGGGTTATTATTGTAATTGCAATATGCAATGTTCTGTAATGATGTATTTATGTATATGTAATGTGAGGAAAAATAAATAAGCATATATTGACATGTACATGTACAAATAAGAGAGAGAGAGAGAGATAATTTTTTTCTGCTGTGAATAGGTACTTGTAACGTGCAAAAGAAAAAAAAATTACCAGTGGTTTATATTGATGTTTCCATGTACATGTAAGTGCAGTGAAGAATGAAACAATGTTTTATACTGATGTTGATCTGTGCAAAAGTGAAGTGAAAAATGGACGTAACAAAGTGCAAAATGTAAAGAAGCCTAAGTGATTAACCAAGAATGTATGTAATGTCATTTTTGAAAGTAGGATGCTTTAACTTCAACAGAGGCCAGATTATATATTTGTTGCCAAATGATTGTCAACAAATTTTTCCCATTGGGGGAAATGTCATGTACTGGCAATGTATTGACTTGTAAATTGTTAAGCTTAAGGCTGTTGGAAACCAGGAACAGCACTCAAAGACAGTAAATCAGAGACACAATGCAGAGAGTATGCAAACATGTTAGCATTTCGATTACCAGATGCAAACTGTAATGCTAGAGCCCTGTGAGTTGCAGACATTCTGAGGCAACTGCCCCAGGGAAGAAGTTTCACTTCAGAGAATTAACTGGTAACTTCATTCACCATCTGGGGGGACTGCAGTGGCGTGGGTGTTGGGAAAGTGGATCAGGCTCATCAGTGGTTATGTAGGATTTGCAGCAGAGATAGGAAGATAGTGGAACAGGAGGGGAAAATTGCTGCCCTTCAGGCTGAGCTAGATCAGGCTAGGGAAGATCTGGACAGGTTAAGGAGGGAGAAGGGCAAAGAGAGGTGGGAAGTGGCAACAGGTAGCAGAAGGAACAGGCCTAGAACTAAGTCTGACAGTTTTGTGGTGAATGTCAAAAATAAGTTTGACCTGTTGCTTCAGTTAGAAACTGATGAGCCTCAAGCAGAGGTAGGTGTAGACAGGACACAACAAACTTTCAATAGGAAATTGAAAAAGAATGTAGGAAAGTCATCGAAAAGGAAGAAAGTTTTGTTGTTAGGCAGTTCTCATGCCAGAGGTGTAGGCCAACTTCTGCAGGAGGAATTAGGACCAGAATACCAGGTCACAAATTTTTTCAAACCAAGTGCTAGTCTGGATCAGGTGACAGAGGATTTAGGTTCACTCTGTAAAGGATTTACCAGGGAAGACACCGTGGTTATTGTGGGAGGGCCAGGGAACAGCATCGACAGAGATCCTGGGTACAGTATAGAGTGTGACCTGGTAAAGATTGCATCGGCATCGAGACACACCAATGTTGAATTTGTATCTGTCCTGAGACGCCATGACCGGCCTCATTTGAACTCTTCTGTTGGGAGAGTTAATTTGGAGTAGGAACGGCTGCTTGGGTCGGGTGCGGGGGCTCATATTGGTGTGGTTCCTGTTGATTATCTCAGTAGGTGGGACTATATCAGGCACAGCCTACATCTCAACAGGAAAGGGAAGGGGAAACTGGCTGGGGTAATAGCAGGAAATTTAAGGGGGGGAGGCACTGCCATGAATGGTAAAATACCAGTGGTTACAGGTGTTGGAGCAGCACCTTTTTTAGGATAGGTAAGACAGAAAGATGTCAAGTTCTACGAGAGGTCAGGATTGACACAAATCTTCAGTTTAGGAAAGAAATTAAACAGCACAATTCTAGCACATTGGATCACCAATCACAGCTATCAATTATAAATTTTCACCAATCACCAGAAATTTTATCTCCACCAAGTTGTATCTCAGTCCTAGGTAATTCCATTGATGAATTAAAGTCACCCAACCCAGTTGACATAATCTGCCTCTCTGAACACCATGTGACCACTGGTATAGGAACTAGGCCTAAGCACAATGAGAAACTCAGACAGGAGAGTACTGCAAATGTTAGAATAAGGAAAGGTTCTCATAAAAGTATAATTAAAAATAATGTAAGTATATTTCATCAAAATATTGGGAGTTTAAAGAATAAAGTAGATGAGCTTCTGGTTTGTTTAGAAGATTTAGAAACTGAGAATGAAATAGATATACTATGCCTGTCTGAGCATCACATTGTTACTGACATGGATAAGGTAAATGTAAGTGGTTATAAGCTCTCTGCACATGTAATGAGAGAAAATATGGAGAAAGGAGGAGTTGCCATATATGTCAAAAGTTATCATTGTGCAAAAAGTATAGAAACAAAAAAGTTTTGTGTAGAGAAACATATACAAGCATGTGCCTGTGAGCTTAAATTAAATAAAGGCACATTTATAATTGTAACTGTATATAGGTCCCCATCAGGAAATTTTCATCTATTTCTCAAAAATTTGGACTCCTTGTGCTATCTGTCAGACAAGGGGAAGCAAATTATTATTTGTGGGGACTTCAATGTAGATTCTCTGAAAGAGGGTAATAGGAAAAATGACCTTGAAGTATTACTCGGTTCTTTCAATTTGACACCCGTTATTGATTTTCCTACTCGGGTGGTAAAGGATAGCAGCTCACTGATAGATAACTTCTTTATAGACCAAGATAAGTTTAACCAGATAAATGCTCAGCCTGTTGAGAATGGTCTTTCTGATCATGGTGCACAGCTAGTTACAATATATGACATAGCTCCATTCAGCAATACTAAACAGTCCTCCAAAGTAGTACGTTCAGTCAACGATTTAACAATTGCAAATTTCAGGGAAAGCCTACAGCAGTTAGACTGGGATGAGGTGTACCGTGAACCTGATGCCAATTTAAAATATAATTTATTTCATGACATTTTTGTAAATGCATTTGAAAACTGCTTCCCCAAGAAAATAGTTAAATATACTCGTAAGAAACCTTGTAACAAACCATGGCTTACTAAGGGTATAAAAATATCTTGTAACCGGAAAAAGGAAATGTATCTGACAGCAAGAAAGAGTAGTGACCCAGAAACTATCAAAAATTATAAAAAACTACTCTGTTATATTAAGAAAAGTTATTAAAAAATCCAGGAGTATGTGTATCATGTCTGAAATCAGCAACTCTGATAATAAAATTAAAACAATTTGGAATATTATTAAAAGAGAAGCAGGTCAACCAAGAGCAGAGGAAGACAGTATTACCATCAAATTGAATGAAAACTTTATGAACAAAAAGTCAGAAGTTGAAAATATTTTTAATAATCATTTTCTAAATGTTGTGGACATAGTAGGATCCAGGTGTTCATTAGAAGATGCTAGGCTGTTAATGGAAGAGGCCATACCTACGCAATTTGATACAATTGAAATCTCACCAACTTCTCCCTCTGAAATTAGGAAAATAATAAACTTGCTTAAAAGCAAAAACTCACATGGAATTGATGGCATTTGCAGCAAAATACTAAAAGCTTGTTCTCAACAGATAAGTAAGATTCTCAGCCACCTGTGTAATAGCTCTCTGGAACAGGGCATTTTCCCTGATAGACTGAAATATGCTATTGTTATACCTTTGCATAAAAAGGGGGATAGATCTGATGTCAACAATTACCGTCCAATCTCCCTTCTAACAGCTTTATCCAAAATTTTTGAGAAAGTAATTTATTCAAGAGTAGCTTCACATATCTGTAAAAATGAAGTACTAACAAAATGTCAGTTTGGTTTCCAGAAAGGTTTTTCAACAGAAAATGCCATATATGCTTTCAGCAGTCAAATTTTGAATGATCTGAATAACCAAACACCTCCCATTGGGATTTTTTGTGATCTCTCAAAGGCTTTTGATTGTGCAAATCATGAAATTCTGCTAGACAAGCTCAAGTATTGTGGCATGAGTGGGACAGTGCACAAATGGTTTAATTTGTACCTAACTGGAAGAGTGCAGAAAGTTGAAATAAGTAGTTCTCGTAACATGCAAAGATCAGCACATTCCTCAAACTGGGGAACTATCAAGAATGGGGTTCCACAAGGGTCAGTCTTGGGTCCTTTGTTGTTCTTATTATATACACTCCTGGAAATTGAAATAAGGACACCGTGAATTAATTGTCCCAGGAAGGGGAAACTTTATTGACACATTCCTGGGGTCAGATACATCACATGATCACACTGACAGAACCACAGGCACATAGACACAGGCAACAGAGCATGCACAATGTCGGCACTAGTACAGTGTATATCCACCTTTCGCAGCAATGCAGGCTGCTATTCTCCCATGGAAACGATCGTAGAGATGCTGGATGTAGTCCTGTGGAACGGCTTGCCATGCCATTTCCACCTGGCACCTCAGTTGGACCAGCGTTCGTGCTGGATGTGCAGACCGCGTGAGACGACGCTTCATCCAGTCCCAAACATGCTCAATGGGGGACAGATCCGGAGATCTTGCTGGCCAGGGTAGTTGACTTACACCTTCTAGAGCACGTTGGGTGGCACGGGATACATGCGGACGTGCATTGTCCTGTTGGAACAGCAAGTTCCCTTGCCGGTCTAGGAATGGTAGAACGATGGGTTCGATGACGGTTTGGATGTACCGTGCACTATTCAGTGTCCCCTCGACGATCACCAGTGGTGTACGGCCAGTGTAGGAGATCACTCCCCACACCCATGATGCCGGGTGTTGGCCCTGTGTGCCTCAGTCGTATGCAGTCCTGATTGTGGCGCTCACCTGCACGGCGCCAAACACGCATACGACCATCAGTGGCACCAAGGCAGAAGCGACTCTCATTGCTGAAGACGACACGTCTCCATTCGTCCCTCCATTCACGCCTGTCGCGACACCACTGGAGGCGGGCTGCACGATGTTGGGGCGTGAGCGGAAGACGGCCTAACGGTGTGCGGGACCGTAGCCCAGCTTCATGGAGACAGTTGCGAATGGTCCTCGCCGATACCCCAGGAGCAACAGTGTCCCTAATTTGCTGGGAAGTGGCGGTGCGGTCCCCTACGGCACTGCGTAGGATCCTACGGTCTTGGCGTGCATCCGTGCGTCGCTGCGGTCCGGTCCCAGGTCGACGGGCACGTGCACCTTCCGCCGACCACTGGCGACAACATCGATGTACTGTGGAGACCTCACGCCCCACGTGTTGAGCAATTCAGCGGTACGTCCACCCGGCCTCCCGCATGCCCACTATACGCCCTCGCTCAAAGTCCGTCAACTGCACATACGGTTCACGTCCATGCTGTCGCGGCATGCTACCAGTGTTAAAGACTGCGATGGAGCTCCGTATGCCACGGCAAACTGGCTGACACTGACGGCGGCGGTGCACAAATGCTGCGCAGCTAGCGCCATTCGACGGCCAATACCGCGGTTCCTGGTGTGTCCACTGTGCCGTGCGTGTGATCATTGCTTGTACAGCCCTCTCGCAGTGTCCGGAGCAAGTATGGTGGGTCTGACACACCGGTGTCAATGTGTTCTTTTTTCCATTTCCAGGAGTGTATTAATGACTTGCCATTCTATATTCATGAAGAGGCAAAGTTAGTTCTCTTTGCTGATGATACAAGTATAGTAATCACACCTGAGAAACAAGAATTAACTGATGAAATTGTCAATACTGTCTTTCAGAAAATTACTAAGTGGTTCCTTGTAAACGGACTCTCACTGAATTTTGATAAGACACAGTACATACAGTTCCGTACAGTGAATGGTATGACGCCATTAATAAATATAGACCTTAATCAGAAGCATATAGCTAAGGTAGAATATTCCAAATTTTTAGGTATGTCCATTGATGAGAGATTAAATTGGAAGAAACACATTGATGATCTGCTGAAACGTTTGAGTTCAGCTACTTATGCAATAAGGGTCATTGCAAATTTTGGTGATAAACATCTTAGTAAATTAGCTTAGTACGCCTATTTTCACTCATTGCTTTCATATGGCATCATATTTTGGGGTAATTCATCACTGAGGAATAAAGAATTTATTGCACAGAAGCGTGTAATCAGAATAATAGCTGGAGTCCACCCAAGATCATCCTGCAGACATTTATTTAAGGATCTAGGGATATTCACACTAGCTTCTCAGTATATATACTCTCTTATGAAATTTGTTATTAACAACCAAACCCAATTCAAAAGTAATAGCAGTGTGCATAACTACAATACTAGGAGAAAGGACGATCTTCACTATTCAAGATTAAATCTAACTTTGGCACAGAAAGGGGTGAATTATACTGGCACTAAAGTCTTTGGTCACTTACCAAATAGTATCAAAAGTCTGACAGATAACCAACAAGTATTTAAGAAGAAATTAAAAGAATTTCTGAATGACAACTCCTTCTACTCCATAGAGGAATTTTTAGATATAAATTAAGAAAAAAAAATATTAAAAAAGTAAAAAAAACACCAAAAAAGTTGTTATATTAACTTAAGTATGTTGTTAAATTAACCTAATTATGTCATGTATTGGAAAATTCGACTCGTTCCACATCATTACGAAATATCGTATTCATGATCCATGGAACTAGTATTAATCTAATCTAATCTAATCATCTAGACATACTTGTAAGGCATCACAATAAAAGATGGTCACAGACAGGAGTGTCTTAGGATGGGCAGCAAATGATATTTAACCCTGAGAATCACAATGACAGTGGGTTTATACACAGATTAGAGTGAGATGGGAAATGGGTAATACTGCTGCAGCAAGAGGCCACAGGGCAGGGCCAAGTGACATAAAACACTGTTGTTACTAGACATAATAGGAAGGGCAGTGATGTTTAGCTTTCAGAGGAAAACTGTTGCTATCAACCTTGGATTTTGAAAGTTACTTTAAAGGCCAGAAATTTCCTGACATACACTGTAGGAGGAGGAAAACAAGCTAAACATGATTGTTTAGAGGCATCAGGGAGGTGTAGAGGTGGTCAAATTGGCCAAATCCAATGCCGGTGGATTTGTGGACTGACTATAGGAAGGGAAAAACAGAACCCTCCCGCAGTCCTTTTTGTACTTAAGACAGTTCTCAGTCAGACCACTGGGATGCCAAATCCATGTCTCTCATTGGCAGCTTTGGATAAGCACCAAAATGTCTGTTTTCCTCACTTGGAGTGCTGCTCTCACAGTTTGTACTTATAGTGCTGCTAGTGTTTGTACTTTCCTTAGCTCTCACCCCAAGGACTCAGATACTGATATCTGTCATGCAGCCAGTTGCTTCCCTTGCGTCTTCTAATGTTTATAATTACCCCTCAGTCTAGTAATTAGTCTGATTGCACTTAAATGCCATTAATCAGTCTCCTGAGTTCCTTGAATCTCTTGCTGTGAGCATCCTATTGAGTCCCAAAATCCACCAGATATGAGAAATCACCCCACTTTCATTGGAAGTTTGTCTTTCTGCATTTGCTCCCAACAGCTTGTAAATTGCAGACCGACCTATAGCTCCATCTTCCCTCTGTCTTATGTTAGGACTCAACAGTATAATGAGACCGATATGTTTCACAAGAAGGATATTTTCTGAATCTGTCTATGGGTTGATAGAGCATTTTTATGGAGGTAAATTTTTATGTTCAAACACAGTATATGTTCCAAAATCCTATTGCAAATTAATGGCAGTGATATGGGTCTATAATTCAGTGGATTATTTCTACTTCCTTTCCTGAGTTTTGGTGCAACCTGTGCAACTGTCCGGTCTTGAGGTATGGATCTTTCGTCGAGTGAATGATTCCATATGACTGCTAAGTATGGTCCTATTATATCAGCATATTCTGAAAGGAATCTGATTGGTATACAATCTGGACTGGAAGACTTACCTTTGTTAAGTGATTGATTGATTGACTGATTAATTGATTGAGGGTAGTTATGGAACTAAACGGTGAGGTCATGAGTCCTGCGATTCCAAAGTTACTCGCCGAAGAGAAGGGGTCCACTAAAAATGGACTTATCCAGTCGGAGGAGTCAAACTATAAAATGAGGAAGGTAAAACACACACAGTAGAAGGCATAAAAGAGTGGACCAAATATGTAAACTGGAAAAACAGAGGGGTAAAAGAGCAGTCTTTCCACTCAGAATGGTCATTGGTCCCAGACCAAGAAAACGTGAAGAGTGGCCCCAACCACAGTCACCCTACCCCTGCTCCAGAAGTAAAGCAAAACCTTATATCTGAGAATAAAAGCAACTTTCATGAAGGAAACTGAGGACCGATTCAACCATCTGTGAATCATCTGCCAATATTAAAATTAAGTAATTAGGAAGACTATACTTAGTACAAAGGGCCAAAATAAGGGGACTTTCCAGCTATATATGGGATATGATCAGTCTGGCTCCACAGCCACATTCTGGGGATGGTTCGTTACGCAAGAGGAGACAGTGGGTGAACCTGGCATGACCAATATGTAGACTGCATAAGACAATGGACTCCTTCCGAGTGGAGTGGAAAGAAGAGAGCCAAACTGCAGTGCACTCCTATTGTGTAAGTTTATTACTGAGAGCAATAGTGCACCAGACGTCATTCCACTTTTGGGCACAGAGAGATTTGATGTAGAGCCAGATAACTGCAGCTGGAATCATGAGAGGGAATGGGGGGGAGGTATCTGCTTCTCTAGCCAAACCGTCAGCCAGTTCATTCCCTGGGATGCCCACGTGACTTAGGACCCAAAGAAAGACAACTGATCAGGTGGCATGTCCAATGGCAGAGAGGAGGGCATGGATAGCAGAGACCAAATGTGATGGGAGTAGCGTCAGTAGGTACATATTAAAACACTGTGGAGGGAGGCTTGAGTACCAAATGAAGGTCCCTGTTACTGGCTAGTGGCTCTGTTGTGAACACACTACAGAGTGCCAGCAATAAATGATGTTCTAACCCAGTGTGAGACATGAAAGCATATCCCACCTTATCTACCATCTTAGAACCATCAGTGTAGAAGATGGTAGCGCCCTGCAACTCTGCAAGGATGGAACGTACAAAACGCCAGAAGACCATAGGAGCGAAAGAGACCTTGTGACCCTGGAATATGCAGTCCTAACCTATGGTCTAGGCACTCTCCAAGGAGGGCAGGGGGAGGAAATACTTGGGGCACAGTCCAGTGAGTGGAGATGGATATCCCAACACACTGAAGTGAGGTGCATTCCAACTGACAGTTTCACCCATTGGTGGTTATCAGGAGGGAGGCATCCCTTGTTTACAAAGAGGACAGGGTACACGGGATGATCAGGGAATCAGCAAATGGTGATAGTGTAAGAAACCAGGAGTTGGCTTCATTGTATTTGTAGAGGGGGAATCCCCACTTCTGCAAGGAGACTATAAATGGGACTAGTGTGAAAGGCACCAATACCCAGACACACCCCACAATGGTGAACAGGATCAAGTATTTTCAGTGTGGAAGGAACTGCAGGGGCCATAAACCTAACTACTATAATCTAGTCTGGACAAGACCAGAGCACGGCAAAGATGGAGAAGAGTTGCATGGTCTGCACCCCAAGATGTGTGGGCCACGAGGCAGAAAGCATTAAGCTTCTGCATGCATGTACTCTTCAGGTGGTGAACATGGGGCAGCCATGTCAGCTTTTTATCAGAAATCAGGCCCAAGAAACAGGACTGTGCAACATGTAGGAGCTGGTCACCTAAGTAAGTTCTGGATGGAGGTGTACTATGGGTCAATGACAAAAATGTGTAACCTGCATTTTGGAGGGAGAAAACTGGAAGCCATGGGAGACAGCCCATGCAGAGCCCCATCAAATGGTGCCTTGGAGCCAGTACTCAGCAGATGCTACTGAGTGGCAGCTGCACAAGATGCAAAAATTGTCGACACACAACGCCGGGGTAACCAGAGGCCCAACAGAGGTTACAAGCCCATTCATGGCTTAAACAGAACCCTGTGGAATATCATTCTCCTGAATCTGAGGGTTGCTGAAGGAAGTGCCAACTCGAACCCAGAAGATCCCGTGGGATAAAAACTTGTGGGTAAAAATCAGGAGGGGCCGTGAAAGCCCTAGTCATGGAGGGTAACTAAAATGTGATGGCATCAAGCCATGTCGTATGCCTTATGTAGGTTGAAGAAGACCACGACAAGGTGCCAGCGGTTAGTAAAAGCCTGTCAGATTGCTGTTTCCAATCTGAATAAATCGTCAGTTTGAGATCATCCTTCCTGGAAGCCACACTGATACAGGGACAAAAGACCCCGTAATGTGAGTACACAACATAATCGGAAGCTAACCACCCTCTCAAGCAGTTTACAAAGTACGTTTGTCAGGGTAATTGGGCAGTAGCTATCAAGAGATGTAGGGTTATTTCTGGTCTTAAGAATGGGGACAACTATACTGTCTTGCCATTGTGAGGGGAAGGCACCCGTGAACCAAATGCACCCTGAGTAGACATTGCCTTTGGGTAATGTCCAAGTGTTGGATCATCTGGTTCTGGATGGAATCCAAGCCTGGTGCTGTATCATGTGAAGAGGTAAGAGCCTGCAAGAATTCTCATTCAGTGAAGGGTTCAACCTGCAGTTTCTACGGGAGAAAGGTAGCCGGATAGGAAGAGAACACCGATGCTGTCGCAGTGTGTTGTGAGGTGTTCTGCAAGGACCAGTGCATCAGTACACAGGGCACCTTGGAGGATAAGACCTTGGACAGTTGACTGCCACTGGGAGCCCAGAAGACTACGGAGCTAGGAGCAAACCTGCAGTGAAAAGGCACACGTGCCCAGGGAGGAAATGAAGTGCTCCCAGCATTCCTTTTTACTCTGCTTAATAAGGTACTGAGCTTTAGCATGGAGATGCTTAAATGTGATGATGTTGGTCTGTGAAGGGTGTCATTTAAATCTCTGGAGCACCCGTTGGTGGTCCTGGACAGCAACTGCTAAATCCTTCATCCACCAAGGTACTGGTTGATGATGAGAGGGACCTCTGAATCGGGAGAAAGCAGTGCCAGCAACATGAAGAATAGTGACAGAAATGCCCTGCATGACCACATCAATGCAATTAGAGAGAGAGGTGTCAAAGTGCACAGCAGACATATATAAAAGCCAATTGGCCTTGTGGAATGCCCAACACGGGTGCCTGTCTACCCATTGGTGGCAGGGGAATGATAGAATCACTGGAAAACTGTCACAAAGATCGTCATGGGGTGACAAATTTATGGAAGCCATGAGAGTAGGAGAGGAGATTGTGAGATAAATAGCAATAAAGTTACCATGAGTTGTGCTGAAGTGGGTAGGGGAATCGTCATTGAGGAAACACAATTCAAAGTCTTTAATAAGCCGGTCAATTAGAAGATCCCTACCTATCAAAGTGGCACTCCCCCACAGGGGGTGGTGTGCATTGAAGTCCCTGAGGAGAAAATTAGGGGTGGGAATTGCTGTATTAAGGTAGACAGTTCAACATAAGGAAGTGGACAATGTGGAGGAAGGTAGACATTGCAAATGGTGATTGATGGAGTCGTTTGCACTCTCCAGGGGGATTCAGTCACCAATGACATCAGCATGAACCAAAATGCAGACCCCTCCAGATGCTACCCTGGGGCCAGCTCAGTTCTGACAGAACACCCAATAACCACGTAATGTGGGAGAGTGGTCATCAGAGAAGTGCGTTTCTTGAAGACAGAATGCAGAACATAAGGAAGCAAGGCATTGTATTTCTGGAAGGTGATGACAATATCTGTTGCAATTCCACTGGATTATAGTGTGGCGAGAGTCCAGGTTAGACATAAAGAAGCTGAGGGGAGGTCATGTCACTCGGTAGTGGTTGTCACTGACAAGAATGGGGTGACATCCATAAATAAGATGTTGGACTCAAGTTGCGAGGGGGGAGATGGCATCTTGTGATGTTTACCTGCTCTACTTCTTTGTTGATAGTCCTTGGTGTCAAACGTACTGTATTGTTATACTGCCTGAAAAATGGGGGGGGGGGGGGGGGGTAGAAGTTCAACACTGACTGCTGTAAAGCATGTAGCCAACAGTTGCACAGTAGCTTTTCACAGTTCTTTACTTTCACTGTTCACAACCCCACAATATTACACAGTTATATGGCCAGTTAATAGTTTGTAAGCAAATGTCAACATATTGCTACAATAGTTTACTGTTGAGCATCTATGAGCAGTAGAAACCTAACCACACAGTTCTTGCAGAATAATACGGTACATGCGACTCTATTGAACAGACACTGTCATTGTAACACACAGCCCATTTGTGTTACACTAATTCCGCTGTTCAGTTGATGAATTGTTGTTACTCTAAACTAATACAGGCTTCTCACCTGAAAATCGGCCATTGACTAACTGTCTCAGGACCAAAAATCACACCTTTACATATCCTCACAATAGTAGGCACTAAAACTATACATTGTTTGATGTTTAAGTTACAGAAATTACAATTAAAACATAGCTCATTCAATTAATACATTGAAAAATTGGTTCTTTTTAACAGTTTCTTCTACCACAAAGGTTAGGCTGAATTGTTTGTTTAAATAATGAAATTAACAGATATAGTTATAAAAACAATACTTTTGACAAACCTGGTAATTATTTTGGAATTAATTAAGGGCTGGCTTTGCTAATATGTTTTCAAATGGAGCCAAATATATACTTTAAGAATCCTAGTAGTTCTTTTTCCAAATGTTTATAATTAGTACAGAGTTTATATTTGTTTATAAGTTAACAACAGAATCTAAGTCAAGAAACAATTACTGACTTCACCCTATAACGAAATATGTTAACTAGAAATAGTCAAAATAAATTATGAAATTGATTACCAACACGAAGCTAAGCACAAAATTAGACCTGGTGTTAAGTTTCTTAATACTGAGAGCCAACCTTTCTCTTTTATGGAAATGCAGATTATACTCCTTAATGGTAATTAGTCATAAATGAGAAAATGAATTTAAGGACACAGATGGCAAAACAAGAGAAGAAGTAAAGAGATCCCAGCTTGCTTCATCGTAACCTCCAGGGCCACCAGGGGAGCCTTGTCCTGGGACATATGTTTCCTCTTCTTCTCTTTTGGAGGTGGAGGAGGGCAGGGCACTGTGGGGTGCACAAATTGTACATCTCGTAGCCAAGGTGTGGTAGTAGGCTTCCAGCCTGAGAACATTGAGGGGAGGGGTCATAGTGGAAGGGGGAGCCCCATCACTGGCAGGTGCCAAAGAAGGGGCGCACTTCTTTGGCTGGGAAGGGGGGGCATATCCTGGAGGAGAGGGTGTGGAAACTGCAGGGAAGAGGGAGGAGAGAGGGAGATGGGGCTGGGGTAAGGAAGAGGAAGGAGGGGGAAAGGATGTAACAGAGGCAAAAGTTGAGGAAAGTGACATTGGATGACATCTGTCATATTTTTGGTGAGCCCGAGCATAAGTTAAGCAATCCAGGGCTTGTACTCTTGGATCTTCTTTTTTCTCTTGTAAGCTGGGCAATCTGTGGAGCAAGGAAAGTGGCAGTCATGACAATTGACACATACAGCTGGTAGAACACGGGGGCTTCGCTCATGGAGTAGATTTCCACAGTCACCACACCTGTCATACAGCAGGAAGACATATGCCAAAAACGCAAGCACTGAAAGCACCTCATTGGTTTTGGAATGTACAGCTTTACATCACATTTGTAGCACACAACCTTCACATTCTCTGGGAGGGTATCTCCCTCAAAAGCCAGAATGAAGGTGCCAGTATCAGTGAGGTTGTCTTTATGACCCTTCTGCATGCACTGAACAAAATGAAAGCAATGTCACCCCATATTAGCATGAAGTTCCTCATCAGTATGCAGGATGAGGTCCATATGAAGAATCACTCCTTGGATCATATTCAGAGACTGATGAGGGGTTACAAACACTGGCCATTGCCAAGATAACCACTAGCATGAAGAGCTGCAGACTGTGTGGCAGAAGTTTTGATCAACAGGGAGCCCAACTGCATCTTACTAAGGGACTCCACTTCACCAAACTTGTCCCCAATATTCTCCACAAAAAACAATGGCTTTGTAGCAGTGCCCCACCAAGAACCATGGATCTTGCCGTTGGTGGGGAGGCCTGCATGCCTCAGCGATACAGATAGCCGTGCCGTAGGTGCAACCACAATGGAGGGGTATCTGTTGAGAGGCCAGACAAACGTGTGGTTCCTGAAGAGGGGCAGCAGCCTTTTCAGTAGTTGCAGGGGCAACAGTCTGGATGATTGACTGATCTGGCCTTGTTAACAATAACCAAAACGACCTTGCTGTTCTGGTACTGCGAACGGCTGAAAGCAAGGGGAAACTACAGCCGTAATTTTTCCCGAGGGCATGCAGCTTTACTGTATGGTTAAATGATGATGGCGTCCACTTGGGTAAAATATTCCGGAGGTAAAATAGTCCCCCATTTGGATCTCTGGGCGGGGACTACTCAGGAGGACGTTTTATTATCAGGAGAAAGAAAACTGGCGTTCTATGGATCGGAGCGTGGAATGTCAGATCCATTAATCGAGCTGGTAAGTTAGAAAATTTAAAAAGGGAAATGGATAGGTTAAAGTTAGATATAGTAGGAATTAGTGAAGTTTGCTGACAGGAGGAACAAGACTTTTGGTCAGGCGAATACAGGGTTATAAATACAAAATCAAATAGGGGTAATGCAGGAGTCAGTTTAATAATGAATAAAAAAATAGGAGTGCAGGTAAGCTACTACAAACAGCATAGTGAATGCATTATTGTGGCCAAGATAGACACGAAGCCCACGCCTACTACAGTAGTACAAGTTTATATGCCAACTAGCTCTGCAGATGAAGAAGAAATTGATGAAATGTATGATGAAATAAAAGAAATTATTCAGATAGTGAAAGGAGACGAAAATTTAATAGTCATGGGTGACTGGAATTCAGTAGTAGGAAAAGGGAGAGAAGGAAACGTAGTAGGTGAATATGGATTGGGGCTAAGAAATGAAAGAGGAAGCTGTCTGATAGAATTTTGCACAGAGCGCAACTTAATCATAGCTCTAACACTTGGTTCAAGAATCATAAAAGAAGGTTGTATAAATGGAAGAAGCCTGGAGTTACTGACAGGTTTCAGATAGACTATATAATGGTAAGACAGAGATTTACAAAACAGGTTTTAAATTGTAAGACATTTCCAGGGGCAGATGTGGACTCTGACCACAATCTATTGGTTATGAACTGTAGATTAAAACAGAAGAAACTGCAAAAAGGTGGGAATTTAAGGAGATGGACCTGGATAAACTGAAAAAATCAGAGGTTGTACAGAGTTTCAGGGAGAGCATAAGGGAACAATTGACAGGAACGGGGGAAAGAAATACAGTAGAAGAAGAATGGGTAGCTTTGAGAGATGAAGTAATGAAGGCAGAAGAGGATCTAGAAGGTAAAAAGATGAGGGCTAGTAGAAATCCTTGGGTTACAGAAGAAATATTGAATTTAAGGCCCCAGGAGTAGACAATATTCCATTAGAACTACTGATAGCCTTGGGAGAACCAGTTCTGACAAAACTCTACCATCTGGTGAGCAAGATGTATGAGACAGGCGAAATACCCTCAGACTTCAAGAAGAATGTAATAATTCCAACCCCAAAGAAAGCAAGTGCTGACAGATGTGAAAATTACCGAACAATCAGTTTAATAAGTCACAGCTGCAAAATACTAACCAAATTCTTTACAGGCAAATGGAAAAACTGGTAGAAGCCGACCTCGAGGATGCTCAGTTTGGATTACGTATAAATATTGTAACACGTGAGCCAATACTGACCCTACAACTTATCTTAGAAGCTAGATTAAGGAAAGGCAAACCTACATTTCTAGCATTTGTAGACTTAGAGAAAGCTTTTGACAATGTTGACTGGAATACTCTCTTTCAAATTCTGAAGGTGGCAGGGGTAAAATACAGGGAGCGAAAGGCTATTTACAATTTGTACAGAAACCAGATGGCAGTTATAAGAGTCGAGGGAGCATGAAAGGGAAGCAGTGGTTGAGAAGGGAGTGAGACAGGGTTTTAGCCTCTCCCCGATGTTATTCAATCTGTATATTGAGCAAGCAGTGAAGGAAACAAGAGGAAAATTTGGAGTAGGTATTAAAATCCATGGAGAAGAAATAAAAACTTTGAGGTTCGCCGATGACATTGTAATTCTGTCAGAGACAGCAAAGGACTTAGAAGAGCAGTTGAACGGAATGGATAGTGTCTTGAAAGGAGGATATAAGATGAACATCAACAAAAGCAAAACAAGGATAATGGAATGTAGTCGAATTAAGTCGGGTGATGCTGAGGGAATTAGATTAGGAAATGAGACACTTAAAGTAGTAAAAGTGTTTTGCTATTTGGGGAGCAAAATAACTGATGATGGTCGAAGTAGAGAGGATATCAAATGTAGACTGGCAATGGCAAGGAAAGCGTTTCTGAAGAAGAGAAATTTGTTAACATCGAGTATAGATTTAAGTGTCAGGAAGTCGTTTCTGAAAGTATTTGTATGGAGCGTAGCCATGTATGGAAGTGAAACATGGGCAATAACTAGTTTGGACAAGAAGAGAATAGAAGCTTTTGAAATGTGGTGCTACAGAAGAATGCTGAAGTTTAGATGGGTATATCATATAACTAATGAGGAGGTATTGAATAGGATTGGGGAGAAGAGAAGTTTGTGGCACAACTTGACTAGAAGAAGGGATCAGTTGGTAGGACATATCCTGAGGCATCAAGGGATCACCAATTTAGTATTGGAGGGCAGCATGGGGGGTAAAAATCGTAGAGGGAGACCAAGAGATGAATACACTAAACAGATTCAGAAGAATGTAGGTTACAGTAGGTACTGGGAGATGAAGAAGCTTGCACAGGACAGAGTAGCATGGAGAGCTGCATAAAACCAGTGTCAGGACTGAAGACCACAACAACAACAACATTGTAGCAGTGAATGTGTCCCCATCCATCCTAGTACAGACAAGGTAACAGGGAAAGTGTTTCATCCCAAGACAGCGAGCCTGGCCTTTCTCCCAGGTTGTATCCAGAGAAGGGAAGGCTGGTAGGTCAGAGGAAGCAGCATTCAGTGATAATTGATCATTAGAAGAGACAGCCATTTGAGAATGGCCAGATTTTTGCAGCTTGATACACTTCATGTGCCAAGCATCCACCCTAATACCACCCACTCCAGTCACAGGCGCTCCCCATGGATGCCACCCAGCCACGCCAAGGGCCGCCTGGCACAGAGGCCATTGTTGGGAATTCTGATGCTCCAGGAAGATAAGCACCACTCCTTGGCATATATGCGGAAGGAACAGCTCAGGTATCAGTAGTGTGATCCCTGTGTTGTCAGGGGGCTCTCAGCCAGATGGGTACATAACAGCCCCACCACAAAGACTGGCTACATGTGCTGGTGACCTAGCTGGGTGGAGGGGAGCTATGGCAGGGAAGGAAGAGGGGAAGGAATGGGGGAGAGGAATCCATGGTGTGGATGCTAGGGAGGGAGTTTTTCCCCAAATGGCTCACACTAAAAACAGAAAATTTAGAAGTGAAGGTCAAACCTCAAGTGGGGACCTAAATGCCAAAAATGATGAAAGAGAACAGGCATGAGGAAAAAATTGTAAGCAATACATGGTAGTAGGTGGACAGCCCAGTCAACATAAATCAGAACTCCAAGAGAGGGGAAGGAGGGGGTAGTGGGAAAGAGCAACAATACAGAGGGACGGGCACGGTGAAGGAAAGGCAAGCAGGGAGGGAAGAATGGGCTGCAATTGCTTGAGGTCCCATGTGTGCCACACATGAACTCACAAAAGAACCATGAGCCCCATTGGGGGTTTATTAATTAATTTAAGTCACTTTGCTACATTGAGGATATCTACGTCTAAGTTACTCATGTTTGCATATGTGCTTGATTCAAATTCTTTAATATTTACTTCATGTTATTTGGTGAAGGAATTTTGGGAAGCTGCTTTTATAACTCAGCTTTAGTGGCATCGTCATTGGTAAAATTACCACTGGTCTCATGCAGGAAAGGTATTGACTGTGTTACCACTGGTGTACTTTACGTATGAACAGAATATCTCGATTTTCTGCCAGATTTTGAGACAAAGTTTCAGCATGGAAATTATTAAAAGTGTCTCACATTGAAATATGTACCAGATATCAAGTTTCCACAAAACAATGAAAATATTGGAGATTTTGCATTATTTTATATCTGGCATGTTTTATTCATTGCTTCTGCAAGAATGTTCTTACCAGTTTTGTGTATGACAGCAGATCAGTTTCATCACATACTAATTTATTTGGTCCAAGTGCCTCAATTGTTGTCAATGGTATTTATTTGAATTTAAGCCTTGTCTGGCCTATGCTTACATAGTTAGTTTGAGAGGAATGAATACAGGCTCTGAGGAAAACATCACATGAATTTTTAGCAGCTTTCTTAAATTGTTATAATTCCATCTGTTTTTGGTGCATTTGAATGTTGCAGTACTCATTCTCATTACACAACCTTGTGGTCATTAATCTCTGTATCTATATCTACATCTACATCAATACTCCAAAAGTCATCTTGCAGTGTGTAGCAAAGGGTACTTTGTGTACCACTCTCACTTTCCCCTTTCCTGTTTCAGTTGCAAACAGTTTGTGGGAAGAATGATTGCCGGTAAGCCTTCATGTGGGCTCAGACCTTCAGTTTCACCTTCATGGTTTTTTCACGTAATACATAGAAGGAAGCAATATATTTGTTGACTCATCAAGGAATGCACACTCTCAGAACTTTAACAATAATCCACACCATGATGCAGAACGCCTTTCTTGCAGCGTCTGCTACTGGAGTTGGTTGATCATCTCTGTGAAGCTTTTGTGCCTACTCAATGAACCTATAACAAGATGTGCTGCTCTTCTTTTAATATTCTCTATTTCCTCTACCACTTCAATGTGGTACAGATCCTGTACTGAGAAGCAATATTCAAGTATTGGTCAAACGAGTGTTTTGTAAGTCACTGCCTTTGTTGTTGAACTACATTTCCCGAAGATTCTTCCAGTGGATCTCAGTTTGGCACCTGCCATACTCATTAATTTTATGTGGGCATTCCACGTCAGATCCCTCTGTGCATATACTCCTTGATATTTTATGGAAGTAACTGCTGCTAGTTATTGTTCTGTGTTTGTGTAATCATACAATAAAGGGTCTTTTTGTCTATGTGTTTGTAATAAATATGTTACATTTGTTTATATTGAAGGTCAATTTCCACTCCCTGAATCAAGTGTTGATCCTCTGCAGGTCTTCCTCCATTTCTCTCCAATTTTTTTACATCGTGACTTCTCTGTGTACAACAGGATCACCCACAAAAAGCCTCATGGAAATTCCAACCTTATCTGTCTCGTGGATGGACAGAGCAAGCTGGGTTTCACATGATTGTTGTTTTTGGAACCTACGTTGTTTCCTAAAAAGGAGATTTCCAGCCTCCAGGTATGTCATAATACACAAGCAGAAAACATGTTCCAAAATTCTACAACTAAATAATGTCAGAAATATAGACATATGTTTTGTGTGTCCATTTGATGACCTTTCTTGAAAACAGGAATGTCCAGTCCTTCTTTCCAAACTTCAGGAACACTTCACTCACTGAAAGACGTACAGTACGCTGCTGCTAGGGGGAGGTCAAGTTCTTCTGGATACTCTAAATAGAATCATACTGGCATCCTGTCAGGTCCAGTGGCCTCCCCATTCTTAAGTGATTTCAGTTGCTTTTATATCCCATGGTAGCCTATTTTGATATGTAATTTTGTCATAAACAAAGATTTAATGAAGGAACTACAGTGCAATACTCAGTGAAACAATTTTGGAAAAAGATGTATAATATTTTGGTCTTTTCTGTGTCTTCCTCAGTTTCAGTGCCATTATGGTCACAGAGTGTGTGGACAGATGGCTTTGATCTATTTACTCATTTAATAAAAGACTGGAACTCCTTACGATTTTCTGTCAAGTCGGTAGATAGAATTATAATTTCATATCCATTGAATGCTTCACACATTGTTCTCCTTAGGCTAATTTTAGCTTCGTTAAATTTTTATTTGTCTGTGAAGCTTTGGCTATGTCTAAATTTGCAGTGAAGCTCTCTCTGATTTTGTAGCAGTTTTCTGTCATGGCCGTTAAGCTATGGTGGGTCTTTTCCATCCCCTTATAACCTTGTTTGGCATACACCTGTCTCAAGTGTATTGTACAATGCACTTGAACTTTGACCATTGATACTCAGTGTTGTTAGTGCTGGAGATGAAATGTTTGTATTGACTGCTCAGGTAATCAGAAATGTGTTCCTTGTCACACTTGCTAAGCAGAACGATTTCCTACCTTTCTTTTTATTCCTATTTACAGCTGTATTCAGTGATGCTGTAATGGTTTTATGATCACTGAATTCCTGTTCTATGCAACTAACTGAGTCAAAAAGTTTGGATCTGTATGTCAGCAGCAGATGTAAGATGTTATCTTTATGAGTCAGTTCTCTTGTCTATAGCTGGTAAGTTAAAATCTCAACCTAAAACTGTTGCATGACCAGAAAATGTATGCAAAGTATTCTCCATGTCTCCCCTCAACTCTTCCACTATTACTGCTGCTGAGACAGGAAGTCTGTAAAAGCATCCGATGACCATGTTTGATCCACCTCTAACACTTGTCTTTGCCCAAATTATTTCACATTTGGAATCTGTACTAATCTCACTAGATATTATCATTTTGTATGTCTATAAACACATCTCCACCAACAGCATTCACCTTATCTTTGCGATACACATTCCTGTCAGAATATATAAATTCATTGCTATTGACATCTGGTTTCAGACAGTGTTCTGTCCCTTGTACTATCTCGGCATTGTTACGGCTTATGTGTGAGATTTGTTCTGGGACCTTTCCACAGATGCTCCTGCATGTAACTGATACTATATTTACATTTTATGTCTCTGATCTGATATGATAAATACTACTATTTCTGGGCTTCGAAGGCATCTTATTAAGTCTGTGGAGGGATTTCTCTATTCCAAAAAACCCACACATGCACATCACGTGTCCTCTGCTATCTTAGTAGCCACATCCTGTGTGTAGTGCACGCCTGACTTATTAAGAGGAATCCTACAATTCTACACCCGGTGTGGAGGTCAAGAAATTTGCACCCAGTACCATCGCAGAAACATCAGAGCTTCTGGTTTAGATCTTCCACTATGCTACACACCAGAGGACCACAATCTGTTCTCGGAATGATGCTGTAAAATGATAGCTGTGCTTCCACCCCCACAGTCAAGGCTGTCTTCACCATCATCCATCATGATGTTCCCTATTTGCTTAGGATTATTTGTTTTTAGGAGGTCGTGTACATTATCACAACCATTTAAACTTTGAGTGGGCTCCTGAACTAATTACTCAAAATAATTTTTTGAGAAAGCATTTAGCACAATTTTGGATGGTGTTTTACGCATACCAAAGACTTTAAACATGAGTTTTCACCAACATATTAAAGGTAGATTGATGTTACCATCAACTATAATTGTATGAGTAGGATATCTATTTAAATGAGACTCAAGTTTTCTTTGAATCTTTCAGGGATTATGCCATCTAAAGAAACCAGTTATTAATGTATTCTGTTTGTCAAGTACAATCTTTACCTATGCTAACTCACAGGAACTACCTACTTAAAGTTCATTACAAGATAAACTACTTCCAATAGCAAATGAACGTGGCAGCACCAACTGTATTTAATCCTCAAACAACTTACAGGTATTCAGCCAGGTAATATTTTGAGTGAGCGCCGATATTTTGGTGGGAGTACATCCTGCCATTTTCAAGGCAAACTGCAATGGTCAGGCGATGTACAGGCAAATTTAAAACCTCAGTTCTTAGACTGATGCAGGAAAGTAACACACACTGAACACTAGTGCCACCGAAGATGACCAGAGACAGAGATATCGATAGTGAGACTACGAACTAGGAGGCGAGGTAACATTGACTCTGTCCCTCTGTTTTTTGACAAGGGAGAGAGCAGGAATCCAAACAGAGTTTAAACAAAAACCTCCATCCCTGTTCACAAGGTTGCTCGCTAATTTAATCTCAACTGCTTCCTTAATAGCACTGCCCCAATAGCTGGACGTGCATGCCAATATCTTGGTGTTGTTATATAGCATGGGGTGATCAGTATCCAAGCAATGTTCGGCAATAGCAGATCTACTTGGCTGCCGTAATCGTGTGTGCCATTTATGCTCAGTACATCAGTCCTCCATGGTCCTGATAGTTTGACCAATATATGCCATGCCACAGCTACAAGGAATGCGATATACACCCGCCTTACACAAACCAAGATCATCCTGAACAGAACCCAAAAGCACTTTAATTTTAGATGAAAGTCGGAAAACACATTTCACATCGTATTTCGATAAAATACAACTGATCTTGTTGGAAGTGCTTCCTATGTAATGTAAAAAGGCAGTAGACTTAGGTGTCGACTCAGAATTATCATCAATCAGCCAATGCACAGTTGGTCGATAGCACAACGCACGTTCAATCTGTATATCACTATAGCCATTTTGATGAAACGTAACTTCAAGATGGGACAGCTCAGCTGGCAAAGTCTCAGCATCGGAAACGACATGTGCCCTATGTACCAAGGTACAAAGTACCCCTTCATGCTGAGCTGGATGGTGACACTATTAGCCTGTAAATACAAGTCAGTGTGAGTACGCTTCCTGTAAATTAGGAGAATTAATATGGTGCACAACCTTGGCAAATGTTGGGACATGATTTTCATCACGACACCTCAATAAAAACGACAAAGCACATTGCAGTCTAACTTGACAGTTATGAAGTTTAGCCAATTCTCCTGCCACCAATTGCATTAAGGAACATGCTGGCTTGGCTCTTGTTCATGAAAGGATTCGTTTTACTCATTGATGTTTGGATTCTGTTTCCAAAGATTTGTTTTGTTTCCATTTAATGGTTGCTTTGAAATTGTCTGATTGCACTTGGGACTGGTGCCTCATGGACTCAAGCCAACTGAGAATACAATTCTGTTACTGCCCGGCATTTGGCCAAGTTTGAACGTTTTCATGGCTCGGAGTCTGATGTTATATCTCAAAGTTCTGTGATAAATCTCACAGAGAAATCTCTTGATGGCACAGCCTTATCTGTGCTTGGGAAGGGTTTAAATTTTGCACCCACACTGAAGGGTTTGCCGGTAGTTGATTTTATTAGTTCAATTGAACAGGCAGTTTGCAAACTACATCCTGACACTGCAGAGAAGGTTAGGAGGGAGGCCTGCCGTGTGTTCACTAGGGTTCGTCCACCCAAAAGTAATGTAACAGCAGCGTAGAGGGCTGCTTTACACTCTCTCAAAGTTGATCCTGATATTATTATTTTACCTGCAGGTAAGGGCAATGCCACCATTGTTTTAAACAAACAGGATTATCGACAAAAGATGCAACATTTACTATCCGACTCAGCGTATCGCAGAATCAATGCAGACCCCACAAAAAGTGTTGAGAGAAAGACCAACAACATCCTGAAGAAAAGTGGTTTGTCTCAGAACACTATCAAGAGTCTTAACATCTATAGTGCATTTCCCCCTAGGATATACGGCCTTCTGAAGATATACAAGGAAGGGGTTCCTTTCTGTCCTATAGTGAGTAATATTGGCGCTCCAACATATCGTGTAGCCAAGCATCTTTCTTCTCTGTTGCGTCCACAAGTTGGTCGATGTGAACATCATATCAGGAACTCAGCTGATTTTTTACGTCATTTGGAGGGGCTGCAGTTGAATGACTCTGATATTTTAGTAAGTTTCGATGTGGTCTCTGTCTTCACTCATGTTCCTCTGTCCGATTTGTTGTGGTTAATTGAGGTTAGGTTTGGTGCTGAATTAACTAATCTCTTTCGGTATGTGCTGACATTCAATTACTTTTTATTTAATGACCAGTATTACGAGCAGACAGATGGAGTTGCGATGGGTAGTTCGTTGTCTCCTGCGATTGCAAATTTGTTTACGGAAGACTTCAAGGAACGTGCATTGGAGTCGGCGCCTTTGAAACCTGCCCGTTTCTTCAGATATGTTGATGATACTTTTGTATGATTACCTCATGGTAGGGAGAATTTGAATGCCTTTCTAGAACATCTGAACTTGATCCACCCGAACATTCATTTTACGATGAACGTGAAAGACGATGGTTGCCTTCCGTTTCTTGATGTTTTGGTTAGGAGGAAGGATGATGGATCATTGGGACATGCAGTTTACAGGAAACGTACACACATCGACTTGTATTTACAGGCAAATAGTTGTCACCATCCGGTTCAGCGTGACGGGGTACTTCGTACCTTGGTATACAGGGCACATGTTGTTTCCGATGCTGATACTTTGCCAGCTGAGCTGTCCCATCTTGAAGTTACATTTTGTCAAAATGATTAGTGGCAGACAGATTGAACATGCATTGCGCTATCGACCAATGGTGCATCAGGTGATTGATGATAATTCTGAGTCGAAACCTAAGTCTACTGCTTTTTTGCCTCATGTAGGAAGCACTTCCAACAAGATCAGTCATATTTTATGCAAATATGATGTGAAATGTGTTTTCCAACCTACATCTAATATTAAAGTGCTTTTGGGTTCTGTTAAGGATGATCTTGGTTTGCGTGAGGCGGGTGTATATCGCATTCCTTGTAGCTGTGGCATGGCATATATTGTTCAAACTATCAGGACTGTGGAGGACCGATGTACTGAGCATGAATGGCACATACAATTACAGCAGCCAAGCAGATCTGCTATTGCCAAACATTGCTTGGATACTGGTCACCCCATGCTATATGACAACACTGAGATATTGGCATGCACGTCCAGCTATTGGGGCAGTGTTATTAAGGAAGCAGTTGAGATCAAATTAGCGAGAAACCATGTGAACAGGGATGGAGGTTTTTGTTTAAAATCTGTTTGGAATCCTGCTCTCTCCCTTGTCAAAAAACAGAGGGATGAGTCAATGTTACCTTACCTGCTAGTTCGTAATCTCATTATGATATCTCTGACTTTGGTCATCTTCGGTAGCACTAGTGTTCAGTGTGTATTATCCTTCCTGCTCTCAGTCTAAGAACCGAGGTTTTAAATTTGCTTGTACATTGCCTGTCCATTGCAGTTTGCCTTGAAAATGGCAGGGTGTACTCCCACCGAAATATCGGCGGTCGCTGAAAATATTACCTGGCTGAATATCCGTAAGTTGTTTGAAAATTGTACATACCAGGAGAAATTCAGATCCCACACTGTATTTAATCTATCCTTTCTGAACACCATTAGGTTCTTTGTAAAAATTTTGACTGAATTTAACTCCGGTTTTAGCTATAATGATTTGAGCTTCAGTGCTTTCTATTAGTGCTTGGAGCTCTGGTTAAGTCCAAACACAGCTATGACAATTTACAACTATAAAACTGATAGATCCTAGGTATACCCTCATTCTGTGCTAACACTCTTACCATTTAAAAACTGTATTATGACTGGTCATTGACTTAACATGGAGTTCTGCGCCAGTTTTGACTTTCCCCTTCTGTGCTTACTTGTCCAGCAATAAGACCCTCCTTACCTTAAACTTTTCTTCCTCCACTTAGCTTGCACATTGTGCCCTGCACAGTCAAACTGCTGCTGAATATTTTTGTCTGTTTGAATACTTCTTTACTCAGCCTCCAAAGCATTTAAGGTATTGGAGACAGCTGAGGCAACCAGACTTGCAACATCTCCTGGATCTTTTCACTTACTTGGAAAGGCTTGCTTGTAATTTCGTCTTCTCTAGTCCTAACATTACTACTGCAGCTCACAAAACTCCTAACTCTTCTCGTTATAGAGCCAAATCAGCTCTAAATTTCAAGATAAGTTGCTCTTTTCCAGTATCGTATAGCGGTAATGGTAATCACTGCATCTTCAGAAGAGACCTGCATCATTTCTCATGTTGATGGTATTACAACATGGCATATGTAAATCAGTCTGACGTTCCTCACTCTGATTGCCATTTCTGATGATTTTGCAGTAGTTTGCACACTGGTCCGTTATGACAGATAAGGTGTTCGTGTAAAAAACTCTTTTCAAAGAAAGGTAACATCTAAGGAAATGCTGAAATTAATTTTGACTAAACTGTTTGAAAATGAGACTTTTGTGACAATTGCATCCCGTAATTGAAATTTAGCTCAGAAGTTTAAATACATTGTGTAATATAATTTACTTGAGAAAGATAGCAAAATTATTAACAAAAAATAACTTCATTTACAAAAGAGAGATGAAAATTATTTACAATAGGTTACATTCACATGATCTGTAAGGGCAATTTAGTTGATCTTAGGTGTTGATTGACGAAGATTTTATGATAGATGCAAATGTTTACTGACAGAGAGACAGAGGTTCAGTTAATTCACCACTGATATGCAATGGAGAAAATTCTTACAACTTGTCAATTACATTAAATTCAACTAACAGTTGTATGAAATAATGATGTTAAAGAAAACTAAAAATTTATTAATATTTTTGTAAATGTAAATATTAAAGACTGCCTCTGCAGCCAAGTGGTCAGCACATTTGACTCTCATGCAGAGGATCCAGATTCATAGCCCAGTACTACCAGGGATTTTTCCTCGGTATAACTGGAATGGGGTACACTCACCCTAATGATGCCAATCGAGAAGCTACTTGCATGGGAAGAAGTGGCTCAATGGTCTGGAAAATCGACAATAGCTGGGAAATTGGTATGCTGATGCTATGCCCCTCCATACCACGTAACGCCACATGGCATCCAGTCAAAACTGTGTAGTCTTCAGGGGCTTATCACAGAGTTTAGTTTAGTTTTTAAATATTAAAACATGAGGAATGATGCAGGTCTCTTCTGAAGATGCAGATTCACAGCCTGGTACTACCAGGGATTTTTTCCTTGGTATAATTGGAACGGGGTACACTCACCCTCATGATGCCAATCGAGAAGCTACTTGAATGAGAAGTAGTGGCTCAATGGTCTGGAAAATCAACTATAGCTGGGAAATTGGTATGCTGATGCTATGCCCCTCCATACCACATAACACCACATGGCAGCCAGTTGAAATTGTGAAGTCTTTAGGGACTTATCACAGAGTTTAATTTAGTTTTTACATATTAAAACCTAGCTTTCAGGAACAGTGACATTGTATTGTTACCAGCTGTAAGAGAGGAAGAAAAGGAATACACTACAACTTCCTACATAACTGTGTTAATGAAAGAGATTTCCACTTGTCTGTGGGCTTTTGTTTTGCAGATTTTCATGAATATTCAAAACAATAGTCTATAGAAAACTCGAATATGTGTTTCATTAATTCAGTTATGAAATTTTTGCAATGTTTGAAATATGAGTGTAATAAGAGTAACTTGGACGGGTATTACAAGAAGTGTATATGCTGCCTTTTCAATGGGAGTAAGCTGATGTCCAGTTACTGTGTAATTAAGTGTGTGCCAATTGAGGAGCTACTTGACTGAGAAGTAGTGGCTCCATGGTCTGGAAAATCGACAAAAGCTGCGAAATTGGTGTGCTGACCCCATGCCCCTCCATACCACATCTACATGATGCCACATGGCAGCCAGTCAACACTGTGCAGTTTTCAGGGACTTATCATGGAGATGTTTGTCCCTTTAAGTCAATACAAAATTATGGCAACTATGTTTAACACATTAAAAAAACGAAATGCTATAATAAATTTTTGACCAGTGCCAAATGGTGGTTCATATAGACCAAAACTAGTAGCTAATTTTCATACAGTTTATACAGCAGCTGATAGTGTACATAAATACATCTTTCATTAAATGCTTTTTATAGCTGTAACCTATCTGATTTTCATAAACTCGATTATGTTTTCACATGGTTTCTGTTTAAAAATTGCATAGCCAAGGAAAGCATGTGTTTGGAAGGACAACATTTTAGTCGTTGAGGTGCAATATTCCCAAGGAATCTTTGTTGCTTATTCTTCTATGATCTTTGTCTGGGGAGGAAAGTAATAAGGGTTGTAGAAGGTCATACGGTAAATATCTATTTGTGTCTGAAGCACAATATGGCAGATTATTGCCCTCATCATCAAGTATATACTTCCCTCAAAGAAACTATAACAGAAGGGTATTCCATTTACTTACAGAAAAGAAGTACCATACTGATAATTTATTTATTTCATATCTGAATCCACAATATGGCAAGATGGAATGATACAAAAAAAAAAAAAAAAAAAAAAAAAAAAGAAAAAGAAAAGAAAGGACGGCAACACTGATTTTCAGATCTCAAACAGTAAATTCTCATCCAATTGTTAGACACATTGAGATTACAGGTATTGTGACAGTCTGATATTGTCAGTGCACTAACGGTTCATCTATGTAGAAATCTTTACAGTCAATGTTTCATTAATCATGAGCAAAAGTCATAATTTTACTATACACAGATCCAGCCATTTATAAACTTACTTTTATCACTAGTCTACTTTATTACAGCACACATCGGTTACAACATTCTCTCATCACACACAGTCTTTGTTCACATAGCATTTTACATTTCATTCTATTTTTATTTTGTTCAGAAAATAATAGGTAGTAGCTTATTACTGTCATACTAAAAGCAGCTACTTTAAAGAAATAATTTCTGAAGAAATAAAGTTGGATTCTGGAGGATTCCTGATATTCTGGTCAGTTTTTCTTCAGCTGAATGTGTGAGAATGTGGGGGGGAGGGGGGGGGGGGGGGAGCAGCATGTGCATGTAGTAGTAACATGGATGTGAGTGGCTGTGCATGCCTACACATGTCTATGCACATTCATTTTCATCAGCATATGAACCAGAGTAGGTACCCTGGTAAGTCCCTGTTAATCAAAGAAAGATGATCTCTCGCACTGCTTTATCATGGCACATAGTAGTATCAATTCTGTTTCTCATTCAGACCAGCAGTACAGTAGATTAATGCAACAAGTTTACAGAAACATAAAATAAGAAAAAAACAAGAAAAAAATATATGTCTGAAAGGAGTAAAATAAATTATAATGGCAAGAGATTCTTCATTGCAAGTTGTGCACCAAATATAGGATGAAAAAAACTTATTAAAATATTTTGTAAAAATAATGAAAAGATATTAACAAGGAAATGGCAAGAGTACGAGATTCTTAAATACAAGCTGTGCATCAAATATGACAAAATATATTCTAAAAAATAGACAGTAAAAATCTCCAGTCAGGAAAATAATATTAGTATTCCAGTGTGACACATTTCACTTTCAAGTATTCATTAAGGGCCTCCTCACCTGAAACAGAAACAAAAGAAAAATCAGTCTCCAATTATTGAGAAAGAAATCCTTTCAAATTGTGTCCATTCTTATGGTCATATAATCTACTAACATATAACTGCCGATTTAAAAACAAATGGTTATATGTAAAATTTAACCAAGTACTCCACTGGTGCGTAATGAAAAAAAAAAAAAATCACAAAACATGCACAATCTCTTCTTATAAATCAATATCTTGTTTGATTTTAAAGAGAAAACAGTCCAGTGACAATTTATTGTTAGTTTCTAATGAGGAGAACACAATTATTGCTATGCCCGTTCCGCAAAAGGTAATGGAGGGAAACAACTGAGAAATGTTACTGCAACTCTTGCATCTGTAAAGAAGACTATCCTTGCCATCTATGAAAATTTTCACACTTGGAATTCCATGGAAGATTTTTCATAAAATCCTAGGATATTCTGGTCCTATAAAAATGCAATGGATGGACTGGAACATTACAACAAGTCTAGCATTTAAATAGTTGTTGATGTCATAGGGTTGAAATTGCTTGAATAAGAAGGAGAGTTACTTTATTTGTAAAGGTCTGTCTTGATCAAAAAAAAAAAATGGTTCAAATGGCTCTGAGCACTATGGGACTTAACATCTGAGGTCATCAGTCCCCTAAAACTTAGAACTACTTAAACCTAACTAACCTAAGGACATCACACACATCCATGCTCGAGGCAGGATTCGAACCTGCGACCATAGCAGTCCCGCGGTTCTGGACTGAAGCGCCTAGAACCGCTCGGCCACAACGGACGGCTGTCTTGATCACTTGTATGATCAAGATGGATCTTTACAAATAAAGAGCCACAATATTATTGCGGACTCATTTACAGACTTTACGTCTTCAATTGATAAGAAGAAGAGGGTGTGTGGAACAAAAACATAAAATATCAAATTCTGGATTTAAAAATGCATTCCCCTGAAGAGATCACACCAAGTGTCACTGCCACATATACTTTGTATTAGCTGATAATGAAAAAAATGTCCAGCATTGAAAACCAAGTGAAGCATCAAGCACCAATGACAGACAAGATTACTATATAATGGATCATAAATGTTAAAGAGAAATGAAAATCATACAAGGTGTGATTGAAGACACCATAATAGGGCCACCAGTGTTCTCAAAATACACAGACGATTTGTCAGATGTGGACAGCAGCACTTGCAGAATAATTTCAACAGTTCATTCGACCAAACTCAACATAAATGTGCAAATTGTATCCACATTGCTTTCCTATTCTTGGGACTTAAAACACTAATATATTTTTACTGGAGAGTTCATTACTATATGAAAATTCTTCAAATGCATTTAGTTTCTTCAATTTCTTTCTACTACATATCTAGTACTACATTTGCTCAACTAAAGCTTCTGTTGACATCACAGGAAATCCCAACTTACTTTATACTAGTAAGTTCATTGCTTAAGTGGCTGTTACACAGTTGTTGCTACAGACTACTACATCAATTAATTACAAAATGCACACACTCAAGTACACACAAAAATTAAGAAATAAAAGGATGGTAGATCAGGGTTCAATAAGGTAATTAGAGACTGAATACAAGCTAGGATTGGACAGAGATATGGAAAGTAATCAGCAGTGTCATTTTCAAAGGAAAAACTCTGGGCCACACCTTAATGATTTGGTGGAAATCACAGAAAACTTAAATCTGGATGCCCAGAGATGGGTTCAAACATTACTGCTCCTGAATGTGAGTCCTGTCTGTTAAAAACTATTTCATCTCACTTTGTATCCAAAAAGGAAACTGGACATATACACAATGACATTAAAGAAGCTTAAGACATGACTGTAAATTGTAAGACCAAATTCAGTTGTTTAGATAAGAACCCAATGAAACTTTAAGAGAAATATAACAAATGTTATGTGTAACAAAGAGGATTTAATTTGATATGACAACAAAAGTAGTTTACAAGAAAATTTACAACTGATAAAGGAACTGGATAAAAGCACAGAAGAAGAAAATATGCAGGTCACATAACAGCATATGAAAGTGCAAAGCTAAAAATACAAAATGAGAACAGAAAACTATGTGGGGAAAGAAAAAAAGAAAAATCAACGAGTTGCCCAATCCTTGGTGAAGAATAAATCTATGAAGCATTGTCATAAAGAGGAAAGTATGGAAGAAGTGTATCAAGAAAGTATGAATATATCAAAAAATTTACACAAAACAAAGAGAGGAAAAAACTGAGATGGAAGGACTTTGATAAAATGGGAAAGCACTAAGATTACAATGACTCATAGTATGATTATCAACAAAGCCACAGGACCATGTTATGCATGTATTACATACGGTGCTGAGAGCTACAGTGCCGAGAGCTCTATGAATAGAAAACTAACTGAGGAAGAGATCATAACTGTATCACTGAAATATGAGAGATGCTTACAACAAGCATAATACAGCGGCTCAATGATTAATTACATATAACATCAAAAAAGTATAAAGAGAAAATAAAAAAAATAAAAAAATATAAATAACAGCATCTGACACCAAAGTAGAGCAGCTGTTGAGACACTGGACTCACACCTGGGAAAACAACGGATGAGATTCCCATTCACCCATCCCGATTAAGTTTTCCTGTTGTTATTGGGAATCACTTAAGGCAAATGCCGAGACGGCTCCTCTGAAAAGGACATGGTGAACTTCCTTCCCTAATCTCAACTTGCACTCTGTCCCTAATAATTGTCATCAATGAGACTCTAAACCCTTATCTTTCTTTTTTCCATTTCATACTGCACCACATTATCAATTGATAACCAAAACAGTTAAACAAAGTATCTTAAAAAATAAGTGACTGGCTCAAAGACTTATTGGCTAATAGAACGTGGTGAATGTTCAACACAAGCAAAAGTAATACCAGTAGTGTGTCCAAGTAAGTATAATAGAATTGCTTCTGTTCTCAATAAACATAAATGATTTATCACATGGAACCAGAAGTCTCTCAGATTGATCATTGATAAAACTGTGAAACATGCCACCCCCTCACATAAGAATTACTCCTGTACCACCACCAGCACATTGCTCTTGTCAATTGTTCATATGGTTGCACCAACTACTATTTTCCCTCTGGACAAACATGTGACTGATTGATGAGCACATTCCTCGGTTTACTCATAGTGCAATTTTGATGTAGTTGAATCCAAAATATGTGGGCTTCTCTCTATGCTGGCATGAGTGGGACATACACATTGCCTGATGTCTGGTATTCATATACTGCTCTGAGCCACTGATACACAATTTGACAAAAAACCCCAAAGCCTACAGCATCTTTAAATACTACAAAATGTGTTACTGAAACCATTATGTCATTTATGGGTTATAAATTTGAGCAGCCTTCTGATAAGGACGCAAAGTTGACGATGAGTTGTCAATTTGGTTAAGAACTCATCCAGCTACAAACTTTCATATAGAATTCACTTGACTGATTTTGAGTCAATTGCAAGTCACTTTTCTACATTTATAGGGAAAAAATCATTCATTCAAGCTAGAGCAAAAAGTGGATGATAGGCAAGTATTCAGGGCAGTTTGAGAGGGTTTCTCAACACAATTGACATATTTATTTGGCACCTCCCCCCCTCCTACCTCAGGTATTAGGTACCTTTCTTAGGCATTTGCTCATTTTATTACTGTTGTAAGTGTTATTATCTCTCCTCCTCCCCTCCCCCCCCCCTCCACCCTCATAGCTGAAAGGCATCATTCACACCCTTCATACAGTGGAACTGGGTTCATTTCCTGGTGACAGTACCAGTTTGAATTGACACACCCATTGCTGAAATGGCAACAGACAAAAAACAATATACACCATGCTGTGAGCCACATGAGATTCAATATTTAACTAAAAACATTATAATAAAAATGTCGTTGTGATATTTATATACAGGGTAGATCATAATCAATAATGAAAAAACACATCAGCAGAAGCAAATGCGTGCCACTAAATATAGGTCCACAAATGCGCCATTTGTGAGCCAGTTTTGAAGGTTTGGTTACGAGCTGCCACTCACTTCACTACGAAATACTGTTCTGGTACTATACATGTACATGAAATATAAACTTTTCATGTTATATACCCATATAATTAGGCTCAAATTTCACCCATGACCCAGTATACCTTGCACAATGTTGTGGAGACTAGTACAAGCATGATGGGACACAGGCATATTTTGCTGCTGACGTAAGATGACTTTTAACACACCAGTACTGCATAAGATGGGTTAAGCAGGCCCTGTACCTTGGCCACAAAGGTCACCTGCCCTCAGTACTCTGGACTTTTCTGTCTGAGGTCATCTCAGTAGTGTCATCGACATGGTTGAAAATCTGAAGCAGTGAAAAGGAAAGTCGCAATTTATGAGATGATCCGAGAGTGTTTGAAAGAATTTGTAACTCACTGCAGTATTACCTCCAAATGTAAAGGTGACAAGTGCAAGACCTTCTTTAACAGATACAAGTGTACAGTAAATTGTAACAAGTACGTAGCCTTGTATTTCTTGTTAAGGTGGGTGCTGGATGAAAATTTGAACCTAATTAGATGTGCACTTGATCAAAAAGTTTACATTTCGGATACATTTAGAGTAACCATGATAATAATTCATACTGAAGTCAGAGATGACTGCAACAGCACATTAGCAATTATTTCGCAAACAGCTTATCTGGAAACCCATGTTTACTGCAAGTTTTTTGCCTCCCATATCAAGTACTCTCAACCATTTCAGTTTTCATTACTAATTATGATTCACTCCATATACAAATGTTTCATTAACAGCCCAAGTGACCACTTGTGTCACTTGGACCTTAAATTTGCCCCGCAAGTGCTTTATAGTTATCACACTGTCATATTGTCTCTAAAAGTATTCATTTGTTTATGTATTCACATTTTCTATTATATCATGACAAGCAGATTTCTGGTGCTTTACTGAGAATTAGCCCTAAAACTTAGATATGAAAAAGTGTTTCACTGAGCAGCACTCTTGTTAAGAAAAAATGTTTCATCACAACTGAACAGTTTTTATGCTGTATTAAATATGTTGAATTTTCAATTTACCGAGTGGTAAAATCAATGAATGATTATACCATTTATAGTACGATAAAAGTGTTAATGACCTGAACAACCTTATCTGGTTATTTGGAGGGCACGACTCACTTAAGCAAATATTTCAAGCAATTTTCCAAAACAGTCATATGTTGAATGCTTGGTTCTACACACTTTTATATACAACATGGTGAAGTTATATTATTGTATTGCAGGAAATGTTCTGTGTAAATTTGCTGAAAGATTTTCAATGACTGTAATCCAAAATATTTGGAAGCTAAATAATATGTACCCAAGTCTTTTCCAAATCCAGATTGTTTGAAACCTCCAAATGGAGCTGCCACATCAGTCTTATTGTAGGTATTTATGAAAACTGTCCCTGCATCTATTTTCTCTGCTATGTAAAGTGCACGATTAATGTCTCTTGTAAATACTCCAGATGCGAGTCCGAATTCTGTGTTGTTTGCTCGGTTGATTACTGCGTCAATATCTCTGAAACAAATCAAAACAAATATTCTGAAATTGAAGTAAAATGCAACTAGATGGCAAATTTTGCATCTTGCTCAAGAAAAACATAATGGTGAAAAAATGAGTGTATTCACTAGCCTGTGGAACAATGAATAGAGCCAATTCATCAGTCATTCATGTTGATGTATGAACACGATGAATGTAGGTCATATCAATGTGTTGGCTGTCAAATACACTTTACAGTTTGTAAATATTTATTCACTGTGCACAATGTCAGTCTTATTATGTATCTTTGACAAGACCAAATATACATTATTTTGATGACAAAATATCATTTAGGCATGTCAGACTTTTCTGACATTTCAACTTGCACGTGAGAATGGTTATAAAGCCAAAAACATGATTATGTGAAATAAATAAATAGTAGAATGAGATTTTCACTCTCCAGCGGAGTGTGCGCTGATATGAAACTTTCTGGCAGATTAAAACTGTGTGCCGGACTGAGACCTGAACTCGGGACCTTTGCCTTTCGCGGGCAAGTGCTCTACCAACTGAGCTACCCAAGCACTGGAAGAAGTAAAGCTGTGAGGACGGGGCGTGAGTCGTGCTTGGGTAGCTCAGTTGGTAGAGCATTTGCCCGCGAAAGGCAAAGGTCCCGAGTTCGAGTCTCAGTCCGGCACACAGTTTTAATCTGCCAGGAAGTTTCATATCAGTGCACACTCCGCTGCAGAGTGAAAATCTCATTCTGGAAACATCCCCTAGGCTGTGGCTAAGCCATGTCTCCGCAATATCCTTTCTTTCAGGAGTGCTAGTTCTCCAAGGTTCGCAGAAGAGCTTCTGTGAAGTTTGGAAGGTAGGAGACGAGGTACTGACAGAAGTGAAGCCGTGAGGACAGGGCGTGAGTCGTGCTTGATAGCTCAGTTGGTAGAGCACTTGCCCGCGAAAGGCAAAGGTCCCGAGTTCGAGTCTCAGTCCGGCACACAGTTTTAATCTGCCAGGAAGTTTCATATCAGTGCACACTCCGCTGCAGAGTGAAAATCTCATTCTGGAAACATCCCCTAGGCTGTGGCTAAGCCATGTCTCCGCAATATCCTTTCTTTCAGGAGTGCTAGTTTTGCAAGGTTTGCAGAAGAGCTTCTGTAAAGTTTGGAAGGTAGGAGACAAGGTACTGACAGAAGTGAAGCTGTGAGGACAAGGCGTGAGTCGTGCTTGGGTAGCTCAGTAGGTAGAGCACTTGCCCGCGAAAGGCAAAGGTCCCGAGTTCGAGTCTCGGTCCGGCACACAGTTTTAATCTGGCAGGAAGTTTTAAATAAATAGTAATTTACAGTCAAATGGCGTACATTTCTTTCAAATACTTCTACTTAAGTATGTTTCCCCTTGAACGAAAAATTTTATTTCATGTTTCCTTTTAACTTAATTACTTATCATTGCTTATCACTGCATAATAGAGGGTACTTTTAATCCGATTAAATTAGATACACTTTTTGTTCCACAGACAGGAGACTACAAATACATATTTATAACAACCTAAACGCCCGCATCTTGTGGTCGTGCGGTAGCGTTCTCGCTTCCCACGCCCGGGTTCCCGGGTTCGATTCCCGGCGGGGTCAGGGATTTTCTCTGCCTCGTGATGGCTGGGTGTTGTGTGCTGTCCTTAGGTTAGTTAGGTTTAAGTAGTTCTAAGTTCTAGGGGACTGATGACCATAGATGTTAAGTCCCATAGTGCTCAGAGCCATTTGAACCATTTTTTGAACAACCTAAACAAGATAAATTTTTGACCCTTCCACTTATACTAAGTGAAATGGTCCTCATGGATTTGAAATAAGTCAAAAAAATTGCAAGCATATTTTCATTTAGATAATAATAATCATGTAACAAAACATGTAAATGTACAATACACTGAGGTTAATATGATAATCCTTGGGTTATTGTAACCACACATCGACAGACAGGAAACTGCTCACAATATTTCTTTCTGTTGATCACACTACTGCAATGAAAATGTGCCGAAGTTGGCTTTTACATGACATTCACATTACCTGATATTGCTAATTATATACACATCAAAGGGTTCTAGTAAGTAACTTGCAAGTGGAGTGGAAAACACTGAACGTGCGTGATCCTTTAAGCTCCTGTTACACTGAAAATATTTATAACTGCTGGCAAGTTACCGAAAATGTGAGTTCCTGAATAATGGACACTTTCTGGGCCACAACAAGCGACTTTATTTCTTTGTGTGAAGATTATTCTTATTTTTGGTACTGTTTAAATGAAGTGAGCTGTCAGTTTTGAAAACAAATATATTATTGACGACAAATTTTATCACTGGATAAATATGTTGGGAAACAATAGGTGGTAATCCCCAGCTCCCTGAACACACCTCTGCAGGATGTTCTTCAGTCCACACAAGAAATAATTCACGTTAAATGGTTTCAAATTCAGAGAACTTTAGCTTTGTTTGCTGAGTTAAAAAAAAGGATCATGTATGACATTATGGAATGATATGTTCCCCCCAATTAAATTTATTAGACTTATTAATGTCCATGAAAATTTCACTAGCTGATCTTTCTAAAACTATACTTGATATGCAATTTATTTTACTTGCCACCTCCTGCAATCTGTGGCAGACTTCTTGTTAATTTTAGAATTCCCACATATTTCCAGTGTTCTCTCTGATTCTTCTCAAGCATGGATTTAGCATTATGGAATGCAAGGGGAACACTGTGGTTTTAGTAAACACTACATTGTTGGGTTTTCATATTGTCACGGCAGCAGTTTCGGCGTATCCAGTGAACGTGTTCTTTATAGGACACTGTCAGAATGGAGTACCCCTTCTTCACTCAGTTGCTTACTTGTAAAGACATTGATGAGCCCTAAAACAGGACAGTTCCAACACCCATAACAGTACAAACATGGCTGCAGTATACCCACCCGACACCTGCCCCAATTCCTACAGTAACAGCCCCTTTGCCTCCTGCATGTCATAAGCTCAACAGTAGGTTTGTATTTGACCCATGAAGGTTTGCTGAGACTGTATTCAGTTCTACACAGTAGAGTGATTTTTGAGAAACACAGTCATTCTGTAGTGTAGGTTTATTCACCTACACTTCATATTTGGGCCTAAACTCAGAAGACATGCCAATTTTGGCACTGTAAGAGATGAAAAAATGGTGAAGTATCAAGGTCAATAAGATGTTTGGGCTTTCTTGAACTATCCTCCTCTTGAAACATATGAAGCAAAATTCATTGCAACATCCAGCCATAGAGTTAGAAGTTCTGTAGCCCAGCTGTCATGGCTAAACAGTAACATGCCAAGACGTGGGGAAGATGAGCATTTTCATTCAGTCCTCAGCTGTTTAGAGTTGACTCAACTGACCCATATTAAAAATGCAAAAAGATGTATTTTGGATATACCAATGAAATATGCTTACCTTTATGATGTAATAGTAACCTGTTGTTGTTGTTGTGGTTTTCAGTCCTGAGACTGGTTTGATGCAGCTCTCCATGCTACTCTATCCTGTGCAAGTTTTTTCATCTCCCAGTACTTACTGCAACCTACATCCTTCTGAATCTGCTTAGTGTATTCATCTCTTGGTCTCCCCCTACGATTTTTACCCTCCACGCTGCCCTCCAATACTAAATTGGTGATCCCTTGATGCCTCAGAACATGTCCTACCAACCGATCCCTTCTTCTGGTCAAGTTGTGCCACAAACTTCTCTTCTCCCCAATCCTATTCAATACTTCCTCATTAGTTATGTGATCTACCCATCAAATCTTCAGCATTCTTTTGTAGCACCACATTTCGAAAGCTTCTATTCTCTTCTTGTCCACACTATTTATCGTCCATGTTTCACTTCCATACATGGCTACACTCCATACGAATACTTTCAGAAACGACTTCCTGACACTTAAATCAATACTGGATGTCAACAAATTTCTCTTCTTCAGAAACGCTTTCCTCGCCATTGCCAGCCTACATTTTATATCCTCTCTACTTTGACCATCATCAGTTATTTTGCTCCCCAAATAGCAAAACTCCTTTACTACTTTAAGTGCCTCATTTCCTAATCTAATTCCCTCAGCATCACCCGACTTAATTAGACTACATTCCATTATCCTTGTTTTGCTTTTGTTGATGTTCATCTTATATCCTCCTTTCAAGACACTGTCCATTCCATTCAACTGCTCTTCCAAGTCCTTTGCTGTCTCTGACAGAATTACAATGTCATCGGCGAACCTCAAAGTTTTTATTTCTTCTCCATGAATTTTAATACCCACTCCGAACTTTTCTTTTGTTTCCTTTACTGCTTGCTCAATATACAGATTGAACAACATCGGGGACAGGCTACAACCCTGTCTTACTCCCTTCCCAACCACTGCTTCCCTTTCATGTCCCTCGACTCTTATAACTGCCATCTGGTTTCTGTACAAATTGTAAATAGCCTTTCGCTCCCTGTATTTTACCCCTGCCACCTTTAGAATTTGAAAGAGAGTATTCCAGTCAACATTGTCAAAAGCTTTCTCTAAGTCTACAAATGCTAGAAACGTAGGTTTGCCTTTCCTTAATCTTTCTTCTAAGATAAGTCGTAAGGTCAGTATTGCCTCACGTGTTCCAGTGTTTCTACGGAATCCAAACTGATCTTCCCCGAGGTTGGCTTCTACTAGTTTTTCCATTCGTCTGTAAAGAATTCGTGTTAGTATTTTGCAGCTGTGACTTATTAAGCTGATAGTAATCTACCTTAAAAAAAGAAGAGACTTGATAACTATCAAATGTTTAAGATACAGTGAGTGAGTTTTGTGTATTTTCTGTCAAATTTATTTCTTTGGTCCAAACATACACTCAAATTCAGCTAATGAGCTATAAGAAAAATGGAAATTTGAGAATCTTATCCCTCTTGGAAAAATTTCTGTGGACACCCATGCTTCCCCTCCACTCCCCAACCTATCAAGAGCATTAATGGATGATGAAAAGGGGTAATTCCCCTTCAACGGATCCTCCATTCCAACAAACCCCTGGCTTTAATATCCACTACCACTTTCTTGTACTTGTCTCTCACTTTTAAGGGTTTTTACACCTGTGTGCCTTGCAGCTAGTCACCATGCAACTGCAGCTTATGCCACATGCAAGCAGAGGCACACGTGTAGGTGCATGCTTCTTCCTCAACATGTGCATGCGAGTGAATCCATTTACACCTCTGTTAACACTGTGCGCCTCTACTTCCATGTGGAGGCAAGCTGCAAATGCAAGGTGATGAACCACAAGGCACACAGTTGTAAACACACCTTTAGTTTTCTCAAACCATATCATTCACCTGCACCATACGAGACTTATACTTCATTCCTTTCCTTTCCTTTCCTTCTTTCATTTTTCCTTTCCTTCTTTCTTTTTTCCATTCCTTATCCTACAGCTTAATACTCAGTGTCACTCAGTTTTATTTCCAGATGACATATTTGTAATCATTTAAACAGTCCCAATCAAATTCCTCAATCCATCATCAATACCTTAGAAAAATTAGAAAAGTAGATTAAAATTAAACACAGAAAAACTCACTTAACGCAACTTAAAACAAGCAAAGTTAAATGATATTCAAATTCATTGTAAAAATCAGAATTTGTAGAAATTTGTGAAATTCCTTGGATTCCAGTTAGACAAAAATTTATCGCAGTATATACTTTGCAAATAAATTAAATAGTCTAGTATTTGCAATAATGATACTATTACAATGCTATCAGTATGGAGATAAGGAAAGTAGTATATCGCAGCTACTTTGTATCAATAATATAGTATGGAATTATATTTTGGAGTAGCTCGAACCATATGTCTCTATTATTAAAACTTCAAAACACTATCATTAGAAATACGTACAATGTAAAGCAAAGAAAATCATGTTGCTCACTCCTAAAAGATCTAAGTACATCAAATGTTCCCTCACTGTACATCTATGAACTGATTACCTTTCTACATAGTAACCATCATTATTTGTACCAAATCAATTTCAACATTATTACAGCACCACCCACTATTTAAAGCTTTACGCTCAAACTCCACAGTATGTTGGTATGAAAATTTACAAGGTGAAAGGAAAGAATTTTTTCACTATTAATTTATAAACATTGCAAAGGTGCAGAAATGTTACCATTCAGTTGAAGAGTTCATGGAGGATGATCTGAAAATTTGAGCTTGAGAGAACACATACTTAGGATGTTATATTTCGTTATTTTTTAAAAATCCACATGTTGTGTAATAATTATGTATTCAGTACAGTATATTAAATTAATTATATTTTAAGGAAAACTGTAAACAAGCTGTTGTGTTTTGATGTTTTGATGACTCTCCTGTACACCATGTCAATGACTTGAAATTGTATGTTATGAGACAATAAACTTCTATTCAATCTGTTTCTCCTATTCTTGATCCTCATCTTTTTTCAAAAAATAAGGTTACAACATACACAATGTTTAGAAAACAGAACACCTGGAACAACTGGAGATAGTATGTTCATATTCACAAGACATGTACATTAGCATGTTCTGCAGAAATGATTAGCACGAGGTCAACATCGACATTGCGATGCAACACCACCTACCAGTAAAATGTGCCTGTGGCTCTTGTTGGCACAATGAAATGAAGGTAACGGACCAGTCTGACTTGATCAGATGTGCAGAATGTTCCACAGACATAGGCGCAAACCGTATCATCAAATTAGCGAGTTTGAAAGAGGGCACATTATTGGCATGAGGGAATGTGATGCATCCATCCAGGAAACTGCTTCATGGAAGGCCATAGAACACAACGAGATGGGTTAGGTCACACCACCCAGACAATCGCCTGCAAAGATCGACACCTCATCCGAATGGTATTGCAGGACAGATCTGTGACCTCCTCAGCTCTGGCGCAACAGTGGAACAGAGTAACACATCACATACTACCAGGGGTGACAGTCCATCACCATTTATTATGGCATGGATTACGTACGCGACATCCAGTTCTCCACCTAGCTTTGACGAATATGCAGAAACATGGTACACAGCAATTGTATATGGAACTACATCACAGGGGACAGGAATGGCAACAGATAGTGTTTTTGGATGAATTTAGGTTCTGTTTGTTTGAAAATGATGGCCGCATTGCGGTTAGCCACAGACTGGGGGAGCAGCATCATACTGACTGCATTCGCATAAGGCATACAGCACCAACTCAAGGCCTTGTGGTGTGGGGTGCTATTGGATACAACCGCAAATGGCAGGTGGTGCATGTCCAGGGCACTGTGACCAGAGTGACCTACGTGAATGGCATCCCATGACCCACATCCATATCCTTTCTGCACAACATCCCAGATGGCATTTCTCAGTAAGACAATGCATTACCACATGTTTCTGCATGAACATGTGCCTTCTTGATGTCACACTATGTCAGCCTTTTGTACTGGCCTGCCAGATCACCAGACTTGTGGCCAGTCAAAAATGTGTGGGATATGGCAAAACGATGGGTGCAGTGCTGTGACACAATGCCAACTGTCACAGATGAACTCTGAAATCAGGTGAACGCAGCACGGATGGTTATACCACAGGACACCATTTGTGCTTACACATGTTGATGTCATCACGCATAGAATGAATTATCTGGGCCCATGGTGGACCCTGTGCTCACTAGGCAATGGGACACATGCTTAACTGAGGTGACTGAAATGCTGATCATTTCTGCAGAGCATACTAATGTATATATCCTGTGAATACGAGCATCCTATCTCTAGTCGTTCAAGGTGTTCTGCTTTTTCTAATCAGTCTGAAAGTTGGTAAAGCTCTAAGTTTTCAAAGGTCGGAAACTGGAGCAAAAATCAAAATGTGAATTGTCTGTTGTGAAACAGGAGTAGTCTGTATCTATAGTCCGTAAATATGAATACGATAATAACATGTTTTTAGTCAGTGTGTGATTTATAATATTCAAATAAAGTGAATACTCGAGAGTCACACATAATTGCTGCCAACTCCCTTGATTCCTACACAGCATCATTAACCTCCTGCTTCACTGAAAACAGTTCTCTGCTCATGTGCTCTTTCAATACGGCAAAAAGAAACAGGTCACTTGGTGCTAGCTTGAGACTATACCCAGGTGATCCAGGATATCCCAATAAAAGCCGTTAATGACTTCTGCCAGTTTACCTGTAGTGTGGGCTGAGGTTCATCATGCAACAAACACACCCTCTTCAACAGCTGTTCTAACCCCCACCCCACCCTTTTTTTAACTGCCTGATAAAGCCTCTAGAGGGTCTCTCAGCACCTGTCAATATTTATGGATTGACGTGGAGTCAACAAGTCAAATATAAACAAACATTCTTATTAAATCCTAAAGAATATCACAACAATTTTTTTCCTGACAGAGATATAGTATGATACCACTGCATTAATTGCCTTTTAAACTATGGCATGTACTGGGTCATCTAGGTTCCATACGGTGTCACAGGAGATTACAGGAATTCTTCATCCCTCACAAACAACCCTGAGCCAACTCTACTCATTTTATACGTGTGGTGTTTGTTCTGTCAGAAATTTAACATAGTGGCTGTAAAAATCAATATTTTGAGGGAAGTACCAACGTCAGCCACAACTGGGCATTGCAACTGCAGCTGACATCAGTACCTCCTCAGAATGTTGATTTTTATTCTTTAATGTGTATGCACAATAGGGGCAATACTCCTTGTGGGAATACAGGAAATGCTGTGAGCAAATGAGGCAAATGGACAGGGATGCTACTTCATAGTGTGCAACAAGTTGAGAATTTGGGTAAGCTGGTAAGTGTGCTCAGATAGCAGTTAAAGCTACCACCTGCATAAAGCAGAAAGTCCACGTTTGAATCCGTGTTTGACACAAATTTTCAACTTTCACCATTGAATTGCACTGCACAATGAAAATGGGATAATGATGATGCACCACAAGTGAGTTATGCAAATTGGTCACAAACTGGCACTCATATAGGTATCAGGCACAATTGTAAACTTTGGCAGCCGACAGATGCATGTGTGATGATGCAGAGCAATTTCACAGCACAGCTGGCAAGGATAAAAAACAGGGGACATGTTGATACCAGGACATAAACTCTTTGTAAATTTCATTCAGTATAATCAGTTGGAGAGTAACTACACCTTGCAGACAGGTGCATGTACAATATACACAGATGTCAGTATTTGAGAGAGATTGTATAGTTTGGTTGGAGTAATCGGTGAATCGCTCTGCATTTGAATAGAAGCGATACCACTATATTTGATGATGTTGGCACGAATGGGTGAAACATGGCCAAACACAGTGTCAAGAAGGAGACAGCTGATCTAGGGAGATGACAGAATGAGATGACCGAGCAATCGTCAGATAAGCACTCAGAGCCCCAGATTCATCATCATCAATTCAACATGCAACTGGTGCTTCAGTGACCACATGGATCATTAATAGATAGCACACACAAGGAGGAATGAGCTTACTGTGCCCCTTGCACTGACTATCATTGACCTCTGTACACCGACAAGCCCATCTGCTGTGGTGTCAGGCACATTCAGCCTGAAATCTCATTGACTGGAGCAGAATTGTTTCCAGTGATGAGTCCTACTTTGAACTGAGCCCCAATGACCAGCAAAGACATGTCTGGAGATGCACTGGTGGCAGTGGGATAAAAACCTGACTGTTGCCCATCATACAGCCCAACAACCAGGAGTGATGGTCTGGGGTGCCATACCATTTCATAGCAGGACCCCTTTGGTTGTCATACATGGCACCCTTGCACCACTGTGGCACATCAACAATATTCTATGCCTCATTTTGTTGCCCTTCACAGCAAGTCATGCTGGGCTTACATTTCAGCGCAATACTGCCACACATTCATGTTGCGAACTTCTACTATTTATCTTCGTGCTTGCCAAACCCTATCTTGGCCAATAAGGTTGCCGGATCTCTCCCCAACTGAGAATATTTGGAGCATTATCAGTAGGGCCCTCCAAGCAGCTCAGGATTTTGATGACCTAATAGAACAGAATTTGGGACAATATTCCTCAGGAGAACACCCAACAATGCTGTCAACCACTGACATGCTGAATAGTTGCTTGTGTAATGGCCAGAGGTGGACCAACATGTCTGACTTGCTCAATTTGTGAAACTCTTCCTCTTCAATAAATCAACCAATTTTTCTGATAATTTGAGCATTTATTTGTCTGTACATGTACATCACATCTACCAATTTCCATCGCATTCAGATTATACCTTCATGTTTTTTTCCTTCCTTAGATTCTATTTCAGTGCCAAAATGCAGCTGACATCAGTACCTTACTCAATATATTAAATTAAATTTCTTTTGTGCTAAGTTATTAACATTTTCAGCATCAAGTGAGTTCACAATTTTTGGAAATCTACTCAACCAATTATCAATTGGTAGTTTGATCAATTTATGAATGTATTTCATACAAAAAGACAGCGGGCTTTGCAAAGCAACTATTTCAGAATGGTCCACAACTGATGGTTTCCAGCTCCTTTGTTCATCATGAAGTTTACAAAATAATCTTTAAATCCCAACACAACATCATCAATTTACCATGTAATATTATTTCATTCTAAAATGTTATTACTTCAGAGTAGATGCTGGCAGCCTTCTCACATTTCATGACAATGCACACTTTATACTTGACAAGATTCTGAATTGCCAGGTTCATGTTTAGAAACAACTATGGTACAGCCACTAAAGCTGTCGACTGAAAATGTTGGTTTGTATTCTGCTCTATATACTCCCCTTTACGCAGGAATATCACCTTAGCTGTGACAAACATCCCTCAGGGCCACAGACATACTGAATGCTCACTATATGAACATAACTGATACACTTTTAACATGTATGACCTAATGGCTCCCATCCCTACCCCTTTGTCTCGTTTGAGTAATGGAATATTCATACAATTACAGTTTGGGTTTCAAACGAGCCACTTTGTTGAGCCAGTTATTCATACATTTATTGAACACATAATAAAATGTTTAAATGATAAAATGTCACGAGTTGGGACCTTCTGTGACTTATGTAAGACACTTGAGTCCATCAATCACAATATTCTATTAAAGAAGTTGCATTTTTATGGAATACATAGTTCAGCACATGCCTCATTTATTTCTTATTTTAGAAACACAATGCAGAAAGTTACAGTACGGTTTTTGAATAATGCAAGGGGGATGCCACATTATCTGCAGGGAGAAAAATTACAATGGGAATCAATCAAGATTCAATCTTTGTCACACTATTCTCACTTTACATTAGTAATCCGGTATTTTATGTTAATCAGGAGTCAAAATTAGTCCTGTTTGCAGATGGTACAAGCATTGTTGTGAAGCAGTGCAAAGAAGCATCAACAGAGAATATAATAGATGATGTTATTGTAAAAGTTACTGACTGTTTTTGCATAAATAGGCTAGATTTAAGCTCTGAAAAAACATATCTCATCCACTTTTTTACTCTCATCAACATCCCACCTCCTATTAACCTAGCATACCAACAAGAAATAATAAATGATTAGGTGTGCTTAGTGGTAGAAACTTTAAGGGGAAAACCAGATAATAGACCTGATAAAACATTCAGGTTCAGCTACTTTTGCCATAGGAATAACTGCCTACTTATGGGATACAGAAGTCAATAAGTTACCATAGTTCACATATTTTCATTCACATTCTAGGGTAGCTTGTCATTTAGGCAAAAAGTACACATTGCACAAAAGCAAGTAATTAGAATTAAGTGTGGGGTTGATACACAGACATCTTGCAGGCATTTCTTTAAGCATCTGGGAATACTAACCACAGCCTCACAACACATTTAGTCACTTATAAAATTTGTTATCAACAATCCATCTGAGTTGCAGAGTAACCGATATACTCCCAAGTACACCGCTAGAAGGAAAAATGATCTGCATGACTCTCTAATGAACCTATCTTTGGCACATAAGTGGGTGGAACATGCGGGTATAAAACTCTTTGTCTATCTGCTCTTTGAAATAAAATATTTGACAGATAGAAAGAGTGTTTTCAGATTTATATTAGAGACATTTCTCCTTAACACATATTTTTTGTTGAAACTGGCATTAAAGAGAAATAGCTATGATTTTGTTTGTTTGTGTGTGTGTGTGTGTGTGTGTGTGTGTGTGTGTGTGTGTGTGTAATCATAAATGACTTAATACTTCTAGAAGGTTGAAGAACACCAACTAAGTGTTGCAAATATGAATAATCCAAGAGTGTTTCCATGATTGATTAGGATGTCCCACAAAGGCTTTCAATACATTAATGTAAGTGTATGGGTGGAACATAAACAACTGTATGAAACAAAACAAACATTCAACATACAGAGAAAACACTGAGCAGTAGATATGGACATTAAACAAGTGCCAAACACAGAAGCTCAGCTTTCTTGTATATTTCATCATAGTACACACAGTTATGAACATAAGTGTTCAAGTGCCTATCTATTACTCAACTATTCCTTGACAGGTCTCTCTCTCTCTCTCTCTCTCTCTCTCTCTCTCTCTCTCTCTCTCTCTCTCTCATTCCAAATTTTATCCTCCAATTTATTTATTTATGAAGCAAGCATTTGTTCCACTGAAATTCAATTTGTATTGTCAACTCCATTCACCCTGATCTCGCGTTATTTTTGTACTTCATAGAATTCTGAGATTCACTCTCAACTACCGAGTGCCACAGTCCTCACCATTTCACCATTTGTCATAATACCAGCCCATATGGCAAAACAAAAAGTATTTCCATTACATAAAAGACGTATACCTAGTTTTCTTGTTGATGGAGTTGTAAAGGAAAACAGAAAAATTTAGGATAAGAAAAGAGGTTTGCCAATAAGGAATTGTACAGGAACATGTGTCAAGAATTCCAAATTTATGGGGTATGCAGGGGCATGGGGTAAGCACACCACTCTCCAGTCAGTTTTCATGACATGGAGCCACTATTACTCAGCCAAGTAGCTCTCCAATTGGCATCCTGAAGCTCAGTGCATCCTGTTCCAGTCCTCCTACCAAGCTGAATTACCTGACACTACTGGGAATTGAACCCCAGTCCTCTACATGGCAGTCTGCCACACTGACCATTCAGCTACGGAGGCTGACACTTAAGTATACTACATATACCAAAAATAATTTGTAATGGATTGCCTATAGAAATCACAAATATAAAAAACATTATGCAAATATTATGTACATTTAAGAAAGTTGAAACATTTGTTAATATCTAATCATTTTTATAGCACTGAGAAATACATAAATACAGCTCTGCTAGTTTGTTCAAGAATACGTGTGATGTGTTTCACTGTGTCTTTTATTTGAAGAATGTTTCTTCTGCTGCTTTTGTGTGTGTGTGTGTTTCTAGCTTGAAAGAGGATTTGTCTGAAAGCTAGCAAAGTTCTCAGTGTTGTTTATGTTATAACGTCAAGTTGAACACACATATTTCAAAACGACACAAAACATATAAGTCACTGAGCAAGTTGACAAAGCAAGACATGTGAACACTGTAACATTCGAATGAGCACTGAGTCCAAGTCTAGCGGCTGCTGGCTGGCTGGCTGGCCGCTTAGGTGGCGCAGCTGCTGCATGGCTGGCAAACAGCGCCACATGCAGAGGATGCGCGTAATTGCGTGGCGGCACTTTGAATGATCGGCGAGTCACAACAGTTTATCTGCCTTTTAGCAACTCCACACCTCTATTATTTGGTGAATTGTTATCTTCACTACTGAAGTATTTACATTCCAGCAGTATTTCCATACACGATATACAATTTTCATTGTTTTTGTACATCATTAAGACAAAAAAAAAATTCCCAGACTATATTCTCTAATTTTGTGTGTTGTACATCACTTTGAAGTGACTTGCAGAAAATGATAAAAGGATGAATTATTATTATTATTATCACTACTACTACTACTACTACTACTACTACTACTACTACTATTATTATTATTATTATTATTATTATTATTATTATTTAGTAGTAGTAGCAGTAGCAGCAGCAGCAGTGGTGGTGGTGGTGGTAGTAATAGTAGTAGTAGTGAGTAAATATCTGATGTCATACTACACACTATTATGTTGCTGTATCAGTATTAGCTTTCAAGTAATTGTACAAGCATTACTGAAACACATGTAACACACATCACTCTTCATGTAACTGTGAAACACTGTTTTTGGTCTAAGATTAAATGTTTTGTAGATGATGCTACAGAGGAAATATATGAACAGAGTATGCTTTAGTTAAATGGGACAACTTACCCACTAGCAAACTTTGATATAACCATAACAGGCCCAAAGGATTCTTCCTGAGCAATAAACATGTGGTCTTCCACATTGGTAAATACCGTTGGTTCAAAAAAGAGACCAGGACGATCAGCTCGCTTTCCTCCACACACAAGTGTTGCCCCCTCCTTCACACCACGTTCACAATATTCGATCAGTTTATCAAGATGGGCTTTGTGATTTTGTGGTCCATGTTGAGTACTTCTGTTTAAAGGATCTCCCATCACCTGAGAGTCAACACAAACTGTGATTATGATTTGTACAATAAAATAGAAAAAAGGCTGCATATTTCACACACTGAAACCTCAAGAGGAGAGAAAAAGGAACATTTTGAGTTTGCACTGTGGTTTTGAAAATAAAGGTATCTTATGCTTACCATTTTTTTACACTCTGCAGCTACCCTTTCAACAAATTTGTCATGAATGGAAGCATCCACAAAGAGACGTCCTGCTGCTATACAGTTCTCACCCTTGTTGAAGAAAACACCACTCATTCCCTGAAAATAAGTTGAAGTAACTTAGTCTTTGCAACACATAAAAATCAAGTGAGACTAAACATTCATTTTCTTATAATTTTCTTTAGTATAGGTGGAGTCACATATAATACAAATACATAATGTAATTTTTACCATTCTAACTGCTCTGTCAAGATCACAATCATCAAATATAATGAGAGGGGATTTTCCTCCCAGCTCAAGAGATACTTTCTTCAAGTTAGAATCAGCACATGATTTCATTATAACTTGGCCAATTCCAGTACTGCCAGTGAAACCTAATTTCCTTACATCTGGATGGTTTGCTATGGCATTACCAGTTTCAGAACCTAGAAATGGGAAGAGAGATTACTGTAGCTGCATGTTTTATAATAGTCTACATCATATTACCCTAATCACTAAACTCACTGTATGAATATATCTGGCTGACCATGAAAAGGAAACTAAAAGAAAAAGCCAGTCACCCTGAAAATGCATCAAAATCTTCACAAAATGTTCCAAAGATGAGGCCAGGTTTTACACAAAATTTCAAGGTATGTTCTATAGTCATCTGCAGGGGAAGGTGAGAGATTAATCACAACTGGGTTTCTGCCTTAGCAACCACATGTTCCTGTTCTCTGATACCACCAACTAAATGTTTCACAGTCATATGATTTTTACTGTTTACTGTCAGATGATAATACACAGTGGGGTAGCACATCAGAGAATACCACCTCCTATACTACAAGTTCCTAAACACCCCCCGCCCAACTGCTACACTGGCTGTACAATTTCCCTGTAGTCCTAACAGTACAATATCTTTTTCACCAGATTTTTGGATGGCATCCTGCATGTTCTGAATCATTCATTCTGCTAGGTACATTTCTTATTCCACATCTACATCTACACCTGCAAGTGATACTGAATCTACACAACAGAGGGTACTTCCTACTGTTCCAGCTATTAGAGCTGCTTTCTGTTCCATTCACATATGGAAGAAGGGAAGAAAGATTTCTTAAATGCCTCTGTGTGAGATGTAATTAGTCTAATCTTGTCTTGCAATATATATGAGAGCACTACACAGGCATAGTTGACATATATTCCTAGATTCCTCACTTAAAGATGGTTAATGAAACTTTCTAGGTAGGCTTCCACAGCACTTTGGTTCTTTCAACATCTCGACAGCTTTCTCTCATGGGTCAAACAAACTTAAACCTGTGATCATTCATGCCACTCTTCTTTGTATGTGTTCTACCTCTTATAATTTATATTTGGTATGGGTCCTGTACATGTGATCAATAGTCTAGGATGGGTTGCATGCGTGTTTTGTAAGTTATGTCCTTTGTAGAAACATTGTGTTTTCCTAGAATCCTACCAAGTTCCTTGGGCGAAGTCGAGGTAAGTTGATTTATGCTATAAGTCTAAAGAACTCAGTAATATGCATTTCTGTTAAGAATGGAATTTCATTCATGCTGATGGTAGACTACTGTTCCATGGACTTGGTGATCATCAGACTGAACAATGTGAGGGAAATTGTATTGACCTCAGCTTACCTTCCTTATGAGGACAGTACTACTCCTTCCTGGGAAGTGAGGACACTGGCAGGCAGCTGCTAACAGCAAAATCAACAACTGCTGGTTTTGATGCCAATGCCCACAACCTGGTATGGTGAGCAGCAACACCAACAACAGAGGTGAGTACCTTCTTGAATCTTTCATTCAATAGTAAACTGGAGATCCTGAACAGGGGCAGGGAAGCTGCATTCAGGAACATAAGGAGGGAAGAACTAACTGACATAACTTTTGGGTCCATTTTAATGGGTAGCAATGTCAAACAATGGCATGTGGCATTGGAGCCATCCTTATCTGAATACATGTATATTATGTTTGAGATTCAAATGGGTGTTAAACAGACCATGACATACAGGAATCCTACAAAAATGGTCTGGGACCTTTATAGGAAAGTCTTCAACTCACACTTATTGGAAATCAAAACTTTGATAAGAAATCTACTAGATTTTGAGAATATGTAAGACACAATAACATCTGCCATTATGACCTCACATTTAGAACACTGGCCAATCACCAAGAAGTGCATAAACAGGAATGTACCTTGATAGTGTAATAACACAGAATTGCAAAGGAAGTAGTTAAGAAGACTGTTTAACCTTGCAAGAATGAAAGAATAATGAGCAAAGTATCAGGAGACCATTGCCAAATACAATCTTATGAACAAATAAGTGAAATTATCATCCTGGAAGGCATTAGGAGGGGAAGTGGAAGGTGCAACTACTTGTGACAGACTTCACAGAATCCTCACCAGAATACCAACTAATCCAGGAGATACTCTAAGGAAGGAGGATGGCGAATATACAAGGACAGTGAATGAGAGACTGGATTTGCTGCTCAAGACTCACTTCCCTCAGTGCACGCTGGCAAACAACATAGACCAAGATTCATTTCCTGAGAGGCACTGATTTACAGTCAATCAATGGGAGAACTGGGAATCTGCCAGGGAATGTGTTTATTTTAAAAAATCAGTGGGCAGTGGGAATGTTTAAACCATTCAAGTCACCAGGCCCAGATGGAATCTTTCCAGCTCTAATGCAACAGGCAGGAGAGTGTTTAATTAGATTCCTATGTAAGCCGTTTAAGGTCAGCCTAGCAGCAAGAATCATCCCCAAAGCTTGGAGAACAGTGAGGGTTGTTTTCATGCTGAAGCAAGGGAGAAATGATCATGCTAAGGCCAAGGATGTGAGGCCAATCAGTCTGTCCTCTTTTCTTATAAAGACATTAGAAAAACTGGTTAATGTGCACATTATGGAAAGCAGCCTAATCAAGACTTCTCTACAGTAAACTAACATGCATATCAACCAGGCAAATTGTGTGAAATAGCACTTCACCGCCCTGTTGGGAAGGTGGAAAAATGATTACACTTTCATGAAATAGCTCTCTGCATCCTCCTGTATGTTGAGGGGGCTTTTTGCAATCAGCCTTTGAATTTATTGTTATAACTGCAGAAGGGCATCGCACAGACCATCATATGCAGTGGGATTATGTTAGAAGCCACTATGTTGAATGAGAAAATGGCGATCAACATCACCAGGGGTTGTCCACAAGGCAGGGTTTTGTCCCCACTAGTGTAGAAGCTAGCAGTGAATGAACTCATTGAAGAGCTATGTACTAGAGGCTACTTTTGTCAAGGATACGCAGATGACTTAGTCATAGTAATACTTGGTAAATTTGCTAGTACTGTTAGAACTAAGCCACAATGTGCATTGAACTGGTGCAAGAAACAGGATCCAAGAGTCAGCCCCAAGAAAACTGTTGTAGTACCATTTATAAATTTATGAAGAAGCACATTCAGTACACAGACTGAAATCTTAAGTTTCTTGATGAAACTATGCCTGTAGAGAGGGTGTTTAAATATCTTAAGATAACCCTGGATGCGAAACTATCATGGACACCCACATAAAGAAAATATGTTCAAAGGAAAAAGACACTCTTCTGAGCACTAGAAGAGCAAGTGGGAAAAACTGGGGTACAAATCCCAAGAGTATGTACTGCATATACACCACTGTAATAAGACCTTAAGACCTGTGATAATTTATGGGGCTACAGTATGGTGGAACAATATAGGAAAGGAGGAGGCTGTTAAGGAGAATGGCAAGGTGCAGAGACTGGCCTGTTTAGCCACAATAGGCAGAATTAGCACCACACCAACAGCTGGGATGGAGATCATGCTGGACATGCTCCCATTACACCTGTGGGTTAAAACGGAGGCAGCAGCAGGCACATGCAGGCTAAAAACTGGAAATAAGTGGGTACCCTTAGGATATCCTGAATCCTGCATCAATATAGGGAGTGTGATAAATATAGGAATGTTATTTTATACATGTTGCATCTTGTGGACTCTGTGGCCATTAATGATAGTTTGTGAATAGGGAGTGTGATAAATATAGGAATGTTATTTTATACATGTTGCATCTTGTGGACTCTGTGGCCATTAATGATAGTTTGTGAATGGTGCAACCAGCTACAAATACTTTTTAAATGTTTTATTTTAGTGTCATAACTGGTTTCAGGCTAACATGCCCATCTTCAGATGGCTAATATTTTTTGTTACCCAGATGTTTTGACCAACAGCATGTTGTCTGCTCCAAACTGCACAAGAATATTTGAGTATTTAGTGCCACTTTATATAAGTAGTTTCATTCATAAAAATACGCCAAAGTGCTAGCATTACTTCTATACGATGCAAAATAGTTGTGTTCACTTACATAAGTTCCAGTAGATGGCAATTTGTTTTGTTGTGGTCCATGTCGTTTCCTAGCTCTAGCTCTAGTTCTCAAATACCACATAGCACATACATTGTAAATAAATTACTGTGGCACACTTCATAATACTCTTAAAATAAGTGATGAGCATCAGACATGTGCTTCACACTTGAGGTTTTTGTTTATTGTTTACAATGCAAAGATTACCATTAAGCAAGGATACAAAGATTACCATTAAGCAAGGATACAAAGATACCATTCATTAAATACTGACCAAGGACGTAAACAGAGCAATGATGATGTGTGGAATGTGCAAAAATGTAACATGTTAATAACATAAAAATGTTTGAACTCTAAGCGTAAACTTATTATTAAAAGACTGTACGACAAATTGCTTTCAGTAGTTTTCTTCCCCAGTGGAAATTATTGATGAAATACTTCAAAGCCAACCAATTGCATATTGTAAAGTAGACACACATGTGCACACATTTATGTATACCAACATTTGATTATCGTTACAGTTAACTGCAGGAAATATAAAATTACAAAGTTGGAGGGTGGGATGAGAGCAACACATTTTTTCATCGGGGTTGTTTATATCTATACAATTATATACTAGTATCAAACTGCAGCAGTGTGACTGTTAGGTGTGCAGCTTGAGTTTGATTTCTGTGAACAGCCCAAGGAAATTGTTTAGAAAATGTATGTAATATCTGTAAGTTGTCATTAATGTTAGAAACACAGTGTCCATATTAATTCAAGTGAGTGGCTATTGCAGATTTATTTAAAGTTTTAGTCTAGAGGTATTAATGTGTTCATGATATCTTGTACTGAAGCTTTTGCCAGTCTGTTCATGATAAAAGCTAGGGTAATTGTCACAAATAATTTTGTAAATTCCTGATTTTTCTAGGCATAGGCTGGTGGTTTTGGTGCTGTGGATAATCTTATGTTGCACAGTGTCACTGCCGTGGAAACATATTTGAACTCCTGTCCTTCAGAAAAGATTGGCAATTTGATATGAGACTGTGCCTAGGAAGGGAATGTATGAAAATAGTTCCTTATCTGCTGCTTGTCGTGAATTTAATGCAGGTGATTTACTATCTTTAATTTTATTGTACAGGTTGTCAATTATTTGTGGTTTACAGTCATTATTTTTATCTGCAATTTTGATAATATTAATTTCTTTCTCCTTAGCAGATGAACTAAGGGGAAGTCTATTTATATGGTTTAACATGGGCCTGAAGTAAGCCAGTTTGCACTGTGTAGGGTTGCACAGAGAATTCTGTCTGACACTCAACAGTGAATTTGATATTGGGGTCCATGTTACTCATGGCAGTTGCATACGATTCTATTTCATCTACTGTACCATTGAACCACATGACTGTGTCATCAACAGACCTTTTGTAATAAACCAGTTTCCCTTTTAATTGGGTACTGGCCCTCTTAGAATACAGAAATGGTCAGGGAAATGACAGCTGCTTCAATAAACCTTTCAATGTAATAATTTGAACTAGGGAGCAGGGGAAGAATGAACCATGACACTGAGCAGGAGACATAGTCTGGTTTACTGACAGATTAAACACAGATGAAGGCCCTAGGACTGAGGTATACACAACAGAGTGCAATCTCTCTAGGGAAGCTCTCCACGGTATTCCAGGTGAAAATATCTGCTATCAGGGTGTGCGGGGAAGAGAGAATTTGCGTAGGCATCAAAAAGATCATAGCATCTACATTTATTCAGACAGCCAAGCAGCTCTAAAATCCCTATCAAACACTGTAACAATCTTTGAGAGTAAAGATCGTTACACAATGTCATGAAGCCCTTGTAAGACTAGCAAAAAGCAATGAGGTAAACCTGCTGCGGGACTCTGGTCACTCAGAAATCAGTGGTGATGAACAAGCGGATAGGCTGGCCAGGACTGGTGCAATGACTCCAATTATTGGACCTTAACCTGCCCTAATCATTACTGAGGTGATGGTTAAAGCAAAATTACAAAACTGTATCAGAAGGCTGCACATAGAATATTGGACTATAATCCAAAAACAAAAACATGGCAAGCCAATGATGCCAAAGCCATGTTTTAGGAGAAGTTCTGTAATCCTGGACTTGGACAGAAGACAGAATAAACTCATGGTACAACTAATGACTGGCCATGGGAACTTTAATAACACCTACTCATGATGGATGTGCAGAAAGAAGCTCTTATGTGTAGGCTGTGTGGTGAGGTTGATGAAACTGCACCACACCTAATCTTCCAATGTGAAGGTTTGGGGACCAAAAGACAAAATATTCAGGTCTCCAGATCCTGAAAAAATCATGTCTCATAAACAAACACTAAAGGGCCTCCACCCACTCTTTGAGGGTACTAGTTGGCTTTACTAGAACTATAGGGATTGAAAAGGCACAATGAACCCTGTTACAGTGTGAGCAATAGTAAGCTAGGACAGCTGTTTTCATCTCCCTGTTCAACTCAAATCAACCCTACCAACATACTGAAATCAGCCATCTGCGTTACCTACAACTGAGTCGATGTGATCACTCCCCTGAAAATTGTTACACCCACATATTTCTACAAGCTGACTGATTTATGTGACTAATTGATATTGTAGCAATAGGACACTATATTTTGTTTTGTTTTGTGAAGTACAAACTGTTACATTACTGAACATTTAAAGCAAGCTGCCAATCTTTGCACCACTTTGAAATCTTACAGATCTAACTGAATATTTGTGCAGCCTTTATCAGACAACTCTTTATTACAGAGAAATTCATCACCTGCCAAAAGTCTGAGGTTACTATTAGTATGGTCTGTAAGGCCATTAATATACAACATGAACAGCACAGGTCTTAACACACTTCCTTAGGGCACACCTAAAATGTCTTCCACATCCATTAGTGACTTTCCGTACAAGATAATACACTGTGTCCTTCCTAGTAACAGTGTTTTACAACAGATGAAAATTTTATACAGGAACAACATCCTGCCTGCTACAGTGTCCCTGATGCAACAAACAGAACAATAAGGCCATGGGTCAAACGTCAAATTTAAAGCATTGTAAAATGCAATCTGTAGTACAAGATTTTTTTGTACTCACTTAACATTAAAATCTTTCTGAGCATCTGAAGCAAATTCCAATGATGAATTATTTCATTTCTGGCACTTTACCTTCATGCCTGACATTGCCAGAAACTCATCATGAATCCAAATGACTTAGGTTACATTCTGCTGATTCCTGAGTGTCTGCTTCATAGTTTGATGAGCGATGAGACCAGATACCTTTTAACTACACAAAAACAAGCATTCTAACGGCAGGTTTCTGCACTGAGGTGAGGAACTTATCACTCACCAGCTCAACAGACTTACCTTCTTGATGTTGATATTGGCCTCTCTACTGACAATACTTTGCCATGAAATGAGGAGTATTCTACCCAAAATCCTCTGCTTACCTCCCAAAGTGGTATTCCACTGATTGCCCAACCTGAGCAATATCTTAGTCCAGCCCTACACTGCTCCAGGTTCAACCCCAAACCCCACAACTCATGTCCCTGTAGATGACCCAGGTGTAAGATTTTGCCTAGACATACACTGATGAGCCAAAACATTATGACCAGCTGCTTAATAGCCTGTTTGCCCATCTTTGGAATGAAATACATCACTGATTCTGCATATCAGGGATCCAACAGTTTGTTAGTAGGTCCGTAGATGTGTGGGGCATTACATGTCTATGCACAGGTCATGTAATTCACGTAAATAATGGGCTGCTGATTTGCGTACGCAGTGACAACATCCAATAGCGACCTAGATGTGTTCCATAGGATTTACATCACACAAATTTTGTCACTCAGGCATCAGCCTCAAATGCTGGTTGCCTAAATTTTCTCAACAGTGTCTCACAAAAGCAAAGTCATCTTCCCTCCAGAGATTCTCCTTTGAGTTCATGAAACTTGCATGCTGATCAAAACTACCAGTAACAAATCTAGCAACATACCTTTGAATTGCTTTGATGTCTTCCTTTAATCTGGCCTGGTGAGGATCCAAGAATGGGGCACAATAGTTTGTCTGCTGTCTCCTTTACAAATGAGGTACACTTTCCTAAAATTCTCTCAATTAACCATAGTCAACCATTTGCCTTCCCTACTACCACCCTTACATGCTCATTCAATTTCATATTGCTTTTCAACATTAAATCTAGATATTTAATCGACAAGATTATGTCAAGCACCATATTACTAATGCTGTATTCAAACATTATGGGATTGTTTTCCCTACTCATCTGCATTAACATGGATTTTTCTACATTTAGAGCAAGCTGCCACTCTTCACACCAACTAGAAATTTTGTCCACATCATCTTGTATCCTCCTACTCAATGATGATACTTTCCTGTAAACTACAGCATCATCATCAAACAGTCACAGATTGCTGCTCACCTTGTCTGTCAGATCATTTTTGTATATTTAGAATAAGAGTGGTCCCACCACAGTTCCCTGGGACACTCCTGACGATAACCATGTCTCCTATGAACACTCGCCATTGAGAACAACATACTGTGCTCTAGTACCTCAAAAGTCTTTGAGCCACTCACATATCTGGGAACCTACTCTGTATGCTCGTGCTCTTGTTAACAATCAGTAGAGGGGAACCATGTGAAATTACTTCTGGAAATCTAGGGATATGGAATCTGCCTGTTGCCCTTCATCCATGGTTCGCAGGATGACATGTGAGAAAAGGGTAAGCCAAGTTTTGCATGAGTGATGCTTTCTAAATCTATCTTAATTTGTGGACAGAAACTCTTTTTCTCAAGGAAATTTATTAATTTTGAAATCAGAATATGTTCAATAATTCTGCGGCAAACTGTTGTTCAGGATATTGATCAGTAATTTTGTGGGCCCATTCTTTCACTCTTCTTATTTAAGTGTGTCATCTACACTTTTTTCCAATCACTAAGGACTTTGTATTGGGTGCAAGATTCACAATAAATGCAAGCTAAGTAATGAGCCAATGCCACATCGTACTCTCTGTAAAACAGAAGTGGTATTTAATCTGGAGCTAGCAACTCATTTGTTTACAACTCTTGTAGCTGCTTCTTTAAGCCAGGATGCCTATTACTATGTCCTCCATACAGGAGTCTGTGCGATGGTCAAACAAAGGTAGGTTTGTAAGATCCTCCTACATAAATGATTTCTTAAATGCAAAATTTCAAACTTTAGCTTTCCTTTTGCTTAATGACTGGACAGAAGCCTTTGACAAGGACCAGAATTTTCTCGCATTCTTGGCAAGATCTTGCACTGAAGTATGATGATGGAAGATGTACGCTATGTGCATCGATCGTTTTAGAGATGCACGAATTTCAACCAAGTTTTGCCCACTGATCTTGCCACAATCTTGTTTTAACTGAGTGTGTAACAATCTCTGCTTCCTCATCATTTTCCTGATTTTATTATTAAACCACAGTCAGTTCTTTTCCCACTAACTCAGCGTATACTTATTGTGATGACTGAATCATGGAGTGTGCTAGGAAAAAAAAGAAGAAGAAAAATCATGTAAGTATGGATATTAGGAGTAAGCCTTGTAACTTATGTACAGTGCAAGCCACTTTCATCAATTAAGTTGGAGGTCAGGGACATTGAGAAACAGCTGATTTCACACTTGCGTATTACAGATTGAAGGTAAAAGGTGACACAGTCATGTACCATCTACATGCAAAGAGGTCCAACTGCTGTATATAGAGGTCCACAAATGATAAGCAAGGCAGAGTTCCAGATAGAGAAGAGTTCTAAACAGCAGCCTCTGATGGGCAGTGGTTTCCAGCAGATACTATGTAAGTGAGCATTATACTCAATTGAGTTTGTACACTATGGACTTTCAACGCTTGCCTGTATGTATCTCTGAACTAGGATTGTTAGTTTTCAATGTCTATTAGTCTACATGTACCTATGTCTGTATGTCACTTTCATTGTGGCAAGTGCTTGAACCGAAGGGTTCAATTAGATAAATCGTTTGTAGTCTGTAGTACCATATGTTACTTCGTATACCTGAATCCTAATAAAATTATGGGCCAGGATGGTCATGTGTTTTGGTAGCTGACTGGAAAATTTAGTAAGCCTCTTCTGTGTTTTACACTAAATACGTGAAAAAGCAATGAAAATCAGACCAGTAAGCAAACTCAGGATCTCATTTCCTTATCACCATATCTACCTCCTTCGCCTGACATCCAAGTTATTCTGTAATGTTTCCAACCACAGAGACCTGAAAAATCTCAGCTTGACCCCATCGCCATCTGAATCCTATACATTGCCACTTGTGTACCAAGATATGGATGACCTCAAATCCCTCCTGGTGATTGAATTCTGCATCAGGATCTAGAAGGAGGCAGGACAGGGAGTCCATGTTGGCGTGTTGGATGGTGGGGTGAAAGCAGATTTCATGGTGGTACCCACTAAAAAACCATACTGAGTGCTGCAGGTGCTGCGCAGTCTTTTCCAGAAGCTTAGAGTGATGCCCATACAATGAAATCTAGGTTTTGTGATCAGTCAACAGGTGAAATTCCTGCCAAACAAAAACACATGAAATTTCTTGACCCTTTGAATGGTCACTAAAGAGCTCTGCTGCGGTCAACATTTTGGCCTGTTCAGACCCATCTGCCAACTTATGAGACAAAACTGCCACAATTCCACATGTCCACTGTAAGTGTCGATGCAGGCCCAGTTATATGGTATCCTACACAGCAACATCTTAAGACTGCCCTTAAGACACTGAAAAGCATAGTGACAGGTGGCGAACCACACAAATTTAATGTCCTTTTTGCACTTCTGAATTGGAGGGTGTGAAATAAATTAGGCATAGTGGATAATTTTACACAGGAACAACTGCAGCTGTTTAAGGTTAGTAGGGGTCAGCATATCAGTGATCTTATTGACGTGGTCACGTGTGCACGATACCCTTGCAACAAAGAATGTGCCCCAGTTATTTGATACTGGGGCCAAGGAAACCTCACTTTTCCAATTGACAGTGAAAGCCACTTTCCTGGAGCCATCTGAAGAGAGATTCGAGGTTGCTGAGCTGTTCCACATGCGTTGGCCTCATAACAATGGCAGAATGGCCTCATAACAAGTGTAGAATACCTTTTATCACTTGTTCTAAATACTTTTGTAAAATGGAAGGTCCACTAACAACTTCAAAAGGTAAGCAATTGTACCTGTGTAAGCCGAATGGCATATTTAAGACTAGCAGCTGACCTGACACCTCATCAAGCTACAGCTGTATAAACACATCCTTTAGATCTATCTCTGAAAAATAATGGTCCCCAGCCAGTTTAGTTAACAAAATCTGCATGTGGGGCATAAAACAGAGACCACTGCTGGACTGGGCATTTATGGATGACTTAAAATTAGCACAAATGCCTGAAGACTCACTAGGTTTCTTAAGGACAACCACAAATAACACACACCGACTGGTTGAAAATGGGGATACGCTTGAAGAACCTCTCTGATCACAAATGGTAGCTGGTGAGCTCTACAAAATTTTGGCAATGCTGAAGGCTTCATAGAGTTGCGAGCAGTAAAACTATGCGCACACCCAAGTGTTGATTCAAAAATCTCTTTGTACAAATTGCACAAAATGTCACAGGCAGAAGAAGGCACCATTTCAGACACTGAATTGAAACTATTTCGAAACCAAATCTGGTAAGTGCATCTGAGCTAGCACACAGATGCCAGTGACAGCTCTCCAAGAAGAGGAATGTTTGTGCAGCAGTAAGACACGACGCAAAACCAGGCTCTTTGCAGCAAAGGAGACCTGAGCTTCTGATATGTATCCTCATTGATTATTGACATGGCAGTGCCAGTGTGCAACTGATATTTTACAGTCCCGGCCAGGAAGTGTTGGCCAGCATAAGCTCCTGTGGCAGTAGGGGAGCCACATGCTCTGCAGCCATGACCGTGTGGGCTGATGTGCCATCCTCATCTCATGGCTGAGTATGTGACTGGTGGACATCTACATCTACATCTACATCTACATTTACACTCCGCAAGCCACCCAACGGTGTGTGGCGGAGGGCACTTTACGTGCCACTGTCATTACCTCCCTTTCCTGTTCCAGTCGCGTATGGTTCGTGGGAAGAACGACTGTCTGAAAGCCTCCGTGCGCGCTCTAATCTCTCTAATTTTACATTCGTGATCTCCTCGGGCGGTATAAGTAGGGGGAAGCAATATATTCGATACCTCATCCAGAAACGCACCCTCTCGAAACCTGGCGAGCAAGCTACACCGCGATGCAGAGCGCCTCTCTTGCAGAGTCTGCCACTTGAGTTTATTAAACATCTCCGTAACACTATCACGGTTACCAAATAACCCTGTGACGAAACGTGCCGCTCTTCTTTGGATCTTCTCTATCTCCTCCGTCAAACCGATCTGGTACGGATCCCACACTGATGAGCAATACTCAAGTATAGGTCGAACGAGTATTTTGTAAGCCACCTCCTTTGTTGATGGACTACATTTTCTAAGCACTCTCCCAATTAATCTCAACCTGGTACCCGCCTTACCAACAATTAATTTTATATGATCATTCCACTTCAAATCGTTGCGCATGCATACTCCCAGATATTTTACAGAAGTAACTGCTACCAGTGTTTGTTCCGCTATCATATAATCATACAATAAAGGATCCTTCTTTCTATGTATTCGCAATACATTACATTTGTCTATGTTAAGGGACAGTTGCCACTCCCTGCACCAAGTGCCTATCCGCTGCAGATCTTCCTGCATTTCGCTACAATATTCTAATGCTGCAACTTCTCTGTATACTACAGCATCATCCGCGAAAAGCCGCATGGAACTTCCGACACTATCTACTAGGTCATTTACATATATTGTGAAAAGCAATGGTCCCATAACACTCCCCTGTGGCACGCTAGAGGTTACTTTAATGTCTGTGGACGTCTCTCCATTCATAACAACATGCTGTGTTCTGTTTGCTAAAAACTCTTCAATCCAGCCACACAGCTGGTCTGATATTCTGTAGGCTCTTACTTTGTTTATCAGGCGACAGTGCGGAACTGTATCGAACGCCTTCCGGAAGTCAAGAAAAATAGCATCTACCTGGGAGCCTGTATCTAATATTTTCTGGGTCTCATGAACAAATAAAGCGAGTTGGGTCTCACACGATCGCTGTTTCCGGAATCCATGTTGATTCCTACATAGTAGATTCTGGGTTTCCAAAAACGACATGATACTTGAGCAAAAAATATGTTCTAAAATTCTACAACAGATCGACGTCAGAGATATAGGTCTATAGTTTTGCGCATCTGCTCGACGACCCTTCTTGAAGACTGGGACTACCTGTGCTCTTTTCCAATCATTTGGAACCCTCCGTTCCTCTAGAGACTTGCGGTACACGGCTGTTAGAAGGGGGGCAAGTTCTTTCGCATACTCTGTGTAGAATCGAATTGGTATCCCGTCAGGTCCAGTGGACTTTCCTCTATTGGGTGATTCCAGTTGCTTTTCTATTCCTTGGACACTTATTTCGATGTCAGCCATCAGCCATTTTTTCGTTTGTGCGAGGATTTAGAGAAGGAACTGCAGTGCGGTCTTCCTCTGTGAAACAGCTTTGGAAAAAGGTGTTTAGTATTTCAGCTTTAAGCGTGTCATCCTCTGTTTCAATGCCATCATCATCCCGGAGTGTCTGGATATGCTGTTTCGAGCCACTTACTGATTTAACGTAAGACCAGAACTTCCTAGGATTTTCTGTCAAGTCCATACATAGAATTTTACATTCGAATTCACTGAACGCGTCACGCATAGCCCTCCTTACGTTAACTTTGACATCGTTTAGCTTCTGTTTGTCTGAGAGGTTTTGGCTGCGTTTCAACTTGGAGTGAAGCTCTCTTTGCTTTCGCAGTAGTTTCCTAACTTTGTTGTTGTACCACGGTGGGTTTTTCCCGTCCCTCACAGTTTTACTCGGCACGTACCTGTCTAAAACGCATTTACGATTGCCTTGAACTTTTTCCATAAACACTCAACATTGTCAGTGTCGGAACAGAAATTTTCGTTTTGATCTGTTAGGTAGTCTGAAATCTGCCTTCTATTACTCTTGCTAAACAGATAAACCTTCCTCCCTTTTTATCAATAGGTCCAAAATGTTATCTCCACGAATCGGTTCTCTGTTTTAATTGCTCGAGGTAATTTTCGAATAGTGCACTCAGTGTAATGTCACTCGATGCTCTGTCCCTACCACCTGTCCTAAACATCTGAGTGTCCCAGTCTATATCTGGTAAATTGAAATCTCCACCTAAGACTATAACATGCTTAGAAAATTTATGTGAAATGTATTCCAAATTTTCTCTCAGTTGTTCTGCCACTAATGCTGCTGAGTCGGGAGGTCGGTAAAAGGAGCCAATTATTAACCTAGCTCGGTTGTTGAGTGTAACCTCCACCCATAATAATTCACAGGAACTATCCACTTCTACTTCACTACAGGATAAACTACTACTAACAGCGATGAACACTCCACCACCAGTTGCATGCAATCTATCCTTTCTAAACACCGTCTGTATCTTTGTAAAAATTTCGGCAGAATTTATCTCTGGCTTAAGCCAGCTTTCTGTACCTATAACGATTTCAGCTTCGGTGCTTTCTATCAGCGCTTGAAGTTCTGGTACTTTACCAACGCAGCTTCGACAGTTGACAATTACAATACCGATTGCTGCTTGGTCCCCGCATGTCCTGACTTTGCCCCGCACCCGTTGAGGCTGTTGCCCTTTCTGTACTTGGCCAAGGCTATCTAACCTAAAAAACAGCCCAGCCCACGCCACACAACCCCTGCTACCCGTGTAGCCGCTTGTTGCGTGTAGTGGACTCCTGACCTATCCAGCGGAACCCGAAACCCCACCACCCTATGGCGCAAGTCGAGGAATCTGCAGCCCACACGGTCGCAGAACCGTCTCAGCCTCTGATTCAGACCCTCCACTCGGCTCTGTACCATAGTGCATATTTTAATGTTTTGCGAAATGTCTGAATAATTTCCTAAAATTTAGGGAGAAGTTTTTAATGTGTTATCAGAGTGGCTAGCTCAACCTTGTTTTTTTTTGTATGAAAAAGCATCTGTTGACACACTGCTGCAAGGTGGTCCCGCTTACCACAGGTCCAACAGTCCACAGGACAGTGTGTACAGCTGCATCTTGAATGTCAGCTACCGCAGTCAGGGCAGGACTGGAGTTTTTTCAACTTGTGTGTAGCATGTAACAATGCTGAGGAGGGAGGGCATTCTTATCCACCAGGCTACTATTTTTTAAAAAAAAAAAAGTCATTCACTGCTGCAAAAGGAGCAGCACGATCTACGTATTTAAGTCTCTCACAAGATGCTGGCAATCCAGATGTTCATCAACTTGGGTGAAACTTAGGGGCAAGAAAAGATTAGGGTCAAGCGGAATTGTCAACTGATTGGTGTTTATAATGGCGAGGAACTACTGTTGACACTTTCACACCATTTGTGAAAGAATTCTGAGCTTCAGAAGCAGCCTAAAAAGCTTTTGCAATTTTAAGCATGTCAACACGGTTAGTATCCATACATGGTCAAAACTTTTTCATACAAAAAAAAAAAAACAAGGTTGAGCTAGCCACTCTGATAACACATTAAAAACTTCTCCCTACATTTTAGGAAATTATTCAGACATTTCACAAAACATTAAAATATGCACTATATTCATGACATTGTCATTTAAAATAAAGGGAAAAATCTGTTGGCAAACGAGCTGCTGCTCTCTTGTCTGAATATAAAATAGGGTCTATTACAATGAGGTGCATCATGATCTGTGTGCCAGAAGCATCACACACTCGATGGTCCTCTCACTGAAGCAAGAAGCCATGCGTTACACGGCTGTGTCCTATGTTAAGATGAGTGAGAAGGACCTCATTCCCTCTGCATGGCTGAAAGGAGGTACACTATGGCCAAATAATAGATTTTAACAAGTGCAGCTTATTGACTATCACTTCCAACCACTCTTCTTCCCATCTATGGAAAAGACCCACTGTTGTTTAACAGCGCAATTCAGAGAATGCTCAGGAAGCAAAGGCAGCTGCACTCATGGTACAAGAAAGATCGGGAGAATGAGGACAGGCAAAAGTTAGTAGAGATTCATGCTGCTGTAAAAAGAGCGATGCGCAAAGCATTCAACCACTACCACCGTCATACCTTAGCAAAAGATATTGCTGAAAACCCAAGGAAATTCTGGTCTTATGTAAAATTGGTAAGCGGGTCAAAGGCTTCCATCCAGTCACTCATTGATCCGTCTGGCCTGGCAACGGAAGACAGCAAAACGAAAGCTGAAATTTTAAATTTAGCATTTGAGAAACCTTTCACACAGGAGGATCATACAAACATACCGCCGTTTGAGTCTCGTACAGATTCCCGTATGGAGGACATAGTGATAGACATACCTGGGGTTGTGAAGCAGCTGAATGGGTTGAAAATAAATAAATTGCCAGGTCCTGATGGGATTCCAATTTGGTTTTACAGAGAGTACTCTAATGCATTGGCTCCTTACTTAGCTTGCATTTATCGTGAATCTCTTGCCCAACGTAAAGTCCCGAGCGACTGGAAAAAAGTGCAGGTGACGCCTGTATATAAGAAGGGTAGAAGGACGGATCCTCAAAATTACAGACCAATATCCGTAACATCGGTTTGTTGCAGGATTCTTGAACATATTCTCAGTTCGAATATAATGAATTTCCTTGAGACAGAGAAGTTGCTGTCCATGCATCAGCACGGCTTTAGAAAGCATCGCTCCTGCGAATAGCAGCTCACCCTTTTTTCACATGATATCTTGCGAACTATGGATGAAGGGTATCAGACGGATGCCATATTCCTTGACTTCTGGAAAGCGTTTGACTCGGTGCCCCACTGCAGACTCCTGACTAAGGTACGAGCACCTGGGATTGGTTCCCAAGTATGTGAGTGGCTCGAAGACTTCTTAAGTAATAGAACCCAGTACGTTGTCCTCGATGGTGAGTGTTCATTGGAGGTGAGGGTATCATCTGGAGTGCCCCAGGGAAGTGTGGTAGGTCCGCTGTTGTTTTCTATCTACATAAATGATCTTTTGGATAGGGTGGATAGCAATGTGTGGCTGTTTGCTGATGATGCTGTGGTGTGCGGGAAGGTGTCATCGTTGAGTGACTGTAGGAGGATACAAGATGACTTGGACAGGATTTGTTGGTTGGTTGGTTGGTTGTTTAAGGTTAAAGGGACCAAACAGCAAGGTCATCAGTCCCTTGTTTCAAATAGACTCCATTCTGCTAACGGGACATCTCAGAAAAGTCAGAACAATAAAACGGAAAAAGGGGAAACGTAAAAGGGCAGTCACGTTGTCATTAGTAAAAACAAATGAGGGAAGTTGGCAAGAGAACGAACCCAACACTATGCTGAAGCAGCATAGGCAAGACCACCTGTGACTTAAAAGGTACAACTGCTATAATGCAGAAAGTACGTACGGGAATAGAAAAACTAACCAAGCCTTAAAAAGAAGGGGTAAAAACAGAGTAAAAGGGGAAGAAAAGAGGATTCCGGTCAGGGAGGTGAATCGGGAATCTCTGAACGCTGCCTACAGTGGGAGACACCCAAACACTCACCGCCCTGCCCCAACACCAGAGGGACATTAAAAACTTTAAAACTGAGAATAAAAACCACTCTCCCGGAGGAAACCTAGAACCAGAGAGACCATCCGGGAATCGTCAGCCAACATCAAAGGTAAAGTGTGGGGGAGTCTGTACTTAGCACGCAGAGCCAAAAGAAGGGGGCATTCAACCAAAATGTGGGCCACTGACTGGAAGGCTCCACAACCACATAGCGGGGGTGGCTCATCACGCAAAAGGAAACCATGGGTCAGCCTGGTATGGCCAATGCGGAGACGACACAGTGTGGTCGAGTCCTTGCGGGAGAGGCGAAAGGAAGAACGCCATGGGCCTGGATTCACCTTAATTGCACGAAGTTTATTAGACAGTGGAGTAGCCTCCCAAGAATTGGCCCATGACTGTGCAAAGTGGGATTTGATGTGAAGCCGTAAATCCGCTGCAGGAGGGGTTACAGAAAACGGGGGTAAGTAACTGCTCCCCCAGCCAAACGATCAGCGAGCTCATTACCCTGGATACCCACATGGCCCGGGACCCATAGGAAGTCAATGGAACAAGCAGCACGGTGAAGATCAGCGAGATGGTCATGGATGGCAGAGACCAAGGGATGGCGCGAAAAACACCGGTCAATAGCAAGAAGGCCACTCATCGAGTTCGTACATAACAAAACGCGGTGGTGTTGGGATTGTTTAATAAAGGTAAGGGCCCAGGAAATTGCCATCAATTCCGCAGTAAACACCCCACATGAGGGTGGCAGCAGATGATTTTCCGTTCCAACAAAGGACATGAAGGCATACCCAACATGATCAGCAGATTTAGAGCCATCAGTGTAAAAAACAACAGCATCCCGAAACTCCCATAAAATTTGGCGGAAAAAGGAACGGAACACCACCGGGGGGATGGAATCTTTCGGACCGCGGCGGAGATCCATCCGAATTCGAGGCTGAGGAACTAACCAAGGAGGGGTGGAGGGGAGGGAGCGAGGAAGACAGGACAAAGAAGGAAGCCGAAAATCATGGTTAAGAGACGCAAGGCGCAGCCCTACCGGTAAACCCGCCCAAGGGCGGGAGTCAGGCGGGCGACGTCCATGGTCTGGGAATAGGATAGAATAGGAAGGATGAGCGGGAGAAGAACGGATAGTAAGGGCATAAGACACCAGAAGCTGGGACCGCCGAACAGAAAGGGGGGGGATCCCAGCTTCAACCAGGAGACTATCAACAGGGCTAGTAGGGAAGGCACCGGTGGCCAAACGGATACCACGATGGTGGACTGGATCCAGCACGTGCAGCGTGGAAGGAGCAGCTGAACCATAAACTTGACAACCATAGTCCAAACGTGACAGAACTAGAGCACGATAAAGACGGAGGAGGAGGGAACGGTCCGCACCCCAAGAGGAGTGGGCAAGGAAGCGAAGGACATTGAGTTTACGGAAACATCCTACCTTCAGGAGTCTGATATGGGGCAGCCAAGTGAGCTTGTTGTCGAAAAGAAGACCTAGGAAACGAAACTGTGGAACCACAGGCAATCTTTGTGCAGCGAGATAGAGCTCTGGATCAGGGTGGACCGTAGTACGGCGACAGAAGTGGACCACCCGCGATTTTAAAGGAGAGAATTGAAACCCGTGTGAGAGGGTCCATGCAGAGGCACGCCGTATAGCCACCTGGAGCTGCCGTTCTGCAGATGGCATCGAGGAGGAACTAACCCAAATGCAGAAATCATCCATATACAGGGCAGGGGCGACCAAGGGACCGACAGAGGCCACAAGTCCATCGATAGCAATGAGGAAAAGAAGGACACTCAAGACAGAACCCTGTGGGATGCCCGTCTCCTGGGTCCGTGGAGAACTAAAAGCAGTACCAACTCGAACTCTGAATGACCGATGGATCAGGAACTGGCAGATAAAAATCGGGAGTGGGCCCCGAAGACCCCACTGATGAAGGGTTAGTAAGATGTGATGGCACCAGGCCGTGTCATAGGCCTTGCGAAGGTCAAAAAACACTGCAACCAAATGGCGGCGCTGGGAAAAAGCCTGCCGAACTGCGGATTCCAAGCGAAGTAAATGATCGATTGGAGATCGGCCCTCTCAAAATCCACACTGGTAAGGGGACAACAGATCCCGAGATTCGAGGACCCAAGTGAGCCGACGGGCTACCAGCCGTTCAAGTAACTTACAAACAACATTGGTCAAACTAATTGGCCGATAGCTGTCAACAGATAGTGGGTTCTGACCAGGCTTAAGGACAGGAACCACAATGCTATCCCTCCACTGAGAAGGGAAGTCACCCTGGAGCCAGATACGGTTAAACACCCGAAGAAGATGGTGCCGTTGTGGAGCACTGAGATGTTGAAGCAGCTGGTTATGAATGGAATCTGGGCCAGGGGCCGTATAATGAGAAGAAGATAGAGCAGAAAGAAATTCCCATTCAGTGAAAGGTTCGTTGTAAGATTCTGACTCACAAGTGGTGAAACATAAGGTGACAGCTTCAGCCTGCTGTTTTTGATGAAGGAAAGCAGCTGGATAGGAGGCCGACGCTGATGCCACTGCAAAATGGGTCGCAAGATGTTCTGCGAGAACTAATGGGTCCGTACAAATGCCATCTGGGAGGTGAAGGCCTGGGAGGGTGGACTGCCGATGGCAACCTTGGAGAGAGCGAAGTGTAGCCCATACCCGTGACAGAGGGACAGTGGAACCAAGGGAAGAAACGAATCGTTCCCAACATATCCGCTTGCTCTGTTTGATTAAATAACGGGCTTTAGCGCGAAGGCGCTTAAAGGTAGAAAGGCTGGCTACAGATGGGTGCCTCTTAAAGTGTTGCAAAGCTCGACGGCGATCACGGATGGCAATGGCAATGGCCGTACTCCACCACGGGACTTGCCGACGACGAAATTGTCCAGATGAGCGCGGGACAGCAAGGTTAGCAGCGCGAACAATCGCGTCAGACACGTCACGTAGGACGTCATCAATACAACCCGACAAAGAGGGAGAAAACTCGACCTGTGCAGTGTATAGAGGCTAATCGGCGCGGTGGAAAGACCAACGAGGTAACCTGTCCATCGGGGAGCGGGAAGGGAGCGTGATAATCAACGGGAAATGGTCACTATCACAAAGGTCGTCGTGTGGCGACCAGTGTAATGAAGGGAGGAGAGAGGGAGAAGAAAGAGAAAGATCAATGGCAGAAAAGGTACCATGACCAGCACTGAAATGAGTAGGGGAGCCATCATTAAGAAGACACAGGTCGTGGTCTGCAATAAATTGGTCTATAAGAAGACCTCGTCTAGATGGAAAGGCACTGCCCCACAAAGGATGATGAGCATTAAAATCCCCAAGGAGGAGGAAGGGAGGAGGAAGTTGCTGAAGAAGGGTGGTTAAGGCAGCAGGTGTAAGAGTCCTGTCAGGAGGGAGATAAAGATTGCATACTGTGACTGCAGAGTCTAAGTGGACCCTAACAGCAACCGCTTCCAATGTAGTTTGGAGAGGAATCCACGTGCTAGCAATGTCTGTACGGACCAACGTACAAACGCCACCAGAAGCCCGCAAGGGTCCGACCCGATTTCGACAGAAAACATGGAACCCACGGAGGGTCGGTGAGTGAGCATCAGTAAAATGAGATTCCTGGAGAACCACACAAGCTGCTGAGTAGGACGAAAGAAGGGATTTCAATTCCGGAAGGTGACGATAGTAGCCATTACAATTCCATTGGAGAACCACAGAACGATGGTTTAAATGAGGGCTGAACACGCTAAATCCAGTCATACCGCCGGGTCCCCACCCGTCACCGACAAGAAGGGGGCGACATCCATAAATGACAGGTCAGAATCCGGTTGTGAAGTCGGGGAAGGGACCTCCGGTGACACCAGAGGCTCTTTGTCCCGGGACTTATGTTTCTTCTTCTTTTCAGGCTGAGATCGAGGAGGGCTGTGTGGCATAATGGAGCCAGCTGCAGCAAGATCAGGAACAGAAAGAGACCGGGCGACCTGGGGGCCGATAGACCGCGGCTCTCGCGGTCGCCGCGCTGCAGCAGACCTTTGACCTGGAAGGTGCCGGGAAGGGGCATCCCGGGAGAGGTGCCCTTGACCGGCAGACGCCGAAGGAGTGGGACACTTCTCCGGCTGGGGAGGGGGAGCAGCGCCCAGAGGAGAAGGTGTGGGAGCCGCAGGGGAGGGGGGAAGGAGAGGGGTCCGGGATGGGGGTAAGGAAGGGGGAGGAAGGGATGAAGATGTAACCAAGGCGTAACCAGATGTCATGGACACAGGGTGCAATCGTGCATATTTCTTACGGGCCTCTGTGTAGCTTAAACGATCAAGGGACTTATACTCCTGTATCTTTTTTTCTTTCTTATAGACTGGGCAATCTGCTGAACGTGGAGAATGACTACCATGACAATTTACACATACAGGAGGGGGAACACAGGGACTCCCCTCATGGAGTGGACGTCCACAGTCACCACAGAGAGGGTCCTGGGAACAGCGAGAAGACATGTGGCCAAATCGCAAGCACTTAAAACACCGCATAGGAGGTGGGATGTACGGCTTCACATCACAGCGATAGACCATAATCTTAACTTTCTCAGGAAGGGTATCCCCTTCAAAGGCCAGGATAAAGGCACCAGTATCAATACGATTATCTTTAGGACCCTTCTGAACACGCCGAACAAAGTGAACACCCCGCCGTCCGAGATTGTCCCGAAGTTCCTCATCAGTTTGAAGGATGAGGTCTCTGTGAAAAATCACACCTTGTACCATATTTAGAGACTGGTGAGGGGTAATGGACACGGGAATTGTGCCAAGATGGGTACAGGCACGAAGGGCCGCAGATTGGGCAGCCGAAGCAGTTTTTATCAGCAACGAACCCGACCGCATCTTGCTCAGGGAGTCCACTTCGCCGAACTTGTCTTCAATGTGTTCAACAAAGAATAAAGGTTTGACACTGGTGAAAGTATCTCCATCAGTCCTGGTGCAAACTAGATAACGGGGGAAAGGTTTTGCCCATAGACGACGGGCCTGACCCTCCTCCCAGGGGGTAGCCATGGAAGGGAAGGCCGAAGGGGCAAGAGAAGCAGCACTTGAGGAATCAGTACCACGCAGAGAGACGGCCGCAGAAGAGCGGCCAGAGTTTTGGACCCGTATGCGTTTCATCTGCATAGCGTCCGCCCTGATACCACCCACTCCGATCAGGGGCTCTCCTCACGGGCGCCACCCAGCCACAGCAAGGGCCGTCTGGCACGGCGGCCATTGCCGGGAGTTCCGATGCTCCAGGATGACGAGCAACCACTCCAAGGCATGCATGAGGAGGTCACAGCTCAGGTATCAGAAGTGTGATCCCTGTGTGTTCAGGGGGCTCAACCAAAAGGGTACATAGCGACCCCACCACACGGGCTGGCTACCGTGCTGGCTATGCACCCTAGCATCAGACAACGACGTAAAAGAAAAGGTGGAATGTACTAGGAGGGCGCACGTCGGAGACACTAGGTAAGGTGCTCTTCCCCAAATGGCTCACACTACGGAAGAGAAAATTTTGGAATGGAGGTCAAACCCGAGAGGGGGACCAAGGAATGCCAAAAGGAGGAGATGATTACGCAACAAAGCCGGAGTGTAAAACCAACAGAACCAGGAGGATAGCGTGGGCCAACATAAGCAAGGACACCAATAGAGGGAGAGGAGAGGGCGAGGGGAAAGGGGTATGGAGGGGAAAGGAGGGGAAGGGAAAGGAAATGCAGCCCGGGAGAGAAAGAAGGCTGCAATGGCTCGGGGCCCCGTGCTCGCCACGCACGTATCCACTAAAGAGTTGTGGACCCCCTGGGGGGGACAGGATTTGTGATTTGTGTAAAGAATGGCAGCTAACTCTAAATATAGATAAATGTAAATTAATGCAGATGAATATGAAAAAGAATCCTGTAATGTTTGAATACTCCATTAGTGGTGTAGCACTTGACACAGTCACATCGATTAAATATTTGGGCGTAACATTTCAGAGTGATATGAAGTGGGACAAGCATGTAATGGCAGTTGTGGGGAAGGCGGATAGTCGTCTTCGGTTCATTAGTAGAATTTTGGGAAGATGTGGTTCATATGTAAAGGAGACTGCTTATAAAACACTAATACGACCTATTCTTGAGTACTGCTTGAGCATTTGGGATCCCTATCAGGTCAGATTGAGGGAGGACATTGAAGCAATTCAGAGGCGGGCTGCTAGATTTGTTACTGGTAGGTCTGATCATCACGCGAGTGTTACGGAAATGCTTCAGGAACTCAGGTGGGAGTCTCTAGAGGAAAGGAGGCACTCTTTTCGTGAATCGCTACTAAGGAAATTTAGAGAACCAGCATTTGAGGCTGACTGCAGCACAATTTTATTGCCACCAAATTACATTTCGCGGAAAGACCACAAAGATAAGATAAGATAAGAGAGATTAGGTCTCGTACAGAGGAATATAGGCAGTCATTTTTCCCTCATTCTGTTTGGGAGTGGAACAGGGAGAGAAGATGCTAGTTGTGGTACGAGGTACCCTCCGCCACGCACCGTATGGTGGATTGCGGAGTATGTATGTAGATGTAGATGTACGCACGTCTCTCTACCTCAGCAGTGAGATGACAGCAAACAGGGAAAGGCAAACTGGGCTATCTGGTTATCATGACACACTTCATTGGCTGCTACATCTGCCATTTCATTTCATTTAATACTCATTTGCCCTGGCATCCATCAAAAAGTCACCTCCTTTCCCAGCTTTTGTTAGTGGATATTCTGGACTACTTTATCTGCTGGGTGCAAGTGTTACAGAGAATAAAGGGCACTCCGAGAGCTGATACAGAGGAGGCATTTAGCAGCTGCAACACATTTCACTTGCTCCAGTGTCCTCTCAGTTGTGTACAATTCTACATCAAACATTATAAATTCTTGAGCACTCAGATCTTGATGACATGACAAGTGAAGACAGCCGAGCAACCAACAGAGTCCCCCTACTTTGTCTCACCTGTGAATACAGTTTAATAGTTGTGATGCTCATTTAAACAATGGAAAATTTGGTATTAAAAACAGATGCAGGAATGCAGCCTTTCCTGTACTGCACTAAATCTAAAATTAATCTGGGCCTCTGTAACAACCATGTTGGCAGTCATTTCCATCCCTTGATATGGGTCTGAACTTTTGCCATACCAGGTGACTCCAACACATGCTTCACACGGATCCCAAAAGGCCTTGTTGCTCATGGATAATTGGAAAAAAAGGTGTTCCATAGGTGGACGGGCAACAGGATGGAATGCCAGTGAACTTTAAGCAGCAAGGAACTTATATGCCTGATGCACCACAAGGAGCTGCTGCTGGATGGTGAGTGGTCGTTCCCCAGCCTCAGCACAGAGACTGGGAATGGGGTTCATCCTGCATCCTAGCCAGATCCCCTCATGGTGGATAGTGTCAATGACCTCCAGTTCTCACTGATCCATACACTGTGCACCAACAGTCTAGCCGTAATTGTATGAGAGTCCTATAAGACTGGAACTGTCTGTTACCTAAGACAATGCCTACTAGAAGACAAGAGCAGTGTACTTTTGTGCCTACCAGAACTGCAATAAGCAAAACAGTACAGTTCAAAATTATGGAGGAAGACTTTCCAGCTCTCCAAAGACAGGTGGGGACATTACCATGACCACTGACTGACATCACTGTTGCTGCTGATATATGAGCTGCGGGAGAACCACATGGTGTTCTTGTTGTTTCTGCATAGTTCCTGGTACTGCTGTTGCAGTGACAGTTGTTACTGTCAATATTCCAGAATTTTGGGATCTATAACACTGGCAGTAGGTGTGAGTGTGTAACCAAAAGCATGATAGGGGAAGAACTCATCATCAGTATTCTGTCTGCTCCTGACATGGATGCATAATACATAACAAAGCCAAGTTTGTTGAAAGTAAAACACTAAATAAAAGCCAAATACGAGAACAAGGAAGTCCAAGTGCAATGCCGGGTCGAATCCAACAAGCAGAATGGCATGATTGATAGCAGTTCATGCGATAGATGGTACTAGAACTGAATCACAGTTGCCTCCTGGACTTGTTGGTGTGAGTGGCTCAGCCCATGTGATATGCTACACCTTCCCCTAGTGGTGTTTGTCAACCACAATATGTAGTGCCTCTGAACTATTGTCAATATTGCCCATAGATGGAAATATTAAAACTGAACTCACTCTTCTTCTCTGTCTCACGCATGACTCACTCAGTTTCGTGATCATTACCATTTCTGATCCACAGTTCCATCACTGCCACTGAGAGCCATCGGTTATCCCCTTTCATGCTCCCAGCATTTTCCTACACCTCCTGATCTCCATACCTTCCTCACTCTCTCCTGCCACACTCCTTCACTCTTCCTTCAAAACTGCCTGCCCTGATGATCATTTGTTAATGTCTATTATTGCCATGAAGATCAGCATTAGTTGTGTGTGTGTGTGTGTGTGTGTGTGTGTGTGTGTGTGTGTGTGTGTGAAGGAGGTAGGGGGGGGGGGGGGGGGGGGGGGGTGAGTAGAAAGAGTGGAAGTTTGAAAGCTACAAGTGAGTAACTATGAGATGTATGCCCTATGTATCATCCATGATTTATCTGTATGCAAGTTGTTGCTTGTCGTAAAAGTAGCTGTTTCCATTATTCCCGTATGTTCCACAATACTTTACTTTAACCAAAATTATTATAACAAGATAAAGGAGTGGAATAAGCATTTCATATACACTAACAAATGTAATTCAATCAATCACTTTCAGTTTGCTTTCACACTTACTGAGATGCACTACTCTACAAAGAAAGAAGAGTTTCTTGAGACTTTAGTTGAGTGTCATGCTTCAGAAGAGTGGGGCTCAAGCTAATTTCAACCCATTTCTGACAGCTTCTAAAGATTTATAATATTGGACACTTGTTATATTAGCTCCAGACCTTAAAACAGAAGAGATGTTGTTGTTGTTGTTGTTGTGGTCTTCAGTCCTGAGACTGGTTTGATGCAGCTCTCCATGCTACTCTAACCTGTGCAAGCTTTTTCATCTCCCAGTACCTACTGCAACCTACATCCTTCTGAATCTGCTTAGTGTATTCATCTCTTGGTCTCCCTCTATGATTTTTACCCTCCACGCTGCCCTCCAATACTAAATTGGTGATCCCTTGATGCCTCAGAACATGTCCTACCAACCGATCCCTTCTTCTGGTCAAGTTGTGCCACAAACTTCTCTTCTCCCCAATCCTATTCAATACTTCCTCATTAGTTATGTGATCTACCCAACTAATCTTCAGCATTCTTCTGTAGCACCACATTTCGAAAGCTTCTATTCTCTTCTTGTCCAAACTATTTATCGTCCATGTTTCACTTCCATACATGGCTACACTCCATATGAATACTTTCAGAAATGACTTCCTGACACTTAAATCAATACTGGATGTTAACAAATTTCTCTTCTTCAGAAACGCTTTCCTTGCCATTGCCAGCCTACACTTTATATCCTCTCTACTTCGACCATCATCAGTTATTTTGCTCCCCAAATAGCAAAACTCCTTTACTACTTTAAGTGCCTCATTTCCTAATCTAATTCCCTCAGCATCACCCAACTTAATTAGACTACATTCCATTATCCTTGTTTTGCTTTTGTTGATGTTCATCTTATATCCTCCTTTCAAGACACTGTCCATTCCATTCAACTGTCTCTGACAGAATTACAATGTCATCGGCGAACCTCAAAGTTTTTATTTCTTCTCCATGAATACTACCTACTCCGAATTTTTCTTTTGTTTCCTTTACTGCTTGCTCAATATACAGACTGAACAACATCGGGGAGAGGCTACAACCCTGTCTTACTCCCTTCCCAACCACTGCTTCCCTTTCATGTCCCTCGACTCTTATAACTGCCATCTGGTTTCTGTACAAATTGTAAATAGCCTTTCGCTCCCTGTATTTTACCCCTGCCACCTTTAGAATTTGAAAGAGAGTATTCCAGTCAACATTGTCAAAAGCTTTCTCTAAGTCTACAAATGCTAGAAATGTAGGTTTGCCTTTCCTTAATCTTTCTTCTAAGATAAGTCATAAGGTCAGTATTGCCTCACGTGTTCCAATGTTTCTACAGAATCCAAACTGATCTTCCCCAAGGTTGGCTTCTACTAGTTTTTCCATTCGTCTGTAAAGAATTCGTGTTAGTATTTTGCAGCTGTGACTTATTAAACTGATAGTTCGATAATTTTCACATCTGTCAACACCTGCTTTCTTTGGGATTGGAATTATTATATTCTTCTTGAAGTCTGAGGGTATTTCGCCTGTCTCATACATCTTGCTCACCAGATGGTAGAGTTTTGTCAGGACTGGCTCTCCCAAGGCCGTCAGTAGTTCCAATGGAATGTTGTCTACTTCAGGGGGCCTTGTTTCGACTCAGGTCTTTCAGTGCTCTGTCAAACTCTTCACGCAGTATCATATCTCCCATTTCATCTTCATCTACATCCTCTTCCATTTCCATAATATTGTCCTCAAGTACATCGCCCTTGTATAGACCCTCTATATACTCCTTCCACCTTTCTGCTTTCCCTTCTTTGCTTAGAACTGGGTTTCCATCTGAGCTCTTGATATTCATACAAGTCGTTCACTTTTCTCCAAAGGTCTCTTTAATTTTCCTGTAGGCAGTATCTATCTTACCCCTAGTGAGATAGGCCTCTACATCCTTACATTTGTCCTCTAGCCATCCCTGCTTAGCCATTTTGCACTTCCTGTCCATCTCATTTTTTAGACGTTTGTATTCCTTTTTGCCTGCTTCATTTACGGCATTTTTATATTTTCTCCTTTCATCAATTAAATTCAATATTTCTTCTGTTACCCAAGGATTTCTACTAGCCCTTGTCTTTTTACCTACTTGATCCTCTGCTGCCTTCGCTACTTCATCCCTCAAAGCTACCCATTCTTCTTCTACTGTATTTCTTTCCCCCATTCCTGTCAATTGTTCCCTTATGCTCTCCCTGAAACTCTGTACAACCTCTGGTTCTTTCAGTTTATCCAGGTCCCATCTCCTTAAATTCCCACCTTTTTGCAGTTTCTTCAGTTTTAATCTACAGGTCATAACCAATAGATTGTGGTCAGAGTCCACATCTGCCCCTGGAAATGTCTTACAATTTAAAACCTGGTTCCTAAATCTCTGTCTTACCATTATATAATCTATCTGATACCTTTTAGTATCTCCAGGGTTCTTCCATGTATACAACCTTCTTTCATGATTCTTAAACCAAGTGTTAGTTATGATTATGTTGTGCTCTGTGCAAAATTCTACCAGTCGGCTTCCTCTTTCATTTCTTAGCCCCAATCCATATTCACCTACTATGTTTCCTTCTCTCCGTTTTCCTACACTCGAATTCCAGTCACCTATGACTATTAAATTTTCGTCTCCCTTCACAATCTGAATAATTTCTTTTATTTCATCATACATTTCTTCAATTTCTTCGTCATCTGCAGAGCCAGTTGGCATATAAACTTGTACTACTGTAGTAGGTGTGGGCTTCGTATCTATCTTGGCCACAATAATGCGTTCACTATGCTGTTTGTAGTAGCTTACCCGCATTCCTATTTTCCTATTCATTATTAAACCTACTCCTGCATTACCCCTATTTGATTTTGTGTTTATAACCCTGTAGTCACCTGACCAGAAGTCTTGTTCCTCCTGCCACCGAACTTCACTAATTCCCACTATATCTAACTTCAACCTATCCATTTCCCTCTTTAAATTTTCTAACCTACCTGCCCGATTAAGGGATCTGACATTCCACGCTCCGATCCGTAGAACGCCAGTTTTCTTTCTCCTGATAATGACATCCTCTTGAGTAGTCCCCGCCCGGAGATCCAAATGGGGGACTATTTTACCTCCGGAATATTTTACCCAAGAGGACGCCATCATCATTTAATCATACAGTAAAGCTGCATGCCCTCGGGAAAAATTACGGCTATAGTTTCCCCTTGCTTTCAGCCGTTCGCAGTACCAGCACAGCAAGGCCGTTTTGGTTATTGTTACAAGGCCAGATCAGTCAATCATCCAGACTGTTGGCCTTGCAACTACTGAAAAGGCTGCTGCCCCTCTTCAGGAACCACACGTTTGTCTGGCCTCTCAACAGATACCCCTCCGTTGTGGTTGCACCTACGGTACGGCTATCTATATCGCTGAGGCACGCAAGCCTCCCCACCAACGGCAAGGTCCATGGTTCATGGGGGGGGAACAGAAGAGATATTATGCACAATAGTCTACATAAAGTTAATTGTCAAAGAAAACTGGTAATCAGATGCTACTATGTCCACTTACTTCAACAGCAAAAGTAGTCAGTTGCTTTATCACAAGAATGCCTCTAATGAAGCATCTTTTCTTACTCTGATACCTTATGAAATGGGTATAGTCTTATTTACTTTTATATGATAACATTTAACACAACATAATTAGGCTTACCTGCACCAGGCAATATATTTATTACACCTGGAGGGATGCCTGCTTTAATAGACAGTTCTGCAAATTTCAGTGCTGTTAAAGGTGACACTTGTGCAGGTTTCATCACTACTGTATTACCAGCTGCTAAACAGGCTGCCATTTTCCAAGACAGCATCATAAGTGGATAATTCCATGGTGTTATCAAGCCACACACACTAAATTAAAAAAAAAAAGATGTTTATGTAGTTGAAACACTTTAATATTGTGAAGAAAAGACAAACACACAATTTTAAGAGTAAAATCTTAAATGGCTGATTGAAGTACTCAAAATTTCAAAAAGTCAGCAGAAAGTTAATTAACTGAACAGTGTTTTATTGAGATACAGAAAATCACAAGGGCATAACAACAACAGGGAAATTCATGAATGTTATTACAGTAAACAATTTTCAGTTTTCATTAGTATTAATATCATTACTATGACTTCTATTATTAACATAATTTTAAAAATGAATCAGTCTATGAAACTCACCCTATTGGCTCTTTGCGCGTGAATGTGAGATTTCTGTTTGGCCTTGCATGATTTATTGGGATTGTAGTTCCATGTATTTTATCACACCAACCAGCAAAATATCTCCAGGTTTCAATTGACATACCAACATGTGTTTTGAGAGCCAGAGTGTAAACTGCCCCAGAATCTATTGATTCAATTGTTGCAAGCTCCTCTTTGTGTTCTTCCATAAGATCTGTCAGCCTATCAAAGAAAGAAGAAAATCTAAGGTCATCTCCATTACTTATTTTGTAATTTACAGAGAGAGAGAGAGAGAGAGAGAGAGAGAGAGAGAGAGAGAGAGAGAGAGACTTTTCAACAAATAAATGTGTAGACTTGAAAATAAAGCACCAGTATCTTATAAGAACAAATGTTTAATAAAGAACTATAATGCCCTTGTAGAGCTACTAGTCATCCTTCGTGCACCTCCTAAGGTTGTGGATTGGGGAATGCCTCCCAGGTATGGATGGTAGCAGAGAAATGATGTTGGTGAGGTCATCAGAAATGGTGTGCAAGCTTGGATAGGACAGGAATGTGGAAGATAAGTGGTTTGACATTTTCAAAGAAACCATCTCATCATCTGCATTAAGTGACTTCATGAAACCATGGAAAATCTGAATCTAGATGGGTGCACAGAAAACTGAATCCCAGTTCTACTGAATGCAAGACTATTGCAGTCAAAAATAACAATTTCCAGGTGAACAACGTGGTGTTATTTTGGAAATCTTAAATTTTTCAACATTTTACAATGTACCACTTCAATTCATAGTATGGGAAGTTCACATAAAGACAGTATTACCCCCACAGTAACTTACTAGGGGACTCTAAAATTACATCTTGTAACACACATGCACTTAAGATTCTGGGAAGTACTAACATCTGAAGTAAAGACAAGTTGGAGTGATTTGGAATATTTCTTACATTGAAATTCAAAAAATTAATATTATTTTGTAATGCTAAATGTTAATTACGTTCTAAAAACTGGATAGCAAATATAAGATTAATTACTCCTATAGCAAAATCCTATCACAATTTTATATCAGTGCAAGAAACTAGACTTTAGATGAGAGTGTAACAAATACTAAATAATACAAAATTTTCAAACGAAATCTGCAGTGAGATCAATGGAAAAATTTCCTGTTTGACACTGCATTTTAAGTAAATAAAAACGAAGTAAATAATATAACATAATTTAAGCCAAAATTAGAGAAACTGCCTATTTCAAAAATGACACTTAGAAATTAAAATAATACACACTTACAAATGTAATGCACATATAAATGGGAAAAAACAAGAGAAATCAATAAAAAGGAGGTCAACAATGGGATATGCTACAATCTGTTAAAATAGTGAATTTCATATGGATCACTAACTTTCTGAGGTTAATAATCTGTCTTTTTCCATACATTTTCAAAAATAACATCGGAAAAATTGTTAAGATATGATGCAAACAGGGGGCTTAAGTGAAATGCCATAAAACTAAAAATAAGAAACTGAGACAAATAAAGTACCAAGTTGAGGGATAATGAGAATTACAAATCCAGAAAGCTGGAAACAAAACATTACGATCAGTTAAGAATAAAAGGAATGAAATGTGTCAGATTGTGACAGAAAATATCTAGGAAGAGAAGGAAATCCCTTGAACAAAATCTGGATTGATAGAGCTAACAAAGCACAGAAACATCAAAAGATCTATTGAAAAATTAGGATGTTTAACAATACCATGTTATTTTGAGGAGAATTTATCACCAAAAGTCTTAAAATGATGGATGGAACTCTAAAGACTCATTAACAACGAAAGTCCAGAGTGTTTCCAAATCATGTATTGTTTGTTCTTTGGAAAGTTTAAATACAAACAAAAAAAAGTCCAAAAGAAGTATAAATAATAGCCATAATCCATCTACTTCATACAAAATGAGAAAAGCAAAGTGTTACCAATTATGGAAGGGTGTCAAACTTTCCATTCACATACAAAAGACCTTCATAGATTATCCTAAGCAATAATGAAATAACTTTAGATGAACAACTTGGAGAATATTAGGATTGCTTCACAAAGGGAATATAATGAGGAGAACAAACATGTAATTTGAAATCAATTATTTGCCATATAATTCTAAACTGCAAAACCAAACTATATCTAATTTGACTTCAACAGAGCATTTGACTCAATACACAGAGAATTATTAAATAAAATTATTAGCAAACATCTCTGAAATCCCCATAAACAGAGCATTTTAATTAAAATTTAGAATAAACATGTTGATTACTTGAAATAAAACCGATTTAATGTATAACCATGGCTCATCACCTTTACTACCTACTTCTGTAACCAAGATTGCTAATGTACACTTTATTCAGAGGTAAGCCTGTTGTAATCCTGGTGGTGGAAAATTTTCACTGCCATTATGTAGCCAGCAAGAGGGGGAGAGGTTTGAAGTGAGTGCACATGACACACTTGATAGTGATCCACCCACTGGATGGAGACATTAAGCCAGGCAGTCCCCCTGATGCTCTTAGAGAGGAGTGAGCTACGTGTCAGCACCAGGTTTCACACACTCCTCTCTCTCATCATTGTTGTCGTCATCATCATCATCATCATCATCATCCCATCATCATACAACACAATTTCCTTGTGCCTATATCCTCAATCACCGCAGGGTCGGCAATGTTAGGAACGAATTTGGCGGGGACAGTTTAAGGGATGGCCAGATGCCCTTCCTGTCGCCTCTCATGAATAATGATGATGATGATGAAGAAACTATGAGGACAACACAGACACCCAGTCCCTGGGCAGAGAAAATCCCTAACTCAACCAGGAATCGAACGCTGGACCCTGTGATCCAGAGGCAGCAGCAACAAACACACACACACACACACACACACACACACACACACACACACACACACACCTATACACTGCAAATACAAGTATGGCACAACTCTCACATACAATGAAGAGGCAAAAAAACTGGCATACCTGCTTAAAATATTGTGTAGGGCCCCCACGGCCGTGCAGAAGTACCACAACATGATGTGGAATGGACTTGACTAATGTCTCAAGTAGTGCTGGAGGGAACTGACACCACGAATCCTGTAGGGCTGTCCATAAATCCGTAAGAGTATGAGGGGGTGGAGATATCTTCTGAACAGCATGTTGCAAGACATCCAGGATATGCTCAATAATTTTCATGTGTGGGGAGTTTGGTGGGCAGTGGAAGTGTTTAAACTCTGAAGAGTGTTCCTGGAGCCACTCTGTAGCATTTCTGGATGTGTGGGGTGTCGCATTTTCCTGCTGGAATTGCCCAAGTCCATCGGAATGCACAATGGACATAAATGGATTCAGGTGATCAGACAGGATGCTTACTTATGTGTCACCAGTCAGAGTTGTCTCTAGACGTATCAGGGGTCCCATATCACTCCAACTGCACATGCCCCACACCATTGCAGAGCCTCCACCAGCTTGAACAGTCCCCTGCTAACATGCAAGGTTCATCCATTCGTGAGATTGTCGCCATACCCATGCACATCCATCCGATACAATTTGGAATGCAACTAGTCCGACCAGGCAATATGTTTCCAGTCTTCAACAGTCCAATGTCGGTGCTAACAGATCTAGGCAAGATGTAAAGCTTTGTTTTGTGCAGTCATCAAGGGTACACGAGTGTGCCTTCGGTTCCAGAAGCCCATATCGATGACGTTTCATTGAATGGTTTGAACACTGACACTTGTTGATGCCTCAGCATTGAAATCTGCAGCAATTTGTGGAAGGGTTGCACTTCTGTCATATTGAATGATTCTCTTCAGTCATTATTGCTCCTGTTCTTGCAGGATCTTTTTCCAGCCCGAGAGATGTCAGAAATTTGATGTTTTACTGGATTCGTGATACTCACAGTACTTGTGAACTGGTCGTATGGCAAAATTCCCACTTCATCGCTACCTTGGAGATACTGTGTCCCATCACTCATGCACCTACTATAACAGTATGTTCAAACTCATTTAAATGTTGATAACCTGCTACTGTAGCAGCAGTAACTGATCAAACAACTGCACCAGACACTTGTCTTATGTAGGCATTGCCGACCACAGTGTCATATTCTGCCTGTTTACATATCTCTGTATTTGAATATGCATGCCTATACCCAGCTTTTTGGTGCTTCAGTGTGTCTGCAACAAAAGGGGCCATGATGTGCACTGAAAGAAAACCATTTCCGACTCAGCGACTGAACCTACCCCTTGAGGTCTCCCAGCCTACAATGCCATATGACTTGACTTTATCACATTTACTCTTCAGCTGGTGAATCTGGAACTCACAACTCCAAAATAACTTAATTAAACAACTAATTCTAAGAAGAAAATCAAATAAAAGTAAGGTATGTTACCTTATTTTTGTGAATTGTTTTTTTATGTTACTGTCAGAAAATCTTGCTGGAGTAAGGTTTCAACTAAATATTTTTGAAATAATAGCTAACAAAACAAGAATCAGATTCTCAGATACAAATACATTCATGAAAAACATAAAGAATTTTTTAACCCAAATTCAAATAAGTAGAAGTAGAAAGAGGTAAAATACAAAAGGTCAGATTGTTCAAATACTTAGAAGTAATAACGGAAGAAAATTGGCTACAGAAGTTTTCAACAGACGAATGTATCAGACAAATGGAAGTAGTATGTGACTTAAGAAAGAATATTTACAATAATCGAACAATGGAAAATCCAGGATGGAATAATGATAGTATTATGAAAAGGACAGTTGTTACTAACCACATAGACGAGATGGTGAGTTGCAAATAGGCACAACAAAAAGACCATCAAACAAAGCTTTCAGGCAAGTGTTTGCGTATTTACGTGTAAGCTGAATGAGTGAGTGAGTGAGAGAGAGAGAGAGAGAGAGAGAGAGAGAGAGAGAGAGTGTATCCTGATGAAGGCCTGTTTGGCCAAAAGCTTTGTTTGACAGTCTTTCTATTTTGCCTATCTACGATTCAGCATTTCTGCTATGTGGTGAGTAACAACTAACCTTTTCATGATATTGTCAATATTTGGAATAAGAAATGCATCTCTGACAACATGAAACTAAGTTGCTATAACACAGTGGTCAGAGCGAAATGTTCATTCATATGTCTATAAGAATGAATTGTCAGCTTGAAAAACAGGGCTTGAAAGAAGGAAAAATAATAATATGTTGCAATATTAGAATTATCAAGGAAATCTTCTAGGATAACCATAAACAATAATAAATAATGACAAAGTGGAGGTTGACGTCCATTGAATATTGCCATAGAATGATATGAAATAACTATTCAAATATTTCTGGGATAATAAATCAACACCATGAATCAGAGAAGTCAAGAGGGAACTATTAACAAATAATTTTCAAGAATTATAAATAATGAAAATAAATTTCTTTAGAAGAAAAGATATTAAACACTGAACGACTCCAAGACAGGAAAACCTAGACAACAGGAGAAGTGTAGATGGAAGAAAAAGCATGACAACATACAGAGTGATTAAGAGGACATGAAAAGACCGGAAACAACAAAGAAACAAGGGAAACTGAAATGGGAAAAGAAATAAAGAGGGAAGTTTGAGGTTTAATGTAACATTTACAAGGTCAGAATAGATGATGGACAAGATCAGATTAGGAAGGATGGAAAGGACTCACTTGTGCCCTTTCAAAGGAACCATCCCAGATTTTGCATTAAGCAATTTACATAAAGCACAAAAAACACAATTTGGAGGGCCAGACATGGATCTGAACTTGGCCCTCATGAATAGGACTCCAGTGCCTTAACCACCTTGACATGCCTTGCCTTAAGCATTAATAAGACCCAAGTTGCTCAGTAGGAAATTTAGGAGGACAAAATAATGAACTTCAAAATATTTATTAAGGTCTTTGACAGGTAATAAGAATAACATACATGGCTTCAAGACTTTGTAACTAAAAGCCTACGAAGCTGACCTTGCATAGAGTATTCGACGAGTCACAGGTGGAGGATAGTGAATGTTCCATCAGATACGGCAGACAACTGCGAATATAGAATAAGCAGTCCTGGACCAAGGCACAAAAAAGCCAAATCCACTTTGCATCTGTCCTGTAGCAAGAGGTAAAGTGGTCAGCATCTGTTAACCAGTGGTGCAGCTGAAATTTATATTCTGGAACTAACCCTTCCAGCCTTAACACTCTGAGTTCACTCGATGAGTCTACTCAACCCTGCCTGATTCCAGGTACAATCAACACGGAGCATTCTGATAATCACAGTATTACCCCAGGTGGTCAATCTACTGTCAGTATTACTGGCGCAACGGGTCTTCTGGATTCTGGGGCGGTCAGATTAAAATGCAATGAGATTCAACAGAGGAAGTCAAGAGTCCTCAGGCCAACTTAGAACTAAAACAAATACATTTTTTGCAACACTTAACATAAAACACTTTTGCAAATAAGTAAACTCCATAAATTGGGAGATACATTAAAAGAACAGAAGATTCAAATTTTGGCACTTCAAGAAACACGAATGATGAACAGTACCACCATGGATTTTTCTTTTTCTTTTTTTTTTCTCTTTTTTTTAAATATAAAAGTGATAAAAGGATGCTTAATAATACACCACACCTGGTAGTTGCTTTTGCAGACCCCAAAAATATTTTAAATTCAATAATGAAGACAAAACTCATTAATAATAGACTAATGAGAATTTCTCTTACATGTGCAAGTAAAGCATACACTTTAATTAATGCCCATATGCCAGTCAATGAGGATAACCGTACATAACCTGAAGAAGTTAATGAAGCTTGGGAAACGTTAGAAAGCATCAGATCGAAAACTCCCTCAAACCATGATTTTAACACTCAATTAGGTAAAGAGAAAATATGTACGGAAACGGTGGGTGGATATCCTGTGCATAGATGGGCAAACCAAAATGGCCAAAGACTTGTTGAAATGTGTAAAAATTTTTACCTTAAAACCATGTCAACACATTTTAAAAAGGTTGTAGAAAAATTTCCGCTACCAGTCACATTGTGACTGGTACTGGAAATTTTTCTACAACTTATAAAGGAACAGTCACAGAGTTCAACAGCATCCACTATGGATAAAATTCAGTTTAAAAAGAACCCTTTTAAACAAAAACTTTGGCGGGCACCCAATACATTTACCAGGGAATTGAAAATCAATCGTGTAGCAATTTCATACCCTAACTACACAGAAATTTTAAATGTCCAAGTCAGGAAAGGGGCTAATATTGATTCTGACCATTATTTACTGCTAATAAAAGTAAAATTTCAACCTAAAAAACTCTTCAAAACAAAAAATGTTATCTCAAAATCTGACTGCTGAAATAACCCCAACTCTAACAAGCAAACTTGACAAAAAAACAATCCAACAATTAGCAAAGCCTAAAAGAAAAGTTCATCGAAACAGCACAAAATTTAATTCTGCTTCAAAAGAAACAAAAACACCCTTGGTGGAATGTGGACTGTAAAACAGCTGTTAAGTCTAGGCATGAGGCATTCAAAAATTGGAATAGTAACAAAACTGAAAATAAGTACACCACCTTTTTAACTGTACAAAAAGAAACATCTAAATTAATCCAACAGACTAAAAGAAACTATACAAATTCCCAACTTTTAGAAATCAAAAGAGACTTCCAAAAGAACAATGCAAGAAACTTTTATAAAACATTCAAAACAAAACTAACTGGTCACCAAGCTCAAAGTCTTTGCTTCAAAAATGAAAATGGCAGTTTGGCTCCTAACAACTGGGAAAATTGTAAGTACTTGCTAATTATTCTGACAAACTATTAAACTGTCCAGAACCAGCAAACAAATTCCAACCACAGCAAACTAATAACACCAACCCTAAGTCTACAAACCTGACAAAATCAGAATAACTAAACAAATTAAGAGACTTAGAGAAACAACAAAGCATCCAGAGAAGTTAGTATAATGGCAGTACTACTAAAAGCAGCTGGCCCTAACACTATAAAAGAGATCACTCAACTAATAGGGCATATATGGCTAACTGAGAAAATAGCTGAGGACTGGAAAACTGCCCTAATTCATCCATTGCATAAAAAAGGGGATGGAACCAATGCTAATAATTACCGAGGAATCTTTCTTCTCCTGGTCACATACCAAATTCTCTCACAGTGTTAACTAGACTGAGCCCGAGAACAGTTAGAACCTAAAACTGGTGAATACCAAGCACGCTTTAGACCAAACAGATCCTGTTCGGAACAAATTATTAATTTAAAACTAATCATTATGCACCAAAGGATTTCTAGTAACAATATTGTATGTACATTTGAGGATTTTAAAAGGGCCTATGACTCAGTTCATTGTGAATCTCTTTTCCAAATTTTAAAGGAACAAGGGCTAGATAATAAAACTCTAATACTGATTAAGGAAATGTTAACCGACACTAGCTCTAAAGTTAAATTCATGGGAGAAATTTCTGAACCATTTTATGTAAAGACTGGTGTTAGACAGGGAGATGAACTCCCCTCATTACTGTTTAACTGTGTTTGGAAAAGATAATTACAGAACGGTGAGAGCAAAAGTCAAGTCAAAATATAGATCAATCAATCAAGTTAGGTAGAAGTAATATTAGAGCAGATTGCCCCACCTTTGCAGATGATCTGGCAGTTTTAACTAGGGTTATTACCACAGCTCAGAAACAAATTTAAATTCTTGAAGTAGCTGCGGAAAAAGTAGGACTACAAATATCATTTGAAAAAATGGAATATACAACATACAACAAACAAGCACTAAAGTTTTTGAACACGAAATATGGAAAAATAAAAAGGGTTTCTCAATTTAATTACTTGGGGAAAATCATAGAAGAAAACGGCCTGGAAAAAGCTGCAAATGAAGTTCGCTGTCAAAAAATGGCAACTTTATTCAGATTAACACAAAATATTATAATAAAAAATCACTTTCTAAGTTCAGTAAACTTAGGCATTACAGCACTGTAATCAAACCTAAATGTCTTTATCAAGCAGAAACTTTAATTTTAAATAGAAAGAGGGATATTGAAGAAATTCAAAAGAAGGAAAGAAAGATTATTGGGAAAATATTAGGCCTCAAAAGCACTGATGGAGAAACTTATAGGCTGAGAAGTAATAAGAAAATAAATGAATACACAGACATACGTGGTGACATGAAAAAATTAATATTTAAATTTTATGGGCACATTAAAAGAACGGTAGCCACTACGTTGACAGAACAAATAGTGGGATTCCATGAAAACAGAAGTAAGGCCAAAACTGAGCCAATTAAATGGATCGCTGCAATTAAGGAGGATCCTAAAGTAGCTGGTATAACTCAGGCAGATGTTACAGATAGAAAAACATTCAGACAAAAGATATTTGACTGAGAAGTTCGTCAGAGGGAAATTAGAAAATGAACTGGAACACCATGGTCTGATGAAGGAAAGAGACTTCATTCTGAAAGGGTGAAACAAATCTGGACACAAAGGAAGGCCAACCATCAAAAGCGACATTGACTGACTAATTGGGCCCATATGTGAATAATAATAATAACATACACAGATGATTGTTTTCTTAACTCGTTGAAAAGATCAACAACACTGTTAAAGTGACAAATTAAATTATGCATTTACATGTCAGTTGTGAGTTCTTATTCAGTAAGGTCTTGGCACAATGTAATCAGGTCTTTTGATTCGAATACTTTTTTGGGTAGGATCAGAGATCATAATATCTAAAACAGATGACTCGGACACTCAGCTGAATTTTTAGAGAGTGAATTGTGCCACAAAATGTAGTGATGTTTACAGTTTGCGAGTCTTAAAATTTAGAAGCTACTAACAAGTAATGCTTTCAAAAACAATGTAAGAACTTCACAAAGTGATTTTAGAAGACCAAAAAAATTAAAAAGCCTACTGAAAATGTTGGGGCCCTATTTTTACCCCAAAAAATCTGTTGCCACTTCATTAGTAACACCCACAGAATAAAAAATGCACGGAATAAAAATACATACACCTGGAAAGAAAGTGTCAAGTACGGATTTGTTCAGCCTCAACAAATATGGTGTCAGTTTATCATAAATGTGGCAAAATTACATCACAGCATTCATGTTTGAGATAAAATTTGGAAAAAAATGGCTCTCTTGATGTAGAACACAAAATCACGTTATTGATTTCAACATAATAGTTTCAGCATTGCAATATCATTAGTTTACAAAAGACTGGATACATACCTATACAGCAAAATTCCTCTATCCCGTGCATTCATTTTGGACCACTCTCCTGCAAATGCATTTTTTGCTGCTTCAACTGCTTTATCTACATCCAATTTTGAAGCGCACTGAACCTATTAATGAAGAAAATATATGTATAATGTATTCTTTGCAGGTTCCAAGGTAAGATTTCAGTAATGTAATACATAACTACATAATTAAATTATATTATAAAAATGATTATGTGGTATACAATAGGCAACCACAATCTTCATAACATTCTACTCATTAATTCTGAATCCCCTCTTCAATAGTTGCTAATCTCATTCTACAATTGTGTTTATTCTGTTTCAAGATTTTTTTACAGTTTATCTAGCTATGTAATGTAAAATGTAATACACCACGAAAAACATCCAACAGTAACTATAAAATTCAGCACACAAAAGAAGACTGTGTTGCTTCTTATGCAAAATAAAAGGAGACGCAACATAAGCAAAACGAAAATTATGTTTTAAAAATGCATGGACATTCCTCATGGAGGATGAATCAAAATAACTGACAAGGGTTTTTAAAAACAGAATTTCACCAGAGACTGTTTGTGCTTTCTCATGATCATCATACAAAATTATGTCCACACTGATAGATAGGTGGTCTCCTCGATTATGTGAACTGTGGTTTTCAATTGTCTCCATCAGCACTCACACATACAGTAACTTTTTCAGAACTTTGTACAAAACTTGTTGTATGTATTCAATACGTTTCATTGAAAATGAGTTACAGTTGATAGAAATTATTGAAATTACTTCACAGTTACCAGCAACTATCAACTTATTAATTTACTCTCAGTATAAATGTCCAATTTTTTCCTTAAGGCATTTTCAAGTATATCTGTTAATGTAATTATAAATACATGATAGTATGTCAGTTGATCAATTAATAACTGCTACATCAACTCAGGAAGTAGTGCTGAGTTTGAATGATAAAATAGCAGTTCTTGGAAATAGCTTAAGACAAAAATTATACATTTGTACAAAGGATAAAACAAGTAGTTGACAGTTGCAGAGGGTTATGAAGTAATTTCAATAATGTTTTATTTATTCTTTTACAACTGTTTGACTGAACTTAAAATATTCCCGGACAGTCACATACAACTTGTCATAGCTATTCATTTTAGTTTTTACACAATTACTGAGTTGTTTTACCCAACAGTCAGTCTAGTTTACATCAAGGTCACAAAAGCCATGGGATACCTCCTAGTATCGTGTTGAACCTCCTCCTGCCTGATGTGACATGGACTCAACAAGTCACTGGAAGTCCTCTGTGAAAATATTGAGTCACACTGCTTCTACAGCAATCAATAGTTGTGAAAGTGTTGCCAGTGCAGGATTTTGTGCATGTTGGATGATCTGGGTGGCCAAGTGATTGGCTCTAACTGTGCAGCAAGTTCTTCAAACCAATTGCAAACAATTGTGGACTTGTGTCATGGCACATTATCATCCATAAAAATCCTACTGTTGTTTGGAAACATGAAGTCCGTGAATGGCTGCAAATGGTCTCTAAGTGGCCCAATATAATCATTTCCAGTCAATGACTGGTTCAGTTGGTCCAGAGGACCCAGTCTATTACATGTAAAACATAGCCCACATCATTATGGCGCCATCACCAGCTTGCACAGTGCCTTGTTGATGAACTGAGTCCACGGCTTCATGGTGTCTGTGTCACACTCGAACCCTATCATTAGCTCTTACCAAATGAGATCAGGACTCATATGACCACGTCAAGGCTTTCCAGTCATCTATAGTCCAACAGACATGGTCACAAGCCCAGAAGAGAGGTGATGTGCTGTTACCAAAGGCACTCGCATCGGTCGTCTGTTGGCATAACCCATTAATTCCAGATTTCACTGCACTGTCCTAACGGATAAATTCGTCATACATCCCACAATGATTTCTGTGCTTATTTCATCCAGTGTTTCTTGTCTGTTAGCACTGATAATGCTACGCAAACATCACTGCTCTTGGTCATTAAGTGAAGGTCGCTGGCCAATGTGTTGTCTGTGATGAGAGGCAATACCTGAAATAAGGTATTCTCAGCACACTCTTGACATTGTAGGTCTCAGAATATTGAATTCACTAATGATTTCCAAAATGGAACGTTCCATGCATCTAGCTACAACTATCATTCCACACTGAAAGTCTTAATACCCGTCATGTGGTCATAATCACATCTGAAACCTTTTCACGTGAACACCCTAGTACAAATGACAGCTTTGCCAATGCATTGTCTTTTACGCCTCATGTACATGATACTACATGTACATGTGCATATCTCTATCCCATGACTTTTGTCATCTCAGTGTACAGTCTATGTACACAGCTACTTCACCTCTCTCTCAATTTCTCCAACAAGATTAACACCTATTCAGTTCCTGTAATTTTAAAATAATGTTCCAACAAACATTTCACACCCACAGATATTCCAAATGACTTGCCACATTCTTGTACAAAGGTCTTTTAATAAGTAATGCCCAACAGTTTTTGTCTCAGAATATATTTATTCTTAAGAATTAGAATTTAGTGACAATATAAATCAACATTTCTTTTACATTTACTAGTTTTCTACCCAGTCTCCATCACGTTCTGTGGCCAGTGATGTATATGAGCATGTATACCCTACTGGTAATAGCTCTTCTTCTGTGCTTGCAGCCATGTTTTCACTGCATGAATTATGCTCTCATCGCCTTCAAAATGTCCCCTATACAGAGAATCCTTAAGTGGTCCAAACAGATGGAAGTCGGAGAGCACGAGGTGTGTGCTATATGGTGGATGAACAATGATGCCCAACCCACTTTAATTATGTGTTCATGGTTTCTGAAATTTGATTACGGGCACCCACTGTCATGTTGAAGCACGGTTGCTTTTGGATTCTTGTCAGACCAAACCCATCAGAAACAGTTTTCGAGTTTGTTCAGGGTCTTCATATATGCACCTAAATTAATAGTTGAACATTTGTGCAAAACATTCATGAGAATGACACCATCACTACCCTAGAAGACTTCATGACTGTCAGCAGAGCGAGCTGTCATGAAATTCTTCTTTTTGGGCGATTTTGGGTGGTGACTGCCTTTTAATTTCTGGCTCAAAGTGATGCACAAAGTTTTCACCAGCGACTGCAAGATCTCTCCAGTGGGCTCAAACAGCCCCAATAGTTCAGTTGAAATGGCTTTTCTTTGAATCTTATGGTCTGTTTCAACATTTGTGGAACCCATCTTGAGCACATTTTTGAATACCCAGGAGTCTCAATCATTGCACAGTACTTCCAATGCTTACTGATAGCTGTGGAATCAATTGTCAAGTTTTAATGCATTGATCTGCATGAATGACATCCTTGAGATTCACCATCTTGAGAGCAACGGCTGTGACAGGACATCCTAAATGTGTCATTCATCTCTCCATTACTCACTGTTGGTTTTGGTGTAGTGATAGACCAGGTGCATGTTGCATAAATGATAGTGCATGCTATTTAGGTTGGGAAGGAATGAAGGAAGTAATATAGGGTTTAACACCCCATCAACAATGGGATAATTACAGATGAAGCACCAGCTTAGATTGTTTCGAGGATGGGAAGGAAATCAGCTATATCCTTTCAAAGGAACTATCCTGGAATTTGCCCAGAGCAATCTAGGCAAATCACAAAAAACCTAAATCAAGGTGGACAGGCATCGATTTGAACTGTTTTCCTCCTGAACGCAAATCCAGTCTGTTAACCACTGTGCCACCTCATTCAGTATTTCGGTTGGGAACCACCATATAAGCAATAGGAAATTATCTATCACAAATTAGTGCAGAGTTGGACGTGACCATGATTGTAGATAGTACAGAGCAAGGCAGGAGCACTCTCAGCATCCCCCGATCTCAATTTAATCAAGGGGCTGTTTGAAATGAAGACTGAGGTTAAACAGATTAGTAAAAAATTCACAAAACAGTTGGGCAACATATGAACACTAGAGAAATAGCAGAATACTTCATGGAATATCTGTGAAAAATCAAAAGTGCCATTGCAACATGACAATAGAGGATAAAATATAGTGGCATGTGTCAACTATGTCAAGTATACAGAATGCCAATATCTCACGTCCAAAATTTGGTAGAAACAGGAAAATTAATTACAAGGCAGTCTTACTACACCCCGATGCAGATTTCTGCATGAAAGGTATCGTGAATGCAGTAAACTGCTGATCATGCAGCAGGTGCTAGACCCAGATGTTAAGGTGTGGTTTGAAGTGTTGATATGTGAAGACTTCTGAATGATGGCTTTAATGTCAAGTTCCTGGTGACACATTATGGTCAAGAAGAGCAAATGGTCACTAGGATAATGATACAACTGCGAGTAGTGCACCCATCAGAATGCCAGGGAGAAAAACCTAAAGTTGTGAGGTGGTATGGGGCCCCTGTGGAAAAGAACATCGCATCAAGCAGTAGCCGAGCTAAACACAGCTGACAGGTTACTTTGTTGCCCTTGTGTTACTCATGTCCGCTGTCTATGTAAACAATGAAGTGGAAAGTGGAAACCTTCACCACAATGATGTCAACAAGCCAATAGCAAAGAGAAATCTGAATCGCAACCAGTGGCAAAGCTCACGTGTCATGCAACATTGATATCCAATAGTTTGTAGTTCAGCAATGACAGTAACTGACAATACCAGACTTGAGTACAAAACTGACTGACCATTCACTGGGTGGCTGTATTTATATCGGCCACTAGGAATACTATTGGCTGGCATATTCACATGGAGAGACGAGTGGCACGCTCATGTTGCAAACACAGCACTGTGGCAAGACTATGGCCTCTAACTGCCATCTAGGTCCATTACCTCCAGCGGGCATTCAATTTCTGTGAAGTCAAATATCAAATTGCCTACCTGCCCCCCACCTCCCCCTCCCCCCCACAAAAAAAATAAAAATTAAAAAAAATACGCCCATATGCATGGAAACACCCCGAAGGGTGCCACGGAGGGAGGAATGGAGGTAACAGCACAGTCACAATCATTTCGACTGCTGGCTGCAGAAAGCATGGGTGTTTGGTGGCACCCATTCGGGCATCGTTGGCTATGGGTGTGCCAGGGGGTTCCACAGATCCACAGGTGTTCAAGGCTCAATATTCCTGTAGGATCAGCCCCACATAGCCACACCACCACGTGCGTAACACTGGGAGGGACAGGTGGGGCTCTGAAGGTGGCAGTGTCAGAAAATGAACCAGGGTGCACAGTTACCACCTGGGGAGGAGCTCAGCTGCGCTATGATTGTCAACTGGCGCTGTTTGATAAGTGCTCAATGGCAGGGTGAAGGCTGAAATAGTTGCTGAGGATTCAACAGCTTTTTTCAGTTGCTGCTTAAGCATCTGAATGAGACGTTCCACTTCACCATTGGAGGAAGGATGGAACGGAAGGCTGCAAATACGTTTTATGCCATTGACCTCACAGATATCTTTGATGGCAGATGCAGTGAATTGTGGCCAATTATTAGTGAAAAATGTATGAGGCAACCCTTCTATGGCCAAAACATGAGGCAAGGCAATGAGGGTGGCATCAATCCTGACAGATGTCATGTGTACAACATGGGTGCTTTGAGTAAGCGTCCAATATGAGCAACAACATTGATCCCAAAAATGAGCCTGCTGAATCAAGATGGATGCAGTCCAAAGGAGGTGGGGTGAAGGTGAGGGTGTGAAAGATTACAGGGGCGCTGCCTGGTGCCATGCGCATGCTCTGCAACTGTTGACCATCGCTTTAATGTCGATGTTGCTCCCCAGTCATTACACATGTCAGCAAGCTAGCACCTTAATGTGGAATATCCCCCAATGTTTCTGGTGCAGCAAGCTCAACACTTGTTGATGCAAGTCTACCAGGTTGACCAACTGATGTGTGTCTGCCTCAGTGTCCAAAAGAATGACATCATTGACAACCAGTAGTGTAAGAAATATGTTTTCAGGAGTTGAACTCATTCACCGATAATGTGAGTGAGGTTAATTGCCCAGCCATGGGTCTCACAGCAGAGGACCTGCAGCAACGTTTTGTCCCAGCGCGTGGTGGCAGCAACACATGCAGCCATAGTGAGGAAACTGTCTGCCATATGTTGCCACTTGGTTTCGATGTGGGTGCAGAGGATCCACTGTTGGTTGAAATCTGGGTCTGGGCCAATGGGTAGACACAACAAAGCAGTGAAATTGGAATGCTGTGCCATGGGCTTGTACCAGATAGTATAACTGTATGCAATCAGGAACAATACACAGTGCCAGAGGCATTGGACTGTTTGTTCCAAAAGCCTGGACTGCAACCCAAATAATGCAACCAATGGCTTGTGATCTGTAATAGGGGGAACCATGTCCCAAAAAGATAGACACAAAATTTTTTAATTGCAAACACTACTGCCAATGCCTCTTTTTTTATGGGAATAGTTTCACTGTGCATGGGTCAATGTCTTTGACGAGTATGCTATAGGCTGTTCAGAGGCATCCCCATGCCTGTGTGCCAAGACTGCACCGATGCTATAGACAGATGCATAGGCTGCCACAACCAACAGGTGACTGGGAGAAAATGGCACGAGGCAATGGGTGCATTTCAGCATGATTTTCAATTGAGTAAAGGCCCAGTTGCAGGCAGGTGTCCTGTTGTAAGGCGCACCCTTTTTATGCAGTTGACCGATTGGCTGCATAATGTGGGCTGCACAGGGTAAGAACTCTGAATAATAGTCGATTTTGTCCAAAAACACATACAATTTGGGTGAGTTCATTGGGCAGGGTAAGGAGCCTCTCACAGCAACATTAGGATCAGTTGGCCCAATTCCCTCTTGGTGAGTCAGTGCACCAAATATTCCACCTCTGGACGAAAAAACCTATACTTCTCTAAACAACAATGCAGGCCTGCACCCCGGCAGGGGCATAAAAAGGATATGGAGATTTTGCAAATGCTCCTGGAGGAGAGTCCTGTGACAATGAGATCATCCATCTAATTCACACAAGCCAGAATATGCTGTAAACTGTTCCAAAAACCTTTGGAAAATTGCATGGGCTGAAGCAGTGGCAAAGTAACTTGTACTTGTACAAATAAAAATGCGTATTAATGACAATGATGTTCTGCAATTTCTCATCTATGGATAAGTGGTGGTAAGCAGCAGCAGCAAGGTTGATCTTGGAGTAGTATCACCCTTGAGCAAGTTTTGTCAGGAGGTCCTCCAGCTGGGGATAGGATAATTTTCCACCTGCGATTGAGCATTGATTGTTGCCTTGAAATCGCCACACAATCTGAGAGAACCATTGGGTTTTCTGATGACGACTAGAGGAGTGGCCCAAGCACTAGATTTCACCAGATCAATTACCCCAGCAGCCTGGAGACAATCAAGCTCCTGCTTCACATCAGCATGTAAAATAACCAGAATTGGTCTGGCATGGCAAAAACAAGGCATGCCATCTAGGCTGAAGGGTGATGAATGCTTGAAAGTCTGAGGCACACCCCAGATCTGGCTGAAATAGAGATGCAAATGCAGTGCAGAGATCATCCAGTTCTTGGAAAGAAACTGCGGCTCATATCACCTTACACAAATGAAATTACTATTTCTGAGAGTTTACTGGTCTCATACAGATAAGATTTTATGTATATACACTTAAACACTGTGCCAAGATGGCGTAGTGGCTAGTGAACATGCAGGAGACTCTGATTTGATTCCTGGCCTTGGTGCAGATTTCCACTTCCTGGTTCAGTCTATATAAACAAAATCATATGAACTTGACATCCGAAATAGAAACACCAACAATGTAATGGTGTTGAGGCCAAAAACGTTGGTAGCAGATGAGAGGTCAACCACAAACAATGTGGTGAGTTGCATAATGCTTCTGTAGGCCGCAGTGACTGAGAACTGGCACAAAGAGTAACAGAACCACCATGTAGGCACAAAATGGTGCAAGGGTGCAGACAACTCAGGTGAGCCCAGCTGTGGCTATCCCATCTGATTTATCAAATAAATAATGGCCCTCGTGTCCACGATGCCTTGAGGGACCACCAACTGCAGTGCACGTATGATGTCCTGTTGCACTAGCGGGGTGGGACGGGAGTGGGTTACACAACTCCGACACATTGAGTAGAGAGGTCCCTCTTTGCCATAGCACAACCCAGGACCCCAGCAATCCAGACAGTCTGCTCGCGAGTGAGCAGAAAAACACTGCAGGCCTGAACAAAGCAGTCACTGTGACTGTCAACGAGGGGCAATTGGCAGCTCTGACACCACAAAGACGTCAGACGATGATGAATCACAACATTGCTGCAACCTGGGGGTCGCACTACTCTTGCAGTGTGGGGAAGGAATGCACGGTGGCACATTTATCGCCACAACTTGTGGCCTTGCCATATGTCATTTGTTAGCAGCCTGTCCAACCTTGAACAAGTGTGTGATGCACAAGATGTCCTCCACTGATGGGTTATTCAGTTTCGATGCTGGTACAGGGGCTCAGAATCACATGCCAATCACTGTATCATCAATCAAGAAGTCTGCATACAAAGCCTTACAGCCTTGACTGGCGCACGAGAAATAGCATTTGCAGCTGAGACCCTACAAGTTAGTGACCCAGGAGTGGTACGATTGTCCAGGCTGTTTATGGTATTGCCGAAACTCTAGCCCGGCGGTAACCACAGCTGGAGGCAAACATATGATATCTCTGTGAATAATAATTGGGCAATAGAGTACATATCTCTTGAAAGGAGAGCACAGTGGGGTCAGACAGAAGCACAAATATGCGGAGCAGAAAAAATGTTTCTGGCGACACATGACACAGAAATAATGATCACCACAATGAATCATCTGTGACTTGAAATGTTTCAGTTGATGTGAATATGTGTCCCAGTCCTCTTTAGCATCACTGAAAGGTGGAAACTAAGAAGGACAAAATGGGAGCCTCGACTGCTGGGGGTGTTGAGGCCTTGAGCAAAGTGGCTTAATGCACACAGAGTTTGTCCACCTCAAGCTGAAATGACTTTTTGTGAAACGTCTGTCTGAAGTTGCTGCTGTTGCATTAGCTGCTGCTGTTACTCCAGCAGGCAAATCAATTTCACATCCATGCTAGCAAACAACTTTCTTTTTTTCTTGGCACCAGCACTATATCCGTGAATAGCCAGATATTGGCACACACATCAGAACCTAAGATACAAACAGCTGAAGTTGGAAGGGCCACCTGCAGAAAAGAACACAGAACCAAGAGGTAGCTGTGTTAAACACAGCTGACTGATGGCAAACAGGGCACAGACAAGGTGTAAATAATGAGGTGCAAAGTGGAAACTTCACCATAATGATGCCAACAGGCCAAGAGCAAAGAGAGAGACAATCCGAATTGCAACCAGAGAGAAAGACCAAGAGCCAAGTGAGGTTGTTATCCTATAGTCCGTAATACAGTAATGATAGTAACCGACAATATCAGACGCGATAACAGAATTGACTGACTGCTGAATTTATATTCACTGCAAGGAACACTACTGACCAGCGTATTCACATCGCAAGATGAGTGGCGTGCTCACACAGTCAGTGCATTGCTGTGGAGAATGTGCCATCTAATGGCTATCTAGGTATGTTACCTCTAGCAGGCATTCAGCTTGCATGGAGCCAGATACCAGATATGATGATTTTCCATGGGCATTATGTTCAGTAATCATGACAGACAATGCCAATGTATACCATTAACCTTGATGTTACGGCACAACTGCTAGACAACCCCATGGGGGAAGCTCAACGGTGTGGGGCCATAGCAACATATTTCTTTGTGCACAGACAGCATTCACCGACAAACACCAGTCATTTCTACAATGACTCAATCAAAGGTTGGAGGGATAACAGGACAGGCATTGCAGGAGAATGGGGTGGCACAAATGTGAGGCCACCACTGTTCATGAGGAAATGAAGAGATGGGCTCATAGGGAAAATATGTGGTGCTGTGGCCGGGAGCAAAGATACAGTGATTGGAAAGAAAGAAGTGGAGGGTGAGACCACAGCCCACAATATATTAGTACCCCACAATGCAATAGCAAGCATCAGGAGAAAAACAACAATCAGGTTGAAGGACTGATGTTGCTGAAAGTGGAAAAACACTTCAGCAAAGCATCTACATGTATGTCACAATGATTATGACATCAGGACTCCAGCCTCAAGCTAGCTTTTAGACACATTAAGAATTTGTGTTACTGGTAATCAATGCTGCAAGGAGATATTGATCATCAGGTAAAAGACCTCACTTCGAATGAGAGACAGACTCCAATGTGTTCCCAACTAAAACTATTCATCATAAGGAAACAGTTTTCTGTTTGTGTAGACTGTTTCACAACTGATGATCATTTCCAAAGAATTATGTGAGGAACTGGTAAAAGGAGGAATCACACTACATGAATTACTGGTAATAAACATGGTAATCACACCTATGTTGGGTATGCACTGAATTAAAACAGGTAAAAAGATGCTAATCATGCTTTTCGATAAGAAAAGTCAGATTCACGGGAATGCACTGGTCATCAGTAGACTGACCCTCCATTTTAGAACAAGCTGCAATATCTCAGCAGAGACAGCTGCAACAATCAACTGTACCAGAAGCTAAGTCAGAAAACATAAAAAGATGTGATTGTGTGAGGAAAATACACAGTGAGAACACATTATAGGCATGATAGGAATAAACCCATAGAGCAAAGTGACAGCCGAAGGGAGTAGCTTCGATGGGCCACAGGAATCCTCGAATGAATTGCAGTTAAGCTATCTAGAGTAGTCAGAGGACTCATCAGAGGAGCAAATGGTGATATTAGTGCATAAGGTGTGTGATAAGAAGAAAATATATATAGATGACGAAAGCGTGGAGGCCTCCTTAGAAGGAGAGTGCCTTGTGAAAATCCTATTGAGATTCAGGGTCAGATGCAATGAACAGAAAATGCTTCTGTTAACACACAACTCACCCAAACAAATAACGAAGAGCATTACTGTGTCACTGGTGGGTGTGAGACTGCATCCATATGACTGGGAGCAGACAAGCTGACTTTAAATCAGATAGTACATTTCTAGAAGTACAAGGGCACAAGGAACTAGAATCTCCTCTGAGGTCTGCAATACATGCGAAAGCCAATATGACCAAAAGGAAATTTTAAGGAATTAAGCAGCCAGTTTCTAATGAGTAAGCAAGTTCATTAGAACAAAAAATTACAAGGTAACACCAGTATAATACTGTGGCATAGGGAGAAGGGGAGCTCCCAGAAGAAAGTGACTTTAACTGCTTCAAAATAGCAAGCTAAAACCGAATCACTGTCAGTTATTTTAGGTCTGGGAGATACCACTAGTGCAAAAGCGATAGTGACGGTAGGCCTGACCTCCACATCGCATAATACACACATCAAAAAAAGTTTTGCATCACCTTGGTTCAGAGCGTTCTGGAACCTGTACAGAAAATTGGAATAGCGATTAACATAAACATCATTTCCGCCCTTTTTATTGCTCATGAAAACCACACATTGCATGAGACCTTCAGAGGTGGTGGTCCAGATTACTTTACACACCGATACCTCTAATACCCAGTAGCACGTCCTCTTGCATCGACGCATGCCTGTATTCGTCATGGCATACTATCCACATGTTCATCAAGGCAATGTTGGTCCAGATTGTCCCATTCCTCAATGGAGATTGAGCGTAGATCCTCAGAGTGGTTGGTAGGTCATGTAGTCAATAAACAGCCATTTTCAATCTACTCTAGGCGTGTTTGAAAGGGTTCATGCCTGGAGAACACCCTGGCCACTCTAGTCGAACGATGTCGTTAACCTGAAGGAAGTCATTCACAAGATGTGCATGACTGGTGCACGAATTGTCATCCATGAAGATGAATGCCTCGCCAATATGCTGCCAATATGGTTGTACTATTGGTCAGAGGATGGCAGTCACGTATCGTACAGCCATTACGGTGCCTTCCATGAGTACCAGCGGTGTATGTCGACACCATATAATGCCACCCCAAAACAGCAGGGAACCTCCACCTTGCTGCACTCGTTGGACAGAGTGCCTAGGCATTCAGCCTGACTGGGTTGCCTCCAAACACGTCTCCGATGACTGTCTGCTTGAAGGCATACGTGACACTCATCAGTGAAGAAAACGTGATGCCAATCCTGAGCTGTCCATTCGACATGTTGTTGGGTCCATCTGTACCGCACTGCATGGTGTCATGGTTGCAAACGTGGACCTTGCCATGGACATCGGGAGTGAATTGTGCATCATGCAGCCTATTGCGCACAGTTTGAGTCGTAACATGACACCCTGTGACTGCATGAAAAGCATTATTCAACATTGTGACATTGCTGTCAGGGTTACTCTGAGCCATAATCCACAGGTAGCAGTCATCCACTGCAGTAGTAGCCCTTGGGCAGCCCGAGCAAGGCATGTAATCAACAGTTCCTGTCTCTCTGTATCTCCTCCATGTCCGAACAACATCGCTTTGGTTCACTCCAAGACACCTGGACAATTCCCTTGTTGAGAGCCTTTCCTGGCCCAACGTAACAATGGTGAAAACTGTGAAGATGGAACTAATTGTCAGAAATGAATATTCACTTTTCTTATTTCTTCATGTGTGATTCCACAGCCTTGACTTAACTTCTGAAGGATGAAACCACTAAAAGAAGAAAAAAAAATAAGGAAAAGACACCATATATTGTCAATTCTATTTGCAAGATGCCTCTATTGCACCTTGTCCATATATGACATTATAAGCCAATTTCAGTCTGTGGTCATTTTCAGATAAATCAATAATAGGAACAGACACTTGTCCCCCCCCCCCCCCACCCCCTACACACACACACACACACACACACACACACACACACAGTTATAACGTCAAGTTTAACACATATATTTCAGAACGACACAACACATATAAGTCACAGAGCACAGAGTAAGTTGACAAGCAAGACATGTGTACACGTTAGCATTCGAATGAGCACTAAGTCCCCGTCCAGCGGCCGCTGCTCGGCTGGCCGCTTAGGTGGCGCAGCTGCTGCATGGCTGGCAGACAGCGTCGCACGTAGATGATGCGTGTAATTGCGCGGCAGCGCTTTGAATGATCAGCGAGTCACAACACTTTTCCCCCCTTTGAAATTGTTGCACTGGTCTTGATGGAGGTGTCCTGGAGATGGCTAACGTCCATAGGCATTGTTTGACTCGCCGTAAAGCCTCGAGGAGGAGGCTTCCCGTACGGACGGAAGTGTCCCTGATGATAACGGGTCGAGATGACAGGAGACGTAGGGGTCGAATCTGCTGGGGCCCCATGCACCAATCTGCCCGTTGCGGCAAGTCCAGTTGATATGACAGGAGACATGGGCAATGTGTCGGCGTCCGTTGGAGGAGGAGGCGGCGAGTAGATTTGCTCTGACAGAGGATGGTCATCCGGTTCCTGCATGGGCACGTCTCCTGGTGGTGTCCGTTCTTGTGCTGGCATTGCGATGACAGTGAGAGGGTTGCATTGTGAGTACTGAGAGATGCCAAGATCCCGAGTGTCAGGTAGAGCCAAATGTGGTGTAGCGGCATTCGGAACAGGCATTGCTGGCACACGAGGCCAAAGCTGGTCCGAATGACGCACTGCAACACCCGTGTCCGTCTGGATTTCATACAGGCATTTGCCACGGTGTCTTAAGATGTGGCCCAGGCTCCAATTTGGCCGCCTGCCATATCCCTGTACCCAGACGAGGTCGCCGGCGGTGAACCGGCCAAGTGAAGGCACCCGCGGCCGTGAGGTGGAAGGCCGCAGAAGATGAAGTAGCGTGCGGGGCTGTCGGCCATGTAAGAGCTCAGCCGGGCTGTGGTCGCCCATGGGGGTGAAACGGTAAGACGCCAGAAACTGGAGAAGCGCATCATCAGCAGCAGAAGAAGTCAGAATTTTCCGCATCTGAGCCTTAAATGTGCAGACCAGTCGTTCAGCCTCACTGTTGGATTGTGGATGGAACGGTGGGGCCGTGACATGCATAACGCCGTGACGAGCACAAAAATCCGCAAATTCGGAAGAAGCAAATTGCGGACCATTATCAGTAACAAGAGTAGAGGGGAGGCCTTCCAAAGAAAAAATGCGGGCGAGAGCACTGGTGGTTGCCGCGGTGGTAGGCGACGTGCAACGGACAATGAAAGGAGAGTTAGAGTAGGTGTCAATTACGAGGAGCCAATAAGTACCTAAAAAGGGTCCCGCAAAGTCAGCATGAATGCACTCCCAGGGCTTCTCAGGCGAAGGCCACAGTGACAAAGATGACCTCGTGGCAGCGGCCTGTGATGCACAAGGGCCGCAGGCAGCGACCATGTGTGCTATTTCAGAGTCGATGCCAGGCCAGTACACATGACGGTGCGCCAGAGATTTTGTGCGAGACACACCCCAGTGCCCTTGGTGAAGGAGGCGCAAGACCAAAGCACGCAAAGATGCAGGTACCACAATACGCGGCGAAGCATTGTCATTGGAGAGGAGGATAACACCATCCCTAGCCGTGAGGTGGTAGCGGAAAGCGTAGTAGTTCTGCAACGGATCAGAAGTCTTAGCAGATGGGCGATCTGGCCAACCCTTCTGAATACAGCGTAAAACCCGGGAGAGGGTAGGGTCAGAACCCGTAGCAGCCGCCAGTCTGTCCCCAGTGATGGGGAACCCGTCTACAACCTGCTGCTTGGCAATATCCAGGTGGAAACACAAAAGTTCGTCCCTATCGAATGCCTGATCAGGACCCATGGGAAAGCGAGACAGAGCATCAGCATTTGCATGTTGAGCCGTTGGCCGGAAATGAATCTCATAATTGAAACGAGACAAGTAAAGAGCCCAACGCTGGAGGCGGTGTGCAGCCTTGTCGGGAAGTGACGTTGATGGATGAAACAAGGAAACAAGTGGTTTGTGATCCGTAACAAGATGAAATTTTGAGCCATAGAGAACACCAAACTTATGAAGAGCATAAATAATGGCCAAAGCTTCTTTCTCAATTTGAGAATACTTTTGTTGGGCATCCGTGAGCGTTTTGGAGGCATAAGCAATGGGTTGTTCCGAACCGTCAGAAGAACGGTGCGCAAGGACTGCACCGACCCCATATTGAGAGGCGTCTGTGGCAAGAACAAGATGTTGGCCAGGTCGATAAGTAGCCAGGCACGGGGCCTGTTTCAGCATAGTCTTCAATTTCTGGAAAGCCGCTTCGCATGAAGCGGACCAGTGAAAAGGCACGTTTTTATGCAACACGCGATGCAACGGCTGAGCCACCGAAGCCGCAGACGATAAAAACTTGTGATACTACGCTATTTTCCCCCAGAAGGCCTGCAGTTCCTTAACAGATGTAGGGCGAGGAAGGGCATTGATCGCAGCGACAGTTTGCTGAAGCGGACGAATACCATCCCGAGAGAGTTGAAACCCCAAGTACGTGATAGATGCCTGAAAAAATTGTGATTTCTGAAGATTACACTTAAGATCGGCAGTCTGTAAGACATGAAAAAGTGTGCAGAGATTTTGAAGATGTTCTTCAGTGGTGGAGCCGGTGACAACAATGTCATCCATGTAATTGATACACCCAGGGACAAGGAGCAATAATTGTTCCAAGAATCGCTGAAAGAGAGCAGGGGTGCTAGCAACCCCGAATGGCAAGCGTTGGTATTGATAGAGGCAGAAAGGCGTGTTAAGGACCAGAAACTGCCAGGAAGCAGCATCGAGAGGAATTTGACGATAAGCTTCTGACAGTCAGTTTTAGAAAAATACTGGCCTCCAGCAAGTTTAGTGAACAGTTCTTCAGGACGTGGCATAGGGTAAGTGTCAATGAGGCATTGAGCATTTACAGTGGCTTTGAAATTGCCACAGAGGCAAATATCACCATTTGGCTTAGCAACAACAACGACAGGAGAGGACCACTCACTGGAAGTGACAGGAAGCAAGACCCCTCAAGTAGTGAGACGATCCAACTCCCGTTTTACCCAATCACGAAGGGCAACAGGAATGGGCTGAGCCCGAAAAAACTTAGGCCGATCAGTGGGTTTGAGTGATATGAGCTTCAAAGTCGTTTGCACGGCCTAACCCAGGAGAAAAAAGAAACGAAAATGTCGTCGACAAGGAATCCAGATGAGCGTAAGGAATAGCATCAGAGACAATTTTGACAGAGTTATCTATGGAGAACCCAAAAACGCGAAAGGTATCGAAACCAAAAAGATTTTTTGCGTTGCTCTGGTTGACCACAAATATGGGAACAGTGCGAACGACAGATTTGTAAGATACCTCAGCAGTAAACTGTCCCAAGAGAGAAATCTTCTGTTTATTGTACGTCCGTAATTGCCGAGTGACAGGTGACAGGAGTGGAGAACCCAACTGAAGATACGTCTGATAATTAATTATAGTGGCAGCAGAACCGGTATCCACTTGCATGCGAACATCTCGGCCAAGGATTTAGACAGTGAAGAATAACTTCCCTGAAAGGGAAGAAGTGCAATTGACAGACAACACAGAATCAGAATCAGCATCATGTTCATGAACATCATGTATGCGGTCGGATTTGAAAACAGAAGACACATGACCTTTCTTTTTGCAATTGTGACACACAGCCCAACGTTGGGTACAATTCTCGCGTGAATGTTTCGTAAAACACCGCGGACATGAAGGAAGTTGCCGGGGGTTTTGCTGCAGCTTCTTAGCGGGTTGTTTACGGCTAGGCCGAGGCTGTGCGTGGGAGCGCACTGCGGCCACGTCGGCCGGCGGGGACGCGCCACACGCGTTGTCAACAGCGCACAGAGGTTGTATTTCCCCGACATCACCCCACACCTATATTTGCGGCCCAGTGGCGCGAGAAATTTCAAAAGACTGCGCAATGGAGAGAACTTCATCTAGAGTCGGATTCACCAACTGAAGGGCACGTTGCCGAACTTCTTTGTCGGGCGCCGACCAGATAATAGCATCCTGTACCATGGAATCGGCATAGGATTCTTTGTGAACGTCAGTAACAAATTGACACTTTCGACTGAGGCCATGAAGTTCAGCAGCCCAAGCGCGATAGGATTGATGTGGCTGTTTTTGACAACGATAAAAGGCAACATGAGAGGCTACCACATGCGTTTGCTTTTGAAAATAGACAGACAGAAGTGAACACATTTCAGCAAAGGACAAAGACGCAGGATCCTTCAAAGGAGCCAATTGCGACAACAACCGATACATTTGAGGTGAAATCTAGGAAAGGAACCGAGACTTACATGGTTGTTCGTCCGTGACATGAAATGCCAAGAAGTGCTGTTGAAGACGTTTTTCATAATCAGACCAGTCTTCCGCCGTCTCGTCATAAGGAGGAAAAGGAGGTATAGCCAACAACGAGAAACACCCCGCATTTGACATCGCGACGAAATCGCGAATCGCCGCTGTTATAAGTGTTTGCTGTTCAAGGAGATTTTGCAATAGTTGCTCAACAGTAGTCATGGAACACTGTGGGTCAACGGTGAAAAGGAAAAATCCACTACCTCGTCGTCAATTGTTAAAACGTCAAGTTTAACACATATATTTCAGAACGACACAACACATATAAGTCACAGAGTAAGTTGACAAGCAAGACATGTGTACACGTTAGCATTCGAATGAGCACTGAGTCCCAGTCTAGCGGCCACTGCTCGGCTGGCCGCTTAGGTGGCGCAGCTGCTGCATGGCTGGCAGACAGCGCCGCACATGGAGGACGCGCATAACTGCGCGGCGGCGCTTTGAATGATCGGCAAGTCACAACACACACACACACACACACACACACACACACACACACACACACACACACACACACAAAAAACACCCACCGGCAAGCCAGATGTTTGTAGTGGAATAATTTACCAGTAAATATAATTGTGTAGCCTTCTGCAGCCAGAATAAGTTGACATAAATGTTTCTGAGCATTGTACCATGTCATAATGTAAGAAACTTTACTGGTGAAACCAAGGTTTGACCATAAAGTGGCAGAATGACCCAGAAGAAGACCACTGTAACCATGGCCAAAATGTTGGTTTTTCTGGTAGAGTTTTTTTACATTATGATTTGGTACGATAGTCAGAGGATTTTTATGTCAATTTAATGTAAAGTCGCAAATATCCTGTAACAAGTAATGTTCTATCTTTGACAAATAGTTATGAACTATAAACTGTGTTCAGCTCCACTGCAAACACATCACAGATGATGGAGAATTTGTTGTTTTGCAGGCAAGTACCAACCAATTTGATGAGGGTAAGTAGCTGCACGATTCGAACACGTACCCAACTCATACAATTATTGTTGGTGGTGACTTTGATTTACCCTCAATATAATGGTGAAAATACATGTTTAAATCTGGAGCTACACTTATATAACCATCTGAAACTGTGCAAAATGCATTCTCTGAAAATTATTTTGAGCAGTTAGTTTATGAGCCCACACGAATAGTAAATAATTGTGAAAACATGCTTGACCCCTTAGCAACAAATAATCCTGAGCAAATAACAAGCATCAAAATGGATACAGGGATTATTGAATGCAGGGTTGTTGTAGTGAGATTGAATATTTCAACCCCCAAATACTCCAAAAATAAATGAAAAAATACCTATTCAAAAAAGCAGATAAAAATTCACTGGATGCCTTCCTGAGTGACAATCTCCACTCCTATCAAATTAACAATGTAAATGTAGTCCAGATGTGGCTTTAATTCAGAAAAAATAGTATTGGCAGCATTTGATAGATTAATACCAAATAAACTAACAGAAGACAGAGCCGACCCTCTTTGGTACACAAAACACATCAGAACACTGTTGCAGAAACAATGAAAAAAAGCATGCCAAATTTAAATTGAAGCAAAATCTCGAAGATTGGCAATCTTTTACAGAAGCTCAAATTTTAGCTCAGTCTTCAATGCAAGGTGCTTATAATATTTTCTACAACGAAACTTTGTCTCAAACCTGGAAGAAAATCCAAAGAGATTCTGGTTGTATGTGAAGTCTGCTAGCGGCAAGACACAATCAACGCCTTCTCTGAGCAACAGCAATGGAAATATGATCGACGACAGTGCTGCCAAAGCAGAGTTACAAGACACAGCCTTCCAAAATTCTGTCACCAAAGAACGTGAAGTAAATATTCCAGAATTTGAATGAAGAACAGCTGCCAACATGGGTAATGTAGAAGTAGATATCCTCTGACTAACGAAGTAACCTAAATCACTTAATAAAATCAAGTCTTCTGTTCCAGGCTGTATACCAGTTAGGTTCCTTTCAGAGTATGCTGATACAATAGCTCCATACTTAATCATATACAACCTTTGATCAACAAAAGATCCGTACCCAGAGTCTGGAAAGTTGCACAGGTCACACAAATATTCAAGAAAGATAGTACGAGTAATGCACTGAATTACAGGCCCATATTATTAATGTCAATATGCAGCAGGATTTTGGAACATATATTGTGTTCGAACATTACGAATTACCTTGAAGAGAGTGGACTATTGACACACAGTCAGTACAGATTTGGAAAACATCGTTCTTGTGAAACACAACAAGCTCTTTACACACACACAAAGTGTTGAGTGCTATTGACACGTGTTTTCTAATCTATTCTGTATTTCTAGATTTCCAGAAGGTTTTTAACACTGCACCACACAAGCAGCTTGTGAAATTGCATGTTTATGGAATATTATCTCAGTTATGTGACTGGATTCATGATTTCCTGTCAGAGAGGTCACTGTTCATAGTACTTGACGAAAAGAAGTAGAATAAAACAGAGTAGATTTCTGGCATTCCCCAAGGTAGTGTTACAGGCCCTTTGCAGTTCCATAACTATATAAATGATTTAGGAGACAATCTGAGCAGTCATCTTAGGTTGTTTGCAGATGATGCTGTCATTTATTGACTAGTAAAGTCATCAGAAGATCAAAACAAATTGCAAAATGATTTAGAAATTATATCTGTATGGTGCAAAAATTGGCAAGTGACACTAAGTAACGAAAAGTGTGAGGTCATCCACATGAGTGCTAAAAGGAATACGTTTAACTTTGGTTACACGATAAATCGGTAAAATCTAAAGGCCGTAAATTCAACTAAACACGTAAATACAACTAAATACCTGGGAATTATAATTACAAACAACTTGAATGGGAATGAACACACAGAAAATTTTGTGAGGAAGGCAAACCAAAGATTGTGTTTTATTTGCAGGACACTTAGAAAATGTAACAGATCTGCTAAAGAGACTGCCTACTCTACACTTGTCCATCCTCTTTTAGAATACTGCTGCACAGTGTGGGATTCTTACCAGATAGGATAGAGTACGCTGATACAATAGCTCCCTACTTAGCAATCGTATACAACCGCTCACTCACCGATAGATCTGTACCTACAGATTGGAAAATTGCGCAGGTCGCACCGGTGTTTAAGAAGGGTAGTAGGAGTAATCCATCGAACTACAGACCTATATCATTGACATCAGTTTGCAGTAGGGTTTTAAAGCATGTACTGTATTCAAACATTATGAATCACCTCGAAGGAAACGATCGATTGATACGTAATCGGCACGGTTTCAGAAAACATCGTTATTGTGCAACGCAGCTAGCTCTTTATTCGCACGAAGTAATGGCCGCTATCGACAGGGGATCTCAAGTTGATTCCGTATTTCTAGATTTCCGGAAAGCTTTTGACACTGTTCCTCACAAAAGACTTCTAATCAAGCTGCGGGCCAATGGGGTATCGTCTCAGTTGTGCGACTGGATTTGTGATTTCCTGTCAGGAAGGTCACAGTTCGTAGTAATAGATGGCAAATCATCGCGTAAAACTGAAGTGATATCAGGTATTCACCAGGGAAGCGTCCTGGGACCTCTGCTGTTCCTGATCTATATAAATGACCTGGGTGAAAATTTGAGCAGTTCTCTTAGGTTGTTCGCAGATGCTGCTGTAATTTACCGTCTAGTAAGGTCATCCAAAGACCAGTATCAGTTGCAAAGCGATTTAGAAAAAATTGCTGTATGGTGTGGCAGGTGGCAGTTGACGCTAAATAACGAAAAGTGTGAGGTGATCCACATGAGTTCCAAAAGAAATCCACTGGAATTTGATTACTCGATAAATAGTACAATTCTCAAGGCTGTCAATTCAACTAAGTACCTGGGTGTAAAAATTACGAACAACTTCAGTTGGAAAGACCACATAGATAATATTGTGGGGAAGGCGAGCCAAAGGATACGTTTCATTGGCAGGACACTTAGAAGATGCAACAAGTCCACTAAACAGACAGCTTGCACTACACTCATTCGTCCTCTGTTAGAATATTGCTGCGCGGTGTGGGATCCTTACCAGGTGGGACTGACGGAGGACATCGAAAGGATACAAAAAAGGGCAGCTCGTTCTGTATTATCACGTAATAGGGGAGAGAGTGTGGCAGATATGATACGCGAGTTGGGATGGAAGTCATTAAAGCAAAGACGTTTTTCGTCGCGGCGAGATCTATTTATGAAATTTCAGTCACCAACTTTCTCTTCCGAATGCTAAAATATTTTGTTGAGCCCAACCTACATAGGTAGGAATGATCATCAAAATAAAATAAGAGAAATCAGAGCTCAAACAGAAAGGTTTAGGTGTTTGTTTTTCCCGCGCGCTGTTAGGGAGTGGAATGGTAGGGAGATAGTATGATTGTGGTTCGATGAACCCTCTGCCAAGCACTTAAATGAGAATTGCAGAGTAATCATGTAGAGAGTACATCAAGAAAGTTCAAAGAAGGGCAGCATGTTTTGTATTATTGTGAAATACGGGGAGACAGTCATTGAAATGATACAGGATTTGCAGTGGGCATCATTAAAACAAAGGCATTTTTCATTTGGGCAGAATCTTCTCACGAAATTTCAATCACCAACTTTCTTCTCCGAATGTGAAAATATTTTGTTGACGCCGACCTACATATGGAGAAACAATCATCATAATACAATAAGGTAAATCAGAGCTGGCATTGAAAAATACAGGTGTTCGTTTTTTCCACGCACTGTTTGAGATAGGAATAATAGAGAATTATTGTGAAGGCGCTTTTATAAACCCTCTGCCAGGCATTTAAATGTGATTTGCAGATTATCCATGTAGATGTAGAACATAAGCAGTTTGCAGAATATGCTTTGCAAGAATCTGGGAGACACTATATTATACTGATTTCTTACAATATAAATTCTTACATGCATGTCTGAAAGAACAGACACAGATTATGGTCCACAGCTGTACTAAATACTTCAAAAATTAATTCACTGATGGTGAATTCTTTGACATCAGATGTTTTAGCTATAGATCTACTATGCAGTATTGACATATGAAGAGTTGCGTGAGACGAGGACTCAAACCTGGATTTCCCACTTATTGTGAACAGTCACCTTAGTTAGTTGATGTTTAACATCCCACTGACAGCAAGGTTATTTGAGGCAAACTGTCACCTTAACCACTTTGGCTATCCATGAATGCCCCCCAGACCAATCCAAACTTCCATGTTTCACACTGATAAAAGGATGCAGACAATGTGACATGTAGAAGTTTGAGTTGGTCTGGGGAGCATGCACAGAGAGCCAAAGTGATTACAGTGACAGCTCATTATAAGTGGGAAATCTGGGTTCGAATCCCCATCAAGCTCAAATTTTCATATGTCAGTATTGGATAGCAGATCTATACCTAATGTAGTTGATGTCAAGACATTCACAGCCAGCAAATTAATTTCAAAATATAAATTCTGTTGTTGTTGTGGTCTTCAGTCCTGAGACTGGTTTGATGCAGCTCTTCACGCCACTCTATCCCACGCAAGCCTCTTCATCTCCCAGTACCTACTGCAGCATACATCCTTCTGAATCTGCTTAGTGTATTCATCTCTTGGTCTCCCTCTACGATTTTTACCCTCCACACTGCCCTCCAATACTAAATTGGTGATCCCTCAATGTCTCAGAACATGTCCTACCAACAGATCCCTTCTTCTTGTCAAGTTGTGCCACAAGCTCCTCTTTTCCCCAATTCTATTCAATACCTCCCCATTAGTTATGTGATCTACCCATCTAATCTTCAGCATTATTCTGTAGCACCACATTTCAAAAGCAGCTTCTTCTTCTTCTTCTTCTTCTTCTTCTTCTTCTTCTTCTTCTAAGACTGATTATGCCTAACATTGCTAACATTGGTGCCTCCTCTGATGTTAAACCTATTACTTCAAAATCATTCTTAACCGAATCCAGGTACCTTCTCCTTGGTCTGCCCCGACTCCTCCTACCCTCTACTGCTGAACCCATGAGTCACTTGGGTAACCTTGCTTCTCCCATGCGTGTAACATGACCCCACCATCTAAGCCTGTTCCCCCTGACTGCTACATCTATAGAGTTCATTCCCAGTTTTTCTTTGATTTCCTCATTGTGGACACCCCCCTGCCATTGTTCCGATCTACTAGTACCTGCAAACATCCTAGCTACTTTCATATCCATAACCTCAACCTTGTTGATAAGGTAACCTGAATCCACCCACCTTCCGCTCCCATACAACAAAGTTGGTCGAAAGATTGAACGGTGCACAGATAACTTAGTCTTGGTACTGACTTCCTTCTTGCAGAAGAGAGTAGATCGTAGCTGAGCGCTCACTGCATTAGCTTTGCTACACCTCACTTCCAGTTCTTTCACTATGTTGCCATCCTGTGAGAATATGCATCCTAAGTACCTGAAACCGTCCACCTGTTATAACTTTGTTCCTCCAATTTGGCACTCAATCTGTTTATATTTCTTTCCCACTGACATTACTTTCGTTTTGGAGATGCTAATCTTCATACCATAGTCTTACATTTCTGATCTAGCTCTGAAATATTACTTTGCAAACTATCAATCGAATCTGCCATCACAACTAAGTCATCCGCATATGCAAGACTGCTTATTTTGTGTTCACATATCTTAATCTCACCCAGCCAGTCTATTGTTTTCAACATATGATCCATGAATAATATGAACAACAGTGGAGACAGGTTGCAGCCTTGTCTTACCCCTGAAACTACTCTGAACCATGAACTCAATTTACCGTCAACTCTAACTGCTGCCTCACTAGCCATGTAAAGACCTTTAATTGCTTGCAAAAGTTTGCCTCCTATTCCATAATCTCGTAGAACAGACAATAACTTCCTCCTAGGAATGCGGTCATATGCCTTTTCTAGATCTATAAAGCATAGATACAATTCCCTGTTCCACTCATAACACTTCTCCATTATTTGCCGTAAGCTAAAGATCTGGTCCCGACAACCTCTAAGAGGCCTAAACCCACACTGATTTTCATCCAGTTGGTCCTCAACTAATACTCGCACTTTCCTTTCAACAATACCTGAGAAGATTTTACCCACAACACTGATTAAAGAGATACCTCTGTAGTTGTTACAATCTTTTATGTTTCCATGTTTAAAGATTGGTGTGATTACTGCTTTTGTCCAGTCTAATGGAACCTGTCCCGACTCCCAGGCCATTTCAATTATCCTGTGTAGCCATTTAAGACCTGACATTCCACTGTATTTGATGAGTTACAACTTAATTTCATCCACCCCAGCTGCTTTATTGCACTGCAACCTATTGACCATTTTATCCACTTCTTCAAATGTGATCCTATTTCCATCATCATTCCTATCCCATTCTACCTTGAAATCTGAAACATTACTGATCGTATTTTCACCTACATTGAGCAACTCTTCAAAATATTCCCTCCATCTGCCCAAGGCATTCACAGGATTTACCAGCAGTTTTCCTCACCTGTCCAAAATACTTGTCATTTCCTTCTTACCTCCCTTTCGAAGACTGCTAATTACACTACAGAATGGTTTTCCATCAGCTTGACCCATAGTCTCCAACCTGTTTCCAAAGTCTTCCCAAGATTTCTTCTTGGATGCTGCAATTATCTGTTTGGCTTTGTTTCTTTCTTTCTTCAACATAACTTTCTCTGTCTACCCGAGTTCTAGTATATAGCCATTTTTGATACGCCTTCTTTTTCCTTTTACAGGCTGCCTTGACTGTGTCATTCCACCAAGCTGTTTGCTTCATCCTACTTTTACACACTACTGTTCCAAGACATTCTTTGGCCACTTCTAGTACTGTGTCCCTGTACCTTGTCCATTCCTTTTCCAATGACTGTAATTGACTACATTCAACTAACTGGTACCTTTCTGAGATTGCTGTTATGTACTTGTGCCTGATTTCCTTATCCTGAAGTTTCTCCACTCTTATCCTCCTACATATGGACCTGACCTCCTGCACTTTCGGCCTCACAATCCCAATTTCACTGCATATTAAATAATGATCAGTGTCATCAAAGAATCCCCTGAATACACGTGTGTCCCTCACAGCCTTCCTGAATTCCTGATCTGTTATTATATAGTCAATGACAGATCTGGTTCCCCTGCCTTCCCAAGTATACCGGTGAATGTTCTTATGTTTAAAAAAGGAGTTTGTGATTACAAAGCCCATACTGGCACAGAAATCCAAGAGTCGTTTCCTGTTCCTGTTGGCCTCCATATCCTCTCCAAATTTACCCATAACCTTTTCATACCCTTCTGTTTGATTTCCAATCCTGGCATTAAAATCCCATATGAGCAGAACACTGTCCTTGTCCTTTACTCTAACAACTACATCACTGAATGCCTCATAAAAACTATCCATCTTATCTTGATCTGTCCCTTCACAATGCGAATATACTGACACAATCCTAATTTTCTTGCTAGACACTGTCAAATCTATCCACATCAGTCGTTCGTTTACACTATATTCTCTTCTTATCTAAACTATTTATTGTCCATGTTTCACTTCCATACATGGCTACACTCCATACAAATACTTTCAGAAACGACTTCCTGACACTTAAATCTACACTCGATGTTAACAAATTTTTCATCTTCAGAAACGCTTTCCTTGCCATTGCCAGTCTACATGTTATATCCTCTCTACTTCGACCATCATCAGTTATTTTGCTCTCCAAATACCAAAACTCCTTTACTACTTTTTCTAATCTAATTCCCTCAGCATCACCCAACTTAATTAGACTACATGCCATTATCCTCGTTTTGCTTTTGTTGATGTTCATCTTATACACTCCTTTCAAGACACTGTCCATTCCGTTCAACTGCTCTTCCAAGTCCTTTGCTGTCTCTGACAGAATTACAATGTCATCAGCGAACCTCAAAGTTTTTATTTCTTCTCCATGGATTTTAATTCCTCCTCCAAACTTTTCTTTTGTTTCCTTTATTGCTTGCTCAATATACAGATTGAATAACATCGGGGATAGGCTACAACCCTGTCTTACTCCCTTCCCAACCACTGCTTCCCTTTCATCTACCTCGACTCTTATAACTGCCATCTGCGATCTGTAAAATTGTAAATAGCCTTTCGTTCCCTGTATTTTACCCCTACCACCTTCAGAATTTGAAAGAGAGTATTCCAATCAACATTGTCAAAAGCTTTCTCTAAGTCTACAAATGCTAGAAATGTAGGTTTGCCTTTCTTTAATTTTTCTTCTAAGATAAGTCGTAGGGTCAGTATTGCCTCACATGTTCCAACATTTCTACGGAATCCAAACTGATCTTCCCCGAGGTCGGCTTCTATCAGTTTTTCCATTCGTCTGTAAAGAATTCGTGTTTGTATTTTGCAGCTGTGACTTATTAAACTGATAGTTCGGTAATTTTCACGTCTGTCAACACCTGCTTTCTTTGGGATTGGAATTATTATATTCTTCTTGAAGTCTGAGGGTATTTCGCCTGTCTCATACATCTTGCTCAGCAGATGGTAGAATTTTGTCAGGACTGGCTCTCCCAAGGCCGTCAGTAGTTCTAACGGAATGTTTTCTACTCCGGGGGCCTTGTTTTGGCTCAGGTCTTTCAGTGCTCTGTCAAACTCTTCATACAGTATCGTATCTCCCATTTCATCTTCATCTACATCCTCTTCTATTTCAATAATATTGTCCTCAAGTACATTGCCCTTGTATAGACCGTCTATATACTCCTTCCACCTTTCTGCTCTCCCTTCTTTGCTTAGAACTGGGTTTCCATCTGAGCTCTTGATATGCATACAAGTCGTTCACTTTTCTCCAAAGGTCTCTTTAATTTTCCTGTAGGCAGTATCTATCTTACCCCTAGTGAGATAGGCCTCTACATCCTTACATTTGTCCTCTAGCCATCCCTGCTTAGCCATTTTGCACTTCCTGTCCATCTCATTTTTGAGACGTTTGTATTCCTTTTTGCCTGCTTCATTTACTGCATTTTTATATTTTCTCCTTTCATCAATTAAATTCAATATTTCTTCTGTTACCCAAGGGTTTCTACTAGGCCTCGTTTTTTTTTACCTATTTGATCATCTGCTACCTTCACTATTTCATCCCTCAAAGTTACCCATTCTTCTTCTACTGTATGTCTTTCCCCCATTCCTGTCAGTTGTTCCCTTATGCTCTCCCTGAAACTCTGTACAGCCTCTGGTTCTTTCAGTTTATCCAGGTCCCATCTCCTTAAATTCCCACCTTTTTGCAGTTTCTTCAGTTTTAATCTACAGTTCATAACCAATAGATTGTGGTCAGAGTCCACATCCGCCCCTGTAAATGTCTTACAATTTAAAACCTGGTTCCTAAATCTCTGTCTTACCATTATATAATCTATCTGATACCTTTTAGTATCACCAGGGTTCTTCCATGTATACAACCTTCTTTCATGATTCTTAAACCAAGTGTTAGCTATGATTAAGTTATGCTCTGCGCAAAATTCTACCAGACAGCTTCCTCTTTCATTTCTTAGCCCCAATCCATATTCACCTACTATGTTTCCTTCTCTCCCTTTTCCTACGCTTGAATTCCAGTCACCCATGACTATTAAATTTTCGTCTCCCTTCACTATTTGAATAATTTCTTTTATCTCCTCATACATTTCATCAATTTCTTCATCATCTGCAGAGCTAGTTGGCATATAAACTTGTACTACTGTAGTAGGTGTGGGCTTCATGTCTATCTTGGCCACAATAATGCGTTCACTATGCTGTTTGTAGTAGCTTACCTGTACTCCTATTTTTTTATTCATTATTACACCTACTCCTGCATTACCCCTATTTGTTTTGTATTTATGACCCTGTATTCACCTGACCAAAAGTCTTGTTGCTCCTGCCACTGAACTTCACTAATTCCCACTATATCTAACTTTAACCTATCCATTTCCCTTTTTAAATTTTCTAACCTACCTGCCCGATTAAGGGATCTGACATTCCACGCTCCGATCCGTAGAACGCCAGTTTTCTTTCTCCTGATAATGACATCCTCTTGAGTAGTCCCCGCCCGGAGATCCAAATGGGGGACTATTTTACCTCCGGAATATTTTACCCAAGAGGACGCCATCATCATTTAATCATACAGTAAAGCTGCATGCCCTCGGGAAAAATTACGGCTATAGTTTCCCCTTGCTTTCAGCCGTTCGCAGTACCAGCACAGCAAGTCCGTTTTGGTTATTGTTACAAGGCCAGATCAGTCAATCATCCAGACTGTTGGCCTTGCAACTACTGAAAAGGCTGCTGCCCCTCTTCAGGAACCACACGTTTGTCTGGCCTCTCAACAGATACCCCTCCGTTGTGTTTGCACCTACGATATGGCTATCTGTATCGATGAGGCCCGCAAGCCTCCCCACCAATGCCAAGTTCCATGGTTCATGGGGGGGATAAATTCTGCATGAATAATATTTTCAACTTTTAGTGGCCAGTTAATTGTGCTAATAATGGTGCTGCCTATTTTGCATACCACATTACAGTAATGGAAATACCACTGATGAATATATTATGTTAAAAGAGAGGCTTATCAATTACGAATGTCAAAGGAGCAGTCTAAATAGCCATAGTTTTCCTCAACTTTCAGTATCATTTTCTATTTCAGCCAGAGTGATGATACTTTACTAATCAATCTGATTTATGGTACGTCTGACACAGATTATATCCGCAGTCACTGGATTAAGAAAATAAACTGATCACTGAAGCAAAACCACATCACACGATATGAAAGTTTTAGCTAAGTTTGGAGTTATGATGAAGTATTCCCTATACTAATTATTTATACAAACCTTGCAAATAAGAGATTCGTCATATGGATTTATACAATTCAGTACTTTTCCAGATTCAGAATTGACAAATTCACCATTTATGAACAACTGGTGTGGAAATGAGATGTCCATGTTATTTGCTTTCAGTTTGAAAACACTATGATCCAATTTCTTCTCATCTGAACCTCCTCTGGCTTTTAATACACACAGACCAACAAAGCTCTCAAATGTAGTGGCCATGAGGATGTCTTCATTCTGTATACTGACATTAAGTTTTTCTTTCACTTCCTCAACCAATCTGAAAATTGAATATATTACTTAGTTAGTGGTGACACACATTTGAAATAAATCCATTAACATATGACACTACCAGTAGTGCATTTGCTACCAACATGTGAATGGGCTAGTCAATTTTACATTATTTTCATAACAGAACTTGGGTTTTCAGCACTGTACATCACATTTAAGGCCAGATAGATCTCTGTTACTGGCCAGAAAATGCATCAAGAAACCAAGACTAGATTAATTAGCAAGAATGATTGAACTTGTGCAATCAGAAAAAATTCATGAATGAATTTCAAGTTTTAAGGAGCTGTAGAATAAAGGGTGAATGGGAAAACAGAGGTAACTTGGCAAAATGATGGACAATTCATTAACATATTGCAATGAATAAGAGAATATCAGATACACATACATTTATATGCACCAGTCTTCACTTATATAACACTGGTAATTTTGTGACAAATGCTAAATCCAAATCAAATTATGAAGCCTATATCTTCAGTCATGATGAGACCTGTGAAGTTACTGTAATGCTGTACTCACAGACTGGATAATAAGTGATCACTATCATCTCAGCTAAAATTCACTTGTGAAATAATTTTTCATCCTTTGAGGGCAACCATAGAGAAGACACATATATGAGTTTCCTCAAGATGAAACAGCGAATCAATAGCGAGTGTGATGATTTTACTCTACTCATGAAGCCACTTAGCCTGTGTCCCTATTGGCATGATTAATTTCAAAGCAGTGTCCAACGTGTCAACCAATACTGAAAAATGTGTAATGACTAAACTTTGAGCGCTACCTTCAGAGATTGAACTCTTTGCTCCCAAGGCTCTAAAGGCATTTAGAGGTTTAGTGTTGTACCAATCTTTCTTACTCACTAATACTGGAAGTTAGATATGTGTCATCATGTTCCACTCCAAATTAAAAAGACTCTTCAAAATCAACACTTACACCTGGTGCTCTTTAAACATGATAAATTAAGTCACCCATTGTGAGCAGATATCACATCAGATACACACACGGGTTCAGTGTCTTAATCCCACTGCCATCTTGCTCAGTCATGTAGAACATGCATTCCTTGTAAATGATGTTTAACAGCTTTGTCACTGATTTCAGGGACATTAGAGGATCTTCTTCACAATGGTAGCAACCCTGTTGATCATGACCTCATGCATCGTGGTGGCTGCAGGAAACTGAGCATGTTGTCTTGAAGTCATAGATTGTTTAAAACTGTTTGAACCATTAAATTAAGTCAAACTATATTATTTCAGACGAGACCTTTCCAGGTCTCAGACATTTATGACATATATATGCAGAATGAAGCAACAAATGAAAATTTGTACCAAGGTCAGGATTCGAATCTGGCAGGAGACCAATGTTCAACTCCTTGCCTCGGTATAAAATTTCATTTGTCACTTTAGTTTGCATATATGCATCATTAAATTATGGTTGACTACTGCAGATTATCTTCAACATATACATTCAGTAACTTTTCCATTAGTGTCAACGATAAATTTCTGCAAAGAGATGCAAAATTTCGAGCTAAATGCAAGTCTCATCCAACTCCATTTTCTATTAATTTGTTCTGTTTTGCTTTTATACATTTACCAGGAGCTTACAGACAAAAATTTCGCTTTTATATCATTCATACATGAGCTGATCTCCTTCCAAAATAATGTTTTGCTGCCAAAGAATTCACCCTCGCTCTTTAGTGGATTGGCTTCATATTTATTCAAAGTGTAATGTCTGTACTTGTTTGTAACCCACCTTACAATATCCATTGATCCAGCACCAGAGCTGAAAAAGTCAGTCTGATCTGACACTTCCATACTTAGTATCCCTGACCAAATAGCTCTAAGGACTTCAGCCATTCCTCTTTCTTCATCTGACAGCTGTACTTTCACAGTGGTATCAGCTTCTTTTCCATAGTTTGAAGCGGGTATCATTTTTCCAGCAACAGATATTCGTTGCACATTGAGCTGTTGAATAAGAAGAAAGAGGCATAAATATTGAATAGGAAAGTATTGTTTACAAATTTACAAAGGAAAAAATATAGTCCATAAAATGAAAAACAAAAGTGTGTACAAATTATGACAATAACCTATGCAAATGTATTAAGCTGTCTTGACAGTCAACATGGGACTGCATTACAGTGCACTACAATGCAAATTTCCAACCAAAGCAGAAGCAGAAAAGGCTCTGCAGTAATCATTATTGACCATTTCTGGCTTTAAAAGGAATTGATGCTATACCACTCCTTCTCACCTATCTGAGGTATCCTAATAACTGCAGATAGCACCACCGTTATGCTGCGACTGCACTAATCAATAGGAATTGAACCTTTAAGAGCTGCAGTATGATTACAAAAGGCTTCTGTTGAATGATTAACACAATTTTTAGCTTAGCCACACTGATTTATTAAATAGTAAAATTCAATTAAATACAGCTTGACTGCTGGACATGGCAGTCATGTGTGCCTGACGTGTACTTGCTCGTGTGACTGAATGTGTATGCGTTTCCTTTTCTGGGCAAAAACTAATGTGTAAGTGTCTTTTGACTGCACCTATCTGGAACTTAATGTGTCATCTTTGTGGTAAGTAGCAGTCTATCTTCTCCTTATATTGTTGATATTCCAATCAGGAGTTTTGATTGTTTGATAGTATATGAAATCATATTTTAATTAAGTTCAATATAAAAATTATTTCAATAAGTGTGAGAGTGATTCCAACCAAGTGCAAGCTAGGCACTTACAATCACTACTCAATCTGTGTTAGCACACACACTACCACATACCCTGCACAGCCAGAACCATTAGTGATGAGAAGTTCATATTGTCTGTAGCGTTTATTGGTTTTGCTGGCACATTACTATTCTGGGCTATTCTGCCTGTATAACCATTAACAGGTGCACAGCAATAATTAAATAAACCAAACAATAAATAAATCCTACCATGAGCATAGTATGCTCACATTCTCAGACATCATCATCATCATCATCATCATCATCATCATCATTTAAACCTGATTATGCCTTTCAGCGTTCAGTCTGGAGCATAGCCCCCTTATAAAATTCCTCCATGATCCCCTATTCAGTGCTAACATTGGTGCCTCTTCTGATGTTAAACCTATTACTTCAAAATCATTCTTAACCAAATCCAGGTACCTTCTCCTTGGTCTGCCCCGACTCCTCCTACCCTCCACTGCTGAACCCATGAGTCTCTTTGGTAGCCTTGCTTCTCCCATGCGTGTAACATGACCCCACCGTCTAAGCCTGTTCGCCCTGACTGCTACATCTATAGAGTTCATTCCCAGTTTTTCTTTGATTTCCTCATTGTGGACACCCCCCTGCCATTGTTCCCGTCTACTGGTACCTGCAATCATCCTAGCTACTTTCATATCCATAACCTCAACCTTGTTGATAAGGTAACCTGAATCCACCCACCTTCCGCTCCCATACAACAAAGTTGGTCGAAAGATTGAACGGTGCACAGATAACTTAGTCTTGGTACTGACTTCCTTCTTGCAGAAGAGAGTAGATCGTAGCTGAGCGCTCACTGCATTAGCTTTGCTACACCTCACTTCCAGTTCTTTCACTATGTTGCCATCCTGTGAGAATATGCATCCTAAGTACCTGAAACCGTCCACCTGTTATAACTTTGTTCCTCCAATTTGGCACTCAATCTGTTTATATTTCTTTCCCACTGACATTACTTTCGTTTTGGAGATGCTAATCTTCATACCATAGTCTTACATTTCTGATCTAGCTCTGAAATATTACTTTGCAAACTATCAATCGAATCTGCCATCACAACTAAGTCATCCGCATATGCAAGACTGCTTATTTTGTGTTCACATATCTTAATCTCACCCAGCCAGTCTATTGTTTTCAACATATGATCCATGAATAATATGAACAACAGTGGAGACAGGTTGCAGCCTTGTCTTACCCCTGAAACTACTCTGAACCATGAACTCAATTTACCGTCAACTCTAACTGCTGCCTCACTAGCCATGTAAAGACCTTTAATTGCTTGCAAAAGTTTGCCTCCTATTCCATAATCTTGTAGAACAGACAATAACTTCCTCCTAGGAACACGGTCATATGCCTTTTCTAGATCTATAAAGCATAGATACAATTCCCTGTTCCACTCATAACACTTCTCCATTATTTGCCGTAAGCTAAAGATCTGGTCCCGACAACCTCTAAGAGGCCTAAACCCACACTGATTTTCGTCCAATTGGTCCTCAACTAATACTCGCACTTTCCTTTCAACAATACCTGAGAAGATTTTACCCACAACACTGATTAAAGAGATACCTCTGTAGTTGTTACAATCTTTTCTGTTTCCATGTTTAAAGATTGGTGTGATTACTGCTTTTGTCCAGTCTAATGGAACCTGTCCCGACTCCCAGGCCATTTCAATTATCCTGTGTAGCCATTTAAGACCTGACATTCCACTGTATTTGATGAGTTACAACTTAATTTCATCCACCCCAGCTGCTTTATTGCACTGCAACCTATTGACCATTTTATCCACTTCCTCAAATGTGATCCTATTTCCATCATCATTCCTATCCCATTCTACCTTGAAATCTGAAACATTACTGATCGTATTTTCACCTACATTGAGCAACTCTTCAAAATATTCCCTCCATCTGCCCAAGGCATTCACAGGATTTACCAGCAGTTTTCCTCACCTGTCCAAAATACTTGTCATTTCCTTCTTACCTCCCTTTCGAAGACTGCTAATTACACTACAGAATGGTTTTCCATCAGCTTGACCCATAGTCTCCAACCTGTTTCCAAAGTCTTCCCAAGATTTCTTCTTGGATGCTGCAATTATCTGTTTGGCTTTGTTTCTTTCTTTCTTCAACATAACTTTCTCTGTCTACCCGAGTTCTAGTATGTAGCCATTTTTGATACGCCTTCTTTTTCCTTTTACAGGCTGCCTTGACTGTGTCATTCCACCAAGCTGTTTGCTTCATCCTACTTTTACACACTACTGTTCCAAGACATTCTTTGGCCACTTCTAGTACTGTGTCCCTGTACCTTGTCCATTCCTTTTCCAATGACTGTAATTGACTACATTCAACTAACTGGTACCTTTCTGAGATCGCTGTTATGTACTTGTGCCTGATTTCCTTATCCTGAAGTTTCTCCACTCTTATCCTCCTACATATGGACCTGACCTCCTGCACTTTCGGCCTCACAATCCCAATTTCACTGCATATTAAATAATGATCAGTGTCATCAAAGAATCCCCTGAATACACGTGTGTCCCTCACAGCCTTCCTGAATTCCTGATCTGTTATTATATAGTCAATGACAGATCTGGTTCCCCTGCCTTCCCAAGTATACCGGTGAATGTTCTTATGTTTAGAAAAGGAGTTTGTGATTACAAAGCCCATACTGGCACAGAAATCCAAGAGTTGTTTCCCGTTCCTGTTGGCCTCCATATCCTCTCCAAATTTACCCATAACCTTTTCATACCCCTCCGTTCGATTTCCAATCCTGGCACTAAAATCCCCTATGAGCAGAACACTGTCCTTGTCCTTTACTCTAACAACTACATCACTGAATGCCTCATAAAAACTATCCATCTTATCTTGACCTGTCCCTTCACAATGCGAATATACTGACAATCCTAATTTTCTTGCTAGACACTGTCAAATCTATCCACATCAGCCGTTTGTTTACATACCTTATTGCAACTACGCTGGGTTCCATTTCTTTCCTGATGTAAAGCCCTACACCCCATTGTGCTATTCCTGCTTTCTCACCCCTTACCCGAATGTCAGTAACAGCTAAAACGTCCAGCCCCATCTTACTTGGAACCTCTGCCAGCTCTAGCTTCTTCCCAGAGTAGCCCCCATTGATATTAATAGCTCCCTGTCTCATTACCATTTGTTTGCCAAGTCGTATCTTAGAAGTTCCTGGTTTGTCAGTTAGAGGTGGGACTCCGTCACCTCCTAAGGTCGAAGGTATTTTGCTCTGGTTGTTGCCAGCATCATATTTAAAGTACCAGGGAAGCAGGTTGCTAGCCTTACTTGCCCCGAGTCCCATTGGGTTTTACCCCTAACAGTTGAGGGACTAACCGGTGGATTTGGTAGTCTTTGCCGTATGAGCACAATGGTGACCACGACTCAGAATATGTCCGAGATGCCCAGCCTTCTTCCAAAGTAACTGGTATCTCGACTGTCGGGACCACTTACTTGGCCACTCATATGTTGCCCGTGGTTCATGAACTAGGACATGACTACAGGAACCCACACCATGAACCACCATTCTCAGACAAAAGGAAAAAATAGCTAGTGATTCAAAATAGTAAATTCAAGCAAAAAAAAAAGTGAAGAGACGTTTTAGTTCTGTGAACTGTATCATAATTAATTGAAAAAAATGGAATTTCATATAAAATCAGCTTAAGGTACCTAACAAAATGCTTAAAAGGTAACATCACATTACTCAAAAACATGAAACTCACGAAAATCTTAAAAAGCAGTGTATATAACAAAGGTATTTTACTAAAAATGTAAGGTAAGGAATAGAAAAAACACAGAACTGGAAAATCATTACATCAAACAGTAAAAAAATCAGTACATGTTTTTAAGTCACTAATGTTAGGTTAGAATGACCCAGTATTATAAATAGCTCATTATTCACAAGCATAATAAGCCATCATAATTGTGTAAAAATTCCATCATACATGACCAATTTTACTAATATCAGTAGGAAGATAAAATCATGCAAGCATAACAAATGGAACATAGTTCACAGTTTACTAAATCCAATTGCATGAGAAGAATAAAGTTACAAGCCTTGCCCACATGTCGCGAAAGTTGTTCCGAGTCCATTGCAAAAGTTTCTTTTGGAACCCCTTACACATCCTCCATACAGTTCTCATCTCTTCCCCGTGCAATTTCCATGTTTTTGGAACTCTGAAGAAAGATACTTGTAGCTGTTGATTTGCTTTGGACAAAGAGGCATATGCCTGGGTACAATCCTAGTTCTGTAGGCAACTGCAAGCATTTTTCCATTGAGGCATTGACCATCTTATCTCACAGTGGGATAAATGTATTAGTAGTTATGGTGATTACTTTTGAAATAATAAAAAGTTTATCTACTTTTTTCCATCTGTCTCATTTGCATTTGACTGCCCCTTGTAATATACACTCTTGTTCATAAATTAAGGATAATGCTGAACATGGCGAAACAACGCTCAGGTGGGCGGTTTGCGAGTTTAAATCACCTCGGAATGTTACCATGCAGTGCATTTGACCTGTGGTCGTCGCACGGTGGCGCTGGCAGCAGTCCACATATGCAGAGATGTGTTGGTGCATGTCAGAGTACAGTGCAGTGAGTAAGTGTGCAGACGTTTTCACATGTGCTAATGGTGACTGTGTGTTGAAAATGGCTCAGAGAACACATATTGATGACGTTATGAGGGGTAGAATACTAGGGTGACTGGAGGCTGGTCAAACACAGCAGGTCGTAGCACGGGACCTCCGTGTGCCACAAAGTGTGATCTCAAGATTATGGCAATGATTCCAGCAGACAGGAAACTTGTCCAGGTGCTACAGTACGGGACGTTCACAGTGTTCAACACCACAAGAAGACCAATATCTCACCATCAGTGCCCGCAGACGGCCATGGAGCACTGAAGGTAGCCTTGCTCGGGACCTTATCGCAGCCACTGGAACAGTTGTCTCTAGACACACAGTCTGCAGACAACTGAACAGACATGGTTTATTCACCTGGAGACCTGTAAGGGGCATTCCACTGAGCCCTGCTCACAGAAGAGCCCATAAAGCCTGGTGTCAAGAACACAGTACATGGTCATTGGAACAGTGGTCCCAGGTATAGTCTGAACAGTGATTCTCGCCGGGTTTTCATCTGGCATGAACCAGGAACCAGATACCAACCTCCTAATGTCCTTGAAAGGGACCTGTATGGAGGTCATTGTTTGATAGTGTGGGGTGGGATTATGATTGATGCATGTACATACCTGCATGTCTTTGACAGAGGAACTGTAACGCACAGCCCCACTAAGCTGCCATTGTGGAGGAGTAACTTGAAACAGAAGATATCAGGTGAATACAGTGGCCTGCCTGTTCTCCACACCTAAATCCCATCGAGCACATCTGGGATGCTCTCGGTTGACGTATCGCTGCATGTCTTCAAACCCCTAGGACACTTCAAGAGCTCCGACAGGCACTAGTGCACGAATGGGAGGCTATACTCCAACAGCTGCTTGACCACTGGATCCAGAGTATGCCAACCCGTTGTGAGGCCTGTGTACGTGTGCATGGTGATCATATCCCATATTGACGTCGGGGTACATGCGCAGGAAACAGTGGCATTTTGTAGCACATGTGTTTCGGGACAGTTTTCTCAATTTATCACCAATAGCGTGGACTTACAGATCTGTGTCATGTGCGTTACCTATGTGCCTTTGCTTTTAGTGCCAGTTTTGTGTAGTGCCACGTTGTGTGACATCACATTCTGCAATTGACCTTAATTTATGAGCATGAGTGAAGTTTATGTCTCTTGAATCAATGACATTTCTGACAAACACATTTTTCTTACTGACAACATGCATTAGACTGCAATATTCACTCTCTGAGCACTCTATGGTGCTGTTATTTAACATGCAACAAATTCCATCACGCGCCCACTTCTTTGCTGATGGAGTTGGATAACTCTTAATTAAGAACAGTTCATGCTCTTTAACCTTTAAGTAACAGACACATCCTTTTACAAGTTCCAGTTTTTGGTAGAAAATGTCTGAATAACATCTCAATAATTCACAAAATTCTCCTTTCTTTGTGGCAGTTAATTCTACTATGTCTTTCATCTTCAAAAAGGATGTCATTGATAGTGTTTTGAGTGAAATTTCCTTTTCTGTAATTAACTCCATCTCTATTTGATTCTGGAGCCATGAATCTTTCTTTTTGAGATGTCCTTAACATCCTCAAACTCACGTCTGCAGACTCCCGTTACTACCACCAACATACCCTTGATCATGCCCTTGCTTATGGAGGGAGTTCTGATATTAAACTAATCAATTAGACTGTGGCACAGGGTATTGTCATTTATGTAGCATTTTTTTAATTTTTTCACGTTTGTCAAAGTGAATTTTGTTTGTTTTCATCATTTAATAAACTGAGATGGCCAAGCTAAAATTATGTTAACAATTCAAATAGAAACATTTTATGATTATAATCAAAATCCTCAAGGTTAAATTCATATTGACCAGAACAGTCACAGAGTAACAACGATGCTAGCAGCGGTTATTAGGACACCAGAAGACACTCAGACACCCGAGTGGGGAGTGTTAAGTGACAACCATGTCAGAAAACCTTTCGATGGAGTCTTAGGATGCAGTCAATGACCTTCATAGAAGCACATGGCGAGTTTCAGTTGAATTTAGAGAGAGTTCGATATTTTGGAGAATAACTATGGATTTAATTTTTCTATTGTGATAAATTTGAGAACTGTTAGACACTGTTTAGTGACTTATTTTGAAATGGCTGATACCAGTAAAAATGGGAGTGTGATAGAGGATGCAGGACCAATTTAGGTTAATATTGTGAATGTCGATAGTAACAATTCTAGAGTTTATAGTAAGGAACATAATGATGTATTATTTCAACTTATGCTAAAAATGAACGAAAACTTTAATGTGATACATAAAACCACAAGAGTAACTAAAGATAATTTTTTTTAAAATTCTGTTCTCTAGACAAGAATTTGGATCCATCATGAATTTCAGGACATGATCACTAATACTACAAAGGAGCTAATTAATTTAACTGATACAAAACAAATTAAATGACACTCAGTATTTCTTAGCAAGCATTTCCACAATGAAACCCAAGATTACTGAAGTTACAATTCATGTTTCCAATTATCAACATCAAACATAAAAGTCAACTGAAATCCTCGCTAATCAAAAACTGCACAGCACAGAATTTTCAGTGTACAGTAATCATTACATAAATCAAATAAACAAAACAATAAATACAAGCTATTACAAACATTACACTTACAACATCAACTTCTCACTTTCCTTACATATTTAAATGGGGCTTTTCTGTACATGTCAGTCACTTTACAACATGAAGATGAAATACTGTATTGTCTCATATTTAGGACTTGAGTTTCACAGTTTTCACATACTGGCTTCATAACTGAGAAGTATTCCTATTACTGTAAATTCCAGACCCCCCTGTCATGTCTCTAGCATAGTCAAACTTATGCAGGGAATTAGCAGACAGTACGCAGCTTGATATTTTATTTTTATATATAAGTTTATTTCAGCATTATTGCCTTCATCAGTACATGTGCTAACAATCACATTTATTTAAATTTTATGTAGTACAAAATGTACAAAGGTTTTTTTTTACATTGGACATTGTACTCACATCATCTTGTTGTAGATGGACATATGTCTACTTTAAGTATACTATGATTGCTGTCCGGTGTTGTTAGATGTATTATTTTTACACTAACATTTTAAAGTTTTTCGATGATTTAATGTTGCATGCATATTATAATACATTTTTTCATATTTTGACAATCATAGAAATTCAAGTTTCATAACTAGTTGTTTACCCAAAGATATTTATGCTGTTGCAGGTCATGTATCCATCGAACTGTTATTGATGTGTTTTTAATCTCTGGTGTTTTGTTTATCCATTACCCAGAGATTACAAATACATCAATAACAGTTCCATAGATACATGACCCACCAACAACAAAAATATAATAAACAACTAGCTATCAAAGTTGGAATCTCTATGACTGTCGAAGTACTAAAAACAAATACTTATATATGTGCAACATCAAATCTTTGAACAACTTTAAAACATTAATCAAAAAATATTACATCCAAAAACTACGGGTGGCAGTAATAGTTTACTCAAAGTTTTATTGTTTCCATATTGTTTCCATCTACAACATCAAGATGTGAGTACAATATCCAACATAAAAAACCTTTGAAAATTGTATTTTATGTAAAATATAAATAAAAGTGATTGTTTGAAGATGCACTGATAAAGAGAAAAAAAAAGCGAAAATGTGGATATAGTATCACAGACACAGTTCCTTTGACTGTTCAGAGAAATCACTAAACCCACCCAAAGATGGAAACAACCATGCATGAGCAGTGCCTATTAGGTGTAGAGAGTCCAACAGCCAATCAGTTCCAGTCATTCCACCAGGAAGGAGGTACACTTCTAGTGTTGTCTGAAGTTCAGCCATGCCTAGATGGTCAATACCATGGTTCAATCGCGTCTGCATTGTTACTTTGTGCCAGGAAGGGCTCTCAATAAGGGAAGTGTCCAGGCTTCTCGTAGTGAACCAAAGTGATGTTGTTCAGATATGGAGGAGATATAGAGAGAAAGAAACTGTGAATGACATGCCTCGCCCATGCTGCCCAAGGGCTACTACTGCAGTGGATGACCGCTACCTATGGATTATAACTCTGAGAAAACCAGACAGCGACGCCACCATGTTGAATAACGCTTTTTGTGCAGCCACAGGATGTCATGTTACGACTCAAATGGTGCGCAACAGGCTGCATGATGCGCAACTTCATTCCCGACGTCCATCTTTGCAACCACGACACCATGCAGCGCAGTACAGATGGGTCCAACAACATGCCAAATCGATCGCTCAGGACTGGCATCATGTTCTTTTCACCGATGAGTGTCACATATGCATTCAACCAGACAATCATCGGAGACGTGTTTGGAAGCAAACCAGTCAGGCTGAAGGCCTTAGACACACAGTCCAGTGAGTGCAGCAAGGTGTAGGTTCCCTGCTGTTTTGGGGTGGCATTATGTGGGGCCAACGTACGCTGCTGGTGGTCATGGAAGGTGCCATAACGGCTGTATGATACGTGAATGCCATCCTCTGATCGATAGTGCAACCATATTGGCAGCATATTGGCAAAGCATTCGTCTTCATGGACAACAATTCGCACCCCCATCGTGCCCATCTTGTAAATGACTTCCTTCAGGACAATGACATCACTCAACTAGAGTAACTAGCATGTTCTCCAGACATGAAACCTATTGAACGTGCCTGGCATAGATTGAAATGGGTTGTTTATGGACGATGTGACCCACCAACCACTCTGAGGGATCTACGCTGAATTGCCATTGAGGAGTGGGACAATCTGGACCAACAATGCCTTGATGAACTTGTGGATAGTATGCCACGATGAATACAGGCATGCATCAGCGCAAGAGGATTTGCTACTGGGTATCAGGGGTACCGGCGTGTACAGCAATCTGAACCACCACCTCTGAAGGTCTCGCTGTATGGTGGTACAACATGCAATGTGTGGTTTTCATGAGCAATACAGAGGGCGGAAATGATGTTTATCTTGATGTCTGTTTCAATTTTCTGTACAGGTTCCAGCACACTTGAAACCATGGTGATGCAAAACTTTTTTTGAAGCGTGTACAAAAATAACGTATCAAGCACCATACTGTATACTAATTCTCTGCATAATGTCCTACCATGACATAATATATCCTGCAGGTCCCATAATAAAGACACTTCTAATCAAACTTGTTTTAAGATACATTTTCATTCAGAAGAAATAATTCTTTTCTGCTTGTGATTTGCAGTAAACTGCAAACTAGTCCTCAAATTCCTCCATCATACAAGGATGGTGAGCAATATGACATCTGAAATTCTCCAAGCATGCATGAAATCCTGTAACTATTACAAAGAGCATGTTGCATATTTATGGGAGAGTATTATGAAGGACATGCTGGAGATTGGAACATTTTGTTTCTTTATTTCTCTCAATTTCCTAAATAAATGATTTTCATGCATTGATTGCATTACACATTTTCACAGTGCATACCCTCAAATTATTGCTAAAATCGAAACTCATTTAAATGTGCATTTGACAAATGTTGCAGTCATCAGTTGAAAAATCATTTAATTTTGAATGACACACAACAGCCACATGTGTTGTTATTACACCTAACAAACCAGCGTTTGTTTCCACACAAACACAAGACACTTTTTTAATTCACTGTCCAATACACACAAAATTGACTTTTGATAATTCCACAAAATTAATTATCCTGTAGAAGTTACAATTAAAAACAGTAAGAAGCCAGGTCTCTCTGCATGTTTTTAAGATGTCAGTAGCTAAATTTAGTATCTGGATAAAAATTATAATTAAGTGCTTCAAGTTGTTCTTGAAAATTAGTCTTGCTCAAATATTTTCATATCCAGCCTCAATATGGAGTCCGTTTCCTGTCAGAGAACAAATATGTCAGACTGACTAGTTCTTTTCTTAAAATTTTAGATTTGCAATGAAAAATGTGTCAACATTAATTTATTATTTCTGATACCTGAATTAACATACAGTACATGACACCTATCCCACTTTCACAGTCGAAGGCCACCTTATCAATCACTTGCTATGTTTTATGGGTTCATGAAAACTGGCATCTGATGGTGACGATAGACAGAGATGAATCTAAACAGTTAAATTTCATTTTGATTCATTTTTTCTAATCTTGATAGTGTGTTTCATAATATAAAGATCTTGGATACATTCACAGACACTTAGTACTGATATTACTTCTAGTGTGTACTAAGTGTGTACTATATATTCTACTCATTAAGTGGAACTGCAAAGCCAACTATCTTGGCAAATGTTCGAAAAAGCATAAGGAAACTAACAAAATCTGACAAAGTATAAAATAGTCACAAAGAATCTAAAGCAATAAAACATTTCTGTCTCAAAAACATATTTTTTTGGTGGTTGCATGCAATGGAGGACGTAATTATATTACAAAAAGTCCCAAAATTAGGAAATATGTAAGCCAATTTACAACAATAAGACTGATACATAAAAGTAACCCACAAAAATGTTACCAATGAGTAGAGAATCCATCAAGTATTGTCCTTAAAACACTGTGCTCCAAGCATTATTAAAGTTGTGGCAGCAGTGATATGCAAAAATCTTATGCCAAAGCTTTCTTGCAGTTCATGAATTCCGATCAGAATATGTGCACAGAAAATGCTTATCTACATTGTGCAGCAATCTAACACTGATGACTTACACTACCTCAGCATTGATGGACAAAAACAGCCACAGACAGACATTTTTGTTCATTTCTAATGGCATTTGATAGCTTGTAGTGCATTCCCTGATAAATATGCAAAAGTTTTTACAGATTTGGTAATCCAAGAGGATTCCTTTCTTGAAAGAGATGTTTCTTGGTAAGAAAATAATACTGGTTACTATTTCATATAGATCTTTTTCACTTGACATTTTATTAATACTTAAATAAAATTGATATGTAACATTTGTTTTGTTTTACCATCATATTAAGGAAGAGCCTTTCTCTTTTTCTGAAATTAGTTTACACCTTTGCTAATATAATTATTGTTGTGATGTTCAGTCTGAAGACCGGTTTGATGCAGCTCTCCATGCTACTCCATCCCGTGCAAGCCTCATCATTTCCAAGTAACTACTGCAACCTACATCCCTCTGAATCTGCTTACTGTGTTCATCTCTTGCTCTTCCTCTATGATTTTTACCCCACACACTTCTCTCCAGTACTAAATTGGTGATCCCTTGATGTCTCAGAATGTGTCCTACCAACAGATCCCTTCTTTTGGTCAGGTTGTACCACAAATTTCTCTTCTCCTCCATTCTATTCAGTACCTCCTCATTAGTTGTGTGAGCTACCCATCCAATCTTCAGCATTCTTCCATAGCACTGCATTTCAAAAACTTCTATTCTTTTTTGTCTAAACTACTTATCATGCACATTTCACTTCCATATGTGGCTACATCCCACTCAAATACTTTCAGAAAGGACTTCCTGACACTTCAATCTATACTCAACGTTAACAAATTTCTCTTCTTCAGAGACGCTTTCCTAGCCATTGTCAGTCTACATTTTACATCCTCCCTACTTTGATTTCATGAGTTATTTTGCTTCCCAAATAACAAAACTCATCTAATACTTTAAGTGTCTCATTTCCTAATGTAATTGCCTCAGCATCACCTGATTTAATTCGGCTACATTCCATTATTATCGTTTTGCTTTTGTTGATGTTCATCTTATATCCTCCTTTCAGGATACTGTCCATTCTGTTCAACTGCTCCTCCAAGTCCTTTGCTGTCTCTGCCAAAATTGCAATGTCATCGGCAAACCTCAAAGCTTTTATTTCCTTCTCCTGGACTTTAATTCCTACTCTAAATGTTTCTTTTGTTTCCTTTACTGCTTTTTCAATGTGCAGACTGAATAACATTGGGGATAATCTACAATCCTGTCTCACTCTCTTCTCAACCACTGCTTCCATTTTGTGCCCCTTGACTGTTATAACTGCCCTCTGGTTTCTGTACAAATTGTAAATAGCCTTTTTTCTCTCTGTATTTTACCTCTGCCACCTTTAGAATTTGAAAGAGAGAATTCCAGTCAACACTGTCAGGAGCTTTCTCCAAGTCTACAAATGCTGTCAACGTTGGTTTGCCTTTCCATAACTTATCTTCTATGAGAAGTCGTAGGGTCAGAATTGCCTCGAGTGTTCCTACATTTCTCCAGAATCCAAACTGATCTTCCCCAAGGTCAGCATCTAGCAGTTTTTCCGTTCTTCTGTAAATAATTCATGTTAGCATTTTGCAACAGTTAGTTCAGTAATTTTCACACCTGTCAACACCTGCTTTCTTTGGGATTGGAATTATTATATTCTTGTTGAAATCTGAGGGTATTTCACCTGTCTTGTAAATCTTGCTCACTAGATGAAAGAGTTATGTCATGGTTGGCTCTCCCAAGGCTATCAGTAGCTCTAACGGAATGTTGTCTACTCCCGAGGCCTTGTTTCAACCTAGGTCTTTCAGTACTTTGTCAAATTCTTCACACAGTATCATATGTCCCTTCTCATCTTCCTCTATATTCTCTTCCATTTTCATAATATTGCCCTCAAGTGCATCTCCTTTGTATAGACCCTCTATATACTCCTTCCACCCATCTGCTTTCCCTTCTTTGCTTAGGACTGGTTTACCATCTGTGTTCTTCATATTCATACAGGTTCTCTTTTCTCCAAAGGTCTCTTTAATTTTCCTGTAGGCATTATCCATCTTACCACTAGTGATATATGGTTCTACACCCTTACATTCACCCCCTAGCTATTCCTGCTTAGCCATTTTGCACTTCCTGCCAATCTCATTTTTTAGGCATTTGTACCCTCTTTCACCTGCTCCATTTATTGCATTTTTATATTTTCTCCTTTCATTGATTAAATTCAATATCTCTTGTGTTACCAAAGGATTTCTACTAGCCCTGATCTTTTTAACTACTTGATTCTCTGCTGCCTTCACTATTTCACCTCTCAAAGCTATCCATTCTTCTTCTATAATCCTTTCCCCTGTTCTTGTCAATCATTCCCTAATGCTCCCTCTGAAACCCTCTACAACCACTGGTTCTTTCAGTTTATCCAGGTCCCATCTGCTTAAATTCCTGCATTTTTGCAGTTCATAACAAAATAAATTGTGGCCAGAGTCCACATCTGCCCCTGGAAATGTCTTACAATTTAAAATCTGGTTCCTAATTCTCTGTCTAACCATTATACGATCAATCTGAAACATTCCGATATCTCCAGATCTCTTCCAAGTATAGTACCTTCTTTCATGATTCTTAAACCAAGTGTTAGCTATGATTAAATAATGATCTGTGCAAAATTCTACTAGGCAGATTGCTCTTTCATTCCTTTCTCCCAGTCCATATGCACATACCACTTTTCCTTCCCTTCCTTTTCCTACAATCAAATTCCACATCACAATTAAATTTTCATCTCCCTAAACTATCTGAATAATTTCTTTTATCTCATCATACATTTCTTCAGTCTCCTCCTCATCTGCGGTGCTAGTCGGCATATAAACTTGTACTACTGTGGTGGGTGTGGGCTTCATGTCAGTCTTGGTTACAATAATGTGTTCACTATGCTGTTCATAGTGGCTTAACCATGTTTCTATTTTTTTTACTCATTATTAAACCTACTACTGCATTACCCCTATCTGATTTCGTATTTACAAACTTGTATTCACCTGACCAGAAGTCTTGTTCCTCCTGCCACCGAACTTCATTAATTCCCACTATATGTAACTTTAACCCATCCATTTCTCTTTCCAAATTTTCTAACCTACCTGCTGGATTAAGGGATCTGACATTCCATGCTCTGATCTGTAGAATGGCAGTTTTGTTTCGTCTGATGATGACTACCTCCTGAGTAGTCCCCACCCGGAGATTGGAATATTTTACCCAAGAGAATGCCATCATCATTTAACCACATAGTAGAGCTGCATACCCTCAGAAAAAATTATGGCTGTAGCTTCTCCTTGCTTTCAGCCGTTCGCAGTACCAGCACACAAGGCCATTTTGGTTGATGTTACAAGGCCTGATCAATCAATCATCCAGACTGTTGTCCCTGTAACTACTGAAAAGGCTGCTGCCCTTCTTCAGGAACCACATGTTTCACGTTTGTCTGGCCTCTCAACAGATACCCCCTCCATTGTGGTTGCACCTATGGAACAGCTATCTGTATCCCTGAAGCACACAAGCCTCCCCAGCATTGGCAAGGTCCATAGTTCATAATATAATTAGGAGAAAACAAAGTAAGCATATAAAGAAAGGAAAAAGTCCACAATTCTGTGTCATGCAATCTACAAATAGTGTATGTTTGAGGATTAAAGAACGATCTTCATCTCCATATAAAGTTATTTAGAAATATTTTCAAAAACTCTAATCTGAGCATATTGTGTTCAGCATCATTTCCATGCCAAACATGAAACATCACTCAAAATAGTGATTAGAGTCTTCTGGTCTTGTGCCAAAAGAAGTAATGTCAATTTTACTTCTGGGAAGTTCATGGCCAGTATTCTCTGGGGAGTAAATAGGATTCTTCTGCTTGATTATCTGAAAAGGGTCAAACAGTAAATGGCAAATGCTACATAAATCTATTGAACAAACTTCATACATCCATAGTTAAAATGGAGGACAGTGGGATGTCAGCTGGTATAAATTTATATTAAAAATGAAGAATTTCCTCCATCTGTATTTAAGGTGTCGATTTTATTTTGGCAACTAGTTTCAACATTGTAAAAACATCATCTTCAGGCCCACGCACTTGATGACGTCAACAAGTTCGTGGGCCTGAAGATGATGTTTTATAACACTGAAACTAGTTGCCAAAATAAAATCGACACCTTATATACAGGTGGAGGAATTTCTTCATTTTTAATATACACTACTGGCCATTAAAATTGCTACATGACAAAGATGACATGCTACAGAAGCGAAATTTAACCGACAGGAAGAAGATGCTGTGATATGCAAATGATTAGCTTTTCAGAGCATTCACACAAGGTTGGCACCAGTGGCGACACCTACAACGTGCTGACATGAGGAAAGTTTCCAACCGATTTCTCATACACAAACAGCAGTTGACCGGCGTTGCCAGGTGAAACGTTGTTTTTTTTTTATTGGATTGTTTGGGGGGAGAGACCAAACAGTGAGGTCATCGGTCTCATCAGATTAGGGAAGGTCGTGGAAGGAAGTCGGCCATGCCCTTTCAAAGGAACCATCCCGGCATTTGCCTGGAGCGATTTAGGGAAATCGCGGAAAACCTAAATCAGGATGGCCGGACGCGGGATTGAACCATCGTCCTCCCGAATACGAGTCCAGTGTGCTAACAACTGCACCACCTCGCTTGGTGAAATGTTGTTGTGATGTCTCGTGTAAGGAGGAGAAATGCGTACCATCACGTTTCCAACTTTGATAAAGGTCAGATTGTAGCCTATCGCGATTGCGGTTTATCGTATCGCGACATTGCTGCTCGCGTTGGTCAAGATACAATGACTGTTAGCAGAATATGGAATCAGTGGGTTCAGGAGGGTAATACGGAACACCATGCTGGATCCCAACGGCCTCGTATCACTAGCATTCGAGATGACAGGCATCTTATCCGCATAGCTGTAACAGATCGTGCAGACACGTCTCGATCCCTGAGTCAACAGATGGGGATGTTTGCAAGACAACAACCATCTGCACGAACAGTTTGATGACGTTTGCAGCAGCATGTACTATCAGCTCGCAGACCATGGCTGCGGTTACCCTTGACGCTGCATCACAGACGGGAGTGCCTGCAATGGTGTACTCATCGACGAACCTGGGTGCATGAATGGCAAAACATCATTTTTTCGGATGAATCCAGGTTCTGTTTACAGCATCATGATGGTCGCATCCGTGTTTGGCGACATCGTGGTGAACGCACATTGGAAGCATGTATTCGTCATCGCCATACTGGCGTATCAGCTGGTGTGATGGTATGGGGTACCATTGGTTACACGTCTCTGTCACCTCTTGTTCACATTGACAGCACTTTGAACAGTGGACGTTACTTTTCAGATGTTTTACGACCTGTGGCTCTATCCTTCATTCGATCCCTGCAAAACCCTACAATACAGCAGGATAATGCACGATCGCATGTTGCAGGTCCTGTACGGGCCTTTCTGGATACAGAAAATGTTCGACTGCTGCCCTGGACAGCACATTCTCCAGATCTCTCACCAACTGAAAACGTCTGGTCAATGGTGGCCGTGCAACTGGCTCGTCACAATACGCCAGTCACTACTCTTGACGAACTGTGGTATCATGTGGAAGCTGCATGGTTAGCTGTACCTGTACACGCCATCCAAGCTCTGTTTGACTCAATGCCCAGGCGTATCAAGGCCGTTATTGCGGCCAGAGGTGGTTGTTCTGGGTACTGATTTCTCAGGATCTATGCACCCAAATTGTGTGAAAATGTAATCACATGTTAGTTCTATTATAATATATTTGTTCAATGAATACCCGTTGATCATCTGCATTTCTTCTTGGTGTAGCAATTTTAATGGCCAGTAGAGTAAATTGAACAAACTCGTTGAAAAAGTATGTTAGATGAAACCTGAATCACAAATGAAAAATATCTTCCACCAGGTAAACTAAATGCTCTTTAACAATTGGGAAAACTGTGGTGTTTGAAGTAAAAAATTGTTGGAACATCCAAACTGTCCACAGGAATGCCACACTCTGACTTTCACCTGCTTTTACCTGTAAAACATTTGACTATAGAGTGTTTCAAGTACCATGTAGAGATTACGGCAGCCAGAAATGGATGTTTTGCAGACAATCCATAATTCCACTTCAATGGTGGAATCTACTCATTTTATAAACAATGGACAAAGTATGTTGGTTCACAATGGTACTATGTTGTAAAGTAATAGCATTTTTTACTGAAAAGTGCACACTTACATTGCAAGGCCAAGGATTTTTAACTTTTAACTCTAACTGGAGTAACAGCTCACAATGAATGTCCGAAGGTAAGTTGATGATGATATCGTTGCCATCGTCATCGTCTACATCGTTGTTGTCGTCGACATAATCACAGTCGCCATTGTTGTCATAATCATTGTCATCATCACTGTTTTATTTGGTCTGAAGACTGATTTAATACAGCTCTCTACACCAGTTTATCCTCTACAAGTCTCTTCAACTCCCCATAATTATAGCAATCTACATCCACTTGAATCTGCTAACTGTAGTTGTCTCTTGGTCCCTCTAACAGTTTTTATCCACTTTACTTATCTTCATTGGCAAATTGACTATTCCTTGATGCCTCAGGAGAAGACGACTTACTACAGTCAAAACTAGTCATGTCATTTTATGTGTTGCATTCACTGACCAACTGTTGTGCTGAAAGCCACTGTATTTAAAACAACTGATCTAATATGTAGCCTGATAACGGAAACTTTTAAAAGATTAAATATTCCTAAATATACTGAGGTCAGGAGCATTATAATTAATTTTTGCCATTTCATTAATTTTTGATTTATTGAACAGAGGTCTGACTGGAAACACTTCTTCCATTTTTCCCAGTACTGATCCCATTGATCTGACCCCCTAATCTTAAACACTAATACTGTATCATGAAGCACAAACACATTTCACATCTAAACCCACTTACATGGTGATGTTCCTTAAATTTGCATTCTTATCATTTAAAACACATTTCTCATCTCTCTAATTTGTACAGCTAATTACATTTTGACTAGTTGTTATTGCAGTGTGTTAACCTCAAATACAACTGCAGTGAAACTTTCAGAGATGATAATCGTGGAAATGCCCAACACAGTGCCACAGAACTCAAAAAGCTAGTGTGGTTTAGATACAAAAATAAAGTTTTTTAATCTCACTACAACAGCCACAACAATTTTTCTTTGCAGCTGCTCAGACATAACTTTTTTTCTCACAGCAGACATCACATAAAGTGAGAGCTTCTGTGAAGTTTGGAAAGTAGGAGACGACGTACTGGCATAATTGAAGCTATGAGGATGGGTCGTTAGTCATGCTTGGGTAGCTCAGTTGGTAGAGCGCTTGCCCGCGAAAGGCAAGGTCCCAAGTTTGAGTCTCGGTCTGGCACACAGTTTCAATCTGTCAGGAAGTTTCATCACAAAGTGTTTGTACTGACCCTTTCTCTGATATAACTTGCTATTTCAACATTTATTTCCAACCAGAAAAATCATCAGTGTCATGGAAGTCTTATCTTCACTGATATGGCATAACCACGGGTAGAATTGAACCAAAGACACACAAATGCTGTTTAGTACAGAGACTTTCATCATACATGGGCCCCTCTGTATCTTTGGGCTTTTGGTTCTTTGTCCTCATGCTGATTAACAATATTTCCTTTAGCAGTATATGACGTTAACAAAATACTTGAATTACAGAAGAGCATGACTTCAACATACAAACTTTTATTCTTCACCAGACACAACTAAAGCACTTATTTTACATTCAAGGCCATCATTTCAAGCATTTCACTAAGACAACTGTTTCACTAGTAATAAAAATGAGAAATACTTCAATATTTCTATGGTCTATTTCTGACATCAATAATCATCTCCCATACCTTCTGGTTTTAGTACCTTCTCTTCTCCACTTGTGTCTTTCTAACAATTTCTAAGATGTCCTGACAAAAGTTCCTGAAGAATTAAGTCTTTTGGTCACATTTTCTGTGAATATTTTAATAGTGTGTCAGGTCAAAAGATTGAATCACACTGTTACATTGACACTTAAATGAAAACTAATTCACACTACATCAAGCAAACAACGCAAATGAAAAAAATCTTGTTTGGGCAGTGCATTTATCCATTTGTCAGTACACATGCAATTAGTTTCATTTCACATGCAACACTGACAGAATTAATGCTTCTGTGACAGCTTACACTGTATGCTCTTTTTACTTCGTCCACAGTGCTACAGACTTCACACGAAAACAGGGATGGCATTCGCAGCATCCACAGACTACTGTAAATCTTTTCAATATATTTCTGTTAACAGGTAAATCATCTTTTTGCAGTTACATTATGATGTAACCAACAGATTCAAATCCAAATGCTGAAAAACAATTTATTCTGACAGTATCTTTTATTGTCATAAAAAACTATTCATAAATAAAATGATCTACTATCTATTCAAGATGAACATCAACAAAAGCAAAACAAGGATAATGGAATGTAGTCTAATTAAGTCGGGTGATGCTGAGGGAATTAGATTAGGAAATGAGGCACTTAAAGTAGTAAAGGAGTTTTGCTATTTGGGGAGCAAAATAACTGATGATGGTTGAAGTAGAGAGGATATAAAATGTAGGCTGGCAATGGCAAGGAAAGCATTTCTGAAGAAGAGAAATTTGTTAACATCCAGTATTGATTTAAGTGTCAGGAAGTCATTTCTGAAAGTATTCGTATGGAGTGTAGCCATGTATGGAAGTGAAACATGGATGATAAATAGTTTGGACAAGAGGAGAATAGAAGCTTTCCAAATCTGGTGCTACAGAAGAATGCTGAAGATTAGATGGGTAGATCACATAACTAATGAGGAAGTATTGAATAGGATTGGGGAGAAGAGAAGTTTGTGGCACAACTTGACCAGAAGAAGGGATCGGTTGGTAGGACATGTTCTGAGGCATCAAGGGATCACCAATTTAGTATTGGAGGGCAGTGTGGAGGGTAAAAATCGTAGAGGGAGACCAAGAGATGAATACACTAAGCAGATTCAGAAGGATGTAGGTTGCAGTAGGTACTGGGAGATGAAAAAGCTTGCACAGGATAGAGTAGCATGGAGAGCTGCATCAAACCAGTCTCAGGACTGAAGACCACAACAACAAACAACATCTATTCAAGAATAAGAACCTAGACAATTTAATTATAATTTTGACTGTTACCATGCCATCCTCTGAATAAAGTCACATTAAATTAAAACCTGAAGAGTTCTTCTCAATTTTATGTAGCAACTTACATTATTTGGGTACAAGATTACAAAGATTCACACTAAGCATATAATTAGCATTTATTCAGATATTTCAAATACATATACCAGCTCAATACTCACCAGACCTCCATCTAGGCCACGTAGTAGTAACCCACCAGAATGAACAACACCACATCCTGCCATGCCATCAATAGTCACTTCATTGCCGCTAGGTTCTTTACCATGCCATAAACTCGAACCAAATAACTTCACCTCTCGACCATCAATAACAGTCCATGCTCCAGGTGAGCTATCCATCCCACGAATAAAATTATGTATATTTTGTACTGGTTGATCCCATTTCACCTATTAAATATTATGTTTGGGCATTAATGACTTATAATCACCTTGATTTGCAAACACTGCAAACAGTACACTCTCAGACAATTATGTTTATAAAATATGCACAATTTAACTGACACCGGTAAAAAGAAAACTACAGTTTACAACATCAAAGCAAGAACAGCAACTGTGGAACTACTAACTACACAACAGATGGCAACTTTTATAATTTTTATCATAATCATCACCAACAGCAGCAGCAGCTTTGGTCTTAGGCCCATTCTTTTTCCTTATTGGACTTTATAGATTTTAAGGACAAATATATTTAAACATAACTGAAAGAGATACAAAACATATTAAAAAAGTGTATCTACAGATGACGTATAATGTAAGATACAATGAAAATGAGAAATGACGATAATATGAAGACAATGGCAGGACCTGACTACATTACAAAGGAGCAGATGCAAGAGTTAAGTGGCATACGCAAGGTATCAAATTGCTCTCATTTATATTTTAATGTCCTCTTTAATAGTACAGAAACAGAATGCACGAGGAATGTTCATTGCTCCATAATTTGTTCCACAAGTGCATCTTTTGACTGCTCTACCAGCTTTCTGATTTTCGTTGGGTGGCACATGCCCTAGTATCCAGCAGTATGAGACAAGAATGGCATGCCCTAGAATGGAAAAATGTTATTTGCTTTAAACGTTTTTGTCTGACAACCTCATGGGCACTTAAGGAACAGTTTGTCAAACCTGCTTTCAACCAAAAACAGCTGGAATCTTTAAGAACTCAGCATCTGCCAACACACAAGGGACATACACATAATTGGATTCCTACAGTCATTAACCCACAAGTACACTTTGAAGAAAAAGAAAATGTATAAGGTACCACAATTTTTTCACCTGTGCATTGTCTCTTTCTGTGTGCTACGAATAGGTTAATCTCATAAATACCAGTGTGTCTGTTGTACCACTGTGTTAAGACCTCTTTGTTAGCACTGAATTGTGGCTACAGCTTCCTCATATTTTGCTTCAGATGATAATTCGTCTTATGCCACTTTATGAAAAACAGATGATGAATGCAATGAGAGCATAGGAATACGTATTTCTAACTTATCTCGATGATCTGTCAAGGGGGAAGGGAGACCCGGGGGGAGGGGGGGAGGAGAGAGAGGGGAAAAGAGGGTGATATATACATATTGAAAATAAGAATGGCTGACTCTAAAGGGAAAATAATTGAGGAAAGTAATTCCAATATAAAAGATGCCACACTTTCGTATGAGGGAAATCCCATAAGTAATGTTGCCTATTTTTTTTTATAAGTACATAGACCTGTTTATTTCTACAATGGTTTACATCAGTTTACAGCTTGAACATTTAGCTATTTTTCAACATAATCACCATTTCTGTCAATGTATTTTTGTAGACGGTGTGGCACTTTTTGTATGCCAATGTGATACCATCTCACCACCATGCTGTTATGAACCCCTTCTTTCACCTCGTCATTGGAGCTGAATCGCTGAGACCACAATTAATGCTGACAGGTACTGTGACACTCTGAAAAAACTCAAATGGTCAACTCAGAATGGGAGGAGAGGAATGTTAAGCAAGGGCGTACACATTTACCATGACAACACTTGCCCATACATCGCTTGGCAAACTGTAGCTCTCCTGCAACAGTTTCAGTGGAACATAATCACCCACCCACCCTCTAGTCCTGACTTGGCACCCAGGGACTATCACCTGTTCCCTAGGTTGAAAGAACATTTGGCCGGAAAGCGATTCAGCTCCGACGACGAGGTGAAAGAAGAGGTTCATAACTTTCTGAACAGCATGGCAGTGAGCTGGTATGGCATGGGCATACAAAAACTGCCACAGCATCTACAAAAATGCTTTTACAGAAATGGTGATTATGTCAAAAAATACCTAAATGTTCACAAATAATAGGAGACCTTACTTTTGGGATTACCCTCGTATATCAGAGCACCTGAAGAACACAAGAAGGAGCTTCAATGCATTCATTAAAATGACTTACATGAAACTCAGAATCACACCATTAGAATATTTAAAGTGTAAGCCACTATCCCATTTTTCTGCAACAAATTACACACATCAAAAAAAGTTTTGCATCACCCCAGTCCCCAGACCTCGGGAAGATAGTCGTTGACTGTGGATATTGTATCACAGAAACAGTCCCTTTGACTGTTCTTATGTCACTAACCCAGCACCAAGATGTAAACAAAAAATGGTTCAAATGGCTCTGAGCACTATGGGGACTTAACTTCTGAGGTCATCAGTCCCCTAGAACTTAGAACTACTTAAACCTAACTAACCTAAGGACATCACACACATCCATGCCCAAGGCAGGATTCGAACCTGCGACTGTAGCGGTCGCGCGGTTCCAGACTGTAGCGCCTAGAACCGCTCAGCCACCCCGGCTGGCGGATGTAAACAACCATGCATGAGCAGCACCTATTAGATGGGGGGAGGGGGGAGGGGGGTCTAACAGCCTACCAGTTCTAGTCATTCCACCAGGAAGGAGGTACACGGCTTGTGTTGTCTGTAGTTCAACCATGCTTAGATGGTCAATACTGCAGTTTGATTGCATCGGCATTTTTATTTTGTGCCAGGAATGGCTCTCAACAAGGGAAGTGTCCAGGCGTCTCGGAGTGAACCAAAGCAATGTTGTTCAGACATGGAGGAGATACAGACAAACCGGAACTGTCTATGACATGCCTTGCTCAGGCCGTCCAAGGGCTACTACTGCAGTGGATGACCACTACCTACGGAATATGGCTCAGAGGATCTCTGACAGCAACACCTCCATGTTGAATAATGCTTCTCGTACAGCCACAGGACTTCTTGCGCAATAGGCGGCATGATGTGCAACTCCACTCCCAACATCCATGGCGAGATCCATCTTTGCAACCATGACACTATGCAGCACAGTACAGATGGGTCCAACAACATGCCAAATGGATCGCTCAGAATTGGCGTCACGTTCTCTTCACCGATGAGTGTCACATATGCATTCAACCAGACAATCGTCGGAGACGTGTTTGGAGGCAAACCGGTCAGGCTGACTGCCTTAGACACACTGTCCATCAAGTGCAGCAAGGTGTATGTTCCCTGCTGTTTTGGGGTAGCATTGTGCCGATGTATGCTGCTGGTGGTCATGGAAGATGCCGTAATGGCTGTACAATACGTGAATACCAGCCTCCGACCGATAGTGCAACCATATCTGCAGTATATTGGCGTGGCATTCGTCTTCATGGAAGACAATTCGCACCCCCACCGTGCACATCTTCTGAATGACTTCCTTCAGGATAACAACATCACTCGACTAGAGTGGTCAGTATGTTCTCCAGACATGAACCCTATTGAACATACCTGGCATAGATTGAAAAGGACTGTTTATGGATGGCATGACCTACCAACCACTCTGAGGGACCTACACCGAATTGCCATTGAGGAGTGGGATAATCTGGATCAACAATGCCTTGATGAACTTGTGGATAAAATGCCACGATGAACACAGGCATGCATCAGTGCAAGAGGATGTGCTACTGGGTATTTGAGGCATTGGCGAGTACAGCAATCTGGACCACCGCCTCTGAAGGTATCACTGTATGGTGGTACAACATGCAATTTGTGGTTTTCATGAGCAATAAAAAGGGTGGAAATGATGTTTATGTTGATCTCTATTCCAATTTTCTGTACAGGTTCCGGAACTCTCGGAACTGAGATGATGCAAAACTTTGTTTGATATGTGTATTTGAGAAAACATAACCCTTTTCTGTGAATAATGTCTCATCTCATTTCTTATTTCTAAAATACAGTTATAATTTAATGAAACATATAGTGCAGAAAATTTTCCAACTTGTATAATAAAACATGGAACAGTACTACAGCACTTTAGTCTGTTGATGTATGAATTATGACACTATATTTTACACTTTTCATATGGGAATAATGCTCAATAACAGAATGGAGAAACTTCTCACAAACATGTCATGAAAGTTCATAAAAAGGTTTATGAATTATCCTTACATATTGACTGGTCATAACTGACCAGCCTCAACATGGTACAGCAAAGGCCAATTGAAGTACAATTCTGAGAATTTATTGTATCCTCAAAATCTTCAGTACTGGTGGAATCATATTTTCAATCTCAAGACAAGAACACTAGTTTCAATGAAAAGGGGATGCAAAACAAAATAATATTTTTTAGTCTCTAGGCTTTTGTGGCTGGACTAATTTCTATAAAATTATTCTAGCTTGTAGACCACACCATGTTATAAAATGATGTATTAACATTTCAGCCCCGATTGTAAATCACCTTCATTAGGATATGTAATAATATTGCACATCATGAAGAGGATCACTTACGACAGTAGCTGACACATTGATGCATCGTTTAACGACGTAATGTGGGCTACAACTCAAGAATTTTATGAAAATATATTATATATTCCACAAAATCATAAGTTAAGTGAAGTAAAAATGTAAATAATCTTGTTTGTAATATGGTATACAGCTTGTAGACTCTCAAATGCAAATGATTATGCCAATCAATCATCGGGATGAGGCAGGTGGCTGACTTTCATTCATTGGCAGGATACTGGAAAAATGCAGTCAGTCTACAAAGGAGAATGCTTGCAAATCACTTGCGCTATTATTGCTCAACTGTGTGGGACCCATAGGGCTACCATGGGATACTGACTGTAAACACAAAAAGACAGCATTAATAGGCGCAGGCCTGTTTGACTCATGGGAGAGTAGTTTGGAAAGCGTTTGACACTTACAAGCACCCACCAGTGCAAATTATGCTTAGTACAGTTCAAGTATGGAGCACTAACATATGCACAAGTGAGAAGTTTTAGATGTGCAGACTGTAGTGAATAAATTAGTATACTCTACACTTGCCTGTTGAAGTTCTTTCTTACTAAGGGATGGCTCATAAGAAGCTCCTTCTTCAGACTGCTTGATGCTCGGAGCTGTGCCATTTGCCACCATGTTAACAGCTTCTGCCTATTACAAAAAAAAAAAAAATGGAAAAATCTCTTTTCAACATTAGAGTGCATTTTATCGTGTGTGTGTGTGTGTGTGTGTGTGTGTGTGTGTGTGTGTGTGTGTGTGTATGGTGCAAATAGTAATTAGTTTTAAGGATAATAAAATAATCAAGTGACAAATGAATTAAAAACCCTGCAACTTACTATCATTTTTCCGCAAAAGACACTATAACTACAAAATAACATAGGCAACTATTTGTTGGCAAGTAATAATCAGTCTGGAAAAGCAACATCCATCAGCTCCATCTTTACTATAATGCCTATAAAGCCTAAAGCAGATTGTACTAATACGAACACTATTTTCAGAACAAAGACAGCCAACAAATTGTTTATGCATATTAATGATTTTTTTCTCTAATATAACTTAAATATATTTTCAGCTAATTATATGTGACATTAATGTGAAATGACAAACACTCACCATAGCTTTAATTCCCTCAGGATACAAGAATTTGTTATAGAGGGAGTCAACTGTATCATTGGGCTCAACATCACAAGCTCTTTGTAGGAGTATTGGACCAGTGTCTAGCCCATCATCAGCCCAGAAGACTGAGAAGCCAGCAACTTTGTCCCCAGATATCAATGTCCTAAAATGCATATTTCATAATTGGTGCTGATCATTTTAATTATTAAAATTTTTTGATTAACAATTAAATTATCACCCAGTATAATCTATTCATGGTAGGCATATTTAATGTTGTAACAAATCATTATTACATTCCAAACAACTTTGTGAGTCGTCGTGTGGTTGGATGCCTCAGATACAAAATATATTTGGCAGTTAACAAAATTAATAGCAACAGTTGTCAAGGTGATATGAATACTTTTAGTTAGAATCTCTTTCAGTAAATAAAAATCAAGTATAATTGCACAGTACAAAATGTTAAAAACTGAAATAAAACTAAGCTAACTGGAAAAAGCACGAAGAAAAGATGTTTGAAAAGTTCCATCCTCTTGAAAGCAGGATCACTGGACAGAACACTTGCTCAGTTGGAGCAGATGTGGGAAGGAACTGACCTTGACCTTAAGAAGGAAAAAATCCAAGATTTCACTTTAAGAGATATAGGGAATGATACAAAACATAAATTTTGACGGGAGGACATTGAACTGAAACACATTCTTCCTGAATACAAGTTCAGTGCCTTAACTACCTGGTGGACTGTCACAAGCATTGGTTCTATATGCAGCAGGATGAAGAACTGTCAGTATCTCTCTTTATAAGTCTAAATTACTCCAACATTAGAGCCATTGACATTATGCAAGGTGTACATATGTGTCTTGATTTCTTCAAATGTGTACTGCGATAATTTTAGTTGTGATCCTTTCTGCGATGCACAATCTCTTTCTCAAAGTAGATACTAAACTGAACACTCATTGACACAAGCTATATTTTTTGTTGTAGTTGCATAGCTGCAAATAAATTTCTTTCAGTGTATTCTTATTCACACTTAACAAAGTCAATAAAAGAAGATACCTTGCCATATACCTGAAAAACTTGTCAACCTATGAGACACTGCTTATAAATCTGAGTCAGTATCTCAAACAAATACTGCAGGCAGAAGACATTGTTTGTTTGTTCATTGTCTTACACATCTAACATGTTCTGGTTTGTAACATATATATCTGTTGTGTGAACAGACCACTGGAGTGAAAACAATCTGAAAACCATGCCAAAATGGGAAAATTGTCAGATATGCAGTACTATTCATCCAGTGATTTTTTTTGGGGGGGGGGGGGGAAATTGGGTGTAGTGGTGGGGGGAACACAGCATACTACTGTCTTAAAATGTTACATACAAACAAAGTCAGAATCTTAAATTTCCCTTCTGCACATTAACCAAAAACAGAAACAGATCAAAATGGAATAGCTGAGAGCCACTGTTGCTATCTACAACTACATAACACTCTGCAAGCCACTGTAAATTGCATAGTGATGGTACATTTACCAAAATTACCATTTTTTGTTTTCCTAACCCATTCTTACATTGTGTGTGGGAAAAAACAACTGTCCAGATACCTCTGGTTATGCCGTAATCTCTCACTATCTTTTTCTCATGATCTCTATGTGAGATATACATTTTTGGTAGCATAGTGGATGTACAGTCTTCTTTAGATGCAGAATCTCTAAATTTACCTACCAGGGTTTCGCAAAAACTATGTCGACTTTCTTCACAGTATTTCCATATAAGTTATCTGCACATTTCTGTTACACATTAGCATGGGCTATACCAACATGTTAAGATCCTATCATCATGTCTCTGAATTTGTTCAGTGTCTGGTGTCAGGACTCCAGATACTGTAACAATATTCTGATGTACTGTGTGTTATTTCTTTTACAGATGCACAACATCCAACATATCTAAGTCTTCCATTCGCCTGCCCTACTACTGATTTTAGATGATTGTCTCATTTCATATTCTTTCTTAGTATTACCCCTAAGTACATTATTTGATGAGCTCAGGATGTGATCAGACACCAAATGGAAATTTTCTCCAAGTATTCCTGCAGTTCCTAATGACTGTCCAAAAATGACACTTTTCTGTACACAACTGCATCATCAGCAAACAATCTTACAGTGCTACTGATTTTATCTGACAAATCCTTTATGTACAACAAAAACATTAGAAGTCCTAGTAAACTTTCTTGCAGCACACATGATTCTACTTTCATTTCTGTGGAACATTTTTCTGTCCAGTATAACATACTGGGTTCTACTAGACAAATATTCCTTGAACCCTTTAAATATTTGTCATGGTATTCCATATGATCATATATTGGTCAGTATTTGATGATGTGGTACAATGTTGATTGGGTTACAGGTATCTACAAAGATGGAACTGACCTTTTCACCTGCGTCTACTGTTAGAAAGGTGCCATATATTAATAAAACAAATTGTGTGTTGTTGTTTTTTTTTGCTGAATCCATGCTAATCCTTTGAGAGAAAGTGATTTTCCTCCAGGAATTTTATACTGTCTGAGCTTCTAATCTATTACCCTTTTTTAGAAAAAAGAGTACGTTGGATTCTTTTTCGGCAACATGGGTGTGATGCCATGTGCTCTTTTTTTAGTCTTACTTGTTTCTCAGTAACAGGATGCTAATACTGATATTACTCATTTGTGAGTCTGTGCATCAGTCAAACATTGGTAAGGTGATAGTCTCTTGCATGAACACATTTTTAAATGGGTAGGTTATAATTTCTGCTTTCCATCTGCTGTCATCAGTTTCTGTACGAGAATGACCCACAAGAGCTTGAATAAAAGTTGGATCTGGGCATTAACTTTATGTATGATCAGAACTTCCTATGATTTTCTAATTAATCTTTTACCACAATCTGAGTGAAAATTATTCTAGGTTTCATGCATGGCAGTTCTTAAGGATGCACGAGGTGCTATTAACTTTTCTCTATCAGTATCCCTGCAGTCTCTCATGTAGCAAGAGCATAGTAGTCCCTGTAATCGCAACAATGTGAGTCTTTACCATCTTTCATTACTTTACTTGGAATGTACTTATGCAGGCAGCAGTTTACAAAGTCTTTCAACTTTAAAACAATTTTTCTACATTTGCCAGATCTGAACTAGATGTACCCTGTTCATCTTCTAAATAAGGTGACAGTGACTATCAGTTCAGTCAGACACAAATACTCTCCCAGCTTTCTTAATGATCGCTTAGCCTTTGCTAAGTTCTTTAACAGCATCATCATCTCTAATCCTTCTTTCATTGCTGACACTCTTTAAAAGATTGGGTCTGTTTGTAACTAAGAGGTGAAGAATATTTATTTTGTATGTGGGCTACTGGAACAGTTGTTCAACGCAGTTGTCAGATAAAGTTTTCAGTATTACTTCACAAGACTATTTGTCTTTAGCACCAGTAACATATGCATAATTTTTCCAGTCTATGCTGGATGGGTTGAAGTCACTGCCTACTACTACCACCAACATATGGTGAGGGTTTTTCCAAGCTACTGTGTTTAAGCTGTGTTTGAATGACTATGACCAATGTGCCTGAATCTGATAGTTGATAGACACACCCTGCTATATCCATGAGTTGTCAGATACTGGTGCACACATCAACAAACAGGCAAGAAACGACAACGACACAAGGCGGGAAGACCACTTGCAGTCGGGACTCAAACCTACGCTAGAGTCAAGCAACAGAGCAGACGAATGGCAGACCTGACACAAAGCAACGTAGGCTACAACAAAGTGCAATGAACTTTTGACACGACGCTGTCAACAGACAATACAAATAGACACCATAGAGGAGTACCAATAAATAACAAAGCTCAGTCATTGGCAAGAAGTCATTAGTATGGCGGAAATAAAAAATGAATGCTATCAGATGAAGTACACAACTGACTGAGGGGTCGAGATGTGGTGGTATTTATGCCGGAAATGAGGGGCACTACTGGCCGGTGTATTCATGTGGCAAGGCGGTGGTGCACTCACTAGAAGAGTGCAGCGCTGTGGTGACACTGCCCTCTATCAGCCATCTAGATCCATTTGTTCTGATGGACATTCAACCAGTTCCGCCCCCCCCCCCCAAATTGGTGCATACAGATGGAAATACCCCAGACAGTGCAGTGGAAGGTGAAACAAAGGTATGGATGAAGGTGCAGTCGCATCGACAGTAACCTGTGGGGTGGAAGTGTGGTTGGCAGTATCCAATAGAACATTGTTTGAGATGGGCATCCCAAGGGGAACGACTGATACACAGGGAGCTGGACAAGAGTGCCTGGGTGACAACAGGATGTCTGCAGTAGCCGCCCAGAGTTTTAGTCATTACATCACATTGGCATCCGAAGGCCATGGAAGAGGGGGCGGCAGAGGGGATGCTTATGTCAGAGGCCTAAACTGGTTGTGGTGACAGTGCTTGAGCCCTTCTGTGTTTGTACCAACGTAACTCATCATCCATGAGTGGACATTACTGTTGCTGGCGTCCAAGCCTCAGCACTCCCAGAGGAGCATGCCCACTCCACCGTGCCAGGGGTGTAACTCACGGAGGGATGCGAGTCAGGCTCTGACAGTGACGGTGTCAGAAGATGAAACAAGGTCTGAGGCTGGTGACCACGGAGGAGCTCCACAGGGCTAGGATTGTTAATCGGTGTGGTGCAATAAGTGCTCAAAAACAAAATAAGGGCTGTTTAGTGGCAGAGGATTCGACAGCTTTCTTCATCTGTTGCTTAAAAGTCCGGAGATGTTCAGCTTCACCACTGAAGGAAGGGTGGAACAGAGGGCTACAGATATGTTTGATGACATTGGCAGCACAGAAGTCCTCAAATGCAGAGGCCGTGAATTGTGGGCCACTGTCAGAGGCCAATGTGCGAGGCAACACATGGCCGAAACTTGGGATAAGGCAGTAACGGTGGCCCCGGTCGTGGTGGATGCCATTTGTATGACATAGGGGTACTTCAAATAAGCATCCACAATGAGCAACCCCATAGAACGTACAAATAGGCCTGCAAAATTGAGATGGATGTGGTTCCAAGGGAGGCAAGGAGTAAGCCAGGAAGCAGAGGATTGAGGGGGTGCTGACCAGTGACGGGCACATGCTGTGAAACTACGGACTACCTTTTCGATATTGATCCCAGGCCAGTACACATGGCAGTGTGCCAGCATCTTCATGTGTTACATGCCCCAATGACTCCAGTGGAGCAAACGCAACACCCAATGATGCAATTCTGCTGGAATAACCACTCAATGCGCATCTGTCTCAGTATCCAAAAGGATGACACCATCCACAATCGAGAGGGAGTGAGAAAGCTGTTTCCAAGGGCGTAGCTCTGTCGTCAAATGATGAGGAGATAATGGGGCCAGCGATGGTTTATATAGCGATGGACCTGCCACATGATGGGGTCTCGGTGCACTGCGGTGGCAAGACACTTCGCTATAAGGGGAAAAACTGTCCAACATATGTTGGCGTTCAGCATCGATGTGGAGGCAGAGCAGCTCCTGTTGGTTGAAATCTGGATCCAGGCCAGCCAGTAGATGGGACAACATTAGAATGCTGGGCTGTCGGCTTGTACCGGATAGTATAACTGCGGGGACAGGAACAATGCCCAGTGCTGGAGACATTGTACTGTTCATTCTGGGTGATTGGAATGTGGCCTGAATAACACCACCAACAGCATGTGATACGTTATTAGAGACAACTGTGTCTGCAAAAGGTAGACATGGAATTTCTTGAGTGCGAACACTATTGTCCAGGGTACCTTTTCGATTTGTGAATAGTTGCACTGTGCTGGGGTCAGGGTCTTGGATGCATATGCATGAGGCTGTTCAGGACCATCCTTATTCCTGTGGGTCAAGACTGCTCCGATACCATAAGTGGACGTATTGGCAGCCACAACCAATGCGCGGTCAGGACAAAAGGGCATGAGGCAGAGTGCGGATGTCAGCATAGTTTTCAATTTGATAAAACCCTGGCCGCAGGAACGGTCCAGATATAAGAGAACCCCTTTTCATGCAATTGATTGAGAGGTTGTGCCATGTGGGCCACCTGGGGTAAGAATTTAGAATAATAGGTAAGCTTGCCCAAAAATGCTTGTAATTCGGGTAAGTTCATCGCGCGAGGTAAAGAAGTGATGGTGGCAATTCTGATAGGTGGGGCAGATACCCTCTCTGGAGATCCAATGTCTCAAGCACTCCACCACTGGCTGAAAAAATCTGCCCTTTTCCAAAGGACACCACAGGCCTGCATCCCACAGAGTCGTGAACAGGGTGCGGAAGTTTTGCAAATGCTCTTGGTGAGAGAATTCTGTGACAATAAGGTCATCCAAGTAATTGACCCAAGCTGGAATATGCTGTATCAACTGTGTGAAAAATCACTGGAATATTGCAGGGGCTGGGGAAATGCTAAGGGGCAAAGCTGGCACTCATCCTACGGTGATGATGCTGTGGTGGCACATGTGGTGGTGTGTGAACTGCTGTCACATGAGGCCTTGCCACAAGTCATTCATTAGGCACCTGTGCAACGAATGAGCAATGTGCAAGATGTCCTGTGCAAACCTCTGGGTCAGGTGCCAGTTGAACCACCACATCCCAAATCAAGGAATCAGCAAGATGTAAACAACCATGCATGAGCAGCACCTATTAGATGGGGGGAGGGGGGGGGGGGGGTCTAACAGCCTACCAGTTCTAGTCATTCCACCAGGAAGGAGGTACATGGCTCGTGTTGTCTGTAGTTCAACCATGCTTAGATGGTCAATACTGCAGTTCGATCGCATCCGCTTTTTTACTTTGTGCCAGGAATGGCTCTCAACAAGGGAAGTGTCCAGGCGTCTTCGGAGTGAACCAAAGCAATGTTGTTCAGACATGGAGGAGATACAGAGAAAGAGGAACTGTTGATGACATGCCTCGCTCAGGCCGTCCAAGGGCTACTATTGCAGTGGATGACTGTTATCTACGGATTATGGCTCAGAGGAGCCCTGATAGCAACGCCACCATGTTGAATAATGCTTTTTTGTGCAGCCACAGGACGTCGTGTTAAGACTCAAACTGTGCGCAATAGGCTGCATGATGTGCAATTCACTCCCAATGTCCATGTCAAGATCCATCTTTGCAACAACCACACCATGCAGTGCGGTACTGATGGTTCCAGCTACATGCCAAATGGACCGCTCAGGATTGGCATCACATTCTCTTCACCGATGAGTGTCGCATATGCCTTCAACCAGACAATCAACGAAGACGTGTTTGGAGGCAAACCGGTCAGGCTGAACGCCCTAGACACACTGTCCATCAAGTGCAGCAAGGTGTAGGTTTCATGCTGTTTTGGGGTGGCATTATGTGGGGCCGATGTATGCCACTGGTGGTCATGGAAGACGCCGTAACGGCTGTACGATATGTGAATGCCATCCACTGACCAATAGAGCAACCATATCAGCAGCATATTGGCGAGGCATTCGTCTTCATGGATGACAATTCACACCCCCATCTTGCACATCTTGTGAATGAATGCCTTCAGTATAACGGCATCGCTCCACTAGAGTGGCCAGCATGTTCTCCAGACATGAACCCTATCAAACATGCCTGGGAGAGATTCAAAAGAGCTGTTTACAGACGATGTGACCCATCCACCACTCTGAGGGATCTACACCAAATCTACGTGGTGGAGTGGGAAAATCTGAACCAACAGTGCCGTGATGAACTTGTGGATACAAGAGAACGTGCTACTGGGTATTAGAGGTACCAGTGTGTACAGCGATCTGGACCACCACCTCTGAAGGTCTCACTGTATGGTGGTACAACACATAATGTGTGGTTTTCATGAGCAATAAAAAGGGCGGAAATGATGTTTATGTTGATCTCTATTCCAATTTTCTGTACAGGTTCTGGAACTCTCGGAACTGAGGTGATGTAAAAAATTTTTTGATGTGTGTGTATAAATAACAGCAATTTTCCAGTATGCGTGCGTGCGCGCACACACACACACACACACACACACACACACACACACACCATTAAAAATGGAAAAAGATAAATGCCATCAAAACAGTGCCATGCACAGATGAGCCATTTCCTTTGATTTACCAACATTGCCATTTCGTTTGATTTACCAACATTGTGCAGAACTTCATTGTTGCACCAAGTGATATGGTTTGCTGTCTGGACCTGACACATGAAACCAACTGTGCAACCTTCTTGTCGATTTGACAAAACTATGCCCCGTCAGCCGTGTAGCAGCAAGGACCTAGGTGCAGCAGTCAGTAGTCAGTCACATTCATATCTAATTTGGTAGTTACGTTTCTACAGGCAGTGACACTGTTTAAGTAAACTTGTGATCATTGCTGATTTGCTAACAGTTACAGTGTTATCAATGAAGTGTAAATATGAAGGAGAGAAAAGAATTTTTAATAAGGAGTGAGAGGAGCAATTCCTTTTTGCAGAGAGTAAAGGTTAACCAATGTGCCTTTTTTTGTCAAATGTGGCAATGGCCTTGCTGCATTGGAAACACCGGTTCCCATGAGATCACCAAAGTTAAGCGCTGTCGGGCATGGCCGGCACTTGGATGGGTGACCATCCAGCCGCCATGCGCTGTTGCCATTTTTCGGGGTGCACTCAGCCTCATGATGCCAATTGAGGAGCTACTCGACCGAATAGTAGCGGCTCCGGTCAAAGAAAACCATCATAACGATTGGGAGAGCGGTGTGCTGACCAGCTGCCCCTCCTATCTGCATCCTCAACTGAGGAGGACACGGCGGTCGGATGGTCCCGATGGCCTGAAGACGGAGTGCTTTTTTGTCAAATGACATTGTAACACTACACGGTCAATAATCTCAAATGCCATCATGACACTAACCACAGTAGTTTCAGGAGAGATTCCTCATGGTTCTCAGTCAAGGAAAGCTAAATTGCCATCATTAAAGAAAAAATTTCAAGGTCAGGGAAGGGTTACCGTATTTACTCGAATCTAAGCCGCACTTTTTTCCGGTTTTTGTAATCCAAAAAACTGCCTGTGGCTTAGAATCGAGTGCAAAGCAAGCGGAAGTTCTGAAAAATGTTGGTAGGTGCCAAAACCTCTGCGTCAGTAAAAAAAAAGAGGTGGAAGACGAGCTTTTTTCTCCGCCCCGAATTTCGACCACTGTATTTTCATACATTATTCAACGAAGTAAATACAAATTCCGTATTGTTCATCTTTGAATGTGGCAGAATTTCAATGTAATACGAAAATCCGACTGGCAAGACTGTTTGGGATGTTTGTCAATATGGCCAACTCTACGTTCTGAATTTTTTCCTACCTGTGAGAAGGGATGGTTGCTAATAGGAACCTGATGAAATGTGAATCACATGCAGTATTCTCTTCACTATAAGAATAATACGAATATAAACATTTTGCCATGTATTCTTTCGTGTTTGCTGCTATCTCATTTAAATCCTGTCTGCCTAATAAACTACGAAACTAGAGTGAGACAACAGCAAACGTGGAAGAATATATGTATCGTTTCATGTTTATATTCGTATTATTCTTATGCCTAATAGTGACACAGTCAGAAATGAAGTACGGCAACTGATGAGATTTTTAAATATAAGGTGACTCTAATTTCTGTGCAGAATTTGATGTACTAAAGAAGCGGCCGCAAAGCTTTTCAAACGGAGAAAAATTTTCGACTAACTCTCGTACAGAACTATGTTCTATCATACGCAGTCTATTATTTGGTTCTTGTTGATCATTATCAAAGAAAGTAGCAGTGTAAGTAACAACAAATAGCAGTCTCTTGCCGTTGTTTCGGTTATGAGACAATTCCTCTCTTTTTTATTATTGTAAGCGGCGGTAGCGCGCACAAAAGCAAGCCATGCCGCGAGCGGCGACAGGCCGTAAACACGAACTATCAGAATGCGACAAACAATGCATGACGCAGTACAGTAATGCATTTTCAGCTTAGAGTGACGTAAACACCTATAACAAAGAAAACGGCACTTATCAGATCAAAGCAAAATAAGCAATCGATTCAAACCAGACGAAGCGCGTGAAAAAGGAAGGATACCCGTATAAATACGGATGGAGCGCCTGATGTATAGCAATGGCTACCTGGTAAAGCTTAACTGCTAAGCTTACGACTCGAACCAAACTACTGTAGCTGCATCGTCATTCATTCGACCTAAATTGTGTCTCATATTACAATGGACCAACTTTGTTTCGATTTGGAGGTGCGGCCTAAAACTTTTTTCTCCCCTTGAATTTTGAGTCTCAGATTTCAGGTGCGGCTTAGATTCGAGAATTTTTTTTTCCTTTATTTCGAGTCTCATTTTTCAGGTGCGGCTTAGATTCGAGTAAATACGGCATGATCATGTTTACCAAGGAAACAGATTTAGTGAGATGGCTATCAGCATATAATGTTCTAGGTACAGTTTTATAATACTGGATCCAATAAAGCAATTTCTGCAAGAAAAGAGAAAATCTTTCTCTCAGGTTGATGACCCACAGTGGCTGTTAAATATGACCTTTTTACTGATGATGTTCAGGATTTACAAACACTAAATACAACATTACATGGGTGAGACAAACTTATCTCTGACCACATTCAGTGTACAAATTTCATAAAAAATTAAGACTCTATTGGAAAATCCTTGAGACTAAAACAGTTGCTCATTTCATATGTCCGAAGAAAAGCCTTCCTTTAGTTCAGGTGCAAATACAAGATTGATTAAATGGAACATCTGCCCTTGCTGAAGAAATAAATGATAGGTTTAGTGATTTAAGGCCACTTAAACCTTCATTTTCATTCTTGTAAAATCCTTTCTCTGTTGATGATGTGGAAGATGGCTGCCCCATTTCACTGCCAATTATTAAGGATTCACCGGCTGTACAGTTCGAGCTACTGGAACTTCAAAAATATGAAGGTGAGTCTGGCTACCTTCACCACTTCTACCAGTCTTTGGAGAGAGCTTTGATTCATTTCAGCACCCAGCCATGTCATAAGTGCCAACGTGGGCTATGATGTTCAGCTGAGTGCAATCTTTACTGTCAGTTGCTCCCAGGACAGCCTCCTCCACCTTATGGACAATTCCTCCTATGATACACACAGAATGTACATTTGGGTCATTCCCTACCCATGACACTATTTTCTGAAGAGGGGTCAACATGCATCTGACATTGGGATGTCTACCACCACCACCCTCTTTCCCTCCATGGATGCCCTATCTGAAAGAGAAAAGACTCTCACATGAGCAGAAAGGGCAAGCTCTAATGGCTCTGTCTCATTACCAGCAGAAGACAAAAGAGTGTTTGGTAGATGTGAAGGGCTAGCAGTTTAGTCATTAGTTACATACAACCTTCCTTACAAAAATACTCTAGATCTGAGCATGTCCTGTCAGCCACCATCAGATGACTGCTTGAAACCAGCTCCTGTAGCACCTTGCCTACAGGAGACCACACTAACTCTCTCAAGTGAATTTCAGTAAAATGTGCAACCCTTCTTGCAGAGTATCCTGTGTGCATGTTTCTCTAAGGCTAAAGAGGAGAAACAAATTGTGCAAGAGCCTGAAACCCTTTTTGTATCAGTTCTTGTGTGAGCTGTATCTGTTTTATCTGTTGTTATATGGATCAATTTCTCTATTTTTATTGAATACTGTTGAAATTAGTGTAAACGAATCAAGGCTTTATAACAAAGTAGTACAATGAGATGATAAACTATGTTTTCCTAAAATGGTACGCAGCCAAATAAGTATCCAGCTACATCAATATAAGGAAATCAACACTATCCCTACTTCACAATTAATAGTGCTCTTTACTCTGACAGCCCATAACTCTTTCCATACAAAACTATTTGAACTAAAATCACATTCCCCTAATCTAAAACTGTATCAATGCTGATATATTAGCAGAATCTGTAAGTCTTGTCATCATGCAGTTCCATATTTGTGCTATGTGTAAATGAAAAACGATGCAGAACAGACTCGAACCAAGTGGATATTGACAAAAGAGTAAATATTACAAGACAACCCATATATGTAACATTTTCTTTTTCCAATAATTGATTCAGGTTCTGTGCCCATAAAAATGCAGGATATATTAACAAACTCTCTGCACATAAGCTTTATCTGTAATAAAGTTCAAATGCAATTCCTAGTGCACCTCGATGCAGTGAACATGAGTGTACCACAAACATTACATCACAATACTTTTGCAAATTATCAAATGGTATTAATAAACTGCTGCCCCACCTCTCCCTGTTTTGTCTCTTTCCCGTAAACATATTCCCCAATCAAGGTTTTTAACTTCCTTTCATATTTATTTCATTTATACTACGGAAAATACCCATATTATGAAGATACCTATAATTTTTTAAACATCTGCTTATTTCATGGGACAGAACAGACACTAAAGCACACTAATCTAACAATAAATTAAGCTTTCACAATTTAAGTATTCATTAAACAACAGTTAAAACAAGACATACTTACCAGTTTATTGCACTAACTCCTCTGTGCTTTGGTAATAAAGATGGGTGATAGCAAATGCTCTTATGATCTGGATGATTAATAACATCCATAGGAATAAACTGTGAGCAGAATGGCAACACATTAAGATCAGCATCTACACTTTTATATTTATTCACTATCTCTGCCAATGGCTGACCACCTTTCCTCCATGCTTTAACTTTGAATACTGGTGTCTTATCAGCTGCAGCAGTGGATGCTACAAATTGATAATAAGTCTCTTAGAAAGTTATTTCAACATTTCACAGCAATTGAAGAGCAAATTATATGAAAGGCTCATAACTACTGTTAACCTTAACTTAAACTCAAAACTAATATTAAAACAAGAATAGTCAATTTTGGCATTGGCAACCACAGTACATGGGACAGCAGTACACTAGTGTACTTCCTAATAATTACACTACATCACAACATCTACAATTAAATTCAGAATCTCTCCAAAGTGTCTCATGAAACAGGTCCAAACATACAATAAAGGTTTGAATATCATGTGAAAATGTAAAGCTTTGCGGAAATTTGTACTTTGGCTTATTAATTAATTTTACACATGTGGAGTAAATGCCTTTTGCCTTTGTGCTAATTTTCATTTTTATTCTAACCATTAATAACATGAATATTACATTACTCAAAACATATACTACTCCAGCTACATATTGCAATAGCAAAATTGCAAACATTTTCTGAAACACCTGAGAAAATGTTCCGGATGACTCTTAGACACTGTGTATAACGACAGACCAAAAAAACTCTTAAAAATGACACAGTCTTAATATGACAGATTGAAATACCCATGAATGAACTTTAGAGAGTGATCATATTTAGTTACGTGTTTCAGAGATCATATTCACAAAAACCTTAAGATGTGGAACATGTCAACTGAACAAATGTAAAACATTTAGAGAAAGAAAGAAAGAAAGAGAGAGAGAGAGAGAGAGAGAGAGAGAGAGAGAGAGAGAGAGAGAGAGGGGGGGGGGGGGGGGGGGGGGAGGGATGAGAGAATAAGAAGAAGATGGTTCAGCAATGTGTCATGCTTTAGAGCAAATTAGTCCACAATTAGACGAAAGCAAAAGTTGATGACTGATGGATGAGTACAAATACAAATAAATTACACAGTAATATACAAAACATTATCCCAAGGTATAAAAAAACTCACAGATTTCACACAGTTAACAAATCAAATGCATGATGATTGTGTGTGACAATTTAAAACTGTGTGCAGGACTAAGGCTCGAACCCAGGCACTTATCTTTTGAAGGCAGTGTTTTGATGCTTAAGCCACTCAAACATTGATCACATCTAACTGAATGTGCCCAAAGCATGTACACGCGGCTCAAATGGCAGAGCACTGCCTATGAATGCAGGTATCTTGGTTCAGTTCCTGGTTTTGCACACAGTTTTAACTTTTGATGTCTGATCAACATAGTGCATAGCGTACGCAAAGCAAGTAGTAAATTAATGCCATCTCAAACATACAAATGTTTTGATAATTGGCTCCTCTGCAAGTAGTTCATACCTGGACAATGATGATTAGTATATACACCACACAAATTTTACATCACAGTTAGTTACACAGACTGTAACTAACCATGGGTACTGAAAGAAGTCTTTAGTGTTCTTTGGTCTGATTAGGATCTGGGGATTTTGTTGCACATGGATTTTGCATTTCTAGGCAAACTGTGAAAAAGTTTCATGTCTTACTTCTGTCTACCACTGTTCACTTTTTTCACTTTTACATCTGGTTTCCTCCATTACTTATTCCTGGGAGAGAAGGAAGAGTGTTTCTTTTCTGTTCTATCAAAAAATTAGGCCATCCTACAGACAGTGGATTTCTTTCAGCTACTGCCAAGTGTATTGGGAAAAAACGTCCACCACATCTCAGTTACTGATTTTACTGAATGTGGGTTTCTTATTCTAATATGAGATCAAAAAGCAATCAATGGTGATCTTATTGAATAAATAGATGCATCAAAGCACTTGGTGCAATTCATGAGAAGCTAAAATTGTTCATTTAAGATTTCAGGAGAGTTTTATTAATGAGCAAGAATACTCCTTTCTCTTTTATTTGGTGAACCCCTATTATTATCAATCATTAAATGCTGTCAGAAACATTCTGTATCTTGTGACATACAACTTACATTTTTTGAATTTGACCATAAATGAACACATCTTTTAACTTTTATATTAGTTTTAGATGTGTGGACATACATTAAACTAAATAACAATGCAACAACAACAAAATCATGGTTCTGAAAATCAGTAATTATGTTCTACTAAAGTATTGTCCATTAACCTAGTATTGTGAGGATGTTTAAACATTAAAATGTGTATACCTAAAGGATCTTCCCTGTTTCCTTTGTCTGGAATTGTGAATACTCCAACAATTTTGTGTCCATCTTTCTTCAAAAGTCTGTAGACTTCAGCTGCAAATGTACTCTGTCCAATCACAGCAATTTTTAATTTGTTGAAAGTGCTCTGAAATGAGAAAGTTGTAATGAAATATTAGAAGTTACAGTTGTGCACTGTAGGCCTATGCAGCATCTGTAATTTTATAACTGGCCTATTGTTGTTGATATAATGAACAGCAAGCACAACTGTTCTGCTTTCATGCAGAACATTACAGTATGACAACTGCTCATACATCAAAATCCAATGAGACTGAAAGTGTAATTCAATTACTGACACCTTTTAGACAATGTTACAACCTCTGCATAGAAGGATAACTTTGGTGCCTTTGTTCATGAGTAAATAATGACAAAAATTTTCCATTCCTGTATGTAGCTCTACTCCAATGTATGTTTAGTCATAGTTATTGTAAATACAGTCCTAATGAATTTTGTAAACCCATATGCAACTGTGTCAAAGTTGTCAACAGAGATAACTTTCACAGTTTTAAGTCAAGAATTGCAAGAGTAAGAAGATGACATGTTTATCTGTGCTTGGTTCTCAATTTTAGAATCAGATGTGTACTAGAAAATGAACTTATAACCTGAAACCTAGGCTGTGCAGTAATAACAAAGTTTGTGAAACAAGGATAACGAGTGTTTTGTGTGGTTAATTAGAAGTGTAATAGTTAATCTGATCATAATTTTGATGGCAATTAATGTAATGAATACATATGCTGCCCATTAAAATGCACCAAATATGTTTTAAAATATCTAAAACTTATTTGGTCTTCTATCATAATTTACACTCAAGTTATAAAGAATTAATTTGTGATGTACAAGTTCTCAGCACTCTGAAATGCATGTCATTTTCCCAAAAATTTTGTCAGTTGTGTAACAGGTTTCCTATTGTTCTTTACAGAATAATTAAGGTGCACATACTCATACTCTCAGACGAGATACTGACATGCAATACTTTGACATTTGCTAAATGTTTCATCATCATCCATCCACTTCAATTACACTGTACTGATTTCAGCATGTGAAAATTCAAGAAGCCTTGCTATTTCTGTTACACTCACTCCCAGGGTCCTTGTGATTATAATCTGCATTTTGCTAAAGTTCAAAGTAGCTTTCTCCAGTCCTTGCACATATAATTGATTCAATGAAAGAAGCATCCTAGATTTTTTTCTTAAAATAAGAATCATTACATGTTGAGTCAATGACGTGCTGAATTACAATTTGGACAGTGATAGATGAAGTGGCGTAACTGGCACAAATGGTTGTAGAACTTCTCAAATAATAACAACGTAAATCTGTCATCATTCAATACATGTGATGAAACTCATCAGCAATTAGCTGATTAAAAGAGACACCATCAAACATTAGCAGTATCTACAAAAGGAGTATAGATGCATTAGATAGTCTCTGACCCTTCAGATTTGTAGATATCATCCTGTCATTGTTAACAAACATGATAATGTGAGAAATAATTTATGAAAGGTTTATAGACCAAGTGACAGATGTCAGCTGAATTGAACACATTAAGAAAATTTGAGGTGCATATTGGATTTACGCAGAAGTACTTTATATAACAAGGCATAATTTTCACTTATAAAAGGAAAAGATTAAGACATAATCAGCTCCAAATTAGGCATATTGGAGGGAAACAGGCAGCACACAGTGGTTGTATAAGGAAGAGGTTAAGCTGTAGGCCTCTGAAGCTCCCAGCAAACTATGCTCACTTCAAAATTCAGATCCAGAAAAAGAGTAAGTCCCACATGAAGTTCCTGTCTGTGGTCACTGGGCTCCTGTTCAAGTGATCATCTGGCATGATTGGAAAGGCTGCTATAAGGCTGTATGATGGTGGGTTAGCAGCACATCTTTAAGTCAGTTTAGCTGCCTACTCAACAGATGATATTTGTACCTTTCCTTCACTTTATCACAAAAATTAAAAAAAAAAACAGTGTTAAAATGTAGCATTATATTTTGGACATGTCCTAAAGAACAGACACCATACATATATAAATACATAGGGCTTGACAGCCATTAAGATCATTTCAGTGCTGACGCACTCTCTCTCCTGAACTCTTTTTCAGGGCTCCAGAGTGATGCTGTGAGCAAAAGTATGGTTGACAGGGGTCACTCGTAAGTAGTGTGTGGCAAGACAGGAATTTGCATTGGATGGAAAGCATGCTCAGACAGCCGAAGTGATTAAGGCGACCACTCACATACAGCGAGAAATCTGGGTTCGGTTCCTGGTACTGCACGAATTCTTACTTGTTGCCATTGAATTCATTTCAATGGCCAATATTTTCAATGTCAGAATTCATTTCACTTCATCGTGTATAAGTATAGCTGTGGGATCAATAATGGTGTCTGTCTTTTCAGACAGATCCAAAAGAACAAACACCACACATATTTAAAACTAAATAAGTAGCCCACCTATAGTTAGAAGATTGTAATACACTCCTGGAAATTGAAATAAGAACACCGTGAATTCATTGTCCCAGGAAGGGGAAACTTTATTGACACATTCCTGGGGTCAGATACATCACATGATCACACTGACAGAACCACAGGCACATAGACACAGGCAACAGAGCATGCAAAATGTCGGCACCAGTACAGTGTATATCCACCTTTCGCAGCAATGCAGGCTGCTATTCTCCCATGGAGACGATCGTAGAGATGCTGGATGTAGTCCTGCGGAACGGCTTGCCATGCCATTTCCACCTGGCGCCTCAGTTGGACCCGCGTTCGTGCTGGACGTGCAGACCGCGTGAGACGACGCTTCATCCAGTCCCAAACATGCTCAATAGGGGACAGATCCGGAGATCTTGCTGGCCAGGGTAGCTGACTTACACCTTCTAGAGCACGTTGGGTGGCACGGGATACATGTGGACGTGCATTGTCCTGTTGGAACAGCAAGTTCCCTTGCCGGTCTAGGAATGGTAGAACGATGGGTTCGATGACGGTTTGGATGTACCGTGCACTATTCAGTGTCCCCTCGACGATCACCAGTGGTGTACGGCCAGTGTAGGAGATCGCTCCCCACACCATGATGCCGGGTGTTGGCCCTGTGTGCCTCGGTCGTATGCAGTCCTGATTGTGGTGCTCACCTGCACGGCGCCAAACACGCATACGACCATCATTGGCACCAAGGCAGAAGCGACTCTCATCGCTGAAGACGACACGTCTCCATTCGTCCCTCCATTCACGCCTGTCGCGACACCACTGGAGGCGGGCTGCACGATGTTGGGGCGTGAGCGGAAGACGGCCTAACGGTGTGCGGGACCGTAGCCCAGCTTCATGGAGACGGTTGCGAATGGTCCTCGCCGATACCCCAGGAGCAACAGTGTCCCTAATTTGCTGGGAAGTGGCGGTGCGGTCCCGTACGGCACTGCGTAGGATCCTACGGTCTTGGCGTGCATCCGTGCATCGCTGCGGTCCGGTCCCAGGTCGACGGGCACGTGCACCTTCCGCCGACCACTGGCGACAACATCGATGTACTGTGGAGACCTCACGCCCCACGTGTTGAGCAATTCGGCGGTACGTCCACCCGGCCTCCCGCATGCCCACTATACGCCCTCGCTCAAAGTCCGTCAACTGCACATACGGTTCACGTCCACGCTGTCGCGGCATGCTACCAGTGTTAAAAGACTGCGATGGAGCTCCATATGCCACGGCAAACTGGCTGACACTGACGGCGGCGGTGCACAAATGCTGCGCAGCTAGCGCCATTCGACGGCCAACACTGCGGTTCCTGGTGTGTCCGCTGTGCCGTGCGTATGATCATTGCTTGTACAGCCCTCTCGCAGTGTCCGGAGCAAGTATGGTGGGTCTGACACACCAGTGTCAATGTGTTCTTTTTTCCATTTCCAGGAGTGTATAATAAACAAGCAAATGATGTAGACTCTTGATGTTGCTGCTGGAGTGAAGGGTGGTGCCTGGCTCTGGAGGACAGATATGGGTACACCAATCCATGATGCTTTAACTCTAAGTGAGAGTTCATCAATTATAGTGGCAGACAAACGGTGGTATGCCACTGTCTCAGCAATCCATGGCCAGATGTTTTCAGTGGGTGACACATCTCGAGAACGTACTGAACACAGCAAAAACCACACATCTTCTGTATCAAAGTAGGGTAGTACGACTTGGGCAACATTATCTTGTTGAAAGATGTTGTCACAGAGACCTTGAAGATAGGGTATTGCCACCAGCTTTAACACATCAAAAATGTAATGTCTTCTGTCCAAAATACCAGTTATGTGGAACAGAGGTAATCTGTGTCATGAAACCAATGGCACCTCGTATCTTCATGCCAGAATCTGAACCCACATGACAATGATGAATGCATAATAATGATGATTACAGGTTTGAAGGGACTGAACTACTTGGTTATCAGTTGCTCGTTGAACTGGAAATTTGTGTAAAAACAATGCAGAATGAGAAAAAGAGAACTATCAGCTCAAGGGTCTGTGACCTTGTCATCACAGTTAGCTTGAATCATATGGTTTTTAGAGAGAGAAAATCGAGGCAACTAAAAGCCATAGCTGATCACTGCAGTCCACACCAAGAAGTGTCATCATACTCTAAGACTACTAAAATGGGGTGAGAAAATAATGACCGGATGGACTACAGAGTTAGTTATCTTAAACTCTTGGACAAATAAAATACATGCTGCAGCAACAGATGCCCCCTCCAAATCCACCCCTGACAGCTAACACTGAGGTCCATTAAATTTTATTATAAATCCACTTTCCCTTAGGAAATGTAAGACTGTTGGCTGCTATCCCATCATCTCCAAGGATCTTGGGTAGGGAGGTATACAGGTTGAAGGCTCACCTCAGATCAGCCAGTACGGCTCACACTGCAAGAATATGGGCTACCATGAAATGACCAATACAGCTGCTTTAAGGGGGTCCTCTTGATGCAAAAGGAACTTGTGGTAAAGTCTGGGGTGGTCGATAAGCAATTGGCATAGTACAATGGCATCTTTCTGAGATGCCTGGAGAGAAGTATGCCACAGCTTGGTGGTTCCCTGAATTGTTTTCAGATTGTTGAGGGCTCTAGTAACCTGCCATTCCATATCCCAAGTTTTCAAAATTTGATGCCACAGTTATTATCATAGGTCTGTGCCCGGCACTCAGAGTTCAAGTTTGTCTCCTGCAATTGCTTCTTTAGATAATTTGTCAGTGAATTCATTTCCCGGAATACCCACGTGGCTTTGTTTCCAGATGAATGTCACTGTCATTTTGGAGCTGTGGAGGCCAAATAATAAGTCTTGGAAGTCGCCGACCAAAAACTTTCTGGGGTAGCAAAGAGATATGCCTTGTAAGCAGCTCATGAAGTCACTACAAACCAGGAAGGCCTTTGGCACAAGAGTTTCAATTTACTGCGCAGTGCACAATATAGCAACCAACTCTGCAATGTGTATACTGCATGCACTCAGCAAAGAATACTTCTTGTGCCCCTTAGTTGTGCAAAAGCAAAACCAATCCTGTCATTGGCAATCCATCCTTGTAAATGCATGTTACTTTTGGGAAGTCGTGGAGAATCAAATGGAATAGGTGTCTGAGAATGGTGGGATCAGCATTTTCCTTAGGGCCACAAAACAGATCCTTCTGAATCATAGGACTGGCTACACACCACACACAGGGAGGGGTTGGGGAGAGGGGGCCGGGGATGTGACGGGGGGAGGGGGGGGGGGGGGTTGGCACGGGAGAGCTCTACAAACACAGACAAGGAGGAGGCAGGTGGACGTCCTTGCATAGGAGCTTCTAATCATATCCCAGCTAGTCTACTGATTTCTGGGTGATCTGTAAACAGTCTGAGCTGTTAGTTGTGAACAGATTTGAGTAACATAGATTGGTAGTCACCTGACAGACCGTAACCACATAATTCGCCAAGAGATTCTGGCCTCTGATGTTCAGTGGTGGAATACCAGCTTCCACCAGGAGGCTGTCTAAAGGGCATGTGCAAAAATCCCTAGTTGCCTGTATGTATTGATTGTGAGGTTTGAACCTATCTGGACCTGGAACAGTTGGAAATACTGGATAAAATGGGTAAGTAGCCCCAGAAGCTCCACCCATGCAAAGTGAACAGGACTTAATGTCACCAGATGGTGTCTTACACCTTCTGCACGTCAAAGAACATAGTGATTAGATGTTGGTGATGCACAGAAGCATCACGCACTGCACATTCCAGATGAATCAGTTCATCTGTAATGAACTGGAATGCCCGAAAGCCACTCTGAAATTGCAACAAATGTCCTCTGGCTTCCAGGCAACAACACAGTCAGCAGTTGACCATTCTTTTGAATAATTTACTCAGCCTGTTCATACAAGAGATTTATCTATAATTAGTCAAAATTTGAAGGTATTTTCCTGGTTTCAAGATAGGAATAATAATACTCTCCCGGCATTGGGGAAAGGGGGGGGGGTCTCCCCTTCCTGCCAAATGTGGTTGAACAACCCAAGGGTGTGTTCTGTGCTGCTGTTATTAATGTGTTTAAGCATTTGATTGGAAATTTTTTCAGGTCGATGGTCTGCGTCATGACACGCAGCTAATGCACTGCAGAACTCCCATTCACTAAATGGAACATCATATAACTCAAGGCCTCATGAATGGAAGGATAAGTAGTGATACTTGCCAGGTGTTTCCAGGTCAGGAAATTAGGATAGTAGTTACTGGATGACGACACTGTGGTAAAGTGCACCACAAAACATTCAGTAATAAACACAGGATCAGTACAGATGTCACCATACAGGGAAATGCCAAGGACTACTGTAGACACTAGGTGACCATAAATGCAGTTGAATTTAGTCCATACTTGAGACAATGAGGTGTCAGCTCTCTCAGATGACACACTGTTCCAAACACTCATGCTTTTTCCTTTGCTCAAAGTCTCTTGAATGTTATTAAGTTTTCCACAAAAGGATGTTGTTCACGTCATTGAAGTGTACCTTGATGCCCTCTCACAGCTGAAGCTATTTCTTTACACTGCACTGGCACACATTTCCAGTGGAATGGGCCTGAATAATAGGGCATCTGTCATTACTTCCACAGAGTGTATAATCCTTTCAATAGTATCTTGTACCACTCCTTGGATATCCTTCCCTTGACTGGTTTCAAAATTTTGTTCGGATATGAACACTTCCCAGTTGGCTTTACGAAATGACAAATATGGTGTAAGTCGTATTAGTTGGTGGTTTGACTAAGGGAGTCTGGCTGCACAGACTGACACAGATGTACCACTTTATCATGGGCAAGATGCTCGCATTGCAGACTGTGAGATCTATGGCTGGGTACATTCCATGGCCAATACTGAAATGTGTTGCAGCTCCAGTGTTAAGTCAGCAGACTTCCTGTTCTGAAGTTAATTGTTCTATTACTTGGCTCCTGCTAGATGTGGTTTCACTACCCCATACAGGACTGTAGGCACTGAAGTTCCCCAGTAGGAGGAAGCATGGAGGCACCTGTTTTACTAGTTCCACCAGCCCGTGACATGATATAGATGGTACATACTATTACCCTGACTGAAAGGTAGACATAAACAGCCATAGCTTCTAATGCAATTGTTAGTGGGACATGCTCACTGAAATTGTCAGAGCATATGAGCAGGCAGAGACCTTCAGATGTGCTCTTAGCATTAACATGATTTTTATACTACAATTTGTAGTTTATAACACATTTAAAACTGATATCTCTCCTCTTTGATAGCATATGTGAACTGGCAATTTTCTAGCAAATTTAAAGAATAATTAAACAACAGTCACTCACCTTAGAGACACACACCTAGCACCATTTTAAACTCCATATTTTACAGATTAGGAAATAAAAGCAAAAATCTTCACAAGTGAGTATTTATTTCATATTTTATGACAAAAAATTATTAAATGCAATTTATACATAATTTACTTCCAATTGGCAGTCTTGAAAACATTGTGGTACATAAAAGTCCAGCATTGCAGTCTTTGTACCACCACCTACTTTCTTTCCTTATCTGATTGCCAGTCTCTCTCTTTCCTTTGTCAGAACAAACTTCACAGTAGAACATGGTGTTTACTTTGGGAGCAGTGTGTGGTACTTTTTCTTGAAAACAGTAACCAAAATTTCTATCTAGGCTAGAGGTTGGTGTTGGTTCCAATGACTCCTGCAGCTACCAAGTCTATGTTAACTTCTATAATAAATACCATTAGATATATCTTTTGCTTGGTGACATTCTTGAACAAAATAAAAAAATTCACAATAGCCATTAGAAAATATGAAAGAAAAGTTTTTCGCACCGCTTCACTGTTTTGTTTGCTAATGGGTAACAGCTGTACAGGTGATTGACACAATCTCCATCAGTCTTGATCATGTTATAATCTATGACAATGTTTGGCTTCATTGTTTCTGTAAAACCTCCTTTTGATCAAACAGAACCTCCTTCATGATTGGCTGATGTTTTGTGGAGACGAAATATACATCATGTTTATTTTTCCATTTCAGCATTAGAATAGGATCCTTCCTCAAAAACAGAATATTTCATTTTGTTTCTGCTTTCGTGTTTTGAAACTTGTTGGTAGGCCCTTTCTGTTCTTCATGACAATTTTGACAACCGGTGTCTGATGTTCCTACAACACACTTGTAAATCAGTTTCTGTTGCATCCAGTGGTCAAATATGAACTACTATGGCTATCCTACAGCTAGCAGTCATATAGCATGTGAGAAAAAATGTTTCAGTGGATCGAAAAGCTGTGAATGCAGGATAGGGGCACCATCGGCACAGTCAATACGTGCGCGCTCATAAGGCATACAGGTGTAGTGCTGAATGTATTAATAGTAGGGAGTTGGCTTTCTGAGAATTGTTCCTCCAGAAATGCCAAGCCAACTGTTGAGTAAGTGGTCATTAATTAATGGAGTTTGACCATGTGGTGGTGGTAGTCATTACAGTTCCACTGAAGGAATGTCAGAAAGTCATGAAGGGGAAATTGGAGTACAAATAACTTTGCTGATAAATCATTTTTCACCTGAATGTATGATTCTTTATCAGTATACATAGGCTCGATATCTCGGGAGGTGGGGGGCGGCAATCGAACAGAGCAGTAGAATTTGGTTTAACTTTCGATTTTTCCTTCTTGTCCCTGTGAGATTTTGGTTTTTGTGAGGATTTTCCTGTCTTTGCTTCTTGGCCTATGGCCTGTGGCTCTGTCAGCCACTGGTTGGTGGTATACTGCTGATCTGTTTCATGCTAGGAGGAGAGCACCTAGGTAGGTGTCCTCTTCCCTAATGGAGGAGTAGGAGGCATCTCTAGTTTCACTAAAGAGGTGCTCACCATTGGTACTACAGGTTTGGGTGTCAAATGAGTTGCTGTCCTTCCCCCATCTATAAAACAGACATTGACATTTGGCTGGGACTAGGAATTACTGTCAGTCTCTGTCAATGCTCTAGATGTGGATTTTGACATGATATTTGCAAAGTTTGACATTATATTGATTGGGTTGAGTCATTTAAACTTTTTCTCACCATCTTGATACGACAGGTGCTCAAATGTTATATAGTCTTAGATTTTCTTCTTCCTGTTGAAAACTTGACATGTCGGCAATAAGGGGGATGGTATTCTGGGCAGTTTACACATGTAGGGGCTTGTTCACAAGGGCTGTCTTCTTGAATTGTCCTTCTGCATGTCCCACAAGTAGCCTCATTAGTACAGAGTGAGAACATGTACCCAAACATCTGGCATCTAAAACATCACATAAGAGGAGGAAAATAGGGCTGGACATCACGCCTATAAACCATGATCCCAACTTTCTCAGGTAAAATATTTCCATTGAAAGCTTCAGTGTCTACCCTATGATCCTTACATCCTCTCTGGATGCAATAAACAAAACGGACTCAGCAAGCAGCATTCAGTTCATCTGTTTGTGATGAGGTTCCGTTGGAAGAGAACACCTTGAATCCTATTGAGTTTATAGGGAGAGAGGGTAACTGATACATCTCCATGCTTATCATACGCCTGAAGCGCCTGCAATTGGTTGGCATTCAAAGCTTTATCAACAAACATAAATATATCATTTTCTCTATTCAGCAACTTGTCCAAAGTTATGGTCAATATTTTCAATGAACAACGGTGGATTTGTCATTGCAAAAGATTCTCTGTCAGTTCTGGAGCATAACAAAAATTGGGTGAAGTATCAACCTCCATATCTCCTTGCCCGATTCTGATCTCATTGTGTAGCCCCATAAACGGATATTCCATGAGGTTGTAAGCCTCTGCATTAAAATCTTGCTTTCTGTCTGCTGAGACAGCCATACTGGCACAGCCATTGGTATAGGTACATTTGGTACACTTCATTGCAGATCACAATACTACTCACTCTGAAAGCTCACCCCATAAGTGTCACCCTGTCACAACAAAGGCTACTTAGCTTAGTACCCGTTGCCCACAGTCCTAGTGCCCCAGATTGGAAAGACACCTACTCCTCAGCAAAAATGTGGAGGTTACAGCTCAGGCATCAGCAGTGCAATCCATGCGATGTCAGGGGCTACAACTGTAAGGGTACACAACAACCCCACCCCACCCCTCCCCCACTTCCATCTCCTACCCCAAATCCTGCCATGACAGATTGACTATCACACTGGATTTTGAGTGTGAACATAAATCCACTTTAATAGTAGGTGCAGAAGTACTCTGTGCACAGTGTACAGATTATGCACCACATAAGGTGTTCTTACCCAAACGGCCTGCATTTCTGTGAAACTTGGAAATGTGGAGGTCAAACTGTAGATGGAAACCAGAAGTTATCAAATCAAAAAGGGTGAGGGAAAGGTTGTGAAATAAGCTAAACTTGACAGGTGTGCTAATAGTAACCGAGTTGTCAATGTAAATACTTGACTAGGTATAATACCCATTTTTATCATCTCTTATGACAGACAAGGACTAACTGTGAGTTTGTTCTAGCCCCTGCTACTGCAAGGGGGATCGAACAATGTAATCTGGCAACATTTGCTCTTCTTGGAGGATCCACACAGAGATACGTGCATAGCGAAGCTATACTGTTGTCTATGCACAAAATATTCACATCTCTAAAATACAGCAAGCATGAGTATAAACAAGTGAAGGTACAGGTACAGCCACCGACGATTATTTGATCACTGTGTATGCGAAGATAACATTTAAGGCATTGGACAGAGGTCTGCCGACAATTCCCAATAATTCCAGAGGAAACTCTGATTCAACTGTACTTCAAATACTATTATCAATAGAAGCACAACTTCGAGTTAGCCAACTTAGAAAATAAGGCATAGGCTGCACCTGGCAGATGCACTACGTGGTAGAAGCCAATGACTTTCTGGAGAATGTTCTGGATGCCACAAGACATTCAATATTCAATGGAATCTGAAAATCTCATGAGCTGACACAGGACAAGTACAACATCACACAGAGTAGCATATAACCCCTCAGACCAGCAGTCTGAGAGATAGTCAGTGAACCGATTACAGAATTTGGAATTATTAGCCTGAAGTCTAATTGATTGGTTGGTTGGTTTGTGGTATAGAGTGACCAAACTACAGGGTCATCAGTCCCTTTTTCCTGATGCAAGCAAGGCTCAAGGTACAAAAACACTCCATACCACACCTAAAAAGAAAACAAATAAAATGAACAAAAAATGGGGAAAACATACACCAGAAGGAAAAGTGGAAGAAGGTATTAAAACAGAGCATATGGACTGGGCTGGCTGATCACAATAATAAAAGAGGATGAGCCAGCCACTCTGCAACACATTAAAATGTCCACCCCAAAAAGACAAGGTGAGATGAACACATGTAGGGAAAAGACAACCACCAAGACAAACAAATGCAAAGAAAGTGCGGCAGAGTTAAAACAGAGGGAGGGTGGCGACCTCAGAGAGAAGGCTAAATGCCCACCCTCAGATGGTATGATAAAAACCCCCCTCATGAATAAAACATAAAACTAAATTTGCTGTTCAGGCATTGTCACCCAACACCGAAGGTAGGGTGCTGAGAAGGTTAAAAGTCCACCACAGAGTGGCTAAAAGTGGGCAGTCCAGCAAGATGTGGACGACAGTCATATGTGAGAGACAGTGACACCAAAGTGGGTCCTTGCAATGGAGGAGATAGCCATGTGTTAGCCACATATGGCCAACGCGGAACTGGCAGAGAACCACAGCGTCCCTGTGAGAGGCAGGCATGGAGATCTTCCACACATTCGTAGTCTCCTTAAGGGCATGCAGTTTGTTGTGCGTACTGAGATTATGCCACTCCATCTCCCAAAGCTGAAAAACTTTGTGGCATAATAATGATCGCAGGTCAGTTACAGGGATGCCGATCTCCAGAAGTGGTTTCTATGTAGCCTGTTTGGCCAGCCTGTCAGCAAGTTCATTTCCTTGGATTCCGACATGGTCCGGGGTCCACACAAACACCACAGAACAATTCACTTGTGTTTTTTTGAGTGATCAGTTCGTTCATATTTCTAGTTACAGTCGTACTGTTTACACTTTGTACATTTGGTTGTGCAGACCTACGAATTTTATGGCTAGCATTAATGAGATCTTGTTGCCTTGACGATTCAGACAGTTCCCGTATGGTCAGTACCAAATTTTCCATTGTTTTTATACATTTTTTTACAATGTCAAGTTCTTTTTGAAGTTCGTCTTGCACGCTGTCTTCTATTCCCGCGTAGCACTTTTCACTCGCGATCTTGCGGCCGTTACACTCTATGTCACATTTACACTGTATTTGTAAATCATCATGAGCATAGCAGTGTGAATGGCACCATTTATGTTTAAACATGCATATTCTAATTCCATTTAGCACTGTTTCGTTACAAACAATACACTTGATTGAAATTAAGTCCTCAAAAACTGCAGAGCGGTTTAAAGTTACGTGTACACTTGCCGCCATGTTCATATTCGAGTCCTTAGGACCATGTGAAAGGTCCAGGCGAAGCTTCGGCCTAGGTGTACACCATGGAGGTGTACGTGAATGGACCTCGAGTATAGGTGGTAAAGGCAAGGACTCTACTTCAGACAGAAGAGATCGGACGCGAACGGCAATCTTAAGCCATGACCTGGGCCTCCGATGTGGGAGATGAACTGCCGTGGATGGGAAAAGGAGACGATAATTCAGATGCTCAAGAGAACTATGAATGTGTGCAGTGTAACAGGTGAGCAGCTGTGCATGCCTAACCTTCAATGGAGGGACTACAGCCTCCACCAGGACACTGGTCACCGGATTCGTCCTAAAAGCTCCTGTTGCCAGTCGAACGCCACAGTGGTGCACTGGGTTGAGTAAACGCAATGCTGAGGGCACTGCCGAATTATAAACCAGACTCCCACAGTTAAGGCGGGATTGAATAAGGGCTCTGTAGAGCTGCAGCATCGTAGAGCGATCTGCACCCCAGTTAGTGCTGCTCAGGCAGCGGAGGGTATTGAGATGTTGCCAGCACTTCCACTTCAGCTGATCATGATGAGCAAGCCACATCAATCGGACATAGAAAACCACTCCTAAGAATCGATATGTCTCCACTACAGTGAGTGGATCATCATTAAGGTAAAGTTCTGGTTCCAGATGAACGGTAGAATGCCGATGGAAGTGCACGACACACGACTTTGCGGATGAAAACTGGAAGCAGTGGGCTAGAGCCCATGACTGCTCCTTGTGGATGGCTCCCTGTAGGCGCTGCTTGGCAAAACCAGTACTGGAGGAGCAGTATGAAATGCGGAAGTCGTCTGCATACAAAGAAGGTGAGACCGACGGCCCGACAGCTGCTGCTAGACCATTAATGGCCACTAAAAATAGAGAGACACTCAACACAGAGCCCTGCGGGACCCCATTCTCCTGGATAGGAGGGGAACTATGGGAGGCACCAACTTGGACATGGAAAGTATGGAGCGATAGGAAATTTTGGATAAAAATCAGGAGCGGGTATATAATGTGGAAAGGATATGATGTCGCCAGGTCGTGTCTTAAGCTTTTCGTAAATCAAAAAAGACAGCAACCAGGTGTTGGCATTTGGAAAAGGCTATTTGGATGGCAGACTCAAGGGAAACTAGATTATCAATGGTGGAGTGACCGTGGCAGAAACCGCCCTGGCATGGAACCAGTAGGCCACATGACTCCAGGACCCAACACAACTGCCAACTTACCATACGTTCTAACAGCTAACAAAGAACGTTGGTGAGGCTTTTTTTTATTTTGTTTATGGTTTTAGGGCGCAAAACTGCTACGGTCATTAGTGCCCGGTCTGTGACTTAGGATAAGGTAAAAATATGAAACTGGAAACCAGCAGCAATGGGAACGAAACTCAAAAAATTGGGGAAACTAAAAACAGAAGGAAAGCTTAAAAAACCACTATAGAAGGGGGGTTGTTTGTCCCCAAAAAGAGCTTCAAATGACTGATGTCATCTCACTGGCACTAATAAACTCGAGAATGCGATCAGCTGAGCACGTGTCATCTGCAAAAATGGAAGATATATCAGGTGACAGCTGTAGACGGGCGCGTAACAGAGTAAAATAGGGGCACTCAAGTAAAAGGTGTCTCACCGTCCACAGCTGAGAGCAGTGGGGACAGAGTGGGGGAGGATTGCCACTTAAAAGATGTCAATGGCTAAAAAGACAGTGCCCTATCCGGAGTCTAGTTAAAATTACCTCCTCCCGACAACGAGTTCGGGAGGAAGACGTCCAAGCACAGGGAAGAGCTTTCACGTCCCACAATTTATTATTGGGAAGTGTTGCCATAAAAGAGCAACATGACGACATAAAACACTCCGCAGATCAGCAAAGGGAATCATGCCAATAGCTGGCTAAAGAAGAGAGATTGCAGCCTTGGCCGCTATATCTGCTGCCTCATTTCCACAGATACCAACGTGTCCTGGGATCCAGAGGAACGCCACAGAGACGCTCCCCAAATGGAGCAAGTGCAGGCAGTCCCGAATCCGGTGGACCAGAAGGTGGACAGGGTAGAGAGCTTGGAGACTGAGGGGAGAGCTGAGCGAATCTGAGCAGATAACACACTGTATCCGCTGATGGTGACGGATGTATTGGACAGCCTGGACAACAGCGTAAAGCTCCGCAATAAAAACCAAACACTGGTCCGAAAGCTGAAATCGATTGGGGGGTGTTGCCAACAATATAGGCACTCCCAACTCCAAGCGATGTTTTTGAGCCATCAGTGTACATACATGTGGCATCCTTCATTTGTGCGCATAGAGCAGCAAATGCCCGACGATAAACAAGAGAAGGGGTACCATCCTTGGGAAACTGACAAAGGTGACGGAGCAGGCAGGTCCGGGGCTGGAGCCAAGGCAGTGCTGTACCCCAAGTTGTCAAGAAAGTTTTAGGAAAGTGGAAGGGAGCGGTTGACGGAAGCGGACTCTCGGTGGTAGTAGGGAGGAAGGGCGGCCTGCATACCCTAAATCCAAGGAGGTGTCGAAAAAAATGTCATGGGCCGGATTTGCTGGCGTGAAAGGCAGATGGCTAGCATAACGACTAAGGACAGCTCACTGATTGGACAGTGGAGGTTCAGCAGTCTCAGCACAAAGGCTTTCCACAGGGCTGGTGTAAAAAGCTCCAGACACTAAACGTAATCCACGGTGGTGGACAGAGTTGAGACGCCGAAGAACAGACGGCCGAGCTGAGGAGTAAACTATGCTTCCATAGTCCAATTTCGAGTGCACTAAGGCGCAATAGAGGCAGAGAAGGACCACTCGGTCCGCTCCCCAGGAGGTACCATTCAAGACAAGGAGGATGTTGAAGGATCGCAGACAGCACGCCGAAAGATAGGAAACGTGGGAAGACCAGCACAGTTTTCTGTCAAACATAAGACCCAAGAAGTTTGCGACGTCTGCGAACGGAAGGTTGACAGGGCCTAGATGTAAGGAAGGCAGAAGAAACTCCGTAGGATGCCAAAAATTAACACAGACGGTCTTACTGGGAGAAAAGCGGAAGCCGGTTTCGATGCTCCAAGAGTGGAGGCGATTGAGACATCCTTGAAGACGTCGTTCAAGAAGGTTGGTCCGTTGAGAGCTGTAGTAGTTTGCAAAATCGTCCACAAAGAGGGAGCCCAAGACATCAGGAAGGAGACAATCCATAATTGGATTGATGGCAATGGCAAACAGTACAACACCTAGCACGGAGCCCTGGGGTACCCCGTTTTCTTGGGAGAAAGTACGGGAGAGAGTAGTGTTCACCTGCACTCTAAATGTGTGCTCTGCCATAAATTCACGAAGAAAAAGGGGCAGCCGATCTCGAAAGCCCCAAGAGAACAGTGTGCGGAGGATGCCTGTCCTCCAACAGGTATCGTATGCTCTCTCCAGATCAAAAAATATTGCTACTGTTTGGCGTTTCCTGAGAAAATTGTTCATGATATAAGAGGAGAGAGCAACAAGATGGTCAACTGCAGAACAATGCTTTCGGAAACCGCATTGGGCAGGTGTTAAAAGACTTTGGGACTCCAGCCACCAGGCTAAACAGCAATTCACCATACGCTCCAAAACCTTACATACACTACTCGTGAGAGAAATGGGGCGATAGCTAGAGGGGAGATGTTTGTCCTTTCCAGGTTTCGGAACAGGAACGACGATAGCTTCCCGCCATTGTCTGGGGAAAGTACTGTCAGTCCAAATTCGATCATAAAGGTGAAGGAAGTAATGCAGACTATGGTATGATAAATGCAGCAACATTTGGATGTGTATACCATCCGGTCCTGGGGCAGAAGAGCGAGAAGAAGAGAGTGTGTGTTGGAGTTCCCACATAGAGAAAACAGTATTATAGCTTTCGCAATTTTGAGAGGAGGAAGCTAGAGGTCGCACTTCCACTGCTTGTTTCTTCAGGAGAAAAGCTGGCAGGTAATTTGAAGAGCTCGAAATCTCAGCAAAGTGTTGACCCAATGAGTTAGAAATTTCGACAGGGTCCACTAATTTATCATGCGCAACAGTGAGCCCAGAGACCGGGGAGAAACTAGGTGCACCAGATAACTGTCGAATCCAATTCCAAACTTCCGAGGAGGGAGTGAAGGTGTTAAATGAGCTAGTAAAGAAGTCCCAGCTTGCCTTCTTGCTATCGCAGATGACGCGATGGCATCGCGCACAGAACTGCTTATAGCGGATACAGTTGGCCAAAGTAGGATGGTGGCAGAAAACGCGAAGAGCACGTCGCCGCTCACATATTGCATCTCGGCATGCCTTGTTCCACCAAGGAACTGGGGGGCGCCAGGGCAATTCGGAGGTGCAAGGTATTGAACGTTCCGCAGCTGTAAGAATAACTTCTGTAATATGAGTGACCTCATCGTCGACGCTAGGAAAGTGACGGTCATCGAATGTCGCTAGAGACGAAAAGAGTGTGCAATCGGCTTGGGCAAACTTTCAGCATCTCGGGCGCATATATGGCAGTTGTGGCTGCAATCTAAGGACACATGGAAAGTGGTCACTGGAGTGTGTACCAGCAAGAGTGAACCATTCGAAGCGCCGAGCTAGCGGAACAGTACCAACCAAAAGGTCCAAATGAGAGAAATTTATCGTGGAGGCAGACAAAAATGTAGGGTCCCCAGTATTGAGGCAAACAAGATCTGCTTGGTGGAAGACGTCTATCAATAGTGAGCCGCGCGGACAAGGAAGCGGAGATCAACAAACAGGTGGTGGGCATTGAAGTCCTCAACCAGCAAATAGGGAGGCGGAAGCTGACCAAGAAGATGAAGGAGATCAGCTCTTGCCATTGGTGTGGACGATGGAATGTATACAGTACAAAGAGAGAATGTGTATCCAGAAAGGGAAAGACGGACAGTGATGGCTTGGAAGGAACTGTTTAAGGGGATTGGGTGATAATGGACAGTATCATGGAGAAGAATCACGAGTCCTCCATGTGCTGGAGTGCCTTCAACAGAGGGGAGACCAAATCGGACTGACTGAAAATGGGGGAAAACAAAGCAATCTTGGGGATGCAGCTTTGTTTCCTGAAGACAGAAGATGACCGGCAAGTAGGATCATAAGAGGATCGACAATTCATCCTGATTGGCTCGAACGCCGCAGATATTCCAATGGATAATGGACATTGGGTGGACAGAAAGGGGAAGAATGTGACCAAGGTTGCCCTCGACTCAACAACTGCTCAGACCTTGCGACTGACAGCATGGAGTGGCTATCAGCTGAAGGCGGAAGATCCTCATCCATAGGTTGTCTGGGAGCAGCTCCTGCCACCAGCGATCAGCCAGTTGATCGGTCGGCAGCAGTGCGCCTTGGCGACACAGAAGATGGCCGAGGGCGGTTACCGCCAGGTGGTGCTGTAGATGAAACACACCATGGCGGAGAAGGAGAAGAACTGGGTTTCTTATTAGCCTTCTTGGAAACTGGACGTTGAGATGAAGGAGGAACTGATGGTTGTGAAGGTGGGGTACGTAAAAAATCTTCACGAGTAGGCTCTTTTTTCGAACTCTGGGTGTCTGATTTTGGGGCTTGAGATTTAGCAGAACCCGGTCCCGATGAAGGGTGAGCCATAGAGTGAGCAGGCGAGAGTGGGGACGTTGAACGGGCAATCTTTGCACTGGCCGATCTGACGACCGTGGCACTAAAGGTGAGATAACAAGTCTGCGTGGCTGCCTCCTTTGTTGGTCGAGGAGAGGCAAGGGCAGTGCTGTATTTACCTGTGTGAGGCACAGTGGGCTTTCGACTGGCGAATAGCTTTCGAGCAGCAAAGGTCGACACCTTTTCCTTCACTCTGATTTCCTGAACGAGCCGTTCGTCTTTAAAAATGGGGCAATTGCGAGAGGAAGTAGCGTGGTCACCTATACAGTTGATGCAACGAGGGGATGGAGGTGGACAAGCACCCTCATGGGCATCCTTGCCACACATAACGCATTTGGCTGGATTGGAACAGGACTGGCTGGTGTGATTGAACCGCCGACACCGATAGCAACGCGTAGGGTTTGGGATGTAAGGCCGAACGGAAATTATCTCATAGCCTGCTTTTATGTTCAATGGAAGCTGAACTTTGTCAAATGTCAAGAAGACAGTTCGGGTTGGAACGATGTTCTTGTCAACCCTTTTCATGACTCGAACAGCCGTTACGCCCTGGTCAAACAGGTAGTTTTGAATTTCCTTGTCAGACAATCCGTCAAGGGAGCATGTATAAATGACCCCACGTGATGAATTTAAGGTGCAGTGCGCTTCCACCCGGACAGGGAAGGTGTGTAGCAGTGAAGCATGCAGCAATTTTTGTGCCTGGAGGGCACTGACTGTTTCTAACAACAAGGTGCCATTTCGTAAAAGGGAACAAGACTTTACAGGACCTGCAATTGTATTGACACCTTTCTGAATAATGAAAGGGTTGACTGTGGAGAAAACTTGACCTTCATCCGACCGGGAAACAACAAGGAACTGTGGCAATGATGGAAGAACTGTCCGTGGCTGAGACTCATTGAACTTACGCTTGTGAGCAGACACAGTAGATGATGAGGAAACCATTGCGGAAGTATCCCCCATGATTACCGGCGTCTCCGATGGCGTGCTCCTTCCTTGTGGGGACCCTCTCTGAGGGCACTCCCGCCTTAGGTGATTGTTCACACCTCAAGTCACACCTCCAGAGAAACAGACAGAGGGACCAATCGGCACTTTCGGAGGGTATCAGCTCGGGTAATCACCCCTCCCTGAGCCTGGCCGTTACCAGCGGGTACATACGTGTCCTACCTGTCTACCCGGGGCGGGGAATTACGCGTTACCCAGTCACCGGCTACGCATGGGAATGCATGGGTCGGCCTTCAGACATGCACAGGGAGGAGAAAAGAGAAAGGGAGGAACAAAGAAAAGGAAAGGAAAGAAGAGAGGTCTCAAACACCGCAGCGGAGAAAAGGGCAAAGAGAAGAGGTAAGGAAAAAGGAAGGGCAAAGACTTGCCTGCAGAGAAAGCATAGAAGAGAGACCGATTTACAGTTTCGAGCGTCCATCTCCAGATGTAGGCACTAAACATACCCCAGAGGGGTAGAAAGGGAAGGGAAGAGGCAGAGATGGGGGGGGGGGGGGGGGGGGAGATGAGGGATGGGGAAGGATGCGGAAAAGGAAGGTATGCAACCCGGAAAGGAAGGAGGGCCACACTAGCTCGGAGTCCCATGCTCGCTACGCATGTATCCACAGAAGAGTTGTGGACCCCCTGGGGGGGTTGGCGAGGCTGATGGGCCGATAGCTATCCACATCAAGCAGGTTTTTACTGGGTTTGAACACCGGAATGATGGTGTTCTCCCACCATTGTGATGAAAGATTCCATCACACCAGATCCGGTTGAAGATGATGAGGAGATGTTGCTTGTAGTCGGACGAGAGATGTTTAATCATATGACTGTGGATCCAATCTGACCCAGGAGCTGTGTCGGGTCAATGTGCAAGGACGCTGAGGAGGTCCCTCTCTGTAAATGGATCATTATAGAGTTCACTGTGACATTCAGTGAACAAGAAGGCTTTCCTTTCCATCCGCCATTTGAGGGTGCGAAATGCTGGGGGTAATTCTCTGATGCAGAGGCTCGAGCATAGTGCTCAGTAATTGCATTTGCGTTGGTAGATAACACGTCATTGATGTTAATGCCAGTAACACCTGTCGGGATCTGGTACCCACAAACACGTTTGGTCTTCGTCCAGACTTGGGAAGGTGACATATGGCACCCAATGGTTGAGACGTACCTCTCCCAACACGCCTGTTTGCATCTTTTTATAAGCTGGCGAATGCGGGCATGGACACATTTAAAAGCTATTAGGTGCTCTAGGGAAGGGTGCCGTTTATGTTGCTGTAGAGCTTGCCGACGCTCTTTAATGGCCTCATCGATTTCCGGCAACCACCAAGGTACTGACTTTCACCGGGGGCACCGTAAAGGACAAGGGATCATGTTTTCCACTGCAGAAACGATCATTCTTGTGACCTGCTCAACTACCACATCGATGGTACCAAGTGGGGGAGATTCAAAGTTGACAGCAGAGGTGAAAGCTTCCAAGTCTACCTTGTTTAAAGCCCATCTTGGTAGATGTCAGGGGGAATGGTGCTGGGGGCGAGACAGGAAGATCAGAAAGTGGGCTCTCCAGTGGACAGATGGTAGAAGTCCTGGGCTGCACAAGGATAAATCAATGGCTGAGTACGTACCACTAGCTACACTGAAATTTGTGAGGGCCTCAGGATTTAAGAGGCAGAGGCCGAGCTGAGACAGGAAATTTTCAACATATCTACCCTGACCAGTAAGCACAGTGCCACCCCACAAGGGGTTATGAGCATTAAAATCTCCCAAAAGTAGGAAATGTTTAGGGAGTTGATGAATCAATGCAGCCAGTGCATTCAAGGGTACGGCACCATCTGGAGGAAGATATATGTTGCAGACAGTTATTTCCTGCGTCGTCCTTTCCTGCCACAGCTTCAACAGGCGTTTGAAAAGGCACAGGTTCAGCGCATATTGAGTTCAGGACATAGACACAAACTCCACCCAACATGCTATTATAGTCACTACAGCCCTTGTAATATCCCCTATAGCTGTGAAGGGCACGGGTCTGCATTGCTGGCAACCGGGTTTCCAGGAGGGCAATGCAGAAAGCAGGTGTCAAGCTTATCAGTTGCCGTAGCTCAGGCAGGTGGTGGAAAAAACCACAGCAATTCCACTGGAGAATGACGTTATCATGAGGCTGGGAAGGCATGAAGCATGCAAGGAGGCAGGTTACACCCCAGGGTCACCTGCTGCCACTGATTGAGTGTTTGTATCCATTCCTATTGTCGATGAGGCATCAGTGAGATCCAGGTCCTCAAGGGATGCTGAGATCTCCACCTCATCCGCAGGTGCAGAATTGGCAAGGAGTGGTGGTGTTGGCTCCACCAGAGGGTCCTTTTTCTTGGCAGAGGCCTCGTCTGAAGTTGCTTCATGCACGGAGGAAGACTGTGAAGCTCTTCATCCAGCAGCTTATGGCTCCTTTAGCCACTGGCGAGTGTCTGCTGTGGCATTAGTGAAGACCTTGGGTCCCAAGGGACCCCTTCTGCATGAGATGAACCGGAGGAGGCTGTAGCTTCTCCGGCTGGGGGAAGGGGAGCTATGTCCCCTGCATTTGGGGGGGGGGGGGGGGGGGGGGCGGCCTTGCTCCCACAGTAGGTACTTTGGGAGCAACGGAAGGAGATCTTCCCCCTACCACCAGGGGGGGGGGGGGGGCAGATGTATTCTGGAGGCCTGGAGGGCCCACTGTTCATGGTACAGAGTGTGGTATGACTGGTACTTGTGATGGCAATGGTAATGTAGCTGCAGTGTATGTGGATGTCAACTGAACAGGGTGTAATCATTAAAATTTACGTTTAGCTTTTTGGTAACTCAAAGTGTCCAGGGTCTTTTACTCCACGATTTTCCACTCCTTTTGGAGTGCTGTGCAGTCTGGCGAGCAGGGGGAGTGCTGCCCCCTGCAGTTGATACAGGTGGGAGTAGGCGCACAGGAAGTATCTGAATGCAGTGGACGTCTGCAGTCTCAACATTTGGCACTGGAAGTCCAGTGGGAAGAAACGTGTCCAAATTTCCAGCACTTAAAGTGCCACATAGGGGGAGGGATGTACGGTTTAACTTCACAGTGGTAAACTATCACCTTGACCTTTTCAGGCAATGAATCACCCTCAAAGGCCAAGATGAAAGCATCAGTAGCAACCCCGTTGTCATTGGGTCCCCTGTAAATGCGCCAGATGAAATGTACACCCCACCATTCTAGATTGGCATGGAGCTCGTCATCAGGCTGCAAGAGGAGGTCGCAGTGGGAAATAATCCCCAGGACCATGTTGAGGCTCTTAAGGGGAGTGACGGAAACAGGAATATCACCCAGCCGGTCACAGGTGAGTAACGCCCAGGATTGGGCTGGGGATGCTGTCTGAATCAAGACTGCACTGCTTCTCATCTTGGACAGCGCTGTCACTTCCTCAAACTTATCCTCAAGATGTTCAACAAAAACTTGAGGCTTTATAGGTAGAAAGGAGTCCCCATCAGTTCTGCTACAGACTAAAAGCCGAGGTGAATATGGCTCTCTCCGTTCTGTAGCCCTACGTTCCTCCCATGGTGTAGTGACAGAGGGAAATGGAATGACGTAGCCAGAAGGAAGTGCCATTCATTGAGTTATATGAAGATATGATGCCTCCAAGTAGTACCACATGCCTTCTCAAGATTGAAAAATATATTTATTAGGTACTTCCTGCCAAGCTGAGCCTCTCATACAGCTGCCCCCATAGCGTCAGATTTTTAGTGAACCACCACATCTGTGACTGTGGTATTGTCTGGCAGGCAATAGCATTTCAACATTTACTCCACAGTATCTGCTTTGTATCTAGTAAGGACAATACTATAACTATACAGACAGGTATATTCATTCCCAGGTTTTAGTATGGGTACTGAAGTGGAATCTCTCCATGAATCAGATGACTATTTCATAGATCAGATTTAAAAGAGTAATGGCCTGGAGTTGTTCTTCTGTGTTCCAGAGTTACGAGTTGCCACAGTGTTCAGCAGTGGCTCTCATTATCACATAATGATGTGTCTTCAGTCATAGGTGATACAGAAGCCAGATACCATATGTAGAGAGAGCAGTTACATGCAGTATTATTGGTAGAACTGAAGACCCAAGTACACCTTGTCAGAAATTGCTTTTTGGCAGTAGATGGCTGGACCCAACCTGGCACTCGTGGTAATATCAATGTTTCGCCATTGTCTGAACTACATGTCTTGGGTTCATGTGGAAAATTTCCACTGCAAAGACACCAAGTAATACATGGAAAAATCCTACACCAGCAATATTCTTAGCTCCAAGTGCATGACTTTTATTCAGGTATGTACCTTCCCAGACAGACTTTGCCATTGACAAGGTCCCTGGACAAGATGGGGGGGAGCAGACCAAATAAGCAAGTCCATGCCAATATCATTATTGCATGTTTTCTTCAAAACTAGTGAAAAGGAAATGTATGCGGGGTAGTCATAAAATTTTAACAATCACTTTGAAGAAATGAAGTTACATAGTTAAGTTTTCCTTTATTCACAGATAAACGTCTGCAGTAATGGTATACAATGAAATCCCTGCATCACAATACCATAGCATGCCACTAGTGGAGCCAAAACAAAGGGGAGTTATGTACAGTGATTAATTTTTGGCAGCAGTGAAAATGTTACAGCAGTGTCAGACAAATCCATACGACTTCTATAGCTGTTTGGACTGGCTTTACATAACTACAACATTTCTGCAGTTGCTGAGAATGAATTACTGTATGATACTAAATGTTCTCAATGGGCTGTGCCATTTTGCTTTGGTACCTCTAGCACTGTTCTACAGGACAGTGGTGCATGGATTTCAATGTGTACCTGGACTACAGACATGTATCTGTGAACAAGTTAAATTAGTTACGGAACTTTATTTTATCAAAGTAGTAATTAAACTTTATGACTACCCCTCAGAAAATACAGTAGTAGCTGTCTATATTAGTAAACTATTGCTTACTGAACAGACAATCAAGATAAGATAGAAGAGTTGACAATCAGCGGCCATTTACTCTTTGTGCACTAAAGCACTGACAGTTTTTAAAAACATGTCTTTGGCTACTGTGTACCTCTTGTGACTTTATGAGGGCTTTTGAGAGAGTATACTACCAAATAAAGTATGAGTACAGCATTATGGAATTAGTGAGAAGTCATGTAGTTGGTTTCATTTTTGGTTCTGTGGTAGTAAGCAGGAAATTGTTTCACACAGTTTCATAATAGAAAATTAACATTTCTCTCACTGTGGCACAGTAACAGTTTTGAGTTTGAGGATTCTGTATCCTTGCCACTTCTTTTCATAACACCCTTTAATGACCTTCTGCTTAGTGTGCCAGAAAACTCCTACACCATTTTCTTTACCAAAGAAATACATTTGATTTTACTGATTCATGGCAGAAAACAAATAACTATACAAAATATGTACTACAGAGAATCAGCTTCTATTCTACAGGTAACAAGCTGACTCAGTTACAATAAAAATCATTACATTCTGTATTCTACTTGAAATGTTTTATGGATAACATTCTGCTCCCAAACAATGTTGGCAGGGCACGAAGTGGAGAACACCAGTTTATGTAGAAGTGGGTATAGATGGGAAATGGACACTGAAGGCATGTGTTTATGACCTCCTGTAGATGCTGAACAAAACTAACAATGACAATATTGTCTGCCATCAGTACCTGTGGTACATTTCTCATAGTTTACTTTGCATATCTTCATTCCTTGGCGTCATGTGGATTTACATTCTCTGGCAGTTCACTTAATTCACAAGAGATTAATTTTAGTTCAAAATAGGTAATTTGATTCACAAAAATCATGTAGACCAGCATGCAGTAAACAGTGGTCTCTTAAAATGACATTGAAATATCTGGAAAAGGAGAAAATCTCTTGTCTTGGCACTGATATACTATTGATTTAAAATAAATTTTGTTTTTGTTTGTTAGTATGTGTTGTGCGATGGTGTGAGCCAAGGGTCAATGTGGCTTTTAAAGTAATCATGTTGTATACGCTTCATTCATATTAATAACCTGGAAACCTGTGCCATTATGCAACTCTTTCTTGTGTACAGTTTTACGCCAGCGGAAATTCAGCCAAAGTTGGTAGCTGGTTATAAGAAGTTTGCTTCTTCATTTTAAGAGTTAGGAAATGCGTAAAAACTTCAAATTTGGCTGCACTACCCCTGAATATAATCCACTTTAAGGATGTCCACAAACTGCCACTATAAATGAAAATATCAATGCAGTACATAATTTGGTATCGCATGATACACATTTAGAGGTGCATGACGTAGCTGATGTCTTAGACACACAGCAGGAAATAATACATTTTATTTTATACGATGAATTAACTACATTTGTTGAACGCTGACGACAAACAAATGCGAAAATTAATTCCTCAGAAAAATCTGGACAATTTAAATTGATATTTGATGCCAATTTCTTATTATGAGTCAGAAGTGGGTCACACCCATAATGAAACAGCCATCAAAAGAGTGGGTGAATTTCTGTGGTCCTGCGCTAAAGTAGATACAGTTGATTCAATTTGGCAGCTTTCTGTCAGGAACTTCTCTCTGTCATACAGATGGAGATCACTGAGAGGTCACTGGAATATGAATAACTAACCACCTATCACTGAGATGTGTCTATGTGGACAGCAGAACATGGCAAGAAACTAATGGCTTGAATGTTCCTGTAAACAGTGCTAAAATGTGTGTGCCCCTGTATGTTCAGAAGACTTTTTACAACATGAGTGTCATCAAAATCTCACTACTTGGCAGGTGGCAGCAATGCTCCATAATGAATTGCATGCACTAATTCCACAAAGGGAAAATTGACAGGGAGTTGCATGAGGTGGTTAGGGACAGAGTTGTAGTCTAATGCTTCATGAGGTACTAAGCACGAGAAATAAGGGAGAAAATGAAGAGTGGTATAAGTAATTTACAGAGATGTCCACTTTGTCATTATCCTGTCTCCAATGATGATTTAATCCCTTATTGTAAGAGGTGTCAGTGATTAAAATGTGAAAGAACAAAAAGGGACAATTAGAGTTTAATGTCACACTGACAATTATGGTATTAGAGACAGAGCAGAAGACAGGACTGGGGAATGAATTCAGCTGTGTTCTTGACAGACGAACAATCCCTGTAGTTGCCTTAGGTGCTTTACGGAAACCATGGAAAACTTCTGAATGGCTGGATAGGACTTTGAATTGGCATCCTCCTGAATGTGAGTTCAGTGTCTTAATAACTAAACCACTAATGATGATAAACAGAAGGCCGAAATTCTAAACTTAGCTTTCAACAACTCACTTACAGTAGAGGACTGCAGCATCATTACCCCTTTCAATTATCGAACAAACGCAAGGATGGCTGACATAGTGTTTAGTGTATCTGGGATTGTAAAACAGTAAAGATCCTTAGATGCCAGGAAGGCACCTGGCCCAGATGGTATCCCCATAAGATTATATGTTGACTATGCTACAAATATAGCACCATTCTTATCCATCATCTATCAGAGATCATTGGACCAGTGGAAAGTTCCACGGGACTGGAAGAAGGACCAGGGCATAGCAATCTATAAAAAGGGTAGAAAATCAGATGCACATAATTACCAGTCAGTTTCAGTGACATTGATTTGTTGTAGAATTATGGAACATATTTTGTGTTCAGACATAATGACCTTTCTAGACTCTGAGAAGCTCATCTGCAGAAACCAGCACGGTTTTAGGAAACAGCGGTCATGCTAGATACAGCTGGTCTTCTTTGTGCACAATACACAACAGGCTCTAGATACTGGCTCCCAGGTTGATGCCACATTTCTCAACTTTTGAAAGGTGTTTGACTCAGTTCTGCATTGTTGGTTGCCCCAAAAAGCGCACTTACGACCTATCCGATGACATATGCAGTTGGATAGAAAGTTTTCTAACAGACAGACAGGAGTATGTTATCCTGAATGGGGAGACTTCAACAGAAACAAGTGAAACTTCAGGTGTGCCCCAGGGCAGTGTAATAGGTCCGCTGCTTTTTATGATTTACATAAACGATCTGGTTGATGGTATTGACAGCAGCATTAGACTGTTTGCCGATGACACTCATGTCTACAGGAAAGTAGTATCACACGAAAGCTGTGAACAAATCAATAAGGATTTGCGGAAAATAAATGTGTGGTGTAATGACTGGCTGTTATCTCTCAATATTAGTAAGTGTAACCTACTGCGTATAACAAGACAAAAATCCTCATTAATGTAAGAGTACAAAATAAATGCCCAGTCTTTGGAAGCGGTAACATCCGTCAAGTACCTGGGTGTGACTATTCGAAATGATCTCGAATGGAACCATCAGATTACACAAGTAACGGGCAAGGCAAACTATAGATTGCGGTCTACTGGTAGAATCCTGAAGCGATGCAGTCCTTCAACAAAGGAAATAGCTTACAATACGTTAGTTCATCTAGTCTTAGAGTATTGTTCGTCTGTATGGGACCCTTACCAGTTGGCTCTGATTCAAGAGATTGAGAAGGTCCAAAGAAGAGCAGCAAGATTCATGACTGGTACATTTAGCCATCGTGAGAGTGTTACAAATCTCATAGAAAGTTTGAAGTAGGACACACTTGCAGATAGATGGCACGCGAAATGGAAGGGGCTGCTTACTGAATTCTGAAATCCGATCTTTGCTGAGGATATAGAGTATATATTACCACCACCAACTTTCAAATCACGCAGTGATCACCATACAAAGATAAGGGAAATTAGAACTCGTACTGAGGCATTCAGACAGTCGTTTTTCCCTAGCGCAATCCATGAGTCGAACAGAGGGGGGAAATATGACTTTGGTGCAAATTGTGCCCTCCGCCACACACCGCTTGGTAGCTAGCGAAGTATATATGTAGATGTAGATCTACACCAGAATTTTTACACACAACACAAGCCAGACTTACGCATTTTCCAACTAATTGTCATCACCTGATTCCTTTTCAGGTTCCCTCCATAGTATACTTACATAGTTACCTGTTTGATTACTGAAGTGAGCTAATGTGTGTCAGCACTTTTATTTCCTCCTCATGTGTATGGGGACATTGATAGGATAAGTCCTGCTGCAGTTATTAAGAAGAACCTGTGTATACATATCATATCAGTTGCTGGAATATTTCTTATAGCAATAAAAGTAAATAATATTGTGAACAAGAAGAGCTATGGGAAAGAGAGATCAATGACTGAAGAGCATGTCCTGCTCTCTGTTTAGAAGACATGTATCCTTTCTGGCAGTGTGAGGCTCCCGACAAAGATGATTGCCAAGGCAGGTGACTGTAGAACCCACAAGTCGAGAAATGGATGGAGGACTTTTGCAATAAGACGGGTGAGATCTGTTGCATGACTCTGTAAGAGGGCAAGCAGACAGAGCATATTGTTAGCTCGTTAGGCAGACATGCAATTAAAACTGCCTGAAAGTTGGAAGAGGCCAGAAAGATAACGTGTGTTACCCTAGGTGGTATTGTCGGAGGCTTTTATTGGTAAGCAACGTTTGTTTTGGTTTTATTCTATAGTAATTGTGATGTTTTGTCTGTTGTATATTTATGGTGCGTTGTCCGTGTTTTAATTCCAGTAGTGAATATGGGGTGTTTGGGTTTCTGAGTTGGTGGGGGTTTTGGTTCCACTTTTTGGAGCTGTAGGTGTTGGTGTTTTGGTATTGATAGTTGCAGTTGAGCTATATAGGTCAAGAGAAATGTCCAATTACTGTGGTTTTATTGGTGTAGCAGAAATGTTGTAATTAAAATAGTTTTTTAAATTATTTGTTTTAGGATGGCGCAGTGTTTTTTTGTTGTTGTATATTGACTCTGCCCCCAGTTTCCCGTTAGTTCTTCTTCTGTTTTTTTTTTTTTCATGAGACTTTGTTGTGTCATTTTTATTTTTGTTTGCATTTATTGGTGTGTGTATGTAGTGACATCATTGTCATCATATTGTATATGCTTGGACTAGCCATTTCCGCCATATTGTTGACATTATTGGTAAAAGCAGACGGGTGGAATTCGACACTTCTGTAATGCCCTCTGCTGAATGAGGTAGACCTTTTTATGGAAGCTATAAACCCATAGCATGGGAATCTTCAAAAATAACTTATTGTAAATACAAGTACATAGTTTTACACTATAATTAATTAATTTTTTTAGGTTCCATTCTGTGCTTGTTTGGCAAGGGTGATGACTTTGTCATAGTTGACACAGTGTTTGATTTGTCAATGTCTATGTGTGAAAATATCTTGATACACTCATGCCTATGAAGAAGACTAGAGATTTTAGTGCAAGCCATATGGAAGAATACTTTCAGTGAATGCATACCTACCAGCTCAAGTTTGATGAATTCCTTACTTCCAAATATGGTATTTGCTTCATGACTCTTTACCTCAAAATAGATGGACAGACTCAGTTCTAGATTGTGATTACCTAAACATTACACACAAGTCTCTGGCAAAGAACATGGCATTACTGTCTGGTTGTGTATCATGGCCATAGTCCCCAGATGTTTCCTGCCAGTAGCAGGACAAAGTGGTGTGATCACAGCACTGACTCTTGAGGCAGTGTGTTGCATTAGGGATGTAGTACCTGCTCTTCAGATGAATAAAACTCACATAAACTGTAATAACTTAGGAAAACATAAACTAACTCCCACAAAAGTAGAAGAACAGTTTTATAGAGGCTGTAGCTCTCTGACAGGTAAGTCATACTGCACTTTGAACCTGGACAAGGGAGCCCACACATGGGTCAGAGGGGGGAGGGAGGGGGTATGGAGCACTTTTAATATTTTGGAAGATGAATGGTGAGTTGCAAGAAGCCTTAAAAAAAAAAAAAGTTCCAGCTCTGACCGTGTTAAAAACCTACATAATACTGACTTAAATCTTTTTATGAATGAAAAACACCTAACTTCACTATACTTTTTCCTTTTTATAAGAGTGTTAGGGAAGCAGTGCAGGCCGCCCCCCCCCCCATCACACACACACACACACACACACACACACACACACACACACACACACGTGTCCTTAGTCAATGAGATTTCGCTTCTTCAGTTTTCCTAACTTAGGGAGTTAAACTACAGTTTAATATGTGTTATGCTGAAATATAGCCATAGCTAATAACATGTGCTTAACCCCATTACTGGATTAACCGTGAAGGAAGGGTTCCATAATTGATGTGTTCACAACTGATACATAAGAAGCAATGGAGCAAGGGTTTATTATAATTTTTTACAGGGAAAGTCAAACATGATTATTTCATTCAAGTTCAGTAACTAACATCCAATTATGTGAGAAATTTAAGTGAGCAACTGCTTTTACTATCACTGTACTGTTCTTACAAAATATTTTTGGGTGGTGGCATGTTTCGATAGCAACACAATTATATCACAGTCTATTTCTCTTCATTCATCAATTTGGAGCTACTCATATTTCTACAAAATTGATGGCATTTAACAATCATTACACCAACTTTTAGATTTACAAAATATGATCAGAAGCCTGTATAATTTTTGCACTTGTGACTCCTCATTACCAGTATCCACAACTAGAGACATGTAACTGCTGAATCATTTATGACTTAAACATGCAACTTTAATACTGGGGCTAGATGAGGAACTTTTGAAGCCATGTGAACTGCAATTTTATTTCTCATAAACTGGTTTACCGACAACAAATGTGTTACACCAGATGATATTTAGTGTGTACTACCAGACCACTACGTAAGATTATTGAAAATTTGAGGCAGCATCTTACATTTTGCATGATTATGTGAATAAATTAGTTCGCTCACAAGTATTTGAAAACAGCTTCTTGCAAGCAAACCAAAAAAATTATATTCACATGAAGCATGTTCCATTATTTCTATTAGGAGAAGTGTATACTGGCTGTGAACTTTTCTTTGCAGTAATTATGTACAAATATTGAACGCAGACTCAACTATAGTGGTATTTCGCTTAAAATCAAGACAAACTTTCCGGTTTCAGTTTCATCCTCCATACAAATACACAAGTATTTGTCAAAGGCAATTACCAGTGCTCTGCAACTGGTGTCATGGTTGAATTTTCAGCAACACCTTGTGAAACACGATAGTCTCGAAGTGGTAGAAAGTTCATACTTTTAAAGTTTTGTTGAACATACATAGTTGTACGTACATGAAAACTGAGCTGAAAAGGCACCCCAGAAGTTCGAACGGAATAAAATACATTTAAAAACATACTTGAGAAAAATCAACTACGAGAACAGAACTACATATTAGCATTACTTTTATATACAATATAATGGAATTTACTGCCAAAAATAATTACCTGACATTTAAAGGAAGCTTATACTATTCAAACACAATTTGCATAGAAATCTGTAAGTCGATTTTTCTCAGGTATTGAATTTTTCAGTTGTATCACTATTCTTGCTGGGGGTGCAATATATGAAGCCGCAAAAAATAATAATAATAATAATAATAATAATAATATTATTATTATTATTATTATTCAAACGAGTAACGTGCTTTGTTTTCAAAATCTGACTGCAGTAACAGTAAATTTGAAAGCTACAAGAAATAATACTGTAGTCGTTCCTGACACTGACAGCTGGTGAAGTCTACAAGACGACATACCGGTACCCAATAATTAAAACAGTATACGTGTACATGAACAACAGTACTGGCCTATATCAAACGTAAAACACAAAGTCCGAACAGGCTTACCTGACTACTAGAAAACTGTCTACTTAGTATAAAGAACGCTCGTGTGCCTAACATGTTCACTACTTCCTACAGCTACTGCTACTGCACACTAAACGGCCTTGGTTCCCGCAACTAAACATCGGGCAAAACGCGAAGTCGTGTTTCCAAGTCGATAAGCAATGTTCTGGCAAAACGGCAGACTTAGACTAAAAGAGCAAATTACATTCCGTCAAGATTATACAAGGAGACTGGTTTATTACATCAATCTTCACTGGGGAAACGGGATAAGAATCCAACAACAACACAATCATGATTACATAACACATGTTTCATGTTTGTAAATCACTTGAAAGCACTGTAAACAAAAAATCGATAATCGATATTCCTGTTATATTGCTTGCGACATGACTGTACGCTTTCGACTGAAAAATTCCGAAGCAAATTTACTGAAAATAAGTTGCGAAGCACGCAATACCTCCACAGTTACGAGTTCATATATTTTGGATTTCTTGTTCAGTGACAGAGATTCTTTACTTTCTAAAAGATTGGGTGTAAAAAACTGCGATGATATGCTGTGGTATAAGTTCCGTAATATTTCCAATACCGTTTCAAGGGAAATTTATAAAAGGAAAACGCATTTGAAGGCTCCTGTGCAGTATGTTCGGCTACTTAATTAAGGTCGGGTGGTATGTTGATGCATTTAGTCTAATGTAGCATCTCGATTTATTCAATATAGGCGAAGGGAAACCCACACTCCCAAAAGATTATAGTACCCCTAATACATGCCTTATAAATCCTACCATCTCCCATGCTCCATCCAATATAACAAATTCTAATAATTATTCAGCTGTCGTGTCTCTAAGTTAGTAACAGTATTATTAATTACACAGCCTCAGAAATCATAATACCACTAACATATATATATCAAAGCAGCTGAATGTCTTCTCAATTTCTCTATTGTTTTATAACTTTTGGACTGATGTGGTATATGCATTTTACCTTAAGGCACAATTATGACATTAGAAGTAGTAATGATTATTTATTTATTTATCATATGGCATGATTACAAATCACAATAATGAACATAAACTTCAGTTGGAATAATTTTCATGCAGAAGTACATAGCAATGTATTGTATCATAAAAGTATGCCAATAGATATAAAACACTCTACAGTGCACATCATACAGAGATAAATACTACAAAACATGAAGCACCTTTAGGAATAGTTTTAAAAAATCAGACATATGGGAATCCAGAAATCTGTTTATAGTGAGTTTGGCAAAGAGCAACCATAGTTATATGAATTAAAGTATATGTGAATAGAGTAGTGTTAGTATTTCAGTATAAATATAGGGCTTTAATTAATGAGATCTTAATAACAACTATAATTTCATGTGCCTCAATGGCCTGATGCAGATCCTTCAATTAGATGCCAATCTGGAGTCTTGCATGTTCCTAATCTACCCTAGTAATGTAACTAGGAAAAGTTGACCTACAGTTTAATGTGGAGGCTGAACAACTTGTTGTTTCTGGTGACTCCTCACAGTGTTGATAGGTGAAGCCTAGGTTAAAACGCTGACTGAAAAATCGATGATCTCAGTGTCATTTTATCCCACGATTTCTTGATTTTCAGGCGTGCACTTTACCACTGGAGAACACAATATTTTTATTCTTAATGTTAAGACAAAAATTTATTTCCATAAATGTAGTCTAATTCCTTGTGTATATCTTGTTCATTTCATTGCAGAAAATGACAAAAGGATGAATAATCATTGCTATTAATACAAACACTGAAACCTACTTACTGAAATGTCTTCTCAATAACATATATAAAGATATACGTATACAGATTATGAAAACAAGAAACTCATATGTGAAACACCTATTTAAACAAAGGATTTGAGTCTGTCTCACATGATACAGTCAAATCTCGATATAACGAAATTCATGGGACCATGAAAATTAAATTGTTGTAGCAGGATTATTGTTATAATGAGGTTGTTATTATGACTCGGAGCAAGGAGCCATGTTTTCGTGGGTGAGAAGTACATTACTGTAGTACTTTTGTGATGGAAAATAATATTAAAAGACAAATAATGAAACGCATTTTATTCGCTTCATTTATTAATACTGTACTTGTAGAGTATCTTACTTTTATGTACAGAAAAAATTACTTATTTTCCTTTGTTTCTTTTTTCTTATAGGTTCTCTTGTGAATATTGTCTTTATCTCCTCCAATGCAATCAAATGCTGCGCTGAAACACGGGACTGAAGATGCTGAATGGATTCCAACTGACCTATGAGCTGCATCAAAGGAGGCGGATTCGCACTTGGCACATCACTGTCATCGTAAGAATCTTAAACAGGCGAATTACTCTGTAACACCTCGATGATAGATTCGTCGGTATATGCTTCAAACACTAACGCCTCATCATCCACTGACAAATATTCAACAACTGAAGCATCTATGGTTTTACCAGTAACTGCTAAATAAATCTCCAGTTCACTTGGAATATCATCCTGCGTTATTTCATCCACCATAACATTCTCACCAACATCTTCACTTTCGGAAATTCTAGTAGTTTTCCAGCAGTTCACAATCACATTCGGCTGTACACTGTTCCAGGAACCAGCAACCATGTCACAAGTCAGCTTCACATTGAAACTGTAGGGATTTCTCACATTTCTTTCAATGTTTGTGATCACGTGTTGAACTAAACGTGAACAGTATTTCGTCTTAAAGTTCGTAATTATCCCCATATCTAATGGCTGAAGAATCGAAGTACAGTTCAGGGGGAAGTAAAATAGTTCAATGTTCTTCAGCGCTAGCATGTTGTTATGCACACTACAATTATCCACCAGCAATACAATTTTCTTATTCTTCATTGTCATCTCTTTATCAAGCGAAAGCAACCACTCACTAAAAAGAGTGGATGTCGTCCATGCTTTTCAATTTGTCTTTAAATTGACTGCCATAAAAGAAATAACATTTTCAATACGAGTGTAGCACAACATTGCAGCTGAAACTAAACTGTAACGAATTAACTTATAAATTAAAGGAAGGTAAAATAAAATGTATGTACTCTCTTACCTGGTAAGCCTCTTACATTTTTTAAGCACCGTGGGTTTGCTGGTCGTTCGATCACCAGTGGTGTCAATTTATGTATTCCTGACATGTTGCTACAGAGAAGAACAGTTAGGTGTACTTTCGACTGCTTCCCTCCGTTATATTTTTCTCCTCTGAAGGCCATCGCCTTCTCTGGCACCAGTTGATAAAACAATCCCGTTGTACAAGTTTTCAGGACTGTATTTTTCTAACAGCTTACACATGACGTTTTTCCTCTAAAATTCTGCATCACCTAAAGGCGCTGATTTTTCTTCTCCTTAAATCACTTTAAAATGATCCAATGCCTGTAGTTAAATCTTTGCAACAATCCGTTACTTGCCTTAAAATTAGAATCGCCAAGCAACTTAGCGAAATCTAAGAATCTTTGACATTCAACGAACTATTAATTGGTACACTCTGCACTCGCATCTCATTAAACCACTGCAGTGTAGCACTGTCTGCACCGTCAGCAACAGCCACATTCATTCTTTTTCTTGAAGGGTTAAATTTGCCAACTACAAAACTTTCTTCAATTTCTTTTCGTCTTTTAAGCAACGTAGCTAACGTTGATTTTCCAAGTCCATACCTCCTCGCCATGTCTAATTATTTCATTCCGTTATCAATGCCTTAGAAAACCTCCATTTTTGTCTCCAACCTTATTTGTTTCCAAGGCCCAGCCATTGTCCACATCTTAGCAAGGCCAAAGCGTTTACTTCAACTAAAAACATTCACAGATTGCAAAAATCATAGAGATTAGCTGTGTACGAGCCCAATAAAACACTTCTGTCTGCTACTGAAGCTCAACAATGGACAAATTTAAACACTCGTTCAAACAAAGGAGCTCTTTGACATTTGCCGCTCCGCACAGACCGCCTGCGGCTGTACGCTATTCTCTTTACCGCTAGAACAAATACAGTATTGTAGCATGTAGTGAAGCTCCTGGAAATAAAGCGCCGAAAGTCTAGTAGCTAAATAAACAATACGTACTGCTACAGTGAATTTCTTAGAAGTAGGAAATAGTAAGATCCTCGAAATTTTGTTTTCGTTATAACAGGTTGTTGCTAAATTTACTTCATCATTGTAATGAGGGGTAATTAACTGAGTACATTCAGGAAATCAGTAGGGGCCATATAAAATTATTGCTGCACGCGGGTTTATCGTTGTATTGGTAATCGTTATATGGAGGTTTGACTGTATGATGATATAAAAGCTAGATCACTATGGCACTGTAGGAAAACTGTTACAATTATATCAATCACGTTTGCCGCGCGGATTGGCCGCTCAGTTTGGGGACGCCTTGCCACGGATCATGCGCACCTAATCCGCCCCCCTGGCGAATGCTCGAGTCGTCCCTCGGGTATGGGTGTGTGTGTTGTTCTTAACATAAGTTAGCTTAAGTAGTGTGTAAGTCTAGGGACCGATGACCTTAGCAGTTTGGTCCCTTAGGAATTCACACACATTTGAAAATTTCAATCACGTTTAAACAACAGGATCCAGTTAGTAAAGACAACCAAACACGAGTCAAAATTATTGAAAATAAAGAGACGAATTCTACAAGGTTCAATGCTTGGATCTTTCCTATTCATAATGTGTATCGATGACTTCCCAAATTACATGCCAGGTGACAGTGTACTGTATACTCATGACATGCCAATTCCTATAGTTGGAGAAAATCTATTAGTTGTCGTAGAATACAACAAGATAGTAATTTAATAATAAATAAAATAAAAACAGAAGAAATTTACTTCACCCTGAAGACATTTCAACAAAATGCAAAAAAAAGAAGTTCAAATTACCCGGCTTGCACGAAAATAAAAAATTTCTATGGTACAGACATACAAAGACCTTTGTGTCAGAGCTGCTAGTATCTCGCCCTACTTCACTGGATGAGTCAAGTTATTAGTAAAATCTTATTCACTTATGCATACTTAGCTTTCTTTCATTCACAGCTGCAATATGGGGTACTACTTTGGGGTAATTTTTAGTGGATTAATGTGGGTTCAAGTGGCAGAAGGAAGCAGTTAGATGTAGGTTATGTGTAGCACCAAGCCACAGCGGCAAACATTACTTAAAATAAAATAAAATAATGACACTGCCTAGTATGTATGAAGGCATTCAATAGCTAATGCAAGAAATTTCTTTTATGAAAGCAATTTGGTTTTATTTAAGATTCCAATGCACTATATTATTCCCCACTCTGATGGCTAGAAAATCCTATTTTTAAATGTAGTTCTCACTCAATGTGATTGCCTTAAGCCACTTTACAGGGAGTGGGGGAGGGCTTGTATGTCTGCACGGTAATAGTCTACTGGTCGATGTCAGAGTCAGCGTCTTACTGTATTAATAACCTACCCATCATCCACATTCTGCCATTGACTGTAATCCATCGATCACCTCGAATAAGTGTCCATACGTTCCAACACTGCAGGAGTCAAAAGTGTGCAGGTGGCTGACAAGCCAGGGATCAAACAGGTTTGCACGACTTTGTTGCAATGATAATAGATGCCTCGTCCAAGGACTCACCATGCTTTTGTTCACTGCCAAGTCTCCATAGACATTCTGCAAGTGCCTATGAATATCTGCAATTCTCTGGGTTTCTGCAAAAAGAAACTCAGTGACAGCTTTCTCCTTGAAAATCACCTCTGTTACAGATGCCTTTTTGAGGTTACTTATAGCGCCACATCCCTCAACAAATTCCACATTATTTAAACCAAAATGTGTTGCATTAGTTATTGAATGTCTCTCGTAAATTTATTATTTTTTAAATATATACTAAAGAAAACAAAGAATTTTAACTTAAGAGACAAAGTGCATGTACATAATACTATAAATATTAGTAACCTAGGTATACCATAGTCAGGTTGACATAAAAACCTAAGAGGCAGAAGTACATAAGTTTAATATTCTGCGGAGACAGTGAACAATCAACCTCTGAATAACTTTAAGTGTATCATAGAAATGTTGTTCAAATGTACGCCATACTATTCAGTTGATGAGTTTCTTAACAGTGACGCACAAGAAACAATCAATAAGTAGCTGACAGCTATATTATGAACTACGCCTATATGTCTGTGACAGAATCATATCAGCATAGATTATTTACATTGCTGTGTATATGGATACTTAAATTAAAACATACACCCCTGGAAATGGAAAAAAGAACACATTGACACCGGTGTGTCAGACCCACCATACTTGCTCCGGACACTGCGAGAGGGCTGTACAAGCAATGATCACACGCACGGCACAGCGGACACACCAGGAACCGCGGTGTTGGCCGTCGAATGGCGCTAGCTGCGCAGCATTTGTGCACCGCCGCCGTCAGTGTCAGCCAGTTTGCCGTGGCGTACGGAGCTCCATCGCAGTCTTTAACACTGGTAGCATGCCGCGACAGCGTGGACGTGAACCATATGTGCAGTTGACGGACTTTGAGCGAGGGCATATAGTGGGCATGCGGGAGGCCGGGTGGACGTACCGCCGAATTGCTCAACACGTGGGGCGTGAGGTCTCCACAGTACATCGATGTTGTCGCCAGTGGTCGGCGGAAGCTGCACGTGCCCGTCGACCTGGGACCGGACCGCAGCGACGCACGGATGCACGCCAAGACCGTAGGATCCTACGCAGTGCCGTAGGGGACCGCACCGCCACTTCCCAGCAAATTAGGGACACTGTTGCTCCTGGGGTATCGGCGAGGACCATTCGCAACCGTCTCCATGAAGCTGGGCTACGGTCCCGCACACCGTTAAGCCGTCTTCCGCTCACGCCCCAACATCGTGCAGCCCGCCTCCAGTGGTGTCGCGACAGGCGTGAATGGAGGGACGAATGGAGACGTGTCGTCTTCAGCGATGAGAGTCGCTTCTGCCTTGGTGCCAATGATGGTCGTATGCGTGTTTGGCGCCGTGCAGGTGAGCGCCACAATCAGGACTGCATACGACCGAGGCACACAGGGCCAACACCCGGCATCATGGTGTGGGGAGCGATCTCCTACACTGGCCGTACACCACTGGTGATCGTCGAGGGGACACTGAATAGTGCACGGTACATCCAAACCGTCATCGAACCCATCGTTCTACCATTCCTAGACCGGCAAGGGAACTTGCTGTTCCAACAGGACAATGCACGTCCGCATGTATCCCGTGCCACCCAACGTGCTCTAGAAGGTGTAAGTCAACTACCCTGGCCAGCAAGATCTCCGGATCTGTCCCCCATTGAGCATGTTTGGGACTGGATGAAGCGTCGTCTCACGCGGTCTGCACGTCCAGCACGAACGCTGGTCCAACTGAGGCGCCAGGTGGAAATGGCATGGCAAGCCGTTCCACAGGACTACATCTAGCATCTCTACGATCGTCTCCATGGGAGAATAGCAGCCTGCATTGCTGCGAAAGGTGGATATACACTGTACTAGTGCCGACATTGTGCATGCTCTGTTGCCTGTGTCTATGTGCCTGTGGTTCTGTCAGTGTGATCATGTGATGTATCTGACCCCAGGAATGTGTCAATAAAGTTTCCCCTTCCTGGGACAATGAATTCACGGTGTTCTTATTTCAATTTCCGGGAGTGTAATTATGTATGATACAATTGCATATGTGATTAACATAATGTATTATTTTTGTTATTATTGTTGGTTTATCACTGTTTGGTAATAATATATAGTTACTGCATTATCATTATTATTTTAGAATACACATCTATTTCTTTGATACCGCTGATGAAGCGAACTGTATGGAAAACATACTGAAAGGCATATAAAGATTCTATGCCATTCAATATACGCTCTTGTTGATACTGCTTAAAAATTAAACTTATGAATACTACAAAGCACTCTAAGGTATCCATCCAACTGTACATTTTGTTTTAGAACATATTAAAAGTGCTTCCTGTTACATCCTAGGTAGAACATTGTCATTCTGTAATTACTTGAATCTAATGAATTCTACATGAGGTATAGAAATACTCCTGGAGTCATTAGCTAACTGAGATAACTGATGTACCATTTAAGGCCGATTCACAGTTGGCAGATTGGAATGTCATGTCAAAACATTCCACAAGACATTTCAGTTGGCCACTTTCACACACTCTGTCAACAGCATGGAATGGGACGGAATGTAATAGGATGTCACCATCAAGGTTTCTTGGGAATAAAGTTTTGACGTTGACATTGGTCTTGAGGGAGGCTCGGGGGGAGGCGGCAGGACGATGTCAGCTGCTAACATTATAAGATAACCTACCTGCCCTGTTCTCACTCAAGTTACAGTAGTGCGTTTCGTCTCGGTGCCTTCTTAGTATTTATTTCAAAATTTTATTTTGGTTTCCTGATGACTTGCAAATATTCCTTGATAGTTTGAATATTTTTTTCCGTTTAGTGTTCTTTGATAAGAGAGGCCTAATATCACAAAGTGAAGAATGATTAAGATTTTACAACTGCTGAACAAAGCAGACACTATGTATAAGTAAAAACGCAATTTGATGAAGCAATTTTCAGTAACTAACCTTTTATTAAGTGAAGAAGTCAGTTCTACTGAAGGAGAAAAATACAGTTGTCTGTGATATTATTCGATACATATGGGAAAAACGTAATGGATAGGGTAAACAGTATCTATGAATCCCCTTAAAAATATTGTTTGATATATTTGTGTGCATATATATTAGCTAGCAAATAAATATCTTTTTTTTTTTTAAATTTTCTTTCCCTTCTCAGCAGTTTACCATACACAGTTGATCAATGACATCTGTTTTGAAGTTTGCTTTGGCCAATAATAAACTTTATCGTTGTTACTTCCTTAATTCCAATACTAAAGAAAAACAGGCTCATAATGGTAACGCATGGGACGGAAACAAATTTCCGAATTACACAAAACTCATTACGCTACATAAAATTTTACAGGTATAATACACAAAAGTATAAATTTGTAACTATGCAATTATTTAATTACCGTCACTCCTGCACAATAGATGTTCATTTACTGTAAATTGTACAACAGGACACTACACTTCACAAAAATTGATGAATAACATGGCATTTCTGTGTTGTTTCTCTACCTTTAAACTCGTTTATTGTTGTATGTACATGCACATTATTCTCTCGTTTATTTACCTTTTATTTCACTTTTTTCCCTGTTCAAAAATGTTTATTCTAGGCAATTTTTTGCACCATACAATGGTTCCAACAGCTTGCGAGGATTTGTGTGCGCTGGAAATTGCATAACATCGTTTATGCATGCAATAGCGTCTTCAACCGTCTTAATTTTTCTACGTACATTTTTTACTCCCTTTCTTCTTCCTTTGTTTCTTATTGATCATCTTCTATGTTGCGGATTTCTATTAAATATGTTGCTGATGTAAAGGTAGAGTGAGTTGACAGGAAGTCATCACTTTGCATGTAGTTACCTGCACTACATGGAATGTTTCTCATTTTAATTAATTCTCTATTAGGTTGTACAGCATTGTCTTCCATCGTGCTCCCAGTCTTTCCTGCACGTTTTTAACTTCACCACACATCTTCATGTCACATAATGTGGTGATTAGCTATGAAACCGTTAAACCCATCCCGTGGATGCCATATTCCTTATTTCCAACCTCTTCAGCGACTTTCAGAACGTCACACTGCAACATGGGTTCAGAAAAAGGTAAGTTTTTTCGCTCACACACTTACGAATCATTCCCACACTATCTCGTTAATTTCTTTATTTTCCGTCTTCCTCCCTTTGATTTGCCCGTTCCATGTCATGCACCTTATCCCTGTTTCTTAAGGTATCATAAATTTGTGTTTGAACACATTTTAAATGCGCAAGCATTTCGCATACAGAGAGTTTCTTTCTCACATGCCTCGCCTATATTAATCTTTTCATTAAATGTTACCGACACATACTTTGTGTCCGAGATCATGTTACCGGTATCAGTGCTACTATTGAAATGAATTTCACAAAGTGCATTTATTTGGAACGTTTGACCTTGCTGGGTACAGCCATGGTTTAACCGAACAAAAGTCATCTCTTTCACTGTGCATATTGCAGCGGCGTGTTCGTAAGTGCGCAACAATGTTCCAGTGTGCTCCAGCGCCCATCAGTAATAATGGAAAACGAGAAAAGACGACAAACGAGGTAACCATTTCTTTGGTGTACCGACAACAGCGCGCAACTTATTTGTTGGTGCACATAGCGGCGCGGTTTGATGCCCACACGCACAACGCCGCCCTGTGTCGAAACTCTTTTGTTTTTTTTAATTTATTTTGCACTGCTCAACAGCATTGTCACGGCTGTACAGACTTTGTGTTAAAAGTAGCGTCCTTTAACAGTCGTGAATAACTAATGTATACTGTAATACAGTAGTGCTGTATAAGCTCTTTTCCGCAATATGCAACGAAGTATTAGTTAAGCCTTAAAATTGGCATTCCATTTCCGCGTTAGGCGCGTTCCACTCTATACGAAGTATTAGCGTACAATAGTGTACTGAATGCGTCGGGACTGAAATACTTGTAGGCTTTGGACAGAGTTCCGAATTGTACAAGTTCTGCTTTGATCTGCTTTTTATGTGACAGATGGTATATCAGAACCTTACTTTCACCATTTGGTACAGAGCTAATGGAACTGACGTCATGTTGACGTTCCATCTAGTGTGAATTGTCCACAATATGACAGTGATATCGCCTGACAGTTCTGTTCCATTGATTCTAACGTGCATCGTCTTTTATTAGAGGAATATTTGCCACAAACCTAAAACAACCAATAGTAAAGGCACTTCACAAAAAATGATACAAAAGACACATAACACTATAGCTTGGGCTTGCTACTGTCTCCAGCTGCCAACGTAGTTGAATGTGTCATGGGATGAAAAGCATCTAATTTTTTGAATAACAAGAAAATAGTGGATAATGCTCATAATTATATACCAGTAAAGCTCATTTGGATAAGGATTACAAAGAAAATTGTTCATTGTCTTGTTGAACAAACCATCCCAATATTCTTTGAAATGATTTATCATAACAACATGAAACCTATATTACAATGGCTGGGTGGCAATATGAAAACTATTGCTACCCAATAGGAATCTAGTATCTTAACCATTGCACAGCACCATTCAGTACCATATTAGGTGATGATGGTGACTGTGACTATATGTGAAACGATTTATAATAGGTGTCCTCCAACGAATTTTCAGAGCTATTAGATCTTCCACATTTTCACAGAGTGATACACAAGAAACATTTTTGTGGTACAGCTTGGTTACAGGTTTCATGTTACGCAATATTTCTGTTCGCCAACTTATGCCTCAGTGTCCAAGAACACTTTCTACACAGCCAAGTGGTCGGTAGGGCTCAAGTAAATTGAATCCCAGAATGATTTATTATCCCAGTTCCACAACCCAGATATTACAGTCATTATCTGAATCTATGTTCAGAGTCATTTTCTATCTACAGCCACACAGGTCATGTATAAATACATTGCCAAAATGACAGCAGATCGAATGATTCATCATTTGCAGTGAGGCATTTCACAGTAATAATTATACATATTTGAAGTCTATCTAATTATTTAGTTACCATCTGCGAGCAAAATTGTCGTCTTCTTGGACAGTGGCTTCAGTATTGAATTTTGCAACAAGCAGACATTTTATCTTCTGATTATAATAACATGCAATTTACGACAACACCAAGTAACCACAAATTAAGTAAGGTCAGATCTATTTGTCACAAAATCCACAGATCAGCATACTCTTCTCAACCAAATGGTTGGTATGATTACTACAGTAAAGTTACCATGCTCATCATTAACAGTCACTTGGGCAAGGAGAGCAGTGTGATGGATTTTGTAAACTTTATCCTATCACACCATTCTTTAACGGTCTGGACAACAGTCATTCATTGCCTTATGATGTATTAGAAGTTAGACTATTTTAGCGTCTTGATATTCATATTTGTTATAAATGATAATAAGGATTTTATATATAATCTATTAAGAATTGTAGCTTGAATACTACAACATGCACAGTATATTTTTTAGGGGGAGGGGACACCACAAATTCAAAAACTGGGTATGATAACTGATGAAGAGATTGAGTCTACTACAGACTCTATCTTCCACACTCACTGCATGTGGTATTCCCCTAGAGAATCAGCTGTGTAAAATTTTATATTAGATGTTCACTTGTTGGCTGCTTTGTGTTGATTTCAGAAACAGTGTCACACGTTGTTAGCTTCTCCCATGATGAACCATTGTAGTCTCCAAGTACTGACTACATTCCAAAAAGGTGCAGGACGCTGGCAAATGGGAAAAATTGTTTACTTAAATGCTCATTTTAGCTGTGACAAATAACGCTAAAGTGATTGAGCGGTTTTAGATTCTAATATGAAACCAAGGCGAGAAAAGCTATGTGCTTTATTTTAATAGCAACTATAACAGTATATGTAAAATGAAACTGAGAATAAACCAGTCACAACAATTGACTCATTTATCTCATGCAATTGTTTTTAGAAGTTGATCAAATCTCAGTTGGTGTTGACATCTTGAAATGGTTGTGGTTTCTTTTGGGTAAAAAACGAAAGAAGTCTTCTACAATTCCCATCTTGTCATAGTATTTTCTCCTACCACATATCACTCATAACAGAAACACCATCGACCTATCGTGGGAAAAACAAGTCATATACAAGTAGTTTCTGTGTTACAGGGAATAGTCATGTGACATAGACATTAGCTTAAAGCGTGTCTCTGCCAAGGTCTTTGCCACATCAGCATTCCATGTAACACAGCTAGTACTTCAATGTGACTTGTAAGTCGATGCTTCGCTCATAGTGAAGATGGTTGTCAGGAGTCTGTAAAGGTTTGTCATAATGTCTTGGAACATATGACGTCAGATCCAGGAAATGAATAATGTGACGAAAATGGATGTAGTAGACATGTAATGAAGCATCAGCATCTGTTTGCTTTTGGAACTTCTAAATAATTGAGCACACACAAGAACAACAAACAGTGCCGTCCAGAAAAATCAAAGTGATTTTAGCCAATTTTCGTGAATGATGTACTACAGAATTACGGACAACTATTAGGAGCAAGATGCTTATGTAAGATGATTTTAAAAGATGGGCGAAGTTGAAGTTTGGCCCTACATTAATTCTAGAATCTGCTCCTTTTTTATTTACAAAAAAGGCCTCTTTAATGCCTGGCTTTGGTCACCAAAATTTTTATTGTTTTATAATTCCTATTTGATAGTCGGCTTCATGGTAATCTAATTCTGTTTCTGAATTGATGATGACCCTGTTTCAATGTCGATAATGGGGATGATTTCGAAATTTCAAGTGCCTCTGGTGGCTCAACACCACTGTTTCACTGAGAGGACTAGGTTGCATACGCCAATATGAAAGTCATCTCACCAGTCACATATAAAGGCTACCAGCCGTCTACAATTCACAGTCTGACTGCATATGAGAGACATGTTTAGTAATGTTCGTTTCATAGTGTTCTTTGGTAATTAAGTGATAGATATATCAGCAACGTTTCTATAATTTCATATTTATGAAAGCAAGAGCGTCAGCTTTCAGTAAAGATTTTCATTATTCACATAAGGAAACACATCTATTCTACTACCACAATTCAAGAAGCTTTGAGTTAAGCTTCTATATAAAATCACTGTGTTATACAAGATACTTTCATAGATAGTTGAAGGCATGCTTAATGCTCACTGAAACTACTAGTTCATTACTGCGAATATAACTATATAAATCAATGGTGCATGGGAACTGAGCCAACTTTCCACAGGTATTAAGAGGTGGATGAGAACCTAGTATGTATCCCAACCAATTTCTTATCTTGATAATTAAAGATTCAATACTGTCTAAAACATATTCTCCAAAGGAAGGGGGATTATTGAAGAAGTAGATTATTGTGATCAAGCACAAATACTTACACCACATGCACTATAAAGACACTTTTCAGAGTGTCATGGTGGGAATGTGTCACGCCTTTTGTCAAAAGGATCTCAATACATTGCTAACTATTGTTCTGTAGATAAAATTTTTATAATTGAAAAACTGAAACAAGTTTTTCAGCTTCTGTTGGCAGTGATCTTTTATATTTGATGTACTATACATATATATATAATCTACAAACACTGACCATTATCTCTAGTATTTCGCATATAAAAATTTATTTATATGGAAAAAGGACATCTTAAACCATTACATGGAATATGTAAAATAGGGACCAGACACTTTATGCAAATGCAATAGATACCAAATATCAGAATATATTTATACAAATAACTAATGTCTACTGAACACTACCACAGATCTTATAAAGAGAAATTTCGAGATATCTGTTTAACACTGAGCTATTAAGGAAATGTCTTTATACTCATCCGCTGAATCACAACAGGAGTGTAAACAATGTGATTTCGACTAGAATTTGGTTCTCAGATCCATGAAGTTTCTTTGTGCCTGATCCCAGAGTTGATGTCCCCTCTCTGTTTAATGCATCGAGCCGTGTCTATGATGCAGTGGCTATGGTTGTATGAGTGCATTTGTCCCCTGAGTTGTGATGATCCTGATGTGACTTCACGGCATCAGAAGAGGAGCAACGCATGAAGTTCTTGTTCAACCACTGGAGGGAGGTGTGTTATTTTCTCGACAATCAGATGTGTTGCTGACGAGCCACCAATGGACATTGTGGGTGACCATTTATGTGTGAGAGATAATAAATGAAGTCCATAGATTGCAGGAAGCATTCGTAGAGCTGCATAAGGAAGGGCAGGGTATCAAAATTCTCACTGAGGTACTGGGTGAATACCAGTAATTGAGACTGTCATATTGTAAACTGAGAGCTCAATGACGCAGATCATTGACATTGTACCAGGGACGATTAGTTCATAGGAAAAGTGGCTGGGTGTATGAAGGAGGGAAAATCCTAAAAACTGTATTCGGGAAAGGAGATAACGAAGATAGCTAGGGGCTGAATAACAGTTAGGTAAGTTCAAACGTTATCACACACTACAAGAGCTATAGCAGGGTATCATATGACGCAACTGTCGTATTTGGAGCATGGTGTTCTGAACAACACCAAGATGACAGGCGAGTTAACCATGGGGTTAGCCCAATACACCCAGGATACAATGAAAACAGTGGCTTAGGAGAAATACAAAAACAATTGAGTCTACTGGATAGTTAAGTAGCAGTACCCATACTCTTACGAGTATTTACAGAAAGGATCAATTATGCAAGAATGGAGTTGGGATCACTACAGGAAGCAGTCTACCATGCAGTAAACAAAGTTAAGTTCTGTGTTACTGCTGCCACAACAAACCATGACAGGGTTGCAACTAGCGGAGAAAGAATTCGCTGCAGAGCTACAGCACGTAGCAGAAGTGTCGGAGAAAAACTTAGCACTGTTTTACCAAGTAGCAAACATACAAGTAAAGAGACAGAGCGAAGTTATATGTGTTAGTTCGACTACCAGTGGTATGGACAAACATGCAGTATCGATGTTACATGGTTCATTCTTATAAAACAAGAGGGACAGAGATGGGAAAATGGGTTCAAGTGAAGACGCGAGAGATGTTAATTATTTGTGAGCATGGCGCTCATGTTCTTGTGTCACTGAGCGACTTACAGAAGCGCTTGAGGGAGTGTGTCACCATTTGTCCAACCAGGAAAATGGAGACTGACGCACAGACATGCGAGATTCAACTGTTTCTGGGGAATACGAAGGCAACGGAATGCCAGAAAGATATATTGGGCCCACTGCCTCAATATTAAAAGATAGGAGCACATTGGATATACTCAGTCTTTGCGCCAGAAATAGCAATTATGAACAGCTGCAGGAAAGGAAAACTTCAGGCCATGGTGCAGTTGGAGTTACGTGATAGTGGCATTTTGGTGAACGGCACGACTTGTGAGAGATCTGGCACGAACTTCTGCCCCTCAGTTACACTCACAGGTAAAACGTTACTTCAGTTCACTCCCTCTGCATTGTACTGATCAGAGAAAAACCGTTTGAGATACTGCCCACACAAAATCTTACTCACATTAACAACATCCTGAGTTCTGATATCATGCGTTCCTTAGACACACTGATAGCATCTCAGCAGGGTAAATATTCCGCGGGGAAAATGTTGCAATATATTCAGCAATACTAGGAGAACCGAGGCCGAAATGTGGTAACCGTAATCGTTACGACCACTAGTTTTGGCGTGTTACTGATGTCAATTTTCGTATTTTATTTCGGCTGAGACATAGCAGTATCCATCCTTCAGACTTGCGGACACGTCAGATTCTTTTCGATTGGTTAGCTAACATAAGCCGAGAAATGTAGAATAAGGGAATTGTAGATTAGTATAGCTTGTAAGAAAAGGAAATAAGGATAATGTTACGTCATTGAAAAAAACGACTCAGCAAGCTAAAATTCTAGAACGATAATATAGAATGAGGAAACAATATGTAAGTCAGCTCCCACGAACAACAAAGTTTTGCACTACGTACAACTCTGTAAGTAGATCTAAGACACAGTGTAGATGACAAGCAAAGGCAAAATTCGGGGCGAATTTTTTGAAATAGGGGAGGAATGTTGGATAGTAGAATAATTTTATTGGGCAGGCTTAAAATTTTATTAAAGTTCTAACAGGTGAGCTCAGAACAGAGTAAGTTAGCGCTGGATTGGTGTGCCAATCAACACGACATACTACCGATACAACAGACGTCAGACAGAAACGTAAACATCGCTGTACTACTTATCAAGGCACAGTGAGGTAACACTATGTAACTTCACCCATCAAGAACCGCTAGAAAGTCAGGTGTAGACAGAAGGAACCGAGCTCGGCGACGCATAATCATTATTTGAATTAGCATAGCGAGACAAGGAGCTCTGATGTGTATGATAAATGGGGAAAAATGGGCTCATTCAATCAGAGCCACTATGCCATAGACACAGGCTCGACACGTTAAACAGAGAGGCTTTTGGAGCTCAGTAACACATTTGGGTCATGCTGCGATTCTGTCGTTTCGCTAGAACCAGAAAGAATGACGGTCTGTTGAATTTTAGTGAACTACAGTATACTGATCGATGATGGCCAGCCTACTACTTGCTTGTTGACTTCAACATTGAGAGGTAGCCAAAATGGTGCATACGGCAGCTGTGGTCTGCCACTGTCGTGTACTGGGACCTCACGGGTGAAAAGAATAGTGAGCAGCCAGCCCTCCTTCAGTGAGCAGCCAGCCCTCCTCCACTAGTGGGTCATCATGGATGATCTTCAGTCTGCCGTCTTCGTAACGACCAGGCGAGGTGCATCTGTGTCGCCCCCCTGGCCGACTCGTCAGTATCTGCTGCGGTCTTGGGCGATCCCTGGTGGGTGAGTGGAGCCTAGTCTTTACGACAACTCGCATTCTGGACTACAGTCCGCAGTCTCCATCGGAGCGCACAAAGAGCTGTCCTCGAGAGGGCTGAAAATGTATTATTGAGCTTCAGAAGCCTCTCTGTTTAACGGGTCGAGCTTCCACCTGTGAAATAGTGGCTCTGATTCAATGAGCGCATTTTCCCCCATTTGTAAGATCCATCAGAGCGCCTTGTCTCGCTGTGGTAATATCAATAATGATTATGGGTAACTAAGCTCGGTTCTTTCTGTCTAAGCACGACTTTCTAGCGATGCTCAGTCGATGAAGTTACGTAATGTTATCTGACTGTACCTTGTTAAGTAGTACAGCGATGCTTGCTTTTCTGTGACCTGTTCTGACGTCTGTTGCACTGGTGGTACGCCGTGTTGACATTACAACTTGCACACCAGTCCGGTGCTAACTTACTCTCTTTTCAGCTCATCTGTTAGAACTTCAATAAAATTTTAGGCCTGCCCAATAAAATTATTCCGCTGTCCAACCTTCCTCCCCTATTTCAAAAAATTCGTCCCGAATTCTGCCTTTGCTTATATCTACACTGCCTCAGATTTACTTACACAGCTGCACGTGGTGCCAAACTTTGTTGCTCTGGGTCATCGAGCATGTCTGGGCGGACCTTGCCTTCCTCGCTCTGCTACCATCTCCAGCACAGCACACAGTCATAGCATTGACCTGTGGCAGCAATGTCACAACTCGTTGAAGAGGCATCAGCATTCCTTCAGAGCTCGTGGGACAGTGACCGGCTGCGCCAGCAGCTCTGAAGACAGTTATACATTTATAAACTCTGCACAACGAATAAATATTATTACGGATAAGAATATATCACTGTTGTGTGTGGGCGGGCTCTGGACCGCTCGCCCTCACTCTTCACTCGACCCCCTGATTGCAGCGCAACTCCAGCCCTGGGTCGCTACAAGACTATGGACTGCGAGCTAGATAGAAAAGTGAGTATTAATGTTTCAGAAAACGTGATGAATCTTTCAAACGACTGGGATTTTGCACAAAGGTTTTGTTGCAATTGAAACAAGCATAACCGTGTTATTTTGAGGTCAGTACAATGATCTGCCTCAACAACAGCGGGTGTGGGGAATCAACAGAAAAAAAGATTGGGATCTGTGCTACTTAACTGTTCTTCAATGTTTTTAGGCTTTTGTTCTCAGGATGAAAACATGTTCAAGCAGCCTGTAATTCATTTATTGTCCATGCTATTTGCTAATTTTGACCGTCAGTCAGTTTCAAGCAGCTTGGGATCACTACTGCTTGTAAACATTTCTCGTTGAAACGAATGCGTTCTTTCACCTTTACCATTTTTATGATAGTCTGCTGATATGGAATCACTGTACCTCGCGCCATATCTGGCAAAGTTTTTAGAAGTTTGTGCTAGTGGGGGAAACAGCCTCAATATGTTTTAAGAGCGAAAACATGGTTCGAGCACGCTGTAATCTATTTACTGTCCGTGCTATTAGCTAGTTTCTTCAATGGTTTGCATATGTCATGAATTTAGGTCAGCGCAAAATCGTAGCTGCGCTGAAGGAAGCGGTTTATTTTCACGTGAACGACATGACAAACAATGAAAAGTAAATTATGCAGTGATTAACAAAGCCATAGTATTCATCACTGTGGTCGTTCACGTTGTGCTAGAATTGTCTAAACGTCTCATAAATGATGATTTCTAGAAGTGTTTGAGAATACTGTGATAAATGAAAAGTGTACACCATACCACAGGGGGGAGAGGAGGGACAAGTGATCCCTCTGCCCTGCCCCCTTCCAATTGCGGACGCCCTTGCACATGCGTACTTCTTTTGACAATTGATACATTGCTCAGGTGTACAATGTTGACAAATTCAGAGACTGTCACCAGCAAGGCAACTAACGGACACACACACTGCAACTGGTACCCTATGACAACTATACCAGTTCTCATTAATAGCAAACTTCTTTATAAATACTACACACTCATCAAATAAATTGCCATTTACTTGATATTTATTTGTGACACACAAATCTTCTTCTTCAAAATTTATTTCAATGCTCTAATATTCTGGAGAAGTAGGAGTGTATTTTGCATGTAGCCACCAAGATTTTTGCTCCTCATGGTTACCATAAAGCAAAATGGATACTTTGAAAAGGTGTGGGTCGATATTCTGCCCCATCCTTCCCCAATACAAACCCATCCTCTTTCTCTTTAATGACAGCATCGTCGACTCGACGTCGATCCTTACACAAAGAGACAAGGGGAACATCATCCCACATTGAGGGTTGCCTACATCAGGGGCAAGTATACATTCAGGAGCCAATCTATTGTCCTCCTTTGATTGACAGGTACCTAACCTATTGTTCTGTTAAGAGGACTAAGACCACCTAGGGATAATCCATCCTTTTGATTGACAGGATGTCACCCTATGGGGATAATCCTTTCTTTTGATTGTGCCTCCAGCCCTCCCCCTCCGCCACCTCCCTTCACCTCCTCCTCCCCCCCCCCCCGCCCATCCCTCAGGGAACTTCCCTTGGCGATACAAGGACACTTTTGACATCAATTTGATTGACTAATTGCGCTGGAAGTATAGATAACATCCGAATTCCTACCACTCCAATCATCACCAGATGTCCTCCATGGCCTGGGGTGGTGCACTCTGCCATACATGTGTGTCCACGACTGTGGCTGCAGCCATGCCGGTAATTTTCGCCGGCTTCTTTATGCAGTGTTGACAGTGTACATCGGGGCGGACACACTGCGTATGGACGTTTGGAAAGTGAGTACGTGGAATGTGAGAGTGTTTTCAGCTACCTCCGACATCTAGTCATGACAACTACTGCTATGGACTAGATGGTCATGTAAGTGTGTCATATTTAGTGGTTCTCAATACATTGCAGTGGACTCTGTCTTGCAGTGGTATTTGCTGTTGTCTCTATCCTATCATGCAGTAGCCCTTCCTCCAGAATGTAGCCGAAAGAACCAATTTAGGAATTCTATTGTGCTTGAAAAAACCTTTTGCAACGTCAAATTTCCGGCTGATGGCGATCTCCAACATCTAGCCACGACAACTAATACTACTACAGATCGGATCGTGGTTTAAGTGTCATGTTTAGTGCTTCTCAATACATTGCAGTGCACTCCATCTTGCAGTGGTATTTGCTGTTGTCTCTTTCCTATCACGCACTAGAACCTTCCTCATCCTTCTTCTTCTGAATGTAGCGGATAGAACCAATTTAGGTATTCTATTGTGCTTAAAAAAATCCAATCACGACATCAGATTCCCGATTGATGACGATCTCTGACATCTAGCCGTGAAAACTTATTTTTACGGGCTGGAGGTTGGTTTAAGTGTGTTGGGTTCAGTGCTTCTCAATACATCGCAGTGGGCTCTGTCTTGCAGTGCTTTTTGCTGTAGTCTCTATTGTATCACACAGCTTCCTCCCTCCTTCTGAATGTAGTGGAGAGAACCAATTTAGGAGCTCTACAGTACTTTTAAAAACCCAATAATGGCATCAAATTAACGATGAATCAATTTATTGTTTTCGATAGTTGCATTGCATGCACGTATTAATTCAGGTGTGAATCTGTCTCCTGGCCGGTGCGCATGGGGGCTACGCTGTAGACAGCGAACAGCCCATGCCTCGCCATCGCTAGTTTTTGTGATCGGTATGATTTTTTTTTCCCCCATCAGATGTGTTTAGTGGAATGTTGTGGCGGAGGAGTGTGTCTGTGCTCTCAAACACTGGTGTGTACAAGACCACAGAAATATTAGTCAACGATCTATTTGTGGTGGAAATTTCATTACTTGATTCTGTGCTTAGACAACAGTGTGCTTCGAAAAGTGGGTAAAATAAATAATAATAGCCTTAACATCCCTGACTCTGGCAGAAAATACAAACTAAGCCTACTCAGCGTTTCCAAGCGCGATCAGAATAAAAAAAGCGCTGCAATTGTTTAAATATTTCATACTGGATCGATATCCTGACAAATTTTTGAAATAAACTATATTCCATACACCATCTTGTATCCTGTAAATTGTTTAAATAAACAGTATTCCATACACTGCAGTCAGTTTCCTGACAAATGCTTTAACTAAATAAATAAACTATATTCTAAAGATTGCCTTGTATCATATAAATTGTTTAAATAAACATTATTCCACAAATTGTTTAAATTGCTTAAACAATATTCTATAGACTGCAATTGATTTCCTGACAAATTCTTTAACTAATTAAATAAACAATATTCCATACACTGCCTTGAAACCCATGAATTGTTTAAATAAACAACATTCCATACATGGTCTAAATTGTTTAAACAATATTCCTTACACTGCAATCGATTTGTCTCCAAATGACCGATCAACTGACTCTTTTTCCCACAAATTTCCAAGAGGGGCTGGGCAGTTTCCCAGAGATAGATTTAATTAATTGATTGATTTAATTAATTAGTCAATCAAATTGATATCAAAAGTGTGCTTGTATTGGTGAGGGGAGTTCGCTGAGGGATTGAGGGGGGCAGGAGGGGGAAGGAGGAGGAACAATAGGTTAAGGATATATAAATCAAAAGGAAGGATTACCTCCAGGGAGTCATAACCTGTCAATCAGAAGGATGGATTAGCCCCAGGGGGTCTTAATTCTCTTAGCAGGACAATAGGTTAAGTACCCGTCAGTCAAAGAAGAACAATAGGTTTGCCTCTGAATGTATACTTGCCCCTGATGTAGGCAATCCGCAATGTGGGGTGATGCCCCACTTGTCCCACTGCTTCCTTAATCTCCCTTTCATTTCACAATATTTTCACTTAACCTGACTGGGCATACATAAGTAAAAAGGATTATTGGAGGCAATTAAACTACTTACTTTTATTCAAATATTATTTTTAAATCTAACGCAAAGTATTTGTTAATCGATCTGCCACCAGCGTTAGCACGCCACTACTGGTATTCGGGAAGATGCGCCAGCACTGAATCGAATAAAACTGGCGAATTAATGACGAGGCCAGTGTGCCAGCCAGCCTGGATGTGGTTTTTAGACGGTTTTCCTCATTCTTTTAGGTGAATACTGGACTGTTACGGGTGTCCCTCCTCAATTACACGATTCGCAAATATTTAGAAACTGTTCGCATACTTACACCTGATGACACGAGATGCAGATATTTGGGGTTCACAATTCTCTCCCAGGGCCATGATGGTAAAGGGGTGGCGAAAGGAAGAGCATTCAGCCAACCTCTGAGATTTATGTTGCCATTTCCTTTAGTTAACGAGCTGACCCTGTGTTGATACAGGATAGAGGCAAAATGTAAAAGTATTTCTTAATTGTGATAATAAGTAATTCGTGTGTTTTTAGTGCACCATTCCTAGCTTGTTCTCCAAATCCATGGACAGCCACAAAGACAGGATCTGAAAGTCTAACCTCCCTCCCATTCAACGATGCAGCTAAGTTAGAGGTGACTTCAAAAATTAAGCCACGCACTATTATTGCAGACCAAGTAACTTTTAGTGAATGCTGCACTACACGTGAAAGTGACACACATTCATGAAACTATTTTCCAACGGTCACCAAGTCTTTGTGAACAACAGCAGAACTCTCTATTAATCGTTCAATTTCTCGATGATAGAAATCCGCTCCTCAGTCGCAGAACCATTCGAGATCTGCTGTATGAAAGTCACCATCGTTGGAAAATCTATCACCCCCAGATGTTCTTCTAGCTTACCGATTAGACGTTTCGCCATGGCCGGATTTAGAGGCCACTGGGCCTCCACAAAAAGGGGCCCCACAACCTACAAATTTTTTTAACGATAGCAAATAATATGCAAAATTATATTTAGAAAAAAGTCTTAGTTCATTTGGCCTACAGTTCTCCATTAATACTACAGCTATTTAATTGATTATTATATTACACTACTGGCCATTACAATTGCTACACCAAGAAGTAATGCAGATGATAAACGAGTATTCATTGGGCAAATATATTATACTACAACTGACATGTGATTACATTTCACTCAATTTGGGTGCATAGATCCTGAGAAATCAGTACCCAGAACAACCACCTCTGGCCGTAATAACGGCCTTGATACGCCTGGGCATTGAGTCAAACAGAGCTTGGATGGCGAGTACAGGTACAGCTGCCCATGCAGCTTCACCACTATACCACAGTTCATCAAGAGTAGTGACTGGCGTATTGTGACGAGCCAGTTTCTCGTCCACCATTGACCAGACGTTTTCAATTGGTGAGAGATCTGAAGAATGTGCTGGCCAGGGCAGCAGTCGAACATTTTCTGTATCCAGAAAGGCCCGTACAGGACCTGCAACATGCGGTCGTGCATTATCCTGCTGAAATGTAGGGTTTCGCAGGGATCGAATGAAGGGTAGAGCCACGGGTCGTAACACATCAAAAATGTAACGTCCACTGTTCAAAGTACCATCAATACGAACAAGAGGTGACCGAGACGTGTAACCAGTGGCACCCCATACCACCAAGCTGGGTGATACGCCAGTATGACGATGACGAATACACGCTTCCAATGTGCGTTCACCACGATGTCGCCAAACACGGATGCGACCATCACGATGCTGTAAACAGAACCTGGATTTATCCGAAAAAATGACATTTTACCATTCGTGCACCCAGGTTCGTCGTTGAGTACACCATCGCAGGCACTCCTGTCATGCAGCATCAAGGGTAACCGCAGCCATGGTCTCCGAGCTGATAGTCCATTCTGCTGCAAACGTCGTCGAACTGTTCGTGCACATGGTTGTTGTCTTGGAAACGTCCCCATCTGTTGACTCATGGATCGAGACGTGTCTGCACGATCTGTTACAGCCATGCGGATAGGATGCCTGTCATCTCGACTTCTAGTGATACGAGGCCGTTGGGATCCACCACGGCATTCCATATTATCCTCCTGAACCCACCGATTCCATATTCTGCTAATAGTCATTGGATCTCGACCAACGCGAGCAGCAGTGTCGCGATACGATAAACCGCAATAGCGATAGGCTACAATCCGACCTTTATCAAAGTCGGAAACGTGATGGTACGCATTTCTTTTCCTTACACGAGGCATCAAAACAACGTTTCACCAGGCAACGCCGGTCAACTACTGTTTGTGTATGAGAAATCGGTTGGAAACTTTCCTCATGTCAGCACGTTGTAGGTGTAGCCACCGCCGCCAACCTGGTGTGAATGCTCTGAAAAGCTAATCATTTGCATATCACAGCATCTTCTTCCTGTCGGTTAAATTTCGCGTCTGTAGCACGTCATCTTCGTGGTGTAGCAATTTTAATGGCCAGTAGTGTAGTATGAAATTCGCTTCAATAACTTTTTCATTCTATAGTTTATTATAAGTATGAGTCAGATGATGCCAAGCAGACGAAATAAGCAGGTACCATTTTCCACTGAAATTTTTATGAGTACGCCACTGCCAATTGGGGCAGTTCTCTACTCCCGATTGGAAGGTGTTGTTGGCAGCAATATGAACCAATTTCGTATATATAGTTAGATAAGAAAATAATTATTTTTTGGAACAATTGAAATGAACCAGTTATTCATATGCCCTAATGGATAACGTAAATACTAAATAAATAAAAAATAAGTTCTATAATAATCGAAGAATATCAATTAATCGCATATTATTGAGTATTTGAGTTCACAATTTTATTATGAGAAAAAAAATCACAAAGAGGAATCGAACACCGAATGTCCATCTTTGTCTCTCTATACCGGTTTTTACCTGTTTTAGACTGTACGGTCGGTCGTAGCGGTAACAAGGCTCCGCCACGTGGCTTGCATGTAGTGGGGGATCCCCGAAATACGAGACGTTCATTTTACATTGTTTCAAGTGAGTTTAAGAGTCTACGAACGTCTTGCAAGAAATGTAAATCCTTCTAAATCACGTCCTTCTGAATTGGTATGTACACACATAAGCATTTTGATATTCACATTTCAATCTCTAATATAAATTCCATAACTGAAAAGGCTTTAGTACATATTCGTTGTATTCTTTTCGTTTTCCATGTGCTCTCGTAACACTTTATTGTGTTCTGACAATCCCATATGCCATCTCGTTTAACTTACTTTGCTAATTTTGGTTTCTGCTCTATTATCGATTTTCCGTGACTATTTCTTTACTGGTTAAAGGCTTTCCTCTTGTAGTTGCATGTTTTCTCAACGGTTGCCACTCAAAAAAATGGATGTGTATTCCGAAGGGCCCAAACTGCTAAGGTCATCGGTCCCTAGACTTACACACCAATTAAGCTTTATGCTAAGAACAACACACACACCCATGCCCGAGGAAGGACTTGAACCTCCGGCGGGAGGGGCCACGCACTCCGTGACATGGCGGCCACTCCGTGCTGTCGGTTGAGACTCAACTTTTCTTTTATAGTGGAAACATGTGCGATTATTACAAAACTTCTCGAGTATTCGCTAGTCGTTCCCAGAAGAGGAAATTGCAAAAAGGACGTGAAAAGAAAACTGAAGGAACTTTAGCAAAAACACCCCGATTGACCAATTATTGTATCATGTCAACGAAACAAGAATTTCCGCAAGATTCTAAAAATACAAGAGGAGATTCGGTAATCAGAACCAATTGCAAGCAGAGTTTTGTGGTTTCGAAAATGACATTGGTCTTTGGCATGACGGTATTACAGAAGAAATGAGAAAATATTGGGAGCAAAAAGGTTCTACAGGACATCAAAATGGTGATGAAGTACCTTTATACAATTCAATTCTACAAGATCAGTCGCGAGGTAATTCAGGCTTTGTTAGGAGATGTTTAAAGAATATGTTCACACGTCAGAATCAAAATCAAGGGACCGTCAACCGATTTTGGCTTTGTTTTCCTCCAGTTACGGGTAGAATATAATGCTATGTGTGTAAATTAATGTCCACTCAAAATACGAAATTGAGTGGAGAAGGGTTTTATGACTGGTAGCATGCATCTGATTATCTATACGATCTTGAGATTTCGAAGATCCAACTGGGATCGGTAATTTATTTATTGCAATACGTACTCCGTAGACCCAGTTCTGCGTGTTAACGCAAGGATGTGGAATGAGTCAAAAACATTTAGTTAATTATTACATTAGTTTCCATAAGGACAATAAACAAAGATTAATAATACAAGTTGGAAACACAAATATAGGATAAAATTACACTCACAAGCAGAGTTCCAGATACAACATTCTGATTTTGTCCAAACAATTTTTTACGGATCACCAATTAATCTGATTAACACAGCAAGATATATTGAGGCAGGAATATAGAATAGTATTTGGAAAATAAAATTAGCTATCTCTGCTATATTCTAGCTATCTCTGCTATATTCTAGAGAATAGAAACTTTTTTCAAGCAAGAACTCCTTTAGCTTACTTTTAAACAGTACTTTTTTACGTCGTAGGCGCTTTATATCACTTGGAAGTGCATTGAAGATTTTTGTGCTTGTGTATTTCACTCCTTTTTGCACCAGGCACAGATTTTTCAGATCACAGTGTATGTCACATTTCCTCATTGTGTTATGATGATGGTACATTTCATTTGTTTCATATTGAGAAGGATTGTGAAGCACGAATGTCATGATTGAAAAGATGTATTGTGAAGCAGTGGTTAAGATCCCTATTTGTTTAAATAGATTGCGACATGAGATTCTTGGAGGCATTCCACACAAAATTCGGACAACCTTTTCGTGACTTGTAAAAACCTTTTTCCATAGTGGTGAATTGTCCCAGAAGATTGTTCCATAACACATAAGTGAATGAAAGTAGCCAAAGTAATCAGATTTTGAGGCATTGATGTCTCCGATTTTGGCGATTATCCGAATGGCAAATGTTGCTGAGCTGAGCCTTTTCAGAGTTTGGTTGATGTGCTGTTCCCAGGTAAGCTTGCTAGCTATATATGTGCCCAAGAATTTCAAACAATCTGCTCTCTCTATCTGCTGGCTCTCATGTATAATGCTTATTTACTGTGGACTTTTGTGACCAGAATGTAAATGAATATAATTAGTTTTGCTGAGGTGTATTGATAGAGAATTTACTGTGAACCAGTTCAGAGCATCCTCAAGTAAATGGTTGGCATTTAATTCTATATTAGAGGGTATCTTACTGTCTATGACAATACTTTTGTCAACAGCAAACATTGTAAAATTGCTTGCTTTGTTTGATGGCAATGGTTGGTCATTGATATATATGAGGAATGGCAGGGGACCAAGGACAGAACCTTGTGGAACTCTATATTTTACTGTTCTCCTGTCGGACTCTACCCCTCCTATGTGACTATTGTTACCATCCAGTACTGTTTTCTGTTGTCTGCCCTGTAGGTAGGATTTGAGCCAGTTGCCCATTTGTCTTCAGAGTCCATAGTGGCATGCTTTCTCTATAAGTATTCTATGACTAACACAGTCAAAGGCTTTAGACAGATCGCAAAATATCCCCACAGGCAATGTCCTTTTTTTTTTTTTTTTTTTTTTTTTTTTTTTTTTTTTTTTTTTTTTTTTTTTTTGAGACCTTCCAAAACGTTATTCGTAAACGAAAATATTGCTTCGGTTGTGGAGATACCTTCTCTGAATCCAAACAGGTTTTTATTAATTATTGCATGTTTTTCTAGTGACTGACTATTCTGCATATAATGGCTATAGTGCAATGTTTTTGTTTGTTTGTGGCACAACTTGACCAGAAGAAGGGATCGGTTGGTAGGACATGTTCTGAGGCATCAAGGGATCACCAATTTAGTATTGGAGGGCAGCGTGGAGGGTAAAAATCGTAGAGGGAGACCAAGAGATGAATACACTAAGCAGATTCAGAAGGATGTAGGTTGCAGTAGGTACTGGGAGATGAAAAAGCTTGCACAGGATAGAGTAGCATGGAGAGCTGCATCAAACCAGTCTCAGGACTGAAGACCATAACAACAACAACAGTGCAATGTGGAGTAGTCACAGGATCTATCGATCAAGAGCTAGCGATACGAGAGGCACAAAAGTATTGGCAATATTGGCAGAAACTCCTCAGATTTATTGTTAGTACTATTAAATTCATTGCTGAACGCGGATTAGTTTTTCGGCGTGGTGATGAAATTATTGGTTCACCGAGAAATGGAAATTTCCTCCGTATTTTAGAATTGTTACCCCTTCTCGAAACGCATCTGAAAGAACACGCAAAGAAAGGGAATGAGCACGTCAATTACCTTTCGTCTACGATTTGTAAAGATCTCATCAGCTCCATGGGTGATAAAATCTTCGATGAAATAATATCGAGAATTAAAAATTCTAAGAATTATTCGGTGTCATTGGACTCCATGCCCGACGAATCTCATATTGATAAACCGATTAAAGTCGTTCAATATGTTGAAGGATCGATGCCAAAGGAAAGATTTCTGACCTTTTTACCAAACTGCAAGCATACTGGTGAAGCCACAGCAAACGCTTTACTAAAATATGACATATATTGAACTGCTGCTCGCAATCATACGATAACGCTGAAAATATGAGTGGTAAATATAGAGGGATACAAGCTTTGAGTTTGAAGAAAATCGTATATCGATGTTTGTACAATATTGTGGTCGTTCTCTTCATTTAATTGGAAAAGCAGCTGCTGATCTGTCCATCTGCTGTGCAGTTCTTCAATTTCTTTCATAATTTATATATTTTTCACAGCAAGTATAGAATGATATGAATTCTAGTTGAAAATTTGTCGCAGAAAAGAAGCAGACAGTTTCACATTTTGAGAAAGCTTAGCGATACTTGCTGGTCTTGTCGAGCTGAAGCTACGAAAGCCATTTTCGACGGTATTTCCAAATCAAAGAAGCTCTAACCAACATTATCTTCAGATAAGAAGCCGAAAGTCACCCTGATAAATGAAGCAACGCATATTTCGGAAAAGATTGATAAATACGAAGTAGCAGCTAAAGGACTATCAAATACTGACCAGTACGTACAATCCGCTCGACTATATGAAAGTGCAAGAGGCTAACGCTAATCTGTCGCCGAAAGAGATATTTAAAGTGTCAGGCTTTTTCCCAGTGATGGATTAGCTATGTGTTTCTCGTACTGAAAGATTGCATGCATACAATGCTGTCTGTTAGAGATTTAGGTTCCTGAATCACTTAGAGGAGATGGACGCTGAAAAATTGTACGCTGCTGCAGAAGAATTGGTAAAAATTTACAAAGGCGATTTAGAACCTAGGTAATGATTTCGTCCAGCTTGTATCGTTATACGTTTATACAAAAAGAAGTATCAAAAAGGCCAATCTAAAGAGCTGTTCTACTATCAAATTGTTAGCAATGAAAGTTTCAGAGCTACATTCCCCAACACTGAAATTACACTGAGAGTGTACTTGGTTTTGATGATCAAGGATTGCACTGGAGAAAGCTCATTTTCAAAAATGAAAATTATAAAAAATAGGCTGCGAACTAGGATGAATCATATCCGCCTATCAAAGTTATCCCCACTCAGCAATGAGAGTGATTTACTCGGGAAACTGGAAACCAGCGAAATCATCAACGATTTTTCGTCGAAAAGAACTCATAAGGACCCATTTGTTAACATCATATCTTAATTTGGTTTATTTCTTATATTTTATTTTATTTTGTCGTTTTATTTTTCCTCACTCTAAATTATTGAAACACATGAAAGAAAAAAATTATTTAACCTATGAACAAAAATGATTACAAGCCTCCACCCCTTTGTTGCCCCAGGGTGTCCACACCTCTAAATGCGGCCCTGCATTTTGGTCATAAGAATCGTATTGTACTGTGTACTTCAATTCTGGAGTACGTTTTCAGTTGCCATGTAACTCCCACACTCCGATGCACCTATTATCCCGTACCGCGGCTGAACTTTGTCTGCAGGAAACCCGAAACATAGCCTGTTCTGGCAACGCGTCACTCTCGTTGCGCAATGGTCTTAGCGTGGGGCGACATGTATAACTTAATCTCTGCGTAAGACCCTGCAACTGACACGGCAGCAATGAGGGCAACAAATAGAAATCTGAGAAGCTAGCAGACGCTGCACCGCTTCCGAGAGTTGCCGTAGCGCGAAGAAGAAGCGGACGCATCTGACACAACAGCAGACACCTGGACGGGAAGCCACGAGCGTGATAAGGATACATTTAGAACTGCATATCAGTCACTAACGTTAAGTTATAAGCGTCGGACACCATTGCCTTCTAATGGTGGCACGTGGAATTTCGTTGAGGAGTCATTTTCCCGCACACCACGTAAGTCCAAGGTAGACGCTAAAATTTTTACCATTGTAAGTGTGGGATACACTCAATGTCCTGCATCACGCCAGCCGGATATCCTAGTCTCCCTACCCTTTGTAACGCTATCCAATCACGCAAAGACACACCATTCTCTCATAAACCACAATCTCAAGAAACTGCCAGTGTTGAGTGCGCACTGGCAAAGAAAAATCTGTTAGGACGAAAGTGCTTTAAAAATTTTAAAAAGGTAATTCGTTCCAGGGTTTCTACCTCTCCCACTAATATCACAAAAGTAATGACGCCCCCCTCTCTCCACCGCCATGAAGTCACAGTGTGTTTCTCCCATGCCGACATGATAAGTAAATTTCGAAACTGGAGTGCTAGCGACATCAAAAATGGAGGATTTCTGATCAAAACATGATCAGCATCAACGTGCTATTGAGGTTATATAAAATGTGAAACCAATTGGTTAAGGCCGAGCGGTTCGAGGCGCTACAGTCTGGAACCGCGCGACCGCTACGGTCGCAGGTTCGAATCCTGCCTCGGGCATGGATGTTTGTGATGTCCTTAGGTTAGTTAGGTTTAAGTAGTTCTAAGTTCTAGGGGACTGATGACCTCAGATATTAAGTCCCATAGTGCTCAGAGCCATTTCGAACCAATTGATTAATTTGTTATTCGAATTTATGACAATGAGAGTTGACCACTTCGAACGAATATGCTGTGGGATGTGCTAGTAGAGAAAAATCTTTGCTTTAGGATTATAAGCAGTCCTTTAATGATAGTAGTGGAGTTGTCGCTACAGAAACAAATTCTGCAAATAATCTCAAGCGATTTGCTGTCTATAAAAATATTCGTATATTGACTCGTTGTAGGCCTCTGCAGGAGAAAACACTGTAGAGAAAGATTTGGTATCTAGGAGTGTGCCATTTGAAAATCGGCCACTGCATTTTAATTGTTTCCTGCAATCCGCCATATGGTGGATGATTTCCTCCACAAAGGATACGGTCGATCTGGTTCATAAACCATGTCCGATCCAAATTAGTGCTTCGTTGACGAGATGGAATGAACCCTAATTTTCCACCCGTTTTCTTTTGTATTCACCGGTTGTACGAAGAAAGATGGTTGCTCGTACTCCGTCATCAATTAATTATGGATTGCTCTACAGACATGTACCCGTTGCTCGTGAGCAAAGCCTGAGACCTGTTACCAAGGGGGCCTGCAATCATACACGAGGAACTATCATTACAATAGGAAAACTTGGAGAATGCCACGGCTACCCAGATCCACGCTGTTTGCGGGGCATGTGAAGGAAGGCGGCTTGGGGTTTGACGTCCCTTCGAGTACGAAGCCATTAAGAGGGAGCACTAGCTTGGTATAACAACGATGGTGGAGAAACTGGGCAGAGACAGCGTCTAAGGAAACGTTCTGGCGTTCGAAACGAAAAACAACTGCCTTTAGTCACCAATAGAGGCTTATACTAAAAAGCACGCTGCGTTGTGAGCCCTGCAGGCCCATCTCCAGGTGTGTACAATCTTATTTTGTCATTATTTGTACATGGCAATTCCCACTGGTCTGTTTGTCTTATCGGTTGTGTAGTCTTAAAGGACGAATAATTTAAGCTGTAAAAACACATATATTTCTTTCACATATTAACATTTTAAATACCTGGTACGTGCGAACAGCTATTCATAATGTTAACGTGTGAAAGAGGAACCAGTGTAACGTGCTAAATCTGTATTTTTACAGCTTAAATTATTATCCATCCTTCAAGTATGTACATTCGATAACAGAAGGAGACTAATGGGAGCTGCCATGTACAAATGATGACGAAATAGTATGCCTTGTATGTAAAGATGGGTCCGCCTCCGTACTTGATTGGTCAGCATGGCTGAGTGACATGCGGAAGACCCATGATCGATACTCCTTACTGCCAGGGATTTTTCCCTGGTGGGAGGACTGGAACGGAGTGCATACTAACTCTTGATACTAGTTGAGCTGCTAGACCGAGTAGCAGTGGCACCAGATCTACTAACCCGACGACGACCGGGAGTGCGGTATGTAGTGACCGCCACCCATCCATATCATATCCACATCACGCAACTAGCTGATGGACGCTACGGTGGCCGTTCGGGCCAAATGGCTCGTCTGCTTATTCCCTATTACTTATTACCTGAAGATGGGCCTTCACGGTTCGAAATACGAAGTAATTTTTAAAAGAACCCATTATTTGTGACTGAATTCATATGTTTACCTTCTGAATGAGACGAATTTAAATCATTCTCGATTACCCTAATAGCCAATGCGGATAAATTCAAATTTTGGAATTTAGCTAGATCTGCTTTGAGGTAGTCACGGGAAACGCAACTCAGGATTGCCAGACGAGGAAGCCCGCTCTTTCCAAATAGGAGTGCAGTGCTGAAACTACAGGAGTGCAAGAGCTACAAGGTCAAACCATGAAATTACAACAACAGAATAGTAACATACAATTATCGAGAACTACACTGGAAAGGGAAATGTGAGCCATTCCTGGTGCACTGGTTTCAAGTGCCTCAAATTGTGATGTGCGAGATCCCTTCAGGCAAGAGCAGTATCCATCAAGCTATGGCCTTATAATCTCACGCTTAAAAACGACGTATCTGTAAAAATGTTAAATCCATACTTAAATGCAAATGTCGTGTGACTAGGGCCTCCCGTCGGGCAGACCGTTCACCGGGTGCAAGTGTTTCGATTTGACGCCACTTCGGCGATTTGCACGCCGATGAGGATGAAATGATGATGATTAGGACAACACAACACCCAGTCCCAGAGCGAAGAAAATCTCCGACTCAGCCGGGAATCGAACCCGGGCCCTTAGGATTTACATTCTGTTGCGCTGACCACTTTATATATATATATATATATATATATATATATATATATATATATACATTTATTAAAGAAACAATGTTACGGATTTCAAATACATACTAAGTACATATACTAACCATGTACACATCTTATACATGAAATGATTTCAACAAAAAGTTTTATCATTGCAGTTTTGCTGATGTTAAAGAAATACAACAGAAGATTGTGTTACTGACTAAATTACCAGAAAGAATTAAGTTAAACATCAAGAAAAGTTCTTTTAAGACGTTCAAACTTCAAACCTGAAGAAATAAAATCTGCACTTTGAATTACAAGTGCTCCAATCTTTACAGAAGCATAAATAGCTCTTCATGAAGGATATCAGCAAGTTTGTGGGATAATTCTTAATATATTAATGTACACAAGGAAAACGTCTCTGTGAGAGACAGGTTAGTGGTAGAAACTGATCTTTAACCTACTCAGCTTACCCAGACTAGCTATGAGCATTTCACACAAATGTATGGAAGTCACCAAATACAGAATACGGAAGATTGATGCCCATCGCACATAAAAACAATTTAATAATCATATTAGACAATTTCTAAAATACTTGAGAATGGCGGAAAGGAGATATTATAAAGTTGACTAGCCTTCCAACTACACTTTCTGGACATTAATTGAATGTTAGTATCTGAAGTGATCAGACCTATATAATAAGTCTTTCATTGCAAAAATGAACAGGGCAATCTGCCAGCCATTGAATATTACATGATAACAGATAGAATCTTATGGTTTTAACTAATAGATAAGGACATTTCCATCAATCAATGTCGTGTGGCCAGGGCCTCCCGTCGGGTAGACCGTTCGCCGGGTCCAGGTTTTTCGAGTTGACTCCACTTCGGCGACCTGCGCGTCGATGGGGATGAAATGATGATGATTATAACAACACAACACCCAGTTTCTGAGTGGATAAAATCTCCGACCCAGCCGGGAATCGAACCCGGGCCCTTAGGATTGGCAGTCTATCGTGCCGACCACATTTTTTTTTTGTTGCCATTTGAAATAGAACGAGACAGAAATTATAAAAGGCAGAGAAATAATTCATTTTGACTTAAAACTGCAAAATTTCATATGCAGTCTGCGAAGTGCTGAATAGGTCGCTGAGGAAACCGTCATTGACTGGATGTAAGCTGACTTTATTAGTCCAATATTATGCGTTTCGGACATTGCTCTCATCAGACATCCAGGAACATCAGGCTACACATAGATACAAAAGTTACATGTTGCATTTATGTGCACCATGATGTTCTAGGATATCCGATGATGGCAATGTCGAAACGTGTAAGAATGGAATAATAAAGTCACTACAATGAAATGAATACCTTAGCTGCATACAGGCTTTACTGCAGATTCCCGTAAGAGTTCGGGCACTGTTTGTGCATTTGCACAGAAGAATATGGTCAAATGGCCGGCGAGCCTTAACTATATATATATCTGAAGATGGTATCTGTTCTTTCGGACATGTCTGAAGGAACAGATACCATCGGTGACCTTGCAGCTCGTTAGAATGAAATTACAATGAAATAAATACCCTTAGCTGCAACAGGCGTTCATATAAGTCAACGGGGACAGTTGAAAATGTGTGCCCCGACGCCACTCAGCTACCGGGGGTGGACAGGACATTTCCATAAAAACTGTCAACTTCCAGATTTCTAATATAAACCAATAATGCAGCTTTAATGTTTTGTGTTTTGATACTATTAGACCCACAATCTGACTGTCACATAAGTTCTGTATATTAGCTGATAAAATTTCAAAAACTACTCTCTGAAGTAGAAAAAGCACACACCAAAAATATACAGTAAAATTTTAAATAATATCCTCAAGGTAACTACAATACATCACTGTCAACACAGCCTTCCTTTTTATATTAACCAATGACCATCCTTTCAAATATAATTTTTAACATAGTACCGAACTTTTTCTTGTGATTCGAATATCTTCTAGTTTTGTGGAATTCACACAGCATGCTACCTTGAACTAGATAGTGATGTCGGATCCTAATTTGTTGAAGACGTAATTAACAAAATTTCCCAGCAACCAGTACACAAAGTTATTTTTTGCCTCTGGGAAATAGCGTGCTTCAGGCCTGTGTATCAGTGACATCGATATATACTCAGGGGATGTCCTTGTAATCAGAGCTATTTGCTCCCGGGTCCATTTACTTTCAACTATTCATGTGACCACTGCAAGTATATCTATGAATTATTGTGTCAACTATATGGCATTGTTGACATAAATTTGTTTCACAGAGTCCGATTGCGTACAGTCTTTCATTGGTGCTAACTGTGTTGTTAACTGTCTTGTACCATGACTTTTTATATTAGACGTGAGCACATTAGAACTAATGTTTTTCCAAATCTCAGTCCACTCAATGTTTGGAAACTGACGTTCTGGTTTGTTCCTTCCTTCGCTTTTCTTTCGTTCCCGCGTTATGGCTCTTGATGTTAAATGTCGTGACTGCCTGAGTTCTACACTTACATAACTAAACTCAACATAGAAAATCCTCACATGCTGTAAAAGACTGTTGATATTCTGCACGTCAATTGGGGGAAGCAGGCTTCGAGGTTTAATGATCTCGAAAAGTTGGCTGGTTATACTTTCACGCGAGGCTTTTATTAAATTAACTTGCCTTTTGATAAAAAGTGCAGAGGCTTTATCCGTTATATCAGTTAATCCTAGTCCACCATTTTTAGGATCTAAAGTGGCTACTTTAGCAGGTACTCTGAACACTTCACCTCTCCACAAAAAGTTAGTGATTTTGGACATTATTCTCCTCGCTATCATTCTCGTTATTGGAAACAGCTGGGCAGTATAATAAGCTTTAGCAAGGATGCGTGAGTTGATATACTTTGTTCTTTGAACTTGGCTCATATATCGAGTTAAAATCTCTATAATGGCTCCTTGCACTTTATCTGCTGCAACTTTCCAATTTAAAGCCGTCATTTTCATAGGGCATGCTGTCTGGGTGATCCCAAGTATTTTATGTTGTCGGACTAATTTTGCCCACTCGACGTTGATATTATGAAAACCTCTGAGATTTAACATCTTACTTTTTTTCGTTTGCATTGGCTCCAGATGCTCTACAGTACGAATCAATCACTGTTGCTAGCGTGGTTACCTCGTCATTATTCTTTGTAATGACCCATATATCGTCAGCATAGGCTCTTATAACTGTGTTAAGTCCTGATAATGTTAAGCCTTTTAATCTAGGATGGGCATGTCGGAGGAAAGGTTCCAACGAAATGGCGAAGAGCGACATGGGCAGAGGACTTCCTTGAGGAACACCTCGTCGTACTTGCACCGGCCTGGATTGTTGACAATTCACCGCTATTTTGGCATTTATTCCAGTTGCTATGTTCTTAATCAACTGTATGACCCTATCGTTGAAACCTATTTTCTTCAATGGTACAAAATGGTTCAAATGGCTCTGAGCACTATGGGACTCAACATCTGTGGTCATCAGTCCCCTAGAACTTAAACCTAACTAACCTAAGGACATCACACACATCCATGCCCGAAGCAGTATTCGAACCTGCGACCGTAGTGGCCACGCGGTTCCAGACTGAAGCGCCTAGAACCGGACGGCCACACCAGCCGGCTTTCTTCAATGTCTGTAGAAGATATTCATGATTTACTACATCGAACGCTATATAAAAATAAAAATAAAACTAAAGCACACTTTATGTTTGTTACAGAAGCTATTACAATGATATCCCTGAATTCTGCTAGAAATTTGAAAAATGGTTCTGCCTTGCGCGCAGTTCTGATGCTGGCTAATAATTTTATCTGTAAGGCATGAAATTCTCTTGTTTACTATTCTAGCTAGTAATTTATAATCAGAATTCAGCAGTGAAATTGGACGAAAATTATTTAAATCTTTGTTTACATCATTTTTTGGCACCAGAACAATTTTACTCTCCTTAAACTCAGCCGGAATCATTTTACCCTAAATAACCTCATTTACAATGTCCGTGATTTTCGCACCTACTATTGGCCAGTAACGGATGTAAAACTCTGCTGGCAGACCATCCGGTCCTGGGGATTTTTTTGGTGGTTAGGCGCACAGAGTATCATACACGCCCTCTTCACTGAAAACCTCGAGAAAATTTTCTTTGTCATATTCTGTCAGCTGTGGGGCTAGGGTGTACAGAATATAGCTCGCAATAACAGCTATAAATCTCGTCCATGATACCCTGTTGGGTTCTTAGAATTGTACCGTGTTTTGTTCGAATTTCATCAATAAAAGTCCTTCTCACTAAATGATACAGGGAAGTAGTTTCAACTTCTGACACCGAATTTGCTTTCGATTTAATTTTCAACCCTTCCATGTGACTTCTCTTGATATTAAGTAACTTGGCTTTGACTTTTTTTATGTCTGCTATCCGGAGCGAGGAACCTGCTGAGACTTCATCATATAGATTTCTCAAAACGGAATAGTAATTTCTATAGTGCATTTTATTTCTCTTGCGCTCTGGGCACTGTATTGAATAAGAACCTTTCTCAACTTTGGCTTCACCATTTTAACCCACCAGTCGATAGCAATGGCATATCTACTACGAGCACGCATGCATATTGCCCATGTTTCTTTAATCAGGTCTTCTAAATCATGATTTATTAACAAGGATGTGTTCAAATTCCACTGATTTTTGAATCGGCGAACTGGCTGTCTTGTTAGATTTATTCAAGCTAAGACACTTGAATGGTCTGAAAAGTAAGTAGGAATGGTTTCTACTCTTGTCACGGAAGTTTTAAGATTTTTAGAAATATATAATCTATCAATTCTGTTACGTGATGTTGCCGTAACGTAAGTGAACGCAACAATGGAGGGGTATTTGATTTCCGATGTATCCTTTAATTCTAAACCAGTAACTAGGTGTTTTAGTTCACTTAAGAAATTAAAATTAGGTAACTGATATTTTCGATTTAAAACACAATTAAAATCACCTCCAACTAATAACTGTCTTGGAGGTTTCCTTAACAAGTATATTAGGTCATCTTTGAAGAAACGTGCCCTGTCAGCTCGGTGAGAACTTCCTGAAGGGGCATACAAGTTGATGATAGTCACATCATAGATATTTAGTCCTATTCCCCTTCCGGATTCCAGTCGTTCCACCTCACTTACTGTAATCCCTTTCCTCACCGGAACAGTTGTTCCAACACTTGTTTCGGGAGACACATTTATGTAACTGACAAAACCGGGAATTACTAAATCCGAAATTAGAGCTTCTTGTAACAGGGCAATATCAGTCGCGGATTCGTACAAAAATTCCTTAAGGGCCGATAATTTCAAACCGGACGTAATTTTATTTATGTTTATAGTGGTGACAGAATAAGATCGGCCGGCCGGGGTGGCCGAGCGGTTCTAGGCGCTACAGTCTGGAACCGCGCTACCGCTACGGTCCCAGGTTCGAATCCTGCCCCGGGCATGGATATGTGTGATGTCCTTAGGTTAGTTAGGTTTAAGTAGTTCTAAGTTCTAGGGGACTGATGACCTCAGATGTTAAGTCCCATAGTGCTCAGAGCCATTTGAACCACTTTTGAACTATTTGATTAAGATTGCGTTATTGCGCTGTCACTATGTAATTGTTTTGATGAACTAATTTAGTTTCCTGTGGTTCCGGGCTCAGTTAAGCTATAACAGTTTTCTCGGAAGGCTGAACTTGGAATAACGCTTCAAACAGTTTATTACTTACTGTCCCGTTTTTTTCTACATCTGATGTTTTCTCTTGTACCGCAAGCAGACTGATTTCCTGGTAAACTTTCTGATTTTTCCTCCAGTGATTCGTGTAGGACCGTTTCGGATCGAACGTTCTTTGGCCTTGGGTCGCCCTTTCCGGATTTTCCCTTCCCTTGGTTACGAGCTAATTCTCATTTGGTTGCGTCGGTATTTTACTTCGCGGCTTATCTGGAGCAGCAGCAGACGCTTTCGCAATTTCTGTTGCTGGCGCCTGCTCTGAGGTGTTGACCGTGATTTCAGTTTGGCCACCACTTCCTCGTTCTTGATTAATATCACTTACTTTCTGATCGAGGGAAACAAATGGAGACGGCAGTTTTGCAACCTCTCCCTGAATTTGTTTATTAACAGATAGCTGCTGATCTTTGCATTCTGCTACTGCACCTGTTGTTTCTTGCAAATAAATACTGATTACACCCCCTTCATTTTCTGGTACCGTATGTGTATTATCTTTCTGTTCATCAGTTTGCCGGCCGCTGTGGCCGAGCGGTTCTAGGCGCTTCAGTCTGGAATCGCGAGACCACTACGGTCGCGGATTCGAATCCTGCCTCGGGCATGGATGTGTGTGATGTCCTTAGGTTAGTTAGGTTTAAGTAGTTCTAAGTTCTAGGGGACTGATGACCTCAGAAGTTAAGTCCCATAGTGCTCAGAGCCATTTGAACCTGATCCAGTTGCCAGGTATGGACGGTTTCACAATTGAGATAAATTACCTCTGTAATCCAGTCATCTATTTCCAGTGATGTTGGCTGAACAGGACGGGATTCCTTGTCAAAAGCAAATACCAGAGTATTCTTCCCAAGGTTTGTAGCCATGCTTAATCCAGCGACGCAATTTCGGTTAAACAACCGAAATTCGAATTAACAGCAGCAAGACCAGAAAGAGCAATCATAAGTGCAGTGCAGCAGTTAATAGCGGCCACTCGCTAGCGCGGCTGAAACGGAACTATTACCATTCAGCTATCGGGGGTGGACAAACCCATACATGAAAAGCAATAACTATCTGGTCTTGTCTCTTCAAAGATATCATGCTACTACCACGGCGCTTGGACTCTTCTTGCCAGAGAAACGGTATAAGTGTTACGGTTGTAACTTCTCGGCACCGTAAAAATAAAGCCGCATGGATCGATTGTTTCGAAGACTCTTAAATGGTTATTCAGCCGCCGGATTGGAAAGTTTTCCTTACTCGCGCAATTTGTCAATTTTCCTTCGCGCTGTATGAGTGTTGTTTCGGTGTATCTGACTGTTATGAGTTCGTGTAGAGTTTAGTGTCATGCTCGTGTTGTTCGTAACAATGAGAAGAAGAGAGAGTGTGAAACCCGGAGCCTACACGTATCGTGCGCTATGCGTCTCTCAAGGGGGGACCGAGCTTAATGTCCTTGGCTCAAATGGCTCTGAGCACTATGTGACTTAACTTCTGAGGTCATTAGTCGCCTAGAACTTAGAACTAATTAAACCTAACTAACCTAAGGACATCACACACATCCATGCCCGAGGCAGGATTCGAACCTGCGACCGTAGCGGTCGCTCGGTTCCAGACTGCAGCACCTAGAACCGCACGGCCACTCCGGCCGGCTTAATGTCCTTGTTCGATGGATGTCGACTCTGCGTAAAGGTATGGAACTCAGCTGAGGACTTTGGTGAGACGTCTAGCGATCAGAAACTGTACACAGCACCACCGCTCCACCTCTTGCCGGCCAAATACAGGCGATGGAAATTTATTCCGCTCCCAGGGCTCGAGCGCCAAAACACAAACCCGGGTTACTGGCCTCGACTACAGAGGCTTTTACTTGTAAATCCTTTATATCTGTATTATATATTTACAGTAACGTTATGCTCTCACTTGCATATCTATAGTGCGATGAGTGATTCACTGTAGTGACGCTGTAAATTAAGGGACTGATATTCCGTTTCCACACATACATTGCATTCCAGAAATTTTCTGCTGTTCTGCATACACCCTGCAACTGCATTTTTATAAAAGGATGTTCTGATATTTACTCTAGACTGTCAGTAACATCTGTTGGTGCATTCTTGACTCTCTTACACACAGAAATAATCAACACCTTTTTGCAAATATTGAAAGAGAAATTTTAATAATAACGGATGATGTGCTTTTACATTGCAGTTAATCTTCTTTAATACCGTCACGAAATTATGCATGCAGGTGAACAATGTTCTTAACAACACCTAAGAAATATTAGTGCTGATTAGGATACAACAAATTACATGCGGCAGTGCTGATATTAAAAATTATGCGAGAAGTAAGATATTTGCATTGATCCAGGCGGCGGTGTATTTATGCTCAACTGTCCTTGTAAATTTGCCGCAATGAACAGAGAAGGATATTATAAATCACCTATTTATAAAAAAAATCCTTTTAACTGAGTGTGTATATACACAACCAAATGGTGAAGTTGTTATAACATTGGATTCCTATTTCTGGGGAGCATTGTTCAAAGCCCCGCCCGATCAGTTTGATTTATGTTGTTGTTGTGGTCTTCAGTCCTGAGACTGGTTTGATGCAGCTCTCCATGCTACTCTATCCTGTGCAAGCTTCTTCATCTCCCAGTACCTACCGCAACCTACATCCTTCTGAATCTGCTTAGTGTATTCATCTCTTGGTCTCCCTCTACGATTTTTACCCTCCACGCTGCCCTCCAATACTAAATTGGTGATCCCTTGATGCCTCAGAATATGTCCTACCAACCGATCCCTTCTTCTAGTCAAGTTGTGTCACGAACTTCTCTTCTCCCCAATCCTATTCAATTTGATTTAAAGACCAATGAATTTTAAAAAAAGAAAAGAAAAAAAAAGCTCAAGGACAGCTACTCGAGAATCATTCAATAGGATTCAGACGGAAACTATGGGCAGGTCACTCCATTTCAGGTATGTTGTTGTCTACAAACCATTGCTTCACAGATGCTGCTTTATGACAGGGAGCATTGTCATGCTTAAACAAGCAATCATCGTCTGCGAACTATTCTTCACCTGCACGTAGATCACCATGGTGTAAACTGTGTTCATATCCTTCAACGGTTGGCGTTTTCTTGAGAAATGTGCGGGTACCATACCCTAACGTGTTAAGTCTCATACTGCTCAGAGCCATTTGAACCACACCCTAACCACGCCGCGCGGGGTAGCCGCCCCTTGCCTCGGTTCGCGCGACTCCCCCCGTCGGAGGTTCGAGTCCTACCTCGAGCATGGGTGTGTGCGTTATCCTTAGCGTAAGTTAGTTTAAGTTACATTAAGTAATGCGCAAGCCTACGGACCGATGACCCCAGCAGTTTGGCCCCATAGGAACTTATCGCCAATTTCCAATTTTTTTCCCTAACCACGAAAAACATCTCCATATCGTAACAGCACTTCCTCCGTACTTCACTACTGGCACTACACATGATAGCAGGTAGCGCTCTACAGGCATTCACCAAACCCTTCCATCGTTTTGCGACAGGATACAGCGTGCTTCATTACTCCAGATCACTCGTTTCCAGTTATCCAGGGTCCAGTGGCGTCGCACTTTAAACCCGTTAGCATTGGCTACAGAAATATGTGGCTTCTAAGGAGCTGCTCGACCATTGCACACCATTATTTTTAACTCCATATGCACAGTCAGTGTGCTAGCTGGCCTATTGGTACCACTAAGGAACTCTCGACTGATTCCTTCTGCTGATTCCGTGCGATTTTTTACAGCCACCCTCAGCAATGCCCTACGCTCCCTGTTCGCCATTTCATTAGGTCTGCATCGTCTTATTTTAGCTGTGGTTGTACCATCGAGTTTCCTCTTCACAGTCACATTACTAACAGTGGGAATGACTACCTTTGGAAGGGTTGAAATGTCCCTGATGGATATTTTACTCAGGCGACATCCAGTGACTGATCCATATTCGAAATCACTGAGCTCTCCTGAACGACCCATTCTGCTATTAATGCTTCTTTACTGACAACACAGTACTCCCTACCACCTTTTATACTGGTGATATCTAGTGGTCAATTCCGGATACTTTTGATCGGATAGTGTACAACCGTGCTTTCAAGTTCCTCCATTCTGTCTTTTCTCAGCTGCTCTCCATTCTTAACACACGTTTTATTGTTCTTGCGGCGGCCGTTCTTGAGACACGTCGCGATAGTGCTTCTCTTTTCCAATACTGACCTCACCTTGTCATCTCTTTGTATTAGACGGTCGATTTCTGTCTCTCTTATAATTCTCCACATGCCTTCTCTCTGAATGTTCCCACAGATTATTTGTTGGACACACTTCTCAAGTAGTTTAAGGGGAGGTGGACGTGAACGGCCTGTGTTTTTATGCTTTGCTTTCGGTGCGCGTTACCCGTGACCTCCAATGCGGAGGAAGTTGCGGTTTTGTACCAACACAGCCGGCAGATGTGGCCGAGCGGTTCTAGGCACTTCAGTCTGGAACAGTGCGACCGCTACGGTCGCAGGTTCGAATCCTGCCTCGGGTATGGATGTGTGTGACGTCCTTAGGTTAGTTAGGTTTAAGTAGTTCTATGTTCTACGGGACTGATGACCTCAGATGTTAAGTCCCATAGTGATCAGAGCCATTTGAACCATTTGTACCAACACTGAATGACATTAACTGAAGCTGTACAAGGAAATTTATTAAATTGTCAGTTGTACTTTAAGAATTGCATCACTTTGGCTACTAGATGGTTTTATAAAACTCGCTTCATTTCTGGTGCTATTTTCTGGTGCATCATCAGTCTAACAGCATTCATACTGTGACAGGCTGCTGTCAGTATTCTTAGGAACACATTGTGCCTCTCGTTTTGTAGTTTGTAGTGCACCTGAGGAAACAGAAAAATCTTTATTATACCACATAATTATTTTGCTCAGAAATTACCGCTAAAATTATATGCAGAATGACAAACATCGAAATTTTCTGCAATGTACTAGGCATAATACAATGAGACTATACCATTCTTCACTTGGGAGAAATTTGATGAACAGAGCTCAAACCATAGTGAAGATATACACTACTGGCCATTAAAATTGCTACACCAAGAAGAAAAGCAGATGATAAACGGGTATTCATTGGACAAATATATTATAATAGAACTGACATGTGATTACATTTTCACGCAGTTTGGATGCATAGATCCAGAGAAATCAGTACCCAGAACAACCACCTCTGGCTGTAATAACGGCCTTGATACGCCTGGGCATTGAGTCAAACAGAGCTTGGATGGCGAGTACAGGTACAGCTGCCCATGCAGCTTCAACACGATACCACAGTTCATCAAGAGTAGTGACTGGCGTGTTGTGACGAGCCAGTTGCTCGGCCACCATTGACCAGACGTTTTCAGTTGGTGGGAGATCTGGAGAATGTGCTGGCCAGGGCAGCAGTCGAACATTTTTTGTATCCAGAAAGGCCTGTACAGGACCTGTAACATGCGGTCGTGCATTATCCTGCTGAAATGTAGGTTTTACAGGTATCGAATGAAGGGTAGTGTCACGGGTCGTAACACATTTGAAATGTAATGTCCACTGTTCAAAGTGCCGTCAATGCGAACAAGAGGTGACCGAGACGTGTAACCAATGGCACCCCATACCATCACGCCAGGTGATACGCCAGTATGGCTATGACGAATACACGCTTCCAATGTGCGTTCACCGCGATGTCGCCAAACACGGATGCGACCATCAGGATGCTGTAAACAGAACCTGGATTCATCCGAAAAAATTACGTTTAGCCATTCGTGCACCCAGGTTCGTCGTTAAGTACACCTTCGCAGGCGCTCCTGTCTGTGATGCAGCGTCAAGGGTAACCGCAGCCATGATCTCCGAGCTGATAGTCCATGCTGCTGCAAACGTCGTCGAAATGTTCGTGCACATTGTTGTTGTCTTGCAAACGTCCCCATCTGTTGACTCAGGGATCGAGACGTCGCTGCACGATCCGTTACAGCCATGCGGATGAGATGCCTGTCATCTCGACTGCTAGTGATACGAGGCCGTTGGGATCCAACACGGCGTTCCGTATTACCCTCCTGAACCCACCGATTCCATATTCTGCTAACAGTCATGGATATCGACCAACGCGAGCAGCAATGCCGCGATACGATAAACCGCAATCGCGATAGGCTACAATCCGTCGTTTTATCAAAGTCGGTTTCAAATGGCTCTGAGCACTATGGGACATAACATCTATGGTCATCAGTCCCCTAGAACTTAGAACTACTTAAATCTAACTAACCTAAGGACATCACACAACACCCAGTCATAACGAGGCAGAGAAAATCCCTGACCCCGCTGGGAAAATCAAAGTCGGAAACGTGATGGTACTCATTTCTTCTCCTTACACGAGGCGTCATAACAACGTTTCACCGGGCAACACCGGTCAACTGCTGTTTGTGTATGAGAAATCGGTTGGAAACTTTCCTCATGTCAGCACGTTGTAGGTATCGCCACCGGCACCAACCTTGTGTGAATGCTCTGAAAAGCTAGTCATTTGCATATCACAGCATCTTCTTCCTGTCGGTTAAATTTCGCGTCTGTAGCACGTCATCTTCGTGGTGTAGCAATATTAATGGCCAGTAGTGTATGTACCTAAAGTTCGGAAAATGTAGTTTCGAGAAAATGAGAAAAGACAGTTCACAGTGCATTTGACTCACCGAAAGCCTCTTTCAGAACATTCCAGCAGCATATTCTTTCTGGCCAGCTGTTTCTTTATCCTCTACACTTTTTCAGGAGTCCTTTCCGTACTCTGAACTCTTCAGTGGTGGCCACCGCAGCCTTTCTGTTTCAACTACTCGCTGACGATCTATGGCAGTCGGAGGAACTATCATATTATTTCCTGGTTAGATCAATTTGTCCGTTATTTTTGTCCTGCTAACTGCACCATCATTGAAACAGATGACAGTATCCATCACACCTATTTTGATTACCGTCCTTCCAATAAACATTGTTTTTGGTACTTGTTGCCACACACAATTGTTGAAACTCATATTATTGTTCTGTGTGTGGCCATGTAGACATCTGCTAAATAATTTTGTATCTGCAAAGTCCCTGTATATTGACTTTATTGTTTGCATGACTGTGGCAGTGCGACAGTGAACTGAAAGGAGACGTGGCTGGTGTACAGACTTTTGTTCAAAGAGCGTTTAAGAACAAATAAAAAATTTGAAAATTGATAACACACACATTTTTAGAAACAGGAGAAATTTGTCTTTCAGATGAGATAAATTTTGTTTTTCTATTTTTCAGTCATTTTCACGTCCATGTCCCCTTAAGCTCTTGTTCAGCTTTGCTCAGCGGGACGTCCTTATGTGGCAACAGGCCTAATCTGAACTTAATATGTTGTCATTTGGAGCTCCTGAAAGACATTAAATTCCTGAAAGCATAATCGCATCCATTAACGTTTAATATATGGACATCTATTCTAGTGGGTACAGGCTTTGTGTTATTTTTGCGGCAAGTACTCGAAAATACGTACACGCTCAACTTTCAAATCTACCTGTGAAGGTCTATGAGGTTTGTTATTTACCCTTCTTTTTATATGCATATATCGGTTGCTAGATTCATGAATCACTAGTCCTCTTGATGACTTGCCTGTCTTCTAAAATTTCTAAACAGAGACTCAGTTTTCAATACAACTATGCTCCCAGACCTTTTAGACTCATTGAAGAAAACTGAGGACGTTTCTCTCCCCTTCCTCTTCAAACTGATTCAGTGCTGCATATCTAATGACCTCAGTAGTGAGAGGTCATTAAGTTCCAATGTACCGCTCCATGTTTCTTTTATTCTGGCTATGCATGCAGTCACTCTCAGTCTGCCGCAATCGTTGCCTCATTGGATGATGACAAGTACAGACAGACTGAAGCTATGAGCAAGTCGTGAGACGCAAAAGGATAGATCTGTGGGTAAAAAGGCAGCTTAAAGGGTAGAAAAAGCTTGTTTCCCCTGAAAATAAGGGTTTAATTCATAGTCCGGCCCACAGTTTTAACTGTCACAAAGTTTCATTTGTTAACTTTACCATAAAACTGGCTCGCCTACAATGCTCATGTGGTGGCAAGGACTCGGCGGTAGCTGTTTCGAAACCTGGTGGTGGAATAACTTCTCATTGCCAGTAGTTAGTCGGTAATGGAACGAGTGCTTGTGGTGTACAGTTTATGATCATCTTACTTGACATTAATGACCTGAATTAAATTAAGACTCCCTCTTGAGCGTCTCATGTAGTTTGACAGAACAGGATGTGAATGATCCGTCACCGGTATTGGGTGTCCCCTTCTCTATGATCATCGTCATGAACAAATATATAGCTCTACAAAGACACATCACACTCACCTTTACCCAACACTTGCACTTAAGACACAACTCTCAATTTCGCAATGCATTGTGCGACAAGAACAAAGACCTTTTCAGTTATGCGGATGAACCTTTCACGTGGCGTCTGCCAGTTAACAATGTCATAAGACTTTTCTTCTTTTCTACAAGAAAATCTCATTAGCCAAGGGCAGTTTGTTTCTTTTGGCTCTGTGACAAGTGTGGTGGGCCAGAGGGACTCTGTCAGCCGTGTGCAGGCTGATGCCTCCAGCTGTTGTAACGCCTTCGCCACGCTCGACCCAGAGGGTGAATGTGGAGACTGGCCGCCTGGTCTCATCCAGTCGCCCTACGAATGAACAAGACTGCAGAAAGATTCTAGCAGGCACACGGAGGGAGAGAGTCTCCTAGTTATTGGGAGGTCTAATTTATGTGCGTTATGGAGTCCCTTAGGGAAATAGCATATCTGCTGGTTGCTCTCATCCGAGATGTGGAGGAAGCTGTCTGCGCAGGGTGTAGTCATCTTCATGTTATGGCTCATGTTTTCATGAATTACGCCTGTCGCATGGGCCTGTGGGCATCATCAGTTCGTACACGTGGCTGGCAGAAGTGAAGACTGCTGGTCTCGCTCGTGGGGTGCAATCGGAGCTCACAATTTGCAGTATCGTACCCAAAACTGATCAGGGTCCTTTGACTTGGAGCAAAGTGGATAGTCACAACCAGAGGCTCCTTCGAATCTATGACGGTCTTGGCTGCAGATTCTAGACTTGCTTTATGGGATGGAAGATTATAGTATTCCTCTTGATACACCAGTGGTGCACTATGCAGAGGAAGCAGCTAATTGCGTAGCACAGTGCTTGAGGAGAGCACGTGCAGATTTTTTTTAGGCTAGGTGATAGTTTTAGGTTGTCTGATGAACGTTGATTGGCAGAGAGAGAAATTATGTTGCGCACAAAGCAGAGTCTCTTAAAAAGTCAAAACTGTAACAGTAAACGGCCGAAGTATTCATAACAAAGTCCATGAATTTACCGACCTCCGGGAAACCTATCGTGCTCAGATCATACTCGAAACCGAGAGCTGGATGAAACCCGAATTGCAAGCTCCTAAATATCTAACGAAGTATGGAAAGTATATCGAAAAACAGACTAGACGCCACAAAAGAGAGAGAGTTCACTGTAATCGCCAAAAATATACAGGGTGGTTACAATTAAACTTTCACTACTTCAGAGGCTCCCCATGAAAGACGAGTAATCGTAGGACAATGAAACTTTGCGGACACATTTGTAAGGCCATGTGCAAGAGAAATAACGAATAAACCACCCAAAGAAACACATTTTAATTTCTACATGAGAGGGTTCAAACGCGGTGTTCTTGGTGGTTACAAGGTTGGAAACGTTCAGCCAAGAAGAAGTTACTGTTGTCGTGGCTGAGAATGCTGGATGCAATGTGCTGGATGCAACGTGCAGTGCACGATTTGTGTAACGACGGTTGAGCTTCCATGGTCCATCGTTCGAAAAGTGCTGCGAACAATTGTGAAATGATATCCGTACAAACTTCACAGTAATCACCAACTTTTGCCACGGGACGCAGAAATTCGAGTAGACTTTGCTCTTACGTTTCTTGCAAGGACTGAAGTTGACGACATGCGGTCTTGGAACATTTTGTGGAGTGACGAAGCACACATTACGCTCACTCGTGCAGTGAACAGTCACAGTTGTCGCATTTGGGGATAGTTACTGCCAACGAACGTTCATGAAGTTCCTCTGCATTGTGAACGCGTGGCTGTGTGGTGTGGCTTCGCCGTACATTTCGTGATTAGTCAATTTATCTAATAGGAACTCGGACCCCAGTACCAAGGACATGCAGCGTGAACGGCACATGTTACTGTGATCTGCTACACGAATATGTGATCCCTGCTTTACGGGAGAGAGGTACTTTGTACTCGACTGTTATGATGCACGATGGAGCTCCACCTCATACCGCTACTGTGGTCACTCGGTTATTCCGTAACACATTTGGAGAAAGCTGAATCATTGGCCGGTCGTTCCAAACCGCGTAACCATCAAGATCACCCAATTTGAACCCTCTTATGTGGAAAGTAAAATGAGTTTCGTTCAATGATTCATTCGTTACTTCTCTCCGCATGTCCTTACAAATTTCTCCACAAAATTTCATTGTCCTACGGTCACTCATTTTTCTTGAAGGCTCTCTCAAACAGCAAAAGTTTAATTACAACCAACCTGTAAGATCTACCGATACGGTAACCGAGTCCGACTGTGAAGTTATCTGGACGCGAGTAACAGGCCTAGGTAAACTCGAGTAAGTCATCTGATGATTTTATATATCACCTGACTGGGCCATATAGGTTGCAGAATGATTCAAAGAAAGTCTACACTCAATAGCGCGGAAGTACGCCGACAATGCAAAATAGTTGGAGGCTACTTTAAATGAGCAGTTATATATTGGGACGTTTATGAATTCATTGCAGGTTGTATGGAAAGACAGTCTTGCGAACAAATTATGAATGCTGTCTCTGAAATTGTCTTAAGCAAATAGTGTAACAGCTCACGCGCACTCGAAATATTTTAGACCTCGTAGCTACAAATAGTCCCGACGTTGTAGACAGTGTCAGTAAAGAGACAAGGATTTAGCAGTCTCTGTGTCATCATAGCCACTAAATTAATAAATCCATCAAGAAGGCTAAGAAAAATATTTAAGATAATTCTCATTTATTGTTCCGTCTCAGTTTCACACATTTAGTTCGATTACAGGTTTCGATCACTCAGTCTACTTAGAACATCATATCAGAGTACTCTGATATGTTGTTCTGAGTAGACAAGACTGATCGCTGATTCAGTTACTTAGATCTGAAGATGATCTAGGGAGATCAAAACACATAATCGAATTAAAAAAGTGTGCAACTGAGACGGTACAATAAATGAGAATGATCTTAAATATCTACCTGTATACAGTTGCTGAAGTCTCTCGAGACGATTATGTCGACTGTAGTGAAAGCTAAGACTGTATTTATGCTGGAAAGAGAAGATACGCAGTTGTTAGCATCCTACTTAGACAATGAATGTATATCATTTAGTTCCAGTATGATGGGCGTAGAAGAATTAGAGGGAAAGTTGAAACTGACTGTAAATAGCACCCTGAAGAAGTATGTAGTGAGTGAGTGGATTAAGAACGGAATAAACCCACCATGGTTTAGTAACAAAATTCGGAAAATGTTGAAGAAACAAAAATTGTTGGACTCCAGCTTCAAAAAAGAATGTGTAAATGTCGACAGGCAAAAGTTAGTACAGATTCGTGCATCTATAAGAAGATGTATACGACAGGTGTACAACATCTTCCATCGTCATATGTTAGCTAAGATCTTGCCGAGAACCGAAGAAAATTGCGGTGCGTCGTAAAATTACTCTGCGGGTAGAGGGTCTCTGTTTCGTAACTAATCGGCCAGACTGGCTTATCAACAGAAGACAAAAAAAGGAAAGCCGAAGTTTTAAATTTCGCGTAAAAAATATCATTCACGCTGATGGACCGCACAGACGTACCATCGCGTACGGTGGATGTAGAAATAGGCATCCCTGGCGGAAAGAAGCAACTGTAAGAGTTGAAAAGAAATAAGTCACCAGTCAAGTCCAAGTGACTCGAAAAAAGCGTGGGTGACTTCTGTATAGAAGACGCGTAAAGGAACGGATCCACAAAATCACAGACCAATAACCTTAAAATAGGTCTTATGCAGAATTCTTGAGCACATTCTAAGTTCTAATAGAATAAGCTTTCTTGAGGCAAAAAGACTTTTGTCCACAAATCAGTAAAGATTTTTACAAATCACCGGCCGTTAGAAACTCAGCTTTCCCTTTTCACGCACGATATCCTGCGAACCATGGATGAAGGGTGGCAGTAGATTAAAAAAAAATGTTCAAATGTGTGTGAAATTTTATGAGACTTCACTGCTAAGGTCATCAGTCCCTAAGCTTACACACTACTTAACCTAAATTATCCTAAGGACAAACACACACACACCCATGCCCGAGGGAGGACTCGAACCTCCGCCGGGCAGTAGATTCAATATTCTTAGATTTTCGGAGAGCATTTGACAGAGTGCCCCACTGCAGACTATTAACAACGGTCGGTGCATACGGAACAGGTAATCAGATATGCGAGTGGCTTGATGACTTCTTAGGTAATAGAACCCAGAGGTCGTCGTTTTCGACAGAGAGTGTTCATCAGAGACAAGGGTATTGTCAGAAGTGCCCGAGGTAAGTGTGGCAGGGCCGCTCTGGTGATCCGTACACATAAATGATCTGACGGGCAGGGTGGGTAGCAATCTGCGGCTGTTTGCTGATAATGCTGTGATGTTCAGGAAAGTGTTGCCATTGAGTGTGTTTGTCGGAGGATACAAGATGACTTAGAATTTCTATTTAATGTGATTAATGGCAGCTTGTTCTAAATGTAGAAACATGCAAGTTAATGCAGATGAGCAGGAAAACCAGTCCTATAGTGTTCCAGTACAGTATGTGCTGCTTGACACAAAACATCTATTAAATACAGAGGCCTATTGCAGAGCGACACAAAATGGAGCAAGCACGTGAAGTTCGTTATAGGGAAGGCGAATGATCGTCTTCAGTTTATTACGAAAATGTTAGAAAAGTGTAGCTCATCTACAAAGAACACCGCGTATAGCACACAATTGCGACCAATTCTTGAGTATTGCTCGAGTATTTGGTGTCCCCACAAGATTGTATTAAAGAAAAACTTAGAAGCAAATCAGAGGCGTGCTGTTAAATTTGTTACCGGTATGTTCGATCAACACGTGAGTAGTAAGGAACTGATCCGTGACCCAAATGGACATCTCTGGAGGGAAGACGACTTTCTTTTCGCGAAACACTATTTTAAAAAAAATTTAAGAATCGGCATTTGTAGATGACAGCAGGATGATTCTACTGCTACCTATGTACATTTCTAATAAGGACAGCGAAGACAAGAAATTAGATCCGTACGGAGGCATACAGACAGTCGTTTTTCTCCCGTTCCATTTGTGAGTGGAACAGAACAGGGAATAACTAGTAGTGGTAGAACGTACCATCCCCAGTGCACCGATGGTGACTTGTGGAGTATGTATGTAGACGTAGAGAATTTCTCTCGTGGAACTGCAAGACTGTTGAATGCATCTTGCGTATGTTTAACCAAAACCTATATTTCTAAAGATCATCAAGAAGAGTGTGGAGTCTCCATGTTGGATATTGCTAGAGAATCGTTATAAAATGTATAAATGTGGCCTTCTTCCATCGAAAAAGCTGATTTGTGTTAAATTCATTTTGCACTGAAACTATTGGTATTAACATATCATTTGTGAGCTCGACGAGAAACGAGATTCCGTTTTAGGATCGCACGCCCGGCGCGCGCAGGCAGGCGGACTCGGTGTCCTTGCCACGTCACGGCCAGAACAGGCCCGTTTAACGGCCTTCGCTTTAACAGCATTAATTCGACGCTTGCTTTGCAGGCGATTCGATAACCAGCTCATACCAGTTCTGTGACATAGTGCTTGACCCTAAAACCAGAACTTCTGTTTTTCTCACTTTTAAAATAAATAGATACTTGATAACAGTTCTGGTTGCGTAAATGGATAAGTGACCTGTGATAAGAGGAAGGGCTCAAAAACATTTCTAAAATAAAATCGGGGTTTACGTTTATGGAACAAATCTCTCGTACAGCGCTGTGGCTCACTGGGTCGTTCATATGCATTAGTGGATTCTTCTCAATGACTGAGGCGGATATTTTCCCTTTTCTTTATGCGAAATAATCGCGACATTCTATGGCAATGTACAACATACGATAGGTCCTCGACAAAGAAGTAGGAAGTACGATTAGGATTTGACATTCCGATGATGACAGAGCGTAAAAGCCAGGACTGCGAAACATACGGAAGGATATCGGCGTTGTCCTTTACTAAGAACCAGGAAATCCCAGATTCTTTAAAGAATCGAATTCCCGTGTATAAAACAGCTTCAGATTTCTAATTACTTTAAAATGAGTTAAAGTGTTAAATATTTGGCGTTAAGCGTGGAAGCGAGAAAAAGTTTAGAAAAGGTTGGAAGTTATGTGTAAAGTTTGCTGGAAGTCGCTAAGTGCCGTCATTCTCAAATACTGGATGAATATAGTCTGGGGAATTTATGCGCCTTGAGTTACGTTGCCTCAAGACTAGAGATGCGCTCTGCCAAAACTACAGTTTGGAAGTTTTTGTACAGTACATGAGCACATAAATGACGTTTTAAATTATAGGATTACCGGCAGTACTGCTAGCATTGGTAAGGAAAGAAACATAAATGAAAGTGTGAAAGAGAAACTGGTAGCCGACTACTTCCCTTTCTTTTTTTCTTTGTTTTGCACATAATTAGAACCGTACATCATTCAGTGTTAGTTTACTGTGTATTTTATATCCTTACAGAACATAAATGGCGTTTTATAAGTAATAAAAATTAGTTGATTGCATAGTTTCTGCGCTTTCTTGTAACCAAAGCAATTACTTTTGATGGCAGTACAGTTTAATGCACAAACGTAGAAAATATACACTCAAAATATGTACTCATTTGAACGTTCTTCATCCTAATCAAAGGAAAGAGTTTCCTCTTACTAATCATAAATGTGAATGCAGTTTATGAATAACAGAAACATGTTTTATGTATTGTAAGGTTATGGTTAGGTGCTTTCTTATTCTATGACTGAACACAACTGTGTAAGCTGTAATGACATTGTTTAATATTGCAATCTTGTTGCGGAAATACACGCTTTTACACAGTTTACTATGTGACAATGTTAAGACAGTTGTCAAAATGACATATCTCGTCCTCTGAAAGTGAACTAATCCTAAACACATTAGTATTAAATTTTAACTCTCAGAAAGTTAAATAATCCTAAACACAACAATATTAAATTTTAACTAGAAGTTTCTTTACAAAATTATTCTTACGATTACGTTGCGATGTTGGCCAGTACTACGATAAATCATCCGATTCCAGTTCAAAGTTGGGTACTATTTTTAGGATGACGTTCAAGTCTACAGAGGATGGTTAGTTTTGTGACAAGTTGAGCAAAAGATTACCCAAGGTCTCTCGAGTTTGCAGGGGGCGCAAGCTGGTGAACCAACAAGCTTAGCTGCAATGAGCTGTCGTCTGCCTGGCTGCTCTTTCCCTCTGAAATTCCAACAAAACTAAATAAATCTTTGCTGAATTTTCCAGCAGAAACTCTCCCTATGTTTCTCGATATGCGAGAAAACATGAACTCATACCTAGTCTCAGACTATGGCGATATACACGCGCATGGCTGGAGCAGAGTGCATATTATAATGCCCTCTCAGTCCTCACAAGAACAATTAACTAACTGGCTGGTTCGGTTCTCCACAGTTGGAGCTCAAAGACGCTACAGCTAATTTCTAGCTGGATGTCAGCCACTGTGAACGCAGTGATCACACAAATTTCTCCTCTGCGTCGTACCGAGCTTTGAGCGCCCTGTTCTGCACTAGTCGCCAGTTCAGAGAAGAGGCCCTAAAAATTTCCGTCTTGTCTTCCGAGATGTCTCCCCACTTGGGTTTTTTCATTCTCCACATCACAGCTTCTTTAGACCAATAGGAGCGTTCCTCTTATTTTGTGGAAACTCTCTCTACCAATCGCAAGGGTCCTACCATTAGGCTGCATCGAAATCTCACCACTTTACTCCTTCCCAGTGCGTTTCCGCCAGTCGGACGTTTTGTGTCCGCTCCACACGCCTAAAAAGTTACATGTGTCTATCACGATTGTACCATTCGCAGTTCATGTGATCGAATGCGTCACCGGTATTGTTCGTATAGATTTGGAATTCTGAAACGCAGTTTTCTAAAGCTTTTTCCGTCCTCCTCCTGGTGGCCTGGTCCGTTACTTTCTTTTCCGTCTGAGTCACCTTGGTCCGTCGTTGACTCTCGCCTGGATTAGATTAGATTAGATTAGATTAATACTAGTTCCATGGATCATGAATACGATATTTCGTAATGATGTGGAACGAGTCGAATTTTCTAATACATGACATAATTAGGTTAATTTAACAACATACTTAAGTTAATATAACAACTTTATTTTTTTGTGTTTTTTGTTTTTCTTTATTTTTTATTTTTTTTATTTTTAAATATTTTTTTTCTTTTCTTTCTTAATTTATATCTAAAAATTCCTCTATGGAGTAGAAAGAGTTGTCATTCAGAAATTCTTTTAATTTCTTCTTAAATACTTGTTCGTTATCTGTCAGACTTTTGATACTATTTGGTAAGTGACCAAAGACTTTAGTGCCAGTATAATTCACCCCTTTCTGTGCCAAAGTTAGAATTAATCTTGAATAGTGAAGATCATCCTTTCTCCTAGTATTGTAGTTATGCACACTGCTATTACTTTTGAATTGGGTTTGGTTGTTAATAACAAATTTCATAAGAGAGTATATATACTGAGAAGCTAGTGTGAATATCCCTAGATCCCTAAATAAATGTCTGCAGTATGATCTTGGGTGGACTCCAGCTATTATTCTGATTACACGCTTTTGTGCAATAAATACTTTATTCCTCAGTGATGAATTCCCCCAAAAATGATGCCATATGAAAGCAATGAGTGAAAATAGGCATAGTAAGCTAATTTACTAAGATGTTTATCACCAATGACCCTTATTGCATAAGTAGCTGAACTCAAACGTTTCAGCAGATCATCAATGTGTTTCTTCCAATTTAATCTCTCGTCAATGGACACACCTAAAAATTTGGAATATTCTACCTTAGCTATATGCTTCTGATTAAGGTCTATATTTATTAATGGTGTCATACCATTCCCTGTACGGAACTGTATGTACTGTGTCTTATCAAAATTCAGTGAGAGTCCGTTTACAAGGAACCACTTAGTAATTTTCTGAAAGACAGTATTGACAATTTCATCAGTTAATTCTTGTTTGTCAGGTGTGATTACTATACTTGTATCATCAGCAAAGAGAACTAACTTTGCCTCTTCATGAATATAGAATGGCAAGTCATTAATATGTAATAAGAACAACAAAGGACCCAAGACTGACCCTTGTGGAACCCCATTCTTGATAGTTCCCCAGTTTGAGGAATGTGCTGATCTTTGCATGTTACGAGAACTACTTATTTCAACTTTCTGCACTCTTCCAGTTAGGTACGAATTAAACCATTTGTGCACTGTCCCACTCATGCCACAATACTTGAGCTTGTCTAGCAGAATTTCATGATTTACACAATCAAAAGCCTTTGGGAGATCACAAAAAATCCCAATGGGAGGTGTTCGGTTATTCAGATCATTCAAAATTTGACTGGTGAAAGCATATATGGCATTTTCTGTTGAAAAACCTTTCTGGAAACCAAACTGACATTTTGTTAGTACTTCATTTTTACAGATATGTGAAGCTACTCTTGAATACATTACTTTCTCAAAAATTTTGGATAAAGCTGGTAGAAGGGAGATTGGACGGTAATTGTTGACATCAGATCTATCCCCCTTTTTATGCAAAGGTATAACAATAGCATATTTCAGTCTATCAGGGAAAATGCCATGTTCCAGAGAGCTATTACACAGGTGGCTGAGAATCTTACTTATCTGTTGAGAACAAGCTTTTAGTATTTTACTGGAAATGCCATCAATTCCATGTGAGTTTTTGCTTTTAAGCAAGTTTATTATTTTCCTAATTTCAGAGGGAGAAGTGGGTGAGATTTCAATTGTATCAAATTGCATAGGTATGTCCTCTTCCATTAACAGCCTAGCATCTTCTAATGAACACCTGGATCATACTATATCCACAACATTTAGAAAATGATTATTAAAAATATTTTCAACTTCTGACTTTTTGTTCGTAAAGTTTTCATTCAATTTGATGGTAATACTGTCTTCCTGTGCTCTTGGTTGACCTGTTTCTCTTTTAATAATATTCCAAATTGTTTTAATTTTATTATCTGAGTTGCTGATTTCAGACATGATACACATACTCCTGGATTTTTTAATAACTTTTCTTAATATAACACAGTAGTTCTTATAATTTTTGATAGTTTCTGGGTCCCTACTCTTTCTTGCTGTCAGATACATTTCCCTTTTCCGGTTACAAGATATTTTTATACCCTTAGTAAGCCATGGTTTGTTACAAGGTTTCTTATGAGTATATTTAACTATTTTCTTGGGGAAGCAGTTTTCAAATGCATTTACAAAAATGTCATGAAATAAATTATATTTTATATTGGCATCAGGTTCACGGTACACCTCATCCCAGTCTAACTGCTGTAGGCTTTCCCTGAAATTTGCAATTGTTAAATCGTTGACTGAACGTACTACTTTGGAGGACTGTTTAGTATTGCTGAATGGAGCTATGTCATATATTGTAGCTAGCTGTGCACCATGATCAGAAAGACCATTCTCAACAGGCTGAGCATTTATCTGGTTAAATTTATCTTGGTCTATAAAGAAGTTATCTATCAGTGAGCTGCTATCCTTTACCACCCGAGTAGGAAAATCAATAACGGGTGTCAAATTGAAAGAACCGAGTAATACTTCAAGGTCATTTTTCCTATTACCCTCTTTCAGAGAATCTACATTGAAATCCCCACAAATAATAATTTGCTTCCCCCTGTCTGACAGATAGCACAACAAGGAGTCCAAATTTTTCAGAAATAGATGAAAATTTCCTGATGGGGACCTATATACAGTTACAATTATAAATGTGCCTTTATTTAATTTAAGCTCACAGGCACATGCTTCTATATGTTTCTCTACACAAAACTTTTTTGTTACTATACTTTTTGCACAATGATAACTTTTGACATATATGGCAACTCCTCCGTTCTCCATATTTTCTCTCATTACATGTGCAGAGAGCTTATATCCACTTACATTTACCTTATCCATATCAGTAACAATGTGATGCTCAGACAGGCATAGTATATCTATTTCATTCTCAGTTTCTAAATCTTCTAAACAAACCAGAAGCTCATCTACTTTATTCTTTAAACTCCCAATATTTTGATGAAATATACTTACATTATTTTTAATTATACTTTTATGAGAACCTTTCCTTATTCTAACATTTGCAGTACTCTCCTGTCTGAGTTTCTCATTGTGCTTAGGCCTAGTTCCTATACCAGTGGTCACATGGTGTTCAGAGAGGCAGATTATGTCAACTGGGTTGGGTGACTTTAATTCATCAATGGAATTACCTAGGACTGAGATACAACTTGGTGGAGATAAAATTTCTGGTGATTGGTGAAAATTTATAATTGATAGCTGTGATTGGTGATCAAATGTGCTAGAATTGTGCTGTTTAATTTCTTTCCTAAACTGAAGATTTGTTTCAATCCTGACCTCTCGTAGAACTTGACATCTTTCTGTCTTACCTATCCTAAAAAAGGTGCTGCTCCAACACCTGTAACCACTGGTATTTTACCATTCATGGCAGTGCCTCCCCCCCTTAAATTTCCTGCTATTACCCCAGCCAGTTTCCCCTTCCCTTTCCTGTTGAGATGTAGGCCGTGCCTGGTATAGTCCCACCTACTGAGATAATCAACAGGAACCACACCAATATGAGCCCCCGCACCCGACCCAAGCAGCTGTTCCAACTCCAAATTAACTCTCCCAACAGAAGAGTTCAAATGAGGCCGGTCATGGCGTCTCAGGACAGATACAAATTCAACATTGGTGTGTCTCGATGCTGACGCAATCTTTACCAGGTCACACTCTATACTGTACCCAGGATCTCTGTCGATGCTGTTCCCTGGCCCTCCCACAATAACCACGGTGTCTTCCCTGGTAAATCCTTTACAGAGTGAACCTAAATCCTCTGTCACCTGATCCAGACTAGCACTTGGTTTGAAAAAATTTGTGACCTGGTATTCTGGTCCTAATTCCTCCTGCAGAAGTTGGCCTACACCTCTGGCATGAGAACTGCCTAACAACAAAACTTTCTTCCTTTTCGATGACTTTCCTACATTCTTTTTCAATTTCCTATTGAAAGTTTGTTGTGTCCTGTCTACACCTACCTCTGCTTGAGGCTCATCAGTTTCTAACTGAAGCAACAAGTCAAACTTATTTTTGACATTCACCACAAAACTGTCAGACTTAGTTCTAGGCCTGTTCCTTCTGCTACCTGTTGCCACTTCCCACCTCTCTTTGCCCTTCTCCCTCCTTAACCTGTCCAGATCATCCCTAGCCTGATCTAGCTCAGCCTGAAGGGCAGTAATTTTCCCCTCCTGTTCCACTATCTTCCTATCTCTGCTGCAAATCCTACATAACCACTGATGAGCCTGATCCACTTTCCCAATACCCACGCCACTGCAGTCCCCCCAGTGAAAAAAACTACTACATCCATAACACCAAACCCCGGAACTAACAATTCTACGGCAAGTCAGGCACTTCTCACTCATGGCAAAAATAATACTTTAGCTAGAATAAATCAATTAAATTACCGAAAATCAAAAAAGACGTTACAAGAATTAAGCCTATTCACAAATGTATATAAGCAAGTTTCTGATTTAAAATTCCGCTGTTTTTCTGAGATCTGTATTAAAACAATGAAGGTATACGCTATTTATTATATATTTCACTCGATGGAATGAAAAAAAAGGACAATTAAACGAGATACTTTAACTTTGATTCTCCAAAAACGTTACGAGAATTAGGCCTATAAACAAATGTATATAGACAAGTTTCTGATATAAAGTTACGCTGTTTTTCTGAAATCTGTATTAAAACAATGAAGTTATACGCTATTTACGGTACTTTACTTATTTGTTACCGAGAAACTAGTTAAATTACCGTGAAACAAGAAACAAACACGTTTACAAAATTTAAGCCTAAGCGCGACTTCGCGAAGTTACGATCTTTTCGTGTTTTCTGAAAAAATACGCAAAGAAAAGTCAAACCTTTAAGTGGTTTCCGCGGTACCCCCTATGGCACGGGGCATTCGCCTCTGCCCGCCCTTGCTTCCAAACCAAAACGTTTCCTCTCGCTGCTTGTTGCACCTTCTGCTCATAGGCATGCATTACATAGGATCGGTGTGTTAGTACCGTCGATTGAGTGTCATCCCTTTTTGCATTACTTACTGATAGGCAAATTTGCTCATTGCTGCCGAATTAAGTTAGGTGTCATATTCACCTTCCCGTTGCGATGTATAAAGTTCTTAATAAGGTGCGAAACTGACCTTCATTTATTCCGCCACCTTACATATCCTCCTCCTTCCCCATTCAGTTTTGTGCTGGGTCAATCAGTGGCTGAGAAATTGACTGAAGTCAGTGCAAACTCAGTTGCAACTGTTGACTGTAGCAATTGACATATTCACTGACCAACTTCCTATTTTAATATTTTGTATGCTTTACACAGTGGTTCGATCTAGTCTACTTATTTTTTTATTTTATTTTACATTGTACTTGATTTCCTGTCTACAGATTAGGACCCTCAAGTGATTTTCTTTTTTCTTTTAAAATTTAACATTCATTGACTGATCGGTTTTTCGCTTACCTAATTTTTATTAAATGATGATGGATATGTAATGAAGATGAGGAAACCTTCATTTAACATTATCCTCCCCTCTTTTATAATAAATTTTACTTTTCTCTAGATTTCATATCAACCATTATCTACGAAATTTTCATTTCTTACAATAAAGCTTTTAGATTTAATTCTAAACTCAACCTCCCATGACTTTACAGACTTAATCCTATTCATTATCATGTATACATTCCCCAAAAATCTTAGCTCTATGCATTACAACTTTACAAAAATTTTCAGATTTGACCTTCACAAACATATTAAATTTCTAATCCTACTAATTACTTTACAAAATTTACATTGACATCATGGAATAGCTAAACCCATTCATATTTATCTATCCTATATTTTTGATGCAAACATTACACACTAGAATCTCAACCTCCCAAAAATGTTAATATTAGGTTTTCTTAATTTAAACATGTTGAAAAATATAAATTAAGGGAAATATTATTGGTATGTCAAGATAAATTTTTAAAAAGAACATCGTTAATAAAGATCTATTGCTAAAACATAATAGTTTTCAAATTCAAATATTTTCAAACACTATCAAAATTATCTTTTATCAATTTGTTCTGATTGTATTTTATCACAGACAGTTCTTTCTCCTACATTTTTAAAATGGTTCATTGAAATTTTCACTTTTTCTTCGTGCAGAGAGAGAGAGGTTGCTGAAGGTCTAAGCATGCTGTGAATGCGGGATTCCTTTGTTCCAGGTTGCATATGCCCATGGTGACGTATTGAAGATTCATATTTAGCAGCATAAAACTTTTCTTCATCATTCGTCGAATCTTTATGCCGGTTCACTGAGGGTCAATTCACCTGTAGATTTCTATACGAGTAATCATCTCCCCTTTCTCGGTATGACATTTGAAGGTGTTGCAATTTGCCATAAGGAATATCGGATATTTATACTGTTAGAACAGTGGATTCTCGTTGTTAGTTAAATACAATAAGGGTCTTATATGGGAAGGGATTTGAAAAGGTTTCTTGATCTCTTCTGGCCCAGGCTCTTCCTTCTTCCAAATCTTCTGCGTTACATCTTCTGTTCTTGGTGCATCTTGCTGTCTTCTCACTTGTGTCTTCGTTCTTCTCTGGATCGGAAATTGGGATTGAGACCAGTTTAACGTCGTTATCGTATATTCTTTCTTATGGCATCTTCTTTGAAATTGTTGTGTATTCTTTACTGTAACCTGTTGTTCATATAGATAGATTGAAAAGCCTTTCCTCGTTTTCTCGCTCCGTCTCATGAGTGTTCAGGGATTGTTTCACAGTTGTTGAATTCCATATGGTCTGAAGATAGTTTCAGCTATTCTGTACTTTGAGTTACAGAAATGCGTTTCTTGCTCGTCCGTGTTGTACTATGTCCGCCTCCTTTCAGGTTCGGTGGACATCCTTTATTTCTCCACAAGCTGCTTTTAAACAGTTCGCGATATAAACGCCAAGTATCTAACACTTTCGCAAAACCATTGTTATGAAGCTTGTATGTGACTTACATATAAGTAAAGCTCACTTCATGGTACATGTTGATTGTATCCAGGATCCGTTGTAGCTCTCAAAATTTTTGCCCAGAGGTGTTATCCTCTAGGAACATTGCTTTCACCAAGGCCTCTTCTTTCGTCATCTCGTAAGCTGACGTACCAGGCACTCACACTCAGTGTCCCTTCCTCTCACGCCTAACTGCTCTACTCAGTCCTGCCGTCGATCTGTGTGTGTGTGTGTGTGTGTGTGTGTGTGTGTGTGTGTTCAAGTGTGTGTGAAATCTTATGGGACTTAACTGCTAAGGTCATCAGTCCCTAAGCTTACACACTACTTAATCTAAATTATCCTAAGGACAAACACACACACCCATGCCCGAGGGAGGACTCGGAACCTCCGCCGGGACCAGCCGCACAGTCCATGACTGCAGCGCCCCAGACCGCTCGGCTAATCCCGCGCGGCGCCGTCGATCTGGCCGCAATGATGCTGCATCTTGTCTGCTGACTTCATATGTAATACAATGTTTGTCCCTGATTTGATAATCTTACTTTCCTTACACCCCCCTATTCTCTATTTCCTCTGATATCGTTATAGATCTTAATATAACCCTTACTCCCTTAAATTCCACTACAAACTTTACAAACATTAACAATTGTAAGTATTTTACAAATGTTATCATTTACATTATTTAAAAAAATCTTTTTCTTTTCGCTATTTTTACTTATTCATCATTTTTTCTCCCCATACTATTTTCTTAATATAAAGATCATGGTTTCCTCATCATCACGATGTAGAGTAAGAGTGAAAATGATGGTGATGACGGTAAGTAAGTGAATGAATTTCTGCCATTACCTCTTTTTTAGTTTCCTAACTACAAGCATATTATGTTATTTTGAAAACTTCGCACCTTGACTCCGACTCCCGCGTCTTTTTCTCTGCAATCTCTACTTTTTTGGTATTAGCTGTAACAGAACTTCAAAATACAATTTATCTCTTTTCTTTTCTCTATTCTTATAACATGTTTCATTCATAGCTTAATATTTCCATTCTCTTTCCTAATTATTACCTCCTAACGACTTCTTATATCTATTTCCCTCATATCTTATTTCAATATCAGTTTGTCGTACTTTCCACATATCATATATGCTTCACATGTTCCCCTCACAGTATCTCCCCAGTTATTTGTTCACCGTGCTCGACGGAACAAATTAAACATGACTATCTCCTTCTCACATAATTATCTATTCCTTTCTTACTTACTTACCTCCTTTCGTCCACAAAAATCAATTTCCTCCTCCTTCACACTTCGTCTATAAGAGGGAATCTATTACTATTTCGTTCGACGAAATATTGAGCAATGTTTGATATGTTTTTATTTTGTGTTGTTTTTATTTTACCTTTTTGTTGAAGCAATTTCGTCTTCTGACGCTATATGATAAATTTTTATTGTTTTCTTTATTTTTACAGTAATATTCCTCTGTTTCACGTTACAAATCAACAATTTTCGAATAAAACCTGAATTAAACATTGACAGCTTCAGTTTTGATATAAATACTGTTTACTCTTAAGTAACGAGGATAACCATATAGAGCAAAAAAAAATGCTCTGTAAGTTACCCGGCTCTTTATATGTCCTCACTCACTTTCTAGACGGTTCACCGTTTCCGGTTTTTAGGAGAATCTGATGAGACACTGACTGCATACACTATGTGATCGAAAGTATCCGGACACTTAGCTGAAAATTACTTACAAGTTCGTGGCATCCTCCGTCTGTGATGTTGGAATTCAGTATGGTGTTGGCCCACCCTTAGCCTTGATGACAACTTCCACTCTCGCAGGCATACGCTGAATCAAGTGCTGGAAGGTTTCTTAGGGAATGGCAGCCCATTCTTCGCGGAGTGCTGCACTGAGGAGAGGTAACGATGTCGGTCGGGGAGGCCTGGCACGAAGTCGGTGTTTCAAAACATCCCAAAGGTGTTCTATAGGATTCAGATCAGGAATCTGTGCAGGCCAGTCCATTAAGGGATTTTATTGTCGTGTAACCACTCCGCCACAGCCCGTGCATTATGAACAGGTGCTCGATCATGTTGAAAGATGGAATCGCATCCCCGAATTGCTCTTCAACAGTTGGAAGCAAGAAGGAGCTTAAAACACCAATGTAGGCCTGTGCTGTGATAGTGTCACGCAAAACTACAAGGAGTTCAAGCCCCCTCCATGAAAAACACCTCACCATAACACCACCGTCTCCGAATTTTACTGTTGGCACTACAAACGCTGGCAGATGACGTTCACCGGGCATTCGCCATACCCATACCCTGCCATCGGATCGCCACATTGTGTACCCTGATTAGTCACTCCACACAACGTTTTTCCACTGTTCAAATGTCCAATGTTTACGCTCCTTACACCAAGCGAGGCGTCGTTTGGCATTTACCGGCGTGATGTGTGGCTTATGAGCAGCCCTCGACCATAATATCCAAGTTTTCTCACCTCCAGCCTAACTGTCCTAACTGTCATGGTTCTTGCAGTGGATCCTGATGCAGTTTTGGATTCGTGTGTGATGGTCTGGGTAGATGTCTGCCTATTACACATTACGACCCTCTTAAACTGTCGGCGGTCTCTGTCAATCAACAGACGAGGTCGGCCTGTACGCTTTTGTGCTGTACGTGTCCCTTCAGGTTTCCACTCCACTATCACACCGGAACCAGTGGATCTAGGGATGTTTAGGAGTGTAGAAATCTCGTATACAGACGAATGACACAAGTGACAGTCAACCACCTGACCACGTTCGAAGTCCGTGAGTTCTGGGGAGCGCCCCATTCTGCTCTATCACGATGTCTAATGGCTACTGAGGTCGCTGATATGGAGTACCTGGCAGTAGGTGGCAGCACAATGCACCTAATATGAAAAACGAATGTTTTTGGGGGTGTCTGGATACTTTTGATCACGTAGTGTATGTAAAGAAAGCGAACATTATGAGGAATCGCCCAACAGGTAAGCAACACACGCACGTAACGTAAAGGTAACACCGGTTCGACCTTAACTGACCGAAGCTACTAGGAAAACTACCGTAGTAGTCTATGGTAGTTTACAACTCTACTCAAGACATACACACAGTTTCTAACTACGATACGTGTCTCATTGTGTTATACTTTTTCTTAAAGCTATACCTCTTAATGAATAGATTATGATAGTATTTTAAATTTTTAAGTTTGCTCAGCAATTACATGAAATACTGAAAATCAAAATTTTGTTGTCCCTGTAAGCCATTAGATAGACAACCTGTAGCAGGTAGTGGGTGAAATGAACCGTGTGAACCGTTTACTAATATTGATAATCACGGAATTTGCCTTGATCAGTTTAAGGAAACGACAAAAAACATAACTGTGGATGGCTAGATGAGGATCTGAACCAGAATGCGAGTCCTTGTGTTGGACAAGCAATAGGCGACCAGGCGTACTTCACATTGCTCGGGGGCCCGGGGCTGGACACTCGAATTATTATCTCGTCAAGAGCAGCCGAATAACAGCTGAGCGACCTAATTTGGAATGTCCCCAGGTATTTAGCTGTAGCAAAGCAGATGCTACCGTAATGCGGCCGCAAAGAAAGTGGCTTCCAAAACCCACGTTCGACCGATGCTTGAGCATTGTTCTTCAATACGGGACCCTTACAAGGAAGGACTGATAGAGGAAACAGGGAAGATACAGAGAAGAGTAGCGTGTATTGCCATCGGTTCGTTTCGTTAGGGCGAGAGCGTCACGGATATGTCCATTGAACTCTAGCTGCCGACGCTACAAGAGAGGGCGTTGTGCCTCACCACGTGGCTTCTCCAAGAATCAAACAATCTCTCTCTTCCTCCCTGACATGCCTCGCGAAAGCGTCATGAAGGCAAAATCAGAGAAACTGCAGCTCTTATGTAGGCTCAGCAGCAATTGTTCTTCCAGCGCACCCCTCGCGAATGCAGCAGGAAGAGGGACAGTTGGTGTGATGTGTCACAGGTTCCACGAAGTACAGGTAGACGTTCCCAAATTGAAGCATCGCCGACGAAATCTTGAGGGTCGTGGAGTGATACCCCTCTGGACTTACGTCTCCCCTGTCCTCGTGTGCCTTCTGAAACAAGTGGAGATCCCCTGAACTGTGTATACCTGCTGTATCTGACTGGTAGACTGCATTTAGACATCCTCAATAGATTTGCCTGTCACCTTACAATGTATCATAGGAAAGGAAGAATGTAGTTGAAACGACGAAATTCGCATGAGAATATCCAAACATGACTCTGAAGTATGCATATGACCCGATATCAATCGATATAGTGGAGACTGTCCTAGAAATTGGCCAAGAAACAAAAAAAAGGTTCAAACGGCTCTGAACACTATGGGACTTAACTCCTGAGGTTACCAGTCCCCTAGAACTTAGAACTAGTTAAACCTAACTAATCTAAGGACATCACACACATCTATGCCCGAGTCAGGATTCGAACCTGCGACCGTAGCGGTAGCGCGGTTCCAGACTGCAGCGCTTAGAACCGTTCGGCCACTCCGGCCGGCGGCCAAGAAACAGAAAGTACACTACTGGCCATTAAAATTGCTACACCAAGAAGAAATGCAGATGATAAACGGGTATTCATTGGACAAATATATTATACTACAACTGACATGTGATTACATTTTCACGCAATTTGGGTGCATAGATACTGAGAAATCAGTACCCAGAACAACCACCTCTGGCCGTAATAACGGCCTTGATACACTGGGCATTGAGTCAAACAGAGCTTGGATGGCGTGTACAGGTACAGCTGCCCATGAAGCTTCAACACGATACCACAGTTCATCAAGAGTAGTGACTGGCGTGTTGTGACGAGCGAGTTGCTCGGCCACCATTGGCCAGACGTTTTCATTTGGTGGGAGATCTGGAGAATGTGCTGGTCAGGGCAGCAGTCGAACATTTTCTGTATCCAGAAAGGCCCATACAGGACCTGCAACATGCAGTCGTGCATTATCCTGCTGAAATGTAGGGTTTCACAGGGATCCAATGACGGGTCGTAGCACATCTGAAATGTAACGTCCACTGTTCAAAGTGCCGTCAATGAGAAAAGGAGGTGACCGAGACGTGTAACCACTGGCACCCCTTACCATCACGCCGGGTGATACGCCAGTATGGCTATGACGAATACACGCTTCCAATGTGCGTTCACCGCGATGTCGCCAAACACGGATGCGACCATCAGGATGCTGTAAACAGAACCTGGATTCATCCGAAAAAATGACGTTTTGCCGTTCGTGCACCCAGGTTCGTCGTTGAGCGCACCATCGCAGGCGCTCCTGTCTGTGATGCAGCGTCAAGGGTAACCGCAGCCATGGTCTCCGAGCTGATAGTCCATGCTGCTGCAAATGTCGTAGAACTGTTCGTGCAGATGGTTGTTGTCTTGCAAACTTCCCCATCTGTTGACTCAGGGATCGAGACGTGGCTGCACGATCCGTTACAGCCATGCGGATAAGGTGCCTGTCATCTCGACTGCTAGTGATACGAGGCCTTTGGGATCCAGCACGGCGTTCCATGTTACCCTCCTGAACCCACCGATTCCATATTCTGCTAACAGTCATTGGATCTCGACCAACGCGAGCAGCAATGCCGCGATACGATAAACCGCAATCGCGATAGGTTACAATCGGACCTTTATCAAAGTCGGAAACGTAATGGTACGCATTTATACTCCTTACACGAGGCTTCACAACAACGTTTCACCAGGCAACGCCGGTCAACTGCTGTTTGTGTATGAGAAATCGGTTGGTAACTTTCGTCATGTCAGCACGTTGTACGTGTCGCCACAGGCGCCAACCTTGTGTGAATGCTCTGAAAAGCTAATGATTTGCATATCACAGCAACTTCTTCCTGTCGGTTAAATTTCGCGTCTGTAGCGCGTCATCTTCGTGGTGTAGCAATTTTAATGGCCAGTAGTGTATATCAGTGCTTTCCTCAAAAGTGACGTGTAGAGACATCAGACGGCGCACATTAAACCTGCTGAGTGTTACTGCATAAGGTGGCGCAATTGTTAATATAAATTCTCTTTTGCATCTACATCTACATCTACGTCTATACTCCGGTAGCCATCCTGCGGTGTGAGGCGGAGAGTACCTCGAGTACCACTGTCACATCCTGCACCACTGTCGCTTTTCCGTTCCAGTCGCGCTTAGTTTACGTAAAGAACGATTGCTGGTAAGCTTATGCGTGGGCTCAGATCTCCCTAATTTTATGTTCGTCTTTTCGCGAGTTTTACATAGAAGGAAGCAATATATTTGTTGATTCCGCTACGAACGTACGCTCTTGGAACTTTAACAGTACACGATTCCGTGATACAGAACGCCTTTCCTGCAGCGTCTGACACTGGAGTCGGCTGATTATGACGATAGCAGTCAGCGCGGGCCTGGCGGTACCCTCGCTGCTGGAGTAATAGTTATTCTTCGTGTTTTACTGTTCCTGTTAATACGTGCTAGTTAAACGAGTGCCGCACTAAACTAATTGGGGACCAATCTGTCGAATGGATAGGTAAAATTTCGATTTGAAAATCATTTTCTGCGTAACGGGAAACAAACCGCCGCTTCCGTCGACGCTGGGCATCGCATGAAAGACGTGACGAGCAATATTCTTCTATGTTGACTCTAGCTATATACTTCGCAAAAACGAAACTGCAAATATCTGCAAAACACCAGAGAAAATGCGCCTTACGAGTCTTAGGAAAGACATCCTCTAACATATTGTGCAAGTTAGTGGACCTATAACACTTCCTCGGGGTACACCCGAAGTTCCTTTTACGTCTGAAGAATTCCCTACAATGATAATGGCATAGTGCAGTCGTGATTTAGTTAGTTATTTACATTAACTTTCATCTTTTGCACAGTTTTTTACTGAAATGATAGTAAATCTGCAGTATAGTTCTGATGAGTCAGCTTCTGTTTTTATGACCTTTTTGTGCCGACCATGTGCCCGAGCGGTTCTAGGCGCTTCAGTCTGGAACCGCGCGACCGCTACGGTCGCTGGTTCGAATCCTGCCTCGGGCATGGGCGTGTGTGATGTCCTTAGGTTAGTTGGGTTTAAGTAGTTCTAAGTTCTAGGGAGCTGATGACCTCACATGTTAAGTCACATAGTGCTCAGAGCCATTTGAACCATTTTGAACTGAAATGATGTGAAACGATTCAGCTTATAGGCCGCATATACGTGATTTAGTTAGTTATTTACATTAACTTTCATCTTTTGCACAGTTTTTTACTGAAATGATAGTAAATCTGCAGTATAGTTCTGATGAGTCAGCTTCTGTTTTTATGACCTTTTTGTGCCGACCATGTGCCCGAGCGGTTCTAGGCGCTTCAGTCTGGAACCGCGCGACCGCTACGGTCGCTGGTTCGAATCCTGCCTCGGGCATGGGCGTGTGTGATGTCCTTAGGTTAGTTGGGTTTAAGTAGTTCTAAGTTCTAGGGAGCTGATGACCTCACATGTTAAGTCACATAGTGCTCAGAGCCATTTGAACCATTTTGAACTGAAATGATGTGAAACGATTCAGCTTATAGGCCGCATATACGCTTGTTTACATGGGAACGTGAAGCATATTTAACTCTTTCCTGAGCCACTGACAGGTTTAGCAACGAGTAATAAAGTTCACTTTTTCTTCTGTTATTTTAGCTGTTCTTCTCATAATGCGATGGGCTATTGATGATGAATTTTAATATCAAATATACATACTGTGAAGGATCTGTTAATATTCATAACTGCTTGAGGTTGCAGGTGAACAACACATTTTATTCTCATTTCTCACTTTCGTGCAAGAAATATTTTCTTTCTGTCACCACCCACATCACCCTCAGGCTAAATGCAGACAAAAACCTATGATAGAGCTGAAATCGTGGGCCATGGGACCGCAGTTTTGATGCTCACATTTTTGCTTGCAGCTCGTTCAATAAATTCTAAGCGGATTAAAAATCACTTATTTCTCAATTTTACTCCCGATGTCGCTGCAGAGGATAACGCCGTTTACCGCCATGTTTCTAAAATAAGAGGCTTAAAATTATTTTGTGGGCTGTAACATCTTCAAAAGCAGTTAAAGTCGGGATGCCAGCAAATCTCGTTTATTGCTTTGCGAAAAAAAAAAAAAAAATTCCTGAAAAGTGATGGACGTTATTAATGTTATTATCAAATTATAACTTCATTATCTCTACCGAAAGAGCTATTTTACCAAAATGCTCTTACAAGTCGATTGACTATTTGGCGTGCTGCAGAGCTAGCTGAGTACCATCCCCTAGTTTCAGTTGTCATTCGGTTAAGTTAGACTGATTATAGCTTCCTCAATCGTTTTTATAAATTAATATCTCTGCAGCACTTTCAGAGTATCATAAAATTGTTGTATACACACAACTTGTACTCTTGGCTCATTAAATCGACAACTACCATCTTATGTAATCAACGAGCCACAGAATTAATCGCGCCTGAGTTACGCTTGCAGCCACGTGTTGCATCATATTTGCTTCTGCGTTTTTTCCATAATTTTAATAAACACAACAGACACACGTAACAGAGACTTTGGTAATAAACAGTATATTCCTCTTCCACTATTTACAACAGGATGCCAACGCTGGGGCAACTTTTCCATTCCGAGACTGTAGAAATCAGGTGGTTTTGAGCCAAAGAACACATGGAGCCATGTTCGGAGCGCATTTCCATCCAGAAAGGAAGTTCTTTCAAGGTTGTTAGATAGAGAGCGGAAAGGATGAAAATCTGATGGCGCAAAATCAGGTGAATAAGGTGGGTGCGGAATAACTTTTCAACTTAATTCCTGTATAATGTTTTTGTTAGTCTAGCAGAATACGGGCGGCCGTTGTAGTGGAGTAGCATCACTTCACGCAAACTTCCTGGTCTTTGTTCTTGGATTGTGTCTGAGCACGTCTCAGTTGTTGACAAAAAATGTGAGCAGTGATGGCTACACCTCGGGGAAGCAATTCGTAGTACACCACACTGTCGCTATTTCACCAGATGCATAGCGTTATCTTTTGTGGATGCGCGCAAGTTCTTTAGCCGCGCGGGATTAGCGGAGCGGTCTTAGGTGCTGCAAGCCTGGACTGTGCGGCTAGTCCCGGCGGAGGTTCGAGTCCTCCCTTGGGTATGGGTGTGTGTGTTTGTCCTTAGGATAATTTAGGTTAAGTAGTGTGTAAGCTTAGGGACTGATGACCTTTGCAGCTAAGTCCCATAAGATTTCACACACATTTGATCACTTTAAGCCGGCACGCTAGCTCAGCGTGTTCGGTCAGAGGGTTAGCGGCCCTCTGTAACACAAAAAACTGAGTTAATCGATCAACAACGAACTGAAACGGGTGTCTTACGACGTCCGCCCCGAGCAGATGCAACTAACGAAAGCGAACAAAAATGAGTTTGTTGCCGGCACGGTAAGTAACTCAGCGTGTTCGGTCAGGGGGCTAGTTGCCCTCTGTAACAAAAAAAAACTGAGTTAGTAGAGCAACGACGAACTGAAACGGGTGTCTTGCGACGTCTGCCCCGAGCAGATACAACGAACAAAAACGAACGAAATGAGATTAATTTAAAAAAAAGCGGTCTGAGGCGCTGCAGTCATGGACTCGGCAGCTGGTCCCGGCGGAGGTTCGAGTCCTCCCTCGGGCATGGGTGTGTGTGTTTGTCCTTAGGTTAATTTGGGTTAAGTAGTGTGTAAGCTTAGGGACTGATGACCTTAGCAGTTAAGTCCCATAAGATTTCACACACATTTGAACATTTTTGCAGTTCTTTGTACGGGAAGTTGTTGCTTTGTTTGGGCTCAACCATTCCTTTCTTCTCCTTCTGTTAGCATAAAGACATCATTTATCGGCACCAGAAACGACACAGGATAGGAATGGTCAGTGTTGTTCACGAGCCAGTTGATGACGAGCAAGCAAAGATGCACATATGGCAATCCGCCAATTTTTGTAATTTTGACTTAGAACATGCGGTATCTGTACACAAGACTTTGAAACCTTCTCCATTGCATGCAAATTTCGCATGATGGTGGAATGATCAAAGTTCATAACATTTACCAGTTCTCTAGTACACTGACGTGGATCGTATTGGATTAATACGCTTAAACGATCTTCATCAAACCCCGAAGGTCTTCCTGAACGTGGAGAGTCACTAATGTCAAAAGATCCTCCTTAAAACGAGAAAACCATTTTCTTGTCGTGCTCTGTCCGTTGGCATTATCTCCACACACGGTGCAAAGGGCTCTGGCTGCCTCCGCTGTTGTCACCCCTCTACTGAACACAAACTGAAAAATATGTCAGAAATGTACCGATTTCTCCACTTGACACTATTTTCTAGGGTCCACAGCTCCACTCATCATCACCAAATGACAAAATAAAAACATGCAAACTTAAATAGTCACAGTGAACTACAAATAAAGAATAACGATTGATACATGAACCCACAGCAATCCTAATACCAACATACAAAGCAAAAAAGCTACGAACTCATATACCAATCTACTATACTCTCTATTCCTTCTCGCCATACACGGCACCAGCAGGATCCTAGTTTAGGAACGCTCGCACAGTGCTTTCTACAACTAACTATACTCACTACCAACCTGTCCTCTCCGACCCTAATGGACAAGCCGCCAATCTCTGCTACTGGCGTATTGCGATGCGGTAGGGAGGCACACCGATCTCCCATCTGTTGTACGTACGATGATCTCTGCTACGAGACGACATAAATACTGATTAAATAAGTCAGTTACTAAACTTTAACGAGGTGACGCCTAAGCTTTCTGACCTTCGTACTAACTGACTGTATGTAAACGATATGTCAAATTATTCCACCTATACATTCTGTAGGAATGTCGTCTCTCAAAAATTTTACGACGATGTGTTAAGCCATTATGGAAGTTACACTAATCAAGACTGTTTTTATGATCTGAAGATGGCTCGTGTGCAGGCGAAACTAGTAATCACAAAAAATACTTTTGAAATCATGACTGCGAGGATTTTTAATCCATTCTTTAAAAAAAAGTTACGACAGATCGCTCCTCTCCAACGTTGACAGTCTTAACAAAAATTATTAAAATTTGTAGTAGATTTTTGTAATTAGGTACCAAAATAACTGATGACAGACAAATAAGAGAGGATATAAAATGCCGATTGGCTATCACAAGAAAAGAATTTCTGAAAATGAGGAATTTGTTAACATGAAATATAAATTTAAGTGTTAGCAAATCTTTTTTGAAGGTATTTGTCTGAAGTGTGGCCTTGTGCAGAAGTGAGGCGTAGACGATAAGCAGTTCAGGCAAGACGAGACAAGCACCCTTTGAAATTTGGTACTACAGAAAAATGCTGAACTTAAGATGTGTAGATCGAGCAACTACTTTGGAGGTATTGAATCAAACTGGGGAAAAATTAATGTATGGCACAGTTTGACTAAAAGAAGAAATCAGTTGATAGGACACATACTGAGACATCAAGGAATCGTCAAATTTTGCATTGAAGGGAGGTGTGAGTGGTAAAAATTATGGAGGGACACCATGAAATGAGCACAGTGAGCATGTTCAAAAAGATGTAAGTTGCAACAGCTATTCAGAAATGAAGTGGCTTGCACAGCAGAGACTGGCGTGGAGAATGCATAAAATCAGTCTTCGAATGGAAGACCAAACAACAAAAAACTAATTGCAAAGGAAGCATCGTTATTTACTCCCTAATACTATAGGATTACTGGATCGTGTGAACGTGCAGATTTTAAGTGGTAGAGTGTTTCTGGAACTGGGTTCTTGCTTTTGTTTTTATTTTTAGCTATCGAAATTACGCTCGCTCTTTTTTTGTCTCTGTCTCTTACTGCATATGCTGCATTGGGATTTTATGTATTAATTTTATCTACGCTACTGCTCTTTAAACAAATACCAAAAATACAAGAAACACAAGTAATTGATTACGTTTGCCAAAAATACTTAATAATCTGCAGTACTGCAATTGGATTGTTATTTTTCGTTATTTTGCCTTTTTTTAATCTGTGCTGCATTCATTTACAAAGATATGAATTTTGTAAATTCATGAACTTTTATCTGTCTTCAGTGATCTGTAAATCAAGAACAAATCAAGCAATTACTTATTTCCTAGTCTTCTTCCCTTTTCCTCTTTGAGAAATCTTTGTTGATATTTCAGAGTATGACGTAAGTTTATGTGTTGATACACGTGTGTGATTGGTGCTGATTCAGTGCTAGGCGCAAGCACAGCGGCCGCGTTGCTCATTCCTGCTTCTTGTGCGCCGTCAGGCTTCCTTCTCGGTCATAGGCCAGAGGGCTGTCATCTTACAATCGTTCTTTGTCCAATGTTTTGCTGATCATTCTCAGATACGTCTCTTACAGTTCTGATTGCCTAATTGGAGGGTACCCGATGTTTGTATGTCAGTATTTGCTTCATTTCCCAATCGCTAGCGTTTTAAGCTATGTCAAAATTTCGCATTCGCGTTCCATATTCTACTTTATATATCTACTGTTACAAATGTTGAAGCTTCTCTTCTTTGTGAATTCATTTTTAGTGTTCTGTCTGTAGTGTAGTGTCATTGTGGATGTATAATTCTTAGCTTTTGGATGTAAGCGTATGTCTCCTTTTTATCCCTTAATGCTGGAAACATGCAGGTTGGATTTCTCCTTCACATGGTGTTCGTATAGAATTCAAAACAATTGTTTCTATCATCTTTAAAACTGACCATTCAAAAAACTGTTTTTTATCGTTTTTAAAATTGGCATATACTGCCATTAATTAGTATAGCCTTATCAGACGTCCGTCTAGTCTCAAGTTGTCATTCGATAACTGCACAGTCTCATATATATATATATATATATATATATATATATATATATATATATATATATATATATATATATATAAACAGTATTTACTCTCAACAGTAAATTTTCGTACTGCCACTGGGTGTGAGATGACTCATTTTCATACGAGATAAACTTGAGCAGTAGTTTATCATTCCGTCATTAAGTAGTGTTTGGGAAACGTTACCGTATGTTTGAGGCAGATGTTTTCAAAGTTGCTTTTGGTTTGCTAAGAATGCCTACTTTTTATTTATGTCGCCATTTAATGGCTTAAGAACTTCCTTTTTTGTCTTCGTATGAAAATAAAGCAGCCGCATTTAAACGCTTACATTTCTTACGAGGTTCGTCACTTCTAAATATTTCCAAACGCTTAATACTGCAAGAGTACCTCATTTATTTCCTTCGTTAAAGGCAAGCTGTTCATGAAATTTACATTAGATTTCATGAGGCATAAATGTTTGTGGCTCGAATGGTTGTGTTCATATTTGTAACGTTTAATGGTTTGGATTCGTCTTTAAAATGCAACGGTACACTTTGCAGTTCAAAACTGTACTGTAAGTGAAACGTCCCCTTAGAAAAATTGTTTACTCTTTCTTAATGAGACAGGTCCAGATCGTCCACTCTCAAAATTCCGCCATCTCTCTCCCCACATCCACCACTGCTGGCGGCTCACCTCCAACTGCGCAACGCTACGCGCTGTTAACATCCAGCTGCCCAACACTACAATGGCAGATAACAATGCAAAAAGGCCACAGACTGCACACAGCACAGCCAGTGATTTTCATACAGAGCGCTACGTGGCGTTACCAATAAGAAAACCTAAACAGCCTACTTACATAAGCATAAGCAGCATGACATTCAATATTTCTATATTGTTACTAAATCACCGATATTCAGTGTCAAAATTTAGCAACAGCTTGTATCACTATCGAATTACATCTCATATGTTACCAAAATCTTGTACACCGGTAGTTTTTAGCCGAATTTTAATAATTATTTAATAGCACAAGTTTAAAATCTTGTAATCTTGTTTCTCTGACAACGGCCCGTGACCCGTGATAATAAAACTAAATCAGCGCAAATAAAACTTCGGTGCAATGATGCTCTTTATTTCAAGTCTGCTACAATAAATTTGAAAACAAACAGTATGTACTTTGTTTTAAGGGTAACAAAATACAAGCCTGAGTAATCTGATTCAGGCCAACGGCTTTGCCGCAGTGGAAACACCGGTTCACGTCAGATTACCGAAGTTAAGCACTGTTGTGCTTGGCTCACACTGGGATCCATGAGCGTCTGGTCTGCCCAGCGCTTTGGCAAGCGACAGTGCACTCAGCCCTTGCCAGGCAAACAGAGGAGCTACTTCATTAAGAAATAGCAGCTCCGGTGGCGAAAACTGACACCGGCTGGGAGAACGGTGTGCTGACCGCACGCCCGTCCACATCGGCATCCGGTGACGCCTATAGGCTCAGGATGACACGACGATAGATCAGTACCGTTAGGGTCTTCCGCGAACTGTTCGGACGGAGTTTAGTTTAGGAACATCATAGCGAAATATAGCGCCATTATCATTCGCGATTTAATGGTAGTGCAACGACTGCGAAAGAAACCGAGTTACCACTGGCCATACGGAAGTGCGTGACGTCATACCCCTGCTAAGTGGCGTCACACTGACAGGCCATGGCTCGTGACCTGGTGGTACTGTTACCTTCTATTCCCAGACTGGGTTGCTACATACATGTTTGCCTGGGATCGCTTTCCCAGAGATGCGGAGACTAAATCTTCTTGTTATTCCTCCAATAAATGGATCAAAATGGCTCTGAGCACTATGGGACTCAACTGCTGAGGTCATTAGTCCCCTAGAACTTAGAACTAGTTAAACCTAACTAAACTAAGGACATCACAAACATCCATGCCCGAGGCAGGATTCGAACCTGCGACCGTAGCGGACTTGCGGTTCCAGACTGCAGCGCCTTTAACCTCCAATAAATGATTTTGTAGGTATGTAATTGTCAGTCTTCTTACCACTGGAGGTCTCAGGATCAAAAGCAGTGGGAGTGGCTTTACACTGAGGTGAGAAAAGTCATAGGATAGCGATACGCACATTTACAGATGGCGGCAGTATCGCGCACACGAGGTATAAAAAGGTAGTGCACTAGCAGAGCAGTCATTTGTACTTGGGTGATTCGTGTGAAAAGGTTTTCGGCGTGATTATGGTCGCACGAGGGAAATTAACAGACTTTCAACACGGAATGGTAGTTGGAGCTAGACGCACGGGACTTTCCATTTCGGAAATCGTCAGGCAATATTCCGAGATCTGCAGCGTCAAGAGTGTTCCGAAAATACCAAATTTCAGATATTACCTCTCACCACGGACAACGCAATGACCGACGGCCTCCACTTACCGACCAAGAGCATCGACATTGCTTAGAGTTGTCAGTGCTAACAGACAAGCAACACTTTGTGAAATAACCGCAGAAATTAATGCGGGGCGTACTACGAAAGTATCCGTTAGAACAATGCAGCGAAATTTGGCGTGGTGCTAGTCATTGTGTACTGGCCCTAGGACTATACCAGTGTTTAAAGACAGGTAAGCGCCAGTGAACATTGATCTGTATTCCCATCCACAAGTATTAAATATTGTGAAACTTCCTTCAATAAATAATAGTAAATTATTGCTAATTGCGTTGCCACCTATTTTTGCTATAGGTGTTGCCTAATACTGTTTGGATCTGTGATGACTGTATAGTTTCTGCATGCAAGCATGCCACCTCGATAACAGCTACTACTCAGTGGCATGGATTCTCTTCCTGCCACATTTATGTGTCTGAAGCCAAGTACATTTTGTGAGTGTAACCTAAAACCCTGGCGACGAGGACAAACACATGAAACAATGGTGATAAGGACAAACGAGCATAGCCCAAACAAGAAAAAAAGAAGTGGAGGTGAAACTTTTCTGGCAACACAATGAGACTATAGCGTGGCATTTTCAGTTTTCTGTATTGACTGATAACCCCATCTCCTTTGAAGATAGCTCAGAATTTCGTATACTGTTCAGAATTTTACGTTTCGGACATAGTTTAACCAGACCTGTTGTAATCAGTATTCGTGCTGCTGCAACATCTCTGTACATCGCAAGAACTAGTGCCACGACTATCAAAATTAGAAACAGAGAAGAAAGATGTCCAAGAAAATTTGAAAATGGCGCTGCCACTATTTCCAGCTTCCGACCTGAATATAGAATCCCGGCCGAACTATGTTCAAGATTGGAGCGACTTTTCATCACGCATAAATTATCAGGTGATACTGAATTCAAACTTTTTCTCCCTGCTAACACTGGCACATAAAGTTTTAAATTAGTTTGAAAGCTATGTCCTGAATCATATTAGTGACACTCTCATACACATAATTTAAAGACAACCTAAAACCTTATTTTGAAGCTAAAATGCACATAGGAGGATCCAGTCATAAATTTTTCTGGTGTTTTAAAAAAATCCATTCAAAGTTATAAATAATGGATAGCACAATTACAGGGGCTCAGTAGGAACAGCAAACTTCTGTGCGAAAATGAGAAATGCAAAACCTTTTACACTGATTCTCTCATTGTGACTTGCTCATCCTTGATTCACCTGATAACAAGTTGAAGAACGACCTTCGTAGGTTGACAAATTGCAGGAAAGCTTGCCTTTCATCTGGGCACATGGACGGAGGTTTGTCTCAACTGACGTGTTTAAGTTTGAAGATGCAATAGCCTGCACGGACAGGCCGTGAGCGCAATCGTGTGTTACAGCCACAGGACACGTCAGCCTACAGATTACATAGAGGAAGTAACGTTCATGTGCTTGCTGTGATATTAATCACAGGTGAGAAGACTTTCCTTAGAAGTGCTCAATGCAAGTATTGCAAAAAGTAATAAAGGAAGTACGATTAGAGTTTAACGTCCTGTCGGCAATGAAATCACTAGATACGCTGCACAAGCTCGAATTGGAGAATAATGCAGAAGGAAATCGGCCGTGTACTTTTCAAAGGAACTATCCCGACATTTGCCTTACGCGATTTAGGGAAACCATAGAACACCGCCGGCCGGTGTGGCCGAGCGGTTCTAGGCGCTTCAGTCTGGAACCGCGCAGCCGTTACGGTCGCAGGTTCGGATCCTGCCTCGGGCATGGATGTGTGTGATCTCCTTAGGTTAAGTTAGGTTTAAGTAGTTTTAAGTTCTAGGGGACTGATGACCTAAGGTGTTAAGTCCCATAGTGCTCAGAGCCATTTGGATCATTTTTTTTGCAACAAGAATACTGATAGTATTTTTTGTGCACAAGATTAACATACGAAATTATAAAAATTTCATGGCGAAAAATAAGGTGAAAGCTATCTTCTCAGCTAATAATTAGAATTTGTCTGTGACACTCAAACTAAATGACGTACCGTTAAAATTTGAAACTGACATGGGATCCTTCATTTGTCTAACTAATCTACAAGGGTATAAAAACTTCTGATATCCAAAATTAATCACATTTCGAAGTTTGCTACTTCACCACAGCGATCAACAAATATAAACCAAAGGCCAGTTCATAGGGATGTTGCACACAAATAATTTACAAAACATCCCAGAATTACAGTCGAAAATTTGCAAAAAGCAGCAAGTTTATTGGGTCTTGATTTATTCAATAAACTAGGCTTCACAGTCAATGAAGGGGCGAATCAGATTCTCACTGATGTTCCTAATGAAGAGTTGCAAAAATATACCATTTTTTCTGAAGCAACAAATAGCTTTAAGAATTACGAAGGGCACATGACAATGAAGCCGAACGCCGTGCCAACATTCTGTCTGGCACACAGTATTCCATTTGCGTTAAAAGACAAACAGGAACTGGATCGCCTAGAACAGAATGACATTCTCGATTCAATCACTACTAGCTAATGGGCAATGCAATAGTTGTGGTACAAAAACCTAATGACATATTAACAATATGGGCTGATTTTAAGATGAGACAGTCAGTGCGCAATCAATAATAAATTCCTGTTCAGTTCCAAAGCCGGAAGGATTAATGTCTAATTTAGCTGATGACGCATTTTTGAAAACTATATTTAAAGGATGTCTACTTACAAATGCCTCCGAATGAGGAAAAACAGAAATTCTTGGTAATAAATAATCCATTTGGTTTTTATAAATACAGGTTGTTCGCAAATATCCGTTACAAACTTCTAGGATTTGTAGAGGGGAGTGAATAGATAATATTTTGAATTGGAACCCATGCCCGAAAACGTACTGTTCCCGTTCTACAACCATTTGAAAACATGTTGGTGACGCGACCACTTTTCCAAGTAATTGATTACGCGTGACCCAACCAATCACTTTTTTAAAAATTCCACTCTTTAATAGATTGCTCTGGTACTCGTTGACGGGTTCTCTTCAACGCGACACAGTACGGCCTCTTCCATTTCAGGAGTCTGGCGTCTTCTTAGAGCACCACAGTCAAGTCTGCTGACGGTGAAGGTACCCTTTGTCGAAACCGCTGCACAATTGTGGCGAAAACGGTATGCGATGGAGCCGGAGGTTGTGGAGAACGAGCATGATGGAGTCTACAAGCAGCTCTTCCGTTATCGCGAGCATCACCATTCAAAAGGATACGTCGGCGTATTCTGCAACGTATACTCAACCATGTTGCTATAACAGACACGTGAATGACGGTCTCAAGTCAGAGAGGTGCGACAGACGTCAAATGACATCAGCTGATCCGATGTAATCCTTCGCCCCTTTCACCACCGTGACTACCCTGTTGCATACCTACCTAGCAGACATGTTTCCAAACGGCTGTACACGCAAACAGTACGTTTCCGGGCATGGTTCCTATTCAAAATATTATCTACACACTCCCTTCTACAAGCCCTAGAAGTTTGTAACGGGAATTTCCAAACACCCTGTGTATAAGATTGCTATTTGGAATTGCTAGTGCACCACTCCCCCCCCCCCCCTCCCCCCCCCCCTCCCCCCCCCCCCCAAAGAACAAAGGATATTGCCGTTGGTGGAGAGGCTTGCGTGCCTCAACGAAACAGATAGCCGTACCGTAGGTGAAACCACAACGGAGGGGTATCTGTTGAGAGGCCAGACAAACACGTGGTTCCTGAAGAGGGGCAGCAGTCTTTTCAGTAGTTGCAGGGGCAACAGTCTGGATGATTGACTGATCTGGGCTTGTAACACTAACCAAAGCGGCCTTGCTGTGATGGTACTGCGAACGGCTGAAAGCAAGGGGAAACTACAGCCGTAATTTTTCCCGAGGGCATGCAGCTTTACTGCATGATTAAATGATGATGGCGTCCTCTTGGGTAAAATATTCCGGAGGTAAAATAGTCCCCCATTCGGATCTCCGGGCGGGGACTACTCAGGAGGACGTCGTTATCAGGAGAAAGAAAACTGGCGTTCTACGGATCGGAGCGTGGAATGTCAGATCCCTTAATCGGGCAGGTAGGTTAGAAAATTTAAAAAGGGAAATGGATAGGTTAAAGTTAGATATAGTGGGAATTAGTGAAGTTCGGTGGCAGGAGGAACAAGACTTTTCGTCAGGTGAATACAGGGTTATAAATACAAAATCAAATAGGGGTAACGCAGGAGTAGGTTTAATAATGAATAAAAAAATAGGAGTCCGGGTGAGCTACTACAAACAGCATAGTGAACGCATTATTGTGGCCAAGATAGACACGAAGCCCACGCCTACCACAGTAATACAAGTTTATATGCCAACTAGCTCTGCAGATGATGAAGAAATTGATGAAACGGATGATGAGATAAAAGAAATTATTCAGGTAGTGAAGGGAGACGAAAATTTAATAGTCATGGGTGACTGGAATTCGACAGTAGGAAAAGGAAGAGAAGGAAACGTAGTAGGTGAATATGGATTGGGGCTAAGAAATGAAAGAGGAAGCCGCCTAGTAGAATTTTGCACAGAGCATAACTTAATCATAGCTAACACTTGATTCAAGAATCATGAAAGAAGGTTGTATACATGGAAGAACCCTGGAAATACTAAAAGATTTCAGATAGATTATATAATGGTAAGACAGAGATTTGGGAACCAGGTTTTAAGTTGTAAGACATTTCCAGGGGTAGATGTGGACTCTGACCACAATCTATTGGTTATGAACTTTAGATTAAAACTGAAGAAACTGCAAAAAAGTGGGAATTTAAGGAGATGGAACCTGGATAAACTGAAAGAACCAGAGGTTGTACAGAGTTTCAGGGAGAGTATAAGGGAACAATTGACAGGAATGGGGGAAATAAATACAATAGAAGAAGAATGGGTAGCTTTGAGGGATAAAGTAGAGAAGGCAGCAGAGGATAAAGTAGGTAAAAAGAAGAGGGCTGCTAAAAATCCTTGGGTAACAGAAGAGATACTGAATTTAATTGATGAAAGGAGAAAATACAAAAATGCAGTAAGTGAAGCAGGCAAAAAGGAATACAAACGTCTCAAAAATGAGATCGACAGGGAGTGCAAAATGGCTAAGCAGGGATGGCTAGAGGACAAATGTAGTGATGTAGAGGCTTATCTCACGAGGGGTAAGATAGATACTGCCTGTAGGAAAATTAAAGAGACCTTTGGAGAAAAGAGAACCACTTGCATGAATATCAAGAGCTCAGATGGAAACCCAGATCTAAGCAAAGAAGGGAAAGCAGAAAGGTGGAAGGAGTATATAGAGGGTCTATACAAGGGCGATGTTCTTGAGGACAATGTTATGGAAATGGAAGAGGATGTAGATGAAGATGAAATGGGAGATATGATACTGCGTGAAGAGTTTGACAGAGCACTGAAAGACCTAAGTCGAAACAAGGCCCCGGGAGTAGACAACATTCCATTACAACTACTGACAGCCTTGGGAGAGCCAGTCCTGACAAAACTCTACCATCTGCTGAGCAAGATGCATGAGACAGGCGAAATACCCTCATACTTCAAGAAGAATATAATAATTCCAATCCCATAGAAAGCAGGTGTTGACAGATGTGAAAATTACCGAACTATCAGTTTAATAAGTCACAGCTGCAAAATACTAACGCGAATTCTTTACAGACGAATGGAAAAACTAGTAGATGCCGACCTCGGGGAAGATCAGTTTGGATTCCGTAGAAATATTGGAACACGTGAGACAATACTGACCCTACGACTTATCTTAGAAGAAAGATTAAGGAAAGGCAAACCTACATTTCTAGCATTTGTAGACTTAGAGAAAGCTTGTGACAATGTTGTCTGGAATACTCTCTTTGAAATTCTAAAGGTGGCAGGGGTAAAATACAGGGAGCGAAAGGCTATTTACAATTTGTACAGAAACCAGATGGCAGTTATAAGAGTTGAGGGGTATGAAAGGGAAGCAGTGGTTGGGAAGGGAGTGAGACAGGGTTGTAGCCTCTCCCCGATGCTATTCAATCTGTATATTGAGCAAGCAGTAAAGGAAACAAAAGAAAAGTTCGGAGTAGGTATTAAAATCCATGGAGAAGAAATACAAACTTTGAGGTTCGCCGATGACATTGTAATTCTGTCAGAGACAGCAAAGGACTTGGAACAGCAGTTGAACGGAATGGACAGTGTCTTGAAAGGAGGATATAAGATGAAAATCAACAAAAGCAAAACGAGGATAATGGAATGTAGTCGAATGAAGTCGGGTGATGCTAAGGGAATTAGATTCGGAAATGAAACACTTAAAGTAGTAAAGGAGTTTTGCTATTTGGGGAACAAAATAACTGATGATGGTCGAAGTAGAGAAGATATAAAATGTACACTGGCAATGGCAAGGAAAGCGTTTCTGAAGAAGAGAAATTAGTTAACATAGAGTATTGATTAAAGTGTTCGGAAGTCGTTTCTGAAAGTATTTGTATGGAGTATAGCGATGTATGGAAGTGAAACGTGGACGATAAATAGTTTAGACAAGAAGAGAATAGAAGTTTTGGAAATGTGGTGCTACAGAAGAATGCTGAATATTAGATGGGTAGATCACATAACTAATGAGGAGGTATTGAATAGAATTGGGGAGAAGAGGAGTTTGTGGCACAACTTGACTAGAAGAAGGGGTCGGTTGGTAGGACATGTTCTGAGGCATCAAGGGATCACCAATTTAGTACTGGAGGGCAGCGTGGAGGGCAAAAATCGTAGACTGAGACCAAGAGATGAGTACACTAAGCAGTTTCAGAAGGATGTAGGCTGCAGTATGTACTGGGAGATGAAGAAGCTTGCACAGGATAGAGTAGCATGGAGAGCTGCATCAAACCAGTCTCAGGACTGAAGACCACAACAACAACAACAGTGCACCACTTTTATTCCAGTGATACTTAGAACAATTAATTAGGAAAGTACCTAATGCTGTAAACTACCTAGGTGATACTTTCTGAAGGAAAACTCCTGAAGTCCTTCTGTGTAAATGGAATGTATATTTGAGATTTTAGAAGCAGCCAGTTTGAAACGCAACAAGGCGTAGTACAATATTTAATACCATTCTGTCACAAGGCAGCACCAAGCTAACACTGCACCGCCTTGAAGCAATCAAGAAACTTCTGGCTCAGAAGGGTCTCACGATATTACTTGATGTTCAAGGTAAAGACAAATAATACCGGCAATTCATTTCAGATGCAGCGTCCCTACGTGGAACGCTGAACAAACTGTTACGAAAAGGAACAAGATGGATCTGCAAAAATGAATGCCGACGTGCATTTGACACCAACTTAACAGTAAAATTTGTGTCAAAATATCCTGTGCTATGCGAAATAAAAAAAATACATTTAGTAGATAAAACGTGAATTAATCAACAAGAAAATATATCATATTGGCATGCGAGACATGCTGTCAGGGTCTATAAAGGTGTCCCTCTGGTACAGTCAGAATCAGGAAAGACGTGACTAGTGATTCCAAAAGTGCTAAAACACACAGTGCTTCAAATGTTAAATCAGTGCCACTGGGGCATCGTATACACCAAATTGATTGGCAGAGGACGCTGCTATTGAAAAAACATAAATAAGGACGTATAAGTTAAGCTGCCTTACTTGCCAGAAATACCAGCCAGCTCAACCACCGCATTATTTTCCATGGCAACAAGCTTCAGAACTGTGGTCACGTTTATATATACAGGATGAGTCAGGAGGAAAGATACGTGTTTTGATGGATGATAGCATTACTGATTCTGAACAAAATTCTTGATGTGGGCATATGCCCCATTCCGAATGGTTTCCCAGATAGAACAATTTTAATGCACATTTCTATTTATTTTCTGTATCATTAATTGTCACTGTTTACAACGTACCACAGTAATATAGAGGAAGTTGAGACGAACATTTTGATGCGGGACGCTTGTGGTCCATCAACTAGGAAAACTGCCTCAAACTGGCCAACGAAAAGTACCTAAGCTACAGCACACGCGTGTCGCGTGAGATTTTCAATATTTTCGCGATCTCTCCGCGCAAACTGTTAGTCCTAGACAAAAAATAAATAGGACCTTTTTTGTAGCAAATTTAATTTAGTTTAATTGTGTTCTGAGACACGTTTTCATTGGGATGTGCGGTTTTCGAGTTGTTAAAGAAAAACGTACAAAAGTGACATTGAACGTGTTCTATCTCGGAAACCATTCGCAATAGGTCGTATGTCCATATGAAGTTTTTTGTTCATTATCACTAATACTATCGCGTCTCATAGCATGTACCTTTCCTCCTGTCTCACCCTGTAGTCTGGGCTGTCTTTGTGGAGTTACTGGCTGACTGTCTTAGATGCATTTCCTAAATTTTCATATGTGGTACAAAACCACATATGGAACAATCCAAGTTTTGTCAAGAATTTTCTCAATTGAATGATTTCCAGACTCAATAGTTACAGACAATGGCACTCTGTTTTCATCTCCGGATTTTGGACTTTTCTGTAAACATAATGGCACGGCATATTTCAAAACGCCACTATTTCACCCGAAAGCAAATGGACTCATCGGAAGATTTGTAAATCTCACATGACAAAGTTAACACAGAAATACAATAGGGATGATTAAATATTAATTTTTCTTTCACAGTGCATGAGCCACTCCACATTATACAAAATCACCAGCAGAAAAATTGCATCATGACATCACCATACACTAATGTCAATATTAAAGCCATTTGGGCATATATAGACCAGACATACACTACGGTCGGAAACAAAACTTTTCAGAGTCAGTGATCAAGTATTAATTACCATGTACAAGAATGGGAGGAAATCGTAGGTCAAAGCGAAAGTGATCCAACAGCTCGGAAACATTTCGGACAGAGTCCACGCTAATAAGGGTGTCACAAAGCGACACAGGAACCAAAAAAGCCGCACTGCGCATATGTATAATATGTTGTTGTTGTTGTAGTCTTCAGTCCTGAGACTGGTTTGATGCAGCTCTCCACGCCACTCTATCCCGTGCAAGCCTCTTCATCTCCCAGTACCTACTGCAACCTACATCCTTCTGAATCTGCTTAGTGTATTCATCTCTCGGTCTCCCTCTACGATTTTTACCCTCCATGCTTCCCTCCAATGCTAAATTTGTGATCCTTTGATGCCTCAAAACATGTCCTACCAACCGATCCCTTCTTCTAGTCAAGTTGTGTCACAAACTTCTCTTCTCCCCAATCCTATTCAATACCTCCTCATTAGTTACGTGATCTACCCACCTTATCTTCAGCATTCTTCTGTAGCACCACATTTCGAAAGCTTCTATTCTCTTCTTGTCCAAACTAGTTATCGTCCATGTTTCACTTCCATACATGACCACACTCCATACAAATACTTTCAGAAACGACTTCTTCACACTTAAATCTAGACTCGATGTTAACAAATTTCTCTTCTTCAGAAACGATTTCCTTGCCATTGCCAGTCTACATTTTATATCCTCTCTACTTCGACCATCATCAGTTATTTTACTCCCTAAACAGCAAAACTCCTTTACTACTTTAAGTGTCTCATTTCCTAATCTAATTCCCTCAGCATCACCCGATTTAATTTGACTACATTCCATTATCCTCGTTTTGCTTTTGTTGATGTTCATCTTATATCCTCCTTTCAAAACACTGTCCATTCCGTTCAACTGCTGTTCCAAGTCCTTTGCTGTCTCTGACAGAATTACAATGTCATCGGCGAACCTCAAAGTTTTTACTTCTTCTCCATGAATTTTAATACCTACTCCAAATTTTTCTTTTGTTTCCTTTACTGCTTGCTCAATATACAGATTGAATAACATCGGGGAGAGGCTACAACCCTGTCTCACTCCTTTCCCAACCACTGCTTCCCTTTCATGCCCCTCGACTCTTATAACTGCCATCTGATTTCTGTACAAATTGTAAATAGCCTTTCGCTCCCTGTATTTTATACCTGCCACCTTCAGAATCTGAAAGAGAGTATTCCAGTTAACATTGTCAAAAGCTTTCTCTAAGTCTACAAATGCTAGAAACGTAGGTTTGCCTTTTCTTAATCTTTCCTCTAAGATAAGTCGTAAGGTTAGTATTGCCTCACGTGTTCCAACATTTCTACGGAATCCAAACTAATCCTCCCCGAGGTCCGCCTCTACCAGTTTTTCCATTCGTCTGTAAAGAGTTCGCGTTAGTATTTTGCAGCTGTGACTTATTAAACTGATAGTTCGGTAATTTTCACATCTGTCAACACCTGCTTTCTTTGGGATTGGAATTATTATATTCTTCTTGAAGTATGAGGGTATTTCGCCTGTCTCATGCATCTTGCTCACCAGATGGTAGAGTTTTGTCATGACTGGCTCTCCCAAGGCCATCAGTAGTTCTAATAGAATGTTGTCTACTCCCGGGGCCTTGTTTCGACTCAGGTCTTTCAGTGCTCTGTCAAACTCTTCACGCAGTATCTTATCTCCCATTTCGCCTTTATCTACATCTTCTTCCATTTCCATAATATTGTCCTCAAGTACATCGCCCTTGTATAAACCCTCTATATACTCCTTCCACCTTTGTGCCTTCCCTTCTTTGCTTAGAACTGGGTTGCCATCTGAGCTCTTGATATTCATACAAGTGGTTCTCTTCTCTCCAAAGGTCTCTTTAATTTTCCTGTAGGCAGTATCTATCTTACCCCTAGTGAGACAAGCCTCTACATCCTTACATTTGTCCTCTAGCCATCCCTGCTTAGCCATTTTGCACTTCCTGTCGATCTCATTTTTGAGACGTTTGTATTCCTTTTTGCCTGCTTCATTTACTGCATTTTTATATTTTCTCCTTTCATCAATTAAATTCAATATTTCTTCTGTTACCCAAGGATTTCTATTAGCCCGCGCCTTTTTACCTACTTGATCGTCCGCTGCCTTCACTACTTCATCTCTCAGAGCTACCCATTCTTCTTCTACTGTATTTCTTTCCCCCATTCCTGTCAATTGTTCCCTTATGCTCTCCCTGAAACTCTGTACAACCTCTGGTTCTTTCAGTTTATCCAGGTCCCATCTCCTTAGATTCCCACTTTTTTGCAGTTTCTTCAGTTTCAATCTGCAGTTCATAACCAATAGATTGTGGTCAGAATCCACATCTGCCCCTGGAAATGTCTTACAATTTAAAACCTGGTTCCTAAATCTCTGTCTTACCATTATATAATCTATCTGATACCTTCTAGTATCTCCAGGATTCTTCCATGTGTACAACCTTCTTTTATGATTCTTGAACCAAGTGTTGGCTATGATTAAGTTATGCTCTGTGCAAAATTCTACAAGGCGGCTTCCTCTTTCATTTCTTCCCCCCAATCCATATTCACCTACTATGTTTCCTTCTCTCCCTTTTCCTACTGTCGAATTCCAGTCACCCATGACTATTAAATTTTCGTCTCCCTTCACTATCTGAATAATTTCTTTTATCTCGTCATACAATTCATCTATTTCTTCATCATCTGCAGAGCTAGTTGGCATATAAACTAGTACTACTGTAGTAGGCATGGGCTTTGTGTCTATCTTAGCCACAATAATGCGTTCACTATGCTGTTTGTAGTAGCTAACCCGCATTCCTATTTTTTATTCATTATTAAACCTACTCCTGCATTACCCCTATTTGATTTTGTATTTATAACCCTGTACTCACCTGACCAAAAGTCTTGTTCCTCCTGCCACCGAACTTCACTAATTCCCACTATATCTAACTTTAACCTATCCATTTCCCTTTTTAAATTTTCTAACCTACCTGCCCGATTAAGGGATCTGACATTCCACGCTCCGATCCGTAGAATGCCAGTTTTCTTTCTCCTGATAACGACATCCTCTTGAGTAGTCCCCGCCCGGAGATCCGAATGGGGGACTATTTTACCTCCGGAATATTTTACCCAAGAGGACGCCATCATCATTTAATCATACAGTAAAGCTGCATGTCCTCGGGAAAAATTACGGCTGTAGTTTCCCCTTGCTTTCAGCCGTTCGCAGCACCAGCACAGCACGGCCGTTTTGGTTAATGTTTCAAGGCCAGATCAGTCAATCATCCAGACTGTTGCCCCTGCAACTACTGAAAAGGCTGCTGCCCCTCTTCAGGAACCACATGTTTGTCTGGCCTCTCAACAGATACCCCTCCGTTGTGGTTGCACCTACGGTACGGCCATCTGTATCGCTGAGGCACGCAAGCCTCCCCACCAACGGCAAGGTCCATGGTTCATGGGGGGGATGTATAATATATAGATCGATTTCTGGGCTGTTTTCTTTCACGGGCTCGCCTGAATACGATGCATCCATTCGTCTTGGAGATCTACAGTTGCAACCAGTAGTCGCTCCTACTTTGTCACGACAGCGAAGTACTGCTGCAACAAACAATATCCGGAAGGAATTGGGCCTTACACCTCACTCCACAGTGCGAGGAAGATTTGAGTTGATCGCTCCGTCGATATGAAGGCTACTAGAGCCGGAGCGTAAACCTGGATTACATAATGATGAGAAACATCGATTTTGGCCTATCCAGACAATATTTTTCTCTATTGTAATATCATTCACTACCCCGTCAGGGGGAAGTTTGCCTAAAATTTGTACATTTGGTACACTTCAGAGAAAAGACTTTATAAAGAAATACTAGTACATGTATAATTTTAAAAAAATAAAAAAATAAAAACAATTGAAAAGAAAAGTTGTATGTTGGTGATGTTAACATGAATAACTACATTGTACTAAGTTAAAGGACCTGCTCCAGCAAAGGAGATGTTGGGAGTAGGAAAGTCAAGTTGTGCTGTGAGGAATGGAGTGGTAATGGAGTTGGTGGGCTGTTATGTGGTAATGTAAGAGTTTGAGTCAGGAGCGATATGATTACGGAAAGAGTAACTAGTCAGGTCGTGGTGTGAAAATGGAAGAAATGTGTAGGATGAAAAAGAAGGGAGGAACCATGATGTGTGAAAAGATTTGAGGGATTGCCTTAGATACGAAACGAAAGGAGGATTCCGTTGTCTGAAAGGCGGATACTGTGGAAATTGCATTGCGAGAAGATATTGTATGTAGGTGTAGAACCGGTGGAAGGTGTTGGTGCTGGATTGGTCATTTGGAGGACGGAGTAGATGGAGTCAAGTATACTATATGCGAGAATGCTCACTAATATGTTGGTAAAGCATTGTAGTAAGGGAGGAGGTGGACGAGGAGGGGGTAAGCGGATGTGCTCAGCAGGGCGTTCAAGAAATGCAAAGGAAACATCACGGAATGTAAGGACACTAACTCAAAATCAGAGGAACAAAATTATTCCGATTTGGTTTTGTGATGGAACTTAGACAACGGTTTGGAGGGTGACACATGCAGGAACCTCCTACACCAGCGTTTCTCAACCTTTCAGCGTTCAAGACCCAGTTTTCAATCATAATTTTCATTGTTTCCCTCGCACCCGCTCCTCATATGATAATAATATATATATATACGTCTTGATGAATCTTGAATATTTTGACACAACCTACAAAGTCAAAAGGCTTGCAAATTACCAAGTATAAGTAAATTTATTGCTACTGCGCAACACCGATCCGCTACATTGATAACATCAGCATCTATGACCCTCTATTGTTCTCTGTCTTATAAACAGCAAGTGAAAAGTTGATGGATTACCTAAGGGGAGTGCAGGGTGAATAAGGAAAGTAGCACGGCCACTGTGAGGTGCGAGGACGTGAGAGGGGGAATGTTTTCTTGTTTATCTTCCAGTGCTGACAACTCACGAGCATGCGCGTCTTGTACCGATCAGCGGCGATGGCAAAAATCACACACGTAAACAAGATCGATTCATGAATGTACGTTATAGAAACAATCATCATCAAAAGGGACACTATTTGTAACTGTTTATAAAACGCAGCTAGTAGACACTATCTGCAGGTGACATAAAACTTCCCCGCTGTCCTAAAGTGTCACTTCTGACAGAACTACAAATCTCGGGCATATGTTGGTTGCCTGCACTGTGCACGAAGGCCGGACCTTGTTCCCTCGAAGCCGTACCGATATCCGCGAAATCGATTATGACAAACATCACGATTCCACAACCTGTCGAGTGTCAAAATTGTTTTATTTGTATAGGGGCTGGGAATTATCATCAACATGTACAGTTTTATTTACATGCTGCTTGCCTTCGCAGTATTGCAGTGCGCAATCATAAGTACTAATTTGGCCGAAATGTGAATGTTCCAATAATTCCAAGTCAAAACTAACTTTAAGCGTCTACCATATCGATCGTTGTCATGGCTTTGCGAGAAGTTCCCATCAGTCTCGGATATTCTGGAACGTCTACACGACCGCGACGTAAACGTGTATAAATGTTGTTCCTTGATCAATTCCAGCTAGTCTCAGTCCAGTCGATGCTTCTATCGCTATAGAATATGTCATAAAGGTGTATACTGCAAATTAGGTGTTAACTGCAGTTCAAGGAATCAAATCTTCACCGCAGTAGTTTTATGCGGAATTGTGGATAAGTTTTTAAGTGGACGTCAGCGAGCATTAGATGATAATGAAGCATCAAAAAAGTGCACTGTTACGTCTGCTACAGACGGCCCCTGCCAGGCAGACTACACTCAAGACACCCCTGTGCACCATATAACATACACAAGCATTTGCAGGCGCAACCAAGAAGAAAACAATTCTTCAAAACAAACAGAATTTGCTAGAGACTAATGCGAACCTTTTTCTGCAGAGGTCGCTTCACAGATACAGGGAAAGTTGGAGTACTCCGCCGGCCTCCGCCGGCTTTATAAAGCCAGCGCAGCAGCAGTACAGCCAGTTCCTCGCCGAGCTAGGACCAGCTCCGATGGACCTCACCGACGCTCTTGATGAATGGTCGTCTACAAGTTATTTGTTTTTGTGTGTATATAGTGATTGTTCGACAAGTGTAGTTCAGTGTCAATAAACCACATTATACTGAGTGTTCTACAATACTGAGTATTCTCTAGTGGAGCGTCGGTGAGGTCCGTCGGAGCTGGTCCTAGCTTGGCGAGGAATGGCTGTACTGCTGCTGCGGTGGCCTTATAAAGCCGGTTGAGGCCGGTGGAGTACTCCAACTTTCCCTGTATCTGTGAGACGACCTCTGCAGAAAAAGGTTCGCATTAGTCTCTAGCAAGTTCTGTTTGTTTTGAAGGATTGTTTTCTTCTTGGTTGCGCCTGCAAGTGCTTGTGTATGTTATATGGTACACAGGGGTGTCTTGAGTGTAGTTTGCCTGGAAGGGGCCGTCTGTGGCAGATGTAAAATGCACAGACGAGCATGGTTACGAAAATGAATTAAAGGGAATATTCTCAAGAATACTTAAATTTTTGTTTTACCAATACTGAAGTAAATGAATAAGAAAGGCCTCTGTGCATCATTTGCTCAAAAATTATGGTATCAGACAGCATGGAACCCAATAAACTTAAACGACATTTCATTACACTTCACAGTGAGTTCGTTAACAAACCCTGAGACTTCTTCAAACTAAAATTAAAATCATTTGGAAATCAAAAACAGTTTTTTTAAAAAAACTTTGTTTGTGAATGAAACAGCTTTGCTTGTTTCTTATAAAGGTTTCACGTAGAACAGCCAGATGTAAAAAGCCTCGCACCACTGGTTGCGACGGTACCTAATGGTTACTGCTGAGTGCTGCTCTACCAAACAGCATCCCATACGAGCAAACCAGTTGGGTCTTTACCTTGTGCTACGAGTACGTTAGGTATCTGGGCTATGCACAGTTCTGTTGAAACAACAGCAATTCAGTGTACTTACAGGGTCAAGCCATGCAAGTCTGCTCTCATGCTCCGCAGCTAATTCGTTGCAGATAAGAACCTGTAGCTGTGATCCTGTAGTAAAAAAGTCTATGCATTGGCTAGAACTGCGAGTTAATAAAATGCACAGAAATATAAAATAAAAGATAAATGAATGATTTAATAAAGAGGGCTCTATTCTAACGTCTATAATTGATGTAGACTACAGAGAATTATGTTGAATAATGGTTATTCAAGAAAGGACATCTCAAATAAAGGGGAAGTGGTCCGACGATATTCAGTTAAAATAGAAATAGAAAATATCAAATGCAGTAAAGTTACGATGAGAACGTTACGTCTCCACTTAAATCCCGTGGTTTTCCGCTACTGCCTACCTTTCTACTGGCTGAAGGCCTCCGCACCAAAAGTGCTTCGTTCTTGCACTCTACTAGTAACAATATTTGATTAAAGAAATGTCATAAACATTTGGTTACACTCAGTTCATTTACTTTAAATATAAGCAATAGTTGGTTCATAAAAATAAAAGCCAGCATTTCTCAGGAAGAATGTTCATGGTACACGACAACAGAGTGTCATTAAGTATTATTTTAAACAATTATTTGTACCTTCTTGACAGAAGCGTCTTTTGGTTCTCTTTTCGATTGTGGTGTTCGTTAACACATGCAGATGACCACTTTTAAATTAGCACAGTTTTTTAACAGCATTTGCAATCAACATTTAAATAATACAGTCAACTGTTCTTTAAATAACGACACAAATATGGTGGTATGAGGTATTGATGCTGTGTTCTTTTGCTATGTAAATGTGGAGAATGCGATTTCTGACAAACATTTGCAAAATGAGAAAGATATAAAAGACGCCATAAAGCAGTAAATAAAATAGATACAGATAAGTAGCTTTCAGGGATGATAGCTACAGTGCAATGCTATAACCTGAGAAATCGCTTTTGAAATCTCAACGAGCGATTAAAAGTTGGTAACTCAGAGGTTCATTGAGTAAATGTTTATTCGCTGTGACATAGTAGGATTCTGCAGTTCTAAAAATATTGAAATACTTTTGTGTCATTGGATACATTTCATTGTTCTGAAATTGCAGATGTGTTCAGATTTGCATGAATATTTGACTGCACATTATTATAGACTCTCAAAGAGTTGTACGAAGCCATCTTTCAGCCTGTCTAACACTCCGCCATTTCTTGTAACATTTGCTCCCGCACAAAGGCCGTGTGAGCGACAGTCGTCCAAGTTCCCAGTGTTGGGATTTAACTGTTCCCAGTGACGCTGCTCGTCTGCGCACCTGGCTGGGCCGAACCGGTCAATTAGCCAGGCTGGCCGCGGTGAGCCATTTGCCGTGGGCTCGCTAGAGTTCAGCCATGCAACAAGTTCACCTCTCCTAATACCAGGCCCAGGTGGACGAAAAACTCTCCTACATACTTGTAACGGTACATGGTGAACAGCTGTTTTGCCAGTGCAGTTGAGATTTTAGGAAATATGTTTGGAAATAACTTTGCCAAATAATTGTGGTCCATAACTTCATCAAATGTTACTGTTGCCTGGAGAATTGGAGATAGAGCTGAAGATGACTAGCTTCATCTTCTCCGGAAGTTGTGTGACAAATTATTTTCCGTTCAGCTTGATGAAGCAACACATAGCAATAATGATGCTCATTTCATTGTCTATGTTCGATGTCGTGATGGTAAATCGGCAGTAGAAGAGCTGCTTTTCTGCAAATCAACAGAACTGAAAACAAAGCACTTTCACTATTTACTATGTTAAATGATTTTATAGACGAGGCAAACGAAGCATGGAAAATGGCGGTGGAACATTCACCGATGGTCCTCATTCAGTGACTGGAAGATACCACAGTATACAAGCACCTGTAAAACAGAGATCTCCATAGTGTGTCTTAACACACACCATGATCCACAGTGAAGCTCAAATGGCTCTAAGCACTATGGAACTTAACATATGAGGTCATCAGTCCCCTAGACTTAGAACTACTTAAACCTAACTAACCTAAGGACATCACACACATCCATGCCCGAGGCAGGATTCGAACCTGCGACCGTAGCAGCAGCGCGGTTCCGGACTGAAGCGCCTAGAACCGCTCATCCACAGCGGCCGGCCACAGTGAAGCTCTGACTGCCAAAGAAATGAGCCGAATCCTGAATACTGTACTAGGAACGATTGTAATCATAGTAAATTATAGTAAGTTACATAAAAATGAAACCCTTAGAATTAAGATTTTTTCTGCTCTTAGTAAAGACATGGGTGCACCACGTTCAGCGTTACTACACTGTGCAACAGAATTAAAGGATCACTTCTTCGAAACACTGTAATTGTCTTCCATTACGACGCAGGAGCTTGAATTTTGGCTCAGATGTGCCTACAACCTTCCTCTGTAATGGTGCAAAAGAATGGCACCCTGTGATGTCATCCTTGAAATAGACGACGCATCAAACAGCATGATGTCGACGCATTGGAATAAAGGCTAGACCTCAGAAGTTTATGTGACCTACAAGATGGGTTAAGTGGGTTAACGATGTCACACTGATACCACATTTCACCACAGTTCTGCCAAACACCGCCGTGGACGTGTCACGACACCCCCCCCCCCCCCTCCGCCCGGCTTATCCACATTTCCACCCCTTTTTTGACGCTTCTGTGATGGAGGTCAGAACGGCGACACTCAGGGTTGAAATCACGCGCTTTTCTCATGGGTGCCCGCAGAAAAGATTTCAGGCACACCGCCGCTCAGAATCGACACGAAAATGTCTCATGGGTAGCAAAAAGGTTCAAATGGCTCTGAGCACTATGGGACTTAACATCTGAGGTCATCGGTCCCCTAGAACTTAGAACTACTTAAACCTAACTAACCTAAGAACAACACACACATCCATGCCCGAGGCAGGATTCGAATCTGCGACCGTAGCGGTCGCGCGGCTTCAGACTGTAGCGCCTAGAACCGCTCGGCCACTCCGGCCGGCACAGGGGTAGCATAGAAGGCGTCAATGAAACCACTCCTTTCCTTGGGGCGTTGATGCCCATACATTTCGTGGTCGAAAACTACAGTTCTCGGTGTGATGAGCAACAGGACAACGTTCTTGAGCACCTTTGACGCTACTGATACCCCCGAATGCTTCAAATCCTCTCTAAGGACATTGTGGGGCTGCATCCCACTGAATATGATCACACCCCTATGGAGTGTAGCACAACTGCAATTTTGCTCTCGTGTACAGATTGGAACCACTAGGGATCGCCAAAAACCATTCGACGAAATTCGAACATGATCAGAAGCAGGAAAGGGTGATATGCTTTATCAGCCCTCACATTATATGGTCTCATGTGGCTTGATCACATAGAGGTGCTACATTGATATATGCACGAATACAAAAACAAAGGGTTCCTCTAAGACCCCCATTTCGGCAATACCCCCGGTGGCTCCCGCCCACAGTTATTGAGAATATTAGGAATGTGCCTTTACAGAGATGATGATGATGTTTTGTTTGTGGGGCGCTCAACTGCGCGGTCATCAGTGCCCGCACAAACTCCCAATTTTTACACAGTCCAATTTTTTTCCCAATCCAATCCAGCCATTGTCACGAATGATGATGATGATGATGACGATGACACAAACACCCAGTCCCCAGGCAGAAAAATCCCCAACCCGGCCGGAAATCGAACCTGGGACCCCGTGATCCAGAGGCAGCAATGCTCCTGTGAAGTAGCGCTAGGTGCCTGCATGCAGGCAACCATTTGACACCCCTGTGATGTCAGTTTCTGCCTGCAGAAGGTGCATTTTTAAAATACTCAATAAACGTCGGCGGGTGACAACGAGGGTATTGGGAAGTCAGGGTCTTAGAGCAACCCTTTGCCGCTGTATTCAGACTTGTGTCCATGTCACACCCCTGCATGGTCACGGCACAAGAGGGGTGAAACTCGAGGTCTGAAAAGGCATAAGAAACCTTTGCTGCTTCGGATCATGTCATAGTGGTTCCAATCTGTACACGAGAGCAAAAATTGTGGTAGTGTCAAAAGTTGTCAAGAATGTCGTCCTGTTGGTCATGTCACTGAGAACTGTCGTTTTCGACAGCAAAACGTGTGGAAATCAACGCCTCAAGGGAAAGGCTGGTTTCATTGACGACCTTAATGTCACCCCATGAAGCCTTTTCGTTCAGATTCTGGGCGACGGTGTGTCTGAAATGCTTTTCTCGTCCAACCATTAGAAAACCGCGAGTTCAGCGATGGGTGTCGCCGTTCTGACCTCCATCGCAGAGTCGTCAAAAGAAGGGGTGAAGTGTGGGCAAGGATAGGGTGACGACCTTCCCATCCTATGACTCGTCCACAGTGGTGTCGGGCAGTATTGTGGTGAGATTGGTTTCAATGTGGCACCATTAACCCACCTGCAAGTCACGTGAACATCTGAGCTCTAGCCTCTTTTTCGCATGTGTCGACACCTTAGTCTTCAATGCGTCTTCGAACCAGAGGATGAGTCGCAAGTGGCCATTCTTTTGCACCATCACAGAGGAAGGTTGTAGGCACCTGTGAGCAAAAATTCAAACTTCCGCGTAGCAACGGAAGACAATTCCGGGATTTCGAAAAAGAGAGCCTTTAATTCTGTTTCACAGTGTATTTTATTGTGGAGCATGATGGCTATCACGTGGAAAAGTTTTGCAACGTGTTTGTGAATGAAGAAATGAAATCGTCATTTTTGTAGAAGACGGAAACCGGCTAAGGCTGAGAAGTTTTGAGATAGTTTATAAGTAATGAAACTGAGCCACTTTGTCGACAAATTCGAGAGATTAAATATCTATATCTTCCGCTCATGGGAGCAAATGTACATATGTTTGAAACGAGTAATAAAGTTATTGCTTTTCTAGAAAATTAGGACTTTGGAACTGAAATTTGAAGCAAAAAGACCTAGGAATGTTGCAAATGTGGGCGAATATACTAAAACTTACAAGGCTGAAGAAAAAAAATTAAAAATTGTTTCTGTAACCTTTGCAAACCATTTAAACACATTGGAAAAGAATTTTAAAAAGTATTTTCATGCTGATGAAAACTTGGTAGCACGTTATGAGCAGGCTAAAGGTTCATTACAGAATACTGCTGAAGGTCTCTCTACTGCTGAAGAAGAAATCTTCATAGATTTCGCTGCAAGTGGCGAAATCAAAAGACAGTAATAAATTGCTCTTGGAATTTTGGGCAGGGGTGGATGATGAGTTTTCTTCTTTTCAGTAAGCTCACGGCCATCATTTCGTGATAGCACGCCTCTCTCTCTCTCTCTCTCTCTCTCTCTCTCTCTCTCCCTCTGTGTGTGTGTGTGTGTGTGTGTGTGTGTGTGTGTGTGTGTGTGTGTGTGTGTGGTGAGGGGAGGGGGTGATAGGGAGGGGTGGGGTGCGTCCCACATGTTGAGAATGCTATCCTATAGTGATGGCTTGCCGCATGAAGCCGGTACTAGCGTCTTCTACCGTTCATATTCATGTGAGTATAGATGGTGCCGCCATCTGCCGGCCAATGCGTTAACTTGTAACGGTGCCTTGTCACTTTATCAGACATTTTACATTTATCTCTCATTCAGAAATTGGACTCGCCTGAGACGTCAGCGAGGGAACGCTTTATAACCGCCGCTAAGCTACAGCAGTTACTATGTGACGGATGTCTCCTGCGACTGTTTGGATTTAACTTGCCCTGACCCCCCCCCCCCGCCCCCCCACCCACCCCCAAACCCTCCTTCCCGCCCTATTATTTATTGGACTCTAATAGTAATTTCGTATAGCCGACGCAACTTATAATAGGCGCAAAAAATCTATAGTACCAGATAAACTTGTTCTAAGGTTTATGTTTATTTTTTCACCAACTATCTAAGCGAGACTTCATGCATTTGAAAATTTTGTTTAGCCCATAACTTAAAAAAAAAGAAAAGAAAAGAAATCTTGCTCGATGATACCGTGGCACCATCAGAATGAAAACCACTTGGTCAAGGATTGAAGGACTAGGTACATAGTTGATAGGACATCAGTTAATAAAAAACTGCAAAGTCCCCAGAATGAATCTCTCCAGAACCCTAGTCCTTGCCTAAACAAGTTTCCTGGTTCGAGTCCCGGTGCGACACACAGCTTTAATCTGTCAAGAAGTTACAAGCAAGATGTTTCCCAAAAAAGATATCTACGAGTACTACACTATACGGAAAGCCTTTCTATTACAGTGAGCAATTCTTATACAGAATAAAAAAATTCGTTACAACAAGGTTTATCAACTTTCAGGTGCAGTGTGCAGTTTAACGCAAGTGTTTCGTGTCAGGGAAGCCTAAAAGTCAAATAATGCTTAAGGAAATAAGGGAGAGAAATAATTATCGCTTTTTGTTTACATTACGGAGGTATATTGCTCGTAGGCTAGGCGCAAAGAGAAGGAGAATGCGTCTTAACGAAAACGAGGGTACGTAAATTATTCGATATATTGTCAATTTAATGTGTAATAAATTTTAAAGACGTCCAGAGACTCCAGTTGCTAATCACTTCGGCATCACTTTAAATAAACAAGGAGATACACAAGGGGATGCTGAAAAGTAATGTCTCCGAAATTTTTGTATGAAAGATCTTAAAAACTTTTTAAATAAAAGAAACATTATCAACATTCGACGTCTTTCTTCTTCATGTCTGCACATCTGCAGCCCTCTGCCGCGAGACGGCTCAGAACTGAAGCGTGAAACATGACGATGTGTAACGTAACCATATCGATGCGTGAGAAATAGCATGTTATAATCGAGGTTCGAATTCAAAGTGTTCGTTCATACACGGAGCATGACAAACGCAGATCACACACGAGCGCTGCGACGCCTTGGGTTCACTGTCATCCATCATCTTCCATATAGTCCCGACTTGGCCCCATCCGGTTTGTATCTGTTTCCAAAATTTAAGGAACACTTTCGAGGACTTCATTTTGATAGTGACGAAGCGTTGCAAGCGCAGAAGAGGTTGTGCTCCATCAATAACGTCAAACATTGTACTGTGATGGTAGCAACCAATAGTTTTAAGAATTTTCACCTAAAAAATTTGGAGACATTACATTTCAGCACGCCCTCGTAAATTGGTTTGGTCGCATGGTTAAACTTCAACATCGCAGCAAAACAGGTTAACATCCTGAGATGTGCGGTACGCTATAACAGAGCCAACGAGTACAGGTGTCATGATTATCGTCATAGGGCATCCGCCCACATAAGTCGACCGATAAGCTGATAATCACGATGATCAGTTGCCTCATATCAAGTGACTCAGCTTGCAGTGTTTTCGAGTATCAGTTGGTAGAAACCGACAATTAGTTACGGAAACCTGCACTTACAAGCTGAGCGTTCTCATAAAATAGACGTTACGTGAATGTTTTGCCGTGTTTAATCACTCGGCAGTTCCGTTTCTCTTTTCAGTTGCCGTTTTCATAGGTCAGCGTTATCACAATCGTTAACCTCTTCAAACATCAGAATTCTTATTAAACAACACCATTTTCAACATCTTCGCTTCAGTATAATATACTGGGCATGTTGCAGTGTTTACGATAATTATGAAGAGTCTCGGTGACAGAAATAAAAGCACGAATTGCAGTCCTTAAGCACGTAATGATTTAAGGTGCATACTCGACTAATGGAGAATGAGAAAGATATTATGCGCAGCAAATGATGTCTTAAGTCGTACGTACGCTAAGTCAAAAGTTGGGCTCAGGAATGTCTGCAGGTCAGTGTGATGAGTTTACTTTGATTCACACTTTTATTTCCTACCTTTGAATCTTTTACCGATGAACGTAAACAATGAAGCAAATACAGAACTTTGAATAAAAATATGTATTGCAGTTACGGTATCGAAGATGGTTTGAAGGTGGTGAAGATCATGGTCGCTGCAAGGCATGGATCATACGAGATATTTGTATTTTTGTTTCGAGAGGAGAGTTTAAAGACTACGACTAGCTAAGCTCCACTTCCATTAGCTAGCTACGTCCAATGTGTTTGGATTTAAATTTCTTGTGTTATTAAGGTCTTCAAGATCGTTGACTGCAAACCTCATCCCCCTAAGTACACTACGTGATGCAGAAGTGCTGATCCCACATGGAAAAGGACGTGGTTTCTAGACTACTTACTTTATTCCGGTTTCAACAGCGTACAAGCTTTTAAAAGCACTAGTTGTACATCAGACAGTAATTAGTTACCAGAGGCTAAGTGTTGTAATATTATTTTCTTTAAGTCACGTTTTTACCAACGGCCTTGCCGCAGTGGTGACACAGGTTCCCGTCAGATTACGGAAGTTAAGCGCAGTCGGGCTTGGCTAGTATTTGGATGGGTAACTCTCCAGATCTGCCAAGCGCTGATGGCAAGCGGGGTGCACTCAGCCCTTGTGAGGCCAATTGAAGAGCTACTTGAGTGAGAAGTAGCGGCACAGGTCACGAAAACTGACAACGGCCGGGAGATCGGTGTGCTGACCACATGCTCCTCCACATCCGCATCCGGTGACGCCTAAGACCTGAGGATGACATGGTGGATGGTTAATACCGTTGGGCCTTCAAGGCCTGTTCAGGGGGTGTTTGTTTTAAGTCACATTTGTACACCATATTGCATGAATCACACCACATAGGTCTCACTGCATTAGTCTCTAGGACGTGCAGATGAGGACGAAGAAGTACATCCTACTTAAACACAGTGAAGTACAGTGACTTAAAGATGTGATCTATTATAATATAAAAATGGAAATATGAATTATATGATGGCCAAAGGTATTGTACCTCACGTTCAATTCATTCAACGTTAGTGTTAAGAATTGCTGTGGGTATCTGACCAACAGAAAGATTAATTGATTTATTTTAAATGATCTTCTCGCTACGTATTTCGCAGGATTATACGTATAAGTAGAATAAACAATAAATGTGAGTAATTACAGTTATTCGTATATTTTAACCGTCAATCATAACAAATGTAATTAGACCAAACTTAAAATTATCGCATTTAAGGACAGCAAAAAATCTTAAATTCTCTCTTAAACGATCTATTTCGCTAAATGTAGTTATCATGCTCTTTTGTAAGCACCCATGAATCTGACCTGTATCTGAACCCCAAATGTAGCTGAATTAAAGTGCTTGGTCTAGATTGTTGATTTTCCATTTCAAAAAATGGCTCTGAGCACTATGGGACTTAACATCTGAGGTCATCAGTCCCCTAGAACTTAGAACTACTTAAACCTAACTAACCTAAGGACATCACACACATGCATGCCCGAGGCAGGATTCGAACCTGCGACCGTAGTGGTCGCTCGGTTCCAGGCTGAAGCGCCTAGAACCGCCTGGCCGGCTTTTCCATTTCAGATTGTGAACTGTTTATTCTTCCAAAAATTCAACTTTATTTACTTTTTATATTTCATCATTTGCATACATTACAGTTACAACTTTTAGGAATCTGCTGTTACAAAAACAGAACTGTATGCAGTGAGTCGCGTCAAATTCCAATGATAATCTGCTTACTTCAACCATCTGACTGTCATTTTATTGCTGGAAAATTGCAGGCGATTTTGCAGTATAAAATGTTTCGGTACTTTATTTTAGATATATATTTTTTATAATTTCATTCAGCTGGCATCGCAAAATTTGTCGAGTGGCTTGAGCAAGACACGTTGGCCACTGCTACCATTCCACTAGGGACTGGCAGTCGGAAGGACGACGGTTCAATCCCGCGTCCGGCCATCATGATTTACGGAAATGCCGGTATGGTTCCTTTGAAAGGGCACGGCCAACTTCCTTCCCTAATCCGATGAGACCGATGACCTCGCTGTTTGGTCTCCTCCCCTCAAATCTATCCAATCCAATCACCAAATTTAAAAATGGAGGCAGCATCATAAATGTTAACCTGTTTTGACTCAATCTCGGATGTATATTATGTAAGGAAGGTATGATTTCCAAGATTCAGAATTGATAGTGGAAGAGCTGAAAAAGTCACATTTTTAATTGGCTAAAGTCTCGCAGTTACGGAGTTAGGGAGTTCATACTACCACATGAGTAGTATAGCTATGGGCATATGGCCCCAGGGTAAATGTAGATAGGTAATCTGCACTACAAGATAACCACCAGGGCAACCTGGCAATCTTCATGATGAGGCAATTTTAATGACCAGCACCCCTGCAGATGTCATAACAGGCCTGTAAACAACATTGGGGCTGCAAGGGGTTTCACGATAGTCTGAAGTGTCACATAGGTCTACCAATTACCCTCCCTATAATGGCATCATAGATGATGCAGGGTTGTTTGGGGGTAGGAGAATTGATGTCCTATGTATAAAATGACAAGAAATTTTTAAAAAATGAGGGAAATTTAAAAATCCAAGATGTCTTAGTGAGCTCAATTGTCGTACATATAAAATCTAAGATGGCAGCCTGGGCATATTCAGACAGCCTCTATGATGTCTAAATGCAAAATGACGATCCAAGATGTCGACCTCGGCATACTATGACAGCTTCTATGACGTCAGAATTCAAGATGCCAATCCAAGATGACTGACTTGAGGATACTCGGACAGTTTGCAGACTATGTCAGAACGATGAGCATGATCCACTTGTTCTAAGCAGAGAACCCAAGATGGCCACTGGATTTTTTCGCAATATTACAAATCACTTGTTCTAATTTTAAAATCATAGTAGCCTAAGTTTAAACAGTTTTCAAATGGTTTAAATGGCTCTGAGTACTATGGGACTTAACTTCTGAGGTCATCAGTCCCCTAGAACTTAGAACTACTTAAACCTAACTAACCTAAGGACGTCAGACACATCCATGCTCGAGGCAGTATTCGAACCTGCGACCGTAACGGTCGCGGGGTTCCAGACTGTAGCGCCTAGAACCGCTCGGCCACACCGGCCGGCAAACAGTTTTCCCTACCGGAGTTATCTTAAGTGTTGAATCGAAGAGCTGACTCGTCCTAAGTATAACAATTTACGATAGGAATTGGGTAGGGACAATTGCACCTTTACTTAATCAGAGCTGCAGAAAGCCCCTTCTGAATACATCATAAAGACATGGACACTGGACTACCACCAGTGCACCAGCCTGGCTTCCTCCCAACCCCCCTAACCCCCCAATCCCAGTGGTTAGATGGTTAGACAACATTTTGGGTTGCTGTTGTAGCTGCCACCTCTCTGCCGGCTGTGCTAAATCCATTCATCTGCTGGCACCGCTAGCCAGCTGCTACGCCTGCGACCAATCAGCACACACACACACACACACACACACACACACACACACACACACACACACACAAACACACAAACTTTGAGACCTTTGTCGGCAATACCCGGACACCCGCATGCTTCAGGTGCAGCTACGCTAGTGTCCAAAATTAAAGCAACAAACGGAAATTTTGCAAGGTTACGTTTATCTTGCCACAAAACAGTATAAAAAGATGATAGTAAAGTAGAAACAACGTAAATAATACAGAACATAAGCAACTGCAACATGCATAGCGGTAGACAAGCATGTTCTTCGTTTCTTCCAACATGCCGGATTTAGACACACATTCTGACAACTGGTTCATGTGCTCGGTATGGGGTGTGACTACCTCCAGCAGCAATATAGACCTGCATATATAGCAATGGGGCATGCTGTAAATGATGTCATCAGTTTCATGTTGAGACAATAACGCTTGTTCTTCCTGTACAGCTGCTCTAAAGTCTTGGAGAGTGGTTGGCGGATGCTGATATGACGCAGCGCATCTACCTAGTACATCCCAGACATGCTCTGTGGGATTCAAATAGGACAGCAAGCAGGCTTAGCTGTGCGTGCAATATCTTCCGTTCCCAAGGAAACATCAACTACCTGCGCTCTATGAGGTCGAGCATTATTGTCCATCAGTACAAAGTCTGGGCCCACTGCTCCTCGCAACAACGGCACATGAGGTCCCAACTCTCGTCACGATACCTGACAGCAGCTAAGTATGATTCACTCATACAATTTCATGGAGGGGTGTTCGACTACTCAACATAATCCCTGCCCACACCATTGGATCCAGAAATCGTGTTCCACGTTCACTACAGATGCGAATCAATCGAGAATCACTCTCTAGGCCTGTGAAAACAACATTGGCCCACTGTTCGACCACTCAGGTGGCATGTTGACGATTGCGCTCTAGACCTTCCCCTCTGTGAAGAAGCGTCAGAGGTACACATGCAGCAGGACTCCGAGAATAATAGCCACTCTGTCGAAGCCTTCTGTACACCGTCCGTCTCGATACAACACGTTCAGCAGATGCTGCGAGGTCAGGTGTCAGTTGCCATTCAGTACCATCGTGCCCTTACAGCCAAAAACGGTCCTCTCTCTCTGATGTTTCACGTGGTCGGCCCTGCCCTGGTCTTTGGGATACAGTTGCGGTCTCTATAAATTGTCGCCACGTCCAAGAAAGAAGAGAACGATTCATCTAATCCACTGGGCCACATCAGTTTGCGACTGTCCTACTTCCATTCTTCCTGTGGCCTCCACCACAGAGAGTCTGGCAGGCGTGTTCTCAGTGGCATGCTGCACCTTTGAAACTGTGTACACGGCTATTGTGGATGTGGGACTACCCGGCAAACACTACCCTGTTTGAGACGTGCTCTGACGCCATCGTTGGTGTGGATGTCCGTTGACCGGAACGCCATCTTCCGTTCAAAACACAATCGTACGGACATCTGTTGACAGTTTGTATGATTATGTTGTGAATTAAACACACGATAGGGAAACGGTGGTTTGTTGCTTTAATTTTGGACACCTGTATCCATTCAAATTAACTAGTAGCCACTTCCGTCAGTGGGGATGGTGTAGCATCATCGTCATTGAGATAAGCACGTTTGTAGACACTGTTTCTGCTGCTACTTTTACTGCTTCTACTACACTTCATGATGTTGTTTACACTGACGATGTGAGGAACAAACTAATTTAAAACAGAGATGCCATCTCACTTACACAGAGTGATTCCGTAAGAGCATGCAAAAACTTAACAGGACACAGAGAATCCTCCAATGAACAGCCTGAGGTAGGAAACCTGAGGTCGGAGAAGCCAGCTTAAGGAAATAATAGGAATAAAATCACATTACTGTGTAATTTTCTATTTACTTTAGTTACAGTTAACTGCAAATACCATCGCTGAAACAATGAATGTACCATTTGTACCGTATCTTACAAAATGTGCTGAAACTGATGACCATCAACCTCAATGCAAGCACGACATCGGCTGACAAGATATGACACACCCTGATAAATATCCCTGGTGTGTTTCGGATCTCATCACAGGCAGCTACAATTCTGGCAACTAATTCCATCTCCATATCCACTGGAGTCTCACACACAAGTGACTCTAGATATCCCCATACGAAATAATCAATGGGATTCAGGTCAGGTGACCTCACCTGCCATGGAATAGGACCTCCCCTTCCAAACCAACGACCAGGAATGATGTAACCCCATCCTCTCATGAACAGCCAAGTGAACGTTCTCCAACAACTCATGTAGAACTCTTTGCAAGAACCTCAAGTACAGGTGGCCATTCAGACGGCCAGTTGGAAGATATGGAGGCTCATCCTCCTTATTTCTTTGCAGGAAGTAAAGAATGTAAAAATACATAAACAGCACAGTACATGTAAACTTGTACGTATGTTAGTTGTAAATAAGCTGAAAAACAGTAATGTTAGACAAAGCGGTAGACAAGTTTACTTCCACATCTCCTTAAGCTGGCTTCTCTGACCCCAGGTTCCCGACATCACATTGTTCAGTGGAGCATTCTCTATGTCTTGTTACATTTTTGCATGCTCTTACGTAAACGCCCTGTATAAAGCGTTTGGGAGAGGTGGTGGTGGTGAGGTATCAATGTCGAGTGATGTAATAGCCAATAACAAGCGAGCTTTCCACTACACATCTCAGACATCCAAGCACAATACTACACCTACAGAGAGGGAGAGAGAGAGAGAGAGAGAGAGAGAGAGAGAGAGAGAGAGACTGTACAGTCCAAACTATTGAAGAGACTTAACACATTTTACACAAGCTGAAACTTAACAGCTCAACTGTTGCCATGTCGCCGGCCAGGGTGGCCGAGCGGTTCTAGGCGCTACAGTCTGGAACCGCGCGACCGCTACTGATGACCTCAGAAGTTAAGTCCCATAGTGCTCAGAGTCATTTGAACCACTTGTTGCCATGTCAGAGGGAGTGAGAGACTTAATAGTTCATTCTTTTTCGGCTGTTGTAGGTCTTACCAGCTGATTATTAGAAGAGAAGAAATTAAAGTATGTACAGGTGCACCGTACAAGAGGGAGGGAGGAGGCTTCATCCCCATGAGTTCCACCCTAATCCAAATTGCACCATGTGTTGCATCTGAGTGCAATACGTTGCAATGCATAGTATGGGTATTGTATCCAGATGCTGCAGTACATACTCTGGATATAAATCTAGAGGCCCATGCCACACACTGTACTGGGTACCTTGATACGCTATTCCACCTTGGTATCATGCTGTAGTATCCCATCCATAGGGACTACTCTTGCAGAGTGCAGAATGATTGTGACTATTTGATGCTGTCACAGGCTGATGATTTGGCTCTAGTAAAATTCACAGCATTATTAACATTATAGGGCTGTAAGGCAGATATGGAGATATGCTTAGACAGTGATTTGACCATGCAATCTCAGGGTTGATGATATGTTGTGGAGAAGGTTGTGCATCACATACAACTTGGGATCAGGCCATTGATAGTGTGTTTTTGCATATGCATTAGTATCTCTTTCTTTCTCACTCTCTGTCTCTCTCTCTCTCTGCACTGTGTGTGTGTGTGTGTGTGTGTGTGTGTGTGTGTGCGCATGCGTGAATTTTTCGCATGATACTTATAGACTATTGTGCTGCTTTTCTTTCAGAAATGCTGAATGACTTCGATTTACCATCTCCACTGTTAGCCACAACCAGACCATCATCTGCACGTCTACAGCCACTGTTTGTCACACTTACGTCATTCTAGCAGTAGCAATCCACCTGCATGGTCGCCTTCTCTTGAGTCATGGAGGGCAGCTACGCTCCCACCGATGTCACCACCTACAACAGGACTGTCGTGAGCAGCTGCATCACTGACAACTAGACCCTCAACCTCAAGACATGCACCATCACAATCATCATCGATATATGGATTACTCTTGTATTTTAACCGAAGTCATTTCGGAAAATCATACATCAGACTAATTTGTTGTGAATTGTGCAATTAATGGTTTCATTTGGAGGAATGTGTTGGCGATAGAGTAGATAAATGTGTTGCAACATAATTAATTAATTGGGTTCACTGAGTAAAATTTAAGACACCAGTCATGGGTAATGCAAACGGCATAAGTCGGTTGGACCAGAGCCGACCAAACGTTATTGGATTGGGGACTGCTGATGATACAACAAGAGGTATTAAAGGTAAAGTTAGTGAACTGCTTAGAGATGTTGACTCTGAAATTATTGGTACATCGGAGCACCACTTAAATAATTTGACAATTCGGAGGCTTTCTTTACCAGGATACAGATTAGCTGGCTGTTTTTCAAGGAGTTCCTTGTGGGGTGGGGGAGTGGCTATGTACTTAAAACACAGTATTCCATTTGAGTCCATAGATGTATCACGGCACTGCACTGAACAGATATTTGAATGTTATGCAAGGGCAGTTGAATTTAGTGATGGTTCAAATGGCTCTGAGCACTATGGGACTTAACTTCTGTGGTCATCAGTCCTGTAGAACTTAGAACTACTTAAACCTAACTAACCTAAGGGCATCACACACATCCATGCCCGAGGCAGAATTCGAACCTGAGACCGTATCGGTCGCGCGGTTCCAGACTGTATCGCCTAGAACCGCTCGGTCACTCCGGCCGGCGAATTTAGTGAAACTAAACTTCTAATTGTTGTTGTTTATAGGTCCTCTAACTCTGACTTCAAAGCATTTCTGCTCAAGCTACAGAGGGCTCTTGATTCACTTTATAGGAAGTACCAGAAATTAGTTATATGTGGTGACTTCAATATAAATTTTGTATATGATGGTACAAGAAAAAGGATGTTGGTAGATCTCCACAGCCATAGACAATATTTTTATTCATTCTTCATTACTAGGTGGGCATTCCGTTAGTAAAAGGGTGAATGGCCTTTCGGACCATGCTGCACAAATTTTAACACTAAAAGGCTTTTGTGCTCAAACAAATGTCACATATAATTACAAACTATGTAGGGAAGTTAATCCAACAGCAATACGGAGTTTTTTAAACCTCTTCAAGGAACAAGAGTGGCAGGATGTTTATAGTGCCAATAGCACAGATGACAAATATAACGCTTTCCTTAACACATTTCTCATGCTCTTTGAGAGTTGCTTTCCATTACAACGTTCTAAACGGGGTACAAGCAGTAAAAGGCAGCCCGGGTGGCTGACTAGTGGGGTAAGGATATCATGTGGAACAAAGTGGGAATTACATCAAAATGTTAGAAGTAGTCACAATCAAGCTACAGTAGCCCATTACAGTAAGGTGCTTAAAATGTTATTAGGAGGGCAAAGAGCATGTGGTATGCAAATAGAATAGCTAATTCACAGGATAAAATTAAAACCATATGGTCAGTTGTGAAGGAAGTGTCTGGTAAGCAACACTAGGTCAGCGATGTGAAGTCAGTTCGTAGTAAAAATATTTCTGTTACTGATAAATCAGATATATGTACAGTATTTAAGAATCATTTTCTGAGCATTGCTGGTGAATTAAATAAAAATTTAGTTTCTACAGGAAATCATATAAATTTCTTAGCAACTGTCTTTCCGAGATTGATGTCTGAAATACTCCTCTGTGATACAGACAAGAGGGAGATTGAGTCAATAATTAAATCACTGGAGACTAAAGACTCTCATGGTTATGATGGAATGTCTAGCAGAATATTAAAGTACCGTGCTGCACATGTTAGCCCTGTATTTAGCCATATTTGTAATTTTTCCTTTAGGAATGGTCAGTTTCCTGAACGATTAAGTACACAGTAGTAAAGCCGCTTTATGAAATAATATTTTTGGTAAATAAGCTGCAAACAATCAGCTGCCGGAGTATTTTAACATACCAAATTGAAATATCTAAAGGTTCATTATTATTGTAATTATGTGTTTTATTTGCCTTTATCTCATGTTTTAAATTGTCATTTTACTTTTTAAATTCATGCCTTTCTTTGTTTTTTAGTTGACCATTTCACATATGTGTTTTTTAAAATAATAAATAATTCATTATTATGATACAAAATTATTACAATAATAATTACTTTAAAAGAAATGCTTTAAACATAATGTGTTTTTACATTAAATGAACGAAATTTCTTCGTGCAATACACAAGACAGACAGTACAATATAAAACAAAATTGAGCAGAATTTGGAAATTGTGGTGGGCAATCCTATAAATATTCTGATTTGTATCAGGTGTGTTTCAATACACTGGAAAACATTTCTGAAGAGAATTGATTATGTACTAGCGATTGGAGCTTGATTATATTGTTTCTAATGTGGAGACTGACATCATAATCATTCAGCATATCTGGATCTGAAAATCTTCTCACAAAGTTCTTCCAAACATCGAACGACACGTATGTCCAATGTCCATATCTGTCCCACCAAGCCTTTTCGGTTCACCAAATAAACAAGTTCCTTGTTCTCATGTTCGATGCTCAAAATAGTTCTTTCACAATAACCTTCCCAAGAATCTAATAATAATATAGATTTTTCTCCCACACTAGGAAAGAAAACTTCTATCAAATATCTTTTGATAAGGCCAAACGTTAGTGTACCAAATTTTGATGCTGTGACAAGAACATATTGGGCGAATGCCAATCTAGTGGGTCCTGCTATGAAATGAAATGGCATCCCAGACCATCACTCCTGGTTGTCAGGCAGTATGACGGCAGACAGTCAGGTTGGTATCCCATCGCTGTCTGGGGCGTCTCCGGACACTTCTTCGGTGGTCACTGAAAGCAATTCTAGTCCAGTCAATGAGACTTCGGGCCGAAGACTTTTCTGGAGACGCCGCAGACGGAGGTGGGATACTAAACTGACTGTCGTCCGCCATACGGCCCAACAATCAGGAGTGATGGTGTGAGGTGCCATTTCATTGGTTGTCATCCACGACACCCTTACAGCGGTGCGTCGGCGGCATTCTATGGCCCATTTTCTTGCCGTTTACAGCAAGCCATCCTGGGCTTACATTTCAGAAAGATAACGCCCGCACACAGACAGTGACAGTTTCTACTGCTTGTCATCATGCATGCCACACCCTACCTTGGCCAACAAGGTCTCCGGATCTCTCCCCAATTGAAAACGACTGGAGCATTATGGGCAGGGTCCTCTAGCCAGACTCGGAATTTTGACGACCTAACGCGCCTTGGAACGATATCCACAGGAGGACATCGAAAAACTCTGTCAATTAATGCCATGCTGAATAACTGCTTGCATAAGGGCCAGAGGTGGACCAACACGTTACTGTCTTGTTCAATTTGTGAGGCCCTTTCTCTTGAATAAATCAGCCATTTTTTCTGAAACTGCAACCATTTGTTTGTCTGTACATTTACGTCACATCTACCAATTTCCGTCGCATTCGGATAATTCCTTCGCCGTGCGTCTTTTTTTACTTGGATTGTTTTTCCAAAATACAAGAACAAATGTATCCTTTCCTGCGATGCAAGCAATCAGGCGATTGGTTGTACTCTCTGTCAGGATGTAGATGGCAAGGAACAACCAGGAGCATACGCATCAAGACAGTTGAATAAAGGCAAGTGGCATTAGTCAACTACAGAGAAAGAAATGTTGAGTGTCATTCATGGCATCACTTCTTCTTTTGTCAGCTGTACGGTAGGAAATTCGAAGTTATAACGGACCATGCAGCGTTAAAGTGGTTACTAGAACTGAAAGATCCTTCAAGTAGATCAAGCCATTTGCCATTAATGTTAAGTGACCTAGACTTTGAGGCAGTTCTTAAACCCAGCAGAAAATAAAGACAATGCCAGTGGCTTGAACAGAAAGATTGGAGTTGTATGAGCACTCTGTAGAAGCCTTGCCGAGTGGCAAGAAGCACAGATTGCTGACGTGGGCCGCCAGTTATTTAGGACACAGCCACTATTCGCGACACATGAAGTGTTGTTGTATACGATGACATATTGTGGTACCTCCATCTTTGAAGAACGGAGTGTTGACGGAAGCACACGACTACGTACTAACAAGTCACAAAGGCCAAAGGAAAGGTGCTTATCGAATAGCCGAATAATACTGGAGGAGGATGAGAAGTCAGGACATCGACCAGAACGTAATGAGTTGTATAGCGTGAGTACAACTCTATGTCACGTCATTTCAGGTTTGTTACTTGTGAGGCAAACCATGTATAATATCTTTCATGGTTTGTTAGCAAGGACACTAGTTGCTGAATAGGAACGCCGGCCCAGTACAAAAAGTTTCGTCTCGTAGAATCGAGTTCATATTTACCAAATTGGCTAAAAATAAAGTGTATCACGTCTCTTTACGCCTAGTCGGCAATGAAAATCACTCCTGTGCTCGAGCCTCGGTCAGGAAAGAAAAGGTTGCTTATTTAGCATTGCTTATAGGTGCTGGCTTTTAATCCACATCCGGGACAAAACAGTTTCTCATATCATTTAAAGTTGAGAAACATGAATAACATATATTTTTAATGTCACTTTGAGCTGGATGACTTTCGAACTGCACATACATCCACATTCCATTATTAATACAGTGAAATTACTGGTGATACGTTGTTGACGGTGATGATAGACCGCCTGACGTTGATGATCTCCGTTTTTGTAGCTGGTTAGTTCAGTAGATAATTTATACAAAACCACTCGCCAAGCGAACGACGGTTAACGGGTGTTTGAAAAACCTTTTAGAGAGCAAGAATATTTAGAATTATCTTAGAATTTTTATTCAGAAATTCCTCAAAATTTTCTTATTCACAAATGAATTTACTTTTGAGTAAGGATTACAGAATGATTTATGTGGTAGAGTTATGGGCATTCGTTTCTCGGATACTAATGGGAGTGGTAACATTTTAGAAACGTCACTTGTTGCAATAAATTTGAGTTTACAAGCGTTAAGGACTGTCTCAGCTCTAATAAGTGGTTTCTTGATACTTTTGGTTTCGTAGTAATTGTTTATATCAGGAGTTATTGCCATACAGAGCATTTTACTCTAGTGGTCACGTATTGCAATCATTTTGTATAGTCAAACGACTGTACCGAAAAGTAATTATAGGACCTGCAAGACAGTTACGTTATGGGATCGCACGCAAATCAGGTGGAAAAAAGTCAGGTCATTCCGTTACTTTTGAGCATGGTAGTACATATGGTGCATATCTCACTTACGTTTGTTGCTTTGCTGTAAATACAGCGTGATATGTTACAACCTCCATATATAGAAGAGTCTGCAAACGTCTAACACAAATCATTTTGCTGCCAGAATGAAATCCATAAGGTAACATTTAAGAAAATTCAGAAAAACGTGATTTTCTGTAAGAAATTGATGTCATTTCCCAAAATAACAACCTTACACCTAGTTATATTTTATTAGCGATATCTTTTTTTAATACCATTCGCGTGACACAGTTGTGCAACTGTGTTTAGTAAGTATCTTTTCAGCATATATTTCAAATGACAACTTTGTCCCTAGAGCCACTACAACGTTCTTTATTTTAAAAAAAATAAAAATAGATAAATAAGGGAACGAGTCGACTGTAGAAAATTCAGAGAGAATGGAGGAGGTCGGAGAATTTCATAAAGTAGTTCCATTAAATTTAGAAAATTTCATATATTTCTGCTTTAGTTATTTTTATTACTAACAACCGTTTAGCACGCTGCATTTTGGCAGCCATCTGTAGGAGCCCAGATGTTATAAAACATCATTCTGTGTAATGTTCACTTCTTTGTAGCGCGATAATTTTGCTTCCATGTACCTAGTTAAAAGTTAATTTCCTCATATGTAAATATCCGTTCAATGTCTCGCGGACTCGGTTATCTATAACCATCTGTCACTAAGCATTCTAATAGAGCTCTTTTTTTTGCCGTTATAAATTACCATATTACGGAATTTTATGAAGATTTTGCGGAGGTATGAGTTCAGAAAAGTGTCTCGGCATAATATGAACAGTTTCAGATCAGCGAAACAATTACTATATAAACGTTTCCGTCCTTAAATACTTGTTGAACAACCACTTGAAATTAATTTGATTTTATATGTTCTCAGTAGCACAGGCTGATCGCTTAAATGGCTGCCAAACATTGGACAAAATAATAATTTTATCTCCTAATCCGTTTGCAAGCAATCAGAAGTTTCAAGATGCCAACAACAGTATCGATGGCTACTAGGTTCGGCGTCTCTTAACCTTTGTACAGATTTATCGAGCGACCCTCGATCTGGCATCAAAATCCGTAACTTGTGATCGTTGTTCGTCATCGCTGGCGACTCGAAATTTAGTGCGCCCAAAGCGATAAGCTTAATACATCCCAAAGTGCACACGTACTATCTTTTGTGACAATGTGTCCAAGAGCAAGTCTTTAGGGAGTTATCGCTCTCAGCGGATAGCCACTGTGGATTTTCCAGACTGTGTCTGCGGTCTACTGGGTCACCTGATTCACCGTCAACCACATTTTTCGACTAAGTCCTGACAGGGGCCATACTACGGCCTTTACCTTTCTTTTACTTTACAACACAGTTTAATATCCCAACGACAAAGAGATCCACTTTCATGCTGCAGCTGCATGAACAATGTGACAAAGTAATGTCTTTCGTGGAGTCGTCGGATAGTGATGTACAGATGACCAGCCTCATTTTTTTTATCGCCGTCGTCTCATATAAGTGGTATCTAACGGCAAAAAATAGACCTGATCTCCTTGAGAATATCAACATTGAAACCTGTATCAGTGACCCTTGGCAGATGTACCAACAATGATTAGTGAAGTAAAAAGGACAACTAAAAAAGTAGAAAGGTCTATACGAGGACTATTCGGAAAATAAAGTACGATCGGCTGCGAAATGGAAACCATAGCGAAACTCAAAGCTAGGCAACAGTTTGCTACGGCTTCCAGCTACTTCTCTACTTAGTCGCCTCCCCGACTTAGTCATATGTACCAACTTTTGAATACTCTCGTCATAGAAAGCAGCCGCCTGTGCTTTCCGCCACTTCTCTACACTGGTCTGCAGTTCGTTGTCTGTGCCAAAATGTTGACTTCGTAGCCCATAGTTCATGGGAGCAGAGATGAACATCATTGTTGTTGTTGTGATCTTCAGTCCTGAGACTGGTTTGATGCAGCTCTCCATGCAACCCTATCCTGTGCAAGCTTCTTCATCTCCCAGTACTTACTGCAACCTACATCCTTCTGAATCTGCTTAGTGTATTCATCTCTTGGTCTCCCTATACGATTTTTACCCTCCACGCTGCCCTCCAATGCTAAATTTGTGATCCCTTGATGCCTCAGAACATGTCCTACTAACCGGTCCCTTCTTTTTGTCAAGTTGTGCCACATACTCCTCTTCTCCCCAATTCTATTCAATACTTCATCATTAGTTATGTGATCTACCCACCTAATCTTCAGCATTTTTCTGTAGCACCACATTTCGAAAGCTTCTATTCTCTTCTTATTCAAACTATTTATCGTCCATGTTTCACTTCCATACATGGCTACACTCCATACAAATACTTTCAGAAACGACTTCCTGACACTTAAATCTATACTCGATATTAACAAATTTCTCTTCTTCAGAAACGCTTTCCTTGCCATTGCCAGTGTACATTTTATATCTTCTCTACTTCGACCATCATCAGTTATTTTGCTCCCCAAATAGCAAAACTCCTTTACTACTTTAAGTGCCTCATTTCCTAATCTAATTCCCTCAGCATCACCCGACTTCAATCGACTACATTCCATTATCCTCGTTTTGCTTTTGTTGTTGTTCATCTTATATCCCCCTTTCAAGACACTGTCCATTCCGTTCAACTGCTCTTCCAAGTCCTTTGCTGTCTCTGATAGAATTACAGTGTCATCGGCGAACCTCAAAGTTTTTATTTCTTCTCCATGGCTTTTAATACCTACTCCGAATTTTCCTCTTGTTTCCTTTACTGCTTGCTCAATATACAGATTGAATAACATCGGGGAGAGGCTACAACCCTGTTTCACTCCCTTCCCAACCACTGCTTCCCTTTCATACCCCTCGACTCTTATAACTGCCATCTGGTTTCTGTACAAATTGTAAATAGCCTTTCGCTCCCTGTATTTTACCCCTGCCACCTTTAGAATTTCAAAGAGAGTATTCCAGACAACATTGTCAAAAGCTTTCTCTAAGTCTACAAATGCAAGAAACGTAGGTTTGCCTTTCCTTAATCTTTCTTCTAAGATAAGTCGTAAGGTCAGTATTGCCTCACGTGTTCCAATATTTCTACGGAATCCAAACTGATCTTCCCCGAGGTCGGCTTCTACTAGTTTTTCCATTCGTCTGTAAAGAATTCGCGTTAGTATTTTGCAGATGTGACTTATTAAACTGATAGTTCGGTAATTTTCACATCTGTCAACACCTGCTTTCTTTGGGATTGGAATTATTATATTCTTCTTGAAGTATGAGGGTATTTCGCCTGTCTCATACATCTTGCTCACCAGATGGTAGAGTTTTGTCAAGACTGGCTCTCCCAAGGCCATCAGTAGTTCTAATGGAATGTTGTCTACTCCAGGGGCCTTGTTTCGACTTAGGTCTTTCAGTGCTCCGTCAAACTCTTCACGCAGTATCGTATCTCCCATTTCATCTTCATCTACATCCTCTTCCATTTCCATAATATTATCCTCAAGTACATCGCCCTTGTATAGACCCTCTATATACTCCTTCCACCTTTCTGCTTTCCCTTCTTTGCTTAGAACTGGGTTTCCATCTGAGCTCTTGACATTCATACAAGTGGTTCTCTCTTTTCTCCAAAGGTCTCTTTAATTTTCCTGTAGGCAGTATCTATCTTACCCCTAGTGAGATAAGCCTCTACATCACTACATTTGTCCTCTAGCCATCCCTGCTTAGCCATTTTGCACTTCCTGTTGATCTCATTTTTGAGACGTCTGTATTCCTTTTTGCCTGCTTCATTTACTGAATTTTTATATTTTCTCCTTTCGTCAATTAAGTTCAATATTTCTTCTGTTACCCAAGGAGTTCTACTAGCCCTCGTCTTTTTACCTACTTGATCCTCTGCTGCCTTCACTATTTCATCCCTCACAGCTACCCATTCTTCTTCTACTGTATTTCTTTCTCCCATTCCTGTCAATTTTTCCCTTATGCTCTCCGTGAAACTCTGTACAACCTTTGGTTCTTTCAGTTTATCCAGGTCCCATCTCCTTAAATTCCCACCTTTTTGCAATTTCTTCAGTTTTAATCTACCGTTCACAACCAATAGATTGTGGTCAGAGTCCACATCTGCCCCTGGAAACGTCTTACAATTTAAAACCTCGTTCCTAAATCTCTGTCTTACCATTATATAATCTATCTGATACCTTCTAGTATCTCCAGGATTCTTCCATGTACACAACCTTCTTTCATGAACATCGTAGGGAGCCTAATCAGGGCTGTATGGTGAGTGATCAACCACTTCAAATCGAAAACGCCCCAGGGCCTTCCTCATTGTCACTGCAGCGTGCGACCGAGAATTGTCATGAAGAAGCAAGTGCATCACGAGACTGTTATGTGTGGTTACACGAAATCATGCGAAACCTCGCAGCGAGCACCCGTACTTGGCGGGAGACACTTCAGTTCTAGGCATTTTTACGTGCTCTCCCTGAGGGCAGAACTGAAAAGAGCGCCGTGAGGTGATAGACAGGCATACTAGAGACACTGCCCAACACTTTGGGCAAAGCTACATCGGATTTTTGCTGTCGTTTCCATTTCGTGTGCTATCGGATCTTCCTTTCCGAGTAGCCATCGTATGTTCAGCAAACTACATGAGGGCACTGTAGTACCATATCTCAAAGGGGCACTTGAACCATTTATCACTGAACAGGTCCATGTAGAAGAACTGTGGCTCAAGTTTAAAAAACTAGTTGACCATGCTCTGGACAGTAATGTAAAGGTTATTCATAAGCACCTAATTGGATCCAGAAGACTACTGCACGAAAACTACAAGACATAGAAAAATGAGGCATGTCAGTGGACAGCGCACCTCTCGAAGCTGCGATTCGTGATACGAATCGTGGCGTAGTTGCACTCGGGGGGAGGCGTGTCAGAATATGTAAACAAACCATCCGCTCCTTATTGTGTTCTCTAATTAGTTCGTACCTGCAGATAGGCAACCCAATGAACACATTTCCTAAGCCGGCTGCTCTCGCGCCTTCCGGTGCGTCGGTGATATCTACTTTAATGAATTACACACACGCATTGAGGTCTGCTTCGTCAAAAATGTGCCCATACTGAGCATCTGCAATGTGCGTTAAAAATTCGGAGAGATGCTCAAATCCACTGAGATATGTCTATTTCTTGTAGTTTTCATGCAGTGTAAACTCAAATTTATTATCACAAGTGTCATTCCAAAAATGCTACAACTCTCACTAGTATCTCAAACAACGAACATCTGTAACTCTATTACATAAAACATGCAGTAATCATTAGTCAAAACTAATTTTATTGTGAATAATAGATTTTTCTAAAATATTTGTGCTCCCAAAGTTCTGTGCTGATTCTAGGTATTTTTGCTCCTAAAGGCTTTTCCTACCACGTATTAACTGCCGTTCATGTGGCTAGTGGTTTTGCAAGAACTGGTTAATGAACTAACCAGATAGAAACACCGCGATTAACAGCTCCAAGTGCTCTGTGGAAACATCAACATTAACGACGTATCACTAGTAATTTCATCGTATTCATGCAGACATATGGATCTGTTTGCAGCTCGAAAGTCACTTATCACCCATGTTATCTACTACAAAGTGACAACAAATACCTAAGGATTCTTGATCAGCTATCTGTGCACATATTTGAACTTTAAATTTCACGAAGAACAGTTTTGTTCTGTATATTAATTCAAACCCAGCACCTGTAACCAATGGCCACTAAGCAAAGTTTTTGTGCCTGATCGAGACTCGAACACAGTACCAATCGTCAAAGCTGACTACACATAAAGAGACCTGAAATATCCCATTTTTAGTTAGTTAGCAAAGCCTGAATTTGAAATTATATGACGAAAATTATTGTACTGCACCGGAATTCCTATCCTGCAACAACCTTGTCAACTAACCACGAAATATGGTTTCATTCACAAGCAACAAAATTATCGCATGTTTAAATCTGAAATGACGTGTCATAGATTTTTGTGTTCTGGATGAATTCGAACACAGTACCTAACCGGATTGTTAACTAAGCCCAATTAAATGTTGCACATAGAATTTTTTTACCAGTAGCGACATGTTTGAACCTGAAATGACAAAACGAAAAACTGTTGCCTTACCAGTATTCGAACTTGGCACCTATCGCCGTTCATTTCCAGCCACAAACAGAAATCAAATATCTGTTTCTTTCACAACCAGCTAGATGTTCGAATGTTAGAAATAACGTGACGAATAGTTATGTGCTCACTGGGAATCAAACCCCATACATATCGTTGTTGAAAGCTTCACACGAAGACATGGTAACTATCGAAATCCTTAGGAGTGGCATGTTTAAACTTGATATTATGTGTCTTACTGGGAATCAAAACATGCACCTATCGTTACTGTTGAGAGCACACGAAGAGACAATACACCAGTAATTATGTGTGCGCTTTCTAGAGCTTGAAATAACATGATGAAAATTTTAGTGGTGAATCAGGATTCGAACCCACGCATGCACCTTTCGTGGAGACCTGGGGGTTTCATACAAAAGCTGCAATAGCTGTAAGTTCGTTATACAATAATCTCCGTCTGTCCTTACAGAATGAAATTTCTTAAAGAAAAACATAGCGATTTTAAATTAATTATTTTTTTCGAATTTCAGTTCCAATCGCTTACAAAGTTTTTCATTACTCTAGTCATTTTATAACTCGCCTTACATTTGTTTTATACCTATTTACGTCATTTTATCGGTGTTTTCAGGTAATTATAGTGATAATTTTCACTGTATTTTAACTCATAAAAATCCGGACCCTGCAGCTACACGTCGTTTTCCACATCTGTAAACTCAATGACTTCTCACTAGGAATCCTAGGGAAACAACGAAATGATGGAACTTCATCGTCCCGAAATGATTAAATCCCGTGAAAGAGGAAATCTTCCTCGAATCCCAATCCAGCACTAATGTTTTCAACATCTCAGCGAACCACCAAGTAATTGCTATGGCAGGAAAGGTGGAAACTCAGAGCTCTACCCTGGAGTCGCTAACTGGCCAGGTGAGAGAAGCAAGACTAGTCACGTCAGCACATTCAAAACAATTGGATTCAATTGAACCTTACACTTGAGAATACGGAAGGTAATTTTCAGGAATGAAAGAACAATGTAAATGAAAAGAGTGTGGGACAATTAGAAGAGTTTAGCAAGAAGTTACAAATCAAAGCTGCAATTAGAAATGTCACAGTGGGTCGGCGGGTGTATGTATCTGTCATATTCACACCTGTGTCAGTAGCTGAAGCAGCTGTTCCCGTTGCAGGAGGAACTACAAACAGGCGTGTAACTTTTCTCTTGCGCCAAGATGCACCCTTCAGGTACCTGTCCCTGCGCTGTGGGTTTCGACTGGCAGCCCCCCCCCCCCCCCCCCCTCGCCACACCGCTCCGCTTTCGCCGAGTACCGCTCAGTGGCAGATCGAGTCGGACGATTCTGGAACATTGAACGTCCTCCCGATGAACAAGCAGCTGATACTGGCCGAATACCCTGAGAGCAGTAACGTGTACGAGAAAGTAAAGTTGGTATGTAATAACCAGTATTGTTTCCTTGGGATCAAGGAGAGGTAACCGATCGAACACAAAACAAAGAGTTAACAGTGGAAAACCCGGCTGATAAACAGGAGGTCACACAAATGCTGTTGTGCGTGTTTGTTCAACCGAACACAGCATCGAGTGTCATGAGGGAAGAAAAACAAAACAGGGCTCAGAATTCTCACCTCTGGGTTGCCCTGCGACACAAAGAGAGAGAGAGAAAGCAAACAATAAGCAATTTCAGAATGAATCTCGTGTCGGAATAGATCTTGTCTCGCAGCAGCAAAGCGTTCATGGTCCTATACGTAAAGTGGTAGTAACCAAAAACAGTCCAAACAATACTCACAGTAAACATCGTGAGCAGTCGAGTATTCTGCCGGATATCAGCGTCGTCCTTTCATCTGATTACGAGTCACGTTGTCGAAATATCGTGTAAGAACGACGCTGAAATGCAGAATACCCAACGCCTCAAGATGTCAACAAATCTGAAGAATTACATTAGCACTCTTAGTGACTCCGAGTTTCTCAAAATTGGAGCAGAAAAGAAGAAATAAAATATTTAAAATAAATATACGAAAGGAAAGGGCTAACGTGTTTATTTACGACTGTTTGTTGACATGTGGAGTGTCATTTGTGTTTACGTTAAGTCTGAAATCACTCCAGAATGCCTGAGCGACTTGGCGCCTAGCAAGGGGTGTTCACTTTACTGTCACACAAGCAAATCTCAGAGCCTATGGGAGTCAGTGCACTGATAAACCAGTACTGACAAGGTTGCATGAGCAGATCCAGTAAAAGTGCACACAGGAAGAGAAATCCAACTTCTAAACCAGAAACGGTATAGCCATAGTTTTGCTCAACGCGGTGACAGCTGTGTATGAATCGGTCTCACTTCAGGGTCTCGGAACAAACGCACAACGGCGTGACACCCCACGGCCTCCACATACTATGTCTGTCTGCGCACAGCCACAGCGAAGCCATCAACCTCAGCAAGATCCTAAGCCCCTTACCTGCCTCTCGACGCACACATCCCGGGACGTCGACGTCTGCCGAGAGTAAACACTGTCCGCCCAGCTGTCTTCTGCCCCTCCCCTCCCCAGAACTGGCGTGTGAATTCAGAGGATGTGTTAATTCAGGTGCAGGAAGTCAATGGATGCAACAACTCCACTGTCTTAACCCAACGTACACTCCTTCCCAAAATGCCGTGAGAAAACGATCTGCAAGAGAATTCCCAGAGAGGGGTATAAAGTTACGTAAATTTATTTGAAAATTTCTCGCAAGGTGGGACTAACCATATTCCTGCGGACGCCGAATTTACTTTATATGCTTCTGTTTCTGCGTATTTGTGACTTATTGTGTTGTTTAATTGTGTTACTCGTATATTGCTCTTTTTGCTCATTATACAGGGTGAATCAGAACTCAACTGACAAACTTCCAAAGGTTGTTCAGGGATCCCTTATGGGAATATTGGTACAAGGGACCCACCGTCTCTGGAAGCTCGTTACAGATTAATAATGTGCAAGGGATATTCAGAAAGTAATTTCCGATATGTCGCGAAATGGAAATGGTTAAAATCCAATGAAGCTTTGCAGAGATGTGTGGGCAGTGTCTCTAGTATGTCTGTCGATCACGTCACGTCACTCTTCGGTTCTGAGCACACAGTGAGCACGTAAAGATGCCTAGAATAATAGTATGGGTGCCCGCTGCGATGTTTCACCTGGTTTCATGCAACCCCATAAAATGTACCCGTAACGCATTTCCTTCTTCATGACAATTCTCGGGCGCACACTCAGGGGCAATGAGGTTGCCCCTTAACCCCTGCAGCGTTTACCCTGAGAGAGGTGCCTTCTATGACGAGGGTGTTCGAAAGTTGCTACAATTCTGCGACACGACCAGCCTGTAATATGCAATAATAAAAATGTATCACCAACTGCGACATAATCGCGTGTACAAACAGTGATCCAATACTGTAAAATGCTTTATTATTCCAGTCTCTGATCACAAATGAACTCTTCAGACTATGACCGGTTTCAGTCTGTAATGACCATCTTCAGATCTAAAATATATAAATATATACATCTAGTGAGTAGTGTGTCTTTTAACATAAAACAGCAATATGTATCACAATATACTATCATACACTAGGGAAAATTACAGATAAAATATGGTATAACGTACCTTTTTTCACACCATGTCCTAAAGTGATACGGCCATAATGGTATCGTCAAAACATATAAATATAGTCAGCATAGCATCGTCACATAAATTTAAAATATGGTGTAGAATAGGCCACATCGTCCACATAGTGACTATTGCCAACTAGCTACTGAGGTACAGTAGCATCTAGAAACCTGTTTGCCTACACCTTCCCTAGATGTCGCTACTGTGGGCTTGCTTGTATGTAGTCATCATTTACGCAAAAACATAATCTGATAAAAGCACATTTGATAAAATGCATGTAGCAGACTTATTAAAATTGATGACTATCATAGAAACCAATTGTGATACATTAAAAGATGAATGCAGTTACCTGTGTAAATTTATTAAAAGAATTATGAAGAGTATAGGTCCTGTAGTGTTAGCAGTTAGCCAACACTACGCACACTCCTTGGTTGAGGATGCCGATATGCACGCGTCAACTCACGCAGGCTGGCGAGAGGTCTGAAACAGGATACGTAATGAATGCTATAAAGAAAAGTACGTAGCTGCTGGAATACTTAACTTTAATCCATCCTTGTTGTACATCGCTCTTGACGATACAAGTGAGACTCTGTAGATACATGCAATGTAATGCTAATGGCGCCTTGCTAGGTCGTAGCCATTGACTTAGCTGAAGGCTATTCTAACTATGTGCTCTGCAAATGAGCGAGGCTTCGTCAGTGTGCATCGCTAGCTAAGTCGTCCGTACAACTGGGGCGAGTGCTAGTAAGTCTCTCGAGACCTGCCGTGTGGTGGCGCTCGGTCTGCGATCACTGACAGTGGCGACACGCGGGTCCGACATGTACTAATGGACCGCGGCCGATTTAAAGCTACCACCTAGCAAGTGTGGTGTCTGGCGGTGACACCACAGGTCCGACCCTTTTTTATGGTGATTTTACGGTCAACAATTAATATAGCGTAATACATTGCCTGTGGCAACCTATAAATTACTTATTAAAGATAAAATGTCTATATGACAGCTGAAAAAGAGACAGATCAATGAACAGCGCCCTCTGTTGGGTCGGCCGCTAGGATCTTATGTAGGCGCACACCGATCGTAAGAACTTAACCAATAGAGCTTTACATACATCGTGACATGTCTCCCACAGAAAACTTTTAAACAACATATAAGCATTCGATAAATAAAATTATATAGTTTGGTTATACATTCCATGAGTAGGTAGGAGATAATCAGTTACAAGATTAGAGCGACTACTGTGCGGAAGTAAGGGAAATGTCTTCTGTTCTCAACATGACTCATCAAGTAAGGCTAGGTATAAATACACGAGGCATTAGTTGATCATCTCCGGCGGTAATTCGGTTGAATACCGTCCTTCGATTGTGCTATTTCGGTACCAATCGAAGCGATAGGTGTTGCAGGTGCCAGCCAGCCCGTCAGCCCGTCGGCGTACAGCAGTCCAGCCAGCCAGCCAGCCAGCCAGTCAGCCAGCCAGCCAGAGCCCGTCGGCGTACAGCAGTCCATCCAGCAGCGGTCCATCCAGCAGCGGTCCCCGCCAGCAGCCCGCAGCCCGCAGCGGTCCCCACCAGCACTGGTCGCAGCCAGCAGCCAGCAGCCAGCAGTGGTCCTAGCTGCCACCGCCACCAGCAGCAGCAGCGGAGGCGTCCCCACTGGCCAGCCAGCCGGGTCGCCCCCCCCCCCCCCCCCCCGCCAGCGACAGCAGAGTGGGGCTTCCGCCCCAGTCTCCTTCGTCATTCTCCGTCCCTTTCTACTCTGTGTCTCTCGTCGCCCTGCCTGTCTCTCGTTTGCTTAGTTGTCTTGTACTGTGTTTTTTCCCCTTATCATAATGTCAACCCCCACCACCACTTCTACAGCCACCATCACTGCCATCATATACACCTCCCCCTCTGCTGCTTCCACCACTATCACGTGGTGTGCCGCATCACTTCCCCCCCCCCAGTCCATCCCCTCACTCCTCACTCTCCCATCTCCCTCCCTATTTGTCGCCCCATCCCCGGCTCCTCCCTCCCGCACCTCCTCTGATCCCTTCCCTCCACTCCCTTCCTCTGCTCCTTCCGTTTCTGCGGCCCCCGCTAGGGTGGTCGCCCGGCGGGCTACGGCCCACGCTCAACTCTCCCCTTCGCCTTCATCGTCATCGTCTTCACTGTCGCCTTCGCCATCGCCCTCACCATCTCCGGCGCCGGCTCCAGCACCGGGACCTACCACTCCCCGCCACATTCCAGTCGCTCCCATCCCCCACACCTCCTCCACTGCCGTCAAGCGCCCCAGTGGCACCCTGCCTCCTCTACTCCCATAAAGGCTCCACCTCGTCCCCCTTCCCCCATCCATGATGCCATTGATGTCTCCCCACCTGTCCCTGCCCCCTCCTCCTCCTCCTCCTCTAGCCCCTCCTCCTACCGCTACCTCCTCTCCCGTCCTGATCCCTCCCTTCTTGAAGCCCGGAAGCTCACCCTCTTCCTTCGCCAGAATTTTCCTGGTGCCCCCATCTCCCTCCTCACTCCTCATCGTGATTCGGTGCTCATCTCCTCCCCCAGTCCTACCCTCCACACAGATCCCCTTTCCCGCATCACTGTCACCCGCTTTGGCCCTCATGCCTCCCTCACCCCTGCTCCTTCCCCGCCTCCCTCCCACCAACCCCAACCCCTGCATCGCTCGCCGACCCTCACTGCCATGATCACTCGGCTTAGTCCGACGATCACGGAGGAGGAGGTGTTGGCAGAGCTTCAGGCACATCCCCATCTGGAGGTGCATGCGGTTCATCGCATCCACAACGCTGCCGGCCCCACCCGCCTTATACGGGTCTTTTCCGAGCACAACCCCTCCATAGACCGTCTCCTGAAGGAGGGTGCCCTCCTTTTTAACCATCGTTATAAAGTTGACCCCTCCTGTTCCCCTCCTCAATCCCTCCACTGCCAGAGGTGCTTGCGGTATAATGACATCTGAGTGCCGCGAGGCCCCCACCTGCCCGCACTGTAGACAAGCCCACTTCTTACGGCAGTGCCCCAATCTCCAGTCCCCCTCCCCTCTTGCAATACCTGTAACCTCCCTCTTCCTACTTACTCCCAGAAATATAAGGCCCAACCCCCTCCTACCACTCCTGAACTCACCATTCCTGTCCGCCCTCTGGACGCCCCCACCCCTCCCGGCAATTCCCTTCGCCCACCCCCTACCACTGAGGACATCATCAGATTCCTCACCATCGTCCTTCAGAATGTTCATCCTTTTCAGCACCCCCACACCCTCCAACAGATCTCCCTCGCCACCCGTTCCGTTTTCCACCTAAAAATGTACGCCACCTACTCCAACAACCAGGCCCATTTCACCTTTCTCCAACCCCACCACATCATCCACACTTCGCCCTACCTCCTTCACCGCTCCGATAATCCCCTCCCGATTGCATGTGGCGGAGTTGCCATTGGTCACCACCGCCAGATCCCCGTTCGGCTCCAACCTCTCCTTCCCGACCCCACCGAACACCTGATCCTCAGTCTCTACTTCCCTGGCCTTACCATTACCTGCGCCACCATCTATCTACGCCCTAACGCCCCTATTCCCTTCGACTTCCTCCTACGTGATCGCCGCCGACCTCAACATCCATAGTCGTTCCGCCGCCCAGTTACGGCGGTGGCATCGGTTCCTCTCCTCCCTTCAAGGCGACCTCATCCCCATCCCTCAGCACACCCATCCCGAATCCAACTCCACTCCCGATGTTATCCTCTCCTCCCCCAACCTCCTTGGCCGCATAATGGTGGATGTCCTGGAGCCTATTGGTAGCGACCATCTCCCTGTCCTCCTCACCGTTTCAGATGGTCGTCGCCCCCACCCCGACCCTCGTAATGACCCTCCCCCTAAGTACGTCCATGACTATTCCCGTGCCAACTGGAATGCCTACCGGGATACCCTCTCCACCCAGGTCGATAGCCACCCCTTCACCTACCACCACCCTGACAATGTCACCCATGCCGCCTCCTTTCTCCAGCAGACCTTGTCTGAGGCCATGGAGGCCCATGTCCCTACTGTCGCCATCCACCTCCACCGTCCTACCTTACCCCCACAGGCCGTCCTCCTCCGTGAATCCCGCCGTCCCTACCGTGCCTTCCTCCGCACGCGTGACTCGGACACACTACGACGCCACCAGCAACTCCAGCGACGCATTCGTAATTTGCTCGCGGCTAAGAAATGCCGGCACTGGCGACAGACATGCACCCGTTTAAATGCTACCCTACCTATCAACTCGTCCAAGTTCTGGTCAGCCTTACGTCGCCTTACCGGGACTAAACCCTCCCCCTACTATCCTCTCCTACATGATGATCACCCCTTCCCTGACACCCTTAGTAAGGCCTCCTACCTCTCCGATGTATTTTCCATCCCCAATGGTCCCCAGTTCGATTACTCCCTCTTCCCAGATGCCCGCGATCGAACTGACACCTCTGTCCCTCCCCTCGCACCTGGTTTCCAGTACTTGGACAACATTGCACACATGGAACTCAATGCCCCTATCACTACACGGGATCTCATTGCTACACCCCGCACAAAACGCAACACCGCTCCTGGTCACGATCGTGTCACCTACCATCACCTTCGTGAAGCTCCTGTCTCTTTCCTCTCCACCCTGGCCAGGCTCTACAATGTAGTCCTGTCCACCGGTTACTACCTCGGCCTGTGGAAAACCTCCCATATCCCAATGTTCCTTAAACCTGGCAAACCGCCGTCCACCGTCTCCTCCTACCGTCCCATCAGCCTTACCTCGGTCTTCAGCAATGTCCTGGAATCTATCCTCACCCAACGCATCCACCAGCATCGCCGCCAGCACCGCCTCCTTCCCGTTACCCAGTGTGGCTCTCAGCCGCCCTTCTCTTCCGACGACCTTCTCCTTCACCTCACTCATCTCCTTTCCGACCAGCTTAATTCCCGTCGCTCCGCAATCTTCCCCTCCCTGGACCTCGAACGAGCTTATGACCACATATGGCATTCCGGTCTCCTCTTCAAGCTCCAAACCTTCGCCCTTCCCATTAACTACGTCCGTCTGATCGGCTCCTTTCTCTCCCGCCATCCTTCCTATGTAACCTCCATAACACAAATCCCTACACCTTTTTCCCCTCCACCGGTGTGCCCCAAGGCTCCGTCCTCACCCCCCTTCTGTACCTTTTGTACACGGCGGACATGCCGCCGCCGTCACCCCCCGTCCACCTTCTCCAGTTTGCCGATGACACCGCCTTCCTTGCCCTTGCTCCCACCCTGCAACGCTCCCAACACCTTCTCCAATCCCATCTTGACCGGTTCACCACTTGGTGCAACCAGAGGTTGCTCAAGGTCAATCCCTCCAAAACCCAGGCGATCATTGTAGGCAAAACCACCCCTTCCTTCCGCCTCCTTGATTTCTATCTCACCATCTATGGCCGTCCTATTGCCCTCACTCCCACCCTTAAGTACCTTGGCGTCACCCTCGACCGTCGCCTCTCCTGGACTCCCCATCTCCGGACAATCCAAGCCAAGGCACGCTCCCGACCCCGTCTCCTCAAGCTCCTCTCCGGCCGTACGTGGGGTCTGGACCTCTCCACCATCCTCCACACCTATAAATCCCTCATCTGCCCTATCCTTTGTTACGCCCATCTGGCCTGGATCTCCACCCCCCCTACCTTTTATAAATTCCTCCAAATCCTTGAACGTCATGCTCTCCGCCTCGCCTATCGCATCCGTCTCCCCTCCCCCACGCGGATCCTGTACAATCTCATCCCTTCCCCCACCTCCTCCTTTTCCTTGAAAGGATGCGGATCCTGTACACCTCCCGCAAACTCAATCCAACTCATCCGCTTGTCTCACCCATCCTCTCCCACCCCCGCCCACTGCCGCGCCTGTATTCCCACGTCCCACCCGGCCTCCATCTCTCCACCCTCCTTACCCTCTCCCAAGGTGGCTTCTGCCAGCTCCCCCTCCCTGATGATTGTCCTCCTCCCCTCCATATACCCCTCCTATCAACTTTGATCCTCCCACCCACTTCCTGTGTCCTTTCCTTTAGGCACACTTCCTCCCATCTCTTTGCTTTTCCCCCGTCCCCTCCCTCTACCCCTCTTCCCCCCGGGCTTCTCCTCCCCCTTCTTCCCTCCCCCTTCCTCCCTCCCCCTATCTCCCCTGCCCCTGGCATCTCTGCTCTCCCCTCTCCCTCTCCCACTCCCCTTCCTCCTTCTCCTCCTCTCTTGGCAGGTCCCCGGACTCGCACACGCTCAGTGAACATTCGCGCGCTGGAGATCATCGCCATCAGTGTCTCGTGTGTGTGCCTTCGTTTGTGTTTAGTGTTTGTTCGCCGTCACGCCACCACTGTTCACGTGTGCCGTCGCCATCATCCATGTTATGTACGCCGTGTCAACTAGTGTTAGTGATGTTTCTCGTCCAGCGTGAATGGCTCCATGTTTTTTTTTTTTTTGTTTTTTAGTGTCTACATTTTTTGCCCGCCGTTTTGATTGTATTCTCTGTGCCACCTATATGTACTACTTATTGTCAAACTCAAGGCTGAAGAGCGGCGTACTGTGCTGCTGACAGCCCGCCTTTGTATAAGGTGTTTAAAATCACAATAAAGAAAAAAAATTAGTTGATTATCGTAGTATGTTACCAAACAAAGCAAAGTAGGCGTTGGGTACGCTGGTGGGCTCATGCCTTTTGGCTTTGTAAATTTCTAAGTCTTCCAGCAAGTCGAGAGCGCGACCCTTCTCTGCCCTGTGTTAAATACGAATATATCTCTCGATATTGTCTACAGTGTGGCCGGTTTCTGCTAAATGCATTCCTAATGCTGTTTTGTTATGTGCCTGCAAATGCTCCCTGAATCTAATTTTAAAGGAGCGGCCAGTTTGACCGATGCAGAATTTGTCATAACTACTACAAATGATTTTGTAAACCCCAGAACCGTCAAATTTATCAGAGTCTTTACTCAAACTGTGTTTTAAACGGAGTTTCAGAGTGTTGTTAACTTAAAAACCACATCTAACCTTAGATTTATTCAAACACTTTTCTATTTGTTGGGACATTTTTCCGTAAAATTTCATTGGAATAGTTTTCAGGTTTTCTTTATTCTTTCTTTTTTCTAGATGATTGTGGGTCGGCCTATTATTTACTTTCTGTTTTTTATCCTATTGTATGGGCGCATAACATCTTTAGCTGAAAAACCGTTGGCTACTGCAATTTGCTTTAATATACCAAGTTCTTGGCGTATTTCACTTTCGGCCAATGGAAATCTAAAAAGTCGGTGAAAAAAGAGGTGAAAAAAAAAGCCATATTATATCGAGGCGGATGGCATGAACTGGCTCCAATAACAGTATCTGTACATGTAGGCTTTCTGAAAATCGAAAATTTATGTCTGTTATCAACCTTCTTAATGGTAAGGTCTAAATAGTTAATTGAGCCCGCGTCTTCTATTTCTGTAGTAAACGCTATTTTTTGGTGCATGTTGCCTATGGCTTGAGCAAATGCGGTAACCTCATTCTCGTCCCCCTCTAACAGTTAAATAGGTAACTGCATTCATCTTTTAATGTATCACAATTGGTTTCTGTGATAGTCATCAATTTTAATAAGTCTGCTACATGCATTTTATCAAATGTGCTTTTATCAGATTATGTTTTTGCGTAAATGATGACTACATATAAGAAAGCCCACAGTAGCGACATCGAGGGAAGGTGTAGGCAAACAGGTTTCTAGATGCTACTGTACCTCAGTAGCTAGTTGGCAATAGTCACTATGTGGACGATGTGGCCTATTCTACACCATATTTTAAATTTATGTGACGATGCTATGCTGACTATATTTATATGTTTTGACGATACAATTATGGCCGTATCACTTTAGGACATGGTGTAAAAAAAGGTACGTTATACCATATTTTATCTGTAATTTTCCCTAGTGTATGACAGTATATTGTGATACATATTGCTGTTTTATTTTAAAAGACACACTGCTCACCAGTTGTATATATTTATATATTTTAGATCTGAAGATGGTCATTACAGACTGAAACCGGTCATCATCTAAAGAATTCATTTGTGTCAGAGACAAGAATAATAAAGCAATAAAAATGTACACCACACAATACAAAGTAATGCAACAACCTTCAGACGAAACACTGTACTGTGAGTTGATCTTCGTCACTGCAGAACAGCTCAGCATAGAATGTCAAATCAAAGACCTTTCACCCGTCTACATTCCAAATTTATTTTATTTGGCTACCAGTTTCGGCGATTTACTACGCTGAGCCCCACGAACATCTCTGAGAAGATGGACGTACGGAGAGCTCAGTGTAGTGTCATTGTGTCGCTCTCCCACTGCATTCAGTGAACCCACGCACGAGGGGCATATCGGTCAACTATTCATCTGTAAAACTATCCATATAGCTGTGTATCACTGTTAATCTAGAGCTAGCACTGCCAGAAAAACAAACCCAAAACAGAACCAAACAGCACTGAATGCAAGTTTGAAGGCAAAGAGCAAAATGGGTACTCTTGTTGTCAATAGCAGGTATCGCGAGCGAATGGGAACAAGAAACATACTGCATACTGTTGACATTTGCACTGTTGTGAACTATTTTCAGTACAGTTCAGATACAAAGCTAAATGGGGCAAGAAACCAAACGAAACACACAATAATTCTGTAACGAGCCGCACAGAGACCAAAGGTCTCTCACACCAGAATACCCACAAGGTATCCCTGAACAACACCTGAAAGTTTGTCGGTAGCGTTCTCGTTCGCCCTGTATACAGGATGTTCGGAAATACCCGTTACAGACTTCTAGGTCTTGTAGAGCGGAGTGATTACATAATACACTGGTGTTCGAAATTGAAACAAGAAACGGAAATTTGTGCAAGGTTACGTTTATTTTGCCACAAAACAGTACAAAGAGGTGAAAGTAAAGTAGTGACAATGTTAAGAATACAGAACGTAAACAACTGCATCATGCATAGAGGTTAACAATCATGTTCTTCGTTTTTTCCAACTTCTCGGATTTGCACACACGTTCTGACAACTGGTTAAAGTTGGGTGCGACTTCCTCTGGCAGCAATACAGGCCTGACAACGACGGGGCATGCTGTAAGTGATGTCATCAGTCTCATGTTGATGCAATAACGCCCGCTCTTCCTGCAGAGCTGCTCGCAAGTCTTGGAGAGTGGTTGGTGGATGCTGTAGTGATGCAACGTGTCTCCCTAGTGCATTCCAGATATTCTCCGTGGGATTCAAATCAGGGGAGCGAGCAGGCTACGCCGTGCGTGCAATATCTTTCGTTTCCAAGGAGACATCAACCACCTGTGCTCTATGAGATCGATCATTATCGTCTATCAGTACGAAGTCCTCGCAACAACCGTACGTGAGGTCCCAAGACCTCGTCACGATACCTGACAGCAGTTAAACCTTGCTGATTCACCCATACAGTTTCATGAAGAGGTGTTCGATTGCTCAACATAATCCCTGCCCACACCATTAGGGATCCTCCTCGCTATTGGCAAGTTTCCACAATGTTTGGGTACCGAAATCGTATTCCACGTTCACGCCAGATGCGAATCCATCGGAAATCACTCTCCAGACAAAATCGGAGCTGATCTATGACAAGAAAATTGGCCCACTGTTCGACTGTCCAGGTTGCATCTTGACGACTCCGCCCTAGACGTTCTCTGCTCTGAAGACGCGTCACAGGTACACATACAGCATGTCTGTGACAATAAAGCCCGTCTCGATAGCTGAGTGGTCAACGTGAAGGATTGCCGTCCTACGGGCCCGGGTTCGATTCCCGGCTAGGTCGGAGATTTTCTCCGCTCAGGGACTGGGTGTTGTGTTGTCTTCATCATTTCATCCCCATCCGGCGCGCAGGGTGCCCACTGTGGCGTCGAATGTAATAAGACCTGCACCAAGGCGGCTGGACCTGCCCCACAAGGGGCCTCCGAGCCAATGACGCCAAATGTTCATTTCCATTTTTTTTCTGACAATAAACAACACTCTGCCGAAGCCTTCTGTACACCATTTTCCTCGATACAACACGTCCAGCGGATGCTGCGAGGTCAGATACCACTTGCTGTGAAGTAATAAGGCGGTACCGTTGTGCCCTTACACCCAAATACCGGTCCTCTTCTCTGATGTCACACGTGGTCGGCACTGTCCTGGTCTCAATAAATTGTCGCCACGTCCGAGAAAGAACAGAACGATTCACCTAAGTCACTGGACCACATCAGTTTGCGACTGTCCTGCTTCCAATCTTCCTATGGCCCTCCACCGCAGAGAATCTGGTAGGCGTCTTCTCTGTGCCATACTGCACCGTCTGTGACTGTGTATACGGTATTGTGGAGGTGGGACTACCCGGCAAACACTACCCTGTTTGAGAGGTACCCTGATGCCAAGGTTGGCATTGTTGTCCGTTGACCAGAATACCATCTTCCGTTCAGAACACAGTCGTAAGGATATCTGTTGACAGTTTGTATGATTACATCGTGAATTAAACACATGATTACATCGTAAATTAAACACATGCCGGGGAAATAGAGGTTTGTGGCTTTAATTTTGGACACCAGTGTACTTTGAATTGGAACCCATGTTCAGAAAGGTACCGTTTCCGCTCTACGACGGTTTTAATTCAGATGTGTAACGCATCCACATCTGCTGAGGAAAGTCTCAGAGTTGCTTGTCCTGGTATACAATAGGGTAAACAGAATGACGTTTACTTCGTCAGACGGTCAGTTGATGTCACTTAACGTCTGCCTTGCTGCGAGACCTATTCGACGCCTGTGCATCTCCGATAACAGTATACATGGTTCGGCACACGTTTTCGGAATACAAAGACATGCTCCTTGTGTATGGTGAAGCTCGAGGTAGCGGAAGAGCTCCTAGTCGGCTGTATCTCGAACGTTTTCCGCAATGTAGCACGCCAGTACACAAACTTTTTGCCCAAGCTACGCAGCGGCTCCGAGAAACAGGTACCTTCACTGTGCGCAGGCAGGACTGTGGGGTGCTCCATGGCAACGCCGCACGCCCGAAAGATATACTGCATCGCGGTGAGGATGATGGTTGGTTGGTTGTTTGGGGAAGGAGACCAGACAGCGAGGTCATCGATCTCATCGGATTAGGGAAGGGCGGGGAAGGAAGTCGGCCGTGCCCTTTGAAAGGAACCATCCCGGCATTTGCCTGGAGCGATTTAGGGAAATCACGGAAAACCTAAATCAGGATGGCCGGACGTGGGATTGAACCGTCGTCCTCCCGAATGCGAGTCCAGTGTCTAACCACTGCGCCACCTCGCTCGGTCGCGGTGAGGAGAAACCGTTAATGAGTACTAGAACACTTGTGCGTGCAATGAGTGTTAGTCACAATATCGTCTGGGACGTTCTGCGCGATCAACAATTACATCCGTACCAGTTACAAAGGGCACACGCTATGAATCCAGCTGATTTTCCACAACTCGTTGCTTGCTACACTTGGTTCCTGCACCACTGCATCGACACACCCCCGTTTCCACGTCGAGTTCTGTTCACAGATGAATGTAAGTTCACTAGGGACTGTGTTCTGAGTGCGCGGGATTAACCAAGCGGTCTAGGGCGCTGCAGTCATGGACTGTGGGGCTGGTCGCGGCGGAGGTTCGAGTCCTCCCTCGGGCATGGGTGTGTGTGTTTGTCCTTAGGATAATTTAGGTTAAGTAGTGTGTAAACTTAGGGACTGATGACCTTAGCAGTTAAGTCCCGTAAGATTTCACACACATTTGGGCATTTTTTTGTGTTCTGAATTCGCGAAATAGCCATGTCTGGGCAGACGAAAACTCTTGTACCAAGCACGTTCAAGGTTTTCGGCATCGGTTTTTGGCCATGTATTCTGGACAGTCATGTGATTGGGTCATACCTTCTTCCACTCATGCTAACTGATCGTGCATAATTGATCTTCCTACGAAACGTAATTGACTGCCAGTGAATGTTCATCAGGAAATGTGGTTTCAACACAATGATGCACGACTTCCATTCTCACATGCAGCTCGGATACATCTCAACAGACGATACGGTGAAAGATGGATAGGCCGAGGTGGCCCAAACGCGTGGCCGCCCCTAACGCGGGATTTAACTCCTATGGACTAGTTACTGTGGGATCTCATACAAATTTTAATTTATCATACTCCTGTAGAGACAGAAATATCTGCTGGCACGAGTTCTGGCCGCTTCACTAGAAACTGAAGTGACACCAGTTGGGCACCAAAACGTGCTTCGTAGGTACAACGTCTGTAACAACGCTGATGGTCGCCACATCGAACCGCTGTTGTAATGCATCAGTACTGTTCTGTACGTACAGTGTGCTGGTTTCTTTTTTGTGTTGGAATAATGTAAACACCTAACGTTTAAGTGTTAATACAAACACATGTTTTTAAGTGGTAAATGGATGTTTCGTTATGTTTCCTTTCGAATCGTTGTCTAATAATTGTACTGCGTCACGCCTCTCTCTCTCTCTCTGTCTGTCTCTCTCTCTCTCTCTCTCTCTCTCTCTCTCTCTCATACACACACACACACACACACACACTCACACTCACACACACACTTACAGACAAATGGAGGGGCCCCAACAACCTTTTCGCCCATCCCTTACTAAGAAGCGGTTACGAAGTATTTAATTTATATAAAATCCAATCACAGATTCGATCCCTAGAAGAGATTATGATCAACTTAATCACAGATCGGCTACCTTTATAATCAATGAGATAATGAATTTGATAGGAAAATTTCCCCCACAAAAGTAATTTTCCCAACAGTTCTGAACTAACGAAGGTGATGCCAAAGAAAAGGACCGTAGGGTGAAAAGGTCCGAATAATTTTGAGAGTAGTGGAAATCACTTTATTAAAATAGTCAGAAGATGTTGTATTAGTTAAAAAGGAAAAAAAGAAGCCGTTGCATCAAACTTACTTCCTGGACATTCTGTCGTGAAAGAACATCTTTTTTTCAGTGTCTCTGGGTTGCCGTTACACTGGCCTACTCAAACTAAGAAACTAAAATTCCATTGTTGTTCAGCAATAAAACAGCACAAGAGGCCAGCACAATCTCCCCCGTAAAACTGGTGGTGCAGACTACGTTTTGCAAGAGAAGCACACCGAATGAGGAAAGAAAACCGACTGAAGCACGCTCTCCAGCACACTCTGAAGCAGTATCTAGTCGCAATCAATTGATTATGATTCGTCATGAAGATTGGCGCGCAAGTCTGCTGTCATCTTAGTTGCAACTTGTGCTGAGCATCATTACCTTGGAGTCATAAGTGTCATGGAAGCTGACGATGGACATCTGCTCGTATCTCGAGAAGAGGCACGCTGTTTCCGCCGTCACTGAAACAAGCCTATCAACAGAATGCTAATGCTCCCATGGCAAGTTAAGTACACATGCATCCACGCCCTCGTTCTTGTCTCTACTACTCTCAGGGCCCATTAAATCTTATTTATTTCCTTCAGGTTCGTTCTCTCTCGTCGGCAGCTCAAATGTACAGCGAAGTATGATGCCATAAGAGAAATGGCGGCAAAGGAATGGGAAGGAACGCCATGTGCACTTAGCGTGTCTGGGGGCCTCCGCCAACATCTCGAAGAGGCTATTCCGGCAGCTATTGAGGGAACAGGGTGCAACAGGCTGTAGATTGTGGTGCATGTTGGGACAAATTATGCCTGTTATATAGTCTCTGACACCATACTTGGATCATTCCAGCGATGGTGGAGGTGGTTGAAAAAACCGTCTTTGCTCACGGAGTTTGAATTAGCTCACAACCTGCAACGTTGTCCCCAGAACTTATCGTAGCCCCTGAGTCTGCGTCGAGTGGATGGCTTGAACCAGTGACTGCAAAGTTTCTGTGACAAGTTAAGCGGCGACTTCTTAGCCTTGCGCCATAGGGCTGAGAACTGTAGTGTACACCTAAACAGGTTAGGTGTGCACCACAAACCAGAGGCTACTATCCAGGCAGATGACTGTTTTTTAGAGAAGCCGACTTTCCAACTGGCCCAGATAACGATAGCTGTAGATGGCCCATAAGTATCAGTGTAAGATCCAAAGAAATTCCCCCACCGGCTACAGTATTAAAATCCTAGTGTAAAATTTCCGAAGCACTCGCAACAAAGTGACAGAGTTTGAAGTACTTCTACAAAAGCAGCAAATTTCTTATAGTAATGGTTACAGAAATCTGCTTAAAACACAAAATTGGGAGCAGTGAGATTTGTAGGAAAAACTGAAGTTTATATCGACAGGATTGATAAATTGAAAATAGAGGTGGTGTACTTGTCCCAGTAGATAAGAAACTCAAATTCACCTCTGCCCCAACCCACTCTGCATGCCTCTTTAATTTTCCGACAGCGGTCTTTCCACGGCAGTTCCTGTATTTCAGTCCTTCCTAGATCTTTCTTCCAGAAGTCCTCAATGCCCATATTTCTGAAGTCTTCTGTTACCATCCACACGCCTCATATGATTAAAGTATTCTAGTTTCCTTTCTGAACACAGTACCAATGTATCTATCCCCATCATTAGCTTGATGTCTTCATTCTTTACCCTGTCCAGTACTGCTATTTTGCAACACTTTCTCCAGTACATCATTTCCTATGCGTGGATTCTTTCTTTCATTTACTTTGTCAGTGCCCCCACTTTCACCCCATATAACACAGTCTTTTCCACAAAACTCTTACACAGTCACTGCTGTGGATCTCTGGAGATACTGCATTTCCATAATAGCGTGTACAGCTGATTAGTTATAACTTTTTCTCTCCTTATTTTGTTCTGATCGTCTCCTCCATTCCCTGTCAATGTGACGTTCAAGTAGCTACAGGAGCTTATATTTTTAATAAGTCCCCTCCTATGACCATATACCGCGTGTTTTCAACATTTATAACATCGTATCCCTCAACTAATCTTCTGAACATGTAACTTGTGTCTTCCTCATCCTCGGCTGCAGTAACTTAGTCGTATGCTAACAGCAGCCTGTACATACTCCCACTTCCTACTCACAGATGCATACTTTGTCATTTCTTCTTCCAGTTTTTATGGGCCTTACCAATATACATTATGTTTTTAACAGTGTATTAGAGATACCCCCTCCCCACCCCACTTTCCGCGAAACATGGACTTTGGTGCTGTGGAGTGGCTTGTGTGCGTCAACGATGGAGTACCGTAGATGCATATGCATGGGAAGGGTTGTGTGGAGTGGCCAGACGTAATTCCTGAAGAGGGACAGCAGGAGTTGGAATAGCAGCAGTCTGGACGGTTGACTGATGTGGCCTTGTAACATTAGCCAACATGGCCTTGATGTACGCGTATTGACACTTCGAACGGGTGAAAGCAAGAGGAAACTACAGTCATATTTTCCTACGATACGCAGCTGTACAGTACAGCTTAATGATAATGGCATCCTTTTGGGTAAAATTGTACCTCATTCGGATCTCCAAATAGACGATCAACTGTAGCGTTCTATGGCTTGGATCGTTGAATGTTAGATCTTATAATCTCATAATAGGTTACAGAGCTAGTTAAGTATAGTGGAAGAAAGAACAGGATATATGACCAGATAAGTGCAGAATTTTCAGCTCAAAATTAAACAGAAGTAATGCAGAAATGTAATATATAGAATCAAAAGCTAAGAGTGGCAGCAATGTGAACATCAAGAGCTAGAATAGCAATCCACTACTAAGTAATGAAGGGAAAGCTGAAAAGTGGAAAGCGCGTGTGAAAAGGATGTACAGATTAGAAGAGAAAAGAACTTGAAGACAATATTATAGAAAATAGAAGAGAAAGTGGATGAAGATGAGTTGGGTGATGCGATAACGCTAGAAGAATTTGGTAAAATACTGAAAAACTCTTGGGAGGACCAGCCATGAGACAACTGTTCCACCTAGTATTCAAGAGACATAAAACAGGCTAAATGCCATCAGATATCAAGAATAACTTAATAATCTCAGTTCCAAAAAGAAAGGTGCTGATAGATGTAAACATCACCGAACCATCTAGTGTCACAGCTCATACTCATGATTGCAAAATACTAACACGCATTATTTACAGAAGAATGGAGAAAATGGTAGAAGCCAATCTCGAAGATGATCAGTCTGGGCTCCTTAGAAATGTAGGGACACGCTAAGGAAATATTCTTCCTACGCCTTATTTGAGATGATAGATTTTAATAAGGGCAAACCTGGATTTGTATCATTTGTTAATTTCGAGAAAGCCTTTGACAATTTTGACTGCAATACAGAATTATGAAATCATCAGGGAAAAATACAGAAAGTGAAACGTACGCTACAATTTATACAAAAACCAGACAGCAGTTATAAGAGTCGAAAGACATGAAAGAGCGGCAGTAATTCAGATGGGCGTGAAACAGGTTTGCAGATGTTCTTCAGTTTGTTGATTGTGCAAGTAGAAAAGTAAACTAAGGAGAAGCTGGGGAAGGAAGTAAAAGTTCAGGCAGAGAAAATGAAGATTTTTAAGACTTTCCAGTGACATTGTAATTATGTTAGGAACAGTGTAGGGTGTAGAAGATCAGTTGAGAATTGATAGTGAGCAATTAAGTCAGATAATGCTGACAGAATTAAATTAAGAAGTGAGACGCTGAATGTAGTAGACGAGTTTTGCTATTTGCTCAGCAAACTATCTGACGACGAGAAACGTAAAAATGATATAAAATATAGACAGGCGACAATAGTAAAAGCATACTAAAAAGAGAATTACGAATTATATAGGAATAAAGGAGACGACTTACCAAAAGGTAAAAGCGCTGCGTCATCAATTGGTACACAAAAAAAGTACAGAGCTATCCTCCGGAATGCACTTCCTTTGTCAAGCTAGTTGATGAGCACAATGTATGGAGACAGGAGTGTGCATGTGAGTGTGTGTATGTATGTGTGTGTGTGTTTTCTATATAAGCTTGAAAAAGGAAGTGTATTTCGAAAGTTAGCAAAGGTCTGTGCCTTTTGCTTGTGTGTCTATCGACGATGCTGCGCTTCTGCCTTTCGGTGGGTCGTTTCCTTTATCCGTAAATAATTCGTAATTCTCAACCAGGGCTTACCGTACGTTATTACTAAAAAGAGAATTAGAGAGCGAGAAGTTACGTGTATCAGTCTTTTCTGAAAACTTTTAATTGGAGTGTAGCTTTATATGTATGCGATGATCGGTACGGACTAGAAGAGGATAGAGGCTGTTGATATGGGCTTGGGCTGCTGCAGAACGACGCTGAAAATTAAATAGCTAGATCGAGAAATTAATGAAGAGTTGGGGAGAAGAAAGCTTTATGTTACTATTTGTTGACAGGGCACATCATAAGGCATCAAGAAATTCTGAATTTGGTAAGGAAGGTACTAAAAAGGGGTAGTAAAATGGGTAGACACTGTATAATAGAACCAAGAAAATCAAGTTCAGATGGATGTAGGGTGCCGTTTCTACGCAGTTATGTAGACACACAGGGTAGACTAGAATGGGGAGTTGCAGCAAACTATTCTTTGGAATGAGAATAACAACAGAAGGAAAGATGAAACATAGTCTCAGTCCCTTATTAATAGGTTTTCTGTCTTCCATTGGCTCCCATAAACTTTTAATTGATACATAAGACTTCCTGAAAACAATAAATATTATTAACATTTGCATTCTATATGCAGTTTGATGCAGAATGTATTGCCTATGCATGATGTAACAGCCCTAAATCCACTTCACTGCTCCATATACGTATACAGGATGCTCAGAAACAGTCTGAAAGGCTTGTAAGAGTGTTGCAGGTTATGGTGTGCTGAGAAATGATTGTTAAAAAATAAAAAAGTAAATAAATTCGACAGGTTGCGACTTTTCCAAGTTCATTAGGATTTAAGTTAGCGAATCAAGCCGTTTCGCACGCAAATTCAAGTGGTCCTCCATTGACGGGGTCGGGAAACGCGTCCTTCGTTTGGTTTTTAAAACCGAACAAGAGATCAGTTCAAAAATTATCTATCGGGCAGTAGTAAGGCTCGGACTTGAGCCAAAGGCTGAGCAGTCTCGTGCACTACCATCTACGCTATGAGAACAACTGACACTAATTGTATCTGGCGGGCTACTTGAATTTGAGCCTACAGTGGTCTGATTGGCTAACTTCAATGCTAATCAACTCCGAAACGGCGCAAAGCATCGACTTTTTTTCGTAACAATTATTTCTCAGCACAATCTACACTGAAACACCCTTAGAAGCTTTTCAGACTGTTTCTGGCCACCCAGTATACCTGTTGTTCTGTTATTATTTATATCATTCGACCATAGAGTCTACTAACAGATGATTGTTACGTATTACGATATACTACTTATACTACGGTATACACTTATTACGGTATAGTTATTGCAATCTGTTATACCGCCTTTTTTATTAACTGAACTTACATAAGCTAAAATTCATCGCTCAGCGATTTCCTCTCGATTCACATAGGTGTCAAAGACGTCTACAAGAAATTCTAATACCACCTAAGGGGAACTCTTCACCATCTCTATCGGTATTCCTCCAGGGTCAGATGCTTTGTTATTCTTCATATTTTTAATCCTCGGTTCGCCTCTGGTACTCATCCATTATTAACTTGCCCCTTGGCCTGTTGCATTTGGTTGCTAATTACCTAGAAAAGCCTCTTAGCTTTTATCAACAGTTTCCTGTAATATTTTCGGCGTGCGATTCTCGATCTTGAACATCCTAAGGATCTATAATTAAAAGTATTAATTTAATTCTGGGGACCATTGTGATGGAAACCGATGTTTTCAATAAGATGTCTAGTCAGGATCAGTATTGAACATATCGGCCAGCAAAGTGAAAGCCTGAAGAGTCACAACATGTCTAAAGAAGGGAACTGGGGATTTCACTTGTTTGTAGGAATGTCATCTATGGGTTACTGTTCCAAATTCTTTTCTTTATTCTCTCTGTGCGAGCGCTTAGTAACCACAAACTTGAATGACGCTGTTAACTAATTTTATCCCTAAGCCACTCACTCACTTGCATGAGGGTGATGCACGTTGCCAATAGAACTGTGACGTGTTTTACTTAAGTCCTATTAACAGAAGCAAAACATGTTGTTTCCGAAAAAAAAGGAAGATTACAGTTAAGCGTCCTGCTGTTGATTTCTGAAAATGGATCACGTAACTCAACTTTTTTGTCACCGTCCCGTTTTTTCCATAAAATATGCCAGCTGCTGCTTTCCGCTTCCAAGTTTTCAGTAACACAACACTGTATCTGTACTTTTCATACCTTTGGGATGAATGAAAATTGCTTTGAATGGCGTCACGTTATTATCAGTAAACCTACACTCAAGTGACGTAATCAGAGAGTCGAAGCAAGGAATAAAAAGAGCTGCTATGTAACAAGTAAGTTGAGCTGCCACAGGAATGATCCAATGATGAGGATTATTTTCTGTAGTTTTAGTTCAGGCTAGTCAACCTTTTTCACCTGCCACGCACTTTTGTACCTCTGTTAGTAGTAAAATTTTCTAACCGCCCACCAGTTCCACAGTGACGCCGATTTATGAAGTAGGGAAGTAACTTAACGTTACAAAATTTTTAAAGCAGAGCTGCAGCAAATTAAAGTATATCATAATAATTACTTACCAAATACTTTGTCAAAATATTATGAAAAATCACTGCTGGAACGTCCAGTAGTGGACGGAAGGGACCAGATTGACTATCACTGTACTACATGTATGAAATGAGTTTCCATAAAACCACACGTGTGTTTACGTTTCAAGAAAGTTTCAGGAAATTAGAGTTACTATTGCTCACATTATCAAGGAATTCCATTTGTGATTGTGGGTGCAAATACAAGTATAAATCCACATATTCTTATTTATTCACGACTAACTGCTCAAGATATGATTTTAGCACAGGATGAACGTCACGGAGAATGTAGCGTTTAACTGAAAGGCTTGTGAACGTGTTTCTGGATTCCCCTCATACTCAATTAAAAAACTTCATACAGCTTCGTTGATGGCCATAAAGTATTTAGAAAAAAAAGTCATTTGGATGTGTATTTTTTCTGATTATCTTGTTTCACACAAAACCGAAACGCTTGGAATTTTTTATTTTCTACATCTATATCTACATCTATACTCTACGAACCACTGTGAAGTGCGTGGCAGAGGATACGTCCCATTGTACGAGTTATCAGGGCTTTTCCCAGTTCTATTCACGAATGGGGCGCTGGAAAATGATAGTTTAAATGCTTGTTTGCGTGCTGTAATTAATCTAATCTTACCGTCACGATCCCTATGGGATTGACATTTGGGGGATTGTAGTATATTCCTAGAGTCTTCATTTAAAGCCAGTTTTTGAAACTTTGTCAGTAGACTTTCTTGGGATAGTTTACATCTGTCTTCAAGAGTCTGCCAGTTCAGTTCTTTTAACACCTCAGTGACGCTCTCCCGCAGGTCAAACATACTTATGACCATTCGTGCTGCCCTTTTCCGTAAACGTTCAATACCCCCTCCTAGGCTTATTTGGTATGGATCCCACACACTATAGAAATTGTCTAGGCTGGATAGCACTAGTGATTTGTAAGCAATCTCCTTTGTAGACTGATTGCATTTCCGTAGTATTCTACCAACAAGCCGAATCTGTTACCAAAAGAGATGACTTACTTTATTGTTACAACAATGTTTCTATATTCTGGAACATTATTAAGGTCACTGAAAACTAGGTTCAAGCGATGGCTTGAACAATGAAAATTCACAGCTCTTGGAAATTCATTTCTAATCTTTTGCTGAGCATCATTATCTTTACTTGTCATTGTGATGCATCCGTCAAACCCTAAGACAATAAGCTTAGTCAGAATAACGTCTGTAATACTATCTGCATAAAATTAATCAAACTGAAGGAAATTTATGAATTCTTCTTTTACTATAGTGCCAACATGAACATGTCTTATACACATCTTATTCCAAAAGTCGCTGCTTACGGCTAATGTCAGCAGTCCCATCACCCGAAAGAGAAAATGTTTCAGTTTCATTGCCCTGATTTGTGATCGTTTTTTTAAATTATGCAGTCGCAAATACCGATCAGATTTTATGAATATCACAAAATATTACTGTTTTCAAAATAGTCTGAAATTTGGTTCTGTTGACTTGTTACTTCAGTTGTTAAATTCAAATGCTCAGATTTGCTCTTTCCATCTTGACAGAATGACATAAGATTTTGAGAACAGAGCGAGGTGGTGCCGTGCTACGACAATGGAGGAGGGCGATTACAATCCCCGTGTGACAATTCAGACTTGATTTTTCCGTCGTCTCCCCAAATTCCGGGATGGTTGTTTCCCTTTCCTCCCCAACGCGATTTTGTGCTCCTTCCCTAATTATCTCGTCGTCAACGTTGCTTTAAACCACTTTCTTCCTTCCTTCTTACCAGTCAATTTTTCTTGGGACACTGCGATCTGCAATTTGCCTTTGCATCTTCATGTAAATGTTTAAAGTCCTTGCGTGTGCTAAACCCAAAGGCACCAAAAACACTTCGTTTTAGAGTTTATTTGAACAATACGCAATGTTCACAAATTTTTGCATTTAAAGAAAGATGATGTAACCAGGTCTACGTTCCAAGACAACTCCTCTGAACCTGCCGTTTATCTTTAACAAACCAGGATACACTATTTTTCAATCAAAATAAAAGTCTTTACACGTGAGTTATTTAACAGCTATGACTTAACGTCATTTGAAGCATATTTATTACCCTAATATTGGACTGGAAACATTTTGCTGCGTCTTTATTGTAACCGAATTTTTTTAAGGCACAAAAAATGTTTCTGGACAATACTCACATGAGGAAGTTCGTAATGAACTACAGCAGCATTTATATTTTAAAGAAGAAGGAAGATTAGGGCTTAACGTCTCCTCGACATCGAGGTCATTAGAGACGGAGCACAAGCTCGGATGGGGGAGGAAATCGCCCATGCCACTTCAAAGGAATCATCGCAGCATTTGCCTGAAGCTATTTAGGGAAATCACGGAAAACCCTAAATCTGGATGGCAGGACACGGATTTGAATCGACGTGCTCTCGAAAGCGAGTCCATTGTACACTACTGGCCATTAAAATTGCTACACCACGAAGATGGCCTGCTACAGACGCGATATTTAACCGACAGGAAGAAGATGCTGTGATATGCAAATGATTCGCTTTTCAGAGCATTCACACAAGGTTGACGCCGGTGGCGACACCTACAACGTGCTGACATGTGGAAAGTTTCCAACCGATTTCTCATACACAAACAGCAGTTGACCGCCGTTGCCTGGTGAAACGTTGTTGTGATGCCTCGTGTAAGGAGGAGAAATGCGTACCATTACGTTTCCGACTTTGATAAAGGTCGGATTGTAGCCTATCGCGATTGCGGTTTATCGTATCGCGACATTGCTGCACGCGTTAGTCGAGATCCAATAACTGTTAACAGAATATGGAATCGGTGGGTTCAGGAGGGTAATACGGAACGCCGTGCTGGATACCAACGGCCTCGTATCACCAGCAGTCGAGATGACAGGCATCTTATCCGCATGGCTGTAACGGATCGTGCAGCCACGTCTCGATCCCTGAGTCAACAGATGGGGACGTTTGCAAGACAACAACCATCTGCACGAACAGTTCGACGACGTTTACAGCAGCATGGACTATCAGCTCGGAGACCATGGCTGCGGTTACCCTTGACGCTGCATCACAGACAGGAGCGCCTGCGATGGTGTACTCAACGACGAACCTGGGTGCACGAATGGCAAAACGTCATTTTTGCGGATGAATCGAAGTCCTGTTTACAGCATCGTGATGGTCGCATCCGTGTTTGGCGACATCGCGACGAACGCACATTGGAAGCGTGTATTCGTCATCGTCACACTGGCGTATCACCCGGCGTGATGATATGGGGTGCCATTGGTTACACGTCTCGGTCACCTCTTGTTCGCACTGACGGCACTTTGAACAGGGTCGTTACATTTTAGATGTGTTACGACCCGTGGCTCTACCCTTCATTCGATTCCTGCGAAACCCTGCATTTCAGCAGGATAATGCACGACCGCATGTTGCAGGTCCTGTACGGGCCTTTCTGGATACAGAAAATGTTCGACTGCTGCCATGGCCAGCACATTCTCCAGATCCCTCAGCAAATGAAAACGTCTGGTCAATGGTGGCCGAGCAACTGGCTCGTCACAGAACGCCAGTCACTACTCTTGATGAACTGTGGTATCGTATTGAAGCTGCACGGGCAGCTGTATCTGTACACGCCATCCAAGCTCTGTTTGACTCAATGCCCAGGGGTATCAAGGCCATTATTACGGCCAGAGGTGGTTGTTCTGGGTACTGATTTCTCAGGATCTATGCACCCAAATTGCGTGAAAATGTAATCACATGTCAGTTCTAGTATAATATATTTCTCCAATGAATACTCGTTTATCATCTGCATTTCTTATTGGTGTAGCAATTTTAATGGCCAGTAGGTTAGTTCGAAATAAATTCGCCGGATGTGAATATCTTGGCATTGGTTATATGAGGTATAGATATGCTAACTGTTAATTTGTGCCAGGCCGGGAACTGAACCCAGACTTGGCAATTATTGTCTCCAGCTACCCAACCAAACCTCCAGGACCGATCCAGATTTCCATGTCACATTGTCTACATCCTTGTACCATAGGCCCTTACATTCATGAGCAAGGAGACGCGCACGGATAGTCGAAGTTGTTAAGGCGACCACTTGCTGTAAGCTGGAAACCTGTGTTCGAGTCCTGTTCCATTACTTATTTTCATATGTCACTAACGGGCGGTACATCCAGTCGATGCTAAGGTATTCACACTGAGTTTATTTCGAGCTGATTTTGTACAGCTGTCGATCGGCAGTAATGTCTGTTTTTTCAGACATGCAAGTAAGTATTACATACCAAGGAGGGAAAAAGATGATAACATCATTGGTCACGATTCCTCATAGTCTCATTCTCACTGGTATGGGAATCCAGAGTAATGCTGCGAGCATCAAGTCATAAGTGTAAGGCATTATGGTACAAGGATGTAGACAATGTTACATGTGGAAATTTGGATCAGTCCAGGAGGCGTACACGGATTCGCGATAAGCGGGAAATCCGGGTTCGAGCCCCAGTCTGGCACAAATTTTCGTATGTCACTAAAAGGTAGTATTTCCATACATAATACAGCCAATGACAAGATATTAGCACTCAGCGAATTTATTTCAAACTAATCTTATAATATTGTTGTGTGTGTTATCTCTGAGCATACATGTATCTACTTTACCTAAAAATTTCATTTTAGGTTGGCTGTATTTTTTGTTCTTCATTCTTAATGAATTTATAGGATTCACTTCCGTATGTTACTACAGGATCAGTCATTATTTTATACAATCTTAGCTTAGTATCAATATTGTCTTGTCATCTAATGTCCTGTGTATACTACCACAAATCATTTCAAACTAGCCAGTTTATTAGTAGCTTCGTTTCCATTCGTGTAGCTAATACCTCAGCCTGAATATCGATGGGGTTCGAATAAAACTGAATGGTGTGAGGGATAAACTTCAGGTTTATGGAATGAAGGGATTTCTCGCAGCGCTCTCCATTTGCTCCAAACATTACTGTATTTCTTTGCAGTCCCCCAGAACGAATCTCTTATTAGTCATGGCTCTGTAATCAGCATTTTGTGAACAAAATATAGTCATCCTTTCAACGACCTTATATCTATCGCTCATATGGCGCCGCGGTGATTGAGAAAAAAATTAAAACTTAAAAGCATTAGAATTTAGTCTCAGATTCCACAACTAAGCTTTCCAGCGTGAAATTTACACTGTAATTCAAGTTAGTTGTTATATGTTTTGTCTGGTGTCTACAAACATTACTTCAGTCTTTGAGTGCAAAAGTTAAAAAAAATTAAGGCAAGTTAGAGATAGGAAGATCAAATAAAGACGGAGTAAGAACTCAGATAGGACAAAACGAAATAAATGTCTGAGCAACCATCAAATCTTCACGTTAATTTTTACATTTACTTTAGGGAAAACAGACAGATTCTGAGAAAATGGTGATTACATCTCCATTTACTTAATATTAGAACCTTTTTTTTTTTGCTGTAAAGTAAATGTTGTGTTATAGTGTTTGTAGGAAGCCTTTTACTTACATTACGCGTGATTTAAGCTACAGCTTTTCAAAGTTGGAGGGAGTGTAATCATTAGAGCTGTTATCCTGTACAAGTGCTTCGTACAAGGAGTCCATAAGTAACACAATGTGTAACATACACGATCCTGAAACATCTACCATTTCAGCACTCAGCGAGTTATTTTGTGGTAGGAGGTAAAGTCGTTTGCCAGAGTACGGAGTTCTGCTGTGGCTCAGCACTTATCCTGCAGTACAGCGTGCGTGCGGTTATCGTTAAAGCAAATACCATGAATTGCAAGAAAAGCGAAGCCTATCTAATCTTGTGCGTCTACCTGAACTTTGTTCAAGGCAAATTTTGAGTGATATAACTTTGTTTATACAGCCCATAGCTTCTCGAACGATACAATGATAACACTTAATGTAGCAGATAGTACCAAAGAACGCGACATTTAGAGAATGTCGTTCGATTTCGTCCCAATTACGAGCCATGAACTGTTTCGTTACTAACAAAGCTAAAATGGAAAATTGTTGTGAAATGGAGATGATTAACGATAGTACAGATGTAAGTTTCCCTTTGTGTAACTTGTCTTGCGTTCATATCTGGGTCAGATCATCAATCGTGGATAATACTCCATCTTCGTGTCGACAATAACGTTTCAAATGATTTTATACTTTAAAAAAATAATGGTCAAGACATTTGCAGATTACTGCACTAAAGGTACAGGACACGTGAGTAAGTATAGGATACAATTGAGTTTTCAGTCACACAGCAATACCACTAATATATTTGAACAAAATAGGTGATTATAATGTCATTGTGCATCCTACTTGGATATCTACAAAAACATTAAAACTTCTGAAGTGAAGCAGTCTCGTGACAAGAACCGCAATACCTTTATCTGGACAAAAAACAAGAAAAGAAACCGGCTTGAAATCCGTATGGTTGGAAGAGTTATGCTTACTTAAGTAAATTGTACTTTTTAACATTATTAATTGTTCCATAGCAAATCACAAAATTACACTAGTTTAAATTTGAGATCAGGAAAACATCTGAATGACATTTTTATTGTACTGATAGTGATACCCATTAACAGAAAATAATTTTTCAACATCTTCGTGTTATATTCAAATGTACCTATTTGCGTAACAAGTTCTTTTGACATGCCCAGTCTTAATTATCCAATATTTATTTAAAAACAGCCACTTCACGTGAGTTATAATGTCGGTGCTTCCTCTGTGCCCAATGCTAAATTTCACAATATTCGTTGGACAGTTAACATTCTTACTCAGTCATTCACGAACGAAAAGTTTTGCAATAGTTTACTGTTTACTTCACATACAAATTTCCCCCACAGTAAACACTGGCAATATTGTAATACCACTTACCAACACCATAGCTGCAAATACTGGAAGCAGCTATGATTTAAACTATAACATATATAGCACAGTGATGGGCAATCCTACAAACGAAAACTGTGAAATCCTCGATTCTAACGAGTTCTTGTTGTTCTGGGAAACCGACCTCGGTCTTCCGTTTTCAGTTCCCACCTTGAAGTTCTCGGTTTTCGGTTCTCGCTCTTCATTTCTCGTTTCTTAGCTCTCGTTTCCTAGTTCTCTTTTCTCGGTTCTTAGTTCTCGCTTTTCAGTTCTAGGCTGTGTATTCGTTACTGTTGACCTAAACGAGATCAAAGTTCGCGGATCTCAGATTAGTATTTATTAAACAAATTAGAATGTTGAACTGAATTATGTGTTACAACATACAATAGATTTGCAATAGCAAATACATATAATTATGAAATGAAATGTTCCATAACATTCAAAAATTATTGTGAAAATGCAAGTGGGTAAAATATTTTGCAAATATGCTGAGATGAAAAGTATTAAGTTGCTTAAGATCTGATGATTTCTGTTTAAAAGGTGATGCATGCTGCACCAGTGTGACAATAAACTCCAACAACATTTCATCTGCTCAACTTCAAATGGCACACACATATAAACAAAATTAATGAAACACTAAAGAAAATATGTTACAGTCTGCGTTTACTCTCTGTCAAAGCAAGTTACAGTACTGTCCGAACTGCCTACTTTCCCCAATTCCAAAGCATCCTACTGTACGGAACTATTTTCTGGGGTAATACACCACCTAGTTCAGTCATCTACTTAACTCAAAAAAGAACCGTAAGAGTAATGCAACATGCTCGACAAACAGATTCTTGCAAACCCCTCTTTCAAAAGTCATCAATTCTCCCTCTTCCCTGCATGTATATACTAGAAATCTGTAAATACATTAGAAAGAATTTAAAAGATGTAAATGAAAATTTTAATATCCATGAACACGATACAAGACAAAAGAAAAAGTTTCATGTCCAGTCAATAAGGACATCAGCCTATAAAACCTCCACAGTAAACAGCGCTATTCAAATTTACAGTAGTCTTTCGTATAAACTAAAAGACATATCATCATTCTTACTCTTTTGTGAAACCGTAAGGGCATTCTTATTGGATCATTGCTTCTATTCAGTAGTAGAATTTCTAGATCATTTAAGATACAAAAAATTTGAAACAAGACAGTGCAGCTACTACAAGAACCTTTGTGGATAAAGCTAAAATACATGTATCTGCTGATATATATATATATATATATCAGATTTATAGGATGAGTCAATAAATGTTGTAACAGTGGCAACAATCTCGGTTGACGCTCCGCAAATACGGGTAAAAGCCGCCAGGAAGCGTCACATCCACTGGTTTGTCTGCCCAGTCGCCAAGTGAAAAAGAGCAGTGCCTATCTTGTCTCTCAAGGTGAGTGGGGTCGTGGGTTCGATTCTTGCATGGATATGGATTTTGACTAGTTCTAATGGAAATAACCCATAAAATGCTATGCATATTCTAGCAGCGTTGACCAAATTCAAATGTATGTGTGGATACATATTTTTCTGTATTTCTGGAAGGCTTTTACCAATATTAACCAGACCACTCACTATCTGGAAAAAGTACTATGGGAATACGATTATCCTAGAACACTTATTTGGGAGGGGGAGGGGGGAGGGCATTAGGAAAGAACTTGTGTGTATCGAAAAGACATTAGTGTCAAGTCTACAATTATCAGGGCCTCTAGGCCAGTTGATAACATTCCTGATTGTAATCGATTAGAACATTATGAAAATTAATGAAATTCCAACATACTGATGGAGGATAGGACCAGCAACTTGGATATTAAGTTATTATTTTCTTGCAATATCCGTGACTGTTGTGACTGTAGTCATTTCTTTGTAGTGACTGGTTTGGGACCATTACGTCCATGGTATTATACGGTGTTATCATACAGTTCCCACCAGTGTACATGTAACAAAATATTTATTATTCCTCACTAGCAATCACAACCACAGCCTAACGTAAGACTGTGGTATGAATACACAGCGAACTTGCGATTGCTATATTCGACTAGTAAGAAAAAAAAAAGTCGGAGGAATTACTTTTCAGCACGCCTTGGTAATTTCATTTTAACCTTGTATGAAGCACTCTTAATTTTCTATTTGGTTATGTGCCATTTAAACTAATAAAATAAAAAAAGCTCTGTTTACAAAAAAATAAATGCATTTTTCATTTTGGTACGGCTCACACTGCTAACAGCGCCACATTTACCAGCGTCAGTTATTAGTGTTTTAACAGGAAGTTGTAACACGAGCTAAATGAAAGCAAAAAACAATGGGTCTGAGCACTATGGGACTCAACTGCTGTGGTCATAAGTCCCCTAGAACTTAGAACTACTTAAACCTAACTAACCTAAGGACATCACACACATCCATGCCCGAGGCAGGATTCGAACCTGCGACCGTAGCGGTCGTGCGGTTCCAGACTGTAGCGCCTTTAACCGCTCGGCCACTCCGGCCGGCTAAATGAAAGCAATAACGTGATGAAGAGACTGGTAACTCATGATGTGAAGACACTTTTGGCGATATGAATAAAAATTCGTCTGTGGCGAAAATTATATCAACAGAAAACATGTAGTTCCCACTTTCTGTAACTGATCATAAGATATGGTACGGAATTTTCTTGCGTGAAATATCGGCAAGTCCTAGCTGAAAACAAATGCAGCAATTTCAAAATACATTGTACCATATGGAGGATTCAGTGTCCCATCAACGGTGAGGTGATAGAGGAGGATAGCAAGGTCTAAGTGGACAACTGGTTAGGGCGCGCCCCCTTATTCTCTGTAACAGGACTAGAATTTGAACTGAACGTGAATCCAGTGTGGTAACCCAAGTGGCCCCTACTCGGCCTCAGCTAATGGTTTTCTCGATCTGTCTTTCGATACAAAACACAATGATAAAGACGCAGATCGAATCTCTGTTACAGATAAGAAATAACGCATTATGTATGAAAGTCTGACGTATCATGTAAACAACTGCAGCTATCTTTGAATTATTTTCTGGCGTTTACTGTTTGCGCTCTGAACATTAAGCCAATGTGTGCAAACCAAGTATTGAAACGTAGGAAACAGTATAACGTACGGGAACTATGGAAGAGTTCTGTATTACAGTAACAAATAATAAACTCGTATAACAAGATTGGCGAGGAGTCCCCCAAGAGGGATATACAGCCGCCAGTTTGAAAGACCGTTCAATTGGACGCCACTTCGGCGATTTGCACTCGCTGAACCTACCCCAATAATCCCACAGGGGAAATCAGATCCACGGTTTAACGTCGAATCCAAACCACGTGTCGTTGTTGGCACATCTTCACGTCGTTTAGAGGTGAAGACTAGAATAAATGTAGAGTGAGAAACTCTAGTGCCTGGCCAGGTTTCGATCCCGCGATCTTTACAGTCTCCAGGTTCCCAATTTGCCACTAAACTATTAAGCCCACATTAATTCAGTATTTACATTATTTATCAACGCCCAGAAATGAAGTCTTATAACAAGCTGGCTGTTCTGTCGATGGATTATTTACATTTACATCTACAACAGTACTTCTCAGGGCGTGTAGCAGATGATTCATAGTGTACCAGTACCGTATTCCTCCTTCTTATTCCATATGTGGGAGGAAAGATTATAGGCACCCTTCTGTATGAACCTAAAATCTCTAATTTTAGCGGAGTATTTTTCTTGACACATTTTGAAACGTGGGCTCTCGGAATTTTCTAGATAAGACCTTCCATGAGGCACAAAATCTTTCTTGTAACGTCTCCCACCGAAATTTGTCGAGCATTTCTGCGATACTCTTACACCGACTACAGAAACCCATGTAGATCTGGGGATAATCTTTACAGAGGACGCATCATGTGAGGCAGAAATCGAAGTGAGGATCCCAACTGCAAATCGATCATACTTCAGTCTGAGTCAGATTTTTAATGCACTTGGTCTCTCAAGGAATTTCGAACTCGAGCTATAAAACACAATGATCCAGCCGTGGGCTATATTGATGCAAAACATGGAGTGTCTGGAAAAAGACGTAAATAACCTTCTCGTTTTCGAGCGGAAAGTCTTAAGGAAGATGCATGGTCTGCTTGAGGTACCGGTAACTAGGGAATGGAAGATCCGACACTATTGTGAGCTCGATAATATCTACGACAGGCCAAATATTATAGGTCAGATAAGAACCAAGTGGCTTGTATGGGCAGGACACATCACAGGGGTGGATAAACACTGTTGGTCTTTGAATCCATGGATTTTACCCCCCATGGGAGAAGACCACTAGGCATACCAGAGAAAAGGCGGAGAGATGGAATTTGTGAGGATTTGCTGCAGATAGGTAGAAAGAATGAAGGATAACTGATAACAGAAAGTAGGAAATAGAAGCCAGTGGAAGAGGAGCCTTGTAGCTGTATGCAGTCCACTGTGCCTGATTATGTGAAGCAAAGAAGAAGGGTATATTCTACCTTCTCTGTCAACCAATTTGGTAAGGACCCCAGACTGATGAACGATACTCAAGAACTGGTTGGATGTGGGTTTTGTGTGCAACCTCTTAAATGTGAGAATTAGGCACATGCCTCCCTAGGATTCTTACAATAAAACTAGATCTGGTATCTTCCTTCACCAGAACTATGTTTGTGTTATCGTTCCACCTTCAGTTCCCGACGACAAAAGTTCCAAGATACATGAACACTATGACTGATCACCAATCATGTAATAAATCTCCATGTTCACAACTCTGTCATCTGCAAATGGCCATGTAGAGTGATGGACATTTTCCACCAGCTCATTTATATACTGAAACACTACTGAGCATTAAAACAGCAACACCAAGAGTTATTACATTTGTGAGTGATTTGGGGTATGCAGGTTGTGAAATTTAGTACACAGAGTTGCCATCTATGGCCGCAACAATGGCTCTAACCCAGTTGGCTATCAAGTCTCAAACTGTGCTTGGATGATGTGAGTACATCATTCTGTGCTGCTTCAGCTTTATGCCTGAGTTCATCAATCATAGTGGTTGGGAAGTGGTGGCATGCCAGCCTTTCAGCAACCCCTGAACAGATGTTTTCCATCTGTGAGATATCTGGAGAATATGTTGGCTAGTGCAACTGTGAACACCCCTGTATCGAGATTAGTCACAACACATACAAATACTTCCATTGTAATGCTGTACACAGAACTGAAATGGCAACTTGGTGCCATTTCTGTGTCCATTGTTGGCCATAAAGATACTGCACGGAACTGAGCATGGCCCTCTTGAATCCATGGATTCCATATTTGCATGGCAGTCTCAGGATCCTGACAAACATGAGCAGTGAGCAGCACTAAACTGCAGTCTCGATAGCCCAAAATCTTGCCACTGTTGAATTCCAACGCATGCTAGTAGACAAGTCTTCTTCTTAAAGGAGACATAACACAAACTTCTCACAAACAATCAACATTTGCATGTACTTTCTCAATGTGAAACATGCTGCATAATATTTCCTTATATTCAGAATGTGGCAGCATACTCAAACCTACTTTGTGTGGTTGCACTGAAATGCTAATCATTTGCATATCTAAGTGTGTAGCACATTTCATGCCAACTTGACGTGTTCTGGATGTCTTCTTCATTGTCTTGTAATTTTAATGGTGAGTACTATACCCCCTCAGTCCAAAACGATTTGAGACTGGATTAATAAAAAAAAAGTTAAGATGTTGGTTTCAATATTTCAGGTGTTCTACATAGTACATCTTGAGTACAATGCACAGAACGTTCAAACAACCATATGAAACTATCAGAAAAATTATTCTCTGAGAAGTTGTTCATCTCATACTCATGTTCTTGAATGTCAGTTATGACATAAAAACATTAAGCCTCCCTGTGACTTTCTCCACATTATCGATCTGTGGTAAGTCTGTACTGATAAAAAAGAACTGTCCACAGCTTGTGTTTCAGTCAAGTCATGGCAGACATACACATTTTGTTCTGCAGTCAAGGTATGTGAAACAAACTTTGCACACACTTTTATATTCTTCAAAACATTCTGCAGAATATCTTGAGCACTTGATAAAGAGATGTTGCTCCATTACAACTTGTGCCACAAAAACATTGACAAATGACAGCCACATGTCCACCACTTAACACTGCCTGCTAACAACTGACTGCTCAAATCACATCTGTTGTTTACACTTGTTAGTCAAGTTGCAAACACAGTTACTGCACTGACATTGCCTCTGCACCAAAACTATAAAATTTGTCTCTGAACTTTTTGGATGGATGGTGTATATCGTGAACAGCAGCTGCTATGCCACACAAAAATGAAATCAAAATATGCAACTCAGACGTTGCAAATTCGTTTCTCTCAAACTATATAAGAACAAAAGTCCAAAAAACAATTACTATGAATCTTCACACAATGCAGAATAAGCACCAGTTAATGGTACTTATAAAGTTATAAACCAGAACCGTGGAAAATGTAAGGCTATAAAGTTTCTTGGAGGATGGAGCCAGGATGATCAAGATGGATCCAACATACAAAATACATAACCAATAAAATGAACACCAGCTTTTACTGTATAAAAATTATTTCACACTGCATGTCAAAGGAAAGAATAAAAATATGTACTTTGCCAAACCAGAATGTACAGTGATATGACACAGTCACCTCGAGTGATTTGAGTGCTACAACATTCATTTCAGAAACTGAAACAGAATTGTATGAGCTATGGAAGGTGCAGCTCCAAGGAGCTCATGCAAGCCTATAATTGAAAAACATCAAGTCCTTTCATTGCCTTATTTATATATTTTGCAAGTAATACTCTTCATTACCTCCCCCCATGAACCATGGACCTTGCCGTTGGTGGGGAGGCTTGCGTGCCTCAGCGATACAGATGGCTGTACCGTAGGTGCAACCACAACGGAGGGGTATCTGTTGAGAGGCCAGACAAACGTGTGGTTCCTCAAGAGGGGCAGCAGCCTTTTCAGTAGTTGCAGGCGCAACAGTCTGGATGATTGACTGATCTGGCCTTGTAACACTAACCAAAACAGCCTTGCTGTGCTGGTACTGCGAACGGCTGAAAGCAAGGGAAAACTACAGCCATAATTTTTCCCGAGGGCATGCAGCTTTACTGTATGATTAAATGATGATGGCGTCCTCTTGGGTAAAATATTCCGGAGGTAAAATAGTTCCCCATTCGGACTACTCAAGAGGACGTTGTTATCAGGAGAAATAAAACTGGCATTCTATGGATCGGAGCGTGGAATGTCAGATCCCTTAATCGGGCAGGTAGGTTAGAAAATTTAAAAAGGGAAATGGATAGGTTAAAGTTAGATATAGTGGGAATTAGTGAAGTTCAGTGGCAGGAGGAACAAGACTTTTGGTCAGGTGAATACAGGGTCATAAATACAAAACAAATAGGGGTAATGCAGGAGTAGGTGTAATAATGAATAAAAAAATAGGTGTGCGGGTAAGCTACTACAAACAGCATAGTGAACACATTATTGTGGCCAAGATAGACACAAAGCCCACGCCTACTACAGTAGTACAAGTTTATATGCCAACTAGCTCTGCAGATGATGAAGAAATTGAAGAAATATATGAGGAGATAAAAGAAATTATTCAAACAGTGAAGGGAGACAAAAATTTAATAGTCATGGGTGACCGGAATTCGGTAGTAGGAAAAGGAAGAGAAGGAAACGTAGTAGGTGATTATGGATTGGGGGGAAGAAATGAAAGAGGAAGCCGTCTGGTAGAATTTTGCACAGAGCATAACTTAATCATAGCTAACACTTTGTTCAAGAATCATGAAAGAAGGGTGTATACATGGAAGAACCCTGGAAATACTAAAAGATTTCAGATAGTTTATATAATGGTAAGACAGAGATTTAGGAACCAGGTTTTAAGTTGTAAGACATTTCCAGGGGCAGATGTGGACTCTGACCACAATCTATTGGTTATGAACTGTAGATTAAAACTGAAGAAACTGCAAAAAGGTGGGAATTTAAGGAGATGGGACCTGGATAAACTGAAAGAACCAGAGGTTGTACAGAGTTTCAGGGAGAGTATAATGGAAAAATTGACAGGACTGGGGGAAAGAAATACAGTAGAAGAAGAATGGATAACTTTGAGGGAGGAAGTAGTGAAGGCAGCAGAGGATCAAGTAGGTAAAAAGACGAGGGCTAGTAGAAATCCTTGGGTAACAGAAGAAATATTGAATTTAATTGATGAAAGGAGAAAATATAAAAATGCAATAAATGAAGCAGGTAAAAAATGAGATGGACAGGAAGTGCAAAATGGCTAAGCAGGGATGGCTAGAGGACAAATGTAAGGATGTAGAGGCTTATCTCACTAGGGGTAAGATAGATACTGCCTACAGGAAAATTAAAGAGACCTTTGGAGAAAAGAGAACCACTTGTATGAATATCAAGAGCTCAGATGGAAACCCAGTTCTAAGCAAAGAAGGGAAAGAGTATATAGAGGGTCTATACTTGAGGACAGTATTATGGAAATGAAAGAGGATGTAGATAAAGATGAAATTGGAAATATGATACTGCGTGAAGAGTTTGACAGAGCACTGAAAGACCTGAGTCGAAACAAGGCCCCGGGAGTAGACAACATTCCATTAGAACTACTGACGGCCTTGGGAGAGCCAGTCCTGACAAAACTCTACCATCTGGTGAGCAAGATGTATGAGACAGGCGAAATACCCTCAGACTTCAAGAAGAATATAATAATTCCAATCCCAAAGAAAGCAGGTGTTGACAGATGCGAAAATTACCGAACTATCAGTTTAATAAGTCACAGTTACAAAATACTAACGCGAATTTTTTACAGACGAATGGAAAAACTGGTAGAAGCGGACCTCGGGGAAGGTCAGTTTGGATTCCGTAGAAATATTGGAACACATGAGGCAATACTGACCTTACGACTCACCTTAGAAGAAAGATTAAGGAAAGGCAAACCTACATTCCTAGGATTTGTAGACTTAGAGAAAGATTTTGACAATGTTGACTGGAATACTCGCTTTCAAATTCTAGGTGGCAGGGGTAAAATACAGGGAGCGAAAGGCTATTTACAAAGTGTACAGAAACTAGATGGCAGTTATAAGAGTTGAGGGGCATGAAAGGGTAGCAGTGGTTGGGAAGGGAGTGAGACAGGGTTGTAGCCTCTCCCTGATGTTATTCAATCTGTATATTGAGCAAGCAGTAAAGGAAACAAAAGAAAAATTCGGAGTAGGTATTAAAATCCATGGAGAAGAAATACAAACTTTGAGGTTCGCCGATGACATTGTAATTCTGTCAGAGACAGCAAAGGACTTGGAACAGCAGTTGAATGAAATGGATAGATAGTGTCTTGAAAGGAGAGTGTAAGATGAATATCAACAAAAGAAAAACGAGGATAATTGAATGTAGTCGAATTAAGTCTGGTGATGCTGAGGGAATTAGATTAGGAAATGAGACACTTAAAGTAGTAAAGGAGTTTTGCTATTTGGGGAGCAAAATAACTGTTGATGGTCGAAGTAGAGAGGATATAAAATGTAAACTGGCAATGGCAAGGAAAGCGTTTCTGAAGAAGAGAAATTTGTTAACATCGGGTATAGATTTAAGTGTCAGGAAGTCGTTTGTGAAAGTATTTGTATGGAGTGTAGCCATGTATGGAAGTGAAATGTGGACGATAAATTGTTTGGACAAGAAGAGAATAGAAGCTTTCGAAATGTGGTGCTACAGAAGAATGCTGAAGATTAGATGGGTAGATCACATAACTAATGAGGAGGTATTGAACAGGATTGGAGAGAAGAGGAGTCTGTGGCACAACTTGACTAGAAGAAGGGATCGGTTGGTAGGACATGTTCTGTGGCATCAAGGGATCACCAATTTAGTATTGGATGGTAGTATGGAGGGTAAAAATCGTAGAGGGAGACCAAGAGATGAATACACGAAGCAGATTCAGAAGGATGTAGGTTGCAGTAGGTACTGGGAGATGAAGAAGCTGGCACAGTATAGAGTAGCATGGAGAGCTGCATCAAATCAGTCTTGGGACTCAAGACCAGAACAACAACAACTCTTCATTAGGTAAATATAAGATGATTTAACCAGCTTGTAATTAAAAACCAGGATATTCACTCACACAAGACAAGAAGAAACCAGAATACATATGACAAACATCGAAATACAATACTAAATCAAAACGGACTATTCCAAGCATGAAACAAGCTGTCCACTATGATGAAGATTATATATCTACACATGTAAATCTGATTAGAACTTTTTAAAGTGAGTACTCTATGGCATTGGCCTCTTACTTACCTTCCATTTATCATGAATCTCTCACCCAGCACAAAATCCCAAGTGACTGGAGAAAGGGCGGGTGACTTGTGCATATAAGATAACTAGAAGAATGGATCCACAAAATTAAAGACTAATATCTGACAGAATTCTTCAACATATTCTCAGTTCAAATATAATACATTTCCTTGAGATGGAGGAGCTTCTGTCTACAATTCAGCCCAGATTTAGAAAGCACAGTTCATGGGAAACTCAGCTTGCCCTTTTCTCACATGATATCCTGTGGACCATGGATGAATGTCAGCAAGCAGGTTCCACATTCCTAGATTTTCAGAAAGCATTTAACACGGAGCGTCATTGCAGTCTGTTAATGAAGGTATTGCGTATGGAATAGATTTCCATGTAGGAGAGTGGCTTGATGACTTCTTAAGTAATGGAACTCAGAATGTTGTCCACCTGACTGGCAAGGTGTGCAGTAGCCTGTGGCTATTTGCTGTGATGTACAGGATGGTGTCATTGTTGAGTGACTGTAGGAGGATACAAGGCAATTAGAAAAAAATTCTATTTAGTGTTATGAATGACAGCTTGCTCTAATTTAGAATACTGTAAGTTAGTGTAAATGAACAGGAAAAACAATCCCCTGAAGTTAAAATACAGCATTAGTAGCGTACTGCTTGGTGCAGCCGCATTGATTAAATATCAAGATGTAATGTTGCAAAGCGATGTGAAAAGGAATGAGCATCTAAGATTGGGAGTAGGGAAGGCAAATGATTGACTTCGGTGTATTTGGAAAATTTTATGAAAGTGTTGTTCATCTGTGAAGGAGACCATATATAGATCACTAGTATTTAAATCTGCAAGTTTTTGGAGCCAGTGGCTCCTTTTTCTGGCAGAAGGGTTGAAGGGGAAGGGAGAGGGATGAAGGAAAAGGACTCACAGGAACAGGGCTCTAATAGGCTAAAGACCCAAATGTGTACATTATTATTGTAATAATACAATGATGCAGAAAATTTGTGTAGATTTTGTTAAATGTGAAATGGTTGAATGTGTTGTATGCTGTAGAAATAGAGCTAACTGAACACCTGTGACTACCATTGTCTGCTATGATGAATATAATATATCTATACGTATAAAACTGATTAGAAGTTTTTGACAATAATCATAATGTTTAAATACATATGATTTCTTTTGGATGATGAGGATTTGTGTATTATGATATAAAAAGGTGACCTGTCCAATTTCACAATGTACATGCTGTCCAAAAATGATTTAAAAGGACTGATAAAAAATACAATACAAACCATATGCTGCTTCTTTGTATATGTGTGTGTGTGTGTGTGTGTGTGTGTGTGTGTGTGTGTGTGTGTGTCTGTGTGTGTGTGCGTGTGTGTGTCTGGGGGGCGGGGGGGACCCTTCCCCACTGAGAATAACTTAATACTGAGTACTGTTTGCCAGAATATCTTCAATATCTTCAATCCCACGGAGTGTTTCAAACATATATGTGTTCAGCTATTCCATATACATGTATTTTACTCATTAGGTAATGGAACAGAACTGTGTTGAAGGTGTATTTTAGTCATTAGGCAATGTTACAAAACTGTATCAAAAGCTTTCTGTAGCAGCCTGAGCTCCATTATCAACTGTCAACTGCCAAATGGATTGCATGAACAAACAAAGCACAACTGATGATTGCAGAAGCTATGTCGATTCTTACATACTTATGTAAACTGTATAATTATCCATCTGTGATGAAAAAAACTGAGAAAGTGTTACCTGTAAAGGCAGCAACTTTACTGTATGTTTTTGTTGATAAGTCTAGGCAAGGTAGCTTGACAGTCAGTCAAGTCTTTAGCTGTTAGATCATGATGCTGTAATTCTGCTATGTTTCAGTTCAGTCTTAAGATAAAATTGAACCTCTCTGGAAAACCACGAGATTAATAAATCAAGAAACAATAGAGTCAGTCAGGTAGAAGCTAAAGTTAGTAGACTGGTTTGAAGTATATAATGCAGCCAGTGTGTGAATCTTTCCTTTTACCTCTGGCATCCTAGTGGGGTAGTATACTTTTATGCACTGCTGGAAAAAAGTTAGTACATTCTTTTAGAGGTTTCCTTTTCACTCAAGATTTATTGTTGCAACAGTGCATATGGAGTACATGAAGAGATTAGAGTTACAGTTCAATAGCACTAATGGTTCTGAAGTATCAGGTATTGACCCATGCTGAAACTCCCATATTATAACGTGGTGTAGCCTCCATGGGTGGCAATGCAGGCACTGACTCTGGCATTCAGTTGATCATATAGATGGCAAATAATCTCCTGGGACATGTTGTGCCATGCCTGCTCAAGCCACTCATGTAGTTTGTTGGTTGATGAGTCACATGAGCAACTTCTCATCCCATATTATCCCACATGTGCCTGATTGGAGACAAGTCAGGATATAATACTGGCCAGGGAAGTTGCTGCACATCTTGCAGAACACATTGTGTGTCATGGACAGTGTGGAGGCAAGCCTTATCCTGTTGGAACAACACATCACCTTCCTGCTGCAAGAATGGAAAAAGAATGGGTCTAACAACTTTCTGCACATACTGAGTGCTGGTTATCATCCCCTCCAGAAACACCAAACATGAACAAAAGTTGCAGCTTATTGCACCACAGACCAAAAGATATGGAATGGGGCCAGTGTGTGTTGGATGAATGCACTCTACGAGACAGTACTCACTGTGCCTACATCATGCGTGCAAACAACCATCACATGCATGCAGGCAAAATTTGCTCTCATTGATGAAGACCATGCTATGCCATTCCATCTTCCACATGATCTTCTGATGGCAACAGTCGAGCCGTGCATGTCAGTGCTGTGGTGTGAGTGGAAGAGGGGCAACAGGTGTGCATACCTGTAGCCCCACTGCTAATAACCAGTTTGCAACAGTTTGTGTTGACATGTCTGGGCTCACAAGCCCTCTTATCTGCACTGTGGTAGCTGTATGATCTGCCACTGCTGCCCTTACAATATGATGATCCAGGCAGGTGTCTGTGCTACGTGGATATCCAGAACCTCATCTTCAGGTGTGAGGATGTTCACGTGAACACTGATTCTAGCATCATTGTACAACTGATCCAGCACATCCAACTTGTGTGGCTATTCTCTGAAAGGACCATCTGATCACCCAGAAGACCACAATTTGACCCCTTTTGAACTCACTCAGTTGGCTGTAGGAAGCATGAGCACATCTCTGTGGCATGGTTGCCTGCTCATGTCACTCATCTGCACCACACTGAACCTCCCAGCTGTGGGTGGGCATTCCCTATTAAAGGGTAGACACAGACGCTCTAGTAGCTATGTCTCTGTGCTGTCTGTTGGCACGTGACACTGAAATCATTATCAGTACATCTACTCCCTCCAGGTTGCATATGCCGTCATTGGATCAAAATTGATATTGCCTTTCCAGGTGCAGTACTTTTTTTCCCAGAGGTGTATTTTTCTTGTCTATGATGCCTATTAATTACTGATATATAATTTGTGATTACCTTCTTAAAAGTACTTTATCCATCATGACACTAAAGTTTGTACCAGATTCTTCTCCTACAAACATAATGATATTCTTGGCATGAGTGGTCAGAATGAAGCATATTACTGACTGATAAACCATTAATCTGTTTTACATTGACTACTGTGGTATATAACGTGAATGATAATTTGTGTTTAGCTATTATATATGTGAATCTGAACAACAAAGCTGTAGTGATTCCTTTTTCTCGATGTTGCTTTCTCCACAACTTGATATTTTCAGTCATGCATTTTTCCATACTATGCTATCTATGATTCTTACACATGTCATATGTAATTTGAACTTTACAGGATCTCCAATTATAGCCTTGTTTTTTGCCATTATTAGCAAAAACACCAGAAAAAAATGTGTTGCCTATACAAACATGTTTCGTGCTTTCCACCGTAAGTCCAAGAACTTTTGAACACACTTTACATATTACCAAGTTTTTCTTGTTTTCAGATAGCCATGGCTTGGTCTTTTGCCAATTTTGAAAACTTTATAAAGTAATTTCAAGCATACTGTTACTCTCATTCCTACCTTGAGACTCCTCACAGTTTTCAGTCCCTGAGGATTCACTATATTTCTGTTTGTTAACCCCATCAGTACTATTTTATTTTTTAGACTCAACATCTATTTTAACTTTTGCCAATGCCCTTGCCACAGTGGTAACACTGGTTCCCATCACATCACTGAAGTTAACTGCTGTCAGGCTTTGCTAGCACTTGGATGGGTAACTGTTCAGGTCTACCAAGCACTGTTGGCAAGTGGGATACACTCAGCCCTTGTGAGGCCAATTGAGGAGCTACTTGATGGAGAAGTAGTGGCTGCAGTCACAAAAACTGACAACGGCCAGGAGAGAAGTGTGCTGACCACATGTGCTTCCATATCTGCACCCAGTGATGCCTACCAACTGAGGATGATTCAGCCGTCGAACAGTACCGAAGGGCCTTCTGAGACTTCTCCATACGGAATTTTAGTTTTATAACCACTGTCAATGTTTGCACATTTTCCACGTGTCTCAAATATTGCACTGCTGTTAAACAATGATGAAATTTTTGCTTTGTTTGAAGAAAGACATGCTGAAATTCCAAAGTTCTCAAAAAATCCACAGGTACTTTTTTTTTTTTTTTTTTTTTCATCAGTCTGCTGACTGGTTTGATGCGGCCCACCACGAATTCCTTTCCTGTGCTAACCTCTTCATCTCAGAGTAGCACTTGCAACCTACGTCCTCAATTATTTGCTTGACGTATTCCAATCTCTGTCTTCCTCTACAGTTTTTGCCCTCTACAGCTCCCTCTAGAACCATGGAAGTCATTCCCTCATGTCTTAGCAGATGACCTATCATCCTGTCCCTTCTCCTTATCAGTGTTTTCCACATATTCCTTTCCTCTCCGATTCTGCATAGAACCTCCTCATTCCTTACCTTATCAGTCCACCTAATTTTCAACATTCGTCTATAGCACCACATCTCAAATGCTTCGATTCTCTTCTGTTCCGGTTTTCCCACAGTCCATGTTTCACTACCATACAATGCTGTACTCCAGACGTACATCCTCAGAAATTTCTTCCTCAAATTAAGGCCGGTATTTGATATTAGTAGACTTCTCTTGGCCAGAAATGCCTTTTTTGCCATAGCGAGTCTGCTTTTGATGTCCTCCTTGCTCCATCCGTCATTGGTTATTTTACTGCCTAGGTAGCAGAATTCCTTAACTTCATTGACTTCATGACCATCAATCCTGATCTTAAGTTTCTCGCTGTTGTCATTTCTACTACTTCTCATTACCTTCGTCTTTCTCCGATTTACTCTCAAACCATACTGTGTACTCAGTAGACTGTTCATTCCATTCAGCATATCATTTAATTCTTCTTCACTTTCACTCACGATAGCAATGTCATCAGCGAATTGTATCATTGATATCCTTTCACCTTGTATTTTAATTCCACTCCTGAACCTTTCTTTTATTTCCATCATTGCTTCCTCGATGTACCGATTGAAGAGTAGGGGCGAAAGGCTACAGCCTTGTCTTACACCCTTCTTAATACAAGCACTTCATTCTTGATTGTCCACTCTTATTATTCCCTCTTGGTTGTTGTACATATTGTATATGACCCGTCACTCCCTATAGCTTACCCCTACTTTTTTCAGAATCTCGAACAGCTTGCACCATTTTATATTGTTGAACACTTTTTCCAGGTTGACAAATCCTATGAAAGTGTCTTGATTTTTCTTTAGCCTTGCTTCCATTACTAGCCGTAACGTCAGAATTGCCTCTCTCGTCCCTTTACTTTTCCTAAAGCCAAACTGATTGTCACCTAGCGCATTCTCAATTTTTTTTCCATTCTTCTGCATATTATTCTTGTAAGCAGCTTCGATGCATGAGCTGTTAAGCTGATTGTGCGATAATTCTCACACTTGTCAGCTCTTGCCATCTTTGGAATTGTGTGGATGATGCTTTTCTGAAAGTCAGATGGTATATCGCCAGACTCATATATTCTACACACCAATGTGAATAGTCATTTTGTTGCCACTTCCCCCAATGATTTTAGAAATTCTGATGAAATGTTATCTATCCCTTCTGCCTTATTTGACCGTAAGTCCTCCAAAGCTCTTTTAAATGGTTCAAATGGCTCTGAGCACTATGGGACTCAACTGCTGTGGTCATCAGTCCCCTAGAACTTAGAACTACTTAAACCTAACTAACCTAAGGACATCACACACATCCATGCCCGAGGCAGGATTCGAACCTGCGACCGTAGCAGTCGCACGGTTCCTGACTGCGTGCCTAGGACCGCGAGACCACCGCGGCCGGCTAAATGAAAGCAATAATGTGATGAAGAGACTGGTAACTCATGATGTGAAGACACTTTTGGCGATATGAATAAAAATTCGTCTGTGGCGAAAATTATATCAACAGAAAACATGTAGTTCCCACTTTCTGTAACTGATCATAAATCTTTTAAATTCCGATTCTAATACTGGATCCCCTATCTCTTCTAAATTGACTCCTGTTTTTTCTTCTATCACATCAGACAAATCTTCACCCTCATAGAGGCTTTCAATGTATTCTTTCCACCTATCTGCTCTCTCCTCTGCATTTAACAGTGGAATTCCCATTGCACTCTTAATGTTACCACCATTGCCTTTAATGTCACCAAAGGTTGTTTTGACTTTCCTGTATGCTGAGTCTGTCCTTCCAACAATCATATCTTTTTCGATGTCTTCACATTTTTCCTGCAGCCATTTCATCTTAGCTTCCCTGCACTTCCTATTTATTTCATTCCTCAGCGACTTGTATTTCTGTATTCCTGATTTTCCCGGAACATGTTTGTACTTCCTCCTTTCATCAATCAACTGAAGTATTTCTTCTGTTACCCATGGTTTCTTCACAGCTACCTTCTTTGTACCTATGTTTTCCTTCCCAACTTCTGTGATGGCCCTTTTAAAGATGTCCATTCCTCTTCAACTGTACTGCCTACTGCGCTAGTCCTTATTGCTGTATCTATAGCGTTAGAGAACTTCAAACGTATCTCGCCATTCCTTAGTACTTCCGTATCCCACTTCTTTGCGTATTGATTCTTCCTGACTAATGTCTTGAACTTCAGCCTACTCTTCATCACTACTATATTGTGATCTGAGTCTATATCTGCTCCTGGGTACGCTTTACAATCCAGTATCTGATTTCGGAATCTCTGTCTGACCATGATGTAATCTAATTGAAATCTTCTCGTATCTCCCGGGCTTTTCCAAGTATACCTCCTTCTCTTGTGATTCTTGAACAGGGTATTCGCTATTACTAGCTGAAACCTGTTACAGAACTCAATAATCTCCTGTAACGTTTTCTTCTACTCCTTCCCCTACAACTGCATTCCAGTCGCCCATGACTATTAGATTTTCGTCCCCCTTTACATACTGCATTACCCTTTCAATATCCTCATACACTTTTTCTATCTGTTCATCTTCAGCTTGCGACGTCGGCATGTATACCTGAACTATCGTTGTCGGTGTTGGTCTGCTGTCGATTCTGATTAGAACAACCCGGTCACTGAACTGTTCATAGTAACGCACCCTCTGTCCTACCTTCCTATTCATAACGAATCCTACACCTGTTATACCATTTTCTGCTGCTGTTGATATTACCCGATACTCATCTGACCAGAAATCCTTGTCTTCCTTCCACTTCACTTCACTTCACTGACCCCTACTATATCTAGATTGAGCCTTTCCATTTCCCTTTTCAGATTTTCTAGTTTCCCTACCGCGTTCAAGCTTCTGACATTCCATGCCTCGACTCGTAGAACGTTATCCTTTCGTTGATTATTCAATCTTTTTCTCATGGTAATCTCCCCCTTGGCAGTCCCCTCCCAGAGATCCGAATGGGGGACTATTCCGGAATCTTTTGCCAATGGATAGGTCATCATGACACTTCTTCAAATACAGCCACATGTCCTGTTGATACACGTTACATGTCTTTAATGCAGTGGATTCCATTGCCTCCTGCATCCTCATGTCGTTGATCAGTGCTGATTCCTCCGCCTTTAGGGGCAATTTCCCACCCCTAGGACAAGAGAGTGCCCTGAACCTCTATCCGCTCCTCCACCCTCTTTGACAAGGCCGTTGGCAGAATGAGGCTGACTTCTTATGCCGGAAGTCTTCAGCCGCCAATGCTGATTATTTATCAAAATTTAGGCAGTGGCGGGGATCGAATCCGGGACCGAAGACATTTTGATTATGAATCAAAGACGCTACCCCTATCCCATGGGTACTCAACTAACTAGTAGTGCAACTTGCCTTGCAAGCTTGCAAGTAATGGATATTGGAGGTTAGATTAAATCAACAATGACAGCACGAGAATGACAATCCACTTTGGAATGTTTGAATACAAATTGTTTTCTTCAAAATGAATGAGCAAATATATTAATGTTAAAATAGTAATAGTGTACTAATACTTTATGTGTAAAAATAAAATAAATAAACATCTCTGGTTGGGATAGGTAATTTAAAATCAAACGATGGGATGGTTTGATACAGAAGGGGAGGGGGTTTGGCTGGAGGGGCCAAACCCCCCTTACCACCAGCAAATCACACACTGAATATAGCAGATCTTAATTTACAAGTCTTTTTGACACTATGAAACTTCCTGGCAGATTAAAACTGTGTGCCCGACCGAGACTCGAACTCGGGACCTTTGCTTTTCGCGGGCAAGTGCTCTACCATCTGAGCTACCGCCCGGTACTCACAGCCTTACTTCTGCCAGTATCTCATCTCCTACCTTCCAAGGCTGTGAGTCCCGGGCCTGAGTCGTACTTCGGTAGCTCAGATGGTAGAGCACTTGCCCGTGAAAGGCAAAGGTCCTGAGTTCGAGTCTCGGTCGGGCACACAGTTTTAATCTTCCAGGAAGTTTCATATCAGCGCACACTCTGCTGCAGAGTGAAAATCTCATTCATTTTTGACACTATGTTTCCTAAGGAAAGAGTTAGAGAAAACCATTGTAACACTACATTTAAGTGATGGATTACTCCAGGGATACAAATTAAATGTAAAATGAAGAAGGAAGTGTATCAATCAGCCAGACTGTCTAACAATTCTGAAATGATGTGGCAATATAAAGTGAACTCTCAGATATTAAGGAATCTGATACAAAAATCCAAAAGTACCTATTTAAAACAGGAAAGTGATAAATCTAATAACAACATGAAACCCATATGTAAACGTGTGAACAATGAGTCATGGAATAGTTCAGCCACCAAAGAAATGATTAGCTTAAGAAATGGGTGCAATAAAATGGCTGATCCTGTAATGGTGGCTAATATCATTTCTTGTTGTTCTTCCTGTTGTGGTCTTCAGTCTGGTTTGATGCAGCTCTCCATGCTACTATATCCTGTGCAAGCCTCTTCATCTCCGAGTAACCACTGCAACCTACATCCTCCCAAATCTACTTAGTGTATTCATCTCTTGGTCCCCTTCAATGATTTTTACCCACCATGCTTCCCTCCAATACTAAATTGGTGATCCCTTGATGCCTCAGAATGTATCCTACCAACTGATCCCTTCTTCTAGTCAAGTTGTGCCACAAATTTCTCTTCTACCCAATTCTGTTCAGTAGCTCCTCATTAGCTACATGATCTACCCATCCAATCTCCAGTATTCTTCTGCAGCACCACATTTCAAAAGCTTCTATTCTCTTCATGTCTGAACTGTTTATCATCCATGTTTCACTTCCATACATGGCTGCACTCCATACAAATACTTTCAGGAAAGACTTCCTGACACTTAAATCTATACTCAATGTTAACAAATTTCTCTTCTTCAGAAACACTTTACCTGTCATTGCCAGTATTCATTTTGTATGCTCTCTACTTCGACCGTCATCAGTTTTTTGTTGCCCAAATACACAAAAACTTGAAAGCTATGGTATTCATGGACATGCAGCCAAGTGGATAAAATCATACATCAGCAACAGAAAGCAGTTTGTGAAAACAGAAACTGGATGCAGATCTGAAATCATAAAAATTAAATACGGAATGTCTCAAGGATCTCTACTTGGCCACTTCTGTTCAGCCTATTTGTAAACAATATTGATGTCAGTGAGAAAGATAAAAAAAAGTACTATAGGCAGATGACATGACACTAATGATGTAGAAAAAAAATTGGAAACACTTGAAAGAAGTGCATTTATGTCAATAAATAACACAGTACAGTGGCTTATAAAATATGACTTAATCTTAAATCTAAAAAAGACGATGTTCATGGTGTTCACAAACAGAGAAAAGAAGAAATACATAGATATATTCATAGATGAAACAAGACTGGAAGAAGTTACCACTACTAAATTTTTGGGGATTACAGTTGACAATAAACTCCATTGGAGTCAACATATAGATAATGTTGCTGTAAAATTAAGCACTGCAATATTTGTTATGGAACAGCTAGCACATTATGCCAAAAAGGAGCTTGTACGTACAGCATACCATGCTCTATTTGAGCCATACCTGCAATATGGAATTACTGTTTGGGGAAATTCCAGCAGCAAAAATACAAAAAGAATATTTACATTGAAAAAAAAACTGACATTTCCATCTCTATACATTTACAAAACAATAATATCATTAATAAAAGGAAATGCAGTACTAGAAAGAAATGTAGAACCTCATACATATGAAACAAACAGTTGAGAGTATACAACACCAACTGAAAGTATCTGAAAAAGGTCCTCGATACACGAGTGTCAGACTCATAAAGCACCTTCCAAAGAGTTTGCAGGACAATGTGATCAAAAAGACATTCCAAAAAATTTTAAAGGATTATTTAATGGGAAAAGAATTTTATAGTGTCAAAGAGTACATGTATCAATGAATGAAAAATGCTACTATTGCTCTTATAGAGGTACTGTAACTAATTGAACACCTTATGATATGTAAATAACTTTAGAAAATGAATACTGAGAGAAAAATGTAAATATGAGTATGATGTAGTATGTAAATAATTTTCAGGACCTAAAAAATGGGTGAAAAATGTGTGCATCATTATTACAAGTATTGCCACTTTTAGGTATTAAATTGCAATAAATAGGTTAATATTGCAAGAAAATAGGTTTATGTTGACTTGTCCTATATGACAAGTACACACTTTGTACAAAATGTAATGAAATGGGAGCAAATAAAAATCAGATCAAATCAAACCACTGTTTAAAACACTGAAAGTGCTATGATTATTATGCGTGCATATTATGGATATGTACATTAATGTATATTTTTAATAAATGTGGTTGACAGCGATAGTAGTAAAAGAAAAAAAACTGACTTACACAATCACAATACTAGAACAAAAGGAAATATGCATGTAATCCCAGCTAACACAAGGTGTTTCAGAACGATTGGCCTACATGCTAAATGGAAATAAAATTGTCCTTCGAGTTACCAGAACACTTTATATGTATACTAAATATAAACGTGTTTCAAATATATATTAGAGAGTCTCTACAGTACCATTGCTTCTATTCACTGAGTGATTACATGAACTTCACTATCTGTAATTTGTAATAAGTAAGTCCATATGTAATTTGGGTTATTTTTCTCCATAAACAGGTGATCTGTAATTTGTAATACCATAAGTAAACCCATATGTAATTTGTGTTATTATTCTCCATAAACTGTTGATTGAAGTGCAGCATCAGTTTCTCCACATTTTATGGGTACCACAGTGTCAGGATCTCCACATCTCACTACCTGTTTTTTTGCGGGAAAATAAACTGCTGTGTTGAAATGAAAATTACAGCACTGTTTATAATTATATGCACACAATTATGAAGTATATTTAAGGAACTGAAATAATAGATTACCTGGAAATAATTGTGTGTCTTTTTGAATTTTTAGGAACACATTTAATGTAATTATATTTTACCAAACTACAATGACAGAAAAAGAATCGAAACACCAAGAAGGAGTTGTGCGGCATAAATGGATGTTGGTGCTGCATAATAGTGGTGCTAGTAGTGCCACTATGAGGATGCAAATAAGGTTTGCTTTAAATACATGATATAATGGTCATGAGCACTAGTTATCTTCAAGACCAGATGTGGTGAGTAGATGTTAGTCAAGAATGCCTTTAAGTCGACAAAGATGCCATTATAAACATCTCACTGAGTTTGAATGAGGTCGTCTAATATGGATATGAGAAGCTGGATGTTCCTTCTGCAATATTGCGGAAAAACTTGGCAGGAACATTGTCACTGTACATGATTGCAGGCAGTAGTGGTCACGACAATGTATGGTCACGAGAAGACCGGCCCCCAGATGGCCACATGGCACTACGCAGAGGGAAGACCGTCACATTCAGCGTGTGGTTCTGGTGCATTGTACTACATGTGCAATAGCAATTTGAGCAGCAGTTGGCACCATAGACACAATGAATTGTTACAAATCAGTTACTTCAAGGACAGCTCTGAGCCAGAGGCCCTGACCCCAAACCACCATCAATTGCGACTTCAATGATGTCAAGCAAGAGCTCATTGGATGTTAGGTTGGAGGCCTGTTGTGTTTTCTGATGAAATCTGGTTCTGCCTTGGTGCCAGTAATAGCCATGTATTGGTTATAAGGAGGCCAGCTGAGGGCTTGCAACCAACCTGTCTGCATGGTAGACACATTGGACCTACACCTGGAGTTATGGTTTGGGGTATGATTTTGTATGACAGCAGGAGTGATGTCATATTTATCCCATGCATGCTGACTGCAAATTTGTATGTCAGCTCAGTGATTTGACCTGCTGTACTGACATTCATGAACAGCATTCCAGGAGATGTTTTTCAACAGGATAAACGCTTGTCCATATACCACTGTAATAACCTGTCATAATCTACAGAGTGTCGGCGTGTTTCCGTGGGCTACTTGATCACCAGATCCATCTCCAATCAAGCAAATATGAGATGTCATCGGATGACAACTCCAGTGTCATCCATTAACAGCATTAACCATCCCCGTGTTGACCGACAAAGTGCAACAGGCAAGGAACTCCATCCCACAAACTCACATCCGGCACTTGTACAACACTTGCATTCAGCATTCTGGCTGTTATGCCGGTTATTAATGTACCAGCATTTCACATTAACAGTGGTTTATCTCATGCTTACATTAACCTTGTAATGTTAATCACTTAAATACGTTACTTAGACAAAGGTTTTCATGGAATTTCAGTACTTTACATGAATTACTTTTTGGAGTTCTGATTCTTTTCTGTCAGTTTATATTTTGCATGTTATAAACTGATACACCAGTTTAATTTATATTCTCTATTCCATAATGGTATTCCATGCATTATGACAAACCAGCTTCCACATAAATGTTGCCAGATAGCCTTTGTTGATATATAGTCACACTAGATGACATAGGCTGCTCGTATCAGACCACTATTCATATGAATTAAGGTTAGTGATAATTTAACTCACACACTGCTGTTATTGCAAACCTCTTCTATGTTCCTTTCACTAATTTCCATTCAGACAGAATGTGTCTTCACAGTATGCCTGTCATTTTTCAAATCATTCCTGTGGTTTTCATGTAGGAAAGACTTGGGGAATACTGACATACCAGGCAACGCCAACACAATTGTTTTCTCAAATGGTAGTAGAGGAGATGGTGGTGATACACTTGGGTTACTGGAAAGTGATATCAAAATGACATGTCACTCGATGCAATAGAGGCCATATTGATTTTGTCATATTTTACTGTTTTTTATTGTAATTTGCAGTACCCTGTTTCAAGGAAATGATACATTTAAGATTTATCACTAGTACATTACCTTTGATGCAGTTTCTTGTAATTAAATGCCAGTTAATGATGCATCAACAGTAAAAGCCTTCAGGAGATATTAAGACAAACATCAGTGAAGTTGAAGCTGCGTGTCTTCGGCATAACATAGTAGTTAAGGACATGGATTCCAAAGATGAAGGAAGGAAGTTTGTGTCCTGTTATATGTTAATATTTCTTTTTGATCTTGGACTTTTTAACACACTATGCAACTTTCTTATGAATGTAATACAACTGTATTCTGCAATGTTCAATATTATTTATAAATAAGAGTGCACTCTCTTAGGAATGGGTTTCTTTCACATTCTGTCTAATCAGAAAAAGAAGGATGAAATTTATGTTAGTGAAATGACCAGCAAGATATTTATATTCTTCCTCATAACAAATATTTGGCCATTTTTTCAAAATATCTTGCAATTTCCAGTGGTGTGGTTAGGCAGGAACCTGAGAGGACAACTTGAATTCCTCACCCATTAGGGGAGCTGGTATCAGTGTCACCTTCAGCTTATTCAAAATATACTGCTAGATGCATAAAGATCATTCTGACATCATTTATGCATAAGTTCAGTGTCTGAGTAGCTTCTTCCATTGAGTAGCACTTAAGTCAGTGGGAGAAAGTGCAGCAGTATAGTGGACTATGCCAGAAATAGGATGCATAGGCAATGAGTTTATTTTTAATAATAGTCTTATTGTGACAGTAAAAAACAATTTTTATTGAATTTTAATGTAATATTTTGTTGATCCTTAAACTGAAGTAAGCATTTCAATACTCTTTTAACCGAAATAACTTTAAGGTATTGGTACCAGTAGGTAGATAGCATATTTTCTAGTGTTTCTTTCAGCATGAGTTTTGTAACTTTTCAAGGATTAACAAAACAAACCATGTTGTCATTGTGGCTTTGTACAGTGCAGCAGATGAGATATTACTACAGGAAATAATTGTGCATATGCAGAAGAAAACATCATGGCTGCATTACATCAAGAGCTTCAAATGACTAGAAACCACATTTGCACATTGAATTGCAAATGACACATCTCAGTGACAATTTTTTTGTGGAAAAAGAATTCAAAGTGATGATTACATCACTCCAAAAAATGCAAATTGTGTGAATCATGATGAATCACTTTTTAACTTAGAATCTGATGATGTTGAAAGAAGACTGTAAGCACAAGGTAGAGAAAAATAGTATAAATACACACACATCACCAGACACTGAAAAGCTGTATTCATGCAACTTAACTGTAAATAAGAGAGATAGCAATCAAAGCCCAGTGAGAAACAACAAGATACAGACTAAATCAAGTTCACATGTGAGTGAAAATCAATCTACATTCTACAAGGCTATGCTACAGGGTAAAAGCTTGACTACAAGTACCGATAAAAATGAAATATTCATTCATTCCGGTGAGCATGGTCGAGGCATGGCAAAAACGAACTGGAAGCCTGTGGATACATGAAATCAAGAGCACCAGTGTGAGAAATAGCAAAAAACATAAACACATGGGAAGAAAACCATAGCAGGAGGGAATGACATCTATAAAAATGATGTGAGTAGCACAACACATAGTCAAGAATCATTGCTAAAACTCAGGGGAGAGAAACATCTTATGGTTGTAGGAATTCCATAAAGCCATAATTTAATTTCTACATCATGCTTAAACACAGAAAAACACAAAGCAAATCAACTGTTCACTGAAATATGTAAACAATACGGTGTGTTTTATATAAACGTGGATTATTTAGAGCGAGACTGTTACACTAAGCTTGGTAAGCACATGAATGGCAAAGACAAGAGAATTATCTCCCAAAAGATTTCTGAAATAATAGCAGCATCAGATCGTGAAGAAGAAATAGACACTGAAGCACTGACAACAACAAACACCTCTGCAGACACAGCAATTTCCACTCCAACCTCTGTGCCAAATCAAACCTTAACAAAACCCACAATGCCAACAGCAGTAGCAATTGAAAATTCACCACTAGCTGAAAGTTTACCAGCAACAAGGACCCCACATCATCATCACCTACAACAGTAAAAGTCACACCTACAACAGCAGTAACAGCATCAACATCAACTACAACCACCCCAGCAACAGGAGGAAGTTAAGTAATTCCAGTGAGAAGAAATGTGAGGCATCCATGTCATCTGTAAGATTTTTTTTTATTTCCAAAAGGCCTCAACACCAAATTAGGACAAAAAGTGCACTTATCAACAACATCTCCAGTAGCAGTCCTTGCAGCAAAAACAGAAACCACATCAGCATCATCCACACAAGAAGAACCAACAAAGAGACGGAGAACTGCCCCCTTTCACCATCAGGATGTTTTCTTATGACCAACACAGAAAACCAACTCACACTTACAGATGAGAAGGAACATTTCCCACATAATTTAAATTTAGGAATAAAGATAAGTTGTCAGCAAAGTACAATTGGAACAAACTAAAATCTCACCAGGTCACTCTTCCTCATCAGATTATACAGTCACTTAGGAATAAAGTAAGAGAGCTGGAAATCTCACTATCAAGTGAACTCAGATATGTTAATATACTTTGCTTACCTGAACACTGACTGAAAGAAAATGAGTTAAAGACAGTGAAAATAACGTATTGTGCATTAGCAGCAAAAATGTGTAGAAATGAGTTTACACATGGAGGGAATTGCATATACATACAGAAAGATATCAAATTCAGTATCTTAGACAATGCTGAATCCTTAAACACAGAAAGATTTTGAAATATCAGACATAGAAATTCCAGCATTAAGTTAATTATAATCTGTTTATATAGATCTTCAGATAGCCACTTAAAAAATTCAACACTCATCTTGATACTTTGCTAAACAAAGTAGGAACAAACCGCAAAACAGTTTTTATATGTGGAGACCTAAATGTAGACTTTAATGAACCAAGCAATTCAAAATCTGAGTTGATGAACATATTAACAGCAAAATACTTGGAGATTACAATCCACTCCCCTACATGTGAAACGAATCATTCTAGTACCAAATAATAATCAGCTCCAAAGAAAATATAAATCAGTAGAAATTAAAGCTTGACTGGCAGACTGTCATGCGCAGGCTATAAGCTGTTGTGTAAACACTAATTCATCTTATAAGTCTATGAGCAAGACTACACACATGGGCAGAACTTTCAGTAATGCTATAGTGCAAACATTCCAGAAATATCTCCAACAAGACTCATGGGAGTTAGTGTATAGTACAGAAAATATTTCTGATAAGTTTCAGGACACCCATGAATATATTTAAATATTATTTTGATCTTGCTTTTCCACTGAAAGCCAAAACAACCCAAACTGCTAATTGCAACAAGTGGATTGGTAGTGGTATAATGAAATCTTGTGCTAGAAAACGCAACTGCAAAAAGTTGCAACACAAATCCAGAGTTTGATAGTTACTTCAAAAAATATAAATCTATCTTAAATAAAATAATAAAGGAGGTAAAGAAATGAGACAATGACAAATACATAGAAAATGCTTCAAACAGAACCAAAGCATTCTCGCAAGTTGTAAAGAACGAAACCCAATCTGACAAAAATAGAGTTAATAATATGGTACTAAAGATTGGCTTGGAAAACATTAATAACCTAGAGGAAGTAGCTAATATGTTTAATAACTATTTTATAAATGTAACAGAGAAACTACTACAACAGACCTCCAATAGAAAACAGCACACAGAAACAGGAAAAAAAGTCTCAAGCAAATCAGTGTTCCTGTACACAACAAATGCAGAAGAAGTACATGTTACAATAAGAAGTCTCAAAACAAAACAATCCACAGGAGTAGATGATATACCTGATTTTATTTATAAAGAAATATAGGGACCTGATTATTGAGCCCTTAACTTACCTATGTAACCTATCTTTTGTTACAGGCACTTTTCATTCATGTTTGAAAATAGCAAATGTAAAACCATTGTACAAGAAAGGAAACAAACTGCTTTCTCAAAAATATTAGAAAGGCTCTTCAATAAGAGACTAATAGACTTCTTAGAGGATAATGGCTTTCTGTCAGAATCTCACCATGGATTTAGAGCAAGCTGTTCAACCAAATCAGCAGTTCACTCCTTTCTATTTGAGGTGCTGTTAGCATTAGACAACAAAAAATTTACCATGGACATATTTTTAGGTTTGTCAGAGGCATTTGATTCCATAAATCATGATAAATTGCTAGAAAATCTTGGCATCAGAGGAACAGCTAACAACTGGCTCAGCTCTTATCTTAAGAACAGGGAATAATATACGGAAATAGATCAGGAAAGGGATAATGTAATTAGGAAATATAATTCCAAGCAACCAACTGTTAAATATGGTGTGCCACAAGGATAAGGAATGGGTCCTATTCTGTTCTTACTCTATGTATTTTACACAGAGTACACGAAGGAACTTGCCCCCCTTCTTGCAGCGGTGTACCGTAGGTCTCTAGAAGAACATAGCGTTCCAAAGGATTGGAAAAGGGCACAGGTCATCCCTGTTTTCAAGAAGGGACATCGAACAGATGTGCAGAACTATAGACCTATATCTCTAATGTCAATCAGTTGTAGAATTTTGGAACACGTATTATGTTCAAGTATAATGACTTTTCTAGAGACTAGAAATCTATTCTGTAGGCATCAGCATGGGTTTCAAAAAAGACGATCGTGTGAAACCCACCTTGTGCTATTCGTCCACGTGACTCAAAGGGGCATAGACACGGGTTCCATGAAATGCTGATACAAAAATTAAGCAACTATGGCATTCGGGGGCAACCAGGTGAATGGATAAAATCATACTTGTGCAACCGCAAGCAGTATGTATCATTAGGAAACTCATACCAATCAGAAACCAAATCCATCAAATATGGAGTGCCGCAGGGTTCGGTAATGGGGCCATTGTTATTTAATGTATTTTTTAATGATATAGGTGTTGAGGAGGAAGAAAAGAAAATATTGTATGCTGATGACATGACAATACTAAATAGTGATCAAAATATGGAACAGCTTGAGAGAAGAGCATACATATCTGCAAATGTCACAGCTCAATGGCTGTTGGAAAATGAACTGGTTATAAATCTAAAAAAGACTATGTATGCAGTGTTTAAAAACAAGGAAAAGGCTGTAGACATGGATTTAGAGGTTGACGGTACAAGGCTGGAAGAAGTAGAATCTGCTAGATTCTTAGGTATTCTTGTGGATAATGAACTGAAATGGAAAAAACATATTAATAATGTCTGTAAGAAACTGAGCTCTGTCATATTCTTAATGATGCAGCTATCACAGTATTCAGACAAGAACCTTCTGTGTACAGTGTATCATGGACTTTTCGAACCATACTTACAGTATGGAGTGACGGTGTGGGGAAACTCAAACAAACAAGAGACAAAACGAGTGTTCACATTACAAAAAAAAGCAATTAGGACCATTTTAAGAAGAAAGACCTCTGAAACATGCAGAAAATGTTTCAAGAAATTAGGTATCTTAACTTTTTCATCATTATATATATACAAAACAATAATGTACATCACAAAAGGTAGTGAGGACTGGATTACAAATGCTAGTATACACACCCACAATACAAGAAAGAAGAATGAAGTACGGAGCATACCCCACCGACTGGCAATGCTAGAAAAAGGACCCCAGTACTCTGGTATCAGACTACTAAGAAGTCTGCCCAAAACCCTGCAAGATAGTGTACTTCACAATGAATTTACAAAGAAACTTAAAGACTATCTCATTGAAAAAGAGTTTTACAGTGTTGCAGAATACTTATGCCATTAAAATTGTATATATTGTTACTCATTATCAGTGATGTAAAAATGTAAGCTAAAGGTGTAGAAAAATAATTGATAAAGAATTTTAATACTTTGACATGTCCTATATTACACGTACATTTACTGTACACGATGTAATCTTACAGGATCAAATAAAATTCAATTCAAGATGCCGTGTTTCTTGAATTCCGCAAGGTGTTTGATACAGTTCCCCACAGTCGTTTAATGAACGAAGTAAGAGCATATGGACTATCAGACCAATTGTGGGATTGGATTGGAGAGTTCCTAGATAACAGAATGCAGCATGTCATTCACAATGGAGAGAAGTCTTCCAAAGTAAGAGTGATTTCAGGTGTGCCTCAGGGGAGTGTCGTAGGACAATATACATAAATGACCTAGTGGATGACATCGGAAGTTCACTGAGGCTTTTTGCGGATGATGCTGTGGTGTATCGAGAGGTTGTAACAATGGAAAAATGTACTGAAATGTAGGAGGATCTGCAGCGAATTGACGCATGGTGCAGAGAATAGCAATTGAATCTCAATGTAGACAAGTGTAATGTGCTGCGAATACATAGAAAGAAAGATCCCTTATCGTTTAGCTACAATATAGCAGGTCAGCAACTGGAAGCAGTTAATACCATAAATTATCTGGGAGTACGCATTAGGAGTGATTTAAAATGGAATGATCACATGAAGTTGATCATTGGTGAAGCAGATAACAGACTGAGATTCATTGGAAGAATCCTAAGGAAATGCAATCCAAAAACAAAGAAAGTAGGATACAGTACGCTTGTTCACCCACTGCTTGAATACTGCTCAGCAGTGTGGGATCCGTACCAGATAGGGTTGATAGAAGAGATAGAGAAGATCCAATGGAGAGCAGCGCACTTCATTACAGGATCATTTAGTAATTACGAAAGCATTACGGAGATGATAGATAAACTCCAGTGGAAGACTCTGCAAGAGAGACGCTCAGTAGCTCGGTACAGGCTTTTGTTGAAGTTTCGAGAACATACCTTCACCCAGGAGTCAAGCAGTATATTGCTTCCTCCTAAGTATATCTCACAAAGAGACCATGAGGATAAAATCAGAGAGATTAGAGCCAACACAGAGGCATACCGACAATCCTTCTTTCCACGAACAATAGGAGACTGAAATAGAAGGGAGAACCGATAGAGGTACTCAAGGTACCCTCCGCCACACACCATCAGGTGGCTTGTGGAGTATGGATGTAGATGTGGTGTAGATATGTAAATGACCTAAACATAAGCAATGACAGCAGTAAAATATTCCAACTTGGTGATGATAAAAGCATTTTAATTACAGGAAACTCATAAAAACCCTTGTAAGAAACATAAGAGAAGCCCCTAACAGGCTAACATGTTACTTTGATAACAATGACATAATAATAAACACTGGAAAAACTGTAGCTATGGTAACACAGCACAAACAAAATATCTGATATCATCCAGTTTAGAGCTATATGGACAGACAACTGCCAAAACAGCCTGTACCAAATTTTTTGGACTTCATCTAGAAGACAACTTGTAATAGCAAGCATGTATTGAGCAAACAAACAAAAAATTAAGTACTTCTTGTTTTGTGTTGCGGACATTAAAAAAATGTACCACCTACAACACACTTCAGTTTGTATATTATGCAGTCATACAATCTCACCTCCAGTATGGGATTGTGTTCTGGGAAAATTCTGGAGATGCCATTAAAAAATTATAACAATAATGGAAAGGGTAGATATTAAAAAATCACGTAGACCATTGTTTCAAAAAAGTATGATCCTGCCTCATTCTAATGTGCTGAAAACAAAACTTACACACAAAAAGACCACCCATCACTCAAAATCACACAGTACACAGCTATGATACAAGACAAAAATTGGATGCATATCTTCAAAGTGCCAACACAAATTTATTTCAAAACAGTCTTATCCATCCTAGTATCAAACTCTACTCTGCATTACCAGATATCATAACACATGTGCAGAACATTGCTCATTTCAAATCGAAATTGAAGTTGTACTTGATCGATCAATGCTTTTACACAGTAAATGAATATCTACAGAAATAACCCAATGGAGTCTCATACAGAAGATCATTTGTATATTATCTCTCTGTATACAGGGTGTTACAAAAAGGTACGGCCAAACTATCAGGAAACATCCCTCACACACAAAGAAAGAAAATATGTTATGTGGACATGTGTCTGGAAACGCTTACTTTCCATGTTAGAGCTCATTTTATTGCTTCTCTTCAAATCACATTAATCATGGAATGGAAACACGCAGCAACAGAACGTACCAGCGTGAGTTCAAACACTTTGTTACAGGAAATGTTCAAAATGTCCTCCATTAGTGAGGATATATGCATCCACCCTCTGTCGCATGGAATCCCTGATGCGCTGATGCAGCCCTGGAGAATGGCATATTGTATCACAGCCATCCACAATACGAGCATGAAGAGTTTCTACATTTGATACCGGGATTGCATAGACAAGAGCTTTCAAATGCCCCCATAAATGAAAGTCAAGAGGGTTGAGCTCAGGAGAGCGTGGAGGCCATGGAATTGGTCCGCCTCTACCAATCCATCGGTCACCAAATCTGTTGTTGAGAAGCGTTCGAACACTTCGACTGAAATGTGCAGGAGCTCCATCGTGCATGAACCACATGTTGTGTCGTACTTGTAAAGGCACATGTTCTAGCAGCACGGGTAGAGTACCCTGTATGAAATCATGATAACATGCTCCATCGAGCATAGGTGGAAGAACATGGGGACCAATCAAGACATCACCAACAATGCCTGCCCAAACGTTCACAGAAAATCTGTGTTGATGACATGATTGCACAATTGAGTGCAGATTCTCATCAGCCCACACATGCTGACAGTGAAAATTTACAATTTTATCATGTTGGAATGAAGCCTCATCTGTAAAGAGAACATTTGCACTGAAATGAGGATTGACACATTGTTGGATGAACCATTCGCAGAAGTATATCTGTGGAGGCCAATCAGCTGCTGATAGTGCCTGCACACGCTGTACATGGTACGGAAACAGCCGGTTCTCCTGTAGCACTCTCCATACAGTGACATGGTCAATGTTACCTTGTACAGCAGCAACTTCTCTGACGCTGACATTAGGGTTATCGTCAACTGCATGAAGAATTGCATCGTCCATTGCAGGTGTCCTCGTCATTCTAGGTCTTCCCCAGTTGCAAGTCATAGGCTGGAATGTTCCGTGCTCCCTAAGACGCTGATCAATTGCATCGAACGTCTTCCTGTCGGGACAGCTTCGTTCTGGAAATCTGTCTCAATACAAACGTACCGCGTCACGGCTATTGCCCCGTGCTAATCCATACATCAAATGTGCATCTGCCAACTCCACATTTGTAAACATTGCACTGACTGCAAAACCACGTTCGTGATGAACACTAACCTGTTGATGCTACGTACTGATGTGCTTGATGCTAGTACTGTAGAGCAATGAGTCGCATGTCAACACAAGCACTGAAGTCAACATTACCTTCCTTCAATTGGGCCAACTGGCGGTGAATCAAGGAAGTACAGGACATACTGACAAAACTAAAATGAGCTCCAACATGGAAATTAAGCGTTTCCGGACGCATGTCCACATAACATCTTTTCTTTATTTGTGTGTGAGGAATGTTTCCTGAAATTTTGGCCATACCTTTTTGTAACACCCTGTATAGTGTAACAACATTTATTCAAGTATTAATTGATGTATTAATGTGTGCTGTTTTACCTAAAAAGGTATAATTATATATCAAATTGTTAATATTAACATAAAAATCCAAATATCTCTTGAACATTGTGCAGCTGTAAATGAAATGGGCCAATAAATCAATAATCAATAAAGATTGACCTCTGTCATGTTGTCTGAGTAGAGCAATTTTTATTTATTTTTTTTTTTTTTAAATATACATAGAGTTACATAGGATCAAATTGAGCAGCAATTTTCCAAGGTCATGGAACGTGTCAATACATGAAATTACAACATAAAAGTAATAACAGATAAAAATAAAATGTTTATAAATCTGAAAAAGTCAAGCAATAAATTCAAGTAAACACAATCAACAATACAACAAAAATCAGCTTAATTTTCAAGGAACTCCTCAACAGAATAGAAGGAGTGACCAATGAGGAAACTCTTCAGTTTCAGTTTCATTGCACATGGATTACTGCTAAGATTTTTTAAGTCTAGTGGTAGCTTACTGAAAATGGATGCAGCAGTACACTGCACATCTATCTGCACAACAGTTAAGGAAGTGCGATCCAAATGCATGCTTGATTTCTGCTGAGTATTAACTGAGTGAAACCTGCATATTCTTGAGAATAAGCTAACACTGTTAACAAGAAATGACAGTAAGGAATATGTATATTGAGAGGTCGATGTCAAAATATCCAGACTCATGAACAGGGGTTGACAAGAGGTTTGTGAACTTACACCACCTATTGCCCGAACTGTTGGTTTCTGAGCCAAAAATATCCTTTTAGAATTGGAAGACGTACCCCAAAATATAATACCATATGACATAAGCAAATGAAAATAAGCAAAGTAGACTACTTTTCATGTCAAACGATCACTTACTTCAGATACCATTCGGGGAGTAAAAATGTCAGCATTAAGTCTTCGAACAAGATCATGAACATGGGCTTTCAATGACAGTTTACTATCTATCTGAACACCTAGAAATTTGAACTGTTCAGTTTCACTAATCATATGCCCATTCTGTGAAATTAAAAGTCAGGATTTGTTGAACTGCATGTTAGAAACTGTAAAAATGAGTCTTACTGTGATTTAGCATTAGTTTGTTTTCTACAAGCCATGAACTTATGTCATAAGCTCCACTATTTGATATCAAACCAATGTTGCACACAACATCCTTTACTACCAAGCTAGTGTCATCAGCAAACAGAAATATTTTAGAGTTACCTGTAATACTAGAGGGTATATTATTTATATAAATAAGGAACAGGAGTGGCCCCACGCTAATCCCTCGGGCATCCTCCACTTAACCGTACCCCACTCAGACCCCACATCACAGCTATTCTCAACACCGTACATAATGACCTTTTTCTGTCTGTTGCTAAAGTAAGAGGTGAACCAATTGTGAGCTACTCCCTGTATTCTGTAATGGTCCAACTTTGGTAGCAATATTCCGTGATCAACAAAATCAAACACCTTACTTAATTCAAAAGAATGTGGCTAGCATTTGAAACCTTTTGTTTAACACATCCAGTACCTCACAGAGGAAAGAGAATATAGCATTTTGAGTTATAAAGCGGCTTTACTACTGGTTACTTTAATCTTTCAGGAAACTGACCATTCCTAAAGGAAAAATTACAAACATGGCTAAATACAGGGCTAAATACAGTACTTCAATATTCTCCTAGGCACTCCATCATATCCATGAGAGTCCTTAGTCTTCAGTGATTTAATTATTGTCTCAATCTCCCCGTTGCCAGAATCACAGAGGGGTATTTCAGACATCAATCTCGGTAAAGCATTTGCCAAGAGAGTTACATGACTCCCTGTAGAAACTAAATTTTTATTTAATTCACCAGCAATGCTCAGAAAATGATTGTTAATTACTGTACATATATCTGATTTATCTGTAACATAAATATTTTTACTGCAAACTCATGTTATATCATTGAACTTGTGCTGCTGATCAGACACTTCCTTCACAACTGACCATATGGTTTTATTTTTAACCTGTGAATTGGTTATTCTATTTGCATACCACATACTCTTTGCCTTCCTAATAACATTTTTAAGCACCTTACGGAACTGCTTATAATGGGTTACTGTAGCTTAATTGTGACTACTTCTAATATTTTGATATAATTCCCACTTTGTTCTGCATGATATCCTTATCCCACTAGTCAGCCACCTGGGCTCCCTTTTACTGTTAGCACCCCGTTTAGAATGTTCTTATGGAAAGCAACTCTCAAAGAGTATGAGAAATGTGTTAAGGAAAGCATTATATTTGTTATCTATGTTATTTTGCACTATAAACAGCCTGCCACTCTTCTTCCCTGACGAGGTTTAAAAAACTCTCTATTGTTGTCGGATTAACTTTCCTACATAGTTTGTAATTATATGTGACAAGTGTACAAAAGCCTTTTAGCGTTAAAATTTGTGCATCATGGTCTTAAAAGCCATTCACCATTTTATCAACAAATGAATCTAAGGCAATGTCAATAGAGTGTTGATAATTTCTCATTCTGTAAACTTCATAGAAATGTTTTTTATACATAAGTAAGGTCTTATATCTAATTTCAAATTGCAAAAACGAGAAAACCAGAGAGGGCTAAGAAAAAAACAGTAAAAAAAAAGGCACTAAGTTTAGTGAAGTGAGGGAGATCACTGAATAGTATATCAAAGGAACTGAACATACTGAGAATTACACTTTATGAATAATCACCTTCCTTGGGGGAGAAGATTTTTGCTCCTAAACATGAACAATAATTATTTTATGGCATTATCCCGGTTGAGTTGTGACAAATTGTCTATGACTTTCCTGTTACCAAAATGGCTGAAGAAGACTGTCTGTCTTATTTTAAAAATAGAAATCCTACAAGAAGCTTAAGAAAACCATAAGCTACAAATATCAACAGAGTTCTAGGTTTCAATAAAGGTGAACTTTTTACTGTTTTCAAAGTTGGACAGAATTTCGAAAAATCCTTTTTCCAGGCAACAAGAATTTATTGTAGCAAATAAATAGGAGTATCCACAGAATAAGAAAATGGGAAAATTTCAGCACCTATGTATCAAAAAGAGATTGGTGTAGTTGTAAGCTGGGAGAGAGGATGGAATGTTACTGTTGTGAATGCTATCAGTGTTGCAGGAGCTTTCATAACATCAATGTTCTATATCTCCTCTTCGGGAAAAAAGGTGGCCCAACTGGTTTCCTCTACAAACGTTCCTTCAATGGCTGGTCAAATGAAGTTCTGTTTATGGACTGGCTACATCATTTGAGCACAGCACCAAGCTGACAACAGATGACCCTGTGTTACTAATATTGGATACTCATAGCTGCCACATTGTGCTTGAGAGCAACTTATTCCATAAAGAGAACAACATTCACATTATTTCCATTCCACCACACACATCTCACTGTCTTCAGCACTAGATGTTGCACTCTATGGGCGCTCAGAGAGATCTTTGAATACAGCTTGTGACAGGCTCTTGAGGGCTAGCAGGTATCAGAAAATAACTATGTATGACATAGCATCTATTTGTAATGAAGCATATCTGAAAGCAGCAACTATGGACAACTGTGTACCTGATTTCCAGTAAAAAGAAATTTTTTTAGTCCATCCAGACATGGTGATTTCATTCCAGAACACAAATCTGTAGCATATTTAGTAACAGATCACCAGAAACATGAACCAACTACAAATGTATGTAGTGGTGTTTCTCATGATGAAGCTGCATTTATCTCCCTACGAGCCAGTCAGTGAAAATAAAAATCTTCAGCAGACAGAATAATCAGTAACTGACTAAGATATTGGGGAAAGATAAAAGGAATACCAAATAAAAATCAACTTAGTAAGTGTAAACTTGATTTTCCTGATATACGCTAAAAAGTATCTGGACAAAATGACTTAACAGTTCATGGTGCCCTCCATCAGTAAAGTAATTCAATATGGTGTTGGCCCACCCTTAGCCTTGATGACAGATTCCACTCTCGCAGGCATATGTTCAATCAGGTGCTGGAAGGCCTCTTGGGGAATTGCAGCCCATTCTTCACAGAGTGCTGCACTGAGGAGAGGTATCGATGTCAGTCGGTGAGGCCTGGCACTAAGTTGGCATTTCAAAACATTCCAAAGGTGTTCTATAGGATTCAGGTCAGAACTCTGTGTAACCCAGTCCATTACAGGGATGTTACTGTCATGTAACCACTCTGCCACAGGTTGTGCATTATGAACAGGTGCTTGATCATGTTGAAAGATGCAATCGCCATCCCTGAATTGCTCTTCAACAGTGGGATGCAAGAAGGTGCTTAAAACATCAATGTATGTCTGTACTGTGATAGTTCCATGCAGAACAATAAGGGGTGTAAGCCCCTCCATGGAAAACATGACCACACCATAACACCACCGCCTCCAAATCTTACTGTTGGCACTACAAACACTGGCAGTTGACATTCACAGGGCATTCGCCATACTTGTACCCTGCCATCTGATTGCCACATTGTGTACCATGATTTGGCAATCCACACAATGTTTTTCCACTGTTCAATTGTCCAATGTTTACGCTCCTTACACCAAGCTAGGCGGCATTTGGCATTTACCGGTGCTTATGAGTAGCTGCTAGACAATGAAATGCAAGTTTTCTCACCTCCCACCTAACTGTCATAGTACTTGCAGTGGATACTGAAGCAATTTGGAATTCCTGTGTGATGATCTGGATAAATGTCTGCCTATTACACGTTACGACCCACTTCAACTGTCGGCGGTCTCTGTCAGTCAACAGACGAGGTTGGCCTGTACGCTTTTGTGCTGTATGTGTCCCTTCACAGTTCCACTTCACTATCACATTGGAAACTGTGGACCTAGGGATGTTTAAGTGTGTGGAAATCTCACATACAGATGTATGACGCAAGTGACACCCAATCACCTGGCCACATTCAAAGTCTGTGAGTTCCGTGGAGCGCCTCATTCTGCTCTTTCACAATGTCTAATGACTGCTGAGGTTGCTGATATGGAGTACCTGGCAGTAAGTGGGAGCACAATGCACCTAATATGAAAATCTGTGTTTTTGTGGGCGTCCAGATACTTTTGATCACATAGAGTATGTGTCAACACACAGCTGAAATTTCTTGTTGTGATTCTGGCCTGAATAATTCATTCCAATAAAAATTCATGAAGGCAACACAAAGGCAAAAACAACAATTTCTCAACAAACTCTTTAGTCAATTTCTTGTATTCTGGAAATAATTTCCAACAAAATGTTGGAAACCACAGTCAGCAAAAAACAACATTATGCAATTCTGACTGGAATTCCTCTCAAAACAGTGTTAGAAAAACAGAAAAGGAAGAAATGAAACAATGAAAAAATAATTAGTATTACTTTTTGACAATCTAAGCAAGAAAAAGAGATCTGCAGATGACAAACTTTCAGCTGTTCACTATGTATGGGAACTAGTTCTTGACAAGTGTAGAAATAGAATGATTCCCAATGATTTGCTCACAGTTGACGAACAGCTAGTCCCATTCTGTGGAAGATGCAGCTTCACCCAGTATATGCCCCCTAAACCAACCAAGTATGGCATAAAAACATTTTGGTTATATGATGCTACATCTGCATATGCTTTAGACAGAATTGTTTGTGTGGGAAGGAAGCCCCATGAACTTATCCAGAAAAATCTTGGATTGAATGTGGTGAAAGATCTTGCTAAAAGCATTGAAGGACCATCAAAAAATATTACTGTTGACAACTTCTTTACTAGTGTGCAGCTGGCAGAAGAGATGCTTCAGAAGCAAATTACAGTGGTGGGAACAATCAAACAAAATAAACCAGAAATTCCTAATGAGATGAATGTCAAGAGCGATTCATTCCTCTTTTTTGCATTTAGAGGTGACATTACAATGGTGAGTTATGTTCCCAAAAAGAAAAAGTCTGTAGTTCTCATTAGCACAATGCATCATGACAGAAACATTGATGAAACTCATGCAAAACAGAAACCAGATATAATAAAGTTCTATAACTCTACAAAGGGTGGAGTAGATCAAATGGACCAGAAAATTCATTATTACACTTGCAAGAGACAAACAAGAAGATGGCCATTTGCATTATGGATGAATATGATGGACGTCGCAGCAATGAACAGTGAAATTTTATTTTCCGCTCAACATCTGACATACCAAAGTGGAAGAAGTGATAAAAGGCGTTTGTTCCTAAGAGATTTAGCAGAGGAAATTGTAAGACCACTAATGGAACTTTGTATTCAGATCCCTAATCTTCCAAAGAAAATCGTTGATGCCATGCAAAGATGTGGTGTTCAAAAAGATGTCATATTGCCGAACCAACTACCTGTTTCAGGAAAAAGAAGAAGATGCAATTATTGTCCATATAATAAACACAGGAAAAGTACAAGCCTATGGAATAGGTTCACAGATACGTGAGTGTCTCAAAGACTTCTTAAGTTATAAAAGCCAGTAAGTTGTCCTTGATGGTGAGTGTTCATCAGAGACAAGGCTATCATTGGGAGTCCTCCAGGGAAGTGCGATAGGACCACTATTCTTCTCTATATCCATAAATTATTTGACAGACGGGGTGGACAGGGTGCTGTGATGTATGGTAAGGTGCTGAAGTTGAGTGACTGTAGGAGGATACGGGGTGACTTAGACAAAATGTGTAGTTGGTCTGATGAATGGCAGCTAGCTCTAAATAAAGCAAAATGTAAGTTAATGTGGATGAGCAGGAAAAACAAACCCATGATATTCAGATACAGCATTATTAGTGTCCTGCATGGCACAGCAACATTGTTTAAATATCTGGGCATGACAGTGCAAAGCAATATGAAATGAGTACATATTGATGAATAGCAGCCCCACAGTCCATCAGTGCTATGGACACCCATGCAGCCTTTAACCAATCCCGAACAGAATAGTCCCATGACCCCAATTCAGCTAAAGTCAGCCTTTGCTGCAGTTACTAGAAGTTTGCATCATCAACTATTGTTGCAGAAGTCTTCGTGCAGGCAGTGTGGATGTGAAGCAAAGAGCCAGATGAAAACCATTCATCTCTCATATTGGGTATGTGTAAGAACTTACGCAGGATCCAGTTGTGGGAGGGGGCCTCATATCACAGAAGGGGCAGAGGTGGAAGAAGCAGTGAAAAATGGTTTATTAATCATCAAGAATTATGATACTAATACTTTATGATAAGTATCTGTTATCTATAACACACTTAACTGAGAAAATATATTTTCTATGAGATTTTGGCAGTACATATTATTTTACTGTTAGCCTAGTAATTTTCAAATATGTGCAGACACTATCTATATCTATAGTTTTAGTAGTTTTACCATGAGAAAGAATTTTGAAATGAATGTACAAAACTACTGGAAGCTTACGTAACCTAGAGCTAACACATTTAATGAATATTATACAAATATAGCTCAAAATTTAATTAAAAACTAATATAATCCAAATAACGGTATTATAATGCCCCAGAATGAAAATTATATGCTTCTGTATACAGTTACTGTAACATAGGTACAGAATGTAATCAGTGGTCTAAAAAAATAAAGCAATTTGGGACACAAGACTTGGAGGCAACAACAAGAGAAAATGAGGATAAGTAAAAAGTTCTTCTTTTGTATATCTTACACCTCTTGAAGCTTTTGAAACTTTTATAGATAGAGAATTTTAATAGTGATGTGTGGGAGGGTAATGTTACAAGTGAATATCTGTAATGAGTTTATTGACATAATGGGAAAACAGGTCCTAAAAAAAATTATAAATGAAGTTAAATTACCAAAATATTTTTCCATTAGTGTTGACAGTATGCCCAATCTGTCTCGTGTTGACCAGCTAACTTTTATAATTAGATACATAAAAGACCAGGTTCCTGTTGAAAGATTCCTGAAGTTTATACAAATTAAAGACCATAAATCTGAGTATTTAAAGGAAATCATCTTGAATTTTTTAGAGAATCATGATATTCCCATAAAAGATTGCAGAGGACAAAGCTATGATAATGTTCAAATATGTCGGGGAAGTACACTGGTCAACAAGCAAGAATAAAGGAGAAATGTTATTTTGTCACCTTTGTACCGTGTGCGGGACATTCACTAAACTTTGTAGGTGTCCAAGCTGTTGCGTGTGAGTGGCAACAAAGTTTTTTGAAATGGTTCATAAAGTGTACAACATTGTTGAGCTCCACCCACCAATGGAATATACTGACAGAACATTTAGGTTCAAAAAAAGTTGTTAAAGTCTTTCACAAACCAGGTGGTCAGTCCAAGCTGATGCAGTAAGCACCTTGCATGAAGGTCATAAACAAATTATAGAAACTTTGATGTCCATCACAGAAGATACAGAACAGCCATGCGAAAATAGAGATGAAGCACTTAGTCTGTCCAGAGAAATGGGAAAGCTAGAATTCATTATACTAGCAGAAATATGGAGCTCTACATTGGAAAGAATGGACAAAACAAGTAATTATCTCCAGAAAGAAACAATAACACTGCACTTTGCAACTAATTTGTTTGCTTCACTTGATGATTTTATCATTAACCTCAGGAATAAATTTGATGGCTTTGAATCATCTGCCAAAGAAAGAAACTTGGAACCTGATTACAAGGACCTATCTCAAAGAACAAAATGTAGAAGCTCACACCAGAGTTTTTTCATGGCTCTGCACTGTCAATCCAACTGAATGGTAAAGAGAAATTCAAAGCAAAAAGCTTTCTTCCCATAACTGATACCCTGAGCGTTCAGCTAAAGCAGCGATTAACTTCATATGAGAACATTAGTCAACTTTTTTTTTTCCTTCATGAAACCCCTGAATTTCAAAGAGCTGAGACAAAGTTTCAAAGAATTTGCTGAAATTTATTATGAAGACATTAACAAGCAAGAGTTGGAAATGGAATGTCTGCATCTAACAGAATATTTTAAAAAATTCATAGTAAAAATGGCGGAACTAATAGTGTATTGGAAATATATCACCTTTTGGAAAAAAACAAAATTGAAGACACATTTCCAAATGTAGATTCACATTAAGAATCTTTTTAAGCATGATGGTAACCAACTGCAGTGCAGAACACTGCTTCTCCAAATTGGAAAGAATAAAAAATGAATTAAGAAGTACAATCCTTTAAGAGAGATTAACCAGTTTTCCCTATGTCCATAGAATGTGATATGCTCAAAAATATAGATTTTGAAGAAGTGATCAACAATTTTGGTCATTTCAAATCTACAAGGGTACCTCTTCAACCAACATAGATTTTTAAGCACTAACATCTTTAAGCACTAACCTGTGAATGCTAGAAGAGTTACTTTTGTGGATTATACCCTGTGATATATTATCTTTCATTTAATGTGACTGTAAATAAATAAAAATATATCTAGAGCCTTGCTTATCTACTTTCTTTGTCTATACTAACAAAATGGTGCTCTGTCAAGGTCATAGGGGCCCCGTTATCCTAATGTGCCCAGGGCCTCCAATAGGTGAAAGATGGCCGTGCACACCACACCAAACATTGACACTCCAGGGGCACTGAAGCTTGACTTGCCTTAACCAGTGGGGCTTCTCCATTGGTCAATAATGCATATTATGCCAATTCACTTGATCACAATTCATAAACATTGCTTCATCAGAGAAAAGTACCTGTAAATGAAACTCATCATTGGCTGCTAGTTGTTGTATCCAATTGCAAAAGTTCAAGAGACTTTGAAAATCACCTTGATGTATGGCTTGATGCAACAACAGATGATATGGGTGATATTTGTGTTTATGCAGTATGCACAGAATTCTTTGTAACAAAGTTCCTGTATCTCATGCAATTTCCTGGGAATTTCATGCGAGGATCTGCAGCAGTTACAGTTAAAACATGTACTGCGAAAATTTCATTCATCAAATTCCTAGTCAGTTTCCTCATGTGGGCTGAGCACTTCCAGTTGCAGTGAACAGTTGGATAATAGTGCAAAATGAAGTTGCAGAAGGAACATTCCTCTCAGGGAACAAGTTCAGATATTGTCGACAACTGTCTCCTCCGTGCCTATTTGATGCAAAGTACAAAGTACTGATATCTATATTCTCTGCAGTTTCCAACATCATTACACACTTAGGAAGAGGTGTTTACGGTTTGAAGTATGCAGTATAATGTGAGCCACGAGCACTTCGTGCTGCCCTTTACTTGTCCATTATTCATGGTATGGCCACAGTCATGCTCGACACAATTGAACTATATTCTTGCACCCACAGCAAGAGCCTGACCATGGACTGCAATGCATGTCCATCTGTGCATCACATATGGTTATTTGAAACATATAAAATGTACTGCAGACAATGGTTAATATATCAAACATTCCTCTATCACTTTTTAATGGTTTTTAACCCATTTTCATTTGTGTCAATTACAGTGCCATACATCATGCAACGATATAATTGTTCCATACAAAAGTTACATTTTTTCCAGAGAATCCAAATCCACAATAAAAATTGGTGGTTCCTATTGAATATTTCAAAGTAAACCCTCCTCCATCTCCCTGGGGATGGGGCAGGGGAATCAAGTTTAGTGTTATTGGATGTCCTCTTTCGATACAAACACCTTTTGTTGCAGCCTTTATTTCATCTGGGTTTAGTATGTCAGACATTTCCACTACCAATTTTAACCATCCCACCCTGAATATGAATGAGTATGTTATCTTAAATCACATACGGAATTTTCAACATTAAACAGTCATGTTAACAATTGTGAAACTAGAAGTAGGAATGATTTTCATACAGAAATACTTAGCAAGGCCCTACATAAATCTGAAATAATCTTCAGTGCATGGCTGAAAAAATAAAGAATATAAAAACATTAGGTACATTTAAGAAAGAGATGAGTAAGTTAGTAATATCAGATAGCTTTTATACCACTGATGAATACATAAATTATTCACAGTGACCCAGGTCTGCACTTTGTTCAACAATATGAGTAGTGCTGCCTCCCTGTTTAGATTGTTTGAGACAGACGGAGCATTGAACCATTGAAGTAAACTTGGCAAAGAGGCAGAGTGGAATTATGGGTATGAAATTGTGTAAGTGGAAGAGAGAGAGAGAGAGAGAGAGAGAGAGAGAGAGAGAGAGAGAGAGAGAGAGAGAGAGAGTAAGTGGAAGACAGAGAGAGAGAGTTTGTGTGTGTTTTACACATGCATAACTCAAGAAGTTTCTAGTGGTGATATAAATTAGAACATCAGAATTTCATTGTTTTTGTACATAATTGAGATAGCTCAGTGGTTTCTAGCCATCACCACCAACAGTTTCTGACTTCTGATGACCTTTGCATTTTGTTTGGCAGCTATGTCAGTGCAAGAAGGTGCATTCAATTATTCTCCCTGATTTTTATTTAGTGGCTTTCATGTATTTGTATTAATATTTCATATTCACTTCAAACTTACATAAACTTGGCATCTGTTTCAATTAGGATGGCATGTGGTTATATTTAATGTCAGGATGTTATATTCGTCCTTTACAAATGCTTGCACTTAGTTCATTGATATTAGCTCATGCTTTTTCCTAGAATCATGAGAATGAAAATCACAGTTTTTTTAAGGTGCTTTCTTTTGTGAAGTTGAGTGCTTCATAGATATATAAACAAGGTATTAGCATTATACTGAGACTTTTAAATAATGGTCTGTAGGAGTCTCTGTATTTAAGTATTGACATTCATCCACTGAAATCATCAATTCATGTCAAGTTTGCACCTGATTACGATTCACAAGGAGTGACATCTGTCTCCATTCCCTGTTATTTGGGATTGTTTTATGATAACTGTTCTTAGGCTACATTACATGGCTATGAGTGGTACACCACTCCTTGTAGAAACATTGAACAGTCTGGGGCAATACATTGAATTGAATTGAATTTTATTTGATCCTGTAAGATTACATTGTGTACAGTAAATGTACATGTAATATAGGACATGTCAAAGTATTAACATTCATTATAAGGCAGCTTCATTCATGGTGTGGCCATGGCCACATCCAAACTCAATAATACCTTCCTGTCATTGTGTGATGTCTCGATGCTGACCCACCTTGATATGCTGGCATGCACACGGCACTACACTGCCATGGCTGAAATCTGTGGTGGAAGGTCACATGACCACCTGGTATCAGCTCAACACCATCTGCAGTGCTTCAAAATGACAAATGTGCTCTTTTAAAGGGTTGACTAATATGTTTTAAAAGCCTAATATGTTGTCTGGTGAGCAAACAATCCATCTTCAGACCTATGCTGGTTACATATTAAGCAGTATTTTCAGGAACTGAACAGCCTCCACATGTCAAAAGAACACATTTTATATGCAGAGGCTGTTTAGTTCCTAGCTGGCAGGTTACTTTGTAACAAGGATAAACTTGAAGTAGTATTATATGTTATTTCCAAATAGATAATTTGTGCAAGTACCAGACTGTCAAGTAAAACATTTATCCTGTACAGTATTACTAGCAGTGTTTGGATCATACTTCATTGGGGCACATCTGATACTGTTTCAGTGTTCATTGATGACCTTCAGTCTATGATGACATACTGTTTTCTGAAACTTTCTGACAGATTATAAATGTGCAGCAGACTGGCACTTAAGCTTGGTACCTTTACCTTTCATAGACAAGTTATCTACTGACTGAGCTATGCAAGTGAAAACCAAAGGTCTCAGGTTTAAGTCCTGCTGTGACATGCAGTTTTGTCTCCCAGGAAGTTTCAAATCAGTACATACTCCACCAAAATTTCATTCTAGATGTTGTAGTCTGCTTATCAAAAAATATCCATACCAGTGAAAGATATCACTAGATATTCAATATAATAGTATTCTTTTGTACGTGTTGATGTAATCCAAAATTTAAAAAGTTTTATGGGTCATAAAATAAACTCTCCTATTACATTGGTACATACCTCTTAGGATAAGTATGCTATTATTTCTGAAGAGTGTGGTTTGAGTGTCACTTTTTGTCTTCCCAGATTCTACACATGGTATCGGCATGGAGGAAACAATTAAGTTCGGGATAGCTTATAATGTTTTAAACTCATTATATTTTTAGAGATCTGCTATAGACAGTTCTTAGAACGTAGTGTGCTAGTTCTCTAGGTCAGCTCTTTTCTCCTTGTAAATGATTGTAACCAGTTCTTTTCTCCTTGTAGACAACTGTTACCAGTACTTTCTTCCAAACAATATGAACAGTTTTTTGCATGATCATCATGCCCAGAAATCGAGATCAGCCTACTTACAATCCTTTCCATCCCTCCTAAAGTGGTATCCTGGCATCTGCCCACCTTACGCCCACCCAATTTACAGAACACATACTGTCCCAACCCTTCATCACACTTTGGAAGATGCATTGCAAGGCCTGTCATTACACCTTTCCAGCAAATCCTACTCCTGTCTTGTCATGGGCTTATCCTATCCTATCAGAGGGGGGATCACCTATGATAGCAGTCAAGTGATATATCTGCTCTGCATTAATTGCTGCACAGCATTTTATGTGAGCATGACCACCAAACAGCTGTACACCCAAATGAATGATTACTTCAAACTGTGGCCACAAGCAGATTTGACCACACTGTTGCAGAACACATCTCTGAACTCAACATGTGTGATTTCAATACACCTGGATCTTTCCCCAAAACTCCACAATCCAAAAAGTCTGCAGGTGATGATGAAATCATCAAAATTATCTGAAAAGACATGTGAGTCAGGAAATAACTGAACCACTTCTGGATATAGCAAAATGGTCATTCATAGGGGGAGTATCTTTTTAAGAATTAAAAATAATCAAAGTAGTGCCATTATACAAGAAAGGCAACAAAGATTACCCAAATAACTACAGACTACTATCTTTAATATCTCAAAATTACTAGAGATGATTATGCATAGTGGGCTAATTACATTCCTAGAGAAACATAATGGTCTGATACTGGCACAACACGATTTCCAAAAATAGAAGTCTACAGAAACAGCTATCTCCAGCCTAACAGAATCTGTTATAGATGCATCAAACAAAAGAAACTCAGTATCTGCAATTTTTCTGGATTTGTCTGAAGCTTTTGACACAATCACCTATGCACTAAATGAAACATATAAAAGCTATGGCATTTGTAGAGAGGCAGCAGAATGAGTAAAATCATATATTGGCAACAGCAAGCAGTAAGTGGCTATAGAGTCCAGATGTGTATATGAAATCAGGGTCATTAAGTGGGCTGTACTTCAAGGATCTGTGCTTGGTCTACCTTTTTTCAACCTCATTATAAACACTAACAGAAAAAAGGGAGTGCACACAAGTATATTGACAGATGAAACAAGCCTGCTGGAAGAAGTTATCCCCCCCCCCCTTTCTCTCACTCTCCCTCTCTCTCTCTCTCTCTCTCTCTCTCTCTCTCTCTCTCTCTCTCTCTCTCTCTCTCACAGGGGTATCTTTGAAATGTTCAATGGGAACTCACATTTTTTTTTAAGATTTTCTTCGCTTAGCCACAGATGACACCATAGTTAGAGGGATAGAAACGGGTACACAACCCTTTTACAGGGTCGTGAATGCCTATATGTCTGATGGCAGCATACAGACCGACAAAACAAAATGAAACAAAAGTGTTACAGGAGAAGCCAATGAAGTAGCTGTATTAGCGGCAGTGCACTACAACCCACAGAGAAGCTCCAGGCAATTACACCACTATTCCTGTATATCTGTAGGTAGTATTGTCACAATACTGCATTCTCAGAAGCATCACCCATACCATCTGTCACTGAATCAAGAACTTCTTTGTGCTGATTTCCATAACTGGGTAGTATTTTGTGAACAACCAAAAAAATGCTACAAATAATTCAATACCTTCTCTTGTTGACAGTATGGGTAATGTAAAGGATGATGATAAAAAAAAGGCCAGAATTCTAAACCTAGCTTTCAAAAACTTGTTTACAGGAAAGGACTTCAGCACCATTCCCCGTTTCAATTATCAAACAATCGCAAGGATGGCCGACATAGTGTTTAGTGTATCTGGGATTGTAAAACAGTTAAGATCCTTAGACGCCAGGAAGGCATCTGGCCCAGATGGTATCCCCGCAAGATTTTATGTTGACTATGCTACAATTATAGAACCATTCTTATCTATCAGAGATTTTTGGAACAGCGGAAAGTTCCACAGGACTGGAAGAAGGTCCAGGTCATATCAATCTATAAAAAGGGTAGAAAATTAGATGCACCTGGCCAATTTCACTGACATCGATTCATTGTAGATTCATGGAACCTATTTTGTGTTCAGACATAATGACCTAGAAAGGACTTAGAGAAGCTCATCTGCAGAAACCAGCATGGTTTTGGGAAACAGCGGTCATGCGAGACACAGCTGGCTCTCTTTGAGCAGGATATTCTACAGGCTCTAGATACCGGCTCCCAGGTTGATGCCATATTCCTTGACTTTCGAAAGGCATTCAGCTTAGTTCTGCACTGTCACTTGCTCTAAAAAGTGCACGCTTTTGGTCTATCCAATGACATATGCAGTTGGATAGAAAGTTTTCTAAGAGACAGACAGGAGAATGTCGTCCTGAATGGGGAGACTTCAGCAGAAACAAGCATATCATCAGGTGTGCCCCAGGGCAGCATAATAGGTCCACTGCTTTTTACGATTTACATAAACAATGTAGTTGATGGTATTGACAGCGGCATTAGACTGTCTGCTGATGATGCTGTAGTTTACAGGAAAGTAGCATCACATGAAAGTTGTGAACAAATCAATAAGGATTTGCAGAAAATAAATGCATGGTGTAATGACTGACATTTATCTCTCAATATTAGTAAGCATAACCTACTGCATATAACAAAGTGAAAATCCCCATTAATGTACAAGTACAAAATAAATGCCTAGTCTTTGGAAGCGGTAACATCCGTCAAGTATCTGGGTGTGACTATTCGAAATGATCTCAAATGGAACCATCAGATTACAGAAGTAATGGGCAAGGTGAACTCTAAATTGCGGTTTATTGGTAGAATCCTGAAGCGATGCAGTCCTTCAACAAAAGAAATAGCTTACAATACGCTAGTTTGCCCAGTCTTAGAGTATTGTTCATCTGTATGGGACCCTTACCAGTTGGGTCTGATTCAAGAGATTGAGAGGGTCCAAAGAAGAGCAGCAAGATTCATGACTGGTACATTTAGCCATCGTGAGAGCATTAAAAATCTCATAGAAGGTTTGAAGTGGGACACACTTGCAGATAGATGGCACGCGAAATGCAAAGGGCTGCTCACTGAATTCTGAAATCTGATATTTGCTGAGGATGTAGAGCATATATTATTACCACCATACCATCAACTTTCAAATCATGCAATGATCACCATTCAAAGATAAGGGAAATTAGAGCTCGTACTGAGGCATTCAGACAGTCGTTTTACCCTCGCGCAATCCGTGAGTGGAACAGAGGGTGGAAGGATGGCGGGGGGGGGGAATATGACTTTGGTGCGATTGTGCCACACACCGCTTGGTGGCTAGCAGAGTATATATGTAGATGTAGAAGTAGACATGTCAACAACTGCAAACAGCCACCACTTTCTTTGTGAAGGTACTATTTTCCAATGAGTCAACATTAACAAACCATGGTCGTGTTAACTGGTGTAATGTGCATTACTGGAGTCTAGACAATCCCCACTGGTTACAGTAAAGTGGTTATCAAAATCCTTAGCCAGTTAACACATGGTGAGGCATCATGGGGAACAAACTCATTGGTCGATATTTTATAAACGGCACATATTGAACATGTTTGTAACAGAAACTACCAGTACTACTGGGGTATGCTGCACTGGACATTCAACAACGTATGTGGGTTCAGCATGACGTTTGCCCAGCATATTATGTAACTGAAGCATGGGATGTGTTAGATTGTGTTTACACTGGTCGGTGAATCGGCAGAGGCTGCCCTATTAATTGGCCTGTTAGGTCACCGGATTTGATGTTGCTGGATTTCCTTTGAGCAGTTATTTAAAAGATAAGGTGTACTGGCAAGTGCCAACAGGCTGTGAAGACATGGTTACCACATTATAAATACTTGTGCTGAAGTTCCCACAGATATGCTTCTGTTCTGTGTATGGTCATTTGAAAAGTGGATCACTAAGTATACTGAAGCTAGTGGTACTATGGTTGAACACTTACTCTAAATGGAAAAGTACAGCAGTGTTTGTCTCAAGCCATGACCACAGTGATATGTTGAGTAATCCCCTGTTCAATATGTCACAGGAACACAATGTTCCAAATGGGGTTTCCAAGTAGAAGTTATGAAATACTGGCCTGTTCTACCCTCACAGTATGGAGGCAGAATCCCATGTGCCATTGGATATTCAAAGGCCATTGAGTAGCATGTCATAAATTATGATTGTGAATCCATTTCTACTCCTCCAATTACAATACCATCTGTGGTGATAAAAAGAAAATGCTTCAGACAAAACATATGTAGATTTTGCCATAAACACATAATCTGCAATAAAAAATGAGGTTTCCCATGGAAGATATCGAAGTTCTCCACCCCTCCCCCCCCCCTCACCCCCATATAGGATGAGATAGCTAAGATAGACCAACTCAAATACACCCAGAACAAGTAAATAGGAGGGTGTGCTGTAAAGTAATGCCTCTGAATTTTTCATGAGAAAACTCGAACATTTTTAAGTAAAACAAACATTATTAACATTCTACATTTTTATTCTTAGAATTGTAGTGAATAAAATGGTGATGTGTAACATAACTGTGTCAGTGTGTGAGAAGAAGCATCATGTAATTGAATTTCAAATTCAAAGAGTTTGTCCACAAATGGAGCACCCTCTCCTTCAGCATGACAGTGCCGGACCACACATGAGTGCTGCGACATCTGCAATGATCCATCACCTCATGTTCACTGTCATCGATCATCCTCCATACACTCCTGACTTGGCTCCATACGATTTTCATCTGTTCCCTAAAATTAAAGAACACCTTGTGGCCTTAAATTTGATAGTGATGAAGCTGTTCAAGCAGAGGTGAGGTTGTGGCTCTGTCAACAAAGTCAAACATTCTAAAGCGATGTATAAACAAACTGGTCTCCCATTCAGAGAGATGAAGAATAAAGATGTAGAATATTATTAATGTTTGTTTTATATAAAAATCTTTAATAGTTTTAACATAAAAATTCAGAGGCATTACTTTTCAACAAGATCTCATATATCAAGGTGTGTTTTTCATTAAATTATAGCAGACAATGTGATAAATTTTCTGATGCACGCAACTAATTTTTAATGCTTATAGCTGTCAAATTATAACAGCTACTTTGCTATGGAACTACATACTTTTTTACGGCACTGCAGAAAGACTTTGAAGAGGATTTCAATGACCTACTGTGTGTCAAACTTGATCAAACAGTAACATAATAACAGCACTGCAAATCTGCCCTACTGTACCAAATACATAACTTGGAAGGAATGAAAGTTAGAGGTTAATAACACATAGTAGATAGCAAAACTTTGAAGTATGTGATCCCATTCAGGTGACATCAGATGACCATGCAGTCCCTGTGTGTTATGAATTAATATTTAGCGAGCTATATGCTGGCTCTGAGTTACTTCCCAGGTACATTTTCTAGGATTAATACCTTGTGATATATGGGTCAGGAAACCAATTCGGATGCAGCATCATGCTGCTCAGTCCACTTTAGCAAAATCATGGATTTGTGGTATGGGTAATTATCCTTTTGTAAAATGGATCAGTAGAAAAGATACCAACTATTAAGGGGACATAAGTGACCAAGAGTAGTATTACCATAGCCAAAAACTTTAATAGTGTCTGTGGTAACAACCGCAGTTCTTGCATATAGTAATATCACCTTCACCAGTCTATATAATTCCATGACTTAGATGTTGAGCAGATATTGGCTTGGGAGATAACATATTCTGACATAACTGGTGATATGGAATAAGACAAAGATTTACCTTACAAGGTGAACCATTTCTATTACTCAATAAATCAGTAACGATGTACTTGCACCCACTGTAATCATAACTGTTGAGATTATTGGATAAACTGAAGCATTCATGTAAGTGACTTGCAACAGTATTGCATCTGTGGCAGTGTATCATGTTCAGTAAGCTCCATAAGACTCACATGTTCCCCTGCGTAATATTATGGGGTCACACACATTAATCAATGTTGGCAATTTATTACACATCAACGTTTCTTACGTGAACATCTGAAGGGCTCACAATTTCCATATTACTTGATCATAACCAGTAAACTATCATAATTCATCCACAGTCGAAGCTTCTTAAACTGATAGCATTCCCCATCATTCTATACACTTGCATCTGATCAAATGAATGCTCTGAATTCCCACTAGATGTTATACAGGTTTCATTTAGCTGAAAAAGACATGTAAATGGCCAGCATGTTGCCATATTTTCCACCTACAAGATGTAAAACTGACTCTATCCACATCATTGCAAGAAGTCACAATTATGATCCATGGACATGCAGGTAACTAACCAACTAACTAACTAATGCACCAGTACCCTTTAAGTATTCATCCTTTTCATCTATATTTGTGATTCACTATTTGAAATTCACCAATCTGTGTTGGGGCCCTCTGTTGTTCCTGGACTATGTAAATGATTGCTAAGCCATCTGAGGGCAGCAGAAACAGTAATGTTTGTCAGTGACATAAGCATTTTTAAAAAAGAGATGCACAGAGGATTACATACAGCAGAATGTTTCTGAGACAACAGATGAGGCAGGAAAATGGTTTAGGGCTAACACTTTGGTCATAAATAAGGAAAACAAACAGCATGGCAGAATTTCAGTGAAATTAGAAGTAAAAGAGGTTGAAAAATCAGCCAACCAATTGCAACAGTTTGACTGATTTTTCAAACTCTTCAGATTTACATAGTTGCTGTCTTACAGCCTTGTTTAAGATTAGACACAAAGCTAGAAGCAGCATAAAAACTGGGTTTGGGAACTACACTATTGCACAAGCTACATACACAAAATTGCTAGGCATATGGGTGGATGTGCATTTCAGATTGGAGAAGCATTTATAAGTTCTGAGTAAAAAACTAAGTAAGTGCTGTTCTGTACTAAGAATGCTTCAGGACTGTTGCAGAATTGAATCATTGTTGTGCGTCTATCATGCTTATATGAACAGCTTGCTTAGATATGGTGTGATATTCTGAGGTTATACAGTTGTGCCAAAACAAACTTTCAAAACTTAAGAAAAGAGTTATCAGAATAATGGAAGGAGTTCCCCATAGAGAGCCATGCATGGAAATATTTAAATAATTTAAAATAATGATACTTCCTAGTATATATATATTTTGTTTATGCATGCTTTCTGAAATCTCACCAGAAATGTTTCAATCTTGAATAATCAGGTTCATAATTAAAACACAAGATAGAGAGATGATTTTCAGAGAGACACCCACAAAAAAAATCCTTTACCAAAAATGTGTGCATTATCAACCCCAAAAAATTTTTGGTGCATTTCCAACTACAATAAAGAAGTTTAAAGTATTTTATGAGTTTATAGTAGAAGTAAAACAATTTGTAGTGACATGAAGCTTTTACAACACTAGAGAATATCTGAAAATGAAAAGTAAAATTATTTACTTATACTGATGTAAGATGATTGTATTTACATGTAAGTTTGAAAATAACCTAAATATAAGAAATTTTATTGTAGCTAGCCCTGGCTATGAACTGAATACATCCTTACAATGTATATTGTTAAGGGGTGAATAATGAAGTGAAGTTGAATTGAATTGAACTGAGTTGATCATATTTAGAATTTCACAGAAAATTAATTCAGAGCAAAAACCAATAATGAAGAGCAGCAACAAATAGCTAGTCCTACTGAGACTGAGCTGAACTAAATTATTCTCCAGAATATTGGAAATGCTCATGCTCAACAAACTAACTGCTAACAAGGAAAAATAGAATGTAGTAACTCCATCACAGCATTGATGCCAGAAATGAAAATCAAGAGAAACAGCAATTGAATCATTAACAGAATTTATTGTACAGGCTTTGAAAAACAAGATGACAGTGTCTGGAGTTTTCTTGAGCAATCCTAGACATTTGACACAATTAATCATGCAGTCCTAGTAAATAAACTAGAGAATTCATGGACATGCAGCAGACTGGATAACACCATACCTTAGCAACTGGAGCCAATATGTAACCATTAACTTTTACAGATGAGAAGCTAGAAGCATTAAGTGTGGTGTTCCTCAAGGATATATAATGGGGCCTATGCTATTCAATTTATTTGTAAAAAATGTACAAGTATATGAAAATGAAATAAGATAGTGAATGCAGATGGTATGACTGTGATAAATGTTTCCATCAGTTTTGAGCTACTTAAGAAAAATACTTTTGGCTCATGGAAAATGGGTTAATAATTAATTTGAAAAAAAAAAAGATGGTACCAGTATTCAACAATAAACAAAAAGAACAACACATGGATGTTTTTTCAGGTGAAAAAGGCTGAAAGAAGTAGCTTCAGTTAAATTTTAAGGTAGAATGATAGACAGTGAGCTAAATTAGAAGCAGCAGATAAATCCTGTTTCAAATAAGCTGATATCAGTAATATTTATTATGAAACAACTGGCCCAGTATGCACATCAAAACCTCTTGTGCACCGTCTGTTATGGACTTTCTGAGTAACAGTATTAAGGAACCCAACCATCACAGGAACAAAGATAATATTCATACCACATAAAAGAGCCTTTTGAATTATATTGAAAAAGAAGAAAAATGAATCTTGTAGCAATACTTTCAAAGATCTTAATATTTTGATGCCGCCATCTCTGTATATATTCAAGATCATTGATGCTATATTATGAGAGCCCATGAAACTGGAGAACAATGATTCTGTTCATACCCATGACATAAGGAACAGAAAACATTTGTGGTGCATTTCACATAGACTACAGATTTTTGAAAAGGAACCTAAATACTCTGGTATAAAGTTCATACGAACATTGGTGAGAGATTTATGAAACCCAGAAACTGAGATGATGTTCCCTGCAACCCTAAAGAAGTTTATAACAGAAGAGGAATTCTATAGTGTGGCTGAGTACATGAGCAAACGGTGGGCAAAAGTTCATCCTGTGAGTAACAAATTTCACGTATCACATTAAGAGAAACTAGAAGTAGAAATTAGTACTAGAAAGTAAATTAGAAACAGAACCACTCTTGTATAAAGTAAGATAATACTATGACACAAAATTGAATTTTTTTAACTCTGGTGCTGTAAGTCATTGTGTATTGTAAATCATTGTCCATTGTGTAACAGTGTGAAAGCTGTTATGTGTTACTGTGTAAACTATTATAAGTATATTTTGTCTAGGTTGTAAGCATAATGACATGTCCTATATTGCAAGTACATAGCTGTATAAAAGGTAATTTATGGAACCAATAAAAATCAAAATCACAATCACAATGTAATAGGCTTCATCTCTTACAGGTAATTGAAGACAAAGGCCCTACTAATATACTTAGCTACTTACGTAATTATAGACATTTACTCATAGGTTGAATTTTAAAACATACGTGTTTCTCTTCAAAAGGTACAGAGACAACCATCATGTGTAAATGGTACAATAATTTAAAAAGTTTCTTTCTATGTGTTGTTTTATACATTTGATCCCTATGCAACCTACGTCTACATATCATGGTACAGTAGGCCCTCACAAATTCGTTATTTCTAACTGGCTCTACTGATTTTAGTTAATGATTTTTAATAAAGAACAATGGTGCTGACCAGCAAATATGTCACAGGAGTTTAAGAATGCTATTTCTGCATTGTATAATCTGCTTTCCAGGTATTTTACGGTCTGGCACTTCTGGGCCCTGGTCAGGAAGTTGCTGAAGGCAAATTGAAGCTGGGCTGCTGGAACTGCTGCAATACCATCTGAAATGTGCTGCTACAGTTCTTGAAGACAATGAAAGTTGTTACAATATGCCTCAGACTTGAGGGTTCCCCACACAAAATAAACACACACTGACAGATCAGGTGACATGGGTAGGCAACTAGGGCTATGACCAGACTGACCTTTGCTAACAACTGTGTCATGTGTGAAGATTGTGTAAATATGCTCCAAAGTTTGGGCAGCTGTATGGGCAGTTGCTCTATCCTGTTGAAAGTAACTGTAGGTATTTGCCTCCTTTGTTAATGCTGCCACAAATGGTTTCAAAATGTTGGCAATGTAATGTGCCGAAGCCAGTGTCTGATCAAAGAAGATGGGACCATTAATGTACTGTGCACACACTGCACACCACATCCCAGCCTTTTGATCATGCTTTGTGGAAGTTATGCAGATTCTCCACTATCCATAACCTGTGGTTGTGTAAGTTGACATAACCACTCAGGTGACACCAGGCTTCACCTTAAATATTTCAAAAACCAATATGATACAGTTTCTGACAAAAAGTAAAAAAATTAAAGCTCCTGAAATACATGTTAACAATCACAAAATTAATGAAACCACACATACAAAATTCCTAGGTATCCAGATAGACAGTCACCTAAGATGGAAAGAACAAATTGATCATCTGGTCAAGAAACTTAGCTCATCGTGCTTTGCACTAAGAGCTCTCCATCAGTTAGCAGACAGAGAAATAATGTTGTTGTTATTTATTTATTTATTTATTTATTCATCCATGGAACAATAAATATTGTATGGATGTCGTCAGTTTACAACACATGAGCACACATTTACATTTACAATGAAACAGGTTTCTCATATTTTGTGTAGTTTTTATAACTAGTCATACACACATTTATAATTACATAATATTTTGGTGATAATGTCATATGTTGCTAATAATCTACATCTATGTTAAATATTCTTTTACAGTATAACAACTGTTACTTACTAAAAAGGTTTTAAGCTTTTGTCTGAAAGTGAGGGGCTCATTTATTTCTTTAATTTCTTGTGGTAATTTGTTATACAGTTTTATCCCATTATAAAATATACTTTTTTGCGTCTTTGCCTTGTTCTTTCTATCTAGATGGAGGTGGTGACAAGCTCTTGTTTCATGGTCATGTATTAGGCTGTTTGTATTGTTCATGTTGAGATTTTTCTTAATGAACATTATGTTCTGAAAGATATACTCACAAGAAACAGAATGCCTAGCTTTCTAAATAATTCTAGACAGTGGGCCCTGTTGTTGCTGTTTGTTATTATCCTTATGGCTCTTTTTTGTACTTTGAACACAGTTTGTATGTTACTGGCACTTGTTCCCCAAAACATGATCCCATAGCTGAGGACTGAGTGTAGATATCCGTAATATGTTATTTTAAGACAGGTATTATTGCATACCGGTGCAAGGATTCTAAGAGCATAGCAGGCTGTGGATAATTTCTTTGCCAAAATTTTGACATGGTTTGTCCATTTCAGTTGGCTGTCTACATTCATCCCTAAGAATTTGGTACTTGTTGCACATTGTAATTCATTATTATTAACTTTTATTCTAGTGGCATTGTGTTTTTTGTTCAATTGGAAGTTAATATAGTTAGTTTTCTTTACATTTAGGGTTATTTTATTTTTTAATGACCAGTTGTGGACATCATTGAGAGCCTCGTTAATGTATATAAGAAACAATATTGGGCCTAGTACACTTCCCTGTGGGACGCCTATATTCACATTTTCTGGGTCAGACAGGTGTTTTATAAGGGAATTGTTTGAAACTTGTGATATCTCAACTCGTTGAACTCTGTTTTCCAAGTATGATTTGAACCACTTCTGTGTCACACCTCTTATTCATATTTGCCCTAATTTATGAAGTAAGATTTTGTGGTCAACTGTATCAAAGGCCTTGGACAAGTCTAAAAAGATACCACTCACATTTTCACCTTTGTCCAGTGCTTCTAAAATTACTTTAGTGAACTGTGCTATAGCAGATTGTGTGCCTTTTCCCAGCCTAAAACCAAATTGGTCATTGGAAAGAAGATTATATTTATTCAGGTAATTTAGCAGTCTCTTTTTGACTAGTATTTCTATTATTTTAGAAATGATTGACAGTATAGAGATTGGCCTGTAGTTCTCTACATTTTCCACATCTCCGTTTTCAAGGATAGGTATAACTTTTGCTTGTTTTAGGTACTCCGGAAAGTATCCAGATTCGAAAGATTCATTAATTATGTCTGTTAATGGGCCCTTTATGGAGTCTATACAATCTTTAATTACACAGACTGGAATTTCATCAAGTCCTACTGAAGATTTATTTTTTAGTTGGTGTACTACTAGTGCCATTTCCCTTTCTGTATTGGCAAGAGCACCATTGAGTTTGTTGGCTGGTTCTGAGTAGGTAACTCATGCGTATCTGGAAATTTCTGCTGTAATTTTTTTGCAATACTACTGAAATATGAGTTTACAAATTCAGCTAATTTTTAGGGTTACCTACTGGTACATCTTTGTTTTTAATATGTGAATTGAGGTCCTGTTTAGCAGAATTAGATGTTTCCTGTTTGACGATGTTCCAGGCTGCTTTGCTCTTGTTTTCAGCTTCAAGTAATATTTTGTTGTTTGAAAGTTTTTTTGCGGCTAGCAACACCTTTCTGTATATTTTCCTGTACTTTTTGTAGAATTGCAGAACTTCTGGGTTAGATTGATTATTTTTTATGGAGTTGAGATATCTAAGAGTTTCTGAGGATTTGGTGATACCTGTAGTCACCCATTGATTTCTCTTTGTAGTTTTAATTTGATAAAGAGTTTTGGGAAACATCTCTTCAAATCTGAGTTTAAAAATTGACATGAACTTGATAATTTTCTGATTTGCTTTGGTTTCTGCATATACTTCCCTCCAATCTACATATTCTAGCTGGGATTTAAACTGATACAGGGCTGATTTGGAAAACATTCCTTTGTATGTACAAAGTTTAGGAGGAGTTTCTACATGAATGTTAGTTTTTAAGATCTGGCAGAGGTGGTCTGATAGGCCCAGGTTTTGGACAACAATATGACATTTTTTACTATCAATATCTGTAGCTACATGATCTATAGATGAGGAGGATTCTTTCGTTATTCTAGTTGGACAATTAACAAGGGAGGATATTCCATAACAGCTTAGAATATTCACATATATGTTGCTAACCTTATCAGGCTTCATCATATTAATGTTTAAGTCACCACAGATAATTACATTTGCTTTTGGTCCAGAAACCTTGTCTAAGCTTTGATTCAGTTTTGAGAAGAACATATCAATGTCTCCACTGGGAGAGTGGTACACACAAAATATGACTAATTTTTTTGCTATGCCAGGTCCTATTATTTCAACAGCGGAAAGTTCGAAATGTTTGTCCTCACCTAGATCTAAAAGATCGTATCTAACTTTAAATGACATACCTTTTTTTACATAGATACATGAACCTCCACCATTCATTGAGATTCTGCTATAGTAACATGCAAGGTCAAATGAGGCTAATGCAATGTGTTCAATTTTCTTCCCTTTGCACCAGTGTTCAGTGATACACAAAATTTGGCTATAAAAATTTTCCAATTCTACTTCTAGCTGTTGTGCTTTGTTCTTTATGGCTTGAATGTTTTGGTGAAACACTGTTAGGCATTTGTTTTCACTTATCTTGGTGGTGCCTTTCCCTTTAGACCTGATGCTAAAAAATCCTTTAGATGAGCTGGTGGCATGGTTATTCTTCTGTTGATGACAGTGGAGGTCAGTCTGTTGCCAGTTAGACTTGGACGTTGGTGTATCTGAAGGTATCTGCCTTATGTTAGTCTTGTAACTGAGGCCGGGTACCAAAAATCCTTGTTGTAGATCCCTCTGCTTGCAAGCATTTATCTCTTTCACTGTTATGTGCTGTTGTTCACTGCTTTGCCCCAGCAAAAATCCTGGCTTCTCAAGGGTGGCTGCCTTCTTCTGGTGTGATGACTGCTCCTATTACCACTGCTGCTGCTGTGTGCTGTTGCAGTGAATGCCAGTGATTCTGGTTGCTTGGTTATTGTTGTTGGAACTACTGCTTCTGATGTTGCTGTGACTGCTAATGATTCTGATTGGTTGGTTTTTGATGCTGTAACTATTGCTTCTGTTGTTAGTTCTGCTGCTGCTAATGTTGGTTCATTAGTAGGTTCCTCTGTTGCTACTGTTTTTGGATGGTCCATTTGCGTGCTGCTCCTGTTTTTGCTGGTGTTTCTGCTATTGGAGATTTATACCATCCCAGTTCAGTGGCTGTCACTTTGTAATTGCATTTAATTGCTTCCCTTATTAAGTTTCCTAACCTGGCCTTTCCATTTCTGTTAAGGTGAAGCCCATGTTTCGTAAAACATTCTCACAAGTGTGCTTGAGTCAATTAATTTCACATTGCTGAATAGCCTACAACTATTTTTAAGTTTCACATTAATTTTGTGAATTTCCTTATTCACACATGACCATTCAGGTAAATCATGCCTGTGGGTAAAGCTCACCAGTAAAATGTTTGTATTTGACAGTACTAGCAAAAGACTCAAGAGCTGTTTATACATTATCATAGCACTGTTTTCGTAAATGTCTTTAGCTCCTGCACAGATTACAACACTGTCCTGCTTGTCATAGTTATATTTTACGATGTTTTTCATCACTTCTTTGAAACCAGCACCTGGTTTAACCATGCCTGTGACTGTCATTGATTTACTATTTACTTGCAGTTCTTGAGAAATTCCTTTGGCGTGACTGTCTTCTTTGTCACGCACGCCGGTTTTTGTTTATTTGTATTTTCACTTTGTTGCAAAACGTCGTATTTGTTTTTATCGCAAAATGTGACAGATTTTACGGAGTTTGTTATTCTTTTAGTGGACAAGGGATTACCTTTTAGTGACACTTTTATCCACTCGGACGTTGTTTCACTGTCTTGCATCACTTCACTAGCGTTTTGCATATCCTTATTGCAGGCATCACTACTATTCGACAGAACACTGTACCTGTTTTTATCTGTAATTATAATTTCATTTGATGCCTTTGATGCCTGTCTATCACTTCCTTTCTGCTTCTCATAACTCATACTTTGCATATTTCCATTCTGTTCTCTCCTTTGGCATAATCTTCTGGGGACATGCTGCAGGTGTTGAAAAAGTCTTCAGAATACAAAAACGAGCAGTGGGGCTAATATGTGGAGTCCCTAATGGGACATCTTGCAGAGGTCTCTTCAAATCTCTCAGGATACTTACCATCACAGGTCAGTATATATACTCACTGATGTTATTTGTAGCGAACAACAGGGAACTGTTTCAGAAAAATTGTGACATCCACAACCATGACACAAGACAGGTGAAAAATTTTCATCAAGGCTCTGCATCTCTCACTAAAGTACATAGGGGAGTTACTGAGTCAGGTATAAAGGTCTTCAAGAAGCTCCCCATCAATATAAAAAAGGAAATAAATAATGTACAGGTTTTCAAAAGGAAACTAAAATTATTTCTCATCGAACAAACTTTCTATAAAATGAATATGATGTATAAGAGTGGGGGAAACCGCCTAATAAAAGCACTCCCTCAAAGATAAAGTGTGATGCTGTTACTTGTATTTTAACTGAAATTGTGGTGATAAAATGTAAATTTATCTGTTTCATTATGAGAAAATGTGAACTCCCATGTATCCCACTCTCTTGAGCATTCACTTAAACCTCTTCTTAAGGAATGCAGTTTAAAACTGTATTCATTCAAACCATGACAAAAATTTATTTCCTTGTATATGTCAGTAGCATAAAAATATGCACGTCACTTATTCTACTATTTTAAACCATCACTTAAACTGTTTTTGGCATAATGCAGGCTTTAATACTGCATGCAAGTAATTTTTCTTGTAAAATAAACCAATGTCTGTGCAATGTGATGTATAAATGTTAATGTACTACTGTAATTGCATCAATTGACTTGTCCTATATTACTTGTACACTGGATGTATAATATGTAATCAACAGGACCAAACAAATAAATAAATAAATAAAATAAATAAATATAGAACAGATCCATGTCCAAGCTATACAATGTATCTTATTGAACAGCCACTCACAAAACTGAAGTGATGAGGAGCATCTTCTGGTTTTAATGCATGAATGAGAGATACTTGGTAGGAATGCAAGTGCAGTTCCAGGTGGGGTATTCATCTGCAGGATTGATGCGATATGTCAGTCTCTTGCGGCTGGCATTGGATTGGTTAGGTAGGACTCTGAAGCATTTTCTGGTGAACTGCAGCCACATTTTCTGCTGTGCAAGCACATTCTGGAATGTTTATTGAGTTGTTCAAAACAGATTCTGTGTGACACCATTTTTGTACTAAGCATTGCATGGCACTCTTTGCTGGCACTTTGACATGATTAAACTTCTCAACAAACAACTGTCCACATGGTTTCCATGACTCTTTTGTCATGTAACTTTCCACAATGAACACTGAACATGTGCTGCTCCACTGTGAGTACCCTCATCCCCTTTGCACTGTTCCACTCACAATGACACAGCCTGCACTGTGCTCTGAACAAGTGTGGATCACATGGGGAGCATACACGAAGTGTTCATGTCACAGGGTGAGGTTATATGCATAAATTCACGTCCAATTGTATCCACTCATCTTGCCCATTTTTATTTGCCCCACCCTGAATATTCCATTTTAAGGTCAACTATATCAAAGACAAGTCTGAGGCTGCAGTCCACTACACAGCTGTCCTTGTGAAGTGCCTCCAGTACAACTTTTGATAACTCTACCAATACTGATACCATACTTCTGCTGCTTCTGAAGCCAAATTGTGCTTCACCAAAGAGATGATATGTTTTTAGTTCCTATTTTTCCATAGTTGATTGTGCTATTTTTGAGAATGATGATAGAAGAGAAACTGGTCTCTAGTTTATTGTACCTTGAGGTTTACTTACATTGTGTAAGGATGCAAGTGGGGCATGGTTTAGGTGCTAAGGAGATGTACTGGACTGAAGGCTGAAGGACTCTTTTATTCTTATGAGAGATTTAATCTCCCTTTGTATTCCTAAAACCCACAAACTGCTATTGTGATAGTATATCTTTGCACTCATTGCATGTTTTTGACAGATGTTATATCTGTATGTAGAAAATATTATTGTAACACTGGAAAACCAGTAATTTAACTAGTTTTCCATGCAACAACCTCCCATGAAGGATTAAAATCTATCACCCTAGTTCCAAAGCAACAACTATGCCTTAGTAGTAATGTGTCACTTATGTCAGCAAAGCTTCACAGTTCTTTTTTATTTTATTTTATTTTATTTTATTTTTTTATGTTTATTAAGCAGCTTATGATGTACATCCATGGAGCATGTCCAAGTACATATCTGCATTGTCAGTTTTACATGAAAAACATTACTTTTACTGGTTCAAACTGCAGACTTGCTTAGATAGCTAATAAATTTTAAGTACAATACTTCTTCTGTAAATTTACATAACACATACATAATTTTGGATGTAGTAAGCCAAAAAATTTGATGAGTCATACATATTATAAATACATAAATGAAATAAAATTTAATAGCAATAATTCTACATCATGGTTACATCACTTTAGATATAAGGCATAACACAGTCACATGCGTAGAATGTAGTTTATTCGTCTCATTATGTACAGTTATGGGTCAAAGATTTTGCACTGGAGACACATCAAATTACTTTAAAAAAATAAGGTTATAATAATTAACATATTTAAGCAGGCATTTCTGAATTTTTAGACATGAACAATTTAACAAGAACATAAATAACACTTATGGTCACTTTGCAGCTTGTAATACAATTTATTATACAATACATAAGCTTTATTGTTTCTTTTCTTTTCAAATTGCCAAACTGTACTGCATGAATTCTTCAATTGAATAATTACATTTTTTCACTTGTGTATTAAATAATCTTTTTAGTGTGTCAAACTCTGTATATAACAGATTTTTGCCATTTAATTTATTGTAAATTTTTAATCCCGTTGTAAAGTTTTAAATTATGAGAGGGTAGTTTGAAACTGTGTCTGTGATGAGTACTGTAATTGTGGTTGAAATGAAAATTGTTAAGTGAGTTTTGATTTTTATATATGAAAACAAAAATTTTGTAGATGTACAGAGAAGGAATGGTTAGTATTTTTGATTTTTTAAATAATGGGTGATGTGGTGTTCTTTTTTGGACTAAACACAAGTTTCTTATGATTCTCTTTTAAAGTGTAAGTAATCTCAGATGGTTTGTAGAGTTTCCCCAGAAAATTATTCTGTATCGAATTATCATTTCAAAGTAGCTGTGATAGACTATATTCCTGGTGTCCATAAGGGTGGAATCAGATAAGACAGTCATTGCATAAGCTAGGCTATTTAGTCTGTTTGCTAAGAAGTCTACATGTGCCTTCCAATTTAAATTTTTGTCAAGATTTAGACCTAGAAATTTTACATAACTTGCTTCAGTCATTTCCTGATAAGTGCAAATGATTTTTATGGGGAATGCTGATGATGTTTTAGCACTGAACTGCACTAATTGTGTTTTTGTGACATTGAGTTTTAACCCATTTTGCTGAAACCACAATTTTAGGTTTCCCTTTATATTTTCCACAGTATTACGAATTTGTTCCAAATTTTCATTTTCAATTAAAACCGACATGTCATATGCAAATAAAATGGGGTGAACATCAATGCTTAAAAGTAAATCATTTCTGTACAGCAGAAAAAGATAAGGCCCTGAACTTGAGCCCTGCAGGATCCCTGTACAAATCTTTTTCCTGTCTCAGAATGATTTTTTTTTTCCATTTGAATTTAGAATAACTCTGTTTTCTTTCAGACAAATACGATTTGAACCACTGTAATGCCGTGACCATGATACCATATCTCTCTAACTTTTGTAGAAGTAATAAGTGATTGACCAAGTCAAAAGCTTTGGTCAAATCACAAAATATACCTGTGACTTTTTTACCTTTGTCTCAAGCAGAGCTTATCTTTTCGGTGAATTCCCTGATAGCATTTATTGTATTTTTCACCCTTTCAAATCCAAACTGATTTTTAACTATAATATCATTTTCTACAAAAAAGTTTTTGAGATGTTTTGCATCAATCCTTTCTATCATCTTAGCAAAAACTGGCAGCAGGGAAATAGGGCAGTAATTTCCCATGTCATCTGGTGAGCCTTTCATGAACAATGGTCTTATTTCAGCATATTTTAACACATCTGGGAAATATCCTTCCTCAAGTGGTTGGATTAGATTAGATTAATACTAGTTCCATGGATCATGAATACGATATTTCGTAATGATGTGGAACGAGTCAAATTTTCCAATACATGACATACTTAAGTTAATTTAACAACATAATTAAGTTAATATAACAACTTTTTTGTTTTTTGTTTTTTTTTAATTTTTTTATAATTTTTTGTTTTTTTTCTCTCTTTTTCTTAATTTATATCTAAAAATTCCTCTATGGAGTAGAAGGAGTTGTAATTCAGAAATTCTTTTAATTTCTTCTTAAATACTTGTTGGTTATCTGTCAGACTTTTGATACCATTTGATAAGTGACCAGAGACTTTAGTGCCAGTATAATTCACCCCTTCCTGTGCCAAAGTTAGAGTTAATCTTGAATAGTGAAGATCATCCTTTCTCCTAGTATTGTAGTTATGCACACTGCTATTACTTTTGAATTGGGTTTGGTTGTTAATAACAAATTTCATAAGAGAGTATATATACTGAGAAGCTACTGTGAATATCCCTAGATCCTTAAATAAATGTCTGCAGGATGATCTTCGGTAGACTCCAGCTATTATTCTGATTACATGCTTTTGTGCAATAAATACTTTATTCCTCAGTGATGAATTACCCCAAAATATGATGCTACATGCAAGCAATGAGTGAAAATATGCATAGTAAGCTAATTTACTAAGATGTTTATCACCAAAATTTGCAATGACCCTTGTTGCATAAGTAGCTGAACTCAAACATTTCAGCAGATCATCAATGTGTTTCTTCCAATTTAATCTCTCATCAATGGACACACCTAAAATTTTTGAATATTCTACCTTAGCTATACGCTTCTGATTAAGGTCTATATTTATTAATGGTGTCATACCATTTACTGTATGGAACTGTATGTACTGTGTCTTATCAAAATTCAGTGAGAGTCGATTTACAAGGAACCACTGAGTAATTTTCTGAAAGACATTATTGACAATTTCAACAGTTAATTCTTGTTTGTCAGGTGTGATTACTATACTTGTATCATCAGCAAAGAGAACTAACTTTGCCTTTTCATGAATATAGAATGGCAAGTCATTAATATGTATTAAGAACAACAAAGGACTCAAGACCGACCCTTGTGGAACCCCATTCTTGGTAGTTCCCCAGTTTGAGGAATGTGCTGATCTTTGCATATTATGAGAACTGCTTATTTGAACTTTCTGCACTCTTCCAGTTAGGCACGAATTGTGCACTGTCCCACTCATGCCACAATACTTGAGCTTGTCTAGCAGAATTTCATGATTTACACAATCAAAAGCCTTTGAGAGATCACAAAAAATCCCAATGAGTGGTGTTCGGTTATTCAGATCATTCAAAATTTGATTGGTGAAAGCATATATGGCATTTTCTGTTGAAAAACCTTTCTGGAAACCAAACTGACATTTTGTTAGTACTTCATTTTTACAGATATGTGAAACTACTCGTGAATACATTACTTTCTCAAAAATTTTGGATAAAGCTGTTAGAAGGGAGATTGTACGGTAATTGTTGACATCAAATCTATCCCCTTTTTTATGCAAAGGTATAACAATAGCATATTTCAGTTTATCAGGGAAAATGCCCTGTTCCAGAGAGCTATTACACAGGTGGTTGAGAATCTTACTTATCTGTTGAGAACAAGCTTTTAGTATTTTGCTGGAAATGCCATCAATTCCATGTGAGTTTTTGCTTTTAAGCAAGTTTATTATTTTCCTAATTTCAGGGGAAGAAGTGTATCAAATTGCATAGGTATGGCCTCTTCCATTAACTGCCTAGCATCTTCTAATGAACACCTGGATTCTACTATATCCACAACATTTAGAAAATGATTATTACAAATATTTTCAAGTTCTCACTTTTTGTTTGGAAAGTCTTAATTCAATTTGATGGTAATACTGTCTTCCTGTGCTCTTGGTTGACCTGTTTCTCTTTTAATAATATTCCAAATTGTTTTAATTTTATTATCAGAGTTGCTGATTTCAGACATGATACACATACTTCTGGATTTTTTAATAACTTTTCTCAATACAGCACAGTAGTTTTTATAACGTTTGATAATTTCTGGGTCACTAATCTTTCTTGCTGTCAGATACATTTCCCTTTGCCCGTTACAAGAATTTTACCCAATGGATGAGAAATTATGTTATAAACAGCCGTGACTACAGTGGTTGGAATTTCACTCATCTGATTTCTTGTCTATTTTTAAAGACACTATAGCATCTTCTACATTTTTTGGAATATTTTTTTAATGCAAAGGCATGTATTTTTTTACAAAGTTGACATCTACCTTGGGTGGGCTGTAATATCTACCTCTGATTTTGCCACATTTATGAAAAAAATCATTGAGACAGTTTGACATTTGAAAAGGATCTATAATTATATCACTATTAATTTTAATTTGGACAATTTCTTGGCACTTGTTCTGTACTCCCAATTCAGATTTGACAACACCCCAAATTGCCTTTGATTTGTTTTCATGTTAACTAATTTACATGTTGCTAGCCAACTTTTTGCTGCCTGTACAGCTTTTTTGAATGTATTCTTATATCTCTTTACATACCCCACAAAGTCAGAATTTTTGTTACATTTTAACTCATTGTTTAGCTGTCTTTGCCTGGCACTAGAAACTTTTATTCCTGGTGTAATCCAATTGGCCTCTGTTTGGCACCAGGCTTGAGGTGGAAAGGTTTTGTTGAAAACAGCTAGGAAACAGTTTAGAAATGTTTTGAAATTTTTTCTCTTGACACACTGTTATCCACATTCTAACTCAATATCCTTTTGAGCTAAATTCTTCAATCTTAACATGCTAGTACCTTCTTTAATGACTCAGAAAGAAGTTATGATGCATATTCAAAAAGTAAGGGCTGTTTATTGTTATGAAAATGTTGGCAGTTGAGAAGAAAGCTAAACAAATGCAACACTATCTATTGGTTATTTACAAAATGAGAGAAACAATTGTTTTGCTTCAGTAGTAATTTGACAGTGGCTGAAGACAAAAATGGCCCTGAGCACTATGGGACTTAACATCTGAGGTCATCAGTCCCCTAGAACTTAGAACTACTTAAACCTAACTAACCTAAGGACATCACACACATCCATGCCCGAGGCAGGATTTGAACCTGCAACCGTAGCGGTCGCGCGGTCCCAGACTGAAGTGCCTAGAACCGTTCGACCACAAGGGCCAGTGGGTGAAGACAAACAACAATGACTTTGAAAAATGTTGCTCCCACCAATTGAGAAGTGCATGCTATAAATTATTATTATTATTATTATTATTTCTTTCCTTTCTCAGATGTTATGTCTGGTTAAAAATGGAAAGTGAGGCGGACCTTGATCAAGCGTGACTTCCTTTTAACTGTTAGGTATATGTTACATTGCATTTAGGAACTTCCGGGTAATTGAACATGTATCAATAATTACAGATTTCTGTAGTTGTATACATACATTTGGATGTAGCTGTATTTGCGTTGATGTACTGGTGGATATTGTGTGGTATGACTCCTGTAGTTGATAGTATAATTGGTATAATGTCAACTTTATCCTGATGCCACATGTCCTTGACTTCCTCAGCCAGTTGGATGTATTTTTCAATTTTTTCTTCTGTGTTCTTCTGTATATTTGTTGTATTGGGTATGGATATTTCAATTAGTTGTGTTAATTTCTTCTTTTTATTGTTGAGTATGATGTCAGGTTTGTTATGTGGTGTTGTTTTATCTTTTATAATGGTTCTGTTCCAGTATAATTTGTATTCGTCATTCTCCAGTACATTTTGTGGTGCATGCTTGTATGTGGGAATGTGTTGTTTTATTAGCTTATGTTGTATGGCAAGTTGTTGATGTATTATTTTTGCTACATTGTCATGTCTTCTGGGGTATTCTGTATTTGCTAGTATTGTACATCCACTTGTGATGTGGTCTACAGCTTCTATTTGTTGTTTGCAAAGTCTGCATTTATCTGTTGTGGTATTGGGATCTTTAATAATATGCTTGCTGTAATATCTGGTGTTTATTGTTTGATCCTGTATCACAATCATGAATCCTTCCATCTCACTGTATATATTGCCTTTTCTTAGCCATGTGTTGGATGCATCTTGATCGATGTATGGCTGTGTTAGATGATATGGGTGCTTGCCATGTAGTGTTTTCTTTTTCCAATTTACTTTCTTCGTATCTGTCGATGTTATGTGATCTAAAGGGTTGTAGAAGTGGTTATGAAATTGCAGTGGTGTAGCCGATGTATTTATATGAGTGATTGTGTATTTTGCTAGTTTCTGCTCGTTCTATAAAGAATTTTCTTAAATTGTCTACCTGTCTATAATGTATGCTTGTGTCTGTATATGTGTGGATGGATATGTGTGTGTGTGCAAGTGTATACCCGTCCTTTTTTCCCCCCTAAGGTAAGTCTTTCTGCTCCCGGGATTTGAGTGACTCCTTACCCTCTCCCTTAAAACCCACATCCTTTCGTCTTTCCCTCTCCTTCCCTCTTTCCTGATGAGGCAACAGTTTGTTGCAAAAGCTTGAATTTTGTGTGTATGTTTGTGTTTGTTTGTGTGTCTATCGACCTGCCAGCGCTTTCGTTTGGTAAGTCACATCATCTTTGTTTTTAGATATATTTTTCCCACGTGGAATGTTTCCCTCTGTTATATTAATGTCCATAATGTAGGTTTTTTATGTCGATAAATCCCCTTCCTCCTTCCTTTCTGCTTAATGTGAATCTTTCTGTTGCTGAATGTATGTCGTGTATTCTATATTTGTGGCATTGTGATCATGTAAGTGTATTGAGTGCTTCTAGTTATGTGTTACTCCATTTCACTACTCCAAATGAGTAGGTCAATATTGGTATAGCATAAGTATTTATAGCTTAGTGTGTTTTCCCTTGACTATGCTATTTTTCTTACATTTGCCTGTTCCAAAAGCCATATTTATATCATTGCTGAATACTTCTGTTATCTTTAGTAATTGGTTGAGTTGTTGATTTGTTGCTGCCAGTAGTTTTAGATCATCCATGTATAGCAAATGTCTGATTTTGTGTTGGTATGTTCTAGTAATATTGTATCCATAATTTGTATTGTTTAGCATGTTGGATAGTGGGTTCAGAGCAAGGCAGAATCAGAAAGGACTTAATGAGTCTCCTTGGTATATTCCATGCTTAATCTGTATTTGCTGTAATGTGATATTATTTGAATTTTTTTGGATATTAAGTGTGGTTTTCCAATTTTTCATTACTATGTTTAGGAACTGTATCAATTTAGGATCTACTCTGTATATTTCCAATATTTATAGTAACCATGAGTGGGGTACACTATCAAAAGCTTTTTGGTAATCAATGAATGCGTAGTGTAGCGACCTTTGTTTAGTTTTAGCTTGATATGTCACCTCTGCATCTATTATCAGTTACTCTTTACATCCTCGTGCTCCTTTGCAACAGCCTTTTTGTTCTTCATTTATAATTTTGTTCTGTGTTGTATGCGTCATTAATTTCTGTGTAATTACTGAAGTTAATATTTTGTATATTGTTGGTAGGCATGTTATGGGGTGATATTTTGCTGGATTTGCTGTGTCTGCTTGATCTTTAGGTTTCAGATAAGTTATTCCATGTGTAAGTGTATCAGGGAATGTGTATGGGTCTGCAATGTAACTGTTAAATAATTTATTTAGATCTGAATGTGTTCAGGTGAACTTCTTTAGCCAGAAATTTGCTATTTTATCTTTCCCAGGGGCTTTCCAATTGTGCGTAGAATCAATTGCTCGGGTGACTTCATGCTGCAAAATTATCACTTCAGGCATTTGTGGTATCATCTTGTATGTGTCTGTTTCTGCTTGTATCCACCATGCATTCCTGTTATGTTGTACCGGGTTTGACCAAATGTTGCTCCAGAAGTGTTCCATGTCTGTTATGCTTGGTGGGTTGTCTATTTTAATATGTGTGTTATCTATTGTCTGGTAAAATTTCTTTTGGTTTGTGTTGAATGTTTGGTTTTGTTTCCTTCTATTTTCACTTTTTTTGTATCTCCTAAGTCGTTTGGCCAATGCTTGTAATTTCTGCTTCTTTTCATCTAATTGCTCTATCGCTTCTTGTTGTGAGATTTTACCTAACCTTTTTCGTTTTTTGTCTGATATTTCATTTCTTATAAATTGTGTTAGCTGTCCGATGTCTTTTCTCAGTTTTTCTATTCTGATCTGTAGCCTGTGTTGCCATGCTGGTTTTGTGGGTTTCTTCTGTGTGTTGGTTGGTTCTGATCTCTGTCTAGTGTATATTTAGTGTAGTGAGTGCTCCTATATAGACCAGTAGTTGTAACTCTTCCATAGTTGTATTTTCATTTATTTGGTTGTGTATGATTGTGTTGATAGTTGTTATTGTTGTTTCGACTTGTGGGTTATTTGGTGGTCTATGCAAGAATGGTCTAATAATGTCTGTATTTGTGTCTTTGTATTCTATATATGTCAGCTGAAATTTTTTTTCTATATCTAACATGTGTGTCACTTCGTGTTCTGTTTGTGCCTGTTCTGGTGGCTGTCTTAAGATTTCGTTTTCCTCTGATTGTTTAATTGATGCATGTTGTTCTTTGTTTGTTTGCTCTGGGGTGTTTTCCATTACTGTATTTTCTTCTTCTTCTGATTGCACATTATTTTGTTCCCGTATTTGTTGTACTTGTTGTTTGATGTTTTCTAATTCTGACTGGGGTATCTTGTTATTTTTTATTATTACATGGATCTGATCAGCTAGTCGTTGTTCTGTTAAAAATTTTAATTCTATGTATCTGGTAATAAATGTTGTGTATACTTGTGATCTGTATCCAGTTGTGTTGGTTCCTAAGTTTGTTGCTTGGTAATAACAGAACATGAGGTGTCAGTTAACTTCATCTAACCATCTCATCCTCTGTCTTTGTTTTCCTTCTAGAGTGGTTGCAGGAAGCATATCCTGCAAAACATCTCTATTTGGATTTAAATCATTTTCCATGTGGCTAGCAGTGTCGTTACCATTATGGATGGGCTTAGGGTTCAAGCGTCATCCCTGACCATGACAGCACTTGTCCGAGGCTTCATTAGTTCTGTCCTGAACCAACTAATCACGCTAAAAGGGGGGTTAGCCCTATTAGTGGTTTGTTCTTTTCGTCGCCTTTTATGAGTGGCAGAACATACCGGAGGCCTATTCTTTTCCTGGGCCTCCATGGGAATAATAATAATAATAATTATTATTATTATTATTATTACTACTGTTACTATTGCACAAAAGGCTCTAAAGCTGCTCAGATTCATGAGGTTTTGTGACCAGTTTATTTCTCTATAGTAATGAGTGAAGAAAAAGTTAAACAATGATGTTGAGACTTTAAAAATGATTGTACAACTGTGAATGGTGACGAATGCAGTGGCAGGCCTAATGTCCGGAATGATGAAAGCAGACAACAAGTGCACCTGACTGACAATTGATGCTCTGGAGAGGAATTTCTCATATTGGATGTACCATTGTTTACACAACTGGTGCAGGATATTCACACCTTGTCACTGGATTCAGAACACTTATTCACCAGTAAGATTGTCCCTTAGCTCAGTACTGTCCACAGCTATGCTTCTAGATAACAGGTTTCCCAAGCATATATTCTGAATGACAACTAGTTCCTTTAAGCCTGTGGAAACCAAGGGACTGAGAAACATAATAATCTTCAATGCTTTCTGCCCATGGTATAAGACTAGGTCAATTCTTAAAAAGGAGCTTAGAAATGCAAAAAGCAGTGTAAAGGGGAAAGGACAAGAACCAGACAAAGTGACTATAATATGCAATGGCATTTGCAATTGGTGGAGAGAATGCCAAAGTACCAACAATCTTGGAAATTCAACCTCAATACTTCAAGAGTTCACAGAGCATTCCTTAATGCTCAATTGTTTATCAAACCTGCTGGTGATAAAGCTAGCAGCAAACCTCTGAATTGCTTCAATGTCTTCCTTTAATCCAACCTGGTGAGAATCCCAAACACTCAAACAATACTCAAGAATGGATTATCCAAACAATGTGTAAGTGGTCTCCTTTACGATGAGTTACATTTTCCTAGAATTCTCCCAGTAAACTGAAGTCAACCATTCACCTTCCCTATAACTGACCTTATCTGCTCATTAAAATTCATATTGTTTTCAAACATTACATCTAGATATTTCAATGACATAAATGTGTCAAGCACCACAACACTAATATTGTATTCAAACATTGCAGGATTGTTTTTCCTATTCATCTCCGTTAACTTAATGATTTTCCACATTCAGAGCAAGTCATTCTGTATCCTTCTAAGTGACTCAATGATGGCACTTCCCCCTACATTTAGCATCATCAGAAAACAGTCACAGATTGGTTCTCACCCTATGTGACAAACCATTTGTGCATATAAAGAACAAAAGCAGTCCTATCACACTTCCCTGGGACATTCCTGATGAAACATTTGCTCCTGATCAACACTCTCCATCCATGACAATACACTGGGTTCTGTCACTTAAATGGATTCTATCACTTAAAATGTCTCTAAGCTGCCCACATATCTGAGAAACTATTCTGTAGATTCAGACCATTGTTAACAGTCTGCAGTGTGGCTCTGTGTCAAAACTTTTCAGGAATCTAGGAATGTGAACTCTCCTGTTCTCCTTCATCCAAGGTGGTTTGCAGGATATCATGCAAGAAACGGGCAAGCTGAGTTTTGAATGTGTAACGCTTTCTAAATCGATATTGATTTGTGGAAATAAGATTTTCTGTCTCAAGAAGTTTTCTTTATATTGAAGTGTGGAATATACTCCAAAATTCTGCAGTAAACTGACATTAAAGATATTGATCTCTAATTTTGCAGGTCTGGTCATTTGCCATTCTTATATATGTATAGGAGCCACCCATGCTGGTTTTCCAGTCATTTAATACTTAGTGCTGGGCAACTGATACACACTAAACCCAGTTTAAGTAAGGGTCCAGTGCCAAAATCGAATGTAAAACTGATTTGTAATTCCTCCCTGATCTGGGAATTTTTTTGGTTTTCAACTTTTTCAGTTTCTTTTCAATGAAAGATTCCTGTTTCTATGTCCTCCATATGGGAGTCTGTACAGTGGTCAATAAATGGTATGTGTGTATGAACCTCTTGCATGAATGATTTGTTAAACATGAAATTAAAGTTTTGACTTTCTTTTTGCTTTTTCCTATTGCCACATCACACAGGATGATAACTGAAAAAATAAAAGGTTTTTAATGGGTTAGTAATTTTAAATAGGACCAGAATTTTCTAGGATTCTTGCCAAGTTCATTTGCTATAGCATGATGGTGGAAGATGTATGCTCTATGCAATGATCTTTTTATACTCACTTGAATTTGTACTTACTGAATTTTTTTTTAAACCAAGAGTGCAACAGTCTTCATTTTCTCAGAATTTTCTGAATATTTATTAAACCATGATGGGTCTTTTCTGTAGTGAACTACTTGATTGATATACAATTCTCCAGAGAATGATTTACTATCAGTTTAAACTTAAAACTTTGTCAATAATACCTCTACTTCAGCCATATTTGAACTAAATAATGTCCACTCATTGTGTAAGTAGGATGCTAACAACTGGTTACCTGCTCTTTCCAGGACAAAAACTCTCCTGGCCTTCTTGGTGGGTTTATTAACTTTGGTAACCATCATGAGTATGATGACATTGTGATCACTAATCCCTGTCTCCATACTGACACTGTGGTAATGTCAGGCCTGTTTGTACCGAGTAAGTCTAAAAGATTTCCATTGGATGTGGGCTGCAAACAGGAAAAAGTGTTGAGAACCACTTCCTAAGACTGTTTGTCTACACCACCTGCAATCAATCAATAGACATTCCAGTCTTTACTTGGTACATTAAAGTCATCTCCGATTAATGCTGCATGATTGTGGTACTCCCACAGTACTGAGCGGAGACTTTCTTCGAATCATTCTACGAGTGTTACAGCAGAATGGGTGGCTGATAAGAACATCTAATGATTAACTTGACTTCACTTTCGCTGGTTACATGCATCCATTTAAATTTGTGGTCAGATACAGTTTTGACCTTACTAGGCATAATATTTTTGTCAAATGGAATGATTGCTTCCCACACAATGAGCTCTAACCTGTCTTTTTATTACATTTTCCTAGTATATTAAGTGTATTAATGATATTTTGAATTTATGGTTAAATTGTTCACTTAAAGCTAAAATAATATTAAAATGGAGCATTGTACCGCAGTATATGTGCATAAAAGCCTCAAGAAATCCAGAGGAGTTTCTGTATAAACAAGAGCATATAAGCAGTTGTTACCAGCCTACTTACACAATGTATGGTCACCATTCAGTTCATTTGGGAGGACGACGGTTCAATCCCACGTCCGGCCATCCTGATTTAGGTTTTCCGTGATTTCCCTAAATCGCTCCAAGCAAATGCCGGGATGGTTCCTTTCAAAGGGCACGGCCGACTTCCTTCCCCATCCTTCCCTAATCTGATGAGACCGATGACCTCGCTGTCTGGTCTCCTTCCCCAAAACAACCCAACCCAACCCAACCATTCAGTTCCAATATGATGGAAGGAGATGGGCAAAGTTTACACTGATAGTAAATCACCCTCTGGAGAAGTATGTACTGGGCAAGTGGATTAAGGATTGAAATGACCCACCATGGTTTCAAAATAAAATTCAGAAAATTCTGAGAAAATAGACATTGTTGCACTCTCAGTTAAAAAAAAAAGAGTTCAGAACTGTTGACAGGCAAAAGTTAGTATAAATTCATGTGTCCATAAAAATATTAAGGCATGAAGCATACATCACCTTCCATCTTCATATTTTAGCAAAAGATCTTGCCACGAATCCTTGAACATTCTGCTCATACACAAAATCGTAAGGCAGGTCAAAGGCTCCCGCTCATTCACTTATTGACCATTCTGGTGCGGGACTATAAGACATAAAAGGAAAACAGAAGTTTTAAATTTCATGTTTAAAGAATCATTCATGCAGGAGTATCATTCAGACATATCATCATCTGAACATTGCACAAACTTGCTTATGGACAACATAGAAATAGACAACTTTGGTGTCGAGAAGCAACTGAAAGTGATTAAAACGAAAAAGCTGCCAGGTTCAAATTGGATACCAATTCAGTTTTGCAGCAAGTACTGCTCAACAAAGGTCCCATTATTTAGCTTGCATTTACTCAAAATCTCTTGCCCAGCACAAAGTCCCAAGTGACTGAAAAAACATAATAATAATAATAATAATAATAATAAAGATTTTATTGTCTTTAGGCCATTACAGCAATTGACAACGTCAAATGAAGTTACAATTTATAATACAGTGTGATAAGGTATTGACTACTGAAATATTTTAGCTTATATTACAATAAATGTACAGTGGGTCATCTGTTGGATTACTGCATTTTACAGTTGAAGAATTCATTGATATCATAGAACGGGTGGGCAATAAACCATTCATACAGTCTTTCTTTGAATGTATGTTCAGGAAGATCCTGTATGGCATGTGGCAGCTTATTAAATAGCTTGTGCCCTGTGACTTCATAGCTATTTATTGATTTTGATAGTCTGTGGTAAGGCGTGTATATGTGTTTGATGCTTCTTGTGTTGTAACAATGTACATTTTCTCTACGTTTCACATCTTGTAGGTTCTTCTTCGTAAAGATTAAGACATTGTATATATAGAAGTTTATTACAGTCATAATTTTTTGTTTAGTAAATAAGGGTTTGCAGTGAGCCTTATGTGAAGAATTTGTAATTATCCTAATGGCTTTCTTCTGCAATAATAGGATGTCATGTATATGACTACAGGTACCCCACAAGATAATGCCATGGGATATTATATTGTGGAAAAATGCAAAATAAGATGATCTGATGTATGTTTCAGGTACACAATTTCTGAGTTGTCTTAATAAATAAATTACTCTAGATAGTTTACTACTAATATAGTTTACATGTTGGCCCCAGGATAACTTTTCGTCTAAATAAACTCCCAGGAATTTAACAGAACTGGGGTCATCAGATAGTGGCTTGTCTCTTAGAGTGAAGATTATCTGCTGAGTTTTATTTTCATTTAGCAGGAAACCATTTGCTCTGAACCAATATGCTGCATGAGTGAGTGTATTTTCAGCACAGGTTTTAAGATCATTAAGAGTGTTACTGCTATGGAGAAAAGTCATATCATCTGCATACAATACAGTGGTGGATCTAATAAACGAGGGGAGGTCATTGATCATTATCAGAAACAGGAAGGGCCCCAGTACAGATCCCTGAGGCACACCTACTTTAACATTTTCTATGTTTGACATTTCCTTACCAACACAAACTACCTGTTTACGGTTGTTGAGATAAGCTTTTAATACTCTGAGACTGTTTTCTTTGATGCCGTAGAATTCTAGTTTCTCTAGTATTGGCATGTGCTCAACACAGTCAAAGGCCTTGCTTAGGTCACAGAATGAGACCTGAGCAAAGCCTTTGTTCTCAAAAACTTTGAGGATGTAACTGACTACCGTGTTGATTGCATAAATGGTCGACAGATTCTTCCTAAACCCGTATTGTGTAGCATTAATTATTCCTAGATTCTCAAAGTGAGATGATAATTGTTGGTACATGATGCATTCTATTACCTTGGAGAATGCGGGTACTATTGAAATAGGCCTGTAGCTAGATGGGGAGTCTTTATCTCCCTTTTTGTATACTGGGACAATCCTAGACAGTTTTAACTCATCAGGAAAATATCCCTCAAGTAAGCACTTGTTTATGCAATGGGTTAAGGGGTAGAGAATGCGGTCACACACTTTTTTTAGCAGGTTACATGATATGCCATATATATCTAAGCTATCAGATGATTTCAATTGTTTTATGACCCCTTGTACATATCTAGGCGATACTTTGGAGAAGGTTACCATGCTTGTATTTAGTGACTGTCTACCCCAATTTTGGGAGAGTAGCTCTGATGGACTAATGTCTGGTTTGATAATTGCGTCTCCTATTTCTTTCACTGAATTAATAAAAAACTCATTGGGTGTTTGTGGTGGGATATTAATTTTGTCTTTTTTAGTACGTGTGGCAGCACTGTTAATTACTTTCTAAGTGGTTTTGCATTTATTGGTGGAATTATGTATGCTGTTGGCATTGTAGGTTTTTTTGGCTTGCAGGATGGCTTTTTTGTATTCATTCCTGCATTCCACATAGGCTGATTTGGCACAGTCAGACTTCATACCATTGTATATGTTGTACAGTAACAAAACTTGTTTCTTTAGATCTGTCAGCTGTTTAGTGTACCATATATTTTGTCTGTTTTGAGATCTGGATTTGTGGCTGCTGTCCATTATTTTGATTTTCTTTATGGGAACACTATGGTTAAATAGGGTCAAGAATGCATTAAAAAATCTATCAAATATTATTTTGGCTGGCAGGTCATTACTTGATGTGTAATGTCCATCGACACTACAATGGCCAAACCAGTCTCTGTCAGCAAGGGAATTACGAAATGTGTTAATTGTATCCTCAGTTATGGGTCTGGTAATCACAACTTTTGGGACAGGTCTGTTTGCATTGCTCCTATTGAGGGGAATTTTACTTGCATAATTTAGAGATACGGAGTCATGGTCAGAGAATGGGAACACTACAACTTCGCATGTGTTTTCAGTGGTCTTGAAGTTTACAAAGATGTTATCTAAACATGCTTTGTTTCTTGTGGGCCTGTTATTAACATGATGTAAATTGTATTGTCTTAGTAAGTTTTCCAGATCTGCAACACTACCCTTACATTTAGTAACATCAAAATCAGCATTCAAATCACCTCCTATTGCAATATCATAATGTAGCCATTTAATATTTCTTAATTCACTCAATAGCATGTCCATTCTTTCTAAAAATATGTTAATGCTTCCCTTTGGTGATCTGTACATGGATACTACTATTAGCTTATGACTATTAATGATTATACCCATAACTTCAAAGTGCTGTTCATCACACAAGGTATTTAGGTCTAGTTTGTTTATTGTACAATTGAGTGACTGGTTGGAATAAATTGCCACACCACCTCTAACGTGCTCTTTCCTACAGTAGCTATTTACTATACTAAAATTGTCAAATTTGGCAACTGCAAGCTCATTCTCATTAGCCCAGTGTTCACTCAGACAAAAAATATCAAACTGGTTATCAAGACCAAACTCATTTATGATAAGTTCTTTATCTTTCGGTCCTTGAACGTTAAGGTAACATATTTAAAGATCCATGCTCTTATTGCTTACACACTGAACACTATGGTGATTGGTTTTCAAACGTCTTTCAGGGCTTATCTTTTGGATTTCTGCCTCTTGTTGCCTTTTACTAAAAAATTGTTCACTTGGAGTGGTAGCACATCTACTGTTCTATACCTACTCTTCCCTCCTTGTGATGATATTGTAGATGAAGCTGCTACTAGTGGAATTGATGGAAGTGCTGTTATCTCCCATGTATAAGAATGGTGAAAAGACAGACCTGCAAAATTACAGACCATGTCTTTAATGCTGCACAATTGTTTAGTATATTCTGAGTCCAAATACAATAAATTTTCTCATGACAGAGGAGCTTCAATTCACAAATTGTGACATATAACGTTGGGTCCTTGCATTTGTTATGTTCTTTCTACTCGAAAAAATAACAATTTTTTTTAACTAATTTGTATCTTACGTTCAATACAGTTATATAGGTTATATGTAGCATATGTACTGATAGTCCAAAAGTGTAATTAAGCTTCCCCCATTTCAAATTATTGTTAATTACTTCTTTCAGTTAGGATGGTTCCATAAGTAACATTAGTTTGGCTATAGAGCATTTTAATTAAAAACTACAGTTAATTAAAGTTGATACTATAGTATGATGGTAAGTGTAAAATTTGGATAGCTAATCAGTGTAATTCCATATAATGACACACACCATCGTAAAGCTAAGTATTCCAATTTTCAAGTAACGTATTTTGAGCTACCTAAAACTAATTATCTTATGAAATAATTAAACTTGAAGTTCTGAGACACCACCAATTTTAATTGCAGATTTTAGCTTAACAACTGTTAGATTCTCACTTTTGAGTACCTACTTATGTTACCTTATTTTTTCCGTACAATGTGATGCACATCACTAATTAATTAACTCACTAATTAATAATTTCATGTAAACTACTGTAATTTGCAATAATGCAGTCATACACGCAAACAATGGGATCCACATCATGTAAGAATAACAGTGCCCATGTATTTTTCTAAATTTCTGACCAGCTACATTTTCTGTCAGCCAAAACCACATTAGTTCTAGTAGTTCATCCAAAACAGTGAAATGTAGCCTAGCTGATTTTAAAGCATAATGAAGTTTACAAAATAACAGTTTATTCTTATGCCCATCACCCAAGATTGGAAGACTGCAGTTAGAAAGCCCATAAAAAAGACCGACATTGGGTGCACTCTCAGTGTGAGTCCATCCAACAGTCATGCACATTATTTCTACAGAAAAATATGCACACTGACAACAATGAGACTTATTAATATTAATGTTTAAAAACTTTCAAGGTTTATAGTACCTAAAATTAAGGAACATTTTAACTGAACTGTGTTATGATTTACACGGAGTGTGGAATGTCATTGTCATCAAAATGGATGACTGTTAGACATGATGTTGCTCATTATGGACTGAATTAGTTGGATTACCATATTGTATTCTCATTTTATACACTATTACGGTACTGTTTGTGAACTGTGACATTTTTGTGTAAATGTGAACTATGGATTGTGCAAACAATCGTTATTCAGTTTCACCACGGAACTGTTGATAGTTAATCATAGGTGTTGATCTAGTTCTGTGAGCTAAGAAGTTTTCACAGTTGATAAACTGGTCACCATTATTAATAATCAACCTCTGGAAGGAATAAATGTGTGTTAGTGCAATCTAAATTATGGTGCCATGTACGTCTTTGAGCAAACACCATCTGACACTTATTTAGACTTTCAGCATTGTGGTGCTCAAGAGTGGTGCTACTGAGGACAGACTATGAGAATCACTTTGTGTCACTAGAAAATCAACATAGATTTACAAAGCATTGCTCATGCAAAACTAAACTTGACACAGTGCCACACTGCAGTCTGTCAATGAAAGTTGGAACATATGGAATAGGTGCTCAGATATGTGAGTGCCTCAAGGACTTTATAAGCAACAGAACACAATACATCATCATGTATAGTGAGTGTTCATCAGGGACAAGGGTATCATCAGAAGTGCTCTACGGAAGTGTGATAGCATTGCTCTTGTTGTCTATAAACATAAACAGTTTGATGTCCTCCATACAGGAGTTTGTTCAGTGGTTTTCTTGTGACACTGTACATGCAGGAAAGTGTCATCACTGGGCAACTATAGGAAGATATAGGATGACTTCGACAGAACTTATATTTGGTGTAATGAATGGCAATTTTCTCTAAATGTGAAAAAACGTGAGTTAATGCAGATAACTAGGAAAAACTATCCTGTAATATTTGAATACAGTATTAGTGTTGTGTTACTTGATGAAGCCACAGTGATTAAATATTTAGGTGTAATGTTGGAAAGCAATATGAAATGCAACAAGCATGTACAGTTGGTTGTAGGGAAGATGAGTGGTTTACTTTGGTTCAGTTGGAGAATTTTAGGAAAGTCTTACTGATCTATAAAGGAGGCCATGGACAGAACACTTTGCTTAAGTATTTGGGATCCCCACCAGGTCAGATTAAAAGAAGACATTGAAGCAGATCAGAGGTGTGCTGCTATACTTGATTGTAACTTTGGCGCAGTCTGTCAACCCATGGCTGGTGCACGATGAAGACCTGGTAATAAATGGTATACTTATTACTGGTAGGTAAATGCTCCTTGAACTCAAATGCAAGTATTACAGAAATGCTCCTTGAACTCAAATGAGAATCTCTGGAAAGAACTCCTGAGGAAGTTTACAGAATTGACATTTGTGACATATTGCAGAATGATTCTACAGACTGCAGAATGATATTCATACAAAAGCATAATGGCAATTTTTCCCCCTCACTCCATTTGTGAGTGGAACAAGAAATGGAATGACTAGCAGTGGAACAAGGAACCCTCTAACATGTACCGTATGGTGACCTGTGTAGTATTTATGCAGCTGTAGATTTTATTCTTCAGAGACAAACTGCATATCATTTATATTTCTAAAAAGTACTGTTGTGAAATGTTCCAGCAAAAGTGTACAGTTATTGGTGTTAGCAGAAGTAAAAATAATTTTGAAAAAAGTAAATTGTTTATTAGCTTTCTATAAGATATAACAGTATTTCACCATAAGACTCAAACATTTATAACAAATCCTACAAGGTGTGTACATGGAGACCTTGTTGTATGATGGTAAAATAAACATGCCTGTCCTATGTGTAGATAACCAGCCTATGAAATAGGAACTCTATTTTATTTCCACTCATGAAAGGTAACTGAAGAGTTATGGTAGTGGAGCAGGTTATCTGGTATGGTTATAAAATGTATGAGCTGATGAATGCTATGAAAAACAGTATTCTGAGGCCAATCATGCCTTCAAGGCAAGTCATAAAAAAACAATACTGTACACAAAACCAGTGGTTCAATATGGATGCACAAATCTCATATCATCACATGGGTATGAGCCAGCAAGGAAATGTTTATTATTGGGCTAGTATCTGATCCCAAACAGCTTTTATGTGATGTACTTGTCCATCAGTATAAGGTTATAAAATTCCAGGAAAACAGCAGAAAAATGAATATCACTGTCATTAGAAAATGAGAAACTTACAGGGAAAAAGTTGTGTGCCTAATGCACTTGTGTTAAAGCTGGCAGATCAAAGAGCATTTCCATGACCAATGGTGATCATGTGAAAGAACACTTAATGCTTTTTCTGAAAACTACCAAGAACAGATAGTTTGAAGATCCACTTTCAGTGGAAATATGTTGGTTCAAATAGCAACAAATACAGCTGTTTGAGGGTGTTCATGTTGGAAATAGTATCAGTTACCATGAGGCATTTGTAGTGACAATGATTACCAAAGTATAAAGAGCAACTAAAACAAGAAGAAAGATTTACTTGTTTAGTAAACTAGATAAAGAAGCAGTAGTCTCAAACTATAAGGAAGAACTTGAAACATTTAGTTCTGGGCAGAAGCATGTAAAGGAACTATGCCTGAAGTTTAGAAGAACAGTTGACCAAGCACTGGTTAAAAATGTACCCAGTAGGACAGTTTGTGATGGGCATAAACCCAAAGAAATTCTGATCATGTATAAATGTTGTCAGTGGCACCACGTTAGTATACAGACTCTCATGTATGACATATGAACTGAAATTGATGGGAGCAAAGCAAAAGTAGAAATGCTGAACTCCGTTTTCGAATGTCCTTTCAAAAAGAAAATGCAACAGTGTAATTCTCATACCACTAGAAATAAACTATTTGATCAAAATAATCCAGACACTTATTACTAGACATTATATCTTCACATTTATAATGGCTTGAACTCAGCTGAGACACTTTCAATGATGTGTCTGAATGTCTATTGAGAAATGGCAGCCCATTCTCCTTCATGAGCCTAAAACAGAAAAGGTAGTGATGGTGGATGCTGGGGTATGGAATGAAACAAACATTCTAACTCACCCAGAATGTTATTGCCTGAAAACCATTGCCTCATGGATGCTCTTTTCTGACATGGTACATTGCCATGCTGATACATTCATCATCTCTGAACTGTTCCTCTACTGCATACAGATATGTGTGGCTTATGAGGGGCTGCTGGACCACTGTACTCCATTCTTTTTAACTCCCTATGCACACTCATTGTGCTAGCTGGACTACCAGTAGCACTTTGGAACTGATGAATCATTCCTTCATCACATAATGTGACTTATTACAACCAACTTCCGAAATGCTTGGTGGTTGCTGTTTGTCAGTACATGAGGTCTGTCTGGTCTTGTTTTAGCTATGTTGGTTCTCTTGTGTTTACATTTCACAATCATATTGCCAACTGTCAACTTGGACTGTTTTAGAAGGTTTGAAGTGCCCTTGTGGATTTTTTTTACTCAGGTGACATCCAATGACTAGTCCATGTTCTAATTCATTGAGCCCTCCTGACCAATCCAGTCCACTGTAACTGCTTGACAATACAGTACACTCTGCCTCTTGTGACACCTAGTTGTCAATTCTTCATTACCTAGGGGTGTCTGGATGTTTTTGATCAGATAGTGTGTGATTATATAACATAGCAAATTGGAACCACCCCACATGTTACAATTACACTTTTCCCCTTCTGATTTTTCAACTTTCAACTAGTTGTCTGCATAGTGTATATACAGCATGTGTCTGAATCTGTCCAAATATTAATTAGTTTGTGCTTCTTGTAGATTCATTATTCAAACCATAGTTTTCAAGATGCAGATCCCAATAATGAATTTAGTTTTGCTGAAAACCATGTTAACTGAAAATATTTGAGAATTGAAATTATAGTTTCCAATGTTAATCTGGACAGAGCTAATAGGCAGTTTTAGAAATATTGACACTACCCATTAGACAGACATTACAGTAAGATGTTTTGAATTTTCTGAAACTCATTGCCTTAACAGATAATTAATATTAAAGTTCACACACCCAAAACTTCTATTGGAGGTTTAGCCATAGTACTTGTTAAATTCCAGCTTCTACCACCATACTTTTATTGCTCTAATTTTTATGGACTAAATGACATCATTAATTAATTAAGCTATTAATTAAAAATTTGCTTAATTTCTCATAATTTTCAGCATGGCAACTATATTCATAAATGAGTTATTCCCAACACAGATATAAAAATGGTCCCATACTCTTTTGCATTTTACTAACCCATCAATTATTTTGTAAACCAAATTATTGTTATAATCTACAGCTCATCTAAAATACAAAAATCTGACCTGCCAATTTTTCAAACCATTACGTAGTTTTCAAAATACTAAAATGTTCATATTCCAGTATTTATAAGGCCAAACCCACCCAGGAATCTTCAATCAGGGCCAAGAAATCTCAGCATCAACATCATTTAGCAAATTCACATAATAAAATCCAACATCTATGTAAGAAGTTTGTGTAGGATCCAAGTAACAAGTACATGTCTGTCACCATTTCACATGTTCAGGGTATCCACTTGACTTACTTAATATATCAAATGCAACTAGTGACTGGTGTTAGCTATAATGAAATTTTCCTTTGAGCAAATGTTTGAATAATTTGGTCCAGCAATTTAGTGTGTCAGTGTGAACATAATGTGAAGCCACTATTGTAAGGTGTTTGTTGTGCCAGAATTCAGTTGTGACTGTGTGCTGTGAATATTCTGTCACTGCCATGCCAATGAGAAGTAAAATGAAGGAACTTGCCTGTGCAAACCAATTTATTTATTTATTTTATTTATTTATTTCTTGTTCCGGTGATACATGTTGTGACAGTATCACAGGATATGGAACATGTCAGAAATCAATGGTAGCACATAAAAAAATAAAATGATTTCATATTACAGTAAACAGTAACTTAGGTTCTAGTACAGAAAATCAATTTTGAGAGATAAATAAATATTACAAAATAATAAGTGTTACAAAAAATATATATTGCAAAATATTGTTTACAGTAAACAATAGTCAGGATTACAAATGTAGATTTGGGCACATATTTGCATTTAACAGTACAATAAATGCTAAACACTGTAGTCCAGGAACTCTTCTATGAAACAAAATGATCCTTTGTATTGTATTGTATTGTATTTTTTATTGGTCCTGTTGTCTACATAGCAGCTTATGAATATGACATTGGACAAGTCAAGTTATAAATATACAGGCTGAAAGTCATTTCAAGGCATACATATTTAAGGTTACAATAATACACTTTACACGTAAGTATTTATATAACACATTTCATAAATTTAAATATTCTTCAATGGAGTAAAAGCAGTGAACTGGAAATGACTTAAAGTTTTTTTTTTAAACAAGAGCTCATTTTCTACCAAACTCTTAATTCTTGAAGGGAGGGTGTTAAAAATTTTACAGCCAGTGAAATGGACTCTTTTCTGTACCATACTTAGATTTTCCTGTTTATAGTGGATATCATGTTTCTTCTCATCTCATGACTATAATACTCACTATTCAGTTTAAAAATGGATTTTTCTTTCCTTATGAAGCACATCAAAGAGAATATACATTGCGCAGTGGATGTAAGGATTCCAAGTTTCTTAAAAAGATTTCTGCATGTGGCTCTAGGATGGACGCCATACAATATATAATTCTATATGCCATAATGGCATGAAAATAACCATAATAGGCTGACTTCATTGTTTCCATATTTCTATAGGAATAAACAACATGTAATGTGTAAGTTGCTGAACTCAGTCTTTTGCATGGATCCAGGCCATGGTTTGACCAGTTCAGTTTGCTGTCAATATGCAAGCCTAGGTATTTTGAGGTATTCAACCTGGTTATCACCTGCTCACCTATTTTTACTACTATTTATTCATCTTTGAATGTTGTGTGGAACTGAACATAGTTTATTTTAGTGCAATTTAAAGAAAGGCCATTAATATTAAACCAGTTCACTGCTTCACTTAAAACCTTATTTGCTGTTTCGTCAAGTTCATGTACTGAATTATCAATAAGTAGTGTAGTGTTATCAGCAAAAATGGTGAATCTACAATATTCTGTAGAGAGAGGCAGATCATTTATAAAGATGATAAAAAGTAGGGAGCCTTGGGGCAGTCCACATGTGATGGTACCCCATTCTGAACATAATGGGACTCCATTTTAACTATCCACTAAAGCTTTCTGTTTCCTGTTTGACAGATACGAGTCAAGCCATTTCCCTGATGAACCTCTTATACTGAGATGTGCAGCTTTTTGTAAAAGAATCTGGTTACTGACACAGTCAAACACTTTTGTTAGTGTCGCAAAAAATCCCAACCAGCTTTAGTTTTTTGTTGTAGATTCCAAGACTTTGCCAGCAAACGCAAATATTGCATCTTCTGTTGATGAGCCTTTCTGAAATCCAAACTGACTTTCGCTGAGGATATTTTGATTCCTGAGATGATTAACTATCCTGGTATGCATTAGTTTCTCTAAAACCTTTGAAAAACTTGCCAGTAGTGATACTGGCTGATGACTAGCAGCATCCGTCTTATCTCCCTTCTTAAACAGCAGTTTTACAACTGCATACCTTAGCCTCTCAGGAACTATTCCTAGCTTAAGTGATGCATCAAAAATGCGGCAAAAGGACTTTACTTATATGGCTGCAGCAGTATTTTAATAATTTGCTACAAATATTGTCTATTCCAGTACAGTTTTTACTTTTCAGAGATTTAATAACTCTTTCAATTTCTTGATCAGTGACTGTTGTTACCTTCATGTGTTGTACTGAGCTAGGTACTCTGGCTTTCAAAAGATTGATGGCTTGGTTCATGGAGCCTTGTAAACCTATTTTTTCTGTTACTGTTAAAAAAAATGTTTGTTTAATGTGTCTGCAACTATTTTTGGATTGCTAACAAGATGACACTCGTTTTTTATTTGGATATTTTCACTACAACCTCCATTTTTCCTTGTTTCCTTCTTTACAAAATTCCAAATAGTTTTTACTTTATTGCTCGAGTAATCAATTTCTGTCTTCAAGCACATGTTCTTTGCTGCTTGTATAATCTTATTCAGAACTTTATTGTAGAGTTTTTAGGGCATACACCTACTGGGATCGTTTGATCTCTTGGCTACTGCATATAATCCTCTTCTTGTTTTACAAGAAATTTTGATGTCTCTAGTAATCCAAGGCTTGTTTCCAGATTTTAACAGGTTTTCTCTCACTGACTTTGTGGGAAAGGTTTCTTCAAAAAGACTTGTAACTTCATTGATTAATGTATTAAATTTTGAGTTAACATCAATTGCAGCATACACAGGAGACCAGTCCACTAGCTGCAATTGCTGATTAAAGCTTTCAATGGTGTGTTTGCTTATAATCCTTAAGTTTTTACAAATGAAATTTTCTTTCCTTTGTACATTTACTTGGTTTAGAGATAGGAATTGCCCTTTATCATCAGAGAGGCCATTTATAATATTTTTCACAGTTAAATTATTGTAAATATCCTTATCTACAAATACATTATATATTAAAGTGCTAGAACTGGCTGTTACTCTAGTTGGTGTGTCCACCACTGGTACTAAGTGTGGTAAAGTTGCAACTATTGTATTTCGTAGTTTACTGCATTCCAGGAACATTTTTAGTTCCATTAGGCAGTTAATTGCTTCGTTTTTTGCTATATCATTTGCACCCGCTATACACATGACGTAGTCATTTTTCCCGACATTTTGAACGTGTAAGTCGACACCAATTACTTCGTGCAAAAGATGGCATGCTCACCGTCACTGTTAGCCTTAATTCTGAACTTAGAGCCTGTATCACCATTCTGCTGATAAGGTTTGTTCAAAAGTTCATGATCCCTTACCTATGCTAAGCGTAAATCCGCCTCTTCACTCACGGAAAGAACATGAAATTTGTTTTTAATCACCAACTGTTTGGTGTTTTCAATCCCCGGCGATGTTTTCATATTTACATTTCTATTTTCATATGGTATTTTCGTCCACTCTTTAGAGTTTTTTTGAGGAAAAGAAATGGACTTTTGTTTGACTAATTTCTTTTCGATGTTTAGACATCTCACTATTCAATACACTGATGATTTGCTGAAGGCTAGAAATGCGCTCATTTAGCTTCATAATTTGGTCCCTACAATTTACACTTACTGTATTTTTACCGACACCATTTTCGTTTTTCGCAACAACACCACTCACTTGTACACACAACCGCTCCGCCATCTTGGTTGTTTTTAAACACCACATTTACATCAATTCAACAAACTCTCTTCAATGAGGCACTGAGTGCAGAATAAGGGTTCACAGTAGGTAAGCTCACAAATGAGAGAGAAATTAGTGTAAGTTGAATTGAGGAAAAGCTGAATTTACTAAAATGAAACAAAACTCCAGAATCCAGTCTAATCCTTATCAGATTCTATACTGAATTTGCAGCTAAGTTGGCTCCTCTTTGAACCACACTATATTACAGATATCACAAACAAAGAACTGTGACCATTACTTGGAAGGAGGCACAGGTCACATCCATCTACAACGGCGGTAGCAGAAATGATCAACAAAATTATATCAGCCAGTATCTTTGACATGCACCAATTGTTGAATCTTAGAACATCTTCCAGTCTCGAACATAATGAGGTCTCTTGAACAGAATGACTTTACCCAATCAGCTAACAAGTAGTCCAAAAACAATGGTAATGTTGAATACAACTCACACTTTTCCCATGTGACATCCTGAAAGCCACAGTTCAAGGGAGTCAGGTAAATGCTGTATTTTTCTTTACTTTTGAAAAGCATTTTACTTGGTGTCATACCAACACTTATTATCAAAAGTGTGATCATAAGAAGTACCGAATAAAATTTGTGACTACATTGAGGATGTATTGGTAGGGAGGATACAGCGTGTTATCTTGGATATTGTACAGATAGGTTTTTAGGTAGCAGAATTAAGAAGTCTCTCTACTGCTTTCCTCGTCATCAGTGCACTTATAGAGGAAAATAATTGTATTGTATTGTATTGTATTGTACTTATTTTATTCGCCCTCATACACAATTTTTTGTGTAATGTAAAGTAAGATATGGGACAAGTCAGCTGAGAAATAATATGACGGATAACTATTTCTTCGTGATACTATTTGCGCATAATTTCTGTTGACTTCCCTGTGGGTACTTAGTGAAACATGTATACTGGATAAAAACCAGACACTTATGTAGGAATAAGGTAAATAGACATCCAACCAGTCTTTTACAGTGTTTACATACATGGAATGTTGGTTTGATTTTTGTTGCCCCCTCCATTATTCTTTTAAAAACGCACAAAAACATTTAGTACTGCATGCTGTATTGTGCCAAAACGAAATACAACATTTTAATTCAGGGTAACCAAAAAGAAAGTAAATGCTTTTCAGGCAACAATTTCTGTTGATTCAGTTGGGTTCCATCTAAGATTAGCTTAGAGGCGAATTGCTGGAAATTTTGTGTTGTTTGCTGACTGAATAGTTTTGTCTTTCCATAGTATGTTTATATTATAGTTATTCTTGTTTCTTGGACTGTAGAAGTTTAATGCTATAGTTTATTTTTTTCACTCACAATGAATAAGTTTTTATTGAACCAATTTCAGAATTATTCAAAATCTCTCTTATAGCCTTATGGAATGTTTCAACATTATTACTTCTCATTAAGACACTTGCACCACTCTGCAAATCCAATAATATGTTTGCAATATTTATTTGATATCGAGCCATTTACATACAGCTGAAATAAAATAGTCCCAAGCATTGAGTTTAGTTGGCAACAGGTACACAGAGCTCATGAAAGGATTATGCCAGAAAGCTAGCCAGTTTCCTCTCTTTTTGTGTGTGCCTATCAATGTACCAGTGCTTCTGCTTACCGTCAAGTGTTCTCCTTTACTCCATAAATACTTACATTTTACGAGAACTTTCCTTCAAAACTTATTTAAATTGGCACATTTATAAAATTTCATTTCAGTCTACTATTTCCATTCACTCAAGTGTAACATATGCCTCTTTTTGTTTTGCCCTGCTGCTTATGTAAATTAATTTTTTGTTATCAATAATCCCAAACCCATATTGAGGCATAAACCAGTAATGTGTTCAACACAGTTTAAACTATGGAGTACTTTATTTAAAAACGGCAGGGTCAGTTGATTGTTGTTGTTGTTGCTGTCTTCAGTCCTGAGACTGGTTTCATGCAACTCTCCCTGCTACTCTATCCTGTGCAAGCTTTTTCATCTCCCAGTACTTACTGCAACCTACATCCTTCTGAATCTGCTTAGTGTATTCATCTCTTGGTCTCCCTCTATGATTTTTACCCTCCTTGCTGCCCTCCAATGCTATATTTGTGATCCCTTGATGCCTCAGAACATGTCCTACCAACTGGTTCCTTCTTCTTGTCAAGTTGTGCCACAAACTCCTCTTCTCCCCAATTCTATTCAATACCTCCTCATTATTTATGTGATCTACCCATCTAATCTTCAGCATTCTTCTGTAGAACCACATTTCGAAAGCTTCTATTCTCTTCTTGTCCAAACTATTTATCGTCCATGTTTCACTTCCATACATGGCTACACTCCATACAAATACTTTCAGAAAGGACTTCCTGACACTTAAATCTATACTCGATGTTAACAAATTTCTCTTCTTCAGAAACGATTTCCTTGCCATTGCCAGTCTACATTTGATATCCTCTCTACTTCGACCATCATCAGTTATTTTGCTCCCCAAATAGCAAAACTCCTTTACTATTTTAAGTGTCTCATTTCCTAATCTAATTCCCTTAGCATCACCCGACTTCATTCGACTACATTCCATTATCCATGTTTTGCTTTTGTTGATATTCATCTTATATCCTCCTTTCAAGACACTGTCCATTCCATTCAACTGCCCTTCCAAGTCCTTTGCTGTCTCTGACAGAATTACAATGCCATCGGCAAACCTCAACGTTTTTATTTCTTCTCCATGGACTTTAATACCTACTCCAAATTTTTCTTTTGTTTCCTTTACTGCTTGCTCAATATACAGATTGACCCTGTCTCACTCCCTTCCCAACCGCTGCTTCCCTTTCATGCCCCTCTACTCTTATAACTGCCATCTGGTTTCTGTACAAATTGTAAATAGCCTTTTGCTCCCTGTATTTTACCCCTGCCACCTTTAGAATTTGAAAGAGAGTATTCCAGTCAACATTGTCAAAAGCTTTCTCTAAGTCTACAAATGGTAGAAATGTAGGTTTGCCTTTCCTTAATCTATTTTCTAAGATAAGACATAGGGTCAGTATTGCCTCACGTGTTCCAACATTTCTGCGGAATCCAAACCGATCTTCGCCGAGGTCGGCTTCTACCAGTTTTTCCATTCGTCTGTAAATAATTCGCGTTAGTATTTTGCAGCTGTGACTTATTAAACTGATAGTTCAGTAATTTTCACATCTGTCAACACCTGCTTTCTTTGGGATTGGAATTATTACATTCTTCTGAGGGTATTTCGCCTGTCTCATACATCTTGCTCACCAGATGGTAGAGTTTTGTCAGGACTGGCTCTCCCAAGGCCGTCAGTAGTTCCAATGGAATGTTGTCTACTCCCGGGGCCTTGTTTCGACTCAGGTCTTTCAGTGCTCTGTCAAACTCTTCACGCAGTATCGTATCTCCCATTTCATCTTCATCTACATCCTCTTCCATTTCCATAATATTGTCCTCAAGTACATCGCCCTTGTATAGACCCTCTATATACTCCTTCCACCTTTCTGCTTTCCCTTCTTTGCTTAAAACCGGGTTTCCATCTGAGCTCTTGATATTCATACAAGTGACTCTCTTGTCTCCAAAGGTCTCTTTAATTTTCCTGTAAGCAGTATCTATCTTACCCCTAGTGAGATAAGCCTCTACATCCTTACATTTGTCCTCTAGCCATCCCTGCTTAGCCATTTTGCACTTCCTGTCCATCTCATTTTTGAGACGTTTGTATTCCTTTTTGCCTGCTTCATTTACTGCATTTTTATATTTTCTCCTTTCATCAATTAAATTCAATATTTCTTCTGTTACCCAAGGATTTCTACTAGCCCTCGTCTTTTTACCTACTTGATCCTCTGCTGCCTTCACTATCTCATCCCTCAGAGCTACCCATTCTTCTTCTACTGTGTTTCTTTCCCCCATTCCTGTCAATTGTTCCCTTACGCTCTCCCTAAAACTCTGTACAACCTCTGGTTTAGTCAGTTTATTCAGGTCGCATCTCCTTAAATTCCCACCTTTTTGCAGTTTCTTCAATTTTAATCTGCAGTTCATAACCAATAGATTGTGGTCAGAGTCCACATCTGCCCCTGGAAATGTCTTACAATTTAAAACCTGGTTCCTAAATCTCTGTCTTACCATTATATAATCTATCTGATACCTTCTAGTATCTCCAGGATTCTTCCATGTATACAACCTTCTTTTATGGTTCTTGAACCAAGTGTTAGCTATGATTAAGTTATGCTCTGTGCAAAATTCTACCAGACGGCTTCCTCTTTCATTTCTCTCCCCCACTCCATATTCACCCACTATGTTTCCTTCTCTCCCTTTTCCTACTCTCGAATTCTAGTCACCCATGATTATTAAATTTTCACCTTCCTTCAGTACCTGAATAATTTCTTTTATCTCATCATACATTTCATCAATTTCTTCATCATCTGCAGAGCTAGTTGGCATATAAACTTGTACTACTGTAGTAGGCATGGGCTTCGTGTCTATCTTTGCCACAATAATGCGTTCACTATGCTGTTGGTAGTAGCTTACCTGCACTCCTATTTTTTCATTTATTATTAAACCTACTCCTGCATTACCCCTATTTGATTTTGTATAGCTTTTTCAAAAATAATGTATTTTTACACAGAAAATCTGAATGTCTCTTTTGGAAATTTTTTGCGAGTATATTTCAGGAATCAAATGATAATGCAACAAGCCTAGGTCATTTGTAAGACAGGTTGCTTACGGGTTGATAAAGGAGAGGTGCAGAGGACAATTAACTAAAACAGCCTACAAATCAGTGGGTCCAAGCATAGCATGACACATAATCACCAAATGAATACAATAACAGCAATATTATGATGCAGGCATCAAATTATTTTAGAATGTCAGAAAACTTAAGCAATGCAAATGATACAGTATTCAGTTTATTAAATTATTGTTTTTCAGTACTGAAGACAGAAGCAATATACTAAGGTGACAAAAATCACAGGATACATCCTAATATCATTTCAGGCCTCCTTTTGTCTGGCATAGTACAGCAACTCAACATGGTAAGGGACTCAAGTCATTGGATATCCCCTGCAGAAATATGGAGCCATGCTGTTTCTATAACTGTTCATAATGGCAAAAGTGTTGCCAATGCAGGATTTTGTGCACAAACTGACCTCTCAATTATGTCCCATGAATGTTCAATGGGATTCATGTTGGGCAATCTGGGTGGCCAAATCATTTGCTCGAACAGTCCAGAATGTTCTTCAAACCAATTGCAAACAATTTTTGTCCTGTGACATGGTGCATAGTCATCCATAAGCATGCAATTGTTTGGGAACATGAAGTCCATGCATGGCTGCAAATGGTCTCCAAACAGAATAACATAATAATTTCTAGTCAATGATCAGTTCAGTTTGACCAGAGACCCTGGTCCATTCTGTACAAACACAGCCCACACCATTGTGGAGCCACCACCAGCTTGCACAGTTCCTTTACAACAATTTGGGTCCATGGCTGTGTGGGGTCTGCGCCACACTCGAATCCAACCATCAGCTCTTACCAACTGAGAAATGGATTGTTCCATGCGTCTAGCTCTAACTACCATTTTTCATTGAAAGTCTGTTAATTCCCATCATGCAGCCATAATCACATCTGAGACCTTCCATATGAATCACCTGCGTACGAATGGCACATCTGCCAATGCAGTGCCCCTTTATAACTTGTGTGCATGATACTACTGGCATCTGTATATATGCATGTTGCTATCCCATGACTTTTGTCACCTCAGTGTAGATGTATTATGTAGTGTCACTATCAACATTGGCAATAAGGTCTAGATGTAAAAATCTGCATATAAATGATGAGAACTCATCATCACAATACATATACGCAAAATGGTTATCCTCCTTATGGTAGTACAGAGCCTCAGAATCTACTTCCTGACACTTACCGGTATAATACTATCTGGTGCCATTGTGATTCTCCTTCCATAATCAGGAGGTAATAATTGCCCCTCCCCCCACTCACCCCCTTTCATTTACTGCTGTATCCATAGCTTTCCAGGAGTTTAGAAAAACCTCTTCATACTCCCTTGCCATTTAGTGAAAGCTCTATACTTGAAGAAATGTGTCTGTGCCTTTCAGTGTTGTGTCAGAAGGTCTCATTTGACTCTTGTACCACAATACTATAGTAGGCAACTTTGCAGAAAAGTTTCAATTTTTCCTTGCAGATGACTTTTATCCATTACTAAATACACAAAAAATACATAATTTTTGAAATGAATGTTTTGGGGAAGCTCTCAAAATACTACAAAAAACTTGTGCAGAAATGGAGATATCAGAGCAAAGAAAACCACAATGCTCACAATGTATGTAGGTGATGCATCAAATACAGTACTGGTAGTGGCTCCACTTCTGCTAGAGACAAGGTAAAATAGTGTTCTATGTTATGGCAATATGTGCTGACACCTGTATGAAGATTGGTGTCTTCTTCCCTGATATTTGGCTTTAGTTTTTTGACTGTGTGAGATTTTATATATGTCTGTCCTTCCACCATAATGCAAGAAAATGACAAATTTGGGGTGCAAGATTAAACACTCATGGATATACTTTTCATTCTATTTCTATTTTATAAATCCACAGGTATGATTCAATCTTTGAAGAAATACATTATCTATAATGGTCTACACAAAAACATGTGAGAAGTGCACCAACATTAGCACTGGATCTGTTTTTCCATTTTTCAAGGTTTTGTGCCATATCCTGACAAAATTCACTGCCGAGTGAAATACCAGTTCTGGAAACAGTTTCCTAGCCTGTGGTTAAACCATTTCTCTGCAATCTCCTTTGTTCCAGGAGTGCTAATCCATAAGAGTATCCAGGAGCACTCTCGTAGAGCTTGGACAGTACAAGAGACTTTCTGGCAAAGGTGAAGCTGTGAGGCAGAGTAGTGAGTCATGCCTCGATAACTCAGCAGGCAAGAGCATTACCTGCATAAGGCACAGCTCTGTGACTGAGTCTTGCTTTGAGACATTGTTACAATCTGCTAGGAAGTTTCAAAACAGTGCACAAACTCCTGCACAGTGAAGCATAGGCTGGAATCTGGACAATACACAAAATTCAAAAAGTTTTATCACATTCTTTGTGTCATTAACTAAATTAGAGGGGAGGTTCCCACCTAAATTTGATTTTACCCTTTAGTTAAAACATGGAATGTCCTCAGTTGAGAAGTAACATCCAGTAATTGGTATGCCAGAGGCATCAAAGACCGGAAAAAGGGAGAGGAGGGGCCTGTCTTTACACTACGAAGTCATGTGTTAATGGACAGTGTCCTATCCCAGAGCCACATTTGATTTGATTGCATCCTGTTGGCGTGGGTGATAAGAGGTATACCCAGAGGGATGATACATTCCTCCTGCCGTTCAAAATGGAGAACTGTGACCTGTGCCAATTCTTCCACTTTGTCCACTGAGTACATTTGTTGCAATGCTTGTAGAGCATTAAGGAATAGGAGCATAAGAGAAACTATTTGCTTTGACATTTCATCTGCTCATTACCTCCAGGATTGTATGCAGCTATATGACATATACCGTGTATTCAATGAAAAGTTGAATCCTGAATACATGACTGGGGAAAATGACTTAATAGCCAAATGAGTTCCCTTGCTTCACACCGTCAGTGTATACCACATAAAATCATTATGCATATCAAAAATGTTATAAAAGAAGGACTTAAAATTTAAATCTTGAGTGCAGTTCTTCTTAAAGTTTGCCAGTGGCCTCATGGCAATCAGTGAGTTAAATACCTTTTTCATCTCAGAGTACGAGATGCATTGTGCGACCTTTAACTCCTGAATTTTCTTCTTTCTACGACATCCTCTGCTCCATAGTGGATGATTCTGGAGCATTTAATAGACTAGGGCAGAACACTGGATTGTGTATTTGATTTGCATCCAACTGAGCAGTATAAACAATCTTTTGAATGCCAATGCAGTATAACCAAAATGTTGACCTTTAAATGTATCTAAGGTAAGATGGAGAAAGGCTGTTGCATCCTGCTCAGGCAACTTTGCTACAATGAACACTGGAATAAAAGCTGCTGTCTTTTTGGGCTCATAATTTCTCTCTTTATAGTGTTGTTTAGCTCAGTGACAACTTCACCTTGCCATTATTGTTGCATTTCTGCCGCATCAATATTCATGATGTCCCTGTAGCTTACAACACTTTTCCTGTAATTTAACATGGTGTGCCGCTCACTATTTATGACATTCTCCCCAAGTGAATTGGCATTTAACAGCTTGTTTGGTTGGACACATTTCACTGTATCAACCAGGAGTGTGTCTTCATTGCTGTCTCTTGGTGGATTTACGTATCCCTCCATTGCTTTATGTATGTAGAAAGGTGATGGCCTGTCAAATGTACCTTATACATGTTTAATTATAATAAATTCATTATTTACCACCAAATATAGTCTTTTACTGGTAGAAGTTTCGTTAGTATTGGCAGATTTCTCTGGTTGACTAGCCACATGAGGTCTTTTTATTGTTTGGATATTAATATGGCCCAATGGACTGCTAAAACTGCTAGAAATGTTTGCAGTTAAAGTATAATCCACTGATGTCCTATGAGCAGCTATGGAAAAAGGGCCCACCCAAATACAGCCCCACTACTCCTTATACAATGGAGGTATGGCAGATGTCCTACAGATAAATGTTTTGTTTAATATCTATCATACCAATCATCACATAGTACACATTGAAGATTTTTATTCATGTATATTCATTAATTTATTAATAAGGTTCTGTGGGAACACGCGAGCCACAGTTACTTCAGCACTGAATATATGTACATATTACAGCTGTATGTACCTGCTCTTTTCCTAAAGATTAGATTAGATTTACTTTCATTCCAATTGATCCATAGTGAGGAGGTCCTCCAGGATGTAGAACATGTCAGAAAAACAACAATACATGACAAATATTTACAACTCAAACAAATAAGCTAATGTACCATTCCACAGGTCCCAAGTGGAATGATCGTCATTTTTTAATGAACACTGTATGAAAGGATCATTTTACAAATGCTAATGCACTGAATTTAAAGTAAAAAAAAAGTTTTTTTTGTTTTTTTATTTATTTATAAGGTAATAGACTGTAATACAACAGTTATAGCTGTTGGTTTTGCACAGGCTGTTTTGTAAAACTGTTCCCGCATTTCTTGAAGTTTATTTTGTTTGCACCTACTTGTTTTGTTTGTCATCTCTCCATAGCCAGCATTGATGCATGTTTTTGCCGCCTAGCTCACTGCCAAAGCAGGTCAAGCCACTTAGCAGTCTGCCGTCTGTGCTGCTGGCTTCCCAGGCTTCAAATTAGCTGATTTTCAGACTGACATGACATTTCATAGAACTTAGCTGTTTTACGCGATTTCTTATGATGGGGATGCCCGATTCCTCATGCAAGGCCCTGGTCACAAAGTCTCGCGGTAAGTGCAAGGTGAGTTGCTTAGCTCTCCCTTGCACTCCTTGGACGAATGTCGGTATCAGCTGCATTTCCCCACACTGCAGACACGTGTTCTAGCACTGGTAATTCCACAACCTGGAAGAAGCCTTGATTCTGGATGTAATATGGGCTAAAATGCCTTCAAACAGGCATGCGTTTTCCTCAAGACCTCATGAATATGTGGTTTCCAGGTTATCTTGCCTATCAAGAGTTATCCCACATACTTAGCCGTGTGAGAACAGTGGATGTGGCCTCCCACGAATCGCAGTGGCTGAAGTCAATGGGCACTCCACGTCGCATTTTTACGACAGCCTTGTTTTTTGTGGCATTGAATTTGAGACACCATTTCATAGCCCAGGGTCCTAGGCCATTGCATGCTGCCTGTAAACAGCAACAAATGATGTCAATCATTTAGGAACACGCGCTCTCTCCTAAAAACCGTCAAAGAGCTGCTCTAAACTCTTCTGACCATCTTTGTGATGGCAGTGAAGTTGGGCCTTCTGGCCATCTATCAACAGGCAACACAGGCACTCCAGGCCTAATATGGTTCATGGCCTCACCGTATGCACATGGAATACATATGTCCCCAAGTAGGAGAGTTACAGCAGTTCCTTCATGACAAGGCAGTTGACATCTGCCTGGTTCAGGGAACCTTCCTAAAACCATGCACCCATGTGTGGGCGGCAAATTTCATTTGTCACTGCACTGACAGGCTCACAGCAGGGGATGGTACTGCACTCTACATTAAGACCTCCCCCAAACACCACGTTGTGCAGCTTTAACAACTAGCAACAACTGAGACCACTGCTGTTGCAGCAGAGACAATGTCAGGCCAGATTACATTCAGTTCAGTCTACAGGTCACCTGGAAGATTACTAGAGCCCATAGATTTTGAACCATTACTGTATCTCCATGGTAAACTTTTTATTGCGGGGACTTTAATGCAAAACCTGCTGAATGGCACTCCAGGGTAACAAACACCAATGATCGTCGTCTGCTACGAGTATTTTGGCAGCACAACACAGTAGTTCTAGGACTGTACAACCCGATGAAGTACCCAAACAGTACACACAACCACCCTGACGTGTTCAACATAGCAATGGTGAGGGGAGTGGGCACCTCACTACTGCAACAAGTTGAGTGGCTCTCTCATCTGCCGGTCATTTTCGATATAGACATTGACAGTGTGGAGCCACCAAAACGATGTCGGCAACTAGGGAGGGTAAACTGGGAACAATTTAGAGAGGACCTGCAAGACTCTCTTGCTGCCATCCCAGACCCGAGTATCATCGGTGCAGACAAAATATTGTGACAGCTTACAGTTGAAACACTCCGGGCTGTCGAAGCTGCCACATCTAAAGGTACACAAAGGCCTTCTGACGAATCACATCAGCTTCCCCCTGAAATTTTGCAGGCCATTTCAGACAAGAACCAGCTTTTGCATGTGTGGTAAATTACATGCCATCCTACAACCAAATGTCACCTAAATTATCTGTGCCGTGAAATAAAGGTAGCAGTGGGAAAACCACTGAAATCACGATTGGGCATCCAAAATAGCCATGTATCGCATTGAACATGGCTCTGCCTGGCAACTAACCAAACAATTCTTAAGAAAAGGGCATCGTCTTCCTCCTCTGCAAGTCAGCAGAGCAGCTGTCTATGAACCTGGTGCCAAGGCCAACGTCTTGGCTGATTGCTTTGTGGACAACTTTACTTTGATACAAGATGATACAGATGAGGTGCACACACAAATTGTAAAACAACAGCTTCCTGTTTTTCTTGTGGAGGACACAGGTGATGCCATCGAACCCATCACTGAGGAGGAAGTTGATGGCCAACTTTCTTCTCTAAACACTAGGAAAGTCTGTGGCTGTGACCAGGTGGAAGCTTTTATGCAGAAACAACTCCTACCTGATGCATTACAGCCGTGTCAGACCAGAACTCAAACCTGGGACCTTTGTTGTCATGGACAAGTGCTCTGAGTCGTGCTCAGATAGTTGGCAGAGTACTTGCACACGAAAGGCAAAGGCCTCAGGCTCAAGTCCCAGTCCAGCACCAATTTTTAAACTGCCAGTAAGTTTTAAATCAGCACATTCTCTGCTGCAGAGTGAAAATTCATTCTGGAGTTGGTACAGATGTTACAGAATGCTGTTTACAAAACTTTTAAATAAATGAATTAATAAAACACAAAAAATTGAAACAGCATATGAATAAATGACACATTACACACAAAACTCTGAACTACTGCAAGGAGCTTTGTACAGAATAGGAGTGTGCCATGAAGAAACCTTCAACTTGGATTTCAGTACTTGGGCTTTATATTTATTTTTTTCTGTTTGTTCAAAGTCTGTTGAAAATGAAACCTGCTGAACAGTGCTCACACTTCAGAATAATGCTCAAGGAATTTTTATGCAAGTGCATATCATTTTTCAGTCCAGTGTTCACTGAATGAATGTTAGTTTCTTCTGAATGAATCATTATTGCCAACAAAAAAATCCCACAATGGAATATAAGTACCGGGATGGCAGATTTAGAATTCCAAGACAGCTGAACAGCAGCCAATAAAAAATTTGAGAACTGATACTGCATTACAATCTGAGCACCATTTTCTTGCTTAAGAACATTATTGCTGAGTGTACAGAGTTTCCCCAAAATATAACACCATCTAATAGAATGAAAGGAAGCAATTATAAACAATCCTTCGTGTTTCAATGTCAGAGGAGATAATTCTTATAGTGAAGATAGCATCATTCGGTTTCTGCATAAGATCTTCAGTGTGGTACTTCCAAGAAAACTGTACATCTACTCTCAGTCAAAAGAATTTAAAATGACCAAATTCACCCGCTGACTGCCCGGAGATGATAAAATTTCACTTTTTAAAGATTTCCTTGTCAGAAACTGAATGCACTGTGTTTTTCTGAACTGTTAATATTTTCTCTGAAAGCCACGTACTGACGTTACAAACTAATATATTAGCTACATAATTTATATTACATTCCACATGTTTCACATTAACTCTCTTATCATCTGCACACGGACTTGAAAAACTTAAGGATGCAAGTAATTTTCACATGCTGTGTCACTGCCAAGTAACATACTTCAGTTAAACTGAAACTGTGGATGAAAGAACTGCTACAGTACAATACAGACATGACACTTTTATTCAAAGACAATAATTACACTGGAGTCACTACAATTTGTAGTGGTCCCCTGGACATTACAAAAAGTGGGACATTGTTCTTAATAGGGTGAAGTCAGAGATGAATGCAGCACTGAAAAGATGTCCATGTGGAAGGAGTACAATGTTACAATACCAGTGACGGGTGTGTGTACCGTGTTCAATGATTTGGAGGTCCGTACATCCATGCAACAGCATGCCTTCTCACACCAGAACACCTGGACCAACAAAACGATCATGTTTGAAAGTGTTCCTGGGTACATTACATGTTCCCATGTTTTGCCATATGAGGGTACATCCAGCAAAGTCAAATATGATCATTCTGGTGGTCCAGGTGTTATGATGTGGGAAGGGATAATGTTGCATGGGCATACTGACCTCCAAATGTGTTGCACAGGCATATTGCACCATGCCTGCATGCAGCAGTAACTATCCAGCAGTTGTCAACTGTGCTGGTGGAGGAATGGAATGCCCTGCCACAACTCCTTACCAACCTTGTGGTCAGCATGGGATCTCATTGCACAGCATGCACTGCTGCAGCGTCTCACCTTTTGTAACATCCAGAGGACCATCGTGAATAATGGTGACTTCAGTGTAATTATTGTATTTGAATAAAAGTGCCATTTCTGTTCATCCCACTGTGTATTTCTTTCAGTTACCTTCTGTGCTACATTGTAGCAGTACTTACATATGTGGTCCAAGTTTCATTGGGCTACGTTACTTGGCAGTGTCACATAATGCGAAAGTTGCTTCCAGCCTTAACTTTTGGGTGCCAGTATATATCGAGAAAAGCAACAGACAAGAACAGAACCCTGTGGCCCCCACATTTACACGACCTGTCAGTTTCAAAACTCTTTTCTGTTTGTTGACAATGGAAGACAAACTACTTCTTCCTACTTTTCAGATATAATGTGAACCATTGTTCAGCTTTTTGTCTAATCCCATAATGTTTCAACTTATGCAAAAGTATTGCATGTTCACATAATCAAAGGCTTTTGATGACGAAAATACCCGTTGTCCTCAACCTGTTGTTCAGCTCTGGTAGTACCTCAAATACCAAAGATTAAATTCCGTTTCCTGTGGATACTCCTTTACTGAACCAAAACTGTAAGTCTGGCAGCAGATTGTGTGTACTGAGATGTGCCACTACTCTTCTACATAAAACTTTCTCAGCTTTTGAAAACATTGGTATTAAAGAAATTCGCAGATAATGACATTATCTCTACTCCCCTTTTTATAAAACGGTTTAACTAATGAGTATTACAATCTGCCAGGAAATTCACACCTAAAAGACACATTGCACAGATAACTGGAGGGAATGGAGAAGAAGAAAGGAAGAAAGACTATGCAGCTAAAAGCTATGAAATCTTCACGGGTTATCAGCCGAGTGGCATTGTCTTCTAGTCGCAACGTTTCAGTGGATTGCGTATCCATCATCTTCAGGCGTATCCGTCGAAATGTTGCAACTAGAAGACGACGCCACTCGGCTGATAACCCGTGAAGATTTCATAGCTGAAATACGTCGAGGAAGCCTGCAATCGCATATATGCAGCTAAAAGTCTCTTAACACTGTGTTAAACACCTTAGTGAGTTGTCATGTTTTGGATTTGAGGGTAAGCAAGCTCAAGCAAAACACATGAATGTTACAGGTTTGTTTTATCAAAACTGAGTTTGAATAGGATATGATTCCGACATTTCAGCCAAGTTAGATTTGCCAACATCCACTGCTAGGAATATGTTACTGTGACGTGAAAATTCTTGTCAAATGTTACATAAGACTTCCATCAGTGACAGATGCGAAGAGACAGCTCCCTGCTGTTGTCCAAGAACAGCGGGGCTTCTTACAGTTCTGCTTCCTGTATATTCCCTACAGTCCATTGCCTTCACTATTACCAACACAATCTTGTCATCATACATGCTGTCACACTCAGTTGTTTACATAAACGCATCTTCTTTGTCAGAAGACTCCGATAACTCTGCAAAACCAACATCAAAATCTTATTCTTCCATCATCCTCAGTAATTGCTAATCAGTGAAACAAGTTGTTTTTTGGCATTTACAATGTTGTACCATCCAATTGTTTGATGGTACAGGGTCTATTTGATCTAAAACTATTTATACTCGTAACATGCAGCAAATGTCACAATTCATAGCAAAATTAAATTAGCAGTCAACTTTATAATGGATTTACAGCAACACTGAAATTTGTAAGAATATTAGTAGAATCTCTGTCGAAAGTAAAGTTGCAAAAAATAACATTCAAAATGCTGAACAAGATACTGTATATGATTTCCTGTAAACCAACCTCAACTCACTCAAGACATACAAATTTATGCATAATACTGCACTAAAAAGAGTGGAGCTTGTGAACACCAGTGGGCACAGCGTCAGGCATGAGCCTTCAGTGTGTTAGTGGCCTTGTGGTAGTCATGTTGAAAGGCATGTAAAGTATTGAGAAAACAGCTGTCATTTCAAAGAGAGAGAATGACACTGTATGGTGACAGTAACGGGTTAGACACCTTTGAGAGGATGGCAGTCTTCCACACCAGATTGAGAACAAAATGCATGAGTTAATTGTACAAGACAATACTGTCAAGAAAAAGTACAATGTGCATTTATGAAAATTAAGAAATTTTGTTGATTCTTTGCGGCAAATTACCCTAACACCTAGTCTGATTTAAGTTTATCCTTTTGTCCTGTACAGTCAGTCATCATATTGCCTTGAATGTAGGTTAATTGCAAGAAAATGAAATGTGTGATCCATGATCAGTTTTCATATTCCAAAAATATAAAATGTGCCGCCAAGATACTGGTCATTGTTCACATTGAAACAGGCTTCTGTTAATGTTCAACCACATGAGGAAATTTTAAAGCGTGGTACTGAATTCATATGACATAGTGGACAGAGAAACTTTAGGTACTCCACACAATTTTTAGCGCAGATCAGGAGAGCATGTAGCAGCACGGCGGATTACTAACCAAAGGGGCCCGGGTTCTATTTACGACCGACTCGGAGATTTTCTTCGCTCAGGGACTGGGTATTGTGTTTTCATCACATTTGTATCGTCCAAATTATTGTTATCCACATATTGTCTGCCTTGGTAGCAATGAGATGGCTGTATGGGGCGTCCCAAGAGCCACTAAATGAACAAAATATTATCCACACACTCATGCTTTTCTGATATATGTAGTAATTCTTGATCTCACACAGTTACTTGAACCTATGTTTATATTGGTACCAGAAAATTCTGACTAAACGACACGAGTATGTCATGTGACAAAAAGGTACTCATTACAGCTCAGTACACTATTTGGGCTAAATTATCATGGTATTTGCTTATCTTCTTTCACATCAATAATGTATTGTCACCCTTCTTTAGAAAAAGAGCCATTTATCGAGTGCACAGTTCCTAATTTTGCACACTTATTGTCCCTCGTCTCTATTCAACTTTATAGGCCTTAATTCATCCTATTGTGACACAGATGTACACATTTACTCAACTGTTGCTCCTTAAGTGCCATGGGGTCCAGAAGATATCATAAAAGTGAAATATTTTACAAGGTTAACAGTTTTATAAGATACAGATGTTGTCCACTGTCATTGAAAACTATCACTGTACTGACAGATTTATTGCCCTTTCAATCCAGTCACAAGTTAGGCACTATGCTTTCAAGAGTATGAAATTCATATGGAGTACAAGATTTGTGTCATTTGAAAAAGCTGATAATTGTATCAAGAGTCCAGATGTAACTCGCTTATCACTTTCGTGGTATTTATGAGAAACACAACAAATACTGCAATGCAATATGCTTATTTGCAAAGGGAGGGGGGAGGAAGGTAGGTGTGTTCCATCTTAACTTTGTGCTTATATATTATAGAAATATCAGAATTATGCACATAGATTACAACACTGATTCTATCAAAAATCCACACTTGTCTATGAAAGCTTTCAAAAAGCAACTGCATTTTTCTGACAGCTAAGGTTCCAAATTCTGTAGCACAGGAACATGTAAGAGAGAGGTCTCTCAGTGTTAAGTATTATTGACCATGTTACTGTAACTAGGCATTATTACTGCATACATATACATGTAGATAAGAGTGTTTAATTTCAAATTAATCACCTAGCCAAATGTTCCAAACAGGACACTACAGTTCTTAGTGCATAGAAATGAAACATAGGGGGGCAGATAAAACAGCAGAACAGTGTAGGTGGTAATTGCACTATTGGTTTATACCACTGTAACTTAACTTTTCTGGAGGGCATGCTTAGAAAACATTCCATTTAATTTATATATTGTGCCAATTTTAAGTTGACTGAACTACAATTAGATGAACAGAGAAATGTTAAGACACTTATCAAAGCTTGGTAGGACATGGTGTTATATAACTGGTAAATGATAGGACGAGGCAAGCATTTGAGAAAAAGCGATCATCAATTTCTTCAACAGATATTTATTGTAAATTCGATATAAAAATACAAATTGAAGAATAATTTCACAAAATATTGTGTGACATCATTGTTTTTTATGCATATAATATTTCACAGAATCATATTTTGAGTGTATCAAACTATATTTTCACAAGTCTGTTGGATAGGTAGCACTTGTAAATTTGTCATCATCATGCGAAACAACATTTGATCCCTTAGTCACTCTGACTTATCACATGTAGCAATGGAACGACAGTTGCTTTAGTAATTCCATTAACAATACATAGCACCAGTATCGAGGATCCAGGTTCGGTTGCAATATAATTTTCTTCATGACAGCACAAAGATATTATCGAATGACATATCTGAATCACCAACAACATAAAGGATACTGTCTTTTCTATCAGAATGCCACCACAAGCCTGAAAATGTTACAGCAGTATGATGGCACATCAATACAAAAAAACACTGTTTCTTCACCTTTTTCTTGTGTAATTTCAGTTAATTGTTGCAGTTTTGACCAATTAATTTACAACAAAACATGTAGAAACTAGATTACAGATTCAGTTACAGAGCTTTGGGATGAGTTTATCAAATGGTGATAGTTCAGCAAATGACATTTGAGACTTTTTACATCAGTGATTTTCGTAACATTACATACCAAACTAATTTGAGGTGATAGTAGCTCTCAAATTCTGGAATCATTCTTTCATCTACTGAAACTTGGTATACAGCCATTGTATGATACAGATACAGCATTGCAAAATTGCACCCACATTTACCGGAAGATGAAAATCAATGCCCATGACTTTATATATTAATACCCTTTACAAGCCACAAAATACATACCATTTACCTTATGCACAATAACTTTATTTAAGCTGTACAATAATTAGTAAATGACAATGTCATTATGTTCCAATTAATTGACAATATATAAACGTCTCCACTGTAATCCACATGTTGACAGATCTCAGCAAACATTTACAGAAACCCCTGTTCACACCTGTCACTGGAATGATAATGTTATTAGATCTCTTCACTTTACAACTTTGACTTGAATTCTTCAATTCTATCTTTTGCTCGCCTCTGAAGTTCTGGAAGCTTCATTGCTAGTCCCATATTCCCCTGGATTTTAATCTTGCCTTGGAAGAATGCCTTCTGTGGATTCAACTTTCCAGTGATCAAGTCCACAACATCACCATCATCAATAATGAAAGTGACATCTGGTTTGGCTGAAAAATATGAATGTTGTTACTCATATGCACATCAAAATGCATGTGCACGCGCATGTCATTATGTTCCAATTAATTGACAATATATAAACGCCTCCACTGTAACCCACATGTTGACAGATCTCTACATTTACAGAAACCCCTGTACACACACAAAAAACTTACTTTTTCCATTGTATTCAACACTTCCTTTCCCAGTCTTTGCATTAATTATCCAATAACCTTCAGCACCTCCTGGGCCATTTGTAACTTTGAAAGCATATACTCCTCTAACTTTCTCAATGAGATTGTCCGTATCATCTTTCATTGCAGCTTCCATAGCTTGGAACAGAACATTTGCCTTGAAAGCTGCCGGGTCCGGGGCAGCAGCGACACGGTTTGCATACACTGGATATGATGGCCTGCAGTATAATAGAGATCATGTCAGTTTGCGTTGATAGGTATACTTAGGCACACACAGATAAAATACTTGTATAAAAAACAAAATTATGCCTTAGAGACCCATGATAAAAATTTCATAATCACCTTGGGAAACCATGCCTATAGAGGGCAACAACAACTGCTCCACCAAGCCCAATATTATGCTGCAATCCAAGCTTAGCACCTGCAACCTGTCTTCGACCAGCTTCACCCCGTAATTGCCAGCACAATTCAGCACACTGTGCTATACCTGAAGGATAACCAGTCTTTAATACTCACACACTCCACTACTCACTAAAATTTTTGCTTCAACTAATTTCATCCATAGCACTTGTTCAACAAAACTGATACAAAAATGTAAAAAACCAATTACAATTATGTACAGAACTACTTCCGAAAAATCAGTATCTTGTTATCAGAAGTACTTTAAATACGTGAAAGTTCAAAGAGTCACCAACCAGTGGCCCTTCCCCCTTCCACAAAAGTGATTATTACCTGTGGCGCCCAAAGGATGGCCTTTTGATATCAGACCACCACTGGGATTTACAACATACTTCCCACCATATGTATTTCCATTAGAATCTATCAGTTCACCAGCCTTCCCAGGAGCACATAATCCAAGAGCCTCATAGGTAATCAGCTCATTTGCAGAAAAACAATCGTGCAGTTCAACAACATCCACATCATCGGGCTTGTAGCCAGTGTTCTTAAACAGTCTATCAGCAGCTGTTTTTGTCATATCATAGCCAGCCTAGAAAGTTATAAGTTACTAGATACTTCAGTATAATGGGCTATTAATCAGCAAGTCAACAGTAGTTTTCCATTCAATAAAATAAATTAATTTACAAACTACGGAAACAAATTACTATTTGGGTTATTATTAAGACAAATTAATCTGGACAGTAATAAAAAATTTAAAAATCACATTCAGAAATATCTGTTTTATAAAGCTATTTTCCACAAATCATTTAAAAAACTAAATACATACAATTTTCATGCAACTGTTGTCTTTGAACGTGGAAGGAAGATCAGTGACCATTTCTATTCCAACAATTTCAATAGCTTGGTTTTCCAGACGATGTGCATGTACAAATTCCTCTGACGCCAAAATGGCAGCCGCTGCGCCATCAGATGTAGGACAGCATTGCAGTTTAGTTAAAGGACCAAATATCTGTGGTGAACTCATTATCTGTTCAAGAGTATATTCATCCTGGAACTGGGAGTACCTATAAAACAGAATTCATAAATGTGAACAATCAATAGGCCAAATAGGAAGGTGGAAAACTATGAATTCAAAGTTAAGTTTATGAAATGTCTCTTATGTCTTCCATACAAACTAATATTTATCTTAGCACCAACTCTGAAAACTTTGTGCTTTTGACAAAACAATTGGTACATACGGGTTATTTGTTGAATGTTTGTGGTTTTTGTAAGCAATCTTTGCTAAGTGTTCAGGTTTAGTGCCATATTTCTCCATATGTTCCTTCCCAGCATTTCCAAATATTTGTGCTGCAATTGGAGAGTTGCTTAGACCTGCGAGGTCAGCCATCAGTTCCACATGTTTATCCAGTGGGTTTGTTCTATCAAGATACTGAAACAGAGAGATATAAATCACCTTCTCTGCCAAGGAAATATTATTTCTTGATTTGTCAACAGAAAAATGGATTTTTTCAAAGTGGAATCTTACTGATATTTTCAGGATCAGAGACTTCGCACAATACACGCCAGAAATGTGAAATGAAAGTTCTATGATATTGCAATTTGCCTTGCAATTATAGTTACTTACAACAAAAACTGCATTAAATTTTTTGGGAGTGGGGTGTGGAAAAAAAAGAAAGAAAGAAAGAAAGAAGAAGAAGATCACACTCAAGAAAAAGGATTCTGAACATGGAAGCTCACTGCCGGTAGTATGGATGGGTAGAAGAATCAGCATAACATTTACATGAAATGATGGAAGTGAATTTTGGGTAAGTCTATCAGGATGACTACAGAAGAACCAACTTCAGTTTATGTGTTAACTACACCATATAGAACCAATTTTTGTCCTATGTTACTTTCTCTTCAAGGGCAGACATATATATACAGCAGTAGTGTTTCCACACATGTTACTTTACACGATTTTAATAGCGCTATGAGAGAGAAATAAAGTAAGGGACATGTGTAATATTTAGCGGTTGGGATGGTGAGCCGATGGAGGGGGAGGGAGGGGGGGGGGGGTGCAGCACCGAGCTCAGATTCATCTGATGGGTAGCATGAACTATCATTTTTACTGAAATCCAAGTACGTATCAGAAATGTAAGTTTCTGAAACTTGCATTTGTCAGCCACATTTTTCTTTCACCTGTCACTTTGTTTCGAACTTTAATTTGCCACAGTTTAATAACTTTAGAAGATACTTTTAAAAGAAGAAAAGTGCAACAGGAAACAGTGTACATACCTTTGCACTAAGGGATCCACGTTCCATTTTTTCAAATCCTAGTGCCAAAACACACTGGTTATTTCCAGATTCGACAAGCTGTTTTGCCATTAATAGTGCTGTTGAACCCGTAGCACAGTTATTGTTCACATTGTATACAGGCATTCCTGTCATGCCAATTTCATATAATGCTCTCTGTCCACATGTGGAATCACCTAAACAGAAATATAGAACTTTGATATTTCAACTCTAGTCATACATTTTTTCAAAAGCATGACAATCAAGCTAACCCAAATATACAAACTTAATAGTGACGGGCAGTAATTTTTTTTTTTCCTCCTTCCATATGAAACCACTGAATCCATAAGACTAAGTGTAGTCTTGGTCTGGTTATTTTCTTAATACAAATGCATATTTTGCACTATATTCACTAGTGATACTGTACATGGCACATTCACCTACAGTTACAATTTGAAGGTGGCTGTTTTGTACAAGTAAAACCAAGTGGTCATATTTTAAATGTCTAACGTAAACTGCAGTCTAAGCAGAAAAAGTTTTTTTGTATAATTTCTTTTTAATTCAAATGAGCATAAGAATAGTAATGCACATTACTAAATAACTGATAAGTATATTAATGGTCAACACTGATCAGGGTTTTTAATAAAGACAAGCATTTCTACCACCTGTCTTCATGACTTCAGACCTCAGCCATTTCCTGTTACAGGCTTCAGACATGTTACAGCGCAATAAAAACTATTTTCAGAAGAGTATGCATTAATTTGGTGAGCCTCCATTCATTTGCTTTGCCACCAAAAATTTTTTGTGTACAATTTTCCCCACAAACTGTCTGTGATTTGCATTGGGGAAACAGTTTAGAGGAAGAGAATTCCAATAGTTCGACAGCAAAGCCTATAAAATAATTAATTGCTGGCATTTTGTACAGCATTGTTACAGTTAAACTTGTCTGCAATGCATAAATAGCCCCCTACACTGATATCAGGCTATTTGTCAAAGAGCGGGAGATAAATTATAATCAAATGAACCATTAACAAGAGATACGAGATAATATGAACTCCCAATGGAAAATGCAAAAGGATTACAATCCACATAATGCATCTAGCCAATGACGTGCTGGAAGCCGAATACGACACACTTTTTCTGTAGAACTGCCCATTTGAAGAAATGTTATTTACTACTACTACTACTACTACTACTACTACTACTACTAAATAACTCTTCCTTGAGAATACGCCACCAATTACTATAAAAACAGTTTAATTCATATTCATGTATTCAGCATAAAGTTTACTGATATGATAAATTAACAGGTATTAAAATACATACCTTGGCTACATATTGAACTTCAATTAAATATAAATGGAAAAAGAGGACACCAAAGAGGAACTTTCATTTAAGGAAACATCCAGAAAGAAAGAGGAAATGTGTTCAAGAAACCAGACTATGAACACTAACTGTGACTGAGATATTAATGTCAAAGCATTATAGACTGGTAATGAACAAAACATTATTTTGCTAATTTTTTTCAAAGACACCATCTATTACTGCCATTTCAGCCTTGTGACCATTTTCAAGAAAATGGATACAGCACAATTTTGTTCTTCACACTTACCAAAATTTAAAAAATACAACTTTGACATGTTTTCACACTCATATGATGAACAACAAACTAGGCATAACTGCAATAGTAGATTTTATAAAGAAAATCATAAGGAACAATAATGTCATTCGAACATTTTTATATAACAACCTCAGCCCAAAATTTATTTTCTCAGTGCTAATAATGCAGCATTACCATAATCAAGAACTCGTGAATGTGTGAATTAGCAGGTGTTCATTAGGATAACATTTTCACAGAACATCAAGTGGGTACCTTTCATGTCAAAATGCAAGTGCTCTATTTATTTTACACAAATAAAGTTTTTCCTTCCTTCTGATATCACAGAACACTATTGCAAACACAAGCCATCCAACGCAATACAATTTCCTAACTAGTCTGTGGGTCAGCAGTTCAGTTTCACCTATCCACTAAAGCATTCAGTGCATTTACATCAGTGGAAAAATAAAGGATCATATTAAATTACTGGTTGTATAACTACAAACAAGTACAGACAAGATTACATAAGAACATACATACCATACACATATCCAACACAAGCTTGATCAATATGATCAATACGAAGGCGTGCATCTGATAGTGCCTTTGTAACTGCCTCTTTAACCATTTGAGGATAGTCGAAGTCATCTCTCCTACCTGGCTTTTCAAACTGAAATGAGTGCAAGGAATTTAATTAGATACATCATTTCAAATGACCTGATAGAAATCATGTATATAGTCCTATTTCCTAACTTCATATGGATATACACACTTTGTAAACGGCTGCAACAATAACTTTCGGATATTTGAAATCAGGTTTGAAACTTCTAGAAATAAATAAACTTTAATTGCTAATACCCAACAGACAGCTGTCAAACAACAGAAAGTTAACATTTTCTCGAACTGTTGAGGGCATGCCCACAACCAGAAAAGCTCCATAATTTTAGGAAAATTTAACAATAACTACTTTCAACAATACGAAAGGAAGAAAACTTTCCTGTTACAGCACGTCAGTAGCATTTCAGAGATATTACTGCTGTAATCAACAGTCGATTCGTTTTAGGCAAGTTAGCCACTGAAATAATGCCACCGGTTTCATACGTACAGTACTTCAAAAGGGACAACGCAGTATAATTAATACTTGCATAGTATGCAAGTCACTGTGGGGTCAAAGGTAGTCTAAGCCATTACCATTCCTCATCACACTTCATACCAAGAATTTTACCTATTATACAAATCATGCACAAATTTTATTTCTGCATACTTCTTGCAACGATTATGCACTGTGTGTCATAAAAATCCCTTGAAGACGAAGAGCTTTACTACACTAGGCATCTATATCGCAATGAAAACTACTAATAATTTTCCAGTTTAAAGTACTTAACCGTGCGGAAAAAAAATTATTGATAATGTCTGGCATCTCTGTTACTTACCTTCGTCATTCCAACACCAACTACAAATACTCTCTTATTTGGACTCATTTTTCGAAAATTATAATGCCACTGCTCACAACACAGAACTTCCAGCTACACTACACTGTGGCAACTCAGCAAATGAATATATACCAGAGATAATAAATGACCCCTAGACTTTGACCAGTATTCATTCGCCAATCAAAAAAAACAAAGAGATAATTGTGTGAAAAATAAATTTGTCGCATAAGTATGTTCTCTTGAAAATTATGTTATAATTTTTGCGTCAATAAACTGGAAGGATAATGTAACATAGCTGCTAAATTCGCGCACTAGCTTCTGCGGCGCATGTGGGCGCCAGTATGGCAACTTCAAGTGAATTCAGTGATGTTTGGCGCGTCGCGCAGCTGTGTGTGGGGAGAAAATGTATGTTAGCGTTTCTTGGAATTGCTGTTGAAGTGTGTATTATCGATATTTTAAGTAACAGATAATTTTAGTGCTTCGACTTACTTCGGAATATTTGCAAGAATAATTAAATACGGAGTAGGTGACTGTTAGCTGACTCTCACGGAAATACAGCCAACCAAGGAAAAAAAATAGGGAACGTTTTATGAATGAAAAATTAAGTGCATTTTTACCCATATAGTGAAGCGATTGATAACGGTAGTCTTACTTCTTATATTTTCGTGTTTACTGTTTACAAATATTTAAATTTCTCGTTTTGCCCGGGTTCTTCCTAGCCCTTGTGTGCTCTTGTAGACATGGCCACTCTGGTGGTCGAAGGAGGAATTAACGGTTGTGTGTGAGACCAAGAATTAATTTTCGGTGTGAAAAGTGTGACTTACTTGTATGTGTAGTGAAACGTTAATAAGAGAAGTGTTTCGTCCTGTCTTGTAACGGAATAGTGATTTTTTTTGTAAACATACGACTAAAAAAAGAAGTGTTACGCAGTGTTAAGGAAAAACGATGGATGGCGCTGAGGTACCTCAAGTCCAAAATGGGAGTCATTGACATAATGGCTGTGCAGTTTACTTACAAATGTAAAGGAATCTTCCAATGCAAGGAATTCAATATTGTGCGTACATCACATCGAATTATCAATATTTTTACTTTAAGGGTAAGTTCGTTTTCATGAATGTCTCTGTCTATAAGGTGCGAAGCGCTAGACGTTATGGCTAGAGTATCAACAAACATAAGTTGAAAACATCTAACATTGTCACGATTATTTCCCTAGTAGTAACTACGAAGTTTGTAATGTCACCTTTTAATTCTGCTGCGAAGTGTGCAAAATAAACAGAAATTTATCTATCCGCCATATTCACAGAAAGTGTGTTGCAATTATCGTAACATTATCTTGGTTTAAGATGCTCGAAAATATACGAAAGTTGAAGTATACGTTGTTAATATTTTGCGTGAATAGCGCTGATTTGTTTTTTTACACACAAAAGTAACCAAAGGGTTTCATGTTTGGTTTCAAATGTGCTATGTATTGCTGTAAACATACATGGATTGAAATAATTATGATAGTTCTCAAGCACTTTGATGTTTAATAAAAGTCTAAACGATTGGTTAGTCACTGAAATTCGACATTTTTTTATCATGAAAATTCCGCATGACTTTCTAAAATTGGCTAACATATTTTTCATACAGTGTCTCTTGTTATTGGCTGTTGAGGCACACATTATTTAGGATTAAAATGTATAGACCCATTCTACATAAAAATATGTAATACAATGTGATTCGAATATTATTTCGAATTTGGGTTACAGATTTTTTGTTTGTTTTAGATATCCGATAACGTTTCGTTCACTATACTTTCTCGATGTAGTATTGGGGGACAGAGCTCTTGGTGCTTAAAAGTCAGGTTATTGTAGCTGAATACAATGCTTTGTTTTCAGTTCGGTCCAATTATCATATCGGTTAATGGACATACGTACGTATCAGAGCTGGGCGGCAAAGGGTGTAACTAATATTTTTTATCATAACGGTTATTAATTTCGACCTAGGTGGTGTAGTCCTTATTTTTTAAACTATACATAATTTAAAACTACATTTGCGTCAGGTTGCAGGAAGTAATAGTACTCAGCACATCACGGTGTTAATATCAGTTTCTATTTTGCTGTAGAGACAGTGCACGACTTCTTGAACGTGAAAACAATCAGCTGTATGTTACAGTTTATTATTATGTATCTACATCGGCATGCCCTGGCCAAAAGCAGAATCAACATCGTGTCGAACAGCTCACCAGTGCCGTAGTGTCCCGTTATCTCTTTGCTATTAAATCATCACACCTACAGAAGTAACAGGATTGGACTCTTATGCACAAATACTAATATACTTCCGTCTAGCGCAATAACTTAAGGATTTTTTTATAAAGTTTGTTAAAATATGCAAATAAGGCTTGAAACATTTACTGGGCAAGCCCATGCATATAAATTAGATGAACCAGCTTGAAATATCATGGTGGCAAGTTGGTTTTGACGTTCCTCCCCATCATATTTAATTGAAAGTTCCTTGCCTGTGTGTCAGTATATGTAATATCTTTTTCGAATTACACTCGTCTCTCTCGGGAGCTGATGAAATATTGTACAGTTAATAACTTATTGTTACAGTGAGTCAGCACCTGTGGTTATCATTGCTTGGTATTAACATTTGATTGAAGAATACTACAGCGTAGTAGCTGCGAGTGTTTGTTTTTTACTTTTTCTTTTGAAAAATAAGGTATATTTACAGGATCTACATTCATAAAAGCCGTTGCTTTTACTCTGCTAGTCTGTGCTGTTTTGTAGGCTGAAAGTTAGAAGCTAATTACTGTTGTCTGCTCGTATCTGAAAATCTTTACGTCTGACCCCGATAGTTTCTTCCTTAAATTTCATTTGACGTGTATCATATTACACAGTAAAATGTGTTCTTATTTAAAACAGAGAGATACATATTGTCACTCTGTGTGTCTAATGAACGAAATGGTGAAAACCAAAATTAGGAAAATTTGTGTGATATTCTTTTCATTTTATAAAACAATTGCAAATAGTGCCAGTTAACGCAAGCAAAAAAGGAAAGAAACCTGTAAAGCCACTGTACTGACTTGTGTACACTCACAATTACTGCTTGGAAACTGGTGAAGCTCGACCATTTTCAAATAATGCTAATGTACTAGTTTTGAACTGTTGTTTGAAAAACGTAATCGTTGATAGATCTAAATAAATATTCTGGGATAAATCTGTAAAGAGTGTAAAATCAGGGAAACAATCTCTTCAATGTGAAAATATCGCTTCAATTTCAGATATTGAGTTGAATTTGAAGACTTAAGGTCACAAATTTGGTTACATAGTTATTTATGAAGAACGTAGTAAACGGCTAATAATGAATTTAATTTGTCGCTAATATTTTTTGTCCCCATAAATGAAAATACTTATCGATGTGCAACTTTCCTCTTGTACAGCATATACTCGTTTGTAGTTGCGAACAGCTGCGGGTGTTTAAAGAGACATCTGGTGGCTGGCTGCGCGTGTAGAAGCGGGAGTTTCGGTTTCAGCCGAGGTCGATCGATAATGAGCAACACCGAATGTTAAACTAGATGTATAGATATGAATCGTTTCTTTCGCTGTCGTTAATTTTAATGTGTGTCGCTTAAATGTGAGGAATCTGAAATTCATGGTCGTATGAGTACATACCCAGCCGGCGGAATGTTTACGCCTTTGTTGTACAGACAGACAGTACCAATCTGTAGAAATACACAATACAATGTTTACGCCTTTGTTGTACAGGCAGACAATGCCAATCTGGAGAAATACACAATACAGTCATAAAAACTGTCATAAGCAGCCAGTATAACTTCTCTCATTAGTATTTAAAAAAAAAGACCTGAAGCTAGTTTGAGGACGAATTAAGGCCTATAAAGTTGAATAGAGACGAGGGACAATAAGTGTGCAAAATTAGGAACTGTGCACTCGATAAATTGCTCTTTTTCTAAAGAAGGGTGACAATACATTATTGATGTGAAAGACGATAAGCAAACACCGTGACAATTTAGCCCAAATAACGTACTGGGCTGTGATGTGTACCTTTTAGTCAAATGACATACTCGTGTCGTTTAGTCAAAATTTTCTGGTACCAATATAAACATCGGTTCAAGTAACTGTGTGAGATCAAGAATTACTACATATATCAGAAAAGCATAAGTATGTGTGTAATATTTTGTTCATTTAGTGGCTCTCGGGACGCCACATACAGCCATCTCAGTTGTAGAACGTCAATTATGACGATAGGAATGTGAGGACAACACAACACCCAGTCCCTGAGCGGAGAAAATCTCCGAGTCGGTCGCAAATCGAACATGGGCCCCTTGGGGTAGTAATCTGCCGCGCTGCTACCGAGGCGGATAATATGTGGATAACAACAATGAAGAGTCACCAAATGCTATAAGGAGATTAAAGCAGTTCGGTGTGTATGACCAAAAAGCCTGAGGAACATTGTATAGATTCTATAGGACTAAGTGGCAGTAGTTATTGTTTTTTGGACGAGAAATATTTCTAATGTCTATAATGGATTGCAATAGTGGCTGTCATGGTTCAGTTCCTCTACAATCTATCTGGCTACAGTTCAGCAATTTCAGAAAAGATAAGTGTTACTGGACCTACTAGAAAGATAGTCTCAGCCATCGTCGTTTATTCAGTGTAAGTGAAAATAATTACTGATCCGTATGTTTCTGCACTAGATCATACTAAATACTTTTAGTCTCATGCTAACATACATACATTTGAAGATTCGTCAACTATCTTTCAAATTCGGTACTGAATTATCTGCATTGTTTGAGTTGGTTAAAACATTTTACTAGCTACCTAAACTTTTAATTGGAACTCCCTCGCTCTTACTAGAACAAAAGATACAGGAGTAAATTGTTAAAATAAATCTGCAGTAATTATCGAAGCAGAGAGTAACTATTGTATCTGTAGGTGATGTGCTTAAACTTTAAATGGGATGAACTGCGATAATTCATCCATTGGCAACCTGAAACTTGCGAGGGGCGAAGTGATTAAGCCATTAAACTCACTTTCAGGAGGAACGAACAGCCCGGCATTCAACGTGTAGGTGTTCATAAATCGTTTAATGAATGCCATTGGAAAGGACACGGCCGATATCCCTCCCTATCCTGCGTCTTACCTCCTTGTTCTGTGTGATGAATGCGTCCTCGATGAGATGTTACACCCTAATCTTGAACAATATGATACATATTTGTAAAACGTAAATTATGTAACTGGCAAAACTTGTATATATAACTAACAAAACCGATTTTTATTATTGTTGCTGTATATGTAAGGAATGGCGAGAAGGAGACCAAACACACCCATGAATGGCAATGGGGAAAGCAGTTATTCAGGAAAGGGGCCAGAAACATTTACGAGGTGGTACAGTATTAAGAAACATGATGGCTGCGGTACGGATTTCAGTCAAGAGTGAGCTCTCGTGGTGCTGTCCATTTCATTTCGAATGGTTTAGAACTTTAGATGGTTCTTCACAACGGACGGTCCTTTCGTGGTCACTTCGAAGGCAAGCTGCGCTCAGTTACTGCTGACTTGTGCTACCGACGTTACGCCATGTGTAGCAACACACTACTTTGAAGGCGTAGACGAGACCTACAAAGTATGTCAGTTTGAGCAGGCGATAAAACTGAACAGATCCAATTACCTGACATGAAAGTGAGGAACCTGTTTGTGATTACATCTCCCCCCTTTAAAGTGCTCCAGCATGTAGATCTATGCTTCTTGTGTGTTAACATCACTCCTCACGCTGGACGTACAGGGATTGAACAAAAATATGGAAACACAGTGAGAAATGCATGCCTGAATATAAATGCAGATGCTAGACAACCGTGCAGGTTGTGCCATTGCATTTGACCACGAAAGGCACCTGCGCAATGTCTTCAACACATTGCAGGTGTCGGGCGTGGTCAGAACATTGTTCTGTGTAGCTGTGAGTGCATTATGACTGAGCTAAGAGACTTCGAATGTGGGCAAATTGATTGTGCGCGTATGGTTGGCGCTTCCGTAACCAAGTTATACGTGTTTGGTGTTTCAAGAGGAACCATATCGAAGATTATTCCGCATGCAGAGAGAGCTGAACATCCAACATTCGCTTAGTCACAACGGGGACGAAAGTGTGTGTTGAGTGATGGTGACACACTGCCATTGAAGAGGACTGTGACGAACATTAAAGGACACAGCTGCAAAGTCACTGCAGAACTGAATGTTGCACTCGCGAACTCTGTCAGCGCCAAAACAACACGAACGGAGCTCCATAATCAGGGAAATGCAGGTTGAGTTGGAATTCTAAAACCGTTCATCAGTAATGCAAATGCCCGTGGTGCCGAAAGCGTAAAACCATGACTGTGGAACAATGGAAGAAATTCGTTTGGTCGGATGAATCATGTTGCACACTTTCCCAACTTCTGGCCGAGTTTCTCACTCAAGAGTGAAACATGGCGGTGGTACGTGATGATTTGGTCAGCCGTATCGTGACATTTCATGTTCCTGCATGGTAACTCTGCATTATAAACTGCCGAAGATTATGTGACCATTTTGGCTGATCAGGTCTATTCCAAGGTACATGTTTGTTCCCCAGTGGGGATACAGTGTTCAAAGACGATAGTCTCCTGTTCACACAGCTCGTACTCGTATCGTGCAGGACTCGATTTATGAGCACGAGGATGAATTGTAGTTTGTCTCCAGGCGACCAGTCACCGGATTACAAAATTATGGCGCCTTTGTGGTCAACTTCGGAGAGAAGAATGCGTGACCGCTATCCACTACCATCATCGTTACATGAACTTGCCACTATTTTGCAGAACGAATGCTGTTAGATTCGTTTGGAAAACGTACAGGAAAACTGGAAGCTATTTTAAATGCCAGTGATTTTTCCTACAACGTACTAGACGTGGCGATGTGTTTTGGCGTTTCCATATTTTCGTCCACCTCGTATCCGTATGTAGTCAATCATAGCTATAGAGTCGGTGAAATTATTTTTAGAAAACTTTGCATCAGCGTAGAAAGTGGACTCTTTAGGCCAGAAAATCTCAACAAATATGTAAGATTAGTGTGTTGCATCACTCCTGACGACAGTAACCACTGAACAGACTTCATTCATGCGTGGGATCTAGGAATCCGTCCCTCTAACTTCGTTTTTAGCTGTTTTTGTAATAAAGCTTTGAGGTGAGACAAAAAGACGAGGTGCACAGCTCGAATATCGAGTTTTTACGCATGTTGCAAGGCAAATATTCGTTGAAACCAATTTAGCAACCCTGACCCTTCCCCCTGTTTAATTACTCGTTTAATTTAGTAAATAATCATTTTTAGTGTCTTGATTAGATGAGTGTGTACTATGTTGTAAAATCGGATGAGTTTGTACATTATGTGATCAAAAGTATCCGGACACCTGGCTGAAAATGACTTAAAAGTTCGTGGCGCCCTCCATCGGTAATGTAATTCAATATAGTGTTGGTCCACCCTTAGTCTTGATGACAGCCTACAAGGGGTGCTAGTCCCCCTCCATGAAAAACACGACCGCACCATAACACCACCGCTTCCGAATTTTACTGTTGGCACTACAAACGCTGGCAGATGACATTCACTCCTTACACCAAACGAGGCGTCGTTTGGCATTTACCGGCGTCATTAGCAACCGCTCCACCATGAAATGCAAGTTTTCTCACCTCCCGCCTAATTGTCATAGTACTTGTAGTGGATATTGAAGCAATTTGGAATTCGTGTGTGATGATTTGGATAGATGTCCGCGTATTACACGTGACGTCCCTCTTCAACTGTCGACTGTCTCTGTCAGTCAACAGACGGGGTCGGCGTGTACGCTTTTGAGCTGTACGTGTCCCTTCACGTTTCCACTTCAGTATCATATCGGAAACCGCGGACCCGGGGATGTTCAGGAATGTGGAAATCTTGCGTACAGACGTAGGACACAAGTGACACCCAATCACCTGACCACGTTCGAAGTCCGTGAGTTCCGCGGAGCGCCCCCATTCTGCTTTCTCACGATGTCTACTGACTACTGAGGTCGCTGATATGGAGTACCTGGCAGTAGGTGGCAGCACAATCCACATAATATGAAAAACGTATGTTTTTGGGGTTGTCCAGATACTTTTGATCACATAGTGTATGTACTATTCTACAAGCAGCATATAATCATCCTTAACTAATTAATGTTTTCATTATCATTTTATGCACGTAGTGAAAGTTGTAAAACTGTAGTTTGCTTACTTTTAAAATAGTAGATCATGTTGTATAGCAAAAATCACTCTGTTTAACTTCCTAATTCTGACACAGAGTAAAGAACTTTTCCAAATTGTAAACATAATTTTTCTGAGAGTGACAGTAGCATAAAATAATTTTTTCAAGAAAACTGTTGCTTAGCCGCTATTTCCAAGGTTTAAAAGTTTTTGGAAATCATTTTAGTCTCAGATTCTCTCATTGTTTTATAGTTCTCGTGGATTATGTTCATCATATGCAGTGTCGTATTTTATTTTAACTTATATCATATGTAGTTTGGAGCTTGTCCTGAAGCGCTTGGCAGTGTATGATCGGACTTCTACAGTGAAAATACAACGCCGTAACTGTGTCCTACATTTACCTAGTGCACGTAATGGCCTTCATAAACAGGGAACAGGAATGTGATTATCTCCTTTCAACAGCTTTAAATTTGAGTTTAGTTTTCTTGTGGAGGTAGATATTCTGTATACTACCCTGTTCTTGGGATGGTTTTTGCACCCCAATCAATTTAGATTTGTTAGAAAACTTATTTCTTATTTTGTACCAGCAAGCATATTAAAAGTATCAGTGCACAGTTTTTCATAAAAACATGTAATCGACCGCAGAGAACAGATTGATAGGACCACTGTTTTTAAATATTACTAGTGTTTTCGAAACGTGAAGATAATACTGTAAGGACTCATTTTTGTACTAGTTAATCTAAACATTATTAAAACCAAGGGTACTTGCAAGAAAGGCTGTGCTAATAGTAAGGAACATAAATCGCGGACAAGATATGTCACTTATCTTAATACCGTATAGCGGTACCCTCCATGTAAAGACAAATTTTAGGTACGTTGCTAGTGTTTCTCGTTTCATCAACTGTTCTGACAGCGCGAACTCAGAAAAATAAACTTTTTTGTTCAAACTCGTCGCGAACTTTATAATGAGGTCCGTCGTATGGATAGTAAACCGAAGTCTGTGGAAACTTCTTCGAATTATTGGAAAGTTAGCGACTCAAACTGAGAATGCAATAGGCACAGTCAAATGAAGTTAGTAAGCCAGAAACTTTTTGCTAGAAAGTAAATAGAAGTACTAATGAAATACCTGCCCACACCAGAAAACAATAGTCTTGTTGTTGTTGTGGTCTTCAGTCCTGAGACTGGTTTGATGCAGCTCTCCATGCTACTCTATCCTGTGCAAGCTTTTTCATCTCCCAGTACCTACTGCAACCTACATCCTTCTGAATCTGCTTAGTGTATTCGTCTCTTGGTCTCCCTCTACGATTTTTACCCTCCACGCTGCCCTCCAATACTAAATTCGTGATCCCTTGATGCCTCAGAACATGTCCTACCAACCGATCCCTTCTTCTGGTCAGGTTGTGCCACAAACTTCTCTTCTCCCCAATCCTATTCAATACTTCATTAGTTATGTGATCTACCCATCTAATCTTCAGCATTCTTCTGTAGCAATAGTCTTAATTTTCTAAAATTTAGCACACCCTACCAAAAGAACTAATTAGTGCAACAGTAGAACGAGAAAATACGAGGGACGTTCAATAAATAATACAACACACATTTTTCCGAAAGCAGGTTTGTTCAGGATTCAGTACACCCTATTATTCCCCTCTCTTTTGACTACAAAACACTATTTTTCAACATAATATGCGTTCAGTGCCACGGTGTCACACCACCTTACTGGGAGGGCCAGTATGCCCGCATGGTACCACTCTATCGGTCGACGTCGGACGGAGCCAACATCTTGCTGCATCAATACCCCCCACCCCACCCCCGAATCCACTTCTTCCCGCGGGGCCATACAAATGGAAGTAGGGAGGTGTGAGATCTGGGCTGTAGGGTAGATGAGGAAGAAAGTCCGATGAAGGTTTGTGAGCTCTCGGCTGCGGAGGCTTGCGTGAGTCCTTGCATTGTCATGGAGAAGTTAGTCTGAATTTTCGTGGTGACGAACTTGTTAAAGTCGCTTCATCAATTTCCTGAGGGCAGCACAGTACATTTCAGAGTTAATCGTTGCACAATGAAGGTTAACGTCAAACAGAAATCCCAAAAGACGGTCGCTATGACTTTAACGGCAGAGGTTGCGTCTTTGAAGTTTTCCTTCGGAGGGGAGGTGGTGTGTTGTCACCCCATGGATTGCCAGTTTGTTCCCGGTTCGAAGCGACAAACCCATGCTTCCTCACCTGTGACGATGTTCAACAAAAAGTTGTCACGGTTAGCCTCGTACCGCGCAACCAATTCTTCAATGACGTCCTTCATAGTTCTTTATTGTCTTCTTTTAGGGGGCTAGGAACGCTGCGGACAAACATCTTTGAGTACCGTAGCTGGCGGACGAGTGTGTCAGCGCTACCAACAGAGATGTCTAGTTCAGCAACGAGGTGTCTGATCGTGATCCGTCGACGATTACCTGGAATGAGAGTGCCCGCGCGTTCCAACATTGCAAGAGTTCCTGCTGTGTGCGGCCTGCCGGCACGCCGGAGATCGCACAGCTTCGCGCGACTTTGTTTCAGTGATGACAGACGTCTTGCCCAAAGACTCACCGTGATTTTGTTCACTGCTAGGTCTCCGTAGATATTGTGCAAGCCCCTATGGCATATTGTGGAAGCGCCTATGGTTATCTGCTTTTCCGCCAAAAGAAACTTCATGACAGCTCTCTGCTTCGAAACGGGGGCTGAAGTGGGAGTAATCTACAACGTCGCACAACAAATTCTACATTTTTCCACCGTAATTGGTCGAGAAAAAATGTGTTGCGTTACCTATTGACCTCCTCTCGTATAATCAGGTACATATAGGGCAGCAACTAAAGATATAATTGAGGACAATAGAAAAAAATGTGGTTTTATCAACTTACCAGACAAATACCAGGGCGAGACAGCTCACAAACGAAGAAAAAATACACACAGTGAACAGAATAAGATAACCAATGGTCAAAATACCATACAATTTGTCCCAGCTGAAGAAACTAAATCCCTTGGGGGTGATTATTGAAAGTTATGGAAATCGAACGATCTCATATGTCTTTAGTTTACCAAAGGTTTTTAGTATCAGTCACTTAGAATAACCGAAACTCGTAGTTATATTTTTATTTAAAATTGCTCCGATAACTGTTGCCATCGTTCACACCACAAACAGAAAAGCCGGTTCCGCATAACAACAACAGACTGTTCATACTGTCTATGAAAAATGTAATGCTGATATCCTGGCATCCAAATGATCACCTAGTAATCTAAAGGGACCTGAAGCTGGTGGTATAATGGAACAGCGAAGTCGATTGCAATAAAATAAGATCTATAAATACAGCAGAAGGTTTCATCCCTGATACACAATGATATGATTTATTTCGTAGATCAGTACAGCAACTTGGTGAAAAAACTACTCTTAATTTCCATTGAATTCCATGTCCTGTTATATTTTCTCAGCTTCTTACAAGTAAATGTTGGTACCGTAGATGTGGTTAAATATTAGCGTTGTTTACGGGAGTCGCGTATTGAAACAAAATTACCGTCGTCTTGTACAAATCAAGGTATAATTGTGGTAACTGATGGAAGAAGTTCGAAGGGTGTAGCTTTTGATTGGTCGTAGCTCTAGCGCAGACGCTATGGCAAATTCCAGTTGTACGTTGCGTGTTTAATTACATATTATCGTCGTATCAATGACACCATATTAAAACAAATGACATAATTATAGGAATTACAAACGAAAGACTCTAGAAGAGCCAAAAGTATCAAACAGCTTAAGATAATAAATAGCCTAAATAGACAAATATCGGGAACTTGTCAAAACTCGTAAATCTTTTTAAATAAAGGAAACGTTATTAACGTTCTACATATTTATTCTTCGTATCTACGTATTTGCAGCCCCCTGCCGCTAGAGGGTTCCGAATTGTAGCATATAACATGGTGGTGTGTAACGCAACTATGTCGGTGCGTGAGAAACAGCGTGCTGTAATCGAATTCCGAATTCGAATATTTCGTCCACACATGGATCACCCTCTCCTTCAGCATGAAAATGTCAGACAACACACGAGCTCTGCGACATCTGCAACTATCGAACGCCTTGGGTTCACTGTCATCGATCATCCTCCATACAGCCCCTACTTGGCCCCATCCGATTGTCACACGTTTCCCAAAATTAAAAAAACACGTTCAAGGACTTCCCTTTGATAGTTATAAAGCAGTGCAAGCAGAGGTGAGGTTGTGGCTCCGTCAACAAAGATTCCACAGTTACGATATCAACAAACTAATCTCTCGTTGGATAAAATGTGTTCGTCGCCAGGGTTACTATGTTGAGAAATAAATATGTAGACATTAAAAATAAAGATTTAGAATGTTAATAACGTATGTTTAAAAACTTTTCACACAAAAAAAATTCGGAGACATTACTTTTCATCACGTCATCGTAGTATGCAGTCCACCAGTCTTCCAGTGACGTCGACACCACATGAACGGATCCATCTTGTCTCACCACTCCTGCACGAATTTTCTGCTCTTTTCTTGTACTCCAGCCATATCTTTAACTGTGCGGTAACTCGCTTAGTCTAGGGCAGTGGTCGTCAGCAGCGGGACGCATGCGGCCCCCGGTTCTCAGCCGTATTTCAAAATATTACGCATCCAGCAACCAACAGCCGTATCCATCTACATTTCTGTCATGCTCTGCAAGCCACCTAATGGTGCATGGCGGAGAGTACTTCTGATATTACTAACTGGTCCCCCTTATCCTGTAGGGACCGATGGCGTTTGTAGTCTAGTCCCCTTCAATCCCCACAAACCAACCAACCAACCTACCTTACCCTGTCCGACACGCGAATGGCGCGTGAGGAGAATGATTGTCAGTAAGCTTCTATATTGGCTCTTAAGTTCTTGAGGTTTCTCGACGTGATCGTTTGTATTTCTTCTACCATTCCTCTATGGTAAGGATCCCATATTGATTAACGGCAATCAAGAATGGGTCGACCTAGTGCCTCATAAGCTACTTCATTCATTCGGGGTTGGGTTGCATTTCATTAAGATTCTTCCTGTGAATTCCAGTCTGGCATTTGTTCTAATATTTTTTTATATGGTCATGCCACTTAATGTCCATATAAACATTACTCCTAGATATTTTACGGTAGCTACTTTTCCAGGTCATCAATAGCGTAGCTGTACAGTGGCGGCTACCTTTTCCAGTGTATGCGCGGAATGCTACATTTATTTAAGTTCAGGGTGAACTGCCGGAGGTTGCACCGTTCATCAATCCTCTGCAATTGATTCTGCAAACTGATACTATCTTCTGGCGTTGTTAATTTGTTTTAGACAATCGCATCATCTGGGGACACCTTTAAACAACATCTGATGCTTCCTACTAAATCGTTTATATACATTTTAAATAGTAACGGTCCTGTCTCACTTCCTTGGGGTACTGCGGAACTTACCCTTACAACTGTCGATTTCATTCCGTTAAGACCGATGTGTTGCGTTAACCTGCAAGAAAGTCTTGAATTCAGTCGCCAATCTGGTCTAGTACCCAATAAGCTCGGATTTTTTCACTAGACGACATTGCAGGACGCTGTCAAACGCCTTCCTTGAAGTCAAGGAACACGGAGCACCGTTGTCCACGGCGCTGTGCATCTCGTGGAGGAACAGAGCGAGCCGGATTGCACGAGATCTCTGTTTGCGGAATCCATGTTCGTTTTCGCAAATGAGACACTCTATTCTCAAAAAACCCCATAATTATTGAGCAAGAGACATATCCCATAATCCAACAGATTGATGTCAACGATATAAGTCTATAATTGTGTGCATCCGTCTGCGGCTCGTCTTGTAAACGGGAAAGACATGAGCTTGTTTCCAGTTGATACCGTCGTTGCTCCAGGGAGCGACGATATACTGTTGCTAGAAGGGGAGAAAGTTCTTGCGCATAACCTTCCATAAACGTCAACTAATTTAAGAGCTTCCTAGGTTTTTCTTTTAAGTAACAAACAAATACTTAGAGAGACTATAATATTTTAAGGTGTGTTTTGATTTTAATTGACATTGTTGAATTCTGCCTTGTGCTAATTGAAGTTGGCAACGTAGCTTAGGGGCAGATAATTTGTCATTGCGGCGTGATGACATGGGATAGGGGGGAAAGTTTTCTTGTTTGTCTTCCAGTGCTGACAACTCATGGACTTGGGTGCCTCGTGCTGATCAACACTGTGGTATGAATTTCAAACGAAAGTAGCGGATTCTTGAATTTTCATTGTAGAGGTTATCTTCAAATGGGATACATATGTTTAGCAAGAAATATGAAATTATATTAAGGCTGTTGTATTACACCACAATGAGCAGAAGGAAAACGATTCAAAATATTTAGTGAACATTGTCTTATATTACATAATGCATTTAAAAATAAGTACAATTCCTGTTGTTGATCAGCGACTCCTACTTTGGAGGTATGGAACTCAAAATTAAAATAAATCAAATAGAATGTCAATTAATAGGTTCCTTTGTTTTCGTTTTTTATTGTTTTTAAGTTTTTAAATCTTGTGTGCACAATACAGTTACAAAACTTCAGAGTTCGTGAAAGGGCAACATGAAAGTGAGCACAAACAAACCTTACTGAACGTAAATCAATTCCAACTTATTTAAATGTCTTACCTTGAGCCTTGTTTAATATTATTGCAAACGGAACTTTGACTGAGAACTGAAGTCGCTTAAAATGAATGGATCATTGGTATATGTGGTATCAGAGCTACCTATCTAACTGCTGAACCTCTGAGGATAGTACCTTCAATGACATTAGTTTTCGCAATTTTCATCTGCAAACTGAACTGCAAACGGAGGGCTGAGATTGTGTAGTATTATACTACAGGAACGCCGACTTTATGCCTCAAACTGTGTGGCGGAAAGCCAGCTGAATTCAGTGTATTTAGAAATGGTTGTGGCTCTTCAGCTGCATCTTCAGTGGCGATTAGTTTCGGACGAGAGTGCCATAAATTGAATTTTCCCAATATACAGATTTTCTCTTTGAACCGACTGTGAGCAGAAAAACAGCACATTGTTGTGTATAAATTTTTTGTTTAAAATTATATATACAGAGCAGCAGAAGTAGCCATACTATCAAAGTTAAATCCGACCGCTAGAAAGAAAACGAAATCACACCATATGTTTTGACAGCACAGTATTTTCTTTCTCGCAGTCTGTTTCAACACAATACAGATACAGTGTTATTTTAAAAAACATATAGCCTACGTCCGAGTATTTACCACACTGTCGTGTAAAAATTGAAGTAAGTCGCTCAAATTTTAGAGATTTTTGCTAATAACGTATCTCCTTGATATATTGGTATAGACAGTTAAATCATCCAGTCGTGCAATACAACACTTCATCAGGCAATTACAGAGTCACAACTTTGGTGTCGCTTAGAGTGGTAGCAATATGAAACCTACAACAGTCGACACGAAGTGTTCCGAATGGTACCGACTTCTAACGATCAGTGGTTGGCGACTGACTGCCGACTTACTGTGCCTGTACTATAGCTAGTCTATTGCGTGCTCATAACGTACTAATTTATATAGGTTACCAATTAATAAGATCGTACATGTGCGCCTCGATGTGTCGCCAACAAGTTTGACGACCTCTGGTCTAGAGTCTGTAGCTCACAGACCATTTAGTCTAATTTGTAATACATCTGTTAATTTGTGTTGTAGTTGCAGGAAGTGATGTCGCCTTGGTGGTAGCGGGTGTACCACGAACCATTTTGTTTGCAGCTTCTCTTCAGCTGTAAGGTTCACTCCCACAGAAGGTGGAGGTATTCCACCAAAACACAACAGTTTTGAATTCATGCCGATGATTCGATTAGTTCCATGTAGAGTAACGTTGGCCTGTCTTGACTCTTCATAACAACACACTGGGGAGGTGTGAATTTTACTAGACCTTTTTTACCTCTAAGCGTGTTACTTCTGCCTTTAGGTAACACCAGTCCACCAGTCGTCGTATCAGCCACTCCGCCGAGACGAGTACTTGGATAAGATTGTTCGTAGTGTGACTTCATGTGTACTATATGCGAATGTAGTCTTTTTGGGCGTGTAGTGCTGACGAAATCTTCTCTGCCTTCCATCCGGTTGGCAGTGTTGAAATTCCACGACGTTTGGATGAGTGTCATACTCATCGCGTCCCGTATTTCAAAGCAGCCACCCGGATGGAAGCGCGAGAAGATATTTTTCTGTGTACTGTTCTTGCAACGTTTAGAAGATATTGTAGGAGCCAGAGTCGGGCGAAAGTATTTTGCAGAAATTAGTGTTCCAGCACAGGGTCATATTAAGATTTAAACCAAGTTACGGCACTGATTAGCAATAACACTGACGTGAACGTCGAGAACACATTTTGAGTTTAGCGCATATGTACTTCAGAGATTTCTCTAACGGAAACTAGGAAGTCTACAGCAAATCTTCCATGTGTGTAATAGGAGTAAGACTTTCTATTGCAAAATATATCCAAACGACTTACTATAAAATTCCCTAGAGTTTCGTAGCAAAGATGAGGTTAAAGCGTCGGTACCCATCCCACTAGACATTCATAGCTTTGGTATTCCTCTCTGATTTCGTGTATGTGAAGAATATGAAATTACGCAGTTTCTCGGACTCTGAGTAGAAGGACAAGTACCAGTCACCTCTTCTGACAGGTCAGAGAACAGCCCCCTCAAGTGATGTAATATTCAGTCCGAAGGCTAGTTTGTTCCAGTACTCCAGTTTAGACTATCCTATGCAAGCATAAGGATCTCTGCATAGTTACTGCAACCTACATCCACTTGAACCTGCTTGCTGTAGTAAAGCCTTTGTCTGCCACAAAGCCGGCCGGAGTGGCCGTGCGGTTCTAGACGCTACAGTCTGGAGCCGAGCGACCGCTACGGTCGCAGGTTCGAATCCTGCCTCGGGCATGGATGTGTGTGATGTCCTTAGGTTAGTTAGATTTAATTAGTTCTAAGTTCTAGGTGACTGATGACCTCAGAAGTTAAGTCGCATAGTGCTCAGAGCCAGCCATCTCCCACAAATTTTACCTTCAACACTTCCGTCCATTACCATACAACTCCTTGATGTTCTGGGAGATGTCCGATCACCGTATCTCCCGTTTTTGTCAGCTTGTGCCATAAATTTCTCTTCCCCCTGGTTCAGTTGAGTACCTCTTCATGAGCTACTCGATCTAACTATCTTATCTTCAACATCAGTTTATCGTCCACATTTTACATCTGTACAAGGCTAAACTCCAGAAAAAATGTCAAGGAACTTTTCCGTGACTCACGCGTAAGAGCAATGGTCAGTTGCAGAGAAAAAAGTGGTAAGTAGGATGGATGCGTAAGTTTTCTGATAAAAGAAATAGAGGAGGAATGATCTCAGTCACTCCAGCAGTAATCAAGAATGGGTCGCACTAGTGTTCTGTACGTGATCTCCTTTACAGATGAACCACACTTTCCCAAAATCTCCCCATAAACCGACCCTGAACACCACAGTATTATCAACAAACAGCCGTAGACTGTACCAAACAAAATGTTGTATGACTTCTTTTTCGCAAGATTCAGATCTTTGAATGTTCGTGAAGCTCTATATTTACGCTACCTTACAGAATACACGTCTTTTGAAGGGCTGCTTTGTTCATTTTACGCTTTTACTTCCATTGGCAGGCACCATACTGCAACAATTTTTAAGCTACAGTTTATGAGACATACCGTTCAGAGTACATTATCGCGATTTCGCTTCTTACAAGTTGCATAATTACAGCCTAATCTAATCAAAATATTTCGTAGTATGCGGGTATTCCTTGGCACTTAACGTACTTGTAAGTTCCAACAGCCTGGGCCCAAAATGTAAACATGATCGCCTGACCTTCGAACGCGCACGACTTAAGACACGTAAGTTCATGTGTAAAATCCACCTGTTTAACTTTGTAAAGTACTTGATAAATAATTACAACGTCATGGAATAATTGTGTGAGGAATACAAGAAAAGACTTATTATGAATCATTACAATATAATAGAAATCAATACCGTTTATCCCCAAATCCTGAATACATTTGCAATTCACATAATTAGCTCTTACAAAAATCAACCACACAAATGAGTTATCGCGAAGGGTGTAATATAGTTCGAAACACACGGGTACATGCAATGGAACTTCGCATCTGTTGCACTCCCATGTTGGTCACCATTTTTATTTTTTTCGTGCAAACTTTTTCAGTCTTGATGGCCTGATTTTGATGCTATTGAGCCAATATGCGTAGGAAAATGGGCCCAGTCTTTCACGTGCAGTCTTCTATAGTAAATCTCCGTACGATATTCGCCCTCGCCCTTTATAATCTGGTTCTTGCATATTCTTAAGTAATGATTCGGCTATTTCAATCCTGTAATCAACGTCACACTTTTTTCCCGTTATTTATTTTGTTGCACAAAATGACGAATTTAAAGGACCAATATCGAACAGATAAAAGAAAATTTTTCGATATCCTTTCATATATTTTTGAATGATTGGGGAACATGGTTAACATTTCGTCTTGCCGATCAATTCCAATCATTCCCTTGTTGTACTCCGTAAATGTCCGCAGCTCGTGGTCGTGCGGTAGCGTTCTCGCTTCCCACGCCCGGGTTCCCGGCGGGGTCAGGGATTTTCTCTGCCTCGTGATGACTGGGTGTTGTGTGCTGTCCTTAGGTTAGTTAGGTTTAAGTAGTTCTAAGTTCTAGGGGACTGATAGCCATAGATGTTAATTAAGTCCCATAGTGCTCAGAGCCATTTTTTTACTCGGTAAAACAACTCCCTTGAAACATTTATCTATTTTTGATTGAAGCTCCTCATTCTGTATTCCGCCCCCCCCTTTACACAAATATTTTGGCATATCCTTTGTATTCGTGCGTACTGTGCCAATGACATTTATTTTAGAGTTGTACCATAGTGTCCTAAATAAATTTTCGTGAGGCTTACCCATTGCCTAGTATGGAGTGTGTCGTCTGTGCAACACAAACTGTTTGACAACATTTTCTGAGATGCGATCGTCAGTTTATTTTATCATGACCTGTATATATTTGAAGTCTTAGCAATAACCTGAAACTGACTCACATTATTTTAAAGTTTAATGCCGAATCGTGCCGCCCATTTTGATGGAATGAATTGTGTTAAGCCATACATCCCTTATATTTCATGAGCGATTCATCGATAGTAATGTCTTCTTTCATTGTATACACCTCTTGATCATTCAAATACTTGGTCACAGGTCTTTCTTGCTCAATTTGTCTGTATTAGCAACCAGATCATTATTTCCAAATATCTTGAAATTTGCGTATATCTTTCTACCGGCGTTGTTTTTCTAATTTTTTTTCTCCTGCGCCACTATTAGATTCTTCGTGTTCTGTTTGGACTGGCCCTAATTTGTTCTGCGTACCGGTTAGTCTCGTTTACAGTATTCCTCCAAAACATGTTACTAAATATTAAAAACATCTGACGCCAAAAAAATCGCAACACCAAGGAGGAGTTGAGCGACATAAACGAAAGTAGGTAGACTTGTTTCTACATCTTAAAGATGAGGTCTATTCAAATTTCGCACCAGTTGCATGAGAGTATCGCTACTATGAGAGCGCAAATCAGTTTTGCTTTAAATAAACGCTTTAACGGCCGTGAACGATAGTTACTTCTGAGACTGGACATGGATAGTTGTTCGTCAGGAATGCCTTTAAAGGGACAAAGATACCATTAACAACACTTCACTGAGTTTGGAGTAGGTCGTGTAACAGGGCCACAAGAAGTCGGATGTACCTTCTGCGATACTGCAGAAAGACTTGGCATGAATGTAACCACAGTACAGTATTGCTGGCAGTGGCGGTCACGAGAATGTACAGTCGCAAGTAGACCGGACTTCGGGCGGCCACGTGGCCTTACTGAGAGGGAAGGCCATCGTGTTAAGGCGTATTTTCTCTGGCGCGCATAGTACTGCATCTGTAGCAGCAGTCGGCATCACAGTGACAGAACAAACGATTACAAATCGGTTACTTCAAGGACAGCTCCGAGCCGAACCGGACGCCCTGGTAGTATGCTTTTCAGTGACCCCAAACCACCGCCATTTGCGACTACAGTGGTGTCAAGCGAGAGCCCATTGGAGGACGGGGTAGAGGTTTGTTGCGTTTTCTAATGAAAGCTGTTTCTGCCAAGGTGCCAGTGATGGCTTTGTGTTAACTGAGACGGAGGCCAGTTGCCGGCCTGTAACCGACCTTTCTGCGTGCTAGAAACACTGGACCTGCACCTGGAGTTACGGTCTGCGGTACGATTTCTTATGACAGCAGAAACACTCTCGTGGTTATCCCACGCACCCTGACTGCAAATTTGTACGTCAGTCTGGCGATTCAGCCTGTTATGCTGCCATTCATGAACAGCATTCCAGGGGGTTTTTCCAACAGGATAACTCTCGTCCACATACAGCTGCTATAACCCAATAGGTCCTACAGTGTGTCGACATGTTGCCGAGGCCTGCTCAATCATCACATGTCTCCAGTCGAGAACATTATTGGACATCCATCGGATGACAACTCCAGCGTTATCCACTAAAGGCATTAACCGTCGCTGTATTGACCGTCCAAGTGCAACAGGGATGGAACTCAATCCCACTAACTGACATCCGGCACCTTTACATCTACATACATACTCTGCAAGCCACCGTACGGTGCGTGGCGGAGGGTACCCTGTACCACAACTAGTTGTGTCCTTTCCTGTTCCACTCGCAGACTGAGCGAGGAAAAAACCGACTATGTGCCTCTGTATGAGCACTAATTTCCTGTATCTTATCGTCGTGGTCCCTACGCGAAATGTATGTTGGCGACTGTAGAATCGTTCTGCATTCGGCTTCAGATGCCGGTTCTCTAAACTTTTTCGGTCGTGTTCATCGAAATGATTGTCTTCTTCCCTCCATGGATTCCCACTTGAGCCCAAGAAGCATATCCGTGACACTGATCGAACCCACTGATAAAAAGTCTAGCAGCTCGACTCTGAATTGCTGCGATGTCTTCTTTCCATCCGACCTGCGCGGATCCAAACACTCGAGCAGTAGTCAAGAATAGGTCGCACTAGCGCCCTATATGTGGTCACCTTTACAGATGAACTACACTTTCCTAAAATTCTCCCAATAGATTAAGGGGTTAGTAATAAAGCTGCTATTCTCCTGTCAACCTTAAAATTGGAATGAAATACATAGAAGAATTACACCAAACAATATGGCCTAGCGCTTCTTTGGCAAACAAACCGCGACTGATGAGCTATAGAATTTCATACCATTCTTTGCAGAGAAAAGTGTTAAATTTTCTTGAAAAACGGTTCCTTAATTTTTTCTAATACAGGCTAAAATGGCCCAGTAATCAGATTCGGTTGTTGCACGTTCTCATGCCCGTTAAACCAGTCGGGGAAATTTACACCACTATGGGCGACACGCATTACCATGGAAGATACAATCCGACCCTCAAAACCATCACAGAACTTCCACGCATCGAATCCGGAATAAAACTGTCTGGACTATACGCTTTCGGTGGTTTTGCCCATACCTAACATAGTCGTCAGATGGCGAACTGTGTAAAAAAAGACTCCCAGACTACCTCACCACTTTATATTGGTCCGTAGTACATGCTTTGTGATCCGTGCACCGTAGAAGTATCTTCGTTGAATTAATTTGGTTTACAAGATGTTTGACAATAGATCGTTTAGTTTATGTAGTTTCAGTTGCAGTATTTTTCGTTAGCTAGTACTTCCGGAGAACAGCCTCATTCATGGCAGTGATGGCCTCATTAGAGGTGACACACCTCTTTTAATGGTCCGCAGTCCGTATTATTAAATTTATTCTTCAGTACTGTTCTTTTTTTCCATAAACCCTGCACGCAGTCAGGACACTACATTGAGTAGATCTAGATATGCTCTGCAGATTTAAACTGTTGTCTCACATCCTCTAAATAAACAGGCATTGACAATTCATCCTGTTTGAAAGTATGTGAGGCATTAATATTCAAGTAAGCAATTATCAGACGTACTGGTACGTCAGAACTCTTCACAGAAGTCGTAGTAAAAGGGAATTATGAGACACAATCAGTGCGTCATAGATATAGAATACAATAACTTTGCCCAACCAGTGTATCTGTGTTACATCAGACTGTTTCTGTTCGTCAACAATGTAGCTCTCAAAGTTTTTGCCATGCTCAGTGTGATGTAAATAGGAAAACTGGACAGAGTGAACATCTGCTGCGAGTTTTCTGCTTATTGACATTATTTTGATGGGCTCTAACAGTATCACCATCATAGAAGATAGAGCAATCAGTGCAGCTTTAGGAAGAAAGGTTTAAATTGTCAGATTTGGGCTGACATTTGGTGGCGTGATTCATGGATGTCGTGATAGCTATCTTCTTTCCTTTCTATTAACTTACCGTTGACAGCTACAATATTAGAGACAGCTTGACCATTGTAGCAAACTGTGAAAAAAACATGTCTTCGACAAATGTTCTCCTCAGGAAACCTTACATCACAAAGTATTATCCGAATGGCTCCTCAGGAAACCTTGCTTCACGAAAAAATTATCCGAATGGGACGGGAATTTGTTGATTTGGTGTACACACACAGACTCAAGTGATTACAATTTCAGAAAAACTGGATAATTTATTCAAAAGAAAGAAGAGAAGCAGTAGAAATTATCTAGCTGAAATTAAAGCCCAGGATGACTGGCCTTGAAGGGCAACAAAATAAGGGCGTACAATATCGTCGACGTACCGTTGTGCTGCAAGGGTGACGCGGATGACAGTCAAAGAGGTTCTGCTATGAAAAGAAATGGCACCTCAGGCCGTCGCTCCTAACTGTCGGGCCGTATGGTGGGCGATTGGAAGACTGGTCTCCTACCGCTGTCCGGAGAGTCTCCAGACACGACTCCGCTGGATATCGGGGCTCAGTTCAAAGAGGGACCGTTTTGTCATCCGGCACCCTTGCAGCACAGCGGTACGTCGACAATATTCTACGCTCCGGGTTGTTGCCCTTCATGGCAAGCCATTCTGAGCTTACATTTCAGCAAGATAATGCCCACCGCACGACGAGAGTTTCTACTGCTTTGTGTTCATACTTGCTAAATCATTCCTAGGCCAGCAATGTCGTCTAATCTCACCCCAATTGAGAACGTTTGGAGCATTCAAATCTACCAATCAATGCCAAGCCGAATAACTGCTTGCATAAGGGCCAAAGGTGGACCAACGCGTCATTGACTTGCTCAATTTGTGAAGCTCTTTCTCTTCAATAAATTATCCAGTTTTTACGAAATTATAGTCATTTATTTGTTTGTAGATGTACATCACATTTACCCGTTTCCGTCGTATTTACATAATTCCTTTGTGGTGTGTGTGTGTGTGTGTGTGTGTGTGTGTGTGTGTGTGTGTGTGTTTACACCGCTACAGCTATTTACGCATGGTACATGAACAATTTTCAGTATGCCGATATCAATATTTCTGTTTTCCATGCTGTTTTAGTAGATTGTGTATGCTACAACTGGAAAAGCGTTCTTCAAAGGCAATGAATTCGTTTCTGAAGCTGCTTATGTGTTATTTATAAGTGTACAGCAATTCGGTACTTGTTTCTTGGAGTGTGTCTAGTCCTGTTGTCAGATGGAAACTTCCAATAGCTTCTTGTTTCTGTATTTTACAAATTAAGGGTAATTGGTTTCCGTCTCTAGTGCTTACGACGTCTACGGTACCTGAAACCTCAACCTTTTTCCCGGTTTTTGTTAGCAGGTTTCTGCTTTACTTTTTGGACTCTGATCCTTAATTGTTTCTGGTATGTGGATGTTGTATACTAGCTGAGGGAAGCCGTTCTAACTTCATCAACGAAGAAATTTACCTTACGATGTTCAACTACGTGCGTCACTTTTTTTTGGAAAATTATGTAAGTTTACATTCCTGCCACTACTAAAACCGATGTTGTACTTCCATCACGAACTCTTATCAACCCTTGCTCGTATCAACTCTTGCTGGAAGTTAATACACAAGCAGTCATGAATGCACTGCTCCAACTTTCCACGCTTTCTGCAGTGGGTTCCCCGTTTTTTAAAATGGAACTACGTGCCAAATCCTGTCGCCTCTAAGCGGACACGGTTTCGATCTTGAAACTATTGTTTACATGTTTCTAAGTATCGTTATGACGCTCTAGAATCAAAACAAAAGTTGGTGTTTACTGTAGCAGCCGCTGAAGTGGCGCTGTCCTCTACTTCATGTATGTTGCTTTTTTGGCACGACCCATAAAATTCGTAGTATATTTGATAATTTTATGTTCTAGCAATGTTCAAACACACATGTCATATATGCTACATGGTATCGTCCCGCATGGACAGACAGGCCACTGAATTAACCTGCAAGGAGGATTTCGGTAATCATACCCATCTTCGGTTTCCTTTAAACATTTTACATTACACAAGTGTTTCCATCCACACGTCGTCCTCGAATATGGACCAACAGGTAGCTCTGTAGATAGTATTTGTATGACTTTTGTGCTAGAACTTAACTGCTTCTCTGAGTTGCCCTGACCTGTGAGTGCAGTTCTTCGTTTTCGGTCAGGCGTTTCTGTTCTCCCTCATTGCTCTTATTCTTATAGATTTCTGTCGTTCCTGTTTGGTGAATTTCTTTCACGATGTTAGAGATATAACTGTAGCGCTTGACTCTATGCAGTATAAGCAGTTGTATTCAGTATAATGTCTGCTTTCCCTCTTGTAGCAATGTTTGGTGCTATTGTCCTTTGTAATAAATTGGTGTGATAAACATTCCTGAAGGGTACGTTCAGCTGTTCCTTGCAATCGACATAAACACATTATTTTGGTCTCTTCTTAACTAAATTCCAACGGGTGGTTCTTATCCAGACATGAAATATGGACTAACTTTCTTGTTCAGAGTGTTTGTTACGTTGTAAATATACCCAGTCCCATTTCTATCTCTACTCTGGTCTTAATTTCGTCCTACACAGGTTATTTTCATTTCACTAGAGGCATGGTGACAGTTCTCAGACCAAAGCTACAAAGGCATTACTGGAATACAGCGGTTTTAATCCTCAAAGAGTGCATGTCTAGACATTTTATGGTTCCCAGCTTCATGGCTTCACCGATGAGTGCATCTCATACAGCGTACTCTAGGGGGTTGTGCTATACTCACTGTTAACCTAATTAGTCAACCATTCAGTGCATAATGTTAGGATGAAGACATTTCATCGCTGCAGTTTGGTCCTGTAAACTCTTTTACTCGTTCTCCTATCCGCTTATGGAGAGAAACGAGGTATGGCTTGGACAAGGGTGTCTAGCTGACTTGAGACATTGGTATCGTATTCGAGAAGAAGATTTAAATCCTCATGTGGTCACCGTGACTGATGGTTTACAAGGTTTACGTAAATCACTTCTAATGTTCGCTAGGATGTATCATTGGGTGAGGACAGATGAGCTTCGTTTAAATGGAGGCTGTTCTTCGTCTTTTCAGAATAAACAGTACTGTTTCTAACTTAGAAGATCGTGGTATCTACAGCCTTGTAGCTGTATTGTAAGTTCATCCATTTTCCTGGCCGCGTAGTACTCCCCTGTTCATACTGTAGTTTTCTTCATCCTCTGAGTTCTGTTTTGATGGGCTTCTGTACTTACAGGTATCCATTGTCTCCGGTATTTTTTAGCAGCAGGAGGGTTATGTGGGAAACAATCAGGGCCGACTCTTTGGGACCGAGGCGGGAAAGTGCGTTTAGTAAGTCCAAACGCCGTTTTGTTTGATACACGTCGTGAAAAGGACAAAGATGTCACGAAAGTGGCGGCAACGTGGAGTGGAAGGAGGAGACGCGAGTATGAATGAAATAAACTGCTTGCGATTACTATTAACGTTAATTCCACAACATTCCTTCCTTAGATAATAACTTCTCTTAATTAATATACTGTTCCTCCTACATGCTTTACATTTATTGATTTGTTGTACACACGATATAACTCTGTTGTCTATTTTATTTTCTTCCTCATAGATAGTGGTCAATTCTGAATTCCTTATTGTATGCGAAAATGTTCACCCTCGTTGTCGACGGGACGTTAAAACACTAAGTCATTTATTGTTCTGTCTCTGGCCATCGAAGTAGTTTGATAGATTACGTTGTTGCAGTCGGGTGTGTTTGTTTCTTGGACATAAGAAACAGTCAAGTCGAACTATAGCGAGCTTCGTGTGGACGATTTTGCGATCTCCTACAGCTGTCAACGGACCAGCCTTCTTGAACGACGTCTTCAAGGATGTCTCGATCGCCTCCACTCTTGGAGAATCGAAACCAGTTTCCGATTTCCTCCCAGTAAGACCGTTTGTGTCAGTTTTTGGCGTTGTACGGAGTTTCTTCCGCCTTCCCTACATCTAGGCCCTGTCGACCTTCCGTTCGCGGACGCCGCTAAATTCTTGGGTCTTATGTTTGACAGAAAACTGTGCTGGGTTTTTATTTATTTATTTATTTATTGTTCCGTGGGACCAAATTAAGGAGAAGTCTCCATGGTCATGGAACGAGTCAATACATGAAATTATAACACGATATTAGAAACAGATAAAATGAAATATAAAAAAACATATTCAGGTGACAAGTCGTAAGTTTAAATGAAGAAAATCAACAATGTAACACTGGAATTTGCTTAATTTTTTAGCTCTTCCAAGAGCTCTTCGACAGAATAGGAGGAGTGAGCCATGAGGAAACTCTTCAGTTTGGACTTAAAAGAGTTTGGGCTACTGCTAAGATTTTTGAGTTCTTGTGGTAGCTTATTGAAAATGGATGCAGCAGAATACTGCACTCCTTTCTGCACAAGAGTCAAGGAAGTGCATTCTACATGCAGATTTGATTTCTGCCTAGTATTAACTGAGTGAAAGCTGCTAACTCTTGGGAATAGGCTAATATTGCTAACAACAAACGACATTAAAGAAAATATATACTGTGAGGGCAATGTCAGAATTCCCAGATTTTTGAGTAGGGGTCGACAAGACGTTCTCGAACTTACACCACATATAGCTCGAACAGCCCATTTTTAGCCAAAAATATCCTTTTTGAATCAGAAGAAAAACCCCAAAAAACAATACCATACGACATAAGCGTATGAAAATATGCGAAGTAGACTACTTTTCGTGTTGAAGTGTCACTTATTTCAGATACTGTTCTAATGGTAAATAAAGCAGCATTTAGCTTCTGAACAAGATCCTGGACATGGGCTTTCCACAACAGCTTACTATCTATCCGAACACCTAGGAACTTGAACTGTTCCGTCTTGCTTATAATATGCCTATTCTGTCTGATCAAAATATCGGTTCTTGTTGAATTGTGAGTTAGAAACTGTAAAAACTGAGTCTTACTGTGATTTAGCATCAAATTATTTTCCACAAGCCACGAACTTATTTCATGAACTTTATTATTTGTTACTGTTTCAATATTACACACAAGATCCTTCACTATCAAGCTGGTGTGATCAGCAAACAGAAATATTTTTGAATCACTTGTAATACTAGAAGGCATATCATTTATATAAGTAAGAAACAGCAGTGGCCCCAGCACCGACCCTTGGGGAACGCCACACCTAACAGTGCCCCATTGGGACTGAACATCACTACCACTCTCAATATTGCGGAGAATTACCCTCTGCTTTCTGTTCTTAAAGTAAGAGGTGAACCAATTGTAAGCTACTCCCCTTACTCCATAATGGTCCAACTTCTGCAGTAATATTTTGTGGTCAACACAGTCAAAAGCCTTCGTTAAATCAAAGAAAACACCTAGCGTTCGCAACCTTTTATTTAATCCGTCCAAAACCTCACAGAGAAAAGAGAATATAGCATTTTCAGATGTTAAACCATTTCTAAAACCAAACTGAACATTTGACAGCAAATTATGTGAATTTAAATGCTCCAGTAACCTTGTATATACAACCTTCTCGATAACTTTAGCAAACACCGATGGCATAGAAATAGGTCTAAAATTGTCAACATTATCAATGTCTCCCTTTTTATAAAGTGGCTTCACTACCGAGTACTTTAATCGGTCGGGAAACCGACCACCCCTAAAGGAAAAGTTACAGATATGGCTGAGAACTGGGCTAACATACATAGAACAATACTTCAGTATTCTGCTAGATACCCCGTCATATCCAAGAGAGTTCTTGGTCTTTAGTGATTTAATTATTAACTCAATCTCCCTCTTGTCAGTATCATGGAGGAGCATTTCAGGTAACAGTCTCGGAACACTTTTTTCTAAGAGCGCTATATGATTCCCTGTTGGGACTAGGTTTCTATTTAGTTCACCTGCTATATTCAGAAAGTGATTATTAAATACTGTACATATATGCGACTTATCAGTAACACGGACATTCCCACTACGCACTGATTCTATATCCTCGACATGTCTCTGCAGACCAGCAACTTCCTTTACGACTGACCGTATGGTTTTAATTTTATCCTGAGACTTAGCTATTCTATCTCCATACCACATACTTTTTGCCTTCCTAATAACATTTTTAAGCACCTTACAATACTGTTTGTAATGGGCTGCTGCATTTAGAGTTTGACTGTTTCTAACGTTTTGATATAATTGCCACTTTGTTCTACAAGATATTCTTATCCCTCTAGTCAGTCACGCAGGCTGCCTGTTTGTTTTAGTACCCTGTTTTAAACGTTCTAACGGAAAGCAACTTTCAAAGAGCATGGGAAAAGTCTAAAGAAAAGCATTATATTTATCGTCTACTGTATCAGCGCTATAAACATCTTGCCACTCTTGTTCCTTTATAAGGTTTACAAAGGTCTCTACAGCAACTGGATCAGCTTTCCTGAACAGCTGATGACTATATTTAACACGTGTTGCAGCACAAAAAGCTTTTAAAGTTAAAATTTGTGCATCATGATCTGAAAGGCCATTCACCTTTTTGCTAACAGAATGCCCTTCTAGTAATGACAAATGAACAAAAATGTTGTCTATTGTTCTTCTACTGTTCCCTTGCACTCTCGTTGGAAAGAATACGGTTTGCATAAGATTATATGAATTAAAGAGGTCTACCAGCATCCTCTTCCTTGCACAATCACTGATACAATTAATATTGAAGCTTTAGCAAAAATGTTGTGAAATCGGAGTTTGGGGATCTATAAATAACAACAGTTAGAAGTTTAGCTCCGTTAAATTTAACCACACCTGCACAACATTCAAACACCTTTTCAGTGCAGTACTTTGAAACATCAATTGACTCAAATGGGATGCCGTTTTTCACATACATGGCTACTCCCCCACACCGCAATGAGCTCCTCGAAAAGCTGCCAGCCAACCTGTATCCTGGTAAAGGAAGCCTCTGAATTATCTCCTTATTTAAGAAGTGTTCAGATATACCAATAATTTGAGTCAACATCTATAAGCAGTTCACTAACTTTATCTCTAATACCTTGTATATTTTGATGAAATATACTAATTCCCTCATTACGCGGATACCTAAGCTTTGTCAAAAGTGATTCCCTTGTTAGAGAGACTTCCCTTAAGCAGGAATACCTGTCAGCTGACTTCAATCTAAAAAAGGTGCAGCTCTAACACCCACTACTGCAGGAATTTTCCCATGAGTGATCCCACCAACCCCACCTATGCTGTCACCTATAAGCTTTGCCAACCTCCCCTTCCCATACCTGTTGAGTTGCAGGCCATGTCTAGTGAAACCTGTCCTGCTGATAGACTCCACCGAAACCACTGAAATGTGACCCATGCTTTCTGTCATCAGCGCACCCCCAAGTCTCATGTTATTACGCCTGACGGCTGTATTAAGATGAGGCCGATCGTGACTCTGAAACAGTTCCACGAAATGCACATTCGTGTTGCCAGTCTGAGTGGCTATCTTTTCCAGGTCACCATCTATGTCATACTCCCCATCCCTATCAATACTATTACCAGCCCCACCCACAATCACTACCGGATCCTCTTTAGTAAAATCCCTACATAACCCCCCTATGTTAACAGTCACCTGAGCCAACCCTGCATTAGGCTTCACAATGCTGGTGACCTGGTACTCTCTCCCCAGCACTTCCTGCAACTGCTGGCCTACACCTCTGCCATGAGAACTACCTAACAGCAGAAGCTTCTTCTTCCTCTTCGACTTTGCAACTGTTCTAGGCACAGTAACTACTGAGGTCTGCTGCTTACTTCCCACATCTACAGCTACTAGAGATTCCTCTCCACTAGACTCTGGCAGTTGGTCATATCTGTTGTAAACACCAATAGTAAAACTATCTGAAAATCTTCTTCTCCTAGCAGATCTCTTGCCAACAGCCAGCTCCCATTCCCCAACCCCCTTCTCCCTCCTCATCCTATCTAGCTCCTCCTGTGCGTTTTTCAACTGCACCTGAAGGGCACAGATCTTACGCTCCTGCTCCTCTATCAACTTACTCTTGCTACATAACCTGCAGTTCCAGGAGAGGATCTCACCAGAATGCCCACTGGCTTCCCCACTGCATTCCCCCCAGTGAAAATACTTCGAACAAGTCTCACACCGCTATCCACTACTCACGAACCTACGGCAAAGCCCACACTTCTCACTCATGGTAAAATTTTACTTTTTCTAAGTTCCGCTACTACAATAAGAAGATGTTAAAAACCTGACTACAATAATCACAAACTTACTCTACAAGGGAAGTAACTACTATTATTAACAGTATTAATAAACAACAAATGTGAATATAACAAAAGACTAATACAGAAAGAGAATCAAACGTCTAATGACACAGTAACGAAGCTGAAAACAGTTCCCAAAAGGTTCTTCTGAAATTATTTCACCAGAAAACACCAAGAACACCGGTTGAAGACTACTAAAGTTCCTAAATAAACCACTATACACAAACAATTAATTAATACTTAGCTTTGGATGCGCCGCTACAGCTGCAACTGGTCAGCGCGGAATGTAAACACAAGCAAGAGGTTAAGCTGCTCGATACGAAACACAAATATCAGGTCACAACACAAGAAAGGCAGAGGTGAATGAAGAAACCACTAATACGTCACTTATATAGTAAATATTATCTCACAAACCGTTAAAATATGTATCTGAAACCGAAAAATATATGAAAACTTAGAGAGCGATCTCACACGCAGCCACTCGCTTATGACGTCCTCCCACGTTTCCTATCTTTCGGCTCGCTGTCTGCGATCCGTCAGCACACCCTCCGTGTTATGAATGGTACCTCCTGGGGAGCGGACAGAGTGGTCCTTCTCCGCCTCTATCGCGCATTAGTGCGCTCGAAGTTGGACTATGGAAGCATAGTTCACTCCTCTGCTCGGCCGTCTATTCTTCGGTGTCTCGACTCTGTCCATCACCGTGGATAGCGTTTAGCGTCTGGAACTTTTTACATAAGCCCTGTGGAAAGCCTTTATGCTGAGACTGCTGAACCTCCGCTGTCCAGTCGGCGAGCTGTCCTTCTGACTCGTTATGCTAGCCGCCTGTCTTCCATGCCTCCCTCCTCTTTGGATGTAGAGTATGCAGGCCGCCCTTCCTCTCTACTACCAACGGGATTCCGCTTCCGTCAACTGCTACGTTCTCTTTCCTTCCACTTTTCTAAAACTTTCTTGACAACTGGGGGTACAGCACCGCCTTGGCTCCGCCCCCGGACCTGCCTGCTCCGTGACCTTTTGTCAGCTTCCCAAGGATGGTACCCCTTCTCTCGTTTATCGTCGGGCGTTTGCTGCTCTATGCGCACAAATGAAGGATGCCAAATTTATTTACACTGACGGCTCAAAAACATCATTTGGTGTTGGGAGTGCCTACATTGTTGGACACCCCTAATCGATTTCGGCTTCCCGACCAGTGTTCGGTTTTTACTGCGGAGCTTTACGCTGTTCTCCAGGCTGTCCAATACATCCGCCGCCATCAGCGGATACAGTATGTTATCTGTTCAGATTCTCTCAGCTCTCTCCTCAGTCTCCAAGCTCTTTACCCTGTCCACCCTCTGGTCCACCAGATTCAGGACTGTCTGCGCTTGCTCCACCTGGGGGGCGTCTCTGTGCTATACCTCTGGATCCGAGGACACGTTGGTAGCCGAGGAAACTAGGCGGCCGATATAGCGGCCAAGGCTGCAGTCTCTCTTCTTCGGCCAGCTATTCAATCGATTCCCTTCGCCGATCTACGGAGCGTTTTATGTCGTCGTGTTGTTCTTTTATGGCACGCACATTGGTCGACACTTCCCCATGATAAATTGCGGGACGTGAAAGCTATTCCTTGTGCTTGGACCTCTTCCTCCCGAACGCGTCGTCGGGAGGAGGTAATTTTAACTAGACTCCGGATAGGGCACTGTCTTTTTAGCCATCGACATATTTTAAGCGGCGATCCTCCCCCACTCTGTCCCCACTGCTCTCAGCTGTGGACGGTAAGACACCTTTTAATTGAGTGCCCCTATTTTACTCCGTTACGCGCCCGTCTACAGCTGTCGCCTGATATATCGTCAATTTTAGCAGATTACACGCGCTCGGCCGATCGCGTTCTCGAGTTTATTAGTGCCAGTGAAATGACGTCAGTCATTTGAACCTTTTTTTGGGGACAACCAACCCCTTTCTGTAGTGGATGTTTAAGCCTTCTTTCTGCTTTTAGTTTCTCCAATTTTTTGAGTTTCGTTCCCGTTGGTGCTGGTTTCCATTTTCGGTTTTTTACTGTTTCCTAAGTCACGGACCGGGCGCTAATGACCATAGCAGTTTTGCGCCCTAAAAAAACAAACAAAAAAAAGCAGCTAAGCCACGAACAGCAGCAATAGTGGAAGTTTAACCTACCTTGTTACGGTCTGGTACACTGGACACTACAAACAGTTTCGTGGTGAATTTATTGAGTGCACCTAATAAATGAAGAAAAACCACTGATAGTGATTATCGCACTGCAGAATTGATTCTATAATAAATTGTGGTTAAAGAACAGATTGCACCTTCTGTTGCCTCTTACTTTATCAAGAAAACAATGAAAGAAACTAATCTAAAATATCTACAGCAGCTTCAACAACATTTTAAACTACGTTATATTGTAGCCAGAATAGCGAGATGTTATATTGTAGTGAGAATACCGAGATAAGTGAAATAAAATGTCCATTACAGAACAGAATATTGCTCTGAACTACTTTCTACTGCGTATGACGGCTTGACAACTAAATAAGTGTTCCATGAAAATTACAAAATTTCCGTTTCATTCAAATACCTTTTTATTCAGATGTTTCACTGTGACTGCCTTCGCAACCGGAGTCACTGGATGTGGGTGCCAGATTGACGATTAACGAATTCATTATTTCGTCTGTAACAACTTCTTTCGGGCAATCTTCTTGCAGTTTATGACGTAGGCAAGTTTCCCATACAGCAACGGTGATTTTTGTCTGTTGCTTCATGGACCAGCCTTTCAGGGTCGGCTACTATAAACGTAGTATTTTTATCTGCCACTTAATCACTTCACCTGTGCCCATACCAGTTGTACGGGATTATAATGACAATGATAAAGAGGTGCACTCGTATCACCCTGTGACCATGTTGCAGAGCTGTGGAGTCAGTTTCGTATTTTTTACCACTGTCTTTTGAAATCTTACCGAGCTCCAACAGCTATGCTCGTGTTTGTATTTCCATATGTGGTATACAGTTACTTCGCAGCCAATATCACTTCTTGTGTTTGCAGTGGGTGACCTGTCGAGAAAAAGTGATAGCTTTCGTTGTCCATAACAAAAAGCCTGGATGCAAGTAAGGCAACAACTGATTCTGAAACATTATCGATATATTTCTCCAGTAATTTCGTAATGGTAGTCAGAGTTGGTTTTAAATTTTGATCGGAAGACAAGGTTAATTTGAGGCACAAATCCGGTAGCAGCGGAATCGACGTGACATTAGAAGACGCCCTCCTTTTCCCACTGGAACTTTCAAGACGCTGTGTGCCTTTGTTGTTTGCCAAATAAAATTTCTAGTTTGGTTTTGACTTCGCCAAGTCTCGTCAAAGTAATGCACAGATGACGTTACTTTTGATCTGGCTTCATGCATTGTTCTTAGAAAATTCATCCTACCAGCAGCAACATCACGACACCTCATTTAAAATTTCCGTCCGTCATTGGATTTGACATATTGAAATCCGATGTTTTTCAGTATGCCTTGCATTGACCTTGCACTCCCTTGAAGCCCAATTCGTACCTTTACGAATAACTGTGAGCGATTTCGCTGCCGTGGGGAACTCGCCTCTTTCATAAAATTCGAAAACCTTTCGTCGTTAAAATATCGTGATCGAAATCGTCGATTCCTGTTACCGGCATTTACACGTTAGGGTTTTTTCAATGGAGACGAAAATTCCACATTTCCACTTGCCGGCTGAGACAGGTTGGCCTCCTGCACAATTCGTCTGACAGTTAGTACACCAGTATTGCCACAAGCCACTGCAGTTCGTTCCTGCACCTTGGCAACCTCGCAGACCAGCTCGCCCTAAACTGATCTGCTTCACGTTTGAAGAACGAGTACATTTTAAAAATAAGGTTCCTTGCCTGTTTGTGAAACACTTGGTGCCTTCGCGCAGTGGCTAGCACACTGGACTCGCATTCGGGAGGACGACGGTTCAATCCCGCGTCCGGCCATCCTGATATAGGTTTTCCGTGATTTCCCCAAATCGCTCCAGGCAAATGCCGGGATGGTTCCTTTGAAAGGGCACGGCCAACTTCCTTCCCCGTCTTTCCCTAATCCGATGAGACCGATGACCTCGCTGTCTGGTCTCCTCCCCCAAAACAACCCAACCCAACTTGGTGCCTTCTAGGTGTTTTATCGATTATAAGAAAACATATAGAATAACGCAGAAATCAGTCAATCGTAATTTCGTGGACGGAAGACACGATGAAACGCTCAAATACAACGGAAGTTCACACAGTACGGAACACGGAAACGGAGTGAGTGCTGACCAGTAGCGCAGCTGTCTTGTGCATCCCCGCCCAAAGTCCATCAACGCCGTTACGGACTACAGCATTGTCTCGTAGCCCGTCTTAGAGATACTGAAAAACCTTATTCCATATAACTGCACTGGAAGTATTACTGCATTTTATGTTTTGTGTTTGCTTTGGTGGGAGATATTGTGACATGTCTTTCTTTTTTCACGTTGAAGTATGTTCTGGATGCATTAATAATGCAGTAATAATCCGCTATTTTATCTTGAAGGTTGTTGTTGTGATTATTAAAGCAGGTGCCCGTGTACTTAGTTCTCTGCCTTGGTCACCCCAGGTTTTCCATTATGCAGTGATACTTTCAGAAATGCTTCTGTGGCCAGCACCATCACATCGTCTTCTCAGCGTTCATTTTCAGGACAGCACTGCTCGCATTCTGGACTAGGTCCTTCATTGTCTCCACATTATCGCCTTCCGACTCTGCCTAGGCTGCGACGTTGTCTGCGTATGCTAACACATGAGTTCATCCAGTGCTGTCCATGTCTTGTGTAACTTCTTGAAGCATTATTTTAAACACTGTCGGCGAGATATCATCTTGTCGCAAATCTGTATGTACAGGGTGAAACTGAATTCCACTGACAAAACTTTGGAGGTTGTTCAGGCATTTTTTTAAATATGCAAGGGACCTGTGGTCTTCGGTATCTCGATACAGTGTAGGGGCCTAATTGCATTTCCTTTGATTTCAAACCCCATATATCTTTACCTGCTCTTGACAACAAAAACGCTCACTTTGCTCTTCGTCCACACCTCGCATTAAGTACTGCTCGGGGGTTCTGAATCATGTCTGGTTTTTTTTTTCCAGTAGTGGTGGTGGTTCATCAACAGTTATACATAGCAGTATGCATACTTTACTGATGAATAATTGGTCGATATGCACGTCGGGGTCGGGCGGTGTGGCCGAGCGGCTCCAGGCGCTACAGTCTGCCTGTCGCAGGTTCGAATCCTGCCTCGGGCATGGATGTGTGTGATGTCCTTAGGTTAGTTAGGTTTAAGTAGTGCTAAGTTCTAGGGGACTGATGACCTCAGCAGTAAAGTCCCATAGTGCTCAGAGCCATTTTGCACGTCGGGCCTGGATTCATTGAATGCAATTGAATAGCGTCACAACGACGCTATGCTATAGTTGTTGCCGCAGTGATAGCATCCACATCACAGTACTTTCACGTCTTTGGGCTGTACGTTTTCGTGATTGCGTATTATAGGGTTTTCACCATTGAGAAGTTATTTTAACAGTAACAGGTAGTTGCGGTTACAAACAGAATAACTCGTACCGTAAGCATATTATTACTTTGTAACGAGCCACCTGAGACCACGAATCCCTTACGTCAAAATAGAAAAAGAAATCCCAGAACATCCTCCGAAACTTTGTCGTCAGAGTTAAAGTTCAGTGTATATACTTCCGGGTATGTAACCTTTCATCTCAGATGCGCATACTCCCCACGTACCAAGAAAGTTCCTTGATGTATTGTATTCCGCGAGGATGTTGTACAAGCTCCGATTGTGGAGAATATATATGCTGAATGGTCCCAGAATGGTTTTGCTGAACTCCGAGCATTTCTCCCAGATTTGCGTATCTGTAGATGATTTTCTTGTCAGTGCTAGAATGATAGGGTAGTTAGTTACGTGTTACATAGATCATTTGAACGATTCTTTTAACGAAATGGTGTGAAACTAATCAGTATTAGTTAAGACGTCGGGGAATTACTTTCAAGGTACTAGAGGAAGCCATTGAGGGTAAAAATTGTAGGGGAAGACAGAGACTACCCAGGTGGTGCTGGGACATGAAGAGCTTAGTACGAGAAAGAAGTCGTATCAAAAGAGTCACAAGCCTGATAAAAATACATAGAAAAATCTTGGTGTACGACACCATGCCAAGTAATTTCCAACTACCTGTTAAATCTGGGAGTTCCTCACGTCTTCGTATTCAGTGATTGAGATTATACAATCTCTCTGCTCTATTTTTCCTCTTGCTTTCAAAGTTTCTGCTGTTATTTTTCCCTCTCAGGGGAGATCTGCTTTTTAATTTTCGAATTGCTGTTCTCACATTCTCCGCGATGACATAAACTTCACTATCGTATTGCTTCCATACTTCAAATCCGGGAAATTGTGTCCTCGTGAACATTTGTCCGCCTTGATTGTTAACGCGCTTTTGTATAAATACGTTATCTGCCGTATGTTCTGTAACGGGTCTAACTAAAAGAAACCCCGTAGCCGTTGTCGTCGTTTTAGTACATTGCCCCGGTGATCGCTTACTTCCCATTGTTGTATTGACATGCGGTCAGCACATTCCTCTCAGAGAATTTAGTGTAGACTTTCAAAATTAGAGCTGCTCAGTTTTGTTTTATGAGTCTTTATGGACTCCGTTCCAGTCTCCCCATGAAGGAAAATCCTCAGCGTTATGCGGATGGAACACACCTCGCGCTCATAGCAAATAGATACGCAGACATCGCTCAGCGACCCAGTGGCGATAGTCACACAAAAGATTACAAGGCAACGCAGATTTTCTTGACTAATTTTGCGCATAACAAGTTTTTCTCGGGAAGTAACAACGTCGTCTTGAAGCAACGTTTAGGTAAATTTTATATTCATCTGCAGGTGAAGCTTGCGGACGACACTGTTACTCCGTTCATAACCCCAAAAGATTTTACACCAAAATACATATCGCTTATGAAGTGTGCTTTGCGAACATGGCAGTGAAAGATCGAGATTTTTTAAATATGTCAGTAGCACCTGATGAAAGTTACCCTTTAAGTCGTGTCTGTCGGAGGGTTATGAGTACACAATACGAGATAAGCTTAGGTATTTTCCTGTGTTTTTGCGTTCCTCCGATCTGTGTATCATGGCACACTGCGAATGCACGCGGGTGAAAACCCGGGCAACGTTTACGGAAAAGCATTATGTGGCCGCAGACTTCAATATCTCCGTCAGAATAATTGATAACCATGACCAGTATCCCTTCTCGACATATATTAATAGACTGTTTCTGATTTGACAATACCGTTATAAAATTTCAGCGAGGCCACGGGAAAGAAACAGCTGAGAAAATTCTTCTTCGGCTTTACTCGGAGGCTAAACGCGAAAAAACACTGAACGATTTTCGTAAATAAGCGTTTTCAATCCTCTTATTCAGTGAGACTGTAGCGAGAAAACTACTGAGTTTTCTCAACCACCCATGTTCATCTGTCTACTCAGTCAGCTCTTCCTCAATTCATTCTGCGTGTGCAAGGCTGTAAGGTCATTTCTTGCTTTTGGCCAATCGGTGAATGGTTTGCCTTGTATATGGAAATACGGAACACAACCAATCTGTATGTTACAGTAACCAGCTGCTTGAAAATTGCGCATGACGTTAATAGGTGCTGGGAAACCTAGTGCCAGGTATGAAAATACATGTTTAACATCCTGTGCAGTTTTTTAATTATAGATCGAAAAACTATCATTCGTCTGGGAAACACTAGGTGTGGTATCTTGGGGTATTATCACAATTAATTTAAACATTCTCTCTTTTTAGACGAACCGTTTTTTCACTCTGTACTGGCTGAACAGAAGATACGGGGTGGGCTCTTCAGCTTGACAGCAACTCCTGTGGGCTAAAACGTCTGAGAATATTGTGGAGGGGCGTCTACGAAATTCAATACACATCTGCATTTCTGTGAACAAAGTGCTGTAAGTTCATTTCCGTAGGCTTTAACAGTTTTTTCAATGCTAGTAAACAGTCTTTCATGTATGTCCGCAACTCGTGTTTCAGTAATTAGCGTGGCTGCCTCTACGTTGTAGTTTCTCGGTTTAGATTACCGGCCGGGTCAGGGATTTTCTTCGCGCTGGGACTTGGGTGTTCGCGCTGTCTTAATCATTTCATATCATCTCCATTACAAAGACGTGCAAGTCGCTGAAGTGACTTCAGATAGTAGGACTTCAACAGGCGGCCGAACAATCCCAGTCAGTGATGCCATAGAATGATTTCATTTCGTTCATGTATGCGATTTTTCATCTTTGTGAGCAGAAAACGGAATCCCTTTGGGCCCTGTTGGGACTGAAGGAAAAGATGCCACAGGCTTTACTTCGCGAGGAACTGAAACGGCGACACGCGAACATTTTCAAAACTAGCCGTTTCGGAAATGCTTTCACCCTTGGCCCGAAAGCCAATGATCGTGCCCTTTTGGAAGCCGGGTAAATTGCTCCGTTTCCGCATTACGACGACAACTGCCTTGTTTAGCGCATGCCTCCAGACACGCTTTATATACCCTCCCTAGTGCTACCACCGGCCAACTGTGAGTGGCTATTGCACATTGACGTCGAATATCAGCAGTGCTCACATTCACATCACTGGAATTTCTATAACACATTCATAAGCAGCTAACTGAAAGACAAGAGATGTGTTAATGCTCTGCCTAGAAATACCTCTCTCTTTTGACCTTCTCGCCATCGGGGTTTCCTGAAATATGAGCTAAATGAAACGCAATAATAATGCGGTCAGTTGCGACGAAGCCTTAATTCATTTGAACTGGGACGTGGCAAGTACATGGCAATGGCAGTGACTACGTCGACACCAATTTCTACGTTTAGTGTCAAATTGTGAGACACGTTTCACGCCACTTGGTGTATAGCGCGAACACTAGTTTCTGATTTCCCGCGAAACGCAAAGCGAAATAATGTTAGCCAAGAAGAAAAGTATATGTAAAAATAAAGAATAGTATAGTTCAATCTAGATTAGGTCTGTAAGATCCAGCGCAGCGAATGTGACAGCAGAAATATGTGAGCATCTGTAGGAGCCTTTTTTTTTTCTAAAGGTGCTCCAACGATATTTAGGTACCGATCTTCCGTAATTAAAAGTATTTAAATTGTTAACTCTGGAGGGGGCAGGAAGAGAGAGAGAGAGAGAGAGAGAGAGAGAGAGAGAGAGAGAGAGAGAGAGAGAGAGAGGGGGGGGGGGGGGGGCGGGCTGCTGCTGCTCACAAGTCTCCTGCAACCTGCTCCACATGTGCCGCCGACAAAATAATGCTACCAAAAGTAGTCACTGCCAGTTGTGCGTAGGGGAGTGCGAGACGATGGGTTTGATGTGGGACAACTGGGGTCTGTCTACCGGCAAACAACCTCAAATTGGCCTGCAAAAGGCTCGCGCGAGATTTTGAAATACCGTCTAGACAGCTCACGCCGCCTATTTAGTCGTGCAAGTACATATTGTAAAATTCTCATTAGTGTGAATTGTACCTCTGTTTTTAAAATTAACAAATAAATAGTTTTCTTTCCTTGGACTTACTACAAGACTATTGTTGTAAGGGTTAAATTTAGATCCCCCCCCCTACCTGGAAACTTAATTAATTTCTTGCATAACGTGTTCAAAAGTCTTTTCCATTGCTCCCACACGAAAGGTTAACTTACTAACGTTGACAAAAGATAGTGGCATAAAAATATTTACCATCTCGCGCGGCGCTTATGCGCTGCAGCTTAGGTGGCCTTTGTAGGCCAGTTTGAGGTTGTTTCCCGGCTTGATAGACCACAAGTGTCTTAAATTCTCTCGACTTCTACACTACTATGGAAAGTTTAAAACAGTTATCGTTTACACCATGTAAATGACAGCAACAACGCCAGATAAAATGCGTTTAATACTCGTAAAGTAATTTTTAGGAATAAAGTGTGGCTGGAGCACATCCTTGTCAGTTAAAGGATTAGTAGAGATACTGCTTATGTGGGGCTAGTGGCCACATTCATGAATGAGCAGACTACATAAATCAATTAAACCCTACCGCGAATAAGCAACTATTCGGGAATGTGGTGTTCCCCAGTAGCTCCGATCTTTACTGTTTGAAAACGGAAGACTCTTTGTAGATGCCTTTGTGTGGTACACATACCTACCAACTACTGTACCCTGTCGCAAAGTAAGATGTGTTCAGAATTCTGGAGATCTTAAAACAGTAGCCTGACCACCATGTTAGTTATGTATGAAACACACTAGGGCATCATGTGAACAATTCAACAAGAATACCAAGAGAAAGCTTAACTTAGTAGCATTTTTTCAAAAGTCGATAAAAGCTCAGTTTTCAAATTTCAGAGTTTTATAGTTACAAATCAAGCTTGTTGCCGTGCATGAACGGTTTGGTCAAAATCCTATATTTGCTGTTGTTATAGGGTGTTAAAAACTGAGCTTTTGTAAAAGTGCATGTTGCTGTCAGTCAATTAAAGTTGATAAGCACAGAAAGTGTGTGTTGCTTCTGAGAGATCTGAAGGGACAATAACAATGCAGGGCGTTTCTGTCAGTGATAATGTGAGAGAGATTTCAGCAAAAATAAAACTGTAAGCAAATAGTTCCCGGAAGAACCCACAATGGAAATAAATTAGTGGTTTACACAACGACATTAACTGCTTATTATCGTCCAGTTTGAGCCAGCTTTGTAAGAGACACGTTTGCAGTAAAAGAGTACACGGTTAAACAATAAAATAGTTCAGACAAGTGATGCAGGAAATGGTATACATGTAACTGAATGCTCAGATGGTAGGAGGTCCACATTGAGAGTGAAATCATCCAGAAGTCCATGAAGGACAAGAAAATGACCCTTACTGCCGGTTCACATGGCTTACCAGACATCAGTGAACCCAAAAGCCATAGGAAGCAAAGAATGCAGAGCAGCTGATCTCACTTAAGATGGTACCATAACATTTCATTGTCATGTGAATATTTTAAACAAAACGGGCCACGATAAATTATTGCTAAAATACATTACGTCACCAAAACGCAGGAACATCACGAAAGAAGCAAAAGCGAAGACTAATGTTTCTATAAAGTACAGTCTAAGGAGAAAAGATGAATCAGACAGTATCTGTATATACCGCAAGTAACCTTAGGAATATCCAAAGACACACTCCCAAATTTTGCCAGTAAATTTCTTTTAACAGGGAAGTTACCGACTGAAAACCGAATGGGAAACCGCTGCACTACTAAGGATGAGGAAGTTGCACAAGCTACAAAAGAATGGTAGCAAAACTTATAGGCGGGGGGTGGGGGGGGGGGGGTGGGGGGGGGGGAGAGAGAGAGAGAGAGAAGGAAAAAGCCCAAAACAGGATATTTACGATCTGAGCTGAATACAAACTAACTCTGGAGACATTTCTGTAAAGAAATGGAGTCGTCAGGCCTTCCTACTTGTTCTTTATCGAACTACAAACGTCTTCTATTACTGCTTTAACCTGTCATTCAAACCTTCCCACGCTGATACACGCTCAGCATGCAAGATTGCTGTACTAAAATTAAAAAATGAACATGCTATGGAGAAAAACCGTCAGTAATAACATGTTACACAAACTTCGTAAAAAAAAAGTTTTATGCAATAAAATGGAGAAGGTAAATTCAAATGTGGTTAAAGTATGTTTCGATATACAACGGAATCAGCCAGTGCCTATGCTCTCAGTCGGTGAAGTATTCTTTTCAAGACAGGCTTACTACACAATTTGCGCATTGTGATTCATTCCTGAACGCAGACAACGGAAGGATTGCTTTTTTATACTTGACCTGAAACAAGAAGACATAAAGGCTGCAACTACGTAGCCTCTTCGGCTGTATTGGGTTTTCTCAAAAATCTTGAGGCGTCTCAGTCAGAAAAAGGTCCAAATGAAATGCATTTATTTTCTGATTCCATTACCATTCAAAATAAAAATGCCGTAATGATGTGCACACTAATGACCTGCACGGAAGAGAGCAGAACATGGATAAGGTGTTACATTATTTCCCTATTCGTGGTCACAGTTATGACTCCTGACGGAGTGGGAAAAGACTAACGAAAAAGTAAGATTCTTTCAGCGACTGGATATTATAAAATGCTGGAACAACAGGACTCAATAAAGATTGAGAAGCAAAGGCTCTCAAGTTCAGTGCACTATAAGCCCTACGACCGAAGATGGCTTTCACAATAACTACTCAGCGGGTGATGGTGTATGAAAAGTCTAAGAAGAACGTAGTGTTGTCAGCATCGGACATTATGGAAATTCCGTAGAGGTTCAGGTACGGAAATCTAGACACTACAGCTAGGAGATGAGGAAAACAAACACCTTGGGAAACAAGAACATGGTCAAGAAGGAAAAGGAGGAGGATAGGAGGATGTCTTAAAACTTTTGTAGCATTTTAATGTACCAGAAGTAGCATGAGTGTTTTATAAGGACATTTTTGAAAACGATAAATAGATTTCCAGTTTAGTAAGGTTGTAGCCAGTATTTTGTGTTGTATTTCAATAACGTTTATTGCACTTCTGCTTAGCAAACATTTATGGAAAAGTATGATACTAATGTGTTATATTGTAATACATAATTGTATTTCTATACAAAATGAGCAATAAAATAGATCCTTTGTAATTAAAGGTAAAAAATAAAAACCACGTTGAATGCATATATTAAAAAAAAACTTTAACTTCTATCTTTACGTTTATCAATTTAAAAAAACCGCTCGTCAGTTAGTTCTCCAGCAGTCTAACCGAGCGAGGTGTTGCAGTGTTGGAGACAATAGACACCGCTTTCGGGCGGACCACGGTTCAAATCTCTGCCCGACCATCCAGATTAATGGTTCCCTAAATCGTTTTTGAAAAGTGCACAATAGATTTCCTTCCCTCTCCTTTCACAATCCGAGCTTGTGTTCCGAGTCTAATGACATCGTCGACAGGTTACTGAACCCGCATCTTCCTTTCTCCTTTTCGATCTAGATATGTCAGATCTAGAAGGCTGCAGATAGGTTCGCTCTGATTTCGTATCATGTGTCTTGACTACCGAAAAGAGTTTGATTGATTGCTTTTAATATGCAGAGATAAGTATTGCGTTTATAAGTGACATAAGTTAGAAAAGTACTAAATACTTGGTACAAAAAAAAAACGGTATCTGCAGCATCATAGAAAAAACCAGCTTAACAGCCTGATTTGTTTTTATTGATCAGTCATCTTCAGGCAGAATGAATCTCGTCTTCAAAGCAGCCAATGCAGAAAATCCGTTTTCGCAAGGTTGGGTATTGAAAATGGTAGAATACGAAATGATCTCATTTTCAGTTTAGAAAAATGGTCAATCACCCTGCCCAAAATTCAGAGCGCGACTTATTACTAAATTGCCTTTTGATTCTGCCACGTGCTGTGGAGTCTATGAAGGTTTCTTCTTTGGCAGTTGAGAGGCCTTTGGGAATATCGTACTACCTGTAAGAGAGAGCAGTAGAGGGTCATGGGTTCTGGTTTTGTTAGTGCAGCGGATCGGCACAGCGAAATAGCAATACATGTACTTACTCTTGGTAATTTGTAAGGTTTGGTTTGTAACTTTGTAGCACTAGCGATACGTATTTTTTAACGACCTTCAGGAGAAAAAGTAGTTTATATCCAGGACATGAAGCTCATTATTAGTCGTCTTACAGAACATTACAGTGTATGACGTCCCACGTGGATCGTGACGTACCAGTCATAGTTTACATAGTTCTCCGTTGATGACCGCCCCATACCGCTCAGAGCCATTTGAACCATTTTGTCACTGCCAAGATAAAAATGGCTCTGAGCACTATGGGACTCAACTGCTGAGGTCATTAGTCCCCTAGAACTTAGAACTAGTTAAACCTAACTTACCTAAGGACATCACAAGCATCCATGCCCGAGGCAGGATTCGAACCTGCGACGTAGCGGTCTTGCGGTTCCAGACTGCAGCGCCTTTAACCGCACGGCCACTTCGGCCGGCACTGCCAAGATAGTATGGGTGTTGTGCCACTTTATGCTGGAGTTCCAGTCCCAAGCCCGCTACCCCTATTGGTGTGTTTTTTCAAGGCCTGCTTAGGCCTTCCACGAAATGCCAAACCACGCTTTTATTTTATCGTCTGATGAGATGATACAGGACATGTTAATACATTGATTGTCGGAGTCCAAAACTTGGGTACTTTGGATTCCCCCTTGTTGTTGTTGTTCCTGGGATCCACATTTAGACAGAATTCTTAATTAAGCTGTTCCACAGGTATGAAGGCGGCGCGATGATTCTGGTCTGTTCTTACCTCCAGTTCATTATTATATTAAAGGTAGTGATTTCCTTTAGCCTGGGATATTTATCTGGGGTAGAACTGATGTTCCTTGTACGTGCTTTCTCGATTCTTCAGAATCTCACATCGTCAAACCACCTGGGGAAATCCTAATAAAAACGAAGAAAACCGCAAAAATCACATTTCCTTTCTTGACACTTGTTATGTCAACTGTTTGACTTTCCTTGCTTATTACTAGGCAAATTATTGCAACAGAGGGTCCTCAACAAATCCGCTTATGTACTAAAAGATCGATAAAACTAATTCCCACAAGGAAGCTCGACCTAACGGTAACGGGCTCAAATATTCGTGGTACAAAATTTGCAATCGATAATTTTTCGATGGGTGCATTAGAAGTGCCTTTGAATGACGCATGACATTGTTGATACTTACTCGCCTGTTAAATGAAGAAGCTAAGCTCGGGGGTTACGTTTCTGCTACCGAAGAAATTCTGGTTTCGGCGGATTACAGCTTTTTCCATCTCCTTCATCAGTAACGCAGATACAGTAGTGGGGGGGGGGGGGGGGGAGAGATGGTAAATACAAAAAGGATTCGCTTATGTTTCGGTCCTTATTAGAGTGTTCGTGATCGTTCACCGTCGTCACTGTTCTATGCATTGAACTTTTCAACTGCGGAGCCAGTTTATGAATACATTTGATGTTTATCCTCTGTCAGATGCTACTGATGGTGGACTGTACGCCTGAATACGGTTCTGGCAAATAAATACTTCTGAAGTCCAGGTCGTGTCTTTTTTTCAAATGATATACAAACTGCGGAGCACACAGCATAAAATGATTTTCACATGTTTGTAACATAGGCCTTGGGTTTCAGCAACACACAAACAACACCGTTAGTCGGTAAGTGCAGATCACAGTGCTGGCACAGTTTTCCATATTATTAGTCAACTATTAAATATACGCCAAGAATCGAAATTACATTTAAGGGGGTTTCGATTCTCTAGAACATAAAATTGACTTCCTATTAAATCTAACGAAATTCAAATGATGCTTGTAACCCCCATCCCCGTCTCAAATTTATCCACGAGTTTCACATTGCGGAGGAGTCCTGTAAAATTGAATTCTTCATTCGAGAGTATGGCGTTGAGGGGCTGTCGATGAAGTGTAGGAAGTTAATGGGGTGACACGTGAAAGTAGACGATGATTATGATTTTATTATTATTTAGAGAGATTAAACATTTATGGTCATCAGTCTCTTCGTGCAAGTATGAGAAAGGTTTCTAAATGTTTGCATAGCGTGTATCAAAGGCGAGACATAGTTACCAGCCCGATATTTACGTAGTGGCTGGCTCACGAGCTCTAGTCGTTAATCGATCCGGGTCAGGCTCTCCTCCGCTCCGTGTCTCGGAAGGGGCTCGTTAACGCACTGGGCTGTCCTGGCGGATAAGAGAGTTACACTACTCACGAACATGTGCTGACCCTGTTCTTCGGCTTAGTCAGTTTGATCCGAAAATCGAACTTTTATCATTTAATCTAGTATTGCAGAACGCAAATGTTCTCAAGTCTAAAGCTTTAGACGACTCGTGTAGATAGACGAGTTCCATTTTCTGAATGGTATACAAGAAAATCCCAATTATACTACTGCGTGGTTCCGCCTATTTGTGACAACTCCAGAGGATTAAAATTTCGTGTATCCACTCAATCTATGTTAGTAAGGTTCTAATGAATTTTATAGCCGCTCTCTGTTGTACGAAACGAAGGCATATCACGTAAATGGTTCGCTTTCCCCCGAATGTCACGATATGTGACATACCTCTAATTCGAAAATTTAAATATTCAAACAGCATTAATCCGCTCGAAAAGTAACAAAATTTCAGTATACTCTTGGCCACCCCTCGTTCGGTGGTTTGCAGAGTACTAATGTACATGCAAAAAAGAACGCTGGGCACTCGATTTAATTTGGTTTTCTCCGATAATGGTTCAGTCTCTCCGCAGCAGTACCAATTATCCACTGTTAAAAGCACTATGGTTACCAGTCTGCCTGCAGAGACGAACAACACGGGTAATGTAGACGCTAGATGTCCCATCAGAATCCAGACATTTAGTTCTTGGTATGAAATTATAACTCGTCTAGTGAAGACGCTGAAATTACGTGTTACTAAACGCGGCAATCGATGTTTATGGCATTGCTAATAAAAATTATTTGCATTCGTCGTAGTAACAATCCTCCTCCTCCTCCTCCTCCACTACAATAGTGCTCCTGGTTCAAATGGCTCTAAGTACTATGGGACTTAACATCTGAGGTGATCAGTCTTCTAGTCTGAGAACTACTTTAAACCTAACTAACCTAAGGACATCATACACATCCATGCCCGAGGCAGGATTCGAAAATGCGACCGTAGCAGCAGCGCGGTTCCGGACTGAAGCACCTAGAACCGCACGGCCACTTCAACCGGCAATAGTGCTCCTGTATCGAAAAGAAATTTCTAAGGAAAAGGCTACAGCAGCTTCGAATGTACGCAGTGAACGGCACTGAGGGGCGTTAAATTCTTGACACGAATCAGTAAGGCTTACATTTCGTCGGTGGTCGACTTACTGTAAAAAAAGAATAAATAAGATATAAATAAAGTATTGAACCTTCATCAGTTGCAAGGTAGACGCGTGTTTGCGATGTAATCTTGTTCGTGGAGTAGGAGGGATAACACGTACCATTTTTTCACGATTTTTTTTTTAATCGAGTTCGAGCAGACTGATTGATAAGCTACGCCGGCAAATTGTTCTTCGCTATAGTTATTTAATTTTGAAGAGGACGTTCCTGATGTTGGCTTCCGTAGCTCAGTGGTCAGAGTGACTGTGGCTGCTGTACGAAGGTCCCGGGTTAGATTCCCAGTACCGCTAGAGATTCTTTCTTTTGCGGAAGCAATGAAACGGGGTGCACCCAGCCTCGTGATGCCAGTTGAGGAGATATTTGAATGAGAAATAGCGGCTTCACGGTCAGAATATACGATAATGGACCGGAGAGCGGTGTGATGACCCGAGACGCCTCCATACCGCATCCAGTGACACTAACCAGAGGATGACACACGGCGGCCGGTCGCGATTCGCCCATCAGGGCCCGAGCGTAGAGCTTTGCTTTTGCTTCGGATGTTCCTGATGAGTTTCCTCGTTGGTTTAGTAAGAATTCTAGAACAATCTGTAATCATTTGTCATTTGAAACACTTCCTGAACAGTCTTAATACTGGCTGTGAAAAATCTTATGGGATATCTTGTAATATTACTTTTACACAATAGCGATACACGCCCACTACTCTTCGTATATTCGGACACGTATCGCTGACACTTCATGACATTCTCGTGCACATCCTCCACAGTTTCTAGTTTCATTTGCTTGTCTCTGTTCCAGTTGTGTGAAGAAATAAATATAAAAGATCATTTATGCGCTGTTATAGGCAAAGGTGGACATTTTGTTGATATGTTACTCCATTCGCTACAATTTTGTAGCCTTTCCCCCACAAAGATATATATGAACTACAGCAGATATTATTGTCTAAGGTTAACAAAATATAACTGATAATGTATCCGAATAATCATCTAGACGTCGTAGTTTACCGAACAGCCGTCACCCTAATTTGTAATTATTAGGATGTGGCGATTGCGGAGGGGGTGGGAAGGGGTGGGGGTGGGGGGTTGTTGAGCACACTAGCTACACGATGGTTGGTATGTCATGTGCAACTAAAACTTAAGTGCACGCCTTATGTGTTGATTATTTTTTAGATAGGGGAAGTGGTGCCGTATAATAAGACAAAATTGAATCTCTAAATTAGTGAAGTCTTAATTAAGATAGCGTAGATCGTTACGTACTCCTTGGACGTGGCCATTATGAGCCGAAGCCAGTATTGCTTTGGACAGAAACAAACGAAATCTGAGATGAAAGGAATATTGAAATATGGATACGTATAATACTGATATGGAAAGAAAGTGCAACCAGTTAAAGGACATGTTGAAAATCTACAAGAATGTATTTGCGTGGTCGCTATTCAGAAGCCAGAACTTTGACAAACCGATAAGTGAGTACAACGAAAGCCATAACAAAAAATGTGAACAAAAGCGTCAAAATGAGATGACGTCTTTCTGGACGACGACGTGGCAGCCGTGAAAAAAGAAACCGTAGTGATTAGAAAATATCGAGGTTTCATCTACAACGAATATTGTTAATATGAAGTTACGAAATAATTACGCAAATAGAACTGGGTAAATAGAGGGAATAGAGAGATTAAGTTTGTAGGGTTCGTTGGCCCAGACTGTTGAAACTTGAAGCCAGTACAAATGGCCTGTCCGGTGATGAGAACAAGTTTGTGTAGAACAGGCAGGTGTCTGGATGCCAACGGTATGCAGACGACAATGATCCAGAGGTCAAGTGGTGGTAGGTGGCATATAAAATAGAACAACGAAATTTCCGGTTCAGTGAGGTACTTCAACAAAGTCTGCAGAATCTTGATAAAATTTGAGGGAACTTTAAAAATGAAGAAATGACAGTCATTAAATGATAGAACTAAATTAATACAACAAAAATGACTCCTAACGCAAAGAGCACAGAAAAAATTTGGAACAAATAGCTTATGCCTGGAACTTCCACTTAAACCTTGGGACTTAGTCTCATTAAGCGGATTGCTGAAGATGACTGAAGTAAACTATAGCCATACAGACGAATACTTTCAGAGTGTGTGTGTGCGCGCGCGCGTGTGTGTGTGTGTGTGTGTGTGTGTGTGTGTGTGTGTGTGTGTGTGTGTGTGTGTTAACCTTTTGACTTCTGCCACAGAACTTCTAGGGAGCACACCTGCACTTTTATTCAAATATGAAGAAAAGAACTAATCTATATGTAACATGCATGAATGAAAATTGTTGAAAAATGTGCAACAACATATTACTCGCTTTTAATGACATGTTATCTTTTTTTTTCTTTTGCAGTTGTGAAACGGCGCTGGAATTCAAAGACGTCTCCGGGTTAAACGCACGTCTCTAGAAAAAAGACATTGTTTGGAGCCTTCCTGGTTGTTCTTCGTGGATGTGACCAGCAAAGCATGTGCGAATCATATGCGTCATTCACATTCAGTGGAGATATTTTGTGTTGTGCGCAGTGAAAGTGTTTTTCAGCCAGTAACGTTGTTGTGCAGTCTGAGAGGACGTGGATTAAGAATCTGCAGTTGCGTGTGCAAAAAGAAGTCAACAAACTCCGGAAACAATATTGACGGAGTGTCTTTAATGTTGTTGGAGTAAATAATATAGTAGTAGCGTAGTATAGAAACAAATTATCAATAACAAAGATTAGGCAGATTGCTGGTGTGTGAAACCAAAAGCAAATGTGGATAAAGGCTTTACTATTCGTTATATCGGATATGTGTAGGTGATATTGGGGATGTGTGAAGGGCGTTACTCACAGTTCGACTTTAGAACAACAGTGCAACAAAGTCATTCTCGTGTATAATACAAACAGCAGCGTTGTTGGAGTGAAAAGTGGATATATCTGTGAACACCAACTTCATGCACACGGCGCCCCGACATCTGCATATGGTTCGTATCAACTGCTTTGCTAATTGTGTATGTCTTTTGCAGCATTAACACATTAACAAATACTGCTGCATTCGAAGCTGGGTATGCCGTCATTCCTGTAACATCACTAAACCTTTCTTCTGTAAACTTTTCTTAAAGCACTGGCATAAGACTTCATTGTACTGGTGACCTCCTGGGAGTTACAGAACAGGCATTGGTGCTGTACTTCGCCGGTGGATTCAGATTCAGCTGCAATGAATGAACAAGAAAGAGATTGCTACAGCAGCCATGGGGGAAATCATCTATAATTGATTATCTCCATTTCGTTGAAGCAAACAGGAAACAGTTTTTTATTTATTTTCAGTGTACAGAGATAATACATATTTTGATGACAAATGAGCAGTGTCAACCAAAGTTATTGCCAAATTGTTACATATCTCGAAGGGACAGTCATCTAGGTGATTAGGCAGCAACATATTCCTCTCCAAACTTTGTTTCCACAGTTTGAAAAGGAATATTTCATGACCTGATAACCAAGAAGGTTGTTCCTTCAATGTCAATGTCAATGGCAATGCAAGCCTGCTGACTGACATATTACTTGTGTCAGAGTGAAAACACACACACACACACACACACACACACACACACACACACACACACACACACACTTGATTAAACTCTCTACTATATGCATGTTTCCTCGGCTTCCTGAAGCCCTGTTTCAGAGTGATTTGTAATTGAAAATTATCACAAAACTGCAGTTTTATTTTATTGTATCCATTTGCATGCAACCCAGCCATGTGTTTTCATTCTTTCTTCTCAGCATCAGAGTGAATGGAAGCTGGTAGGTGCTTTTTGCATGGATATATTTTGCTAGGATAAGTACCAAAATCAATGAAGCTGTTAAACTGCATCAGTCACTGCCTTATTCTATATTTTGTCATATTCATTATAGGAAGCATTATGTGCACAACTGTGTATGACAGTTTAGTGATGAATAAAAGTCGCATTGAATGACAACACAGCCACACACAACATCCACAAAGGAATATCTGTGAACAGTAAAATTGTGCACTGGGCAGGGTCTCTAAATCTGTAACCAGCACTGGTGGTCTGTGCACTTCCATCCGTCTGTGGAAATTTCAAAAGACTGTATAATTTGAAGTGCCACTTTGTCATGAACTTGTTCAGAAAATATTAACATCGCCCCACCTAGGGAAAGCAGCTCTAAAGCAGCAAAATATATTTTGAAGAAATTTTGTGTCCTTCAATATAAAAATCATCTATTTCGTTCCTTTTCTAAGCTAGTGCAGAATATTTAAAACTCTTTGTAAAGGTTCACTCTGTAGCCTTTGTCAGTTTTATGAAGTATCTCTCGGTCAGTTTGTACATCGCTAAAAAGTGGCCTGATTCCTACATGTGGGTGGTCAGCACAGATCCCTGTGCCAGTAAAGCCAGAAGATGTGTGTTCATCATATTTGATTTTGGAACCTCTTCCAGTATGGTCTATGTACAGTGACTTACGTATTGAACAAATTGTTCATAAATACCAATGTTGAACAGAATGGGAAACAATGCATCAACATGAGAAGATGCTTCATGAAGTCAGATCTCAGTTTGCAGTTGAGAACCAGAATGATTCAGCTCTACACATTCTCTGCTGTCTTCTATGGGTGTGTAAGTTGGAGCTTGGATTGAACTATAGGAAACATATTTGAGACCTTTGCGATGTATTTCTATTGTTTGGTTTTTTTTTCCCTCCCTGGCCCTGGATACTGAAAATATGATGTTGTTCATTGCATGAAAAATAAAAAAAGAACTGTGCTTCATATTACAAGACAAAAGTATACACAGTACTTGGGGGACACATTACGGGGGCTAGAGGCATAAAGTAGTAAATCTTTCTGTTTATGACAGAGCAGCATTGGAAGATGGAAAAACTTGTGACTGTGAGAAACTTTTTATGCACTGTTGGATCACCAACGTTTGCCAGGAGATGGCGTTTTAAGAACAAGAAAATTGTTGCTGTACCTGTGTATTAGTTATTTTCTGCAGAAGGAATTGGATACCAGAAATTCTCCACTGACGATGTCCAATAAAATCAAGAAAGATATCGCCTACCAATATACAGTCAATTTTATTATGTATATTGGAAATATATTACCAAAATGAACTACTCAGTTTTTTTTAAGTAAACAGTTAGGACTGTAGCAATTCACTATAGGTAATTTTGTATCACAGAACATTTTCTTCAGAACTATTACAAAGAGTGGCACATGACTTTGTTTAATAGTAATGTGATGATGAGGGCATGTTCTAGAGATGTGCTGTTCCACTCAAGGAAGTAAAATATAATAAACACTGTAATGACTGACACAGTTAAACAACTTCCTTAGTTTAAATATTCAGTTATGGAACTTACCATCTCCACAGATATGGTGGAGAAGATCAACAAGCATTTACATCTTTTCCCATGAATTTTGTCAGAAGAAGAAAATCAAACAGGTGAAAGGAAACTTTGAAAATGGGAATTAAGAATGAATATAAAGAGAATAAAATTAAAGTTGAGGAAAATTCAGAAGTGATTACACTAAATTGCAAACGTTGTGTGTGTGTGTGTGTGTGTGTGTGTGTGTGTGTGTGTGTGTGTGTGTGTGTGTGTGGTGGGGGGGGGTGTATGAAGCAGTGCAAGTGGTTGTAGTTGTATGACAGGTCGGAATTAACGTGAACTCTTCTGTCAGCTTGCTAAGGTACAAAAGCACGATTGAAAATCTGTAAGCGTGGCTTGTTAACGTATCTTATCATTAACAAGGAGTTGAAGATGACAAGGAAGATTGTAACTAGTAGACAGATGTACGTGGTGAGTGTTGCATGGATGAAGTAAGATATAGTAAACTGTTGTGATCGTCATGGGCTGGGGGTGTCGTGCAGATTTAGGAAATATAAGGGAGACAAGTAAAAGTCCTCCTCGAATCTTCAGTTCAACAAAAGGCATCCTGCCCCTCTGTTTGCTTCCATCTGTTCATACATGTATCACTCATAACTCTTCTGCTGTAAGCATTAGTTGGTTAGCATTTCTGTGTAGGAAAGAATAATAGACAGACTTGGTGTTTTCTCGGAAAATTGATCAGTATTTTTTAGATGATATGTCCAGTACTTGGAGATGATTAGCCATTTCTCTCTCCCATGCTGAGATGGTTGAACTACTTTGGAAAGGGCACACAAGACATAAATGTAATATTTCGCCCTCAGGTCGTCGTCTTGCATGAATCACAAAAAAGATTATTATTACAGTACATAATGTAATGCAGGAAGTTGGTGTCATTACCACCAGATCAGAGGAAACATTGGGCTTCCCTCTTCTTGTGCAGAGTCATTCAAATTTGCTGTTCTGCTGTAAAGTGAGGAAAAGTTTCTTTTATAATAACATACTCCACGACACAAGGAGTGGAAGGAAATACGTAAAATGAACATAAAAGTGCATCTGTGGCATTAGCATCAATAAACTCCGCGAAAAACTACGATGTTTTTAGAGGCAAAAAACTAAATATTTTTAAAGATGATGGTATATTAGCCACAAGGATGTCTGCAAGGGATCAGTGATTTGTCCCTCCACAATATTGGGCTATCATAAAACCGTCTTTAGGAAGAAAGAAAGCAGACTAGCGCCGCCATCCTTAGATTTCCGAAACACTTACCAATCCTCGGTTAAGGTCCAGAACAAACATTTGCTTGTTTAATCACATGCCCACCATACTCTGGAGCTTGCATCACGCCGCAACATAAAACATCGTAAGGGAGGGGAGAGGTGGCTGGCCAGCTACAGAGATTTCTTATACCCCATCCTAGTAGTGTAATGCAAACATTGTCGAAGTACCTAACATTGTGGACTAGAATTCACTTAAGACATTGTAAGATATAATACAATAGGTGTTGTACAAAAAGATGTCCAGAATGAGTTGGAAGAGAAAACATTTTGTTAAAGGTAGTAACAGAAGAGCTGCAGAAGAAATACATATGGAGTAATGCCGCGAGTACTGTTCATAAAACACACATTAGTGTGTCCTTGTAAATTCATGCTAATGTAGTCGGCAACTCAGCTTGTAGGTTGACTGACATAGAAATAGTGTCAACAACTGTTAATTTAAGTCCATCGATGTTTGATAGGATAGAGCCAAAATGCTATGTTGAGACTCTGTAAGAGAGAGAATGATTTTTGAAAACCTTCTGCCGGCAGTTTTATTAGATTTTCTGTAACACGAGAATGCTTCGCGTGAACAAAACGGGAATTACAGACTACATGATTTCATGTTGTGGCCGAAAAGTCGCTGTGCTCCAAGAGAGGTGTCCATATCGGTAACAGCTAACAAGGAAGAAATTATAGGTACTGCACTGTGAGAATTCCCTGTTCAGTGCTGGTATCGCACGTAGTTATTTAATGCATTTAACAGCAAACTATCCAAGATGTAAACCTTCGACACATACTAGAAATGATCATATCACTAGACATTCTTTACTAATTTAACAGTTATGGTGGTATGGTAAAACTAAGAGAGGGGTAGGTATCGAACGTTCCTTCGAACACTTCAGAAGCACGCATCAGCTTTGACAGTCTAGCAGTGTTATCTGTAGTCAGCAATACATTCGAAAGCACATAGAGCAGTTTTTTTTGTGCAATGATGCTTTACCTATTTGTAAAACAGAAGTGAAAGTGTTTCGAGTGTAAGCGGCGGCAGATGTGCACTATTTTGTGTCACGCCACGAAAATACAGACTATCGTCCCAAATTTTTATGCTTGAAACGTACAGGATGTTCATTTTAACTGAGGACATTGGAATATCTCGAAAACTACACATCGGATCAAAAAGCTATAATTCCAGCTTGGCTCGGAGGGGAACATCCAACGATACCACACTCGACTTCCCCCACACCATCCCGCGCGTGAGTGGCGGGAGGTAACTATGAAATCTTAAATGGAAACGGCTGTTTTATTGTATATTACGATTCTACGGCAAAATCTACATACTTTTTGTCTGAAGCATTTTTTTCGTTTCGCCACAGGTGGCGCTGTAATCGGAGGAATAGAAATGGGTACACACGTAGTTTACGACATGCTACTCAATGCCCTTTGAATATCCAATGGCACGTGGGACCGCACCTCCATGCTGCGAGTCTAGGACAGGCCAGTATTTCATTACTTCTAATTGGGAACCCCATTCGCAACGTTATATTCCTCAGAGATATCGACCCAAGGGGCCACTCGATGCGCCACTGGGGCCGTGGCTCGAGGCGTATGCTATTCTACTGTACAAACAAGTTTTCAAACTTTGCACCGCCAACTTCACTACACTTACGGACTCGCTTTTCAAATGACCATACACAAGACGGAAACATATCTGCTGGAATGTCACCACAAGCGTTTCTGATTTGGTCGACCATGTATTCACGGCCTATTGGCACTTGCCGGTACGCCTTATCTTTTAAATACCCGCACAAAAAGAAATCCGGCGACGTTAAACCTGGCGACCTAGCGGTCCTATTATTAGGGCCACCTGTGCCGATTCATCGGAAGGTGTAAACACCGTCTAATACCTCTCGTGCTTCAATTGCGTAATGAGGTTAGCAGCTGTTATACTGAAACCACATACGTTGTTGAACATCCCGGGTAACATCTTGCTCTAGTACTGGTCGTTCCTGTTCCAAAAAGTTCGATATTTGCGTCCATTCAACGTGTCGTCGATAAAATACGGACTAATGAGTTTGTTCCCCATGATGCCACACCAAACGTTAACCAACAAAGAACGTTGATGGTGAACTTGCCGTAACTATTGGGGGATTGTCTACACTCCAGTAATGCATATTATGCATGGTTTGTGAATGTAGACTCATCGGAAAATAGTACCTCGGCCAAGAACGTAGGGGTCGGTTGCATTTGTTGAAGTGCCTATCACAAAACACTACCTGGTTATGGAAAATGGATGCCATGAAGTTCTTGATGCAGTGTCACCTGGTGTGGGATGACACTTAAGACGATGCTGTACTGTGACAATACTACCTACAGACATACCGGAATCGCGGGGTAACTCCTGGGCGCTTATCCGTGGGGTGTGGTGAAGTGCCGTTAATACAGCTATTTCATTAGCTTCTCCTGTAACACGTTTGCTTCGTTTCCTTTTGCCGGTCTGTACGCTGCTATCAGACATAAAGGCGTTGACAACCGTGTAAAAGAACGAACGAGAGCGAGCTTTCTTCTGGAAAACGCTCGGCATAAAAGGCAACAGCAGCCTACACATTTCTCTTACATTCTCGGTAAATCATGATAATTTTAACTTTTTATTCTATGGGTGTAACATTCATCGTCCACTTGAATGTCTGTTCTCCAATTGATAGGTAGGTGTGCAGGCAATAGACGCCGCAAAAGTATTGTTCTGTTCAGAGCCACTATCTGTTCTACGTTTTCACGATACGTGAGCTGCGGTCGCAGTGTACTACTTGTTATGATACGTCATAGTTCGCAACACGGCCACGGTGGCGCGTCGAGTAGTCCCCTGTTCGATATGTGAGAGGAATACGATGTTGAGAATGGTGTCTCCAATTAGAAGTTATGAAATACTTGCCTGTTAGACGCTTGCAGCATGGAAGTGGGGTCCCACGTGCCATTGGATATTCAAGGGCCCTTGAGTAGAGTGTCGTAAATAATGATTGTGTACACATTTCTATTCCTTCGATTAAAGTTCCATCTTTGCAGAAACGAAGAAAATGCTTCAGAAAAAAGTATGTAGATTTTGCTGTAGACTCGTATTCTGCAATGAAAAAAAAAAAAAAATGGGGATTCCTATAGACTGACATATCTCGAAAGGTGCGTGGGTGACATGGAGCATCTATGCAGTGTCTTACAGTTAAAATGAGCACCCTGTATAATTCAAAGAATATAGGAAAATGAGAGCGCTTTTGCAGAATATTAGGCGCAGTAGATGATGTCATGTATACATCTGAAATATTTTATTACGTGGTCACAACGTAGAAAGTGGGAGTGCAGACAGTTCGCAAGTACAGTGCTTTGAAACCAAGAAAAATATATATCGAAACCGAAAAAGTAATACTGGGTAAATAAATAAGAGATGGTTGTGTGGGTTGTTATATGTAATTAAACTTTTGCTTCTTCAGCCATTGTAGACGGAAAACTAGAAGATGATTCAAAAAGAAAGAATAGGTTTCGGTTGTTTATTACAGAAACTCTACGAAAGATAGGAATTCATTGCTCATGTCTCTGGATAAAGGAAGGTTCAAAGTTGTCTGTTCGCACAGACATCATACCATACACTCAGCAAGAGCACATGCGTTGCTCGAGAAACATGAAAACGGTAGTCCATTTCGTTCCATACATGAATCAACCGGTCCTGTTTATTGAATCGACAGCCTCAATAATTGGATTTCTCGACTCCAGAAGAGTAGCTGCAATAGATGGGACAAAGAGCCTGTCTTTTACGCTCCCCACAGAAAAATATCGCAAATTGTGAGGTCTGATGACCTGGAAGGCCAAAAGCAATGAAAAAAATCTTGCCCACCTCTTCCAGTTCAACGTTGGGGGTGGTGTTATTAAGATAACGCAACATCACGAGGTGAAAGTGAGATGGGGCGCTGTCAAGCATAAAAATGAAATCACTGGGACCTTCTTGAAGTTGAGGAAACAAATTTTGCGGCATGTCACGGTATTGACATTCCTGTCACAGCTTCCTCCGCATAAAAGAAGGGTCCAAAATCTTTGTGAACACAAACGGCACAAAAGACATTCAGTTTCGGGGAGTCTCTTTCATTCGTTCGAAAAGATGAGTCGTCCAGAAAAGTGTCCTCTGCCATATCCTAGAGAACTGAAATGCAAAATGAATACCTTGTGTTATGGTTGCTGTGATGCAATTTCTGCAGTAACTGCAACTTGTAAGACTACATATACAGGCGTCATTTCAGAAACGCCACACCTTTATTTGAGGAAGCTGAAGTTCCCGACCTGCCCCTCTAATAAACTGAACGCATCTCGGATACGCATGACATTTTCATCAGACGTACGTGGCCGACCAGTGCTATTCCATTTGCATATGCAACCAACTTCGAAGAATTTTTTATGCCAGTCATAAATCTACTTGGGCAGAGGTGGCTTCTTGCTGAATCCACTTGAACAGTGGATTGACTTCTCACAACTTCAAACACACACAATGATTTCTCTAGCGGTGTAATCACTTCAGTAGTGTAGTTGCTACAAACAAAGTACAGCTGTGTCAAATCTGTAAACCTTCCTCTAACCAGTGACATTTGCAATGTTTTTCTATCGTGTATAGTTTGTTTGCAACAGACAACTGATACGTTATTTCTTTTTGCATCACACTTTGTTTACTGTACGAGTACCCAGGATTTGAGTGTTCGGTCGTGGCTTGCCGTTAGGCAAGGGTGCTGGAACGGAACTCAGACAGCAGGGACATGCAGCGTGAACGGCACACTATACTGTGATCTGCGAATATTTGATAACCTGTTCTACGGGCGAGAGGTGCCTTGGACTCAATTGTTTCGATGCACATGGACCTCCACGTCACATTGCTCTTGAGGCCACTCGGCAAATTTGGAGAAAACCGAATCATTGGCAGACTGGCCGTGCTCCACCACAGAGATAAACACATCTGAACCAGTATAATTTCTGACTGGGGGGAAACCAGGACAGGGTTTATCAAGTAACTAATACACGTTGGAGGTTGAAGTTTTAGCATAGCACGGGAGGTAGCAAACATCCCATCTGAGATGTAGCAGAGCAACCTGTAGCGCGGTTCCAGGCTGACGTGGATGCAGATGGTCGTCACACCGACCAGCGTTTGTAACCTGCAACGTAAACATGGTATGCAATAAACAAATATTACCCTCCCATGTGCAAACTAAAATGTGTTTATTCGTTATTTTTCTACCGCCTGACCTTAAAAATGTTTTCACAAAGTTTTATTATCCTATGATCACTCAATTTTTTTATGGGGAGAGGGGGGTTGCCTCAAGTAGCGAAAGTTTAATTATAACCACCCTGTATGTAAGGGAGGGAGAATCATGTGAAGGCAGTGAATGTTTGAAGATATCCCAAAAATTGGAAGAAAGGAGTATCAAAGTAATTAGTTTCAGCAACTATCTTCCAGAAAGTCGGAAAATAATTCTCCCCTTTAAATGCATTTGAGCTTACTAGAAAGCCTTTGTAGTTATAATGTACGAGTTGACGTTATCCGTGCGAAACACCAACAAGGTGTGCTAGAAAATTGTCCAAGTTCCTTACTGGTTTGTAAGGGGTGCGTGGTATGTAGGAATTCACATTAATCATGTGAGTAAAAGACCTGTCGGAAAACGGGGAGTGTGTTATTTTCTCAGTGTGAAATAATTTCAAATCTGGGACTGTAGTATTTACTGCAGGCAGTTATCTCAAGGATCTGAATCACAATAGAGGCATTTGGCTGTACTTGTAGTACATGATCCTTCTAGAGGGCAGCTGTCTTTCCGTATATGTCTTTTTGTTTTTCATCAGTTTATCGATGGAACATGAAGCCACTCCCTCCGTTAATGATAACCAACAATGGAAAATACATAAAGACACGAAGAGAGACTCGTCACTCCTGGTTTTCTTGAAGATCTGATTCTTAATCAAATAGTTACGCAGCAGACTTCATTCACAGGCACTAAAGTAATCATTCCATATTGAACAGGTAAGTAGCGATGTCTTTCCATTCTCTGAAAGGCACCACAATAGGGATGAAATAGCATTTTCTGACTCACACACCAGAACAACAAGAGCGAAATTGTAAAATGGGAGTATTCTTACGAGAAAGGTGCGGCATATAGATGGTCACGAAGCAATTATCTAGCTGTTGAATTAAGTGCACATAGGAAACGAAAATAATTCCAGAAAAGGAACAGAACTAAGAATATAAGGTAATTAGGTTTAAATTTATTGATGAGAATATCTTTCTGACCGAAATTTAGAAAGATGTATAGCTAGTTGAAGAATAAATTGACTATACTCGGTAGTCGACAAAACGAACCTCCTTGTCGACGGATTGTCGTTCCCTATCATCAGGAAGTGTCTTGAAAACAAATGGATTAACATTACTGAAGGAGTTTTAGAAGGAATAGCCCGAGAAACAAGTCCTTCGAAGTGGTTAACACGATTGCAAACTTCATTTCTTTGCACACAGAGATGGGAGCTGCACGTGGTAACTCTCCAAATATCTTGATTATTACTATGAATGCGTTAGCGTAAAACAAATGTTGCGAGACCACCGTAATTGTTAGTTCAAGAGGTGTCCATTTTTTTGATAACGTGTGCTGTTGGCAACGCACGCGGATATTATATGGCTCTGAAATGGTGGAAATGATATGACTTGTAATTCGAGAAGGGTAAACTTATTTTTAGTAAGTGTACGAAAAGGAGGATGAAAATGGTTTAAACAATGATTGAATCTAGAAAGAAGTGCTCATATCAACATAGCAGTCTTGAAAGGGAATGTTTCCGTATGATGTGAATTTTGATACGAGCCCTATTTCGACATTGGAAGCTATAGTGCACGCAATTTAATTGCACGTGCCAGGAGACTACTGCCGATATTTCATTACAACTTTGCTATGACCTACCGCTCCCGTGCATAATTTGCATTTACACGTACCTAATCAATTGATCATGCAGTATATCTGTTGTTGATTAACAAGGTTCGTAAACTTTTGGTATCAAATCCTGTAGATTCTAAAAGGAGAATTTTGAGGTGAGGAACCAATTATCGAAAATGAATATTTCAGGTGATACGAACTCTTGAACGAGCAATGCGTGTGAGGCATGTGTTCTTGTAAACTGTTTATGTTTCATGACAGAAAATTGCATACTACAGCGGCTTTGGGGGTAACTTTGAAAATTACGCAAGCGTCCGTTGTGCCCACCGTAGAGATTACTACTGTTTATAGATCATCACTTGTCGAAGATGGAGCGCTAGTCTTCATCGTAATGACCGAATGCAGAATGACTTGCAGAAAAAATTTTCGCTACAGGCATAATCCTAATTGGCAGAGATTTATCGCAGTGGATAGAAACTGGACCTCTAAAGCCAAGGCTGTCGACAAAGAATGGTTCAGCCAGCAGAATTTGAGAGGATATTGCTGGCTTTAGTAGAACAATATTATTAATAAGCATCAGCCAACTTGTCTGTGGCAAGCACTTTTGGAAGAATGCAGTGTGGAGAGTACTAGTGGTTGTGAATCTCAGTTACATGTATAACAGTTGTGCGGAAGCAAAGAGCGCAAGTGATTTTGAACGCAGAGTTCTGTTCCCTCACTGAATTATGTTGCATTGGACGCACTGAGACTGGCAGTCATCACTTTGAACAGTTGCTGTGAGCGTAAAGTTGCAATATGGTGTAAATTGGTTGTCAATAAAAAACTACCGTTAATTCCTTATTTTGTAAAGTGATACATAATGTTGGAAGTATTAAGGTTGACTATGTAATGCTTCTACAAACATTGCTTCCATCGCTGCCTACTGACAAGAAATTTGGGATTATGATGGGTTTCTGAACGTTTGAAAATATCGTACCTTCCGTGTTGTTCTTTATTGGTCCGACAAACACAACAGGGCGTTAAGTGAATTACTGCCGCTCGGTGCTTCCCGTCTCGTCGGTAGGGACCACTAAGGTAACAAACGAATCACAGCTGTTATTGGGCAGTCAGAAGGCGACAATGATGTGTCTGCAGCAGCTTGACGTAGGTTTTCTCTGGGTGGGAGGCATGGCTTGGTGTACCGGAGAGAGAGAGAGAGAGAGAGAGAGAGAGAGAGAGAGAGAGAGAGAGAGAGAGAGAGGGGGGGGGGGGGAAGGCGCAAATAGTAGTAAGATTTCGGTGACTAAATTGGAAAGCAATTACTAACAGTGTGCACTATGTCATTAGAACTGCTTATTGCATAAATATTTCATATTACACGTGTTTCTGTCTTTTTCAGTAACTCTTCTACAGGTTATTTTTATATTCAAGGAAAAGTACAGGTATCAAACTCAGTGTTTGTTTGTGCATTACTTAGTTTCACCTGATTCGGCAACACGATTTGAATTGATTTCTCATGGTTGGGATTCACAGTCATATAATGTATCTTAAGACATTATAGTCGCCGGTGACTGTATTATTTATTATTGCGTTTGCAATTTCGGTCTTAGGGCCATTTTCAAGTAACACTGCAAAAGTTAGATTCTGTAAGAATATCTGACATGAGTACATGTCGCCGTCAAAATGCAGCCTTTCGACTGCGAGAGTCTCACACGATCCGATGAGTACGACACTTATTACATAGTAAAATGTTGTTAACTATGTGCTGAATGGTCACTGTTACCATCTTTCTAATACTCTATCACAAATGAAAGCTCAGGTGCAGTGCAGTTAAGACAGTCCATGCGGAGCGCACGGATGTAGATACCACCTATGTTCTCGTAAATTGTAATAGCCTTTAGTGCGCGTAATGCGAAATCATTTATATGTGACAAGAATCACGGATGAAACTGGTATTTGAATTTCTGCAGTCTGCACCCCAGTGTTCGTGTACTATAATTCAGGAAGCACAGAAATCCGAAATCGCAGCCTTAAAGCTATGGTTCTTCCGTCTTTCATTTTATCGGCTGCGGCTATACGGTCGACGATACAAGTGCATCTACAAGTTGTACTTTAAGTAGTCGTCGTTAGTTGTGTAATGAAAGGAAATATATAGATCTCTATATTTGTTATTTTGATTACCGGTTTCGATCATATTCATATTCAAATATAGTACAGTAAAACTCTGTTTGTGCAGAAAGGGCAAGGATGAAACAGTAAACCGTTTACTGTTAAATCTGTAACTTTAAATACAAAGTAGGCTTTGCAGCACTTGTTTTGGATCTGAAGATGATCTGTTCATCAGATCGAAAGTGGTTATCAAAATAATAAACATATAATAAACATAATTCTCCAAACGACGCTGTCATGCATTATACGAACAGTGGACTCAGATTTTGTAAGACTTCATGTCTTCAAATATGAAATATTGTTGCATATTTTGTTAGTCACTATTTCGTAGTAAAGGTTCAGTTTAATTATAATAAGACGACGGAATAACGTGGCGTATGACAGTCAAGTCACATAAAGACAAATCTTATAATTTGTAGTCAGTAGCGTCTTGATTATTCCTAATAACGTGATGGGCGCTATAACAGTTAAGTGTCCTGCTTTTTGTCAGTCCTGAAAATGAATGGCTCAAATGGCTCTGAGCACTATGGGACTTAACATCTGTGGTCATCAGTCCCCTAGAACGTAGAACTACTTAAACCTAACTAACCTAAGGATATCACACATACCCATACCCGAGGCAGGATTCGAACCTTCGACCGCAGCGGTCACGCGGTTCCAGACTGAAGCGCCTAGAACCGCACGGCCACACCGGCCGGCCCTGAAAATGAGAAGCGGTGTTAACCATAAAAGAATTGACGAAATAAGATCTTGCTGGATGAAAAAAACAGTATAAAGTTTTCGTTTTCTGGCGTAGGGAAAAATTATATACACGCACATAAGGCACATCCCAATCACTACCTTTATTATTACTCTTGAAAACCACGTAAATTTGTCTGCAGTTTACATCGATTTCACATTAAGGCGTGCGTTAAGGAAAGCCGTACTGGGCGTAAACAAAGGCGTTCAAGACCGTGCGGTGCGAGATATGAGGTCAGCCACATCTACGGCGGCGACCTAGAGCGCAGTCGGCTGTAGGCCAGCTGCTGCGACGTGGCTCCCCTCTTTGTCTGGCCAGCTCTTCCCCTTCCTTCTCCCCACCCGACGGGCATGCGCAGCAGTCTGAACGGAACGCCAATATTCGCGAGCTGGCACACCATCATGCCGCTCACCTTGGCTTGTGTTGTTTGTGGGCGCCGTGCTCTTGACCATTGACCAGTGAAGTATACAGGACGCAAGTCAGACTGAAATGGCTCCATCGATAAAACGTACCAACCATTGGTGTGGATATGCAAATATCTACCGCTGTTGTTATTATTGTCCGCAGCTCGTGGTCGTGTGGTAGCGTTCTCGCTTCCCGCGAACGGGTTCCCGGGTTCGATTCCCGGCGGGGTCAGGGAATTTCTCTGCCTCGTGATGACTGGGTGTTGTGTGATGTCGTTGGGTTAGTTAGGTTTAAGTAGTTCTAAGTTCTAGGGGACTGATGACCATAGATGTTAATTAAGTCCCATAGTGCTCAGAGCCATTTGACCCATTTTTTTGTTATTATTGTTATTGATAATGATATTATGGACGGACAGGACTGATTTATCCCTTACACAGAGAGCAATGCAGAAATCGCACTTTACTGTCCTGGGTAAGGTCCTAGTGGTTCGCCGTTCTCCTTCCCCTGACCTGTTAACAAACTGTCAAGCGTGTAGGGTACCTCTGTCGTGTAGATGACTGCGACGAGTGCTTGGGGTGTTATTGATGTTGTGGATCACACCAGAACCAAACAGCAGGATAGATGTTGCGGCTTTCCGAATAGCCCCAGGGATGGTCACCGAGGTGTGTGGATTCAACCTAGGCATATCGGACGTCGAATTACTTCCTTGACGTAATATCAGTGTGTGTGGCTTCATACGTGTGCAGACAGAATTGGAACAGAACACTGACAATAATTTCTGTGCATCTGTGTTACTTCTTGGACTGTAGGTCGTGGAAGATTGATTTCTAGTCTAGAAGGAGATCTTGATGCCGGCCAGAGTGGCCGAGCGGTCGAGCGGTTCTAGGCGCTACAGTCTGGAGCCGCGCGACCGCTACGGTCGCAGGTTCGAATCCTGCCTCGGGCATGGATGTGTATGATGTCCTTAGGTTAGTTAGGTTTAAGTAGTTCTAAGTTCTAGGGGACTGATGACCTCAGCAGTAAAGTCCCATAGTGCTCAGAGCCATTTGAACCATTTTTTTTTTTTTTTTTTTGAGATCTTGATAAAGTTGAAAGATGATTGTGAGTTTGTGACACCAACGAAAGTACCACGACAACAAGCTTGCTTTCTAAAATGAAAATTGTGTTGAGATGTTGGTCTGTAGTGCAGCCTGATGTCGAGGTTAAGGATGTGGAAGGTGACAGTTTGTGAGTTGGCGAAGACGAAGCCTGTGAATACGGAGTCTTAGTTGTGGTGGGTAAATGTAGAGTTCGATGAATACACGAATTGGATGTACCATTGGTAAAACCAGACGGTTTTTGTTGGCAGGTTCGAAATTTTTGCTGAACTTAAGTTACCTCCAGTGGACGGATCAACATAATTACTTGCCCTCACTCCAAAAGACGAGTGAAAAAGAGTTTCAATGATTTAATCAAAGACATTAGTGAGAGGTCAAGTGATCAGTAACTTTATATCACCAGTTCTTTTCCCGTTCGGTACCAAAATAAAATTCCTCCGGTGGGTACCAAAATAAAATTCCTCACACCACCAGTTTAAACGGGCTATCACCTGTTAATTGCCACAACACTAAGTACAAATTGTCGAAGATATTAAATGCGCAAACAGTTGAAAGTCGTGCTAATATGCCGTAGTGTTTAAACTATTGACATTCAGTGAAGAACGACCAGCAAGCTTGCGTGAAAGTAAGGGATATTTTCGGGATGAGGTAACGGCCATCTTCATAAGTGGCACCGAGCGAGGTGGCCGCAATGGTTACGGCGCGGGGAACGTATATGGGACGAATGTGATACAAATTCCTGATTGAGGTTTTTCGAGGCTTCAGTAATAGGATTAAGGCAGTTGTCGGGAAGGTTCCTTCGAAAACTTTCCTTCCCCATTCTTGTCCCCTCCGAGCTTGTGCTCCGTCACTGGTGACATCGATGGGTCGCTTATCCCCAAACTCCCTGGAGGAGAAATTTCGAAGAAACCGATACGTGATCGCACGGGATAAGAAAGGGTGCGTGACCGTTGATGCCCAGCGCGTGGGACAATGAAGTACATCCCTTATACAGGCAATATGCGTCCTATGAAAACTGCATTGAAGGCATTATTTTCTTGCATGCGCAGTATTGTGACTTAATGCAGTTACACCACGGTGTAACCGTTGGTTAGTTGAGTGTCCGAAGAATCTGACAAGTAACACTTTCTGACACAAAGCGTGTCCAGAAAGTGTGTGTTTCTGGGCAACTAAAAACAATAAGCGCGTCGGAGAAAAACCTTCATTCTAAACTAAAATAGAACCTTGATTGTTTCAACGCAGTTGCCATTTGTAATAAGACATTTGTCATAAAACGATACCATATTTTATAACGAAAAGCGATGTTACCTGCATACATAAGTGGTAACGTTCGACAGCAACATGACCATGAAATCTCTTGGCGAGAAAATCATTGAGGTACCCACACATAAAAAGATGACTTAGACCAAATTTCTAGTTGTAAGTTAATGCGGGTGAGTAGCAAAAACATACCCGTAATGTTCTGATTCAGTATTGGTAGTGTCCTGCCGGACACAGTCACGTCGTTCACATATCTGGGCGTAACGTTGCATTGACGATACGAAATGGAATGAGCAAGTGAGTATTGTGGTAGGGTAGGCGAACTGTCGACTTTGGTTTATTGGGAGAATTTTAGGAAAGAGTGGTTCACCTTTAAAGGAGACCACATATAGAACGCTGGTGCGGCCTATTCTTGTGTACTGCTAGTGGGTTTGGGATCCGTACCAGGCCAGATTGGAGGAGGACATCGTAGCAATTCAGAAGCGGGTTGCTGGATTTGTTACCAGTAGCTTCGAACAACCTACGTAAATGCTTCTGGAACTCAAGTGGGAATCCCGGGAGGAAAGGCGACGTTATTTTCGAGAAACATTATTGAGAAAATTTAGAGAAAATTTAGAGAAACGGCATTTGAATCTGACTGACGAACGATTCTATTGGTGTCGACATACATTCCGCATAAGAACCACAAAGATAAGATTCGAGAAATTAGGGGTCATACAGAGGCATATAGAACGGTCACTTTTCCCTCATTCTATTTGTGTCTGGAACAGGAAAGGCAATGACAAGTAGCGGTACAGGGTCCCCTCAGCCACGCACTGTATGGTGGCTTGCGGAGTGTCGATGCAGATGCAGATATCATTTTGACACGGCTTGAAGGCCTAATCATAGAAAATGTTTCCCACAACTCATCCCATCCTCGTCTGTCATTCAAGGAGATTATGCAGGCTATGGTACATACACGTAATACTTGTGCTTGTTGTTGTTGTTGTTGTTGTTGTGGTCTTCAGTCCTGAGACTGGTTTGATGCAGCTCTCCATGCTACCCTATCCTATGCAAGTTTCTTCATCTCCCAGTACCTACTGCAACCTACATCCTTCTGAATCTGCTTAGTGTATTCATCTCTTGGTCTCCCTCTACGATTTTTACCCTCCACGCTGCCCTCCAATGCTAAATTTGTGATCCCTTGATGCCTCAGAACATGTCCTACCAACCGGTCCCTTCTTCTAGTCAAGTTGCGCCACAAACTTCTCTTCTCCCCAATTCTATTCAATACCTCCTCATTACTTACGTGGTCTACCCATCTAATCTTCAGCATTCTTCTGTAGCACCACATTTCGAAAGCTTCAATTCTCTTCCTGTCCAAACTATTTATCGTCCATGTTTCACTTCCATACATGGCTACACTCCATGCAAATACTTTCAGAACGACTTTCTGACACTTAAATCTATACTCGATGTTAACAAATTTCTCTTCTTCAAAAACGCTTTCCTTGCCATTGCCAGTCTACATTTTATATCTTCTCCACTACGACCATCATCAGTTACTTTGCTCCATAAATAGCAAAACTCCTTTACTACTTTAAGTGTCTCACTTCCTAATCTAATACCCTCAACATCACCCGACTTAATTCGACTACATTCCATTATCCTCGTTTTGCTTTTGTTGATGTTCATCTTATATCCTCCTTTCAAGAGACTTTCCATTCCGTTCAACTGCTCTTCCAAGTCCTTTGCTGTCTCTGACAGAATTACAATGTCATCGGCGAACCTCAAAGTTTTTATTTCTTCTCCATGGATTTTAATACCTACTCCGAATTTTTCTTTTGTTTCCTTTACTGCTTGCTCAATATACAGATTGAATAACATCGGGGAGAGGCTACAACCCTGTCTCACTCCCTTCCCAACCACTGCTTCCCTTTCATACCCCTCCACTCTTATAACTGCCATCTGGTTTCTGTACGAATTGTAAATAACCTTTCGCTCCCTGTATTTTACCCCTGCCACCTTTAGAATTCGGAAGAGAGTATTCCAGTCAACATTGTCAAATGCTTTCTCTAAGTCTACAAATGCTAGAAACGTGGGTTTACCTTTCCTTAATCTTTCTTCTAAGATAAGTCGTAAGGTCAGTTTTGCCTCACGTGTTCCAATATTTCTACGGAATCCAAACTGATCTTCCCCGATGTCGGCTTCTACCAGTTTTTCCATACATCTGTAAAGAATTCGTGTTAGTATTTTGCAGCTGTGACTTATTAAACTGATAGTTCCGTAATTTTCTCATCTGTCAACACCTGCTTTCTTTGGGACTGGAATTATTATATTCTTCTTGAAGTCTCAGGGTATTTCGCCTGTCTCACACATCTTGCTCACCAGATGGTAGAGTTTTGTCAGGACTGGCTCTCCCAAGGCCGTCAGTAGTTCCAATGGAATGTTGTCTACTCCAGGGGCCTTGTTTCGACTCAGGTCTGTCAGTGCTCTGTCAAACTCTTCACGCAGTATCGTATCTCCCATTTCATCTACATTCTCTTCCATTTCTATAATATTGTCCTCAAGTACATCGCCCTTGTATAGACCCTCTATATACGCCTTCCATCTTTCTGCTTTCCCTTCTTTCGTTAGAACTGGGTTTCCATCTGAGCTCTTGATATTCATACAAGTGGCTCTCTTGTCTCCAAAGGTCTCTTTAATTTTCCTGTTGGCAGTGTCTATCTTACCCCTAGTGAGATAAGCATCTACATCCTTACATTTGTCCTCTAGCCATCCCTGCTTAGCCATTTTGCACTTCCTGTCCATCTCATTTTTGAGACGTTTGTATTCCTTTTTGCCTGCTTCATTTACTGCGTTTTTATATTTTCTCCTTTCATCAATTAAATTCAATATTTCTTCTGTTACCCAAGGGTTTCTACTAGCCCCCGTTTTTTTTTTGCCTATTTGATCCTCTGCTGCCTTCACTATTTTATCCCTCAAAGTTACCCATTCTTCTTCTACTGTATTTCTTTCCCCTATTCCTGTCAGTTGTTCCCTTATGCTCTCCCTGAAACTCTGTACAGCCTCTGGTTCTTTCAGTTTATCCAGGTTCCATCTCCTTAAATTCCCACCTTTTTGCAGTTTCTTCAATTTTAATCTGCAGTTCATAACCAATAGATTGTGGTCAGAGTCCACATCTGGCCCTGGAAATGTCGTACAATTTAAAACCTGGTTCCTAAATCTCTGTCTTACCATTATATAATCTGATACCTTTTAGTATCTCCGGGATTCTTCCATGTATACAACCTTCTTTTATGATTCTTGAACCAAGTGTTGGCTATGATTAAGTTATGCTCTGTGCAAAATTCTACAAGACGGCTTCCTCTTTCATTTCTTAGCCCCAATCCATATTCACCTACTATGTTTCCTTCCCTCCCTTTTCCTACACTCGAATTCCAGTCACCCATGACTATTAAATTTTCGTCTCCCTTCACTATCTGAATAATTTCTTTTATGTCATCAACATTTCATCAATTTCATCATCATCTACAGAGCTAGTTGGCATATAAACTTGTACTACTGTAGTAGGCGTGGGCTTCGTGTCTATCTTGGCCACAATAATGCGTTCACTATGCTGTTTGTAGTATCTTACCCGCACGCCTATTTTATTTTATTCATTATTAAACCTACTCCTGCATACCTCTATTTGATTTTGTATTTATAACCCTGTGTTCACCTGACGAAAAGTCTTGTTCCTCCTGCCACCGAACTTCACTAATTCCCACTATATCTAACTTCAACCTATCCATTTCCCTTTTTAAATTTTCTAACCTACCTACTCGATTAAGGGATCTGACATTCCACGCTCCGATCCGTAGAACGCCAGTTTTCTTTCTCCTGATAACAACGTCCTCTTGAGTAGTCCCCGCCCGGAGATCCGAATGGGGGACTATTTTACCTCCGGAATATTTTACCCAAGAGGACGCCATCATCATTTAATCATGCAGTAAAGCTGCATGCCCTCGGGAAAAATTACGGCTGTAGTTTCCCCTTGCTTTCAGCCGTTCGCAGTACCAGAACAGCAAGGTCGTTTTGGTTATTGTTAACAAGGCCAGATCAGTCAATCATCCAGACTGTTGCCCCTGCAACTACTGAAAAGGCTGCTGCCCCTCTTGAGGAACCACACGTTTGTCTGGCCTCTCAACAAGTACCCCTCCGTTGTGGTTGCACCTACGGTACGGCCATCTGTATCGCTGAGGCACGCAAGCCTCCCCACCAACGGCAAGGTCCATGGTTCATTGGGGGGGGGGGGAGACTTGTTCTTAACCCACCTCATTTAACAATAGACATCAGTTGTTTTCCATCCCCTGCAACGCCGGAACTGTTAGTTCTACGAAAAAATGGTAGGAAATTTAATAGTTAATTTCGTATAGGATAATATTTTCGCTTGAAGCCACAGTTTTCAAGATATTCAATGAATACCTAAAAAGTTACCTTTATACTTCCCTCCGCCCCCACGCTTACTCCCCTCCGGACAGACTTCTTAGTTGCTGTTCGTGGCGTTCTCCCCTACCATTGCAAAATAAAATAAAATTTGCGGCTACTCGAATTTTTCCCCCATTCGCGGCTTTTCAGTTGGCTGGGCTAAATGTTGCAAGCAGCAATATAAGGTTTTAATTGAAAATGAGACCCAGAAAGTGGAATCCTTCTGATGCGGGACAGTGCCCTTTTTTAAAATATCAATTTTTATACACACATTTCGCAGTAGAAAACATAAAAGTAGTTGTATCCGCTAAGTCACTTAACATCTTAGTATTTAGTTATAATTGACTCATGGTTCCTTAATGCTGCAGGAAAGCATAAAAACGGGAAAGTCTTCAACACTAAGGATTAGGAAGATGCTTCACCGAGAACTTCGCAGTATTAATTTGAACTTCGCAAAAAGTTTCACAGACCACATTACCATAAGTGCTGTAATTATCTTGTCCATTACACTGATAAGTCTTGACTCTTTACATATTTGCAATAGCGTTGTAAGATGGAAAAGATTTCGTTTCTGCAGCTGAATATTATGCTTACTGGTTGAGTCTTAAGTGTTCACAAAAGATCCCATCACTTGGTGACACCTGCGGAGGAACCCATTTGTATAGCTGTCCGCAGAGGATCATGTTACATGTGATGTACCGAGTAGTGTCGAAAAGACAGAAATAGGGTTCTCCTTTTGTTCAGCAGTGATTCTGGCAGCAAGCAACGCAGGTCGTCAGAGCACAAACTAATCTGTACAGTAAAAGTAATAAGTATTCAAACATCTACATATTTGGATTATAGAGCTTCATACAGCACAAACCATTATGGCCACGAGGACATAAAACAGATCTTTTTGTCTGCAATGTAGCTTTTCTATATGAATCATGAAAGAAGTTAAAAACAAAGCACCTTGCTTGAGATAAAAATTAAAACAATCCTCTGGATCTGGATGCACACTCTGAAAGACAATGTACTCTTCAGATGCGGCCGAGCGGTTCTAAGCGCTACAGTCTGGAACCGCGCGACCGCTGCGGTCGCAGGTTCGAATCGTGCCTCGGGCATGGATGTGTGTGCTGTCCTTAGGTTAGTTAGGTTTAAGTAGTTCTAAGTTCTAAGGGACTGATGACCTCAGATGTTAAGTCCCATAGTGCTCAGAGCCATTTTACTCTTCAGATGTACTTCGTACAAACAGTGATGGTTTTCTATCGTGTTACTTTCACACAATGAACTAGGTAGAAATGAGCGGTCTATAGTCCTCCGTGTGCGCCGTATTCTTGACGCTAGATGTAACAGATTTTTTCGCACTTTCTTGATCACGGGCCCTCTAAATTTAAGCAGCAGGTTTTTTTTCGAGAACAACGTAGTCTTATTTCCATACTCACATGTAAGGTCTCTTGAGTATGTGTGTTAAACTGTCATATGCGCTATAAGGAGCTACTGCCAACGAAATTTTCTCAATTCTTTCATAGTCTGTCGTCACACGTACTTGGTAAAGACTTTATAATAGGACTAGTGTGTTGAATGTTTCCTTTACAGGTGTGCTGCTGTATTTCAGTACCCTCCCAACAATTCTGTCCTCCATGCACCTTCTCTACTACCCATTGTGTATGTTCGTCCCGTTTCATGACATTCGTAACTCGAAGTGGAAAATTTATCTTCCTGAATTTGGTTCCAATCGATTTCTTCTAAATAACTTTTCTGCTACTAGTTACGATTTTCTTTAATTTATATTTTACACAACGCGTTTGGAAAGTAATTCCCATATTCAAGTGAGTTTTTCTGTGTGTACTACGCAATTTTTCATAGTATTTTTGATGTAGGTTCTGTATTGTTTTGTTGACTTTTGTTTTCTTGTGGTCCACTTGTTGAGTCTCTCTCTCTCTCTCTCTCTCTCTCTCTCTCTCTCTCTCTCTCTCTCACACACACACACACACACACACACACACACATTAAACATCACACTCAATTTTCTGTGCATCTAGGATAAAGAACTTGCATAAACAGACAGGCATTTAGACTTTATATATTATGTCGGGTTGAATTCCTTAGTTCGTGTCAAACAGAGAAAGCAGAAATTTCCTCAAATAAATTGCAATCGCGCGTAATTGTACGTATTAGATACGCGTCATTATCTGTCACACAAGAAATAGAGTTCTTCCACGATTAAAGCGAAGGGGAAAAAGATTATTTGGCAGCGATGTGAAATAAGTCATTACAGTAACTTCTAAGGTAGTTGAAAGACCTCATATGAAGTGGAAAATCACAGTCTCTCCAAGCAGGAGACACCAGGAGCTATCACTGAATTAATGAAAGTAGAGAAAAAGTTATCAGAAAGAATTGTGTGCAGTGAACAAGGATATCACTACATTTTAACTAGAAATAAAACACTGTTGAAGCAAATTGATAAAGGGATCAGCATTCGCCACTAAATATCAAAATCACACTGTATAATTCAGGGATATTGTGAGATATGAAAATACGTTTAACATGCTTGCATCTGGTAGGAGACTAACAACCTAGTTCAAGAATAATTTATCAAAGGAGCCGAAAAGTCTTCAGTGCAATTTGATTTTATTGAAGTAATACTGGACAACATGACTTAGGAAAATACACACTGAAGTTCACAGAAATAAAAAGAAGGCAGTCTGGAAGACAAAATTATCTAGTAACATAATGACTATGAACACGCTGGCCTGCATAGGATGATGTTTGACACAATGTGTGCTCTGTTTTTAATTTTATGTCCATAGTTATGTAAACATGCGTCACACTACGTCGAATTTTCAGTCTTTCATATATGTTGATGCACAGGAATCTATCTGCACACAACCATAAAGGTCAAAACGTATTTCTACCAGAATACATTTTGAGAGTCCCAGCGTATCTACTGTCCAAATTTATAAATCAGTTAATCTATCTTTTGTAGAGTACGTTACTTATTCAAATAGACTTCTGCAAGGTTTAAAAAAATGGCCCTGAGCACTATGGGACGTAACTTCTGAGGTCATCAGTCCCCTAGAACTTAGAACTACTTAAACCTAACTAACCTAAGGACATCACACACATCCATGCCAGAGGCAGGATTCGAACCTGCGACCGTAGTGGTCGTGCGGTTCCAGACTGTAGCGCCTAGAACCGCTCGGCCACTTCGGCCGGCTACTGCAAGGTTAGCCATGTTTGATAAATGTGTGAAAACGTGTTCGGGTGACCGTTGTAATTTGGTTACTCTAAGAGCGCGGCATACACTTCCAAACAGAGAAAGAAAGAAAAATAGATGTTGTTAGCAGTCTGGAGACTGGTTTGACCCAGTTTCCTACGCTAGCGTATCTTGTGGAAGTCTCTTCATATATGGATAACTACTGCACATTCCGTCCAATTGAAACTATTTACTGTATCTATGTCTTGGTGTCCGTGTATTATTTTTACGCCCCACACTTCCTTTTACTGTTTCTCCCTTTCTTCTAAATATTCCCTGACAATCATGGGCTTGCGCGACTCGTACTCAACAGCTGCTATGGTATAAATTTTGACACGGTAACAACATGGATTCCAGAATGCGCGTTATAGAGACAGTCATCTTAAAATTCAGTACATATTTGTAGCTAGAAATTTGGAAATAGATTAAGGTTATTGTAACATAATGCAGTTGATAGAAGAAAAATTACTTTCAAAATATTCAGTAAACATATGTGACCATGTCTCATCTGCTCGCTCAGACAACACACCACCACCTCGTCAGGCAATTACATTGTCACAAATTGGGGGTCACTGAGGGTGGCAGCGTTCTGAAATAGAGAACAATCGACACGAAGTCTTCCGATAGGTGCTGATTTCTAACAAGTAGTAGTCGGCGGCTGGCGGTCAACTTACTGCGCTCCTAATATAGCTAACCTATTGGTGACGCGTCAGATACTAATTTATGTACCGAGTGGTTATAATTAATCTTTCCCTGTTGAAAACGCTGCCTTTCGAGAATATCGCCGTCTGAAAGGGTTACGGAAGGGTCCTCTTTCTCCATCTGCTGTGCAGAGCATGAAGTAGTAGTTCGAATCAACCGGAGAACGGGGCGTCGCTCCGGGAATAGGCCAGGCCGACCACCGGTTGAAAAAATCGCTATGGCAGACAACGCTGCGCGCAATTCTCTATCGTCAGGCAGTGCGCGTGCTGTGTCACGACAGCTGAAGATACCATGGTCCACTCTACGAAAGGTGATTCGAACTATTCTCAAATGGTGTCCGTACAAGATCCATATCGTACAGTAGGTTGCGCCACAGGACGCACAACGAAGTGTTGACTTCGCTCTCCACTTTTTGCAAGGACTGAAGTTGAAGAGCTCTGGTCCTGGACCATCCTATGAACAGACGAAGCTCATTTTTCTGTGACGGGTGAGGTCTACACACAGAATTGCCCAGTGTGGGGATCTCCATCTCCAGTCACTGTGAATGAAGTTCCTCTATACGGTCAACGTGTCACCGTATGGTGTGGCTTCACGGCTATGTCCATCATTGGTCCATTCTTTTTTTGAACAGGTTGGCGCTCAAGGACCAAAGACGTGCAGTGTGACTAGCCAGCGTTACTGCGGTATGCTTCGCCAGCATGTCATACCCGCCCTACAGGAGAGAGGCGCATTGAACTCAAGTTTTCGTGCAAGATGGGGCCCCCATCGTACATACCTCGTTAAGTTCACCTGCTTCTCCGAAACCCATTTGGAAACGATCGAATTATCAGCCGATGGTTTCCAAATACTTGGCCACCCCGATCATCTATGTGCTGATCTGAAGTGCAGCATATCGACAGAGGTAGCCAGCATACCTACGGACATGCTTCGTTCTGCTGTGCAGAATGCAATCCTGCGCTTTCAGACTCTTCTCATGGGCGCCATATTGAGCCCCTTTTGTAGCAGTAATGGTACCGGTATGTAACGGTATAAGGTACCGTAGCAGCACAGTAAAAGTGTTTCAATTGAATTGATTCTGCATTATTTCTCTTCCCCGTGTCCTTGACATTTATGCTACCAAGGTTGGTACTCATACGGTAATTAGTTTCCGTGTTATAACGTGTTAAATAGGAAAAGTTTAATTATAACCACCCGACAGATTACCAATTAAAAATAACATCGTTACATATGCGGCCAAAGCCGCACAATTTCAGTATTGGCTCATGAGCAAAAAAAGTTTGACGATCACTGTTCCAGTATTCTGCTGTCCTTACATTGTCATCTGCAAAATTTTCAGTTTTTTTTATCTCCAATTCTCTTTCGTATCTTGTGTTGCTTATTGGATGTAAAGATTAAACAGTAAGGGGTTAGGCTATTAACTCGGTCCCACTCCTTTTCATGTTCTTCGACTTGTAGAACTTCGGTCTGGTTTCTGTTAAAGTTGCAAGTGCACTTTCGCTCCTTTTATTTTATCCCTTCTATCTTCGGAAATCCAAACATGTATTCCAGTTAACAGCGTCAAAAGTGAAAACGTGTACCTGTAGAGATTGTGTGCATACAGTTACACATTCCGAGCTAGATAGTCGACAAACAAGCATTATGGAAGTAGTGTGTGTGTGCGTGCTTGCTAGTAAATCTATTCAGTACACTGTTTTGCCACGTTGTGGGCTGGTGGGGTCTGCTAGTGATTGCGTTGAGAGAGTAAGCAGCTAGCCTGAAGCTTGACGGCCGGAAGCGACCGCTTCTGCTCCCCTCACCAACCCACTAATCGATAAGGTCGCGCCCTGAGGTGGCAACATGGCTGATCTCTGCATACGGTAATCCGGACGGTAGAGATTATGATGTTGTGAAAGTGCATGCGTTATGATCGAGAGTTTGAATCTCGACCCTAATATCATATAGCAGGCCAGCAATAAGCGTGACGGTAAGATTAAGGATAAAGTTCGCTATGTCTGCTGATACTAGGACAATTTCATGGATACGGAAAAATAGTGTTGGACGTGATGATGGGAGGATGTAATTACACGAAAGCTAGATTCAGCTTCGGTTTTATGGTTCAAATGGCTCTGAGCACTATGCGACTTAACTTCTGAGGTCATCAGTCCCCTAGAACTTAGAACTACTTAAACCTAACTAACCTAAGGACATTACACACATCCATGCCCGAGGCAGGATTCGAACCGTGCCTAGAACCGCTCGGCCATCGTGGCCGGCAGAAGTCAATAACACCCCTCTCCCTCCTGTACACTAACGACAGATTGTTATCTTAATTTCAGGACGACATTACCTGTATTTGCGCATAGCCTCTGTCTCGTTGATTTCAGTTTATTAATGAACGACTGAAGGAAAATAGATTAGGGTTTAACATTTCGTCGGCGACGATGTCTCCAGAGGCTGACCACAGGCTCGAGATGGGGAAAGACATCCACTGGGTCTTCTACGAAGCAACCATCCCACAACTTGCCTTTTTAGTAAAATATCGGAAAACCTAAATCCAAAAGGTCGGACGGGGATTTTACGCGCTGTTCCCCCGAATACGAGTCCGGTGTTCTGCCACAACGCTGCTTTGCTCGTGTCAAGAAGTTAGCACAGTTCCGTAGGCCGTGTTATTAATTGCCTTTCGACAGACAGTGTAAATTCCCGTCACACACACTCACATACTCGCACGGTAACACGCGAATCATTGGTTTGAAGCACACATTTATTATTAAATAGAGCTAATATTTGTGTATTTGTTCATTGTTGAAAATGTAACAGGCGTTTCCTTACCAGCAATTTTTTTTCCAGTCCTAACTGTTTTGGTGAAACTATCCACGCTAGTCTCTCCCGTGCAGTTCTCATCATATCTGGAGAGCTATTGCACCTGCATCCACTTGAAACTGCTTATTGTATTCAAGCCTCGTTCTACCAGGCACTTTCCCTTTCATTCCGTTCTCCCAGTTCGTCGTATTACAATTTTTCTTTTCCTATTATCCCCCATTACAAAAAAAAAGTGTCTCTTAACATAATGAATAATGTCATCACACATTTCTTCAGCCTCATCATCATCCGTGTAGCAAGTTGGCGTATGATGGTCTTGGGTTTGTCTCTGTCTGGGCTGTGATTACGCGTTCACTACGCTGTTCATGATAGATCACTCTCATTTCTAAATTTTGTTCCTTATTAGTCCTACTCCTTTATTATCCCACATTGACTTTGCATTGATAATCCTGTAATTATCGGACTAGAAATCCTGACATTCCCACAGTCGCACTTTAACTATCGCCAATGTATCACTTACTTCAATCCGTCCAATCTACCTATCTGGTAAAGGTATCAAACATTTGACACTCCAACTCTTTGAATGCCAGATTTGTTTGATGACAGCATCCTCCCGAGATCTGAATGTACTATTTTTACCTCCTGAATATGTTACCTAACAGGATGTCATAGTCACTGAGCCATACAGTAAAGCTGCATGTCCTGGGGATATATTACGGCTCCCTTTTCCTCTCGGACTCAGCGCTCCGGAAAACCTACGTTGGTCATGTTTATCGACAGATCAGCCAATCCACCAGACTGTTGCCTCTGCAGTCTATCCCTTCTTTTTGTCAAGTTGTGAAACGGAGTTGCTTTTTTCTCAGTTCATTTAGCTACAGATCATTACCCACCCTATTTGGAATGATAAGGTATAATTAAGAAAGAGGGATATATATTGAAACTTCACTGGGGACATTAAACGAATGAATATGTAATTTGTATGTATGTTAGATAACGAAGTAATTGGAGAAGTAGCAGAGCAGCTGGAGACCAAATCAATGTAATGCAAAAAAATCCACGCATATAATCACAATTTTTCTCATATTACACTTCAAAAGCTTTTATTCTCTTCTGGACTGTATTGGCTATCGTACACGTTTCACTTTCATAAAGGCTCGACTCCATAGAAACTTTCAAGAGAGACCCCCTAACATTTAAATTTGCATTCGATATTAACACATTTCTCTTTTGCAGAAAAGCTTTTCTTGCTGTTGCCGTAAGCAAAACCTGCTTTAACTAGACAAAACCCCGTTATCTTCTTTCTAATTTTAATTCATTATAAAATCTCTTAAAACCTCGACTTGTCTCCTGTTCCGTAGAAAAACCCACAACGAAAATTCACTGGACTACAGACCTAAACTGTAGTCGTGACTGGATCTTTGTGTTTTTATTTGTATTTTACAGTCTACCGAGCATACGTATGTACAAACCTCTCCCTGCCTTCTTAATAAATTTTACTTTTTTCATTAATTCATCAATACTCCTATTATGATAACGTATAGGCTGCCCGCGCTGTCTGGTTTGAAGCGAGGGAAAAAGATCAGACACGTTAAAGTTCGCCAGTGCGTCGCGGCCCGCAGACGAAAGTGGTCAGACACGAAGCGACCGACCTTTTCGGCGAACAGGTTGAAAGCGTGCACCTGCTTTCTCCACGGCGTGCCAGTCCTGTTCTCTTGCTCCATCAATTCCCTTGACTGCACGTTTGCTTTGGCTCAAGGCCGGCCTCTTCCAAGAAAAACTGGAGCTTCACCTGTCACTGGAAGACACTCACTCATTTTTGGTAAGCATACCCGTTTACCTTCAGACACCGAACCTGTCTGTTGAGCGTTTTGGGAGGGGGTGGGAGCTACTCTTACATCTACTAAGAGTGAAGAAAATTATCAGTTGACTTGGTAGCAGGGAATAGTTAATAATTTGGTTATGGCGGTGAGAGGTGTGTGTGTGTGTGTGTGTGTGTGTGTGTGTGTGTGTGTGTGTGTGTGTGTGTGTGTGTGTAGGGGGGGGGGGGGGGCGGGAGGTAAAAGGTATAGAGGGAGACCAAGGCTAGAACACTATAAGCTGGTTCATGCTACAGAAACTATGCATGATTACACAAGGTAGAATAACGTTGAGGCGGGCGTGCTTATGCAGTCCTCGGGCTGACGACTAAAGCAACAAGCATTCGCATGGTTACCACTTGTTGAACAAAGTGAGAATATTATTAATCTTGAAATTAAAATTAACACAGCTGTTATGGTCCAGTTCTAACTCACTTTCCACGACGCCCTGGGTCCCATGATAGATGATAACTTAGGGGAAAAGATGTGCCTTGGTTTAATAGTAGCATTCGAAAACTGCTGAGAAAACGTGTTATTGCACTGGTGGTACAAAAGAGAATATAATGAAATAGAGAGACAATAGTTAATAGCAGCTCCTATGTTTTTTAAGCGTCATTAAAAAAGAGCAACTGGAAAGTTGCTTAGCGGAACGAATGTTTCATTAGGTTGGTGCTGGAATCCCTCTCTTCATTTTAATACATTGTATGATCTAACGTTTAACAGCCACGCATTCTGAAGTGAATGTCATCAAGATAGCTGCCCGCTGTGCTCAAAACAGCTGAGAAAGCGGAAAACGAATTAGGCCGCAGGCCGTGATAAAATATGTTAGTGTTGCGTGAATTACGTTGCAGACTTGGCACTTTACTAGCTCGCATTTATTGCGAATACCTCAGGCAGCGAACTGTATATGCAGAAGAGAAGGTTAGCCCTATTTATAGCCAAAAAAGTAAATTAATAATAGCGCAAAATTATGAAACAATATCGTTAGTGTCTGAGCGTATGCAAGAGCCCTGAACGTCCGTGGTGTCACGAACCTTTGGGGCCAAAATTATACACATGGTAGGGGTTCTACTACATAAGCTCGTAGCAGTTGTTTAGAATTAATGCTCGCATGAATTACAGCGGTGCATTAAAGTTTTCCACACGGTATAAAAACATGTCGTGTTGTACAGTGACACAGACAGCTTGTAAGCTAGTACCATACCAGTGAGGTTTTTCACACTCCACCGTGGATGTAAAAACGTAATGACTTACAAACACGTGCCTCGGGCACATTGCTAATTCAGGACTTCTTACCGCCTGAAATTTTCTTTTCCTTCCACTGCTTCTTCATTTCAGAACACTTAGTGCTTTCTTGAAGCATAGGTAATGTGGGAAGCGTTTTAGGTAAACGTAATGAGACAGCTCTTTTTTATCATATAAAGTTGTAGCACAACAACAATGCTGCAGGACAGCAACTTAGTTACTTTTCAAACGGGAATGCCTGTCAAAAAATGTGTGGTTTGGGTGTTGTGGGGTTTCAAAACTTGATAAAGGGGATTTCAGATGTGTTTGGTGTAAAACACATTATCCATCCGTGTAGTAAGAATGGACGGTACATGCTGAAGAGCTCCCTTGCCCATCCCTTAGTCAAATGTCCTCTACGTGTGCCAGGGCAGTGCAGTGTTTTTGTAGGTGTGCAAACACGCTGGATGGAATGGATATAGTATTCGTAAACCTCCGTCACTGTTCTCTGGCTATACGGAGACGAGCAGCCCGATTATATTACGTAGGTTAGCCAGTGCGGGACAGGGACTCGTCTAGCTTCGAATAAGAAAAGAAAATTACAAGTTGAATATGAAAAGGTGTTTCGAAAATAGAATGGTATGAGATATTTCCCAGCTGTTGACGTTGATAGAGTCATTCACTTAATCTTCTGGCCCTGTATGCGTGGCATGAGAGCGTTTCGTAAAAATAACTAAAAAGTAGAACAGAGTAAAAAAGTCTGTAGTGGGAAACGGAGACTTCCGCATGGCAAAAAATTAACAAAAATAAATTTATGTAAAAGAATGCCCTCATCCCTCCTTTCATTTCAGTGCTCATAACAGCAGCAGAACAACAAAGAAAAACAAAGTTCAACACCGGGTGAAACTGGCGATTCTTAGTAATACACTAAACAATAGTTAATACATTAAACTATTGTTAACTGCAGGTTCCATCAACACGCATGTATTGCAGAAACGCTTCGTGAACTCAAATCGGAATACCTGAAGGAAAGAAGACTTCCTTTTTTGCGAGACATTACTGAGAAAGTTCAGAGAACTGGCATTTTCGACTGACGGCAGACCGATTCTACTGCCATCAAGGTACATCTCACGTAAGCACCGCAAAGACAGGGAAATGAAAGAAAGTTCTTTTTCCCTCGCTCCGTTTGCCAGTCCGTGTCTAATGACGTCGATGTCGACGGAATCGTAAACCCTAATCCTCCTTCCTTCCTTCGCCAATGGAACAGCAAAGACGACGACGACGACTACTACTAGCAGTGGTGTAAGTTGCCCTCCGCCATGCACCATACGGTGGCTTGCGGAATATGTATGGAGCTGTACATGTAACTGAATATTCCATAAGGAATACCCCTGAGGTCTAAATCCCAAGTGCATAGCTTTAGCCAGTCGAAGTCGGTGTGCTACAACGTTAACTTGGTGTATAGTTTCTTTAGGTATTCCTTCCGCCTGTTTGTTTTTTTAAGGACGGCTTTTTAACGATCACCTTTTACATTCTTGCACTTAGCGCATATTCTACTTCCAGTCCCCCAATATTTTCCTCATTGGAAAAGTGGTTCATGAAATACGTTCGGGTGATCACTTCTCCACACAGCCGTAACCGCACCCCCCCCCCCCTCCCCCCCGATCACACACACACACACACACACACACACACACACACACACACACACACACACACACACACGGCCGCTCAACGAGACAGATTGGAAGCTATGCAAGCAATTGGCTCTTTTCACAGCACAGCATGGAGACAGCCTACAGAAACATGTCGATTTTGTTGCTAGTTTGCTTTTGTGGCGCTCGAACAGCTCTTTCGTCGTTGGAATAAAATATGGCAGCTTACGGCCATAAACAATTTGGCAGCGCCCTGAAGCTATAAAAGTGGGTAACATAATATTTAACACAGCAGTTTTCGAACTGCAAGAACCCGTAAAGAGATCAACAAGTACAAACAAAAGACATTACAGAAATTCTTGAAATTCACCAGTTGTGCCACATAATCTCGGAAACGACGGGTTGTCACCCAGTCGATCTCGAGGAAAGTTAGCCCAATCGTTAGAACTTATTCACCACATAACAGACCCTTCACTGAAATACCAAAGGAGACATTGCAAGTTGAAATCAAACTGTGTATCACTTTTTTTCCAGCACGTATGTTACGTTTCGTCCTTACCTGGAAGGTACGAGCGGGCTTGTGTTGTACTACGCCTCTGACAACAGCAATGTGCCCCTCTTTCGAGTTGAATGTGCGAGGGCGCCTCGTGGTAAAACACGAGAATCTTATTCTGTAGGACAGCGGTTCAGATACCCGTCCGCCAAATCGCGATTTAGGTTTTCTGTAATTTCTCTTAATTGCTTTAGGTGAATGACAGGATGGTTCCTTGCCGATGTCTTAATTCGAACTTGCGCGCTTTCTGTAGTGCCCTCGTCATAGACAGGAAGTTAAACCATAATCTTCTTTACAGTTGATTCACGCTGCCTTATCTGATGTAAAATGAGAAAGGTAGTGGTGAAGACGCTGGATTTGAATTGAAGAGGACCAATGTTCAAATGCTTATGCAGTCATCCTGATTTACGTTTTTCCGTGCGTACTGAATACTGCATTTAATGTAATTTATCTAGATTTTTTGACTTGTTTGCATTTTCGCCAAGTAGTAGGTAAACAAGACAAACACCACTTGACGTCGTGGATGGGTTTGCGTATTTCGTGAATTAACCAACCCACAGGAAAAAAATAGAGATCACATGACATGCTATTTCATGGAACACTCCTTGTGAATCTTTCGTGATAAGTGAGAAAAAACTAAATATATTAAAAAGATCCACTAACGATAGCAAAACATTGGTAAAACTAATCCAAATAAACCAAGTTTTTTAAAATACTATTTGAGGTTTCTACCTTTAGAAAACAGAATATCTTGTAGTTTGCCATTTTCTATAAATGTTCGGTGACATGTGTAACAGCAGTGGGTTTCCATGTATAATTGATGAAAATACATGCAGGATGGTATATGGGTCATCAGTCACAAAAATGATTGTACAAAAATACCTTAACTCATTTGATGGTTCTTGATGCACAGCTAGAGGACTCCGTGCTAAGTGTTGTACTGATTGCCATCGCCATAAATCCAATTATGGATTTTCTCCTTCCAGATGTCTCGGGCTCCCTCTTCGTCGACGATTTTGCTATCTACCACAGCTTTCAACGCACCAGCCTTCTTGATCGACGTCTTCAAGGATGTCTCGATCGCCTCCACTCGTGGAGCATCGAAACCGGCTTCCGATTTTCTCCCAGTAAGACCGTCTGTGTAAATTTTAGGCGTCGTACGAAGTTTTATCCGCCTTCCCTACATCGAGGCCCTGTTGCCTTCCCGTTCACGGATGTCGCCAAATTCTAGGGACTTAAGTTTGGAAAAAACCTGTGCTGGTCTTCCCAGGTTTCGGATCTTTCGGCTCGCTATCTGCGATTCCTCAACACCAAACACCCTCCGTGTTCAGAGTGGTAGCTCCAGGGGAGCGGACAGAGTGGTCCTCCTCGCCATATATTGCGCCTTAGTGCGCTCGAAATTGGACTATGGAAGCATAGTTTACTCCTCTACTCGGCCGTCTATTCTTCGGCGTCTAGACTCTGTCCACCACAGTGGATTGCGTTTGGAGTCTGGAGCTTTTTACACCAACCCCGTGGAGAGCCTTTGACTGCTGAACCTCCGCTGTCCAATCGGCGAGCTGTCCTTCTGAGTCGTTACGCTAGTCATCTGTCTTCCATGCCTGCTCATCCGACCCATGTCCTGTTTTTCGACGCCTTGTTGGATATATGGGTATGCAGGCCTTCGCCCTTCCTCTTTACTACCGCCGGGAGTCCGCTTCCGTCAGCTGCTGCATTCCCTTTCCTTCCAATTTCCTAAAACTTTCTTCACAAATGGTTTCTTGACGTCACCTTGGCTTCACCCCCTCACCTGTCTTCTCCGTGATCTTCGTCAGCTTCCCAAGAATAGTACCCCAGCCCCTATAGTTTACCGTCGGGAATTTGCTGCTCTATGCGCAATAATGCAGGATGCCACCTTTATTTACACTGACGGCTGGAAGACCACCTTTGATTTCGGGAGTGCGAATATTGTTGGCGACACCACTATTAGATTTCGGCTTCCCGACCTGTTTTCAGTTTTTATGCGGAGCTGTACGCTGTTCTCCAGGCTGTCCAATACATCCGTCGCCGTCTGTGGATAAGAGTATATTACTCCTATATGCTCGGATTCGCTCAGCTCTCTTCTCGATCTCCAACCTCTTTATCCCGTCCACCCTCTGGTCCACTGGATTCAGGACTGCCTCCACATGCTCCACTTGGGGCATCTCTTTGGCATTTCTCTGGATCCCAGGGCATGTTGGTATCCGTGAAAACGAGGCAGCCAATACAGCGGCGAAGGCTGCTCTCTTCCTCGGCTTGCTTTTCGCATGGTTCCCTTTGCCGATCTACAGTGTGTGTTATGTCGTCGTGTTGCTCTTTCAAGGCACACACATTGGTCTGCACTTTGATAATAAACTACGGGACATAAAACCTCTTTCCTGTGCTTGGGCCTCTTCCTCCAGGCCTCGTGGAGGTAATTTTGACTAGACTCCGGATTGGGCACTGTCTTTTTAATCACAGACAAGCTCTTTTTCGGGAAAAACCGCCCCCCCCCTTCATTAGCAATTTCCTAAGATTTCCTTCCAATTTTTAGTTTCCCTCCTCCTTGAGTTTCGTTCCCATTGCTGCTGATGTAAATCTCGGTTTTTTTACACTTAACTACGGCCACAGCATAGGAACTTATGACCGTAGAAGTTTTGCGTCATAAAACCATAATATTAATAATAAAAAAAGCTCCACATCTTCAACAAATACAGATTTTTTTTGCGTTGCTATATGTACTATTACACGAAAAATTTAGTGCTAAATGGGGATTGGTTTTCGAAGCTATTTTCTCCCTTTGCTATGGTTACTCAGGCATCGGCCCTGCCGCAGTGGATACACCGGTTCCCGTCAGATTACCAAAGTTAAGCGCTGTCGGGCGTGGCCGGCACTTGGATGGCTGACCGTCCGGGCCGCCATGCACTGTTGCCATTTTTCGGGGTGCACTCAGCCTCGTGATGCAATTGAGGAGCTACTCGACCGAATAGTAGCGGCTCCGGTCAAAGAAAACCATCATAACGACCGGGAGAGCGGTGTGCTGACCACACGCCCCTCCTATCCGCATCCTCAGCTGAGGATGACACGGCTTTCGGATGGTCCCGATGGGCCACTTGTGGCCTGACGACGGAGTGCTTTTATGGTTACTTACTTCCTTTATTAATTCTTAATTTTATTTATTTGCCTTTATATCATTCGTTCTAAGATTTTGTGATAGATTGCGGAAAAATGCCTGCTTGTGTGTGACCTGAATTGGAAATACTGACTGCATTAACTTAATTTTTCGTGATGTTTTTCAGCTGATAACAAATCAGTAATTTGTATGCTCAATAAATACTGATCCGCCTACATGGTGGAGCCGTTCCACATGTATTTACCACTCAAGCAGACATGGATGTAAATAGTGACCTTTCTGAAGAAAATAAATCAGTACGAACAGGAGTGTTGCATCAAGGCAAACTCCTAAATTGGCGTTGCGAGGAACGTCAACATTATGTTACACGTCTAAAATAAAATTCATAATAATAGCCGGCGCCATCAGCTATTTATCGTTCACTGCTATATATAGGCCACTTTGGGAGTCCTTTATTAGACTATCGTCTTCAGATTCTCGCATCCACGTTTGCCCTGCTTGTTCTTTTCTTTGTCATCAATCAATCGTCGATTAGATCGTCTGCACGACTTTTCTTATCACGAGGACTCAAACAGAGAATCACCTTCCTCCATTTGCTGTCATTTCGTGTCGCTGTATCCCCATTCCGTAACCATTCAATTTTTTTTTCTTTTTTTTCTGTCGCCAGAACGTCCTCAGCTCCTGTCTTTCCTCTTACGCCATTGTTTATCTTTCTGCCCAACAGTTTCTTTCCATTTCTCATTGAACAACCAATAATTGTAGGATAATTTGCTTCAGTGAGTTAGTACTTGAAGTATGCACTGTTCAGAGGCTTTCCGATTAGGGCACATGGCGATTTTTCTTCTGAATATCGTATTCTGATTCCCAAATGAATTCCATGTTTTTTGACCGGTCTGCTTATGTACCTGTTCACCCGCTTGTTGTCAGTTGCGGTACATGTACAAATTGTCAACTCTTGCTATAAACTGAGACGACTAAAGTCACGAGTACCTCCTAATAACACGTCGGACCTCCTTTTTCCCGGTGTAGTACAACAACTCGAGATGACATAGACTCAACAATTCGTTGGTAGTCCCCTGTAGAAATAAAGAGCCATGCTGCCTCGGTAGCAGTCCATAACTGGGAAATGGTTGCCGGTGCAGGATTTTATGCACGAACTGACCTCGCGATTATGTCCCATAAATATTTTGATGGGTGCATGTCAGGTGATCTGGGTGACCAAATCATTCGCTTGAGTTGTCCAGAATGTTCATCAAACGAATAGCGAACAACTGTGGACCGCCGTTTGCCATCAATAAATATTCCATCGTTGTTTTGGAAAATGAAGTCCATGAATAGCTGCAAATGGTCTCCAAGTAGCCGAACATAACCATTTCTAGTCAGTGATCGATCCAGTTGGACCAGACGACCCAGTTCATTCCATGTAAACACAGCTCACACTATCATGGAGCCACCACCAGCGTGCTCACTATCTTGTTGACATCTTGGGTCTATGGCTTCGTGGGGTTTGCGCCACACTGGAAACCTACCAATAGCTCTTACCAGCTCAAATCGGGACTCATCTGACCAGGCCAGTTTTCTAATCGTCTAGGCTCCAACCGATATGGTCACGAGCCCAGCAGAGGCGCTGCAGGCGATTCTCTGTCCTTAAGGATACATTCGTCGTAATTTCTGCGGTTATTTCACGCAATGTTGCTTGGCTGTTGGCACTTACAACTCTTCTCGAACGCCGCTGTCCTCCGTCGTTAAGTGTTCACCGTCGGCCATTGCGTTGTCCGTGGTGAGAGGTAATCCCTGAAATGTGGTAATCTCGGCACACTCTTTACACTGTCGCGGAATGCTGAATTATGTGACAATTTCCGAAAGGGAATGTCGCATTCCTTTAGCTCCAAGTAACATTCCGGGTTCAAAGTCTGTTAATTCCCAACGTGCGGCCATAATCACGTCGAAAACCTTTCCACATTAATCACCTAAGAACAATAGTACCGCCCACTGTATGTGTGCATATCGCAATCCCATGACGTTATCATCTCAGTGTAACATGAGCATTAATTTTTACCATCGTGCTACCGGTATATTTATTGTAAATTAATTTGGTCTTATGGTGGTTAAACCAGGCCCACTGTCATAGTTTCTCCTCCAGTTCCTCCAGCGTTTGCTGGTGTCCTTCTGGATTCGAAGCAAGAAAACAATTTATTCTCGAAACCAAAGTGTTCCAGATACGATGTACGATCCTTGTATATGTATTCCCTTTTTTATCTCATTTTAATTATTTGAAAGTATTTTCCAAGGCCGCAAAAAGTGAAATTGAGCCACCTCCTTCATTAGTTCCGAATCTTTCACTTTGCCGATAATTACCTTATACAAATAACTTTTACACCAACTTCGATAGGCTTAAAAGATGCTTTAATCTTATTTTTTGTGTACAGAATAGCTGCAACTGGTAAAATTCGAAAGATATTAAACCTAACGGTGCAGGGAGAACTGTCACCAGAGTGTATCAGTCCGCTAAGTGTGTGCCTCGTTAGTGTGACGGGAGGATATGCGTTAGGCCGCGTGGTAGGGGTAGGGAGACAAGGCCGTTAAACGGGTCGTGTGCGCGGCATAACGGTGACGCTGCGGCCGGAAGCGCTGGCGGTGAGATGAAGAGGCGCGTGCGCGTGCGCGCTGGCGGCGGGTCGGCAAGGCGACGTTGCCAGTTGCTGCACGTGCCGCGCTGCCTAGCCTCTTCACAGCCGCTGCCGCTGGGACGCCCAGCGCTTTCGTAACAGCAGCACCGCCCATGTCACTAGTGGGGCCACTCACACCTGTCACCCAAAACGATTTCCTGTGTAAAACTACAACGGATCAGCAAACAAAAAGAGCCCGACACTATCCGATTGCAAGACTTGCGGTGCAAATAAAGAGCACATATTTAAATGTGATACAAAAAAGCGATATTAAATGGAAAGGCCACATAAAATCAATACTGCGGAAGGCCCATAGAAGACTTCTTTCTTAAAAAGGGTTTTGAGAAAGTGTTCATATACCTACATGGTACTCTGCAATTCAGAATAAATGCCTGGCAGAGGGCTCATCGAACCACATTAAAAATTTTACTCTACAGTTCCTTCCGCAGCTAGTGGTCTATTGGCCGCCGGCACGGTAGCTCAGCGTGTTCGGTCAGAGGGCTAGCTGCCCTCTCAAAAACTGAGTTAACGGACCGATGATGAACTTGTACGAATGTCATGGGGCGAACGGAAACCAACAAAATGGGATCAACAAAAAAAAGTATTTAGCGTTGCTGCCTCTAGATCATTGTGTCTCGGGTTCGATTCCAGGCCGGGTCCGGGAATTTCCTCCGCTCTCGGGGACTGGGTCTTTGTGTTGTCCTCATCATTTCTTCATCAGTCGGGAAAAATGGCGAGACTGGACTGTCAAAAAGATTGGGAATTTGTACGGGCGCTGATAACCGCGTCGCTGAGCGCCCCACATATCATCATCATCATACCTACATCTACCGTTTCACTCTCGAACGGCGCGCGGGAAATATAAGCACTTAGATCTTTCTGTGCGACCTCTGATTTCTCTTATTCTGTCATGATGATCATTTCTCCATATGCAGGACGGAGCCAGTCTGATGACAAAGTTGATAATTGAGATTTCACGAGATGGTCCTGACGCAACGAAAAACCTTTGTTTTAATGATTGCCAGTTCAGTCCACGTATCATGTCCGTGGCACTATCTCCCCTATTTCGCGATAATACAAAACGAACTGTCCTTCTTTAAACCTTTTCGATGTCCTCCATCCGTCCCATCTGATGTGGATCCCACACCGCTCAGCAGTACTCCAGAAGAGTGGAGTTTAGTATTGGTGTAGATGACTTCGCATTTCTCATTATTTAGAGTCAGTTACCACTTTTCGCATCATACAGACATCTTGTCTAAATCGTTTTACAATTGGTTTTGATGATCTGATGACTTTTCATGATGTAAATGTCTGCATCTCCTGAAAACAATCTAATAGGACTGCTCAGATTGCCTCCCATGCCGTTTATGTAGATCACGGACAGCAGACAGCCTATAACAATTCCTTGGGAAACGCCAGAGATTACATCTGTTTTACTCGATTACTTCCGGCAATTAATACGAATTCCATTTCCTGCCGTCAATTACTATGAACTGTGACCTTTCCGACAGGAAATCACGAATTCAGTCTCACAACGGAGGCGATACTCCACAGGCACGCAGGGTGATTAGAAGGCGCTTGTGAGCAACTGTGTCGAAAGCGTTCTGGAAATCTAGAAATGTGGAATCATTCTGAGAGCCCCTGTCGATACCACTCATTAGTTTGAGAGTGAAGAGATAGTTGTGTTTCATTAGAGCGATATTTTCGGAATAATGTTTGAACACAGAATATGTTCCAAAATTCCACTGCAAATCGACGTTAGAGATATGGGTACGTAGTGGTTTTCATTTTATAATTTTGAGCCTGTTTCCCATCTATTCACTGGAATCAGAGTTGTGACTGCCACTTGCACGGTTCAGTGTCGTAGGGAGCGATGTTGTTTGGTCGTTATTACTAGCCAACTCAAAATGACTGCGTCGCCAAGAGCTACACGCTTAGTTACTGAATACGTTCACAGTTTATCCGTCATCCTGCTACAACAGCCTCACCAGTTTCCAAGGTTTTTTTTACCGATCACTTTCGAAACAGCTCATGACAGAAACGAATGCGAACAACTAAATTACGACCTGCAGCTGTCGTCTGAAATGCAATAGCTGAGGTTAACAGAGTGATATGACAACGGCGAACAGGACAGAAGGGTTTGATCGGTTGTTGTTCTATAAAAGCCCTATAAACAACGAGTTGTTAACAACCTTTAGTTATTTCGATCCAGGTGTAGTATATCTTAAACGGTACTTCTTCGTTGCAGTTTGAGATAAAACCGGCAGAAAATTCAATCTACTGTCAAAAAGAGCGACATTTGTTACAGTTCGTGAATCATTTTTTGTTGTCTTTGACTCGGAAGCAGAAGAATTGTATGCAGAAGGCCAGTTGTGTGCTTGATGATAAAATCTGGAGTTTTTAGGCAACGTCATATTCGTGTACAGACTTTCGAGTACCGTGCTGGGATCTTTTTCAGGATGCTGCTGGCGTCACCGGGTAGCTGAACATGAGCTCTTTTTCGGAGCTACTGGGTATAAATCTTCAGCCTGCTATTGGTGTACCGCTGTCATTGTATAAATAGTGTGACAGCAGATACTGAAAGAGGGCGTAGTACATCCAAAATACAGTGCGTTTATAAATTAAATATACAAAATTAACCATTGTGAGAAAGTTAAATACCTTAGACATGTTTGATACGGTACTGAATGCTGTATATCTTCAAGTTTTGTTCACAAATGTTTAGTGTGGTTACCTATTGTTACACGACAAAGTCCCTTCTGTAATCTGTTTCTTGCCAGATCGTATGAGCCAAATCTTGATGTATGATGGCAACTGTGTATGCTATACTTTGTCGCAGCTCGTCGACGTTTCCCGGATGCGGAGGGGAAAAAAAAAAAAAAAAAAAAAAAAAACGCGGAAAGATTGTACCAGTCAACAGTTAGTCTTTGAGGTGGTCACTTACTACATTTAGTCGTCAGTTGTCTCTCAACTGTAGTAACTGATTTGGAATCATGAAACTAGAACAATAAAACTGGAAGATACGCTGCATCCAGTGCTGTATCAAACTTTTCTGTAAGTTACTTCCCCTTTTCACAATTAAAGGTTACTTCTGTATAATTTATAAACACCCTGTATTATTACATTGGGACATCTCGATTGTCTCCAAGTAGTTGTTAATGATAATCGCTCGCCGTGACTGGGTGTTTACTTCCGTGATAGCGGGTAGTCACGAAGATTGAGTCCTGTAGGAGTTGTCTCTATAGAAATTTTACTCATTCTTCGACATTTACTGCGCCACGCATTTTCTTCTCTAAATACTACTTTCTCTGGCTAGCACGCGTATGTTCTTGTATGACGTTTGTCCTCTTCAGTGTGCTCTTTGAGTGTCCTTTCCGTTTCGCCGACATACACTTCACCACAACTAAATGTCACTTCATATGGTCCAGCAATCTGGAGACAGTCAGGAACATCTTTTGTTGACCGAAAGAAATCTCTTACATTTTGTAGAACGAAAAAGTTACACACGTTGAAGACAAAATGTAAAGTCAGCGGTAGTGGAGCACTAAGAAATGACGGGATTATAGATTTTTAAGAACATAAGCGTACTATCCAGAAAAGATACTATTTACAGATGGGAAGTCAGGAAAAGATAGAGGTGGCACAGCAATAATAATTCGTATTGCCCCCACTATTTCAGCATCAACCTAACGACAACGGCTAACTAATAGCGACCTGAAGGTAATTCCGAAAAAAGTGTGGGAAGCAGTGTTCAGCCACCTGGGATACAGTGCAATCCTGAATAAGATCCCATTAGAGAGATCGAAACGTCGATCACTGAATAAAATGGAAGAGGAATATGACGCGGTATGACGACTTAGGAGATTTTATGCCAATGACGACGACCACAAACGCCTGCATGGTTAAGAACTCGCGGGCTACACTGCGCGCGGATTCACACTTTCTTCCGGCTTACCGGTGTGTGGCGCGGGTTGTCTATGCATAGCGCGAAACCAACAAATCGTCTGTGCACCATGTGGTCGTCTCATTCCCGGTAGGAAAGCGAATTAAAGTGATTTTCTGAGATCTGGGGGAGGAGGAAAGGAGAGAAACAACGTCCACAACAATTTACGACGAATTCTGATAAAATGCATAATTTCTTTGACTCCATGTCTGTTACCCGGTGAAATTGTGTGTAAAGAAATGGAAACCAGCTACAAATACTTTGCAAACGTCCATACGTTATTATTATTATTATTATTATTATTATTATTGCTCTATCTAGTTTTGGGTGGCCAATCCCATAGCGACATTACGACATGTTGAATACTTCGTTCCGTAGTGAAGGGATACGGTGAGTCAAAGAATGACAGCAGACTTTTTAAACTTTTTTCACATCAGTGGTACACTCATGGGATACCTTCTAATATCTTGAAGGACCTCCTTTTGCCGAACGTAGTGCCGCTGTTCGACATGGCTTGGACTCAATAGTTGTTGCAAGTCTCCTGCAGAAATAAGGAGCCATTATGCCTATACAGCCGTCCATAATTGCGAAAGTGTTGCCGATGCAGGATTTTGTGCACGAACTGATTACTCGACTATGTCCCATAAATGTTTGATAGGAATCATGTAGGGTGATCTGGGTGACTAAATCATTCGTTCGAATTGTCAAAAAGTTCCTCAAACCAAACGCAAACAATTATGGCACGGGGACGTGGCGCATTCCCATCCATAAAAATTCTATCGTTGTTACGGAACACAAAGTCCATGAATGGCCGCAGATTATCTCCAAGTAGCCCAGTATAAACATTTCCAGTCAATGATGTTCAGGTGGCCCAGTCCATTTCATGTAAACAGAGCCCACACCATTATGGAGCCACCACCAGCTTGCACCGTGTCTTGTCGACGACTTGATGGCTACGTCGAGTCTGCACCACACGCGTACTCTACCATCAGCTCTTACCAGCCGACATCGGGACTCACGTGACCTGGCCACGGTTTTCCAGTCGTCTAGGGTCCAACCGATATGCTCACGAGCGCAGGGAGAGGCGCTGCAGGTGATTGTCGTGCTGTCAGCAGAGGCAGTCGTGTCAGTCGTCTGCTGCCATAGCCCATTAACGCAAAATTTCGCCGCTCTGTCCTAACCAACAAGTACGTCGTAACGTCCCACATTGTTTTCTGCGGTTATTTCACGCAGTGCTGCTTGACTGTTAGAACTGACAACTCTACGCAAACACCGCTGCTAGGTCGTCAAGTGAAGACCGTCGGACACTGCGTAGTCCGTGGTGAGACGTACTGCCTGAAGTTTAGTATTCTCTGTACACACTTAATACTGTGGATCTCGGAATATTGAATTCCCTAGCGATTTCCGAAATGGAATGTCCCATGACAGTAGCACCAACTACCATTCCACGCTCAAAGTCTGTTATTTCCCGTCGTGTGTCCATAAATCACGTCGGAAACCATTTCACACGAATCAACTGAGTACAATTGACAGTGCTGCCAATGCACTGCCCTTTTATACTAGGGTTATTTGCAAAGTAAGGAACGATCGGTCGCGAAATGGAAAATACAGTGAAAATCTGATGAAGCTTTGCACAGATGCTTTGGGTACTGTGTCTAGTAGGCGCGTCGACCGCATCATGTCGCTCTTTTCAGTTCTGAGCGCACAGTGAGAACGTAAAGATGGCTAGAAATTAATGTCTCCCACCAAGTATGAGGGCCTGATGAAAGATTACGCCTGAAACTATGCGATCCACATAACTGTCATGCGGTTCGATCTACACGACAATTCTCGGCCGCACTCTGCAGGGGCAATGAAGATGCTCCTGCAGCGTTTTCGATGGGAAGTGTTTGATCACCCACAATACAGTCCGTAATTGGCTACCCATGAGGTTCATCTCTGCTCGAATGAACCGCTGGCTATGAAGACAATATTTTGATACAGAAACGAGCTGCAGTCCAGAGTAGAAAATCGTCGAAAAGCACTGGCGGCTGTCTTCTATAACGAGGGAATTGAAAAGTTGGTGTAACGTTATGACAGATTTTTAAGTCTGAGCGGCGAGTGTGTAGAGAAGTAGCTGGAATGTGTAGCTAACCGTTGCAAATAAAACAGCTTTGATTTTCACTGTGGTTGCCATTTCGCGACCTATCGTTCCTTACTTTCCGAATAGCCCTCGTACCCTGTGTACGAGACACTGCCGCCATCTGTATATGTGCATATCGCTATCCCATGACTTTTTGTCACCTCGGTGTCTTAACAGTAGCACTCACGTGCTGCGTGAGCGTGCTAATTCAGTTATCATAATACTAAAATTCCTGTCTAATCTTGGTTAGTGGATTTCCACGTTCTGTGAGAGTTAGAGAATTTATCACATTATCTGGAAACAATCGTGAACGTCCATATGAGTACGGCAGCGCTTCTGTTAAGACATGAAACAGCATTAAGGAGGGATGTGGTTCCAATTTCCTTACTATCATGCTGATAATGGTTTCATTTATTTTTCATAATTGCAGAGAGTGTTTCCTTAAACTACCAAGAACGCTCTCTCTCTCAGTAGGATAACCGCTGTAAGTACATTTCTACCCATCTGGTGGAAACTAGACATGAAGTAGAGTGTATAATCTTTCAAAATATATTTACATTTTTTGTGACGTTATCACTTGTCAATGGAAAGCTGTTTGCTCGCAGCAACAGGTGTTGTGACCTTTCCGCGCTGACGGCTCATTACTAACAAGGGAACCTCCCCATCGCACCCCCCTTAGATTTAGTTATAAGTTGGCACAGTGGATAGGCCTTGAAAAACTGAATACAGATCAATCGAGAAAACAGGAAAAGTTGTGTGGAAGTATGAAAAAAAGCAAAATATAGAAACTGAGTAGTCCATGTCCAAGATAGGTAACATCAAGGATAATCTGAGCTCAGGAGCGCCGTGGTCCCGTGGTTAGCTTGGGCACCTGCGGAACGAGAGGTCCTTGGTTCAAATCTACCCTCCAGTGAAATTTTAATTTCTTTATTTTGGCAAAGCTATGATCTGTCCTTTCGTTCATTGACGTCTCTGTTCACTGTAATAAGTTTAGTGTCTGTCTTTTGCGGCCGCACCGCAAAACCGTGCGATTAGTAGACGAAAGGACGTGCCTCTCCAATGGGAACCGAAAACATTTGATCGCAAGGTCATAGGTCAAAAGATTCCTCCACAGGAAAACACGTCTGATATATTCTATACGACACTGGTGACGGCATGTGCTTCACATGACAGGAATATGTTGTCGACCCACCTAACTTGTACACTTTGCGAATGGGTAAAGATTCTTCTACCTTGCCTGATTTAGGTTTTCTTGTGGATGTGATAATCACGCCCAAAAAAGTGACGAGAACATAAGAGTTTGTCACATAAACTGGAACAAATGAATGCAACAGTTTCACAGTTTTCCCTGTGCTCTGTCAAAACATATGTTTTTAACGTTTTCAAATTTTTCCGTGTGTAGACCGTCAAATCCTGCATATGCTCAAGCAAATCTGAACATGTCCTGGAATTTTGGAGAGCGAAGTTGATTATGTGTGAGTGCCTGAACTTTGATAATTGTCTGAAAACAAAAAAGTTAAACTTTTCACTCGAGGGTAGATTTGAACCAAGGACCTCTCGCTCCGCAGGTGCTCACGCTAACCACGGGACCACGGCGCTCCTAAGTTCACATTATCCTTGATGTTGCATATCCTGCGCATGGACTACTCAGTTTGTATATTTTGCTTATTTTTTTCATAGTTCCACACAACTTCTTCCTGTTTTCTCGATTGATCTGTGTTCAGTTTTTCAAGGCCTATCCACTGTGCCAACTTATAACTAAATCTGAGGGGGGTGCGATGGGGAGGTTCCCTTGTAAGTAATCAACTGTTGAGTCAGTGCAGTGTCACGCACGTTAACTCTTAATTTATGTAACGTGCCGTAGTACTCAGTCTGTCCTGAATTAGAAACTCGCTGTATCATACCTAAACCCATAGCAGACTTGCTCTAGGAGTGGCGGACGTGGAATCTGTATTATATCCCAATGTAACCTTTTTTGTTGAAATGTGAAGTTCATAATAAATATTTCTTGTTTATAAGTATTGAACATCGTTGCTTTTCAGGAAATTCATCTCTGTTGTCGGTACTGTGGTGAACAGCCAATGTGGTTCCTTAACATTGCCTGTGTGTGTGCGCGCGCGCGTGTGTGTGTGTGTGTGTGTGTGTGTGTGTGTGTGTGTGTGTGTGTGTAAAATGTATAGTACCTACACGCTCGGTTACTTCTGACTAAAACCATATTTATTTCAATTTGTTTCGGTATACTGCTATCTGACGCATTGGTCACATTATGTAACAGGACCTCACCCGTATTTTAACTATCGTATGACACACACTTTGGAGCTTTTACGCACTTACAATCATCTGTTCGTGCCGTTTTAAATTTTTAGGGTTCGTCGAGAAGTGAAATAAATTTTACTGGAGGTGCGCGACTGTGGATACGTATGTATGCTTCTTTGAGACTTTATGTAAACCTCTTATCTATTGACAAAAGATAAATTACATGACAGCTTCTTAAGAAAAGTAATCATTCAGTGGCTCCATGAAACTTAAATTATTGCATTTCCGAACAGAAAAATAAGAGTTTAATGTGGCACAATAGACAACTGAACATTCGCTTTAAACGTTGAAAGGTTTATAAGTATGAAACTGAAGATGATCTAATGTTGGGTAATATCTCAGTTGGTTGCTGTCGGACCAGTAATACAGACATGAGAAAGAAAAATTCTTCCCAACTTGACTATTACATTGTTTGATATATCTGATGTTCTGATGAAATGGTTGGCGTCCCTCTGCTGGTGGGTCCCGAGCTGTAGAAAACTAGGGAACAGTATGTTCATCATCTTCAGTGTTTGTGTTCATGACAGCTTTGGTTTAGATGTTAGAAATAAGTTCTGTAACAGCTCCTGAATTGTCCTTATGAAGCTGATTACTTTCCGTTACAGTCTTTCCACCAGGCCAGGGAGTCGAACCTGGATTCTCCGTGTTGCAGTGAACACACAGACACAGTTACGAAGGACTCTTGTGTAACTTCAGACATGACTTAATCTTAAAGGCGAAGTTTCTTCGTATAATTTTGTAACCCCCCCCCCCCCCACTCTCTCTCTCTCTCTCTCTCTCTCTCTCTCTCTCTCTCTCTCTCTCTCTCTCTCTCACACACACACACACACACACACACACACACACACACACGGCCAGTAGTTTCAAAGTTCCTGCGTATTTAATTTGCCTCCTTCATTTCTTCCGTCTTACACTCACACTAGAGTAGAGTATCCTATACACGATCCAATATCATTGTGACCATCGCCCAAGTTAAACGTGAACGTGCAATAACCACTCACAGACGGCAGGTGGCAGCACTAGCAATGGAGGGTATATAAAGCGTGTCGGGGGAACTAGGGAAACAGTAAAGTCGTTGTCGTAATGCGGATACAGAGCTATTTATCTGACGTCCAAATGGGCATGATCGTTGGTTTTAGGGCCAAGGGTGGAAGTATTTCCGAAACTGCAAAGTTTGGAAACTGCTCTCATGCTGGCATTGTTGAAGTATACCGTGCACGGCAAAATGGCGTTATCCAAAGTCGTCGCTGAGGCAAATGTGGTGCACCACGGGTCGCACATCACAGGGGAGAACGACGGCTGCTGAGATGTGTACTGACGAATAGACGTGCAACTGTTGAGCAACTGGCCGCCCAGATAAACTACGGGCACACCAGCTGTGTCTTCTCAACGACCATTCAGCGAACATTAATACGTATGGGCCTCTACAGCAGGCTCTCGGTTCATGCACCCATGATGACTGCTGCTCATTGGCAACGAAGGCTGGGCTTTGCGCGCCAGTACCGCAATTGGAAGCAACCACCTTGCATACGCTATGGTCTGTGGAAAGTTTTCGTGACATTCCCTTGGTGATTTCGTCATTGTGAAAGGCACGATAGATCAACACAGGTATGCATATAACCTTGGGGACTATGTTCACCCCTACTTGCAGTTTTTCCTCGGCGCGATAACACCTATCAGCAGGACAATGCAGCGTGTCAAACAGCTCGCAGTTTACGTGCGTTGTTCGAAGAGCACCAGGATGAGTTTACCGTACTCCACTGGTCACCAGGCTTCCCGGATTTAAACCCAGTCGAGAATCTGTGGGATCACCTCGAACGTGTTATTCATGGCACGGGTCCTCACAGGGGATACTAGGATAGCTGGCCACGGCACTGTAGTCGGCATGGCTCTACATCCCTGTCAGTGCCTTCCAGAACCTCACTGACTCTCTTCCTGCACGTCTTGCAGAGGTCTGTGCTGCAAAAGGTGGTCATTCGGGCTTGTGACAGATTATTTCATTAATGTGACTGAATGTGCTTCATGTCGAAATGAAAGGGTTGGTTAGCTCACTTTTGTCAGCTGCAGTCTTTAGTTGCAGTGGAGTATTATATTTCGCGTATTGTTTAATAATTATTAAAGTATTTTATCTGCATTATCACCAGTGCGACCCGACACAGTTTCCTACCAGAAAATATCGTCGTTGGGAGATCGTTTCAAAATTCAGAGCGACTCTGACAGAATGTCCACTTTCTCACAAATGATGGCACTCTTTAAATGTGGATAAAGAAGAGAATGCTCATAACAAAGAGAGAATTTTGTAGTATCAGATTACGAGATCAACGATGAACTTCTGGAGCGTATTGCAAATTCGTAAAGTTTTTGGTGATAATAATAAGCGATATGAAATGGGACAGACAGGTAAAGTCAACAGTAGGGAAGGCGGATGGACGACTTAGGTTTGTGTTGGGAGGTTTCTGGGGTAGTACAGTGCATGTATTGAGGAAATGGGATACTAGCGTTACAGCGACCTATTTTAGAGGAGTGTTCTGGTATTTGAAGCCTTTATCAAGTAGACATGAAAGACGATGGCGGGATCGTACCAGGTCGGTATTGCCCATACGAAAGTGTAACAGAATAATCAGTGAAACTTAAATCGGAATTAGTGGGAAAAGGCTAAACCCTGTCGGATAAATTCAGATAAGCTGTATTGAATTCAAGTAAGGGTGTGCGTCTTGTCTGCTTCCTGCGCCGTATGTCTCACATAGAAATCGTGTGCATAAGAGAAGTGGGATTATGGCATTGAGACATTCACGTCCTCTCGCTAAGTACACACAAGGAATAACAAAGCGAATCGCCAAGACTGATACAAAATGCCCTCCACCCTGCACTATAAGATGACTTGCGAGTATAAGTTATATGCAGATGTAGACGTAGTTCGTTTAGAAGTGGGTTAATGCTTGAAGAACATTTCTTATACCTTGCTGCATAAAAATCGTATATTTATACGTACAGCAACAGAAACTTTCATATTTGTTTAATAGCAGAAATGGCGGTTTCCGAAATGTCTTTGAATACTTTCAGTGAAAGGCTTTCGAGAAACATAAGGTATGCCAAGCTAGTTAAACACCTGTTGAGTTGGAAGCTGCTCACAATGGTTCGTGCGTAGCTGAAATGAATGAGCCACGCCAGTGAAGTAGGACAAGTTGTCTGTCCATCTTACTAAGCATGATAAAAGCTTTACCCTGTATCAAACATTTCACTATACAAAATTATTGCTAAGGAAACGACAAAAAATAGTGAAAATGGAACAGCAGTAGATGAAAAACACACTAAGTGACAAAGTATGCCTAGTGAGGCAGGAACGATTACATAAGGGAAAAATGTTCCTGTCCTTGTATAAGTGAGGGTTATCCTTATCGCCATTTTAGTGACTGAAATTCACTTTTGAACTGACCTAACAACCTGCCAACTACACAAAGGCACTAATAGCGACATGAAGGTTCACTATCAGTTGCAAGAACTTGAAGTTAATACAGTTACCTATGTCGACCGAGGTATTTACTGTTTTATGATACCTGGTATCTAATTTCAGACTGGGTGACAATAGTACGTCGCAATATTTGATTTACTGACTAAGAGACTAACACCAACGCAGCACTATTGGAATTTTCTTCTCTGGTTGTTACGTTTGGTACTAGCGTTATTATGCACTATTTACAGAACATGTCGTCCCCCTCCCATTATGGACGCTCTACTTTGTTTCGCCTTAGCTACACTGGTGTGCAAAATTTCAGGGCGAAAGTGACTTTCATATAATGTCACTTCTAAGTAACATAGCTCGATGGAACTGCTGCAGTATAGTAGAGAAGGAACCGAAAGAATTACGCAATGGGACGACAGAAATGACACTTCCGTTCAAAGACAATAGTTAAACTGAGTCGTGATGGGCGCCTGTACATTATAAAAAGGCGGGACAAGGTTTTTAATAGGATATATGAGCACCACGGATGGCAATTAATGCTCTGCAACGTGCTCCCATACTGGTAACAAGGTGGTAAAGAGTTCTTGTGGTAGAGCCCGACTGGCAACTGCTGGATGGGCGCTGGTGCATGTGGGCGTGCTGTAATACGTTTCCCCAAAGCATCCCACACCTGCTCGATGGTGATTAAGGAAGGTCCATTCACTGAATATCCTCTCATTCCAAGAGCTGCTCCACCTGCGCTATTCGATGCGGTCGCATATTGTCATCCATAAAAAATTAAATCTGAGCCGAATGCAACCCTGGGAAGACGCACACGGTGAAGGAGTACAGTGTCACAATAACTGGTCAGTGTACCGTGTTCAAAGATTTGAGGGTCAGAACGCCCATGCAACGTTGTCTCTCTAACATCATAACGTCTAAACGACCGAAACGATCTTGTTCGACAATATTTGTAGGTGCATTACATGTTCCCACCTTTCGCAATATGAGGGTGCACCCAGCACTTTTGAAGATGCTTGTTTTGGTGGTGAGGCATACTGACCTCCAAATCTTCGAACACTACCCTCACCATTCAACGTTATTATGACACGTACTCCCTCCCCATGTGCGTCTTTCTAGTGTTGCATTCGGCCCGGAATTCTTTTTTTATGGATGAAAATGCGCCACCGCATCGAACAGCGCAGTTACAGTACCTCTTGGCACGAGAGGATTTTCAGCGATTGGGATGGCCTGCCCGATCTCCCCGTCTGTCAAGGAAAATAGCATATATAGAAACCAAATAAAGTCAAATATACGTCTCCAGTATACATCTAAGGAGAAACTAATAATTCTAAAACAAGACAGGAAATGGCGGCAACGATATTACGTGTAAGAGCACCTGATACTGACAATATGCGGAAATGGGCTCATCGTGAATGATTTAAAAAATAAAAACCATTTAAAGAGCAGTATAGCCGTCTGATATTCGTAACACTCATGTCATTAGAAGTAATAAACAGAACTGTCCGCACGAAGCATATCCCAAATACAAAATACGTAAGTAGTTGCCATCTGGCACATATTATTACTTTTTCTGTAACAGGTGGCGTGTGAAAGTGAACAAAGCCCGAAATTAGTTATCCAATAAATAAATAGCTGCTTTGGTATGAACAATTAAAAACGCTTTTCTTCAACATTTGAGAGCGGCAAGACGCGACGGCCTTAAAATCTTAAAAAAAATAAAATAAAATAAAAAAGTCACTAAAAGCATGATCACAAGCGTAAACACAACTGGCACTCTCAGATTCAAATGAGTCAGAATGGTGTCCAGGTGAGACTCCCAGGTGAAAGAGAAGCAATTTACTGTGTGATCTGGATACTGTTCGTATTGGCTTGAAGTTTGGAAATATTTGTCTGTGTACACATCTTAATTTGTTGTTTTTGGTTGAAAATTAAGAAGACTAGAAGTTTCAATCGCAATATATAAACAAAATTGACAGTAGTAACCGGAAATTGTCTTAAATAATTACACGAAGGCTAGTACCCAACCCACATGAAACTGTTTCTTTATAGCTATTGTATATTAGCTCTCCCCTGTGGTATATTACGAGAATACACTGCAAGCAGTGGAAATTAGTAGAGAGGAAGTAGAAGATTGGGTATTGCAGTTCGAGACGAATGTTAAGGGATTACAGTACATACTGTAAGAGGCGGTACGCAAGTACCGATGCATTTTATCTGCTACATAGTATACTGTGCTCTTAGCGTCACCTATTTGAGCGACAAACTTCCCTTTTTCAGCCATATTCATTTCAGCTGACCGCCTGTAACGATCATACTTTCAACAGAATGTTAAACCCCAAGTCGACGCTCTTAAGGGCTATATTACGACGACAGTTGTTTCGCTGCTCAGCGGCAGAATTCCATAAGCTTCTTGAGTATTTCTTTCTCCGCTGCGGTTCCAACATTTCGCGGACGAAACTACTACCGAGCACTTTGAGAGCGTGCAAAAGAACCGCTCACAGAGCGCTATCGACACGAATTACTAGTTGGTGGTTCGCGCACCAAGTGTATAATTTGAAGTGCCCTTAAAATCTTTTACTAGTGAAGGTTATTTTTCGAACTGCTGAAGAAACATCAGTGATATTCCAATGATGGAGAACTGAGTTTACTAAATTGGCATTATGGTCATTTAATAGGTCTGTTGCAGGCTTTATATGATAATGCTTATTTCTTAAGAGTATATTCGCATAAAAGGGGTTTTATTTTGCAGTTAATGGTTACACGTATTAATTACCCATAATCACAATTGTCGTGGTATTGCTCTGGTCGTAAAGATACATCTCAGTACCGCGTGCCGTTTCTTCTAGACTCTTTCGAGCTATATTGTAGAAGTGCTAAAAATTATGTGCTACCATTTGTGCACTGGGAAAAAATATTTATCACCTGTGAAAGACATCAACGTAAAGGCTATTCATATTGTCAAAGATAACGGGTGTAACAACTGGTGTGAACTATGTCTTCGGACACAGTGTCTGAGCGCAGGAGTCGCCCGTCTTCAAACAACCCACTTATGGTGATCGACCAGTTGGTGTACATGGTCCCTGTTGACTCGCAAATTATAAACAGGAAAAGAATGCAAAATTCTGACGGCTGTGTGGTCTTCCTATGAGTGGAGCCACAAACCACACTGCTACACTCTCTCTGCCAAGGAGGGTCATGTTACAGCTAGAACAGTAATCTACTGTAAAGTACTGCTTGACTTATTTTGAAATGTCTCAAGTCCCATAACATGAAGCTGACCTACTTGGGTTACAGAGAGAGCCTCTTCAGATGTTGGGAGAGCTGGGCTAGGGTGATGCATTTGATAGCCTTCACGCTACGAAAAGTATTCTATCTATTGATAATGGAGACAATCAAACCGACATTGTCGAATACATATTGCAGCATGTTACATGTGGGACAGGCTCTTCGGTGTGATAAGACACTTAACAGCTCCAGCTGTGGAACTTATTTTACATAAGAGCTCACTTAGCAACTGCAAATAAGTACTCACTTAATAAAGAGAAAATAACTCCGCTATATGAACAGGAGCTCAGTCAAGTTATTTTGTATACGTAAGAGAAATGAACAGGAAAATCCTGAGGAAGTATAGTCTGTAAACTGAAAAGGGAGTAGCGCTAGTGGGAGGAGGAAGTCGCCTTTTCCGGAAGAACGATACAACTGCCATACAAGGTGACAAAGAATCCGTCTCACCTCTAACGGTGTAGAACAGTGTGCAGAGACATATGTACATTGTGTCCAGATGGGTTTCTTGAGTTAGTATTATTGGTAAGTTACATATCTATTGCATGTAATGTTTACACACTTAGTGGAAAATACACACACCTGGGCATGTCTGCACACAGTGTGGCCAATGGTTCATAAGGCAAGTTTTGATAAGGTCGGTATAACTGTGAAAAACCTTGTATTTGTAGTTGACGTTTATGACGTACCACTAGAAAAAGTTCTGCCCCTTAATACGGTTACTGCACTTGGATGTGGTGCACACACTTAATAACTGCTCTTAACACACATCATTTACAATAAACATAAATTTTGTACTATTACAGCACTATTTTTAATAATCTGCTGTGTCTCCATCCGCTGCAACGTAAAATCTATTAGGCGCAGAGGAAAACGTGAGTAGTAACTTTCCCATAAGGAAACTTAATGTCGTTTAATTTTGTGCTCGGAAACATTTTCGCTAGAAGCCGCGGTTTTTGTGGTACTCAAAGCGTAAGAAAGTAACGTTTAAATTGGAGCTACGCGCAAGCGGACATTGCATTTCGGGAATCGTTAGGCAATTCAATACTCAGAGATCTACAGTGTCAAGAGTGTGCTGAGAACTCCAAATTTCTGACACTACCCCTCATCACGGACAACGCAGTGGTTGACCCCTTCACTTAACGACCGAGCGGTGTTCGTGTAGAGTTGTAAGTGCTAACATACAAGCAACACTGTTTGAAATAACCGCGGGAATCAATGTGGGACGTACGACGAACCTATCCATTAGGAAAGAGCGCGCGAAATGTGGCGTTAGTGGGTTATAGCAGTAGACGACCGACACGAGTGCCTTTGCTAACAGCACGACATCACCTGGAGATCCTCTCCCAGGCTCGTGACCATATCTATTGGACTCTAGACGGCTCGAAAACAGTAGCCTGGTCATATGAGTCCCAATTTCAGCTATTAAGAGCCGATGATAGGGTTCGAGTGTCGTTGACACCACGGAGCCATGGGCACAAGTTATCAACAAGGCGTCCCGGCGGAGGTTCGAGTCCTCCCCCGGGCATGAGTGTGTGTGTTTGTCCTTAGGATAATTTAGGTTAAGTAGTGTGTAAGCTTAGGGACTGATGACCTTAGCAGTTAAGTCCCATAAGATTTCACACACATTTTATCAACAACGCACTATGCAGGCTGTGTTTACATGGAATAGACTGGGTCCTCTGGTCCAGCTGAAGTGATAATTGACTGAAAATGATTTTGATCGGCTACTTAGAGACCATTTGCACAACGATTGAATTTTTATGGATGACAATGCGCCATGTCACTGGGCCACAGTTGTTCGCGAATGGTTTGAACAACATTCTGGACGTACGAGCGTATGATTTGGTCGGATCACACGACATTAATCCCATCGAACATTTATGGGATGGAGTCGAAAGGTTAGTTGGTGCACAAAATCTTGCACCGGCAACACTTTCGCAGATCTGGAGGCCTGTACAAGCAGCATTTGTGTAGCGATTTGTTGAGGCCTGCCACACCCAGTGGCTGCACGATGTCCGACACCATATTAGGAGGTATCCCATCATCTTGACCATCATCTCAGTGTAGTTCAAAACTGGTTCAAATGGCTCTGAGCACTATGGGACTTAACATCTGAGGTCATCAGTCCCCTAGAACTTAGAACTACTTAAACCTACCTAACCTAAGGACATCACACACATCCATGCCCGAGGCAGGATTCGAACCTGCGACCGTAGCAGTCGCGCGGTTCCGGACTGAGCGCCTAGAACCGCTAGACTACAGCGGCCGACTTCAGTGTAGTTCAAAATATTTCTAACAGTATAACTTTTTTCCTCCTAAGGTCCTCTTGATGGGCCGTTGCCCTTTTTATTAATCTTTCGTACCAATATTTAGGTAACTGCGCGCCTAAACACGACACTTCTCACACTCCTCACGCTGATGTGCTCTACCTCATCCCACTGGACACCAAATGTTTCTATCTGCTCTGGCGCATGTTCTTACTTGTGCGCTGGGAACGGTCGCCTGGCTGTAGCTGAAACGAACCGCATGATTACTCAATGAAATCGCCATAAAATTTTGGGCGATGTGAAAGGAAACGTAAGTCTCCTTCGTTGCTGATTCTCGAGCTTTGGGCCGTAGTTTTTCAAGTTAAAGCTAAGTTTTCATATGAAACACGGTCTCTCTCCCTCTCCCTCTCTCTCTCTCTCTCTCTCTCTCTCTCTCTCCCTCTCCCTCTCCCTCCCTCCCTCCCTCCCTCCCTCCCTCCCTCCCTCCCTCCCTCGCTCCCTCCCACTCCCCCCCCTCCCTCCCTCCCTCGCTCCTCCTTTCCTCATTGTACGTTCTGATCGTGTGTTTGCCACCCATAACTTGGTTCTTCGTTTACCCAAGTTACTTCACATATAAGACAACGAGTTCTGCAATTTTCCCTGTCTTCTTAGGCCGCTGCTGGCTCATCAAACCAATGAACCTGATATTAATGTATATGCCCCGAAGTTGTAACGCATTTGAGAAGTAAAATAGTAGGAGGCACTGTACTGTATGAGTCACAAAAACACAATAAGCTCTGTTATTCCCTATACGTGTGTACGTTGTGGTTAGCTTTTTTACGATTAATTACATTCGCTGAAAGTGTAACAGATGCGCTGAAATATATAGAATTTGTCATTCTACGAGCAGGCCAGTCCGCTCAGTGTATCGTTTCCCAAGGATGGCAGTCAGGTGCCTTTCCCCGCCGGTCCTCGGAGCACCCCACTGCGCTCCCCACCATATTTCCTATCCCCTCTCCACGCCGTGGCTCATTCCCCGCCATCTCCACCTTAGGGCAAACAACTGAAGGCTCATTCGTGTTGTGACTATCGGGAATAGTGCATGGTAGCCGTGTGAATATTCTCGCTAGAAGTGACAGTTCGAAACTGTACGGAGCTGGCCCCTGTTCGCTGCTTCAGATTTATCCTCATCCAGTAAATTTGTAAGGTAAGAAGCGTATTAATATTGATCAGCTTGTACACCATTCAGTCTTGTATTTCGGCACCAAAGAGATAGTGGCAGTTCAGTGGCCAAAACAAAATGTTTGAAATTTGCTGTTGAGCATATGAGTTAATATCACGAGTTGTGCCTATAGACTGCTGCACGTAATAAGGCTTGAATCTAAATGTATCCAACTGAGTAAGTTTGGTTGGACTCTCTGGCTATATGCAAAAAATGTTCAAATGTGTGTGTATTCCAAAGGGACAAAACTGCTGAGGTCCCTAGACTTACACGCTAGTTAAACTATCTTATACTAAGAACAACACACACACACACACACACACACACACACACACACACACACGCCCGATGGAGGACTCGAACTTCGGGCGGGAGGGGCCGCCCAATCCGTGACACAGCGCCTTAAACAGCGCGGCCATTCCACGCGGCGGCTGTACGCAACAAGTGCTGAAGACTTATTTGCAACACACAACGTAATTTATACACGACAAACTGCAGCTTGGTTTTGTGCATATTACAATAATGAAACTGGAAACTTCGTTTCTTTGGATGACGGTTTTCCGCAACAGCTGTTACACAAAATTTTCTTTTGTGTCGTACGGCAAATTAAGAATGTGTTATAACAGAGGCGTTTCGCTTTTATTGAAAAAGCATCATCATTGGTGACTGACGCTTATTGATCATTTATAAATATTTTGAAATCGACAGTTTTCCTCCGTTGCTAGCAGGGCTTTTAGAAACCGCGTTTTCTTTTGCTGCATTAGCGTTCTTTACATTTAATTTTTACAAAACTTCTCATAAGTTGTCTCTATAAATATGTTGCTGTGAATTTCACCTGTTTTGAACTCTTCTCAGTGACTAAAACCCTTCTGTATGCAAGAGCAGCATTATACCTTCCGATCATTTTACTGTGCCATCTTAAGTACCATGGAGAATTCCTTGATAGCTATGCAGAGCTGCCACCTACCCCTGAAGAAACGAAAACTACAGCCTGCCTTCGATAATTAAAAAGTTCGCACCATTTTTGCGGATAGTGGGCAGATAAAAACGTCTTTGGCAGATTATAACTCTCACATCTCGAAGCCTTTGGTCAGTCGTGAGGCATGCTGCAAAGCTAAGGCAATGATTCGCAAATATCCAATTACGCTTCAAAGCGAATTAGTGAGAATGCAGGTTTTGCAATTATTTTTGCTTGTTTGCGTTATCTCACGCGAGGAAGTTTCACTGCATCAAACCAAGGACTCAAAGAGCAGGAAAACTAAATTTACACAACGTTAAGGTATCCTACGGATTCGCGAAAACATGTCTTCTGTTAACGCGATTTCAAAGTTCTGTAGTAGTTCTGAAAAGTTATTACGTAGTATGTTTCCCCCCTCGTCTGTGCTACGTTTTTTTGTGGATTAATGAAGAACTGTACAAAGGTCATTCCGAAACTTGAATACAGCCACTGACTTTCTTCACACTATGTGATAGTAATGATATAAATTAGTTGAATTTAATGGAAACCAGAGTCTCGCAAAAAGCATTTATTGAGAGAAACCAGACAGTAAATTGAATGGGTAAACCTAATTGGAACTGAAAGTGAATAGTGTTATAATGGGCTTGGATTCGTCAGGGTGTCATATCGTTGGCGTCATAAGCTCTAAATTAATTTAGGCGTCCGTAGGCGTCTTAACCTACTGCTCTAGAGTTAGGAAAGTACTCCTGAAATGCTTTGGTATCGGAGTCGCCGCGCGTTGTGGCCGCGCGGTTTGAGGCGCCATGTCACGGACTCCATGGCCCCTCCGGCTGGAGGTTCGAGTCCTCCCTCGGGCATGGGTGCATATTGTTCTTAGCATAAGTTAAAGTAGTGTGTAAGTCTAGGGACCGATGACCTCAGCAGTTTGATCCCTTAGGAATTCACATACATTTTAACATTTGTATCTGAGTCACTACACGTTGAACATCACTCCACGATATCTTTTATAGTGGTAACGCACTGGTCACACTTGTTAGGAAGCCATATATAGATTCCAGTCAGTCTGTCCTCTCACAGTATCTTTGTTTTTATGTAATATTCCAATTAGAATTTACGAAAATATCGATTTATCTACCCTAAAACCTGTGGCATCAGGCTTTAAAGTTTGCGTAGCCTCTGACCTAGGTTGCTGGAGCACTTGGAGGCTCACGTGCAAGATTTTCTTCTCAATAGGTCGCGTGGTCAAACATAGAGAAGGCGGAGTGCGCGGGTGTGGTGAATACATCAAACTGATGTAAATATTTCTTTGTTTTTTGAGCTGCAAGGTTCGCATTTACGCCTTTAGCGCTCCCAGAAAATGACTAGCTTTAAGACAAACTATCTGAAAGCATCAGTTTGTCTAATCGATGCGCCGTGATACACAGAAATCATCTTCACACATTCCTTTAAAAAGACAAACAGAAAGTAGGGTCGTTCATTACTTACTTGGCACGCAAATCCCAATTAAAAGTTCGCAGAAAGTTCTGTTTATAAAGGTTTATGCGATGGTGACTCCTCTATCATCGTCCATCAATTAGACAAACTAATGCTTTCAGCTGCTTTGCTTATTAGATCCAGATCCGTTGACAATTTCAAAGAAAACCAACTCACAGATAAGTGGCTGCAGGATTTCATAATCATCTTTTCAAACATAAACGTGGAAAAATGTCAGAATAAATAGATTCGGAATAGGCTGTTGTCCTATCCACAGTTGCCTCCTTAGATTTAAGGACTTACAAGGATGCCATGTCAGCAGCGTAAGAGAGATGTTCGCAAATAGCGTACTTTTTTATTCAGTAATACAGCGTCATGGTAGTGTGCCTTTGTCAGCACTGTATCCCGTATACAACATGTATAATAACCACATTTTTTCACATGATTGGTGTAGTTTTTATTTTCCGGACTATTGTTATTTGATCGATAGGTGGTAAAGTGTTCGCGATAACTTTTGTAATGTTGAATTTACCATAGTAACAATACGTGGAAGTTGGGGAAACATTTACAGACATGCCTCAGCTCTTGATGCTAACCAACGGACATGATGCACTAGATCGAAGACAGTATTTCGAATGGTCCTACCGATTCAAAAGTGGTCGTCAATCTATTGAAGATAACCTGGGCCAGGAAGACCCACAATCTAGTGGAGCTAGCATTCAGTTATGTGCGCATCAGCTTTCGTCTGTCGGAGAACTTGCGAAAGAAATTCATTTCGTATCATTAGATTTGATACTGAGAAACTGAGTTTGCAGTGAGTTGCAGCAAAGTTTTTAACTTGTTTTATGACTGAAGAACAGAAAGAACGTTGAGTGAACGTTTGTACTGAATTCCTCGAACAATCTAACGACAACGAATCATTCATTAAAAAGATCATCACAGAAGACGTATTTAATTTACGGCAAGGACAGTGAGGCAAATGTCAAGCAATCACACTAGGTCGGTAATGGATCTTTACAAGCAGAAAATCGTGAGCGAATGTCGAAGTGTAACTCTCAGTTTTGTAGGAATTGATACAGTTGTGCATTTCTAATTTTTGTCTTGAGATGAAAGAGTGAGTTGTAGTTACTATGCAAACGATGCAAAACGTTGCTGGAGAAAATTCACAAGGAGGACCACTGTTGTGGCGAGACGACAATGTTTCTTCACCATGAAACCGCACCTGTCCATCGACTTCGTCATTTTGCAGGTTCTGTGACGTGTGTTGAGCTGGACCTCCACCATAAACTGTCAGCCGGCACACAAAAGCTCAATGTTGAGTTATCTCATGTCCCTTTATAAGTTCCTTTTTTCTGCTACGTTTTTCTGTATTAGTCAGGAGCTTACACTCGTGCATGTATGCTCTTACAAAGAAAGCAGTGAGATTTTAACCACTCTAAATTTCTAATACTGCTGTTAAATAACTTTAGCACACAAGACATCTAACAGAGTAGAACACAAACGATCAATCAATTACAATTTTGTGGATGCTAATGCCATTAGCCGTCATGTATCGTCAATATAACCAACCAAAAATGAAATGTGACATATAGGATATAAATATACTTGTTTAGATGCTTGTTTGTGAACAGTGAGTGTTCTGAGTAATTAAGAAAATTTTGTGCGTAAAGACTGATCTGAGTATGACGTAGCAGATCCTATTATCGTGGCGAAGTTTAGTGTCCATAATGGTACGCCTTTAAAGCTGCTGCATAGTGCCTACACACAACAGCAATAACGTTAGAGACTCGAGGAACAAAGAAACGTTATCTCAAAGGTGATAACTTCTAATTTTCTGTGGGACTGTAGAAGCTGCATTTACCGTCGTCGAATGTTGATGGTGGAAGGTGGACTGAGGACGCCAGCTCAGCAGTATCCAGGCGCGTAGCGCGCTGCAGCCTGCTGCTTCAGCAGAGATAGGAGCGCAGAGGAACGAAAGTGCTGATGCCACCTCTAGGTATCTGTAGCGGTGGGAGAGACGCCCGTACAGTTCAGCGAAAAGGACTTCGCTACTGGCGGTATACTGAAAAAGCTTCCTCTGCTTCTATATAAAATAAAGAACAAAAAACACTGCATTTCAGTGTGTGTCAGGCCAGAACACACAAGAGACGGGGACGTATGTTCTTGTTTCTATATTTCGACAAGCTTATTGCGTAGGGGTGATAAGAAAGATTCGTGCACCCTGCACTTATCTCTTAGGAACTTTCGACGGTGTACTGAAATGATTTTGTTCGTTGTGGTGGGGGGCGAACTAGGTGGTGTAACGTTTCAGACACTGGACTCGTATTCGAAGCGGGGTTCAAAGCCTAGACCCATCGGACTGGTTTTGGTGTGTTTAGTTTCCCGAATTCAGCTGGTGAATCGTCGGGACGATTTCTTAAGCTGACACCCAGTGTTTCCTTCTCCGAGCATTCATCTAGCCAGGTATTCCTATCTAGTGACAACAGCGTCGTCGAGATTTTAAACGCATCCTTCGTCTTTCTACGAATCAGCGCGCGAGAATAGTAAGCCTAATGTGCATCATATTTCTCCGCTCAGTTTTTGAGTTATGTACCGTAAAACCGTCACAGTTGTTTTCCTTCGCGTCCTTGCAATCGTGATCGTTCTACGGGACTGTTAAGTGAATCCTTTGCGTTTTTACGTTCTTCCTTTTTGCCTTTCTTCTTTTCTCAAAGACAATGTGAAGCAATTGGCTCCGTCTGCGATTCCTCTCATGCCACTGTGTAAATTAATCGCTTTTCTCATTCGTTGTCTTGACGAGTCTTTGGTATGAACGTATTGGGAACATTTGAAGGTGGGTTCAGGTGTTTCACATGAGGCTTACTGAAACATTTGGTTAATGTTTAATGAATTTCTGAGATATGTTCTTTACCTCACTATATGCGATATCCTCAGTCAAAGCTAAAGTCTATTTTCACGTCATGCGACTGGAAGGAGGAGGAAATGAATAGATACTAAGTTAGTTAGTATTTCTCTTACCAACCAGTCAGTTTTTCGTGGCGGAATATTTATGTGACGCAGCAAACCAGCCTCTTTACCAGCCAGTAGCACATCTTTCATCGTTGTGGTTGTTCTGCTTGAACCGTCTTGTCGGCTCTTGCCATCAGAGGAAAGCTATACGTGACAAGTTGACGAATCCATGACTGTAGTTGCAAGTCTTTCGGGTGTGTAGTATCATACTTAATACGGGGGAAAATTACGCAACAATGAAAGGAAAACCTAAACGTACTCATACACTCACGAGAATATTCAAGAAGGTTGTTAATACTATAACAATAATGACTGCTGACACTAATTTGTATGAAAGAAAACAGTGCATTAGGAACAAATCCCTCTCGAACAGGATGAATGCAGAGAACAGGCGTCAGTAGTGCAAGAGCAATATATCTAGATCTTCAACCAATATAAATGTTCAATGTTTTTCTTCTAGTCCACTTTTATGCTGTTCCCTCCTTACGACATGTTAATGTGCGAACATAATTATGAGTTTCCAGATGAACACTTGCCCTCAAAAGGCAAAGGTCCCGAGTTCGAGTCTCGGCCGGCACACAGCTTTAATCTGCTAGGAAGTTTCATCATTCGGAGTCTTTATCTTTCAACTGTCGGCCATTTTGAAGACTCTGCAACGGTTTGACCGGTTATATTGCTGTTTTCAGAGACCACTAAGGTCACTCTGACTTCAATATAGCGTAAGGTCTATTGAAAGATAGAAAACATGAGACTTGTGAAAGAATTATGGGCGACAATGTGCACTCGGTGGTATAGGAATAATTCCTGTAATCGAAGATGATGGTTCCCTTGAACTTTATGACTTAATGATGAATTCTCTCTTATCCGGTGACATCCACAAGCGCTGGTTTTTAATGTCATTGCTCAGCTGCATTTTGTATGGGGGAAAACAATTAAAGCCCCACTGAATACATCTAGAATCTTAATAGTAAACTGAAAATTTCTGTACAAGGAATAGTATGAAACAAACATAACCTTTATTCGGGGTCTGTATGTAATGACCCGTAGGAAGTTGCAGGCCGTCTATGACATCAAAGATTCGTACGTAAATTCGCATAGTGCCGTTAAATTGTCCGTTGCTTACTGCCACTTTCACGCCGCTACGACGATTTCAGATATATTAGTAACCAATCGACCGGTCTTGCTTCCGCAAAGCGTTTTCAACTAGAACGCGTTTCTCACAAATCAGTTTGTTGACTACGCCAGCTCAGGTGGCTTGTTTGTTGTCGTTATCATCTGCCGAAGACGGTATGATGCAACTCTTTGCGCCTGCCTATCTTGTGCAAAACTTATAATGTCTGTGTAAATACTGCACCCCAAATACATTTGAACCTTTTTACTGCATTCAAGCCGTGGTTTGTCTCTACACTTTTTACGGCCTACACTTCCCTCCATTACCGAATTAAATGTTGCTCTATAGCTGAGGATGTACCCTATCAGTCGATCCCTTCTTTTAACCAAGTAGTGCCATAGCAGTCCCTTCTCTGCAGTCTATTTCAGTCCTCTTCATTAGTTACTCGATCTACCTATCCCATCTTAAGCATTTCTCTGCAGTACTACATATCAAAAGCTTCTACCCTCTTCTTGTCTGCGCTGTTTCGACTTAACTACATTCTAGGGAAACACTTCCACAAAATATTTTTCAACTTCATCTACATACATATCCCGCAAAATCACCAAACGGTACATGGGGGAGGGTACCTTGCAACCTTTCCTGTTGCATCCGCAAACGGGGCGAGGGAATACTCGCGTGTTGACCTTATCTATAGGTAACGAATATAGCAGTATGCCCCTAAGTTGCTTCGATGTCTTTCTTTGATCCGACTTTGTACGGGGCCTCAAACATTCGGTTAGTAGTCAAGAATGATTTGCACTAGTGTTCTGTATGCGGTCTATTTTGTAGATGACACACTTTGTTAGTATTCTCCTAGTAAACCGAAGTCGACCATTCGCCTTCCCTGCTAGCGACCTTACGTGCTCGTTCCATTTCACATCGCTTTGCAACGTTACGCCTAGATATTTAATCGAACTGACTGTGTCAAACAGCACACTTCTAATATTGTGTTCGAACAATACAGGAGTGTTGCTTTTTATGCTCATCTGCATAACTTACATTTTTCTACCTTTAGAACGAGCTGTTTTAGAACGAGCTGTCAAACAGAAATTCTGTCCTCCTTTATCTTGCTCCAGTCAGCCGACGACGATACTTTCCCGTACACTACAGCTTCATCAACAAGCAGTCGTAGATTGCTGCTCATCCCATCCGTCAGATCGTTTATTTATATAGACGCATTCATGACGCCACCTTCGTCTCTGATGAGCGAAGTACTGGTCGCTATTACTAAAGAAGTCTTCTAGCCACTTACATATCTGATAACCTATTCTATATGCGCGGACCTTCCTTATCAGTCTGCAGTGTGTCACTGTGTAAAAAGCTTACCCGAAACCTAGGGATACGGAATCTGCCTGTTGCCTTTCATCCACGGTTCGCAGGCTATTGTGAAAGAGAAGGTCAAGCTGATTTGTGGACAGACGCTTTTCAGACTCAATGAAATTATTATATTCAAACTCAGAATATGCTAAAGAATTCTACAGCAAATCTATGCTATGTTGAGGATATTGGTCTAATTTTGTGGCCCCAACACTTACGCTGTTAACATATTTCGCATTTTCAGTCTACATTTTATATCCTCTCTATTTGCGCTGTCGTCTGTATTTTGCTACCCAAACAGTAAAACTTACCACTCGCTTTGAGTGTCTCATATCCTAATCAAATTCCCTTGGCATCAGCAGACTTCAGTCGACTACACTCCATTACCCTTGTTTCACTTTTAGCGAGCGCAGTGAGAAGACGCTGGACTCTTATTTTGGTGGGCTATGGTTCAAATCCCTATTCGGCTATCCCGACTTAGATATTTCGCGATTTCCCTAAATCACTTAAGATAAGTGCTTAGATGAATCCTTTAAAAGGCGTGGCCAATCTAGATCCCCATCCTTCTCCAATTTGACTTAGTGCTCATTCGCTGACGACCGCATCGTTGACATTAAACCCTATCTGCCTTCCTTCTTACTTGTACTTACGTTTATCGAGTACCCTCTTCTCAAGACGCTATCAGTCCGTTCAAATGACCTTACAAGTCATTTGCCGTTTCTGACAGATTAAATGCAGCAGAAAACCTTTTAGTATTTACTCGTGCCGGATCTGTACTCGAATCCGGATTTCCCGCTTATCGCGAGCGGCCGCCTTACCATTTGGCTATCCGTGCACGACTTACGGCCAGACCCAAAATTCCATATGTCGTCAACCTCCATTCTAGGAGGCGTCCTTATCCGCAATTGCGAATTCATTTGATGTGTTTCATAACGGCTGTGGTCGCCACAGTGCTTGTTCCTTTGGGTATGCATTTGTGTCCAAAGGAGCTTTGCATCGTAATCAGAATAACACAGGCACTGCAATATCGTATTTATTTCCTCACCCAGAAGAAATCTGCAGTTGGTTTTCCTTACTGCTCACTCCATGTACAGAGAATGACTAACATGGGTGATAGGCTACAGTCCTGTCCCGTCAATTTCTAAGTGACTACCTTCCTTTCATGTCATCATGTGTGTTAGGTTCCATTGGTACGCACCTTCCAAGAAATGACTGCTATGTGTGTATACAAGAAGCGGTAGCAGCGTAGGAAACGGCATAGTGACACATTTCCTCGTGTTTACGACTCGGACTGGGCGTCAGATGCCGAGGAGTATTCTTAGTATCAGTACGTTCCATTGGTACGAAACCCTCCAGGAAATGACTGCTATTTATGTATACACGAAGCGGTAGCAGCGTACGACACAGCATAGTGGCACATTTCCTCGTGTTTACGACTCGGACTGGGCGTCGGATGCCGAGGAGTATTCTCAGTTGACATGCCATTAAAGCCGTGAGCAGTCGGAGCGGCTATCTGGTGATAACTTTATTCCTAGAAGGTCGGCAGGGCGAAGCGTCGCGGCTGCGTGCGAGTGCCGCTCAGCCTTCCAGGAACCACGTGGAACAGTCGATTGTGTGGGCTCGGTCGCGAGAGGCGAGTAGCGATTGCATGACTCAGCGATCGCCGCAGTCGCTGCTTCCAGAAATTCCCCTCGCAAGGTCAGCCTTCCCCTTAGCGCCTGGCGGGGAATGCCTGCCTCGCCTGCTTCCGTAAACAGAGACGTGCTGGCGCCACTGCGGCCGTTCCCCTCTCACCGCCGTACTAGTATCTGCAGCAATCAACCGTTTTCACCCTTCGAGGCAGGTACATTCCTTGTAAGCCTGCCCCCCTCCCCCCCCCACCTCTCTCTCTCTCTCTCTCTCTCTCTGTGTGTGTGTGTGTGTGTGTGTGTGTGTGTGTGTGTGTGTGTGTGTCCCTCCCTCCCTCCCACTCTCTCTCCGCCCCTACCCCTCTGAAGCATTAACGGCGCGCTTGTATGCGCTTATTATGAACCTATGTTTGAAATTTTGATTAGGAGAAAAATATCTGGTGCACATGCCACGTAACATTACTGGCGGTACGCTGCAAAACGGGCGAAATGTTCTCAATGGTTCAGTTTGTTTTCCTTTTCTTTTTGCCGACCACAGTACGTAATCCAGTTATCAGGACGGCGATTTTGCTTTGTTGCTATTGTTAACTCGAAGTATGTCACTGTGAGCAAGTCGCACTACTTCGCACCGACCGTGGTGGCGCAGTGATTAGCACACTGGACTCGCATTCGGGAGGACGATGGTTCAAACCCGCGTCCGGCCATCCTGATTCAGGTTTTCCGTGATTTCTCTAAATCATTTCAGGCAAATGCTGAGATGGTTTCTCTGAATGGGTACGGCTGGCTTCCTTTCTCAACCTTTCCTAATCCGGTGGGACCTGCGACCTCGCTGTTTGGTCCCCTCCCCCAAATCAATCAACCAACGAACTACTTTGCAATTAACTTAAGAAAACGAGAACCGAAGCCTGAATGTTCACTGCTAATCTAAGAAACATGCGTTTTCAAATGTGGACCCGTATTTACACGTTATTTTTTATAAAACTGAAAAACCCACCTTTGCTTTTGTGTGTAGGACGATTTCATAGCTACGTGACAAATTATCGCGCCCACGTTACAATTCATCGCTATCCACAGTCATTCAGTGGGGAACGGACCCCGAGCACGAGAACCAACGGACTGAGGTCGAAGAGCTCAACAGGGCAGACGCGATCGACGGACATTACAACAATACAATGCCCTTCCTCACCTTTCCTCAGAGTTATTTGTAACAAAATGATTAAATATATTTCTATCCGTCAACGAACAGTTCAACTTTCCCTAGAGTCTTTGGAAATTACCCATGTGATTCAGAATCTCCTAATATCCACCTGACTTTTCCAGTAGGTTTAGTTTTCCTCAGAATCACCGATTTTTTTTATTTTTTCCAGGTAGGTCATCAATTTAATAGTAGATGAGACACAAAACCGTTGGGAACTAACTGGAGAAAACATCTATGACGTGTGATTTCTATTTAGTATACACATTCGTTTAACTGAAGTTAATATAATATCAGTTATTTTTTCATCGGAACACACGATTTAATATAGGACAAGAGGATTAGCTCCTATATTACAAATTTTCCTAGTCCTTCTTACATAGACATATATACATTTGAGTGGCGTCCGAGAGAACAGACACGACTTGTGATGACGCGGCACGGCCCGACACGAGATTTTCAAATTTCGTCTTTGTCTTTCCAAGATGCACTGTGTGTCTGGAAGTCATTTATTCCGACTCATTCCTTCCCTTTCCTTCCCCATTCTCTTTTTATGTAGCAGACTTGCCTGCTGGGTTATCCACCGTTTTTTCTTGTTTCCCCTGAAAAGGTGAAATTCCTGCCGTTCGGCCGAGCGGTTCTAGGCGCTTCAGTCCGGAACCACGCTGCTGCTACGGTCGCAGGTTCGAATCCTGCCTCGGGCATGGATGTGTGTGATGTCCTTAGGTCAGTTAGGTTTAAGTAGTTCTAAGTTCTAGGGGACTGATGACCTCAGATATTCAGTCCCATAGTGCTCGTAGCCATTTGAACATGCTGTTCGCCTCCTATGCGTTTTCACTTCCGTTCCAAACACCGAGCTAAGTAGCGCACTGATAAGATACTGGACCCACATTCGAGAGGACGGCGGTTGAAATACCCATCGGGAAACACAGATTAAGATTTTTTGTGGTTTTCTTAAATCGATTGAGGAAAATGCATAGTTAGTTACGTTGAAAAGGACAGGATTTATTTCCTTCCTCGCTCTTCCCACTCTCGAGTACGTGCTCCTTCTCTTGTCTTCTTTCCCTCGTTCCAAATCGCTCGTGTTTCAAATGGTAAATGTTGCTTCATTCGAAGTTCAGGGCAGCACAGATTCTGAAATTCTGTGCTGCTAACTTCATCATCGTCAAGTTTGTCTTGCTTACAAGGGAATCTCCCTATCGCATCCCCTCCCCCACAGATTTATTGATAAGATGGCCCAGTAGATAGCCAAACAGAAACTGAACATAGATCAAGTATGAAAACAGGAAGAAGATGTACTGAACTACGAAAAAAAAGCAAAATGGAAGCAGTGAACGGTCCAAGTTTAACAAGTGCAACATCGAGTGAACTGGGCGAGCCACGGTGTCTGTGTTGGACTGCAAAGCGAGCGAGTCGGGTTCAGAACTCCCTCGTGCCATTTATTTTTAATTTTTTTCGCAACGTTATGAACTGTCTATGCGGTCATTGAAATGTTCTCCTTTTTTTAGCCTTGGCGGTTGTCATACTATGCACTGCTAATACAGTGTGTCATGTTGTAGGAATACACTACCGTTGCAAGTAAATATGATGAATAGCGAGAGCAGGCGAGACACCACATAGACGAAAACAACAAATAAACGGTAGTGAACTATGTTACAACAAAGGAATTCAAAAGTCAAAGCTTCCGAAACGGAACGCTAAGAACATACATTTTGACAGAGCTCAGATAAACTGTGTGATTGTGGAACTGTTGCGTTCATTTGTTGCAGCTTGCGGGACTATGTTTTCATCATTTCCTCGGGAGTGATCACATTCACATTCATACGAATACCTAAATCGGGCCAGGAGGCATATCTCCCTCATTCACTAGGCGTACAAATCTGGTGCGCCGGTAAGAAATTCCTATCGTATGACTCAAGTACTGTCACTAACGTTGTGTATGAGACACCAGACGTGTTTTCCGGTGGAGAATTCCGTTGACTTGTCGCCTTGTCATCAAAGGTTTGCGGTTCCCATTCGAAAGCCACTTCTTTTCGGTTTCTAATAGAGTAATTGGCAGAATCAACTTTCATTACAGGTCCCTTCCTTATACCTCTCTGTTGCAAACGGACGTTACCCCACGACGTAGACGCAAATTTGAATACAGAGAGAGAGAGAGAGAGAGAGAGAGAGAGAGAGAGAGAGAGAGACTGGGGGCTTTGAACACGGCTCTTCCGTTTTGCAGTACAACACCGTGACCACTTTACCACTACGTCGTGGCTTCCACACTGCTCTATGTTGCACTTCTTGTGCTTGGATCGTTCACTGTTTCTATTTCTGCCTTTTTTTTCCCCACAGTTCGGTACACCTTCTTCCTCTTTTCACGCTTGACCTGTAATCAGTTTTTGACGGCTGTCCACTGGGCTCTCTTACCACTAAATTTGAGGGGGATGAGATGGGGAGTTTCCCTTGTTAGTAGTTACCCTACTGTATGCAATTTATTTAATGTAGTTCAATAGCAAAGTGTCACATTGTTTAACGCGTTCATTTGCCTTGGTGCATTAGTGTCTTGTGTCAGTAAGTCTCTCCCGCTGGTTGGAAAACGACGTTCCGTAAAACATTTAACAGCGCCATTTGCCTAATACCTTATAATAGTAATATCTTGTGCCTCAGTGGACTGGTGCAAGTCTTTCAGTTGGACGCCAGTTCGGCATCATGCGTGTGCCTGCTTAAAACCTTAAAACATTTATCGCTATACCAGAAATAGCAGAGGATGGAAAAGCAATTTTTGTATTGCAAATGATGTAGCATTAACAAGTAGTTCTAAAACAGAATTGATCAGAATACAATAAAGTTATTACAAAATCACGGAGAAAACAGGATTCCTTGTTAATGAAGAAAAAAGAATATTTGTTCATAATTAAGAAAATCCGAAGTAATGTACTTTTTCTGCAGGTTGATTCACTTTCAAGACAGTTGACCGCATAAAGTACTTAAGAAGTCTTTTTAGTAATAACAGTACAACAGATAGGGCAATAGATGCCCGTCTTACGGCAGCGAACAAAGCACTTTTAGTAAAATCTTAAGGAAAAGAGCATTTAATGCTAAATTCATAATCGTGTTGTATACTTTTATACCTGTAACATAATACGGATGCGAAGCATTAATATTTAGAGAGGAGGGTAAAAAAAACTTAATATTCGAAAGAAAAATGTACAAACGGTGCACCCGACACGAAAAAATGGAAGAGGTTCGTATTGTCGATAGAGCCGTTGCCACATTTAAAGTAAAGTAAAATATTTCAGATATGGACGCTTGGGATTAGATGCTGTCAAGTCAAAAACGAATTCGGCATCTGCCAACGATTTTACCACAGAGTATTCAGCAGGGTTTTGCTTTGAGTTTTTAAATAGTGATGACGTGACAGTTCTCTTGCAGCCACCTACAGTTAAGTCACCCATCGATACTATCCAGCAGCAGTACATTTCGGAATGTTGAATCCTGGCGACTCGAGGTCCTGCTAGAGGAGTCTCATCATCTTACGAGTGGTGGGAAGTGCTGTTCCAGCTTGTAGCCAACATATTCTGACGGGGAGAAAGAAATACAACCACAACAACTCTATAGATACAATGGATGACACGGAGAATAGTAGTGAGCTGAACGTTACGCATGTTAATCTTTATTACAGGATTATTGTCTGGACGCTTTTGGCTGCGGTCATTCGTCTTCAGGCTACTGCCTCGGGATGCAGCGGTGACGGAGAATCGGGCGCGTCGCATGTTGCTTATTTTGCCCCCGAGCTCTGCTTCCGAGGCACCTCTTAGTGCACACGGCGCGGTTGATCCGCCCTTTGAGCAGGATGAGTGACGAGTGGTAACGCGTTCGCGTCTCTCGAGGCGGACGGCCAGTGTAGAGACCGGCCGCCTGCCTTCGCCCATTCACCCTCTGAGTGGACAGGTGGTCGCTCCTTCAGCAGGGTCCGAGCAGACATACAGGGGGAGGGGTTTACTAGTTATCGGGAGCTCCAATTTTAGGCGCGTTATAGAGTACCCTGGGCAGGTAGCGTTCAGAGCTGGGAAGAAAGCCGACGTACACTCGGTATGTCCGCCGGGGTGGTCTCATCCGAAATGTGGAGGCGACCTTGTCTGCGGCTATCGAGCGTGCAGGGTGCAGTGGTCTGTAGGTTGTGGCTCACGTCGGCACAGATGACGCCTGTCGCATGGGTTCTGAGGCAATCCTCAGTTCATACAGGCGGCTGGCGGGGATGGTGGAGACTGCTGGCCTCGAGCGCGGGGTGCAAGCAGAGATCGCAATTTGTAGCACTGTTCTCAGAGTTGATCGGGATTCTTTGGTTTGGAGCCGAGTGGAGGATCTCAACCAAAGGCTTCGTCGACTCTGTGACGGTCTTGACTGCAGATTTCTAGACCTGTGTTATCGTTTGGGGATTTGTAGGACTCCCCTTGACAGATCAGGGATGCACTACGCAAAGGAAGCAGCTACTCGGATAGCAGAGTACTTCAGGAGTGCGCATGAGGTTTTTTATTAAAGGCTAGACTGAAGTTTGAAGGTATTCCGATCAACAATCGGCAGTCGATATGCAGCAAGGGAAGACAGACGGAGTTTAGAATAAAGACACTTCGACTGTCAAAATTTTATCGGTATACTGTCAAAGTATTCGCAATAAAGTTCCCGAATTCATTACCCCACCAAGGAAGTTCTTGCGCTCAAATTATTCTTGGGACCGAGAGCTGGCTGAAACCCGAAATGGAAAGCTCTGTGATATTTAGCGAGTCGTGGAACGTATACCGGAAAGACAGATTGGAGGCCATAGGAGATGGAGTGTTGATTGCAGTTGAGAAAAATATTGTTTGTATTGAAGTCGAAGGGTGAGTATGACACTAAAGTTATTTGGTGGCATATAACAGGTGTAGATGAAACCAAATTAATTGTATTATTTTTTACCGGCCATACGATTCGGCTGTGACAGTTCTAGAGTCATTCAAAGATAGTCCACAATCAGTAGCGCGTAAATACTCAGATCATACAATACTAGTTCGAGGCGACTTAAACCTGCAGAGAATAGACTGGGATGCCTATGGATTCTTTGGGGGGGGGGGGGGGGGGATATAGACAAAGTCATGCGAAATACTTTTGAAGGTGTTTTCTGAAAACTGTCTTAAGCACATAGCTCGGCATCCCACGCGCAATAGAAGTATCGTAGACCTTGCAGTTACAAAGAGGCTGGACCTTATCGACAATGTCAGTATAAAAACGGGTATTAGCCATCATGATGTCATTATAGCAACTATGGTTACGAAAGTTGATAAATCAGTCAAGAAGACTAGGAAAGTGTTTCTGTTTGATAGAGCAGATAAGCAGTTGTTAGAATCTCACTTACACAGCGAACTCACATCATCACGTAGTTCCAATAAGTTGGATGTAGAGGAATTGTGGACAAAATTTAAGCAGATTGTAAATCGTGCTTTGGAGAGTTATGTGCCTGGTAAGTGGATAAAGTATGGAAAAGATTCACCATGGTTTAATAATGAAATTCGGAAGATACTGAGGAACCAGAGGCTGTTGCACTCTCAGTTCAAAAGAAAACGCACAAATGACAAGCGAATGTTACTAGAGATCCGTGCATCTGTGAAAAGATCTATGTGCAAAGCATTCCCAAACAATTAGCACCACCGTCACACCTTAGCGAAAGGTATGGTAAAGAACCCAAGAAAAATCCGGTCCACTGTAAAACCGCTAAGCGGATCTAAGTTTTCCATTCAATCCCTTGTTAACCAGTCAGGTGTGGCAGTTGAAGATAGTAAAACGAAAGTCCAAGTTTTAAATTCCACGTTCACACAGGAGAATCACACAAACATATTGCCATTTGACCATCGGACATACTCCCGTCCGGACGACACAGTAATTAGCATCCCTGGCGTAGACAAACAGCTGAAAGATTTGAAAGCAAATAAATCACCAAGCCCACATGGAATCCCAATTCGGTTTTGCAAAGAGTACTGTATAGCATTGACGCTTTACCTAGCTTGCATTTACTGTGAATCTCTCGTCTATCAAAAAGTCCCAAGAGACTGGAAAAAAGCGCACGTGCCTCCAGTAAATAAGAAGGGTAAAAGAACGGACCCGCAAAATTACAGGTCAATATCTCTAACCTAGGTCTGCTGTAGAATCATTGAACATATTCTCAGTTCGAATATATTAAACTTTCTTGCTACTGAGCAGCTTATGCCCGCGATTCAGCATGGTTTTAGAAACTATTGCTTGTGCGAAACTCTGCTTACCCTTTTCTCACATGATATTCTGCTAACTATGGATGAAGGGAAACAGGCTAGATTCCATATTTCTTGATTTCCGGAAAGCATTTGACAATGTGTTCTATTGCAGGGTGTTAAAGAAGGTACAAGCATATTGAATAGGTTCAGATATATTTGAGTGGCTCAAAGACTTCTTAAGTTATAAAAAATCAGTATGTTGTCCTTGACGGTGAGTGTTCATTAGAGACAAGCTATCATCGGTAGTGCCCCAGGGAAGTGTGATAGGACCACTTTTATTCCCTATATCCATAAATGATTTGGCAGAAAGGGTGGGTAGTAATCTGTGGTTTTGCTGATGATGCTGTGATGTACGGTAAAGTGTGGAAGTTGAGTGACTGTTGGAAGATACAAGACGACTTAGACAAAATTTCTAGTTTGTGTGATAAATGGCAGCTAGCTCTAAATGTGGAAAAATGTAAGTTAATGCGGATGAGTAAGAAGAAGAAACCTGTAATATTCGGATGCAGATTGCTAGTATCCTGCTTGACACAATCAAGTCGTTTAAATATCTGGGCGTGACGTTGCAAAGCGATATAAGATGGAACGAGCATGTGAGAACTGTGTTAGGAAAAGTTAGTGGGTCGACTTGGCTTTATTGGGAGAATTCTAGGAAAGAGTGGTTCACATGTAAAGAAGACCACCTATAGGACGCTGGTGTGACCTATTCTTGGGTACTGCTCGAGTGTTTGGGATCCGTACTGGATCGGATTGAAGGAAGACATCGAAGCAGTTCATAGGCACGGTCATAGATTTGTTACCAGGAGGTTCGAACAACACGTAAGTATTACCGAGGAGCTTCGGGAACTCAATTGGGACTCCCTGGAAAGAAGGCGACGTTCTTTTCGAATAACACTACTGAGAAAATTTACGGAACCACCATTTGAAACTGACTGCCAAACGGTTCTATTGCCGTCTACATACACTGCGCGTAAGTACAACGAAGGTAAGATACCAGAAATTAGGGCTCATACGAGGCATATAGACAGTCGTTTTTCCCTCGCTGTATTTGCGATTGAAACAGGAAAGCAAATGGCTAGTAGTGGTACAGGGTACGATCCGCGACGCTCCGTTCGGTGGCTTGCGGAGTATTGATGTAAATGTAGGTATTCCAACCACAGGAGATAATTTATTTGTTCATTAGTGTGTTCCGTTATTCTGGTCCAACTCCTTTCCTTCTTTCGTTTCGTCAATATTGTCCACACAGTCGCTCGTTCCCACAGGTCTTAAAATTTTCCGTAAACATTACAACAGTCGAAGATCACCAGGAACGGCGTCCGCATGAGATGACTCATAATTTATCCGCATATCAAACTTGTTGTTGCGTATACAATGGATACACGTAATGACATCAATTCACATACCAAGGTGCTATTAGCACTGTATAAAATAGTACGCGAGTTTCAACTTAGTGGCAATTACGAAACCAGTTGTAACTGCACTTGCTACTCGCCGTCTCTTGGTTGAAGTAATGAAAGCTGTCTTCTTGGCGTCCGGGTGGGGGGGGGGGGGGGCTACGGACGGGGGAGCTGCGGCCGAGGGAAGACTCTAAAATTCCTATTTTTGATACGAATGAGTTGGTCAGTTTCAAGATGTGTCATGCCACGTGAACTACATTTTGTAGGTGATTTTACAATTTGCTAAATAAGAGGTTCAGTAGCATCACGGGATATCACTGAGACTCCGACGCGGGACTGATGACCTCGCCGTTTGACTAAGGGGCGTTGTGGGCCCAATCATTGAGACCCCTGTAATGAATAAAAACTCTTTACTCCATATTTCAGGACAGAGCAAACCCTCCCCCGTCCCCCACTTTCCGTACGCCTATGGTTATATAGCGCGAATTTCAGTCACGCTAAGTGTACTGAAGTTAAAACATCTGCCAAATCGATTAGCTATAAAACGTATTACATATTGGTAAAGTACATAGTCGAAAACGCCATATTAAAACGAAGTGTCAGAGTCCATCGCGAATAGTGAAATTCGTATCAAGTCAATCAGCTGGCCCCTAAATAAGCAGAAATGGTAATTGCTGGACTAAAGGAACTGTGCAATTCCAGACGGTAACTAAGTCTTAGTTTGGGTTCAGTACGAAAGTTACTGTCTGTAAGGTAATCGAAAAGTACTTCAAATGCATAATAAAAGCAAATACCGTTCGTCTAGGATCACTCTGTTTTTTATATTTAATTTCCTATAACTTGCCAATTCCCAGCAAAATAATCAGAAAATATAAATAGTAATGTAAGAATGAGATTTTCACTCTGTAGCGGAGTGTGCACTGATATGAAACTTCCTGGCAGATTAAAACTGTGTGCCGGACCGAGACTCGAACTCGAGTTCGAGTCTCGGCCCGGCACACAGTTTTAATCTGCCAGGAAGTTTCAGTAATGTAAGAGTCTACAGGTTGCACGCAGCTGTGCGGTACGTTAACACGCGCTCGGCAGCCGGCCTATCTGGAATGCTGACAATCGCTTGGTCATTTGACGCGGGTCCGGCCGCACGGGTCCGGCCGCACTGCGACGCGAGAGTACGCAACTGGCCGCCGTCCGCAGCGGGCAGTATTACCTAGCGCGGCCTCGAGAAATGTATACAAAATAAAGTAGAAAACAATCTATAGAACCCCCAGAACTATAATAATAAAAGAAATTACTCAAGTTATACTAAATCATGACAGTACCATCCATGACAAATGGAAGCGAAACGTTGACTGTTACAAAAAGAAATGAATAAAGAATACAGGCGTCAGACATCTTATTCCTAAACACTGCACTAGTCACCGGGCTGGAAACCGCTACCGCTTTGTCAGGGTGCATATCGAGGACCTGTGTGGCGTCGCTAGAAGCAATAAAACTGTATTCAAGATCATTCCATTTCTTAAGTCGGTGCTATGTCTTCTGTGCGGCTGGTGGCCACGTAATCCGGACAGGAATTCGCTGAATCCAACAGCCGACTCAAGGCTACCGAGGACGCTGCATCAGCTCGGAGTGGAAGGAGGTGACACCCTGGTGCGGCGATTTGCCGCCCGCTGGAGAGGTAGACATCCCCATCGGTAGCCCTACTTGGAGATGGCGATAACCACGACGTGTGCGTTTGATTCACATGCCGTTTCGGGAATACTCAGTCAAAAATGGCTCTGAGTACTATGCGACTTAACTTCTGAGGTCATCAGTCGCCTAGAACTTAGAACTAATTAAACCTAACTAACCTAAGGACATCACACACATCCATGCCCGAGGTAGGATTCGAACCTGCGACCGTAGCAGTCGCTCAGCTCCAGACTGTAGCGCCTAGAACCGCACGGCCACTCCGGCCGGCAATACTCAGTCCCTCTCAGATAACTGCCCGCGTTGTTCCATGAGGAACACCGCGATTTCGGATGCCGTGATGCCGTGCTGGATGCTTGAACCTGGCCCGCATGAACGGTAGACCGTCAGACACGTGCGACGCTGGAGTTTCAGGGCAGCTTTCTGCCCTGGACCGGAGACCCCTTGACCTACCCATCAGTGTTAGCTGCTATGCTGACTTCAGTGACTGGATGCTGGTAACCTGTTTTTATCATTCGTTAATGAATTTCTAATTGAAACAACCAGCAGCTGTTTTGTTTCCGTAATCATTATTTAAATCACACTAACGTCACTATAGCGAAGGTATTTTTAAGCTAGAAATACGTCGTCTTTCAGCGAAACGTGTGTACTTGACACTGGAAACATGAGTTCCACTTGTTACAATTCGCAGTTAACGTACTTCATACAAGAAGTGCACACAGTGAGATGATTAAAGAACTACAGTTAATTAAAAAATTACAAATTTATATTTGTAATTTTTTTGTCCTGCGTGTGCGTGTCAGAAACGTACGTGGTAAATGATAATTTATGCCTGTGAGTCGTCGTCCTACTGTTGTTTTAAAAAGTAATCAGTACCTATTCTATAGTTCGTCGATAGAGCGGCACTAGAGTCGAGATAGTGTACCGTCTTATAATTTAAAAACTAAGAAACTTCCATTGCCTGTGCGAAACAATCTACCATATTTTTGAAGAGGCTTAGAAAAGAGAGAGGTTGTGTTAATGTGCGGAACGTCTGAACGGGCTTTGAATTCTCCAGTTCCTGTTAACTGCACCATCCAGCAGTTTTCTCACCGAAAAATCAGTAATATTCTAATATTTTTCAAAAGAGACATTACGCCAGTTATCCTCCATGACAGGAATGACGTCTTTCGTTTCGACTAGAAGGCCCGCACTCAAAATCCTCACTACACAAACCATTGAGGAGATACATAATTTGTCGCGCGGAATTAGCCGAGCGGTCTATCCCGGTGTAGTCATGCACTGTGCTGCTGGTCCCGTCGGAGGTTCGAGTCCTCCCTCGGGCATGGGTGTGTGTGTTTGTCCTTAGGATAATTTAGGTTAAGTAGTGTGTAAGCTTAGGGACTGACGACCTTAGCAGTTAAGTCCCATAAGATTTCACACATATTTGAACATTTAGATACGAAATTTCATAAATGCGTAGGGAACGAATTCGGGTAATACCCCTTCGATATGTTTTTCACCATTTTTTAACCCAATGATTTATTATTACCGTTCTGCTTCTCATGAGCTTCAAACATGGCAGATACACTATCCTTTATAAAGTGTCTGATATTGCAGTTTGGCAGTTCTTGTGGTGGGGGGAGTGGTGTTTTGAACTACAGTTGCGTAAGACACTTGTAGAGGGCGGACCTGGACTACATTCGTTACACTGACAACCTCAATAAAGAATTACTTTGTAGTTTTACCGAATGATTGGTGGACTCTGCTTTGTGTTGTGCGTTGCTCGTTGTTTTATTTTGAATTGGTTGAAGAGACTATTCCTGGTTCATGATGGCGTTAGAGAAAGAGCCTCCTAAATCCGGAAGGGATCGGCGCTCTCTATGGGCATTATGAGAGTTTCGCTTTCGCAGGAGCACAAAACACGGACGTAGGCTGTCAGCCCGGCGAGAGGGAAGCGGGGCCTGTTCCCTAGCGCCGCTCCTCTCCCCTCGGTGTCAGAGTTCATTCACGCTTTACACTCGCAGCTGAATGCCCCGTTTCGCAGCTGAATGCCCCGTTACAGCGACCGCGCGCGAATTGTGAATGCAAAAGTTGCTGTTGTCCAAAGTTCTATACATCACATAATGGTGAAGCAAAGGCTCATAATGACCTTTTTTGTGTTTTGGTGTCTCGCAGAAATCATCTAAGACAGTGTGTTTGGCAACATACGTTTATTCGAAGTTGTTTATTTAATTTGGATGTTAATTTTAGGAACGTTTTACATTCATTAAATGCGGCGCAAGGGTTGGTTCGTGCAGGGAGTCATCATTTTAACCAGAGAAAGTTGGCACGTTAGGAACAACTATTCCGGACAGCTTCAGACACCGGCATCTCTCCGCGTAAACTATAATTAGCATTGCGTGGAATTTAAGTCTCGTACTGTGACTTTCAGAAGGTGTTTAGTGTCCATCTGGCTATATGTGTTTTTGTCCTCACCTAAATATGAGTTTAATAAAATAATCGGGCTTAGTCGCAAAACGATTATTTATTTATAAATATTTTATTTATAAAGAAAACATCGTGATCAAGACTGATTATTTTATTAAAATTAGATTTAGATCGCAGTGTTTTCCAAATAGGCCTACGTTACCGTAAATATAAAATAGTTTTTTGAATATTAGGGTGGAAACATTGGTCCAGGATGCTTCAGCCAAAGGGTGACACCAATGAGAATTTTCGCTACTGAAGAAAAGGCAGTGAATCTTGCACAGCACAGCTGATTGGCCAAAGAGCTGAGTACTGAACAATTTTCATAAGCTGCTGAGGACTCGAGAGACACAGGAGTCTGCCGGTGAAGTGTGAGAGGTTTTCATTTTGGGACGTGAATGAGAGCAAACGGAGTTACTCTTTATCAGATGGAAACGCTTTTGCGATCCACTGATTGGTGGCGACTATTTAACAGGCCACTGGACAGCCTAAGTTCAAATCTGTCCAAGGAGTGGGCTGATTTTTTTCCACTTTCTTGTGGAAAGTGTTACTTTTCGGCAGGTGTGCTACGTTAAGTTATATTGAGAAGTTACGGCAGTAGAAGGTGGTCGCAATTGTCGCCAAGACCAGGGAGTTTCCGAACGGTATTCTTAGGCAGCCCGCAAGCGAAAGCGCTTGTTAGAATTTCGTGGTATGCGAACATATGAATAGAAGCAAGAAGCCTGTTTTATCCCTGCTGCTATAAAGTTTACGGCTTTCGAACTATTCAGGGTTCCCTCTCAGATACGTCAATAATTGACGCTTTGCTGGGGAGTGGGGGAGAGAGAGAGAGAGAGAGAGAGAGAGAGAGAGAGAGAGAGAGAGAGAGAGAGAGAGATAGAGAGAGAGAGATTAATTAGTGAATTAATTGGTGAATTAGTTTCTTTACAGAACAAACTGTTGCCGTCAGTATGTTTGTTGCTTTGATACAAGCACTAGCTTCCGTGAAACAGCAGTGAATATTCCGTGGCAACGCGCACGACGGCTGCTGATACAGAGACGAAAATTAGCTCTGTACTGCACAGTAGTGAAGGCATCGATCATTTCTCAATGGACATCGTAACCGACTGCGCATTGTAATGGTTTCCTAAGTAGTAGTGAGAACATGAATGTATTGATGCGTCTGTTGCCATCACTCATCTTGCAGGTGACGACGTTTCTCATCTTACCCGTCTCAAATCGTCATAGAATTTCACAGTTGACTTCTTCAGTCTCCTGAAAGAATGTGTTATTGTTGCCCGGTCGTGAACCTTTACAACTTTATAAACAATCACTGTTTACAGTCCAGTTTTGAGAGTCGATGCACGGCATGTTGTTCGGTTATAGTCTGTTTCCTTTCGCAGTCCGATCTTGTGGTCCTCTTCTCGTGACCTACATGTCGCCGGGACGGTAAACTTCAACCTTCCTCCCTTTTCTCATTTTCTTAAGTTAATGGTTCAAATGGCTCTGAGCACTATGGGACTTAACATCTATGGTCATCAGTCCCCTAGAACTTAGAACTACTTAAACCTAACTAACCTAAGGACATCACACAACACCCAGTCATCACGAGGCAGAGAAAATCCCTGACCCCGCCGGGAATCGAACCCGGGAACCCAGGCGTGGGAAGCGAGAACGCTACCGCACGACCACGAGCTGCGGACTCTTAAGTTAATATTTAATAATTAATATTCATTAAACGTGTACCATCGACGCTACATATACTATTAATAAACTTATTTTTCATTTGAGACGTCTCAACCATGTTTTTTCAGCCCCTTATAACAGTGTAGTTTTTGGTTTACCCCAAAATTGTACGCTTAATACTTTCTAGTAAATCATCAGAATAGTCATGAATGACACATTTCAACCAAATTCGCTGATTGATAGTGTGTCAGTCAGGGTCTTTCTTGTCTTAGGCCATGGCGTAGAAATCAACAAACACTATCATTCAGGTTCTTATACATCATTGATATCCTGCAACGTAACTAAAGGCAGTCCCCAACGGGCATATTTCATAGATACGTGTTCCCATACATAAATAAGAAATATGGAGTCTGGTCAGGTTAGAGTGGAATTTGCGCTTCATTTATTGTTATTGACTTGATAAGAGATCTTTATAAATAAGCAAACAAACTTTGTTAAACAATAGACGTAAGTGCGCTGTTTGTGTTAGGAAAGAAGAAAAAAAATCTTAATGTCTGTGACGAGTGAGCTGTCTCCTGTAACAGGCGGTGTAATTTAAATCAGTCCACTCAAGTATCTTTGCCAAACAGTAGCTAGCGCTGCGCTGGCGACTGGTGCACCCAGCTGACTGCTGTTGTAGTAAGGAGGCCGGCAGTGTTTGTTTTGTCAGTGGCGGGGTAGGTGCCCCCACCCGGCTGCCGGCGCGCTTCCCCTCCCATTGAGCGGCCGAGTTGCGCAACCACCTTGCGGAGTGGCCTCGCCTCGAAATAGCCTCTCCTGGCGAGCGACCACACTTCCACGGCTGTCTACATACTAGGGGCGCACCATTCAAAACCAAGTGCTCGCATTTTATATCCTACTTTTTCAAGTTTTTCACGGGTTACAACTGTCAGTCCAGGATGTTCTGTGTCCATTGTGATGGTCTAATTTGATGAGTATCAGATGCAACCAAAACAGTTTGATTTGATTTTCTGTTGCTATGTTGTGCATTTCGGACCAAAGGCTGATTTGATGCAGCTCTCTGCTCTAGTCTAATGCAAGCTCTTCATCCCTGCGCAAATACTGCAACTAACTTCGATTTGAACCTGCTTACTGTAGCCAGGTCCTGGTGTACACCTGCTATTTTTACTCGGTTTGCACTTCCCTCCGTTACCAAACTGACGTTTCCTTAATGCCTTATGATGTGCAATACCGACCGATCCCTTCTTTTCGTCGTGTTGTACACACAAATCTATTCGCCACTCCGATACTGTTGAAATGTAGCTATCTAAATAGTCAGCAATATTTCGTAACTCTACATTTCAAAAAGTTTTCTTCTTGTTTGTAGTCTTTGTAGCCACGTATGACTCCCATACAGGGTGATTCAGCTGCCCCTCCCTATGGGTTTTACGCAACCCGCAACGCATTGAAATACAAAGAGCAAGATTTTCAAGTTCTCTCTCTCGCCAATTGCAAACTATTAGCCCTACAGAAAAAATGAACAGGAAATTTTTTAGAAAATGTAATGCAGTTCAATTTTGTTTTGGATAAATTTTGTACTGGGATACGTTTTCCCTAGAGGCCGTAGTTTCCGAATTATTCAACAAAAACCTGGAAGAGTTACCTTCAGACGCGTTTTCCTTGAATTACTAGAAAACTGTGGTCCATAGCGAAAACTTACCCCAGTACAAAATTTAACTACACAAAAATTTCTTACAGATAGGTCCTGTTAATTTTTTTGTAGGACTAATAGTTTGCGCGCGCTCGTGCGAGAGAAATTTCTTACAGATAGGTCCTGTTAATTTTTTTGTAGGACTAATAGTTTGCGCGCGCTCGTGCGAGAGAGAGAGAGAGAGAGAGAGAGAGAGAGAGAGAATATGAAAATCTCTCATGTGGTTTTCCAAGGCGTTGCAGGTTGCATGAAACTTATAGACAGGGGCAACTGAATCACCCTGTGTAAGACTAGGCTTCAGACAAATATTTTCAGAGAATAATTCTGAGCACTGAAATTTGTATGTCAACAGATTTCTCTTTTTCAGAAAATCTTTACATTTATTCGCAGTCCTTACAACTTTCGCCATCGTCAGTTACTTTGCTACCCAAGTAGCAAAACCCACCCGCTACTTTCAGTGACCGTCCTCTAACTCAATTCCCTCAGAACCACGCGATTTAATTTGACTATATTCCACTACACACTTGATGTAGATGTTAAAAACAGATGATTTCAATATGTGATTGTCCCTCATCAGCACACTTCACTAAAATGCGCTGCTGTCTGATAAAATTATTACAATTAATTTCATCCTTTTGATACATCGGACTTGTGCATATAATAATGTGATGCTACACGATCATTTTAATTAGACACAGTTAGCCACCTTGGTGATGGTAACGGCCCGTCGTGTCAAGAAATGTACGAGAGCCGTGTGCTGTCCGCGGCACGTCGACACTGGACGAAGCTGTGCTAGAGAAAACCGATGTGGTGATGCATTTTGTAGTTCTGGAGGTACTAAAGCACACGATTTGAAAGCAGGTTCCTGTCTCGTTAACCGGTGAGAGGCTATGGCAGAGAATTAATCCTATCGGAAAGTTGCGTTGTCGGCAGGCGAAGTGCATAGTCTATTCTGCTTTCGACAATTGTTTCTTCGCGATTCGTAAGTCCATGTCGCGCATTTTCATGCTTGGAGCGTCCGGTGACAGCATCCCTGCTATAATGTGACGTAAGATGAGCAGAGGTGCAGGTTGCGAGGCTTTGTTTTTCTGAATGTTATGACTGCTGCTGTTGGTCAGTATTGCATTACTGCGTAATATTTTGCTCTGTGCCCCCTTAATGTACTGTCAGAGCCCACAACAGAAGATGGAGGCCCATATCTCCGCGACAACAGACACTGGCGGCGAAAGTTAACTCGAACCGAGGTAGCTCTATGCTTGTACGACCATTGAGACGTAATGTACACGATGTAGTTACGTTAAAGTGCGCTGATATCGCGCGGTTCTTACACAGCGCTTGACTGTCGGTGTAAAGTCCGATGACATCCCTGTTACGTGACACGTCGAACCATTCCAGGAGCTCTCTTCGCTCTCAAACTCCGTAACTTTAGTTCATTTGCTCAGGAGTATACATTATGCTTAAATATATTTGCAAAAGTTTTTAATTCATTTATGAACCGAAAGTTTCTCGAACCCATCAGGAACGTACAGTACCTTGTGCTACGTAGAATTTGACATCGCAGTGGCCAGTACTTAAATAGCAACTAGGTTCAAATCTCTGACTAGCCGCGTTTATCTAAGGTGTTCCTGGTTTGCCTACGTAATTTAAACTAAATACTTGGATGTTTCCATCAAAATGGACATGGCCGGTTTCCCTTCCCTTCTTTGTCCAACTGAGCCCTAGTAGAGTATGCGAAAGATGATGCCTGACAGTTGCAGTGGCTTGATGCTGCTGCTTCGCGCATCTACCAAACCAGTCACGTAATTCGATTTTGTATACGTCACTGTGGTAACGCCTCACTGTTGTCGCGGCTCTATAGATGACAGTAATTGTTGTTTTCGCCTGCCGCCATCTGTGCTTCGTAGCCGACAGCTTGCAGTTACCTTCTTTCGCTGACTTTGCCTTAGTGCTCCGTCTCTAATGATACTGACGTCGAGGAAGGCGTCCCTGCTATGAACTTCATTCTGTCTGACCGTTTATCGATTTATATACAGGGTGTTTTACAATTCTTGTGGATGTTATAGAGGAGACTTACCAGATGAAGTTTTGCATGGCAACCCATGCCCAAAAACTTCATCCAACGACGCTACAGAACGTCAAAGTTATGGGCGACAGCGCCTGTAAATGTATGTATATACAGGGTTCAAATGGCTCTGAGCACTATGGGACTCAACATCTTAGGTCATAAGTCCCCTAGAACTACTTAAACCTAACTAACCTAAGGACATCACACACACCCATGCCCGAGGCAGGATTCGAACCTGCAACCGTAGCAGTCCCGCGGTTCCGGACTGCAGCGCCAGAACCGCACGGCCACCGCGGCCGGCCGTATATACAGGGTGATTGCGTAATTCCGTTATGATGTTAAAAACTTTCAAGGATGATTGAGAAGGAGAAATATATCAATTTGAGGTAAGGGTACCTGGCTCGGAGAAAAACGAGTCGAAAGTTAAAAGCGAAAACCGTTCTGATACCTCTGATAGTAGAATGCGTGTACCGACGTATGTATTGCTAAGACTGTAAGGTAGACAACTTTCAAAGATGGTATTATGGACCAAAACAAGAAAAAAGTCTAGTAAACATGGGCTCTAAATGGGCATACCTTTTAAGAGCTATGAACACTTTTTCGATAAAGGAGACGTGTTGCACGCTAGCGAAGGGGACAAGTGCTCATAGCTCCTGAGATATCCATCTTCTGGAGGTTGCATACCCTACATTCTTACTAAGAACCGTACCGGTACATACATTGCAGTGTCAGAGGTTTCAGAAAGATTTTCGCTTCTAACTTTCGTCTCGTTCGTTTCCGAACCAGCGACTCTTACCTCAAATTGACACATTTATCCGTTTCCATCATTCTTGAAAGTTTGTATCATCATCACGGAATCACCCTGTACATAAACAGGCGCCGGGGCCTGTAACTTCCACGCTCTGTGATGTCGCTACAACCTCTAGAAGTGTGTAACATGAAATGTGAAACACCCTGTATAAAGACAATAAATACGTCATAACGATCTTCGGTAAAACAACAGGTTGTGCATCGCCAATGATTGCTATTTTAACGGGCTTTTATTATCACTGTTCTTTCGTAGATTGAGCTTATTTTCTATCCGTGAAGATATTTTTATCTATATGACATTACAGCCCAACCAAAATAATGGACAGTTCACAAAAACAATAAAAACTATCATCCTAAACCTTTGTGGTATTTAACGAGATTTGTATTTCGTACTGTAGAGAAGTTACAGTTTCACGTCACTGATACAATCGCGAAATTCAATTTTTGTTTCTGCCTTTCCAAATGAAGGCATATTTGCATACTGTTAATTATATTTAACAGTATCAAATTGAAAAGAATGGTTGTAGTGTCACTCTCGCTATACAGGGCGAATCACGTTAAAACGTAACACACCGTTTATTTCGTGAACGGTTTCAGATATCTAAAAGAGGTTTTCGGGAAATGATAGCAAGCTAGGGGGCACGTACTTTGACTCGTAATATGTAATCTTAACTCTTGTATCGATTTAGTTATCGAAGCAAGTACAATTTTTTTTAAAATAGGATGACGTAGCCTGCTTTTTTAAGGTTTGTCAGTGTTGAGGTTGAAATATTCTGTAATGGAAAAGCAAGTAAGCTGAAATCGACTATTGCGTTGTAAGCACGCTCATGCCAGGGTACGTCGTTGTATAAAGCCTTTCGACCGTTGACTAGTCTGCACTGCAGAACTAGCAAGACCTGTGTTGTCTATCGGCGGGTCTCACTGCTTCAGCATTCTCGTATGCAGGCACATACACCAATGAGGAGGAGTTACACATGCTACTTTTATACGGCGAATGTCAAACAAATGTTGTTGTCGAAATGGTAATGGAAAACTGCCGGACGAAAATGTAGTTTCCACAAAAACCTGGAAATAAGCGCACATTTGAAATAATTTTCCTATGCCCCGTCTGATGCGCCCGGAGGTAGCATATGCCATAGTTCCATATAGAAAAATCATAGCTTACGTTGTGTCCATGTCGTATAGGAAATGAGATTTTATCTTCGCAGAGCTGACCTGCCTTGCTGTATGAAAGGACGGAGTGTGGCATGAGAGCTCTCTCGGCGTGTCGGTGTTTACACCGCAATAGCTCACGCTGACCGCATTACTTCCCAGTTTTAGTGCAATCCTCGGACTCTTTTTTTTTTTTTTTTTTTTTCGAAAAATTTCAACTTTAATAGTAACAAGCGCTGTAACTGTGTTTCCAAGAGCTGCTGAATGCAGTTATGGTAAGTATACGGTTCCATAAAAAAAAATACTTGTTTCAATATCTCGGTTGATGCCTGAGTTCAGTGCATCATCCTTACAAAAACATTACGTGCCCCTCACCATTCTGTCAATTGCGTAAAACGTCGTTTCGGGTATCTGGAACCGTTTAGGAAACAAAAGCGGTGTTAGGTCTTAAGCAAATGTCTGTAAGCAAGTTGTCCCGTTATCTTTCATCTAAGCTAACAAATTCGTGTATGACGTCCGTGGCTATCCAAAACGAAAGACCGTCGATGACTGCCCTAGTTTTTCAAATTTCGTATGAAGTTTCAAATTATCTAAGTGATAAAAGCCGCCCGTGTATATCTGTTGTAATCGTTCGTCAGTTCCCTACATTATTCTAAACATACCTCGCGTTAATGGTAACTGAATTTACTGTGGCCACACTGGCTTATAGGGGAACGGTGGCTAGTATGGTTTAAAACTGCACAGAACCTTTGCTTAAACTTTTTTTTTTCGTGTAAACGATGGAAAAGATTTCTAACTAAAACGACATACAGCAAGAAAAGATTTTTCTTGACCTGCAATTAGAGCTATTAACAAAAATTTTGGGCAATGTGGGCCATGCAGCAAAATAAAAGTTTTTAAATAAATGTGTTTTTGTGGTTCACATACAAACTAATCTGTCTGTACGTCAAAAGTACAAGGTAATAAAAACAGTGGGTTAAAATGGAAATTAGGGTCTGACGTTATTTTCTTCACATGTTGGTTTGAAGAACCCCATGTGAGCTGTTATAAATGTGTTCTGCTTCCCTAGAACTGATATTAATCTCCTTTGTTGTGTAACTCTAGGACCATTGAAACGATTGACAGCAGCCCTTCTTGTTATTTAGCCTCCCAAAACACTTTATTTGCTTCACTGCGACTGGATTCAAGGCTTCTTTGCACGTAGAACTCCACACGTTGCTCTTAACTGAACGAAATCAACAGATATAAAATTAATTTCGGGGTTACCCATAGGAAGTGTAGTAGCACCATTACTGTTTATAACGTATATAAATGGTCTAGTACAGTGCGTCGGAAGCTCTCTAAGGTTCTTCCCAAATGATGTGGTACATACATAGGAAAAGAAATCCGCTACTTTAAAACTACACTATTGATTACAAACCGCGGGAAACAGCAACCACCGTAAAATTTGTAGGAGTATCTATCCGAACCGACCTTACGTGGATTGACCATATAAAATAAAATAAATACAAGGAAAAGCAGATGCGAGACTGAGATTCACAGGAATAAATTTAAGGAAATGTAATTCATTCACTAAAAAATAGTAATTCATTCACTAAAAAATAGTAATTCATTCACTAAACAAGTGACTTACCAGGCGCTTGTCCTGCCGATCCATGAGTATTGTTCGTCCATCTAGGACCCTTACCTGGTAGGACTGACAGAAGATGAAGATTCAACGAAGAGCAGTGGGTTTTGTCACGGGATCGTGTAGCCGGTGCGGAAGCATTATAGTTATGCTCAACAAACTCCAGTGGCAGAAGCTACAACAGAGGTGTTGTGCTTCACGGAGAGGTTTGCTATTGAAATTTCGCGAGAGTATTTTCCGGCAAGAGTCGTATAAAATATTACTTCCTCCCACATACGTTTCGCGAAATGACCACGACGAAAAAGACTCGATGAATTAGAGCTAATACAGAGGCTTATAAACAATAATTCTTCCCAAGCGACATTCGCGAGTGGATCAGGGAATCGGGGATTAGTTAGTGATACCAGAAGTACCCTCCGCCACACACCGTCAGATGGCTTGGGGGGCTTTGATGTAGACTTGGACCGCTCTGCGCAACCCTCACGGACGGGATTCTTCTTCAAACTTGTCATCTTGCCCTAAAAACAAAAACAAAAACATAATTACTTAAATGGTCCAGGGCATCCGAATTTGGTATTGCCCATATAACCCGACTGACATTGCGCATTAAGACATGATAGAAACAAGACTGGCTTGAGTGAACAGAATTTCATTATTAAGATAGAATCTACGTTAGAGTGCTTAGATATTGATGCTAGTATGACAGTATTACTTCTTAACGTTAAAAGTATACCGATGTAGAAAATTATATTTTCAACGGCCTCGACACTCAAAACCTAATAAAATTTACTTGTGGCACACTCAGCAGCTACAGCACTCAAGTTCTAACAAATGACGGAAAGATGTCTGAGCTTTATTCCAAGCACTGCATGCGTCCACAGTTTTGGGGCAAACCCATGTTACCCTCCGTTCCCACAAACTTCTGTGGCTATCCCAATGGTACCGAACGAGGTGTGCAGTCGTTGCGCTGGGGTAGTGGGCTGGAGCTACCAATCCCCGTCCGTCTTAAACCGCAGAAGGTGAATACTTGGATCCTAACCATCGGTTTCCTTTCCCAGCCTTGAGCTTGTGCTATGGCGTTTGTGACGGCTTGCCATCTTTCTCTGGTGTTCCCTGGTGATGGAAGGATTAGTCTTCACACTAGTTCAACGTTTCCAGGGTACGCCTGATCGTGTTCTCTATACATCAGTCATTCGTGGAGGCTCCTCGCACTTGCAGCCGTAGCATCAGCAGCTATCAGACGTAAAGCAGCCGTGAAACGGAGAGAAAAAACTGCAGACAGCCCCATGGCACTTAATGTAAAACCACTAGAGGTTACGAACGAGTCTAATGTTGCGGGTTGCATACTTTACAACCAAAGTCGCCACTGTAATATCAGAGCTATCACCGCCCTCCGCTACGGTCGCAGGTTCGAATCCTGCCTTGGGCATGGATGTTTGTGATGTCCTTAGGTTAGTTAGGTTTAACTAGTTGTAAGTTCTAGGGGACTAATGACCTCAGCAGTTGAGTCCCATAGTGCTCAGAGCCATTTGAACCATCACCGCCCTCTTTCCTGTTGTAGTTCCGCGAGTACGAGTCAGTGAAGTGTCGCCGCGTTGCGGTCGCTTAATACCCATCGCTTTCTGTTACCGATGCGTGCAGGAGTGTGAAGTTAGATTACATAGCCTTTAACGAGGCTGTTTCCTGTGAGACTGTGGAGGGTTAAGACGAAAATTCACACAATGTATACAACTACATGTATGTTTTATTAGAGGAGTGATATCAGGAAGAAGTTCGTTGCTATAGTTCTGCATCAGACGAAAAAATACGTATTTCGTCCAGTGCAGACAAAGTGGATGTAATCTTGTTCATTCCACCTCCAACACAAGAAAACCTGTGTGCTGTGTCAAACGAAATCTGGGGCCAGAGCAACATCACTGCTATGTCCCCGCAATCAAACAACGCTCTTTTTCTGTAGTCTTTCGGTCATGGCAACTTGCGTTTAAGGGTTAACAGCGAGCTGTGTACATTATTCACTTTTATTAACTTTTCCATCACTGCTGTAAATTTATTTAATAATTAATCACCATTTAGAGAACGCACTTCAACCTCTTCATGTTTTGTTGTACTGTCGTCACAGACTTGGTAACGCCTCGAAAGCGTGTACGTCAACATAATTGTTTGACAGTCCCTGAATAGACATTAAATATTAAAATAAACATACATCAATCCCAAACGTTACATTCATGTAGTGCTAGAGGGTGTCTCAGGAGGAATGATCAATATTCAGATACATGACACGGCTCATTTCAAGCATTAAACTTCATATGGACGTGTGTCCTTTTCCCAATGGTTTCCGGGATAGAATACATTTCACGTACATCCGTTTTTGGGCTAGTGGCTTGCACGTGTGTCTTACACTCCCAGCCGCTCTGATGTTTTATTCTAGCTCAATCTACTTTGTTGATTTCGGTCTCTTTGCTCAGGATGTCTTTCTGCCATTAAACTAGCCCGTTTAACGCGCAGTTGTTAGTGATGTGTTGTGAGTGAAGTAGTCCGAGGGACAGAGTCAGATAGAAGCATCTGTTAACAGTGTTTGTATACGCGCTAGCTGAAGAGTCGCACGTCTGTACTAATGAAGAATATGCAGATATGCCGTGTGTTTATAGCAGCAGCAACTGCACTAGCATCGTGGAAGCACGATGGTAGTGCAGCTGTTCCTGCTGTTGAAGAATACCGTCGGCATTTTCTGACACCTCGATTTCCTTATTGTAGAGTGTTGGAGTTTTCAGCACACTGCGCGAATAAGATATACTTCCAAGTTCCCATTTTTTTCTTCTAAACGTGTGGTTAGAGAGCCTATGCAAATTTGACAATGTATGGAATAATATAGAAAATAAGTAACAATGTACGTTAAATATGTTCTATCTCTGGAACCATTAGGAATATGGCATATGTCCATATGAAGTTTTTTGCTTCAAATGATCGCCGCCGTCATATCCCTGAATACTGACCGTACCTTATATATACACTAGGTACCGAGCGAGGTGGTGCAGTGGTTAGCACACTGGACTCGCATTCGGGAGGACGACGGTTCAATCCCGCGTCCGGCCATCCTGATTTAGGTTTTCCGTGATTTCCCTAGATCACTTCAGGCAAATGCCGGGATGGTTCCTTCGAAAGGGCACGGCCGATTTCCTTCCCCATCCTTACCTAATCCGAGCTTGTGCTCCGTCTCTAATGACCTCGTTGTCGACGGGACGTTAAACATTAATATCCTCCTCCATATACACTAGGTGTAACGTGTATAAGTGCAGCTATTTTTGTGTGTGATACCTTAATATGCACACACATAAGTGATTTTCTTTTTTTCCTCTGCGTTGGACAGTACTCCCAGAAACACGTCACAAACTTTACAACCTAGAGTTTTCTGCATAATCGTTTTACCGCCAAATGGACTACACATGTAAGTATATACTTGCCGTTTCGCGTCCATGCGTCCACATTTTAGCACCTGACTTACTGCCCGGTGGACAATAAGCATTAATATCTTACTGTCGACGCACATACTTGGGGGTACTAACCAACCTAAATACATACGACTTGCAGTAGCTATAATTATTAGCCTGCAAATGACATAAAGACCGATGTAAAGTTGTTAAGTACACAGTCATCAATCACAAAAAATACATACACTTACACCCGCTACACTCTGTATACTCATAGAATAGATACCATGCCCAGTGGCTACACTCGCGAACTCCTGTACTCGCTCTCCTTTCTGCGCAGGACGAGTTACAAGTTTTCGGTTAAACGGGCAGCGGCGGAGACTGACGAGTCGTGTCTACACACGGTGAAGGCGAGTTCGGAGATGACGTCGTATGAGCGTAAAGAGAATATACGGAGCTCATTTTCTGGTCTCTAATAACCACCAAGCATTGCAAATCGTCTTAAGGCAGAGAAGAGTTTTATCCACCGGACTGATCCGCTAGAAGGCCGATCTGAGACGCGCTTCAAATCTTTATGTTTGGACATTCTGTAAAATATAAACCTTAGCTCGAAAGAGGAAATCACACAAGGACAACTACTGCAGCATAGTACATGGAAAGCTCTGAATAGACTAAGAAAAGAGTCGCAAAAGTAAAGCAAACATGGTTAAGTGGGGTGCCCTGCAGATGACCAGTGCGAATGCGGGGAAATACAGACAAATGAATATTTGCCCAAGGATGGAGTTTGCTTGCGCAGCGGATGATCTGTTTCTATGCGATGACAAGACTATTAAAGCTGGTGAGTTTTGGAAAAGGAGAGTTCAGATGTTCTTGCCCGGACACGAAAAGTAAAGAAGTATGTGACGGTAAACACAATCTACATCAATTTCAGTTATGCAACAGTGCATCGAAACTAGTCGGGACAACCAAGGATTTTTTCTATAATGGTGAGTTTCCGCGATGAAAAGGCAAAATTGCAATGGAGCATTAAAGTAGGAATATGGTCTGTAATGACGGCAACGGAGCATAACAGTAGGAATATAACCTCATGATCCTTGGTTCGGAAATGCTTCAATCGAAAGTTATATGAGAAAGGTACGTAGTTTCCGGACTACTTCCTTTTTCGTATCTCAGTAGGTCGGCATGTCGTATTGTTTTCCACCCAGGATGTGAATATACACGGCTATGAGACAACTATGGCGGACTGTACGATCTGGTGTCTTTAGTCTGACAATCTGACATTGATTTGAAGAACTGCAGTAGTGTGCTTCAAAAACCATGGGATACAAAGGAAGTGAAGAAGTATAACCATTTTAGCTTTTCTTTGGACCGACAGCCTCAGCTAGAGGCTTCAGTTAAATATGGTGTTCCATTAACCTAAATAATAGTCTCGTCATTTAGTTAATTACTAACAAAAATGGATTAACGAGATTTATGGTGGGATTTGTGGATAGTTTAGCTACTGCCAGTAATTGTTCATCTTATACCTTGAACAAGGGAAATGTGTACTTGAAAGGATAGTTGTGCGTTCCGGAAGATACTCTACTTATCAAAAGTATCCGGACACTTCTATGTTAAGCGGAATTAACCTTTGTATGCCAAGACCCGCCAATACAAAAGGAGGCCGGGAGTATTATGTTGTCAGCAGTATCTGCAGTTAGGTCGTTCAAGAGAGCTCAAAGACTTCACACTTAGATGAGTCATTGGATATCACCTGAGTGACGAATTCATTTGGAACATTTCAGCCTTCTCAAACCTGCCCAAGTCGACTCAGCGACTGTCAAGTGGAAACGCGTAGGACCAACCACAGCTGAATAAAGACCAGGCAGACTGCATGTACTGACGGGTAGGGACCGTCGAGCATTGTGGAGAATGATCGTAAAAAATCGCCACAAATCTGCAGACCGAATCACACGTGAGTTCCAAAGCGGTACCAGCAGACTAGCCAGCACAATAACTGTGTGGAGGGAAATAAAAAAGAATGGTGTAAAACAGTGGAGCCGCACCTAATCAGCCAAACATTTCTGTAGCCAATGCAAAAAGACGCATGAGGTGGTATAGACTGCATGACCACTAGACAGTGGATCACTGGCAGCTAGTGGTTTGGAGTGATGAATCACGCTATGCCCTGTGGCAATCCAGTGGATGGGATTGGGCTTAGAGAATTCCTGGAGATCGTTACCTGCCATCATCTTTAGTGCTAACAGTGAAGTACAGAGGAGGTAGTGTTACGATAAGGGATGTTTTCTGGGGTTAGAGTGTGGTATCCTTCTTGCGCTTAAAGAAACGGTAAATACGGTAGGATATGAATACGTTTTACAGCACTGTGTATCGCTTACAGTAGAGGAACAGCTTGGAGACAATGACTGATTTTATCAGCATGACAATGCTGTGCGAGACAATGGTTTGTGGACGTTTAGTGAGAACTCCGACTCGCTCCAGACCCCAGGTTCCTACACAACTACTGTGCTTTCTATGGTTTCGACTCTTTAGCAAGAACGGGCTGCCATTCCTACACAGACATTCAGACGCCTCATTGAAAGTGTGCCCACCAGAGTTCAAGCCACCATAAAGGCGAAGGGTGGACACACCTCAAATTAATGTCCATTTATAAGTGTCCGGACACTTTCGATCAGATAGTGTGTGAAGATACAGCATTTAAGCCATTTATTTTTCGTTTTGTACTACATTAATCACTTATAAACGGGAATAACAAGGAATAGTAACGATTCAGGTCGAGGTCCGTCACGAATAATGTATGTCATATTTTTTTAGCTGTACTGTGCTGCCCTTAACGCGTGATACGCAATTAAGGGAACAAGCATTAACAGCTACCGTGCCTTTTACTCTCTTCTTGAAGAGAAGTAATATAGAAAAATCAGGAACAAAGGTACCGTGACATTTACAACTCAATTTCCGACTCTGTTACTGTCTGTCCACTCAACACTTGAATTTGTAGAACGTTAGCATGATAACCTGCTAATGTTCCTAAGAAGCACGACGGCTTGTTCTTATAGCTTTTGCCATTTACTCTTTCATTGTTAGCTTGTCGGGTGTTGTTACTTCCTGCCAGTTTTCGTTTGATTATTGACTTTTTGAAAAGGAGTTACCTGTCGAGATCTCTACGTCTCGTAGTGCAAACTCGGTGCTTGTAAAGCAACCTTGAAAGTTTGTCTCCACCCAAAATTTGCTGCATATTTGTGGAAATGTGTTGCTGTTGGTGAGAAAGTAATAGCATGACTTACAGTCGAATATACGCAGTGTCTGTTGTTTCGGACATGTCCGAAAGAACACACACAATTTTTGATCCTGCAGCCAAATACGATTATGACTCAAAGGAAATAAAAACATTAGTTGACATTGGGCATTGAAATACATCAATGGGGAACGTTGGATTTTCAGTTTTTCGCGAAAGGTCGCACTGACCGCCTCGGCCATCTGGACACGGTCCGTGACACACTCTAATTCCCAATTTACCCGCACAAAGGTGAAGTAGCGCCCCTGTCCATCATCCTTGGTACTCGCAGCGAGTCGCTGATTCCCGTAAGAGTCCGAAAGAAAAGACATCGCATATTTTTAACTAGGATGAGACGGCCCAATGATCGCATCAGTGTAGGTTCACAAACACGCTCTCTTACGGGAATCAGCGTATATCTGCGAGTAACGAAGATAATGGGCAAGGGAATTACGTCAGTAGTGAGTGGAAAGTTGAAAATTTGAGTCGGTCAGGGACCGTGTTCGAATTGTCGAAGAGGTCAAGGCGACCGTTCGCGAGAAATGGAAAAATCTGGGTTCCAGTCCTGGTCTTGAACAAATTTTCAATCCCCCCCATTGATGTATTTCAATGCCTAATAGCAATTAATGTCTTTATTTCCTGTAGATCACAATTGTAGTTAACTAGCATGCTTTGCAAACTGCCAGAGTCTCTGCCATCGTGATATCGGTCTTCCCTTGTTTTCCGAAACCGCCGCACGCTGTTTTTCGGTAAGAAAGAGTACAGAAGATAAGGCAGCACAGTGATTTTTGTGCGATAGTCACGCACCAACAGGGATGGATGCGCGGGTGCGTTATCGTGATGCAAGAACCATGAATTGTCCCACCACATTTCAGGCAGTTTCCTTCTCACATTTTCTCGCAGCGCGTCGCAACACGTCCCGATAGTACCATCGATTAACAGTTTGTCCCCGTGGCACGAATTCATGATGAACGAATCCTTCAAATTCAAAGAAATCTACCAGCATGGCTTTGAAATTTGACCTGACATAACGAGCGTTTTTTGATCTTGGAGAGCCTTACCCGACCCGTTGTGAAGATTGGTCTCAACCCATGTCACATCGCCAGTTACGATTCTCTTAGTAAACATCTCGTTGTCATTTGCACGACACAAAATCTCTTCACAGATTGAATGGCGAAGGAGGTCTTTCTGGTCGTGACTCATGAGCCGTGGGACGAATTTGGCGGCAACACGATGCATTCAAAGCTTCTGTTTCCGGATTTCATGACATGATACATCAGCAATCGGTAGGACAGTCTTCGATTGGCACGCACAATTTCGTTAACGTTGCTGACATGAGCGTCGTCGTTAGAGGTCGAAGGGCTTCCTGAAGGAGGGTCATTTTTAACTTTCGTCTGGCCATTTTTAAAGCGTGAGAGTCATTCTTAACATGGAGTACGGCTTAAGCACTCATCACTGTAGGCTTCCTGCATCATTTGGCGTGTGTCTGTAAAGGTTATATGAAGTTTCACGCAAAATTCAATGCAGAAACGTTGCACCTCTAACTCTGCCATCTTGAAATTCGCAAACTGTGCGACACAACGTTCTACTCAATACGGTACTGAACAATAACTAACAGAAATATGACAATGAAACTTCCGGCAGTTACACTTTAAACACCGGCGTGTGCGGGATGCCAACCGCATTTCGCTCCAACAGAATATTTGTGCGAAATTACCAATGCTCCGGAATTTCATCCTCGAATCATGCCTTAAACGGAAAGATACTCGCACATCAGTCAGTCATAACAGTGCAACGACACTTCAGGACGAAGTTCAACAAAGATCCACTAACTGCTAACTCCATTCGGCGATGGTATGCGCAGCTTCTGGATGCCTCTGTAAGGGGAAATCAACGGGTCGGCCTGCAATGAGCGAAGAAACGGTTGAACGCGTGCGGGCAAGTTTCACGCGCAGCCCGCGGAAGTCGACGAATAAAGCAATCACGGAGCTAAACGTACCACAGCCGACGGTTTGGAAAATCTTACGGAAAAGGCTAAAGCAGAAGCCTTACCGTTTACAATTGCTACAAGCCCTGACACCCGATGACAAAGTCAAACGCTTTGAATTTTCGGCGCGGTTGCAACAACAGCCCATGGAAGAGGATGCGTTCAGTGCGAAACTTGTTTTCAGTGATGAAGCAACATTTTTTCTTAATGGTGAAGTGAACAGACACAATGTGCGAATCTGGGCGGTAGAGAATCCTCACGCATTCGTGCAGCAAATTCGCAATTCACCAAAAGTTAATGTGTTTTGTGCAATCTCACGGTTTAAAGTTTACGGCCCCTTTTTCTTCTGCGAAAAAAACGTTACAGGACACGTGTATCTGGACATGCTGGAAAATTGGCTCATGCCACAACTGGAGACCGACAGCGCCAACTTCATCTTTCAACAGGATGGTGCTCCACCGCACTTCCATCATGATGTTCGGCATTTCTTAAACAGGAAATTGGAAAACCAATGGCTCGGTCGTGGTGGAGATCATGATCAGCAATTCATGTCATGGCCTCCACGCTCTCCCGACTTAACCCCATGCGATTTCTTTCTGTGGGGTTATGTGAAAGATTCAGTGTTTAAACCTTCTCTACCAAGAAACGTGCCAGAACTGCGAGCTCCCATCAACGATGCTTTCGAACTCATTGATGGGGACATGCTGCGCCGAGTGTGCGAGGAACTTGATTATCGTCTTGATGTCTGCCGAATCACTAAAGGGGCACATATCGAACATTTGTGAACGCCTAAAAAAACTTTTTGAGTTTTTGTATATGTGTGCAAAGCATTGTGAAAATATCTCAAATAGTAAAGTTATTGTAGAGCTGTGAAATCGCTTCTATCATTTGTAATAACCCTGTATGTACAAAAACGTATATTACAGGCTACTGAAGGTGCTTCACAAATAAAAGAAGCGAAACGCGTAAGGCAAAAAAAAAAGTGCCTTTCATTTAGTTGCATAGACAGAGCACACCTCCATAAATTTATTTATTGTAGTCTTCCGAGTGCCGATGTACAAGGGGCGGGGGGGGGGGGGGGGGAGGGGGGCGGCGGCGGCGGCGGCTGAGAGAGAGAGAGAGAGAGAGAGAGAGAGAGAGAGAGAGAGACCACTGCTACATGTTTTAGTGTGAATTCTCATCACTTTCACGGATGTTGTCAGTATTTCGGATTTCTTATGCATTCGTGCTGAAATATATCGGATATAAGGTATATGCGAAGCTTGTAGGACCTCGCTCTCTGAAGCTACACTGACGGGAAAAAAAATCCCGATACCAAGGAGTTGTGCGACATAAACGAAAGTTTGTAGGGGTGTTCCTACATCTCAGTGATGATGTCTATTCCAGTTCCGCGTCAGTCGCGTAAGAGTGGCGCTAGTAGCGTCATTATGAGGATGCAAACCAGGTTTGCTTCAAATATATGCTGTAACGGTTGTGAAAGTTAGTTACCTTTGAGACTAATGTTAGTCAAGAATGCTTTTAAGGCGACAAAGGCGACACTATTAGTACCTCCCTGAATTTGAACAAGGTCGTGTAATAGGGCTACGAGAAGCTGAATGATCCTTCTGTGATGATTGCTGACAGCAGTGGTCACGGTAATGCAACAGCAGCAGGAATTTCAGCAGCAGCAGGTAGCACCACAGTGGCACAACGAACTATTTAAAATCGGTTACTTCAAGGACAGCTCCGAGCCAGACTCCTTTTCGACTACAGTGGTGTGAAGCGAGAGCTCATTGGAGTGCAGGGTGGTGGTCTGTTGTGTTTTCTGCTGACAGCTGGTTCTGCCTCGGTGCCAGTGATGGCCATATGTTAGGAGGATGCAAGTTGAGGGCCTGCAACCAATCTGTCTGGGTGCTAGAAACAGTGGACCCACACCTGGAGTTATGGTTTGGGGTGCGATTTCGTATGACAGCAAGCGCAGACTCGTGGTCAACCCACGCACCCTGACTGCAAATTTGTACGTCAATCCGGTGATTCGACCTGTTGTGCTGCCGTTCACGAACAGGATGCCAGGAGGTGTTTTCCAAACAGTATAACGCTCGTCCACGTACCGCTGTTGTAATCCAACATTCTCTACAGAGTGACGACTTGTTGTCTTGGAGTGATAGATCGCCAGATCTGTCTCCAATGGAGCACATAATGAATCTTCGGACACTACAACTCGAGCGACATTCACAACCAGCATAAACCTCCATGTACTGACCGAGCAAGTGCAACAGGAATGCAACTCCGTCCCACAAACTAACGTCGGGCACCTGTACAACACACTACATGCGCGTCTGCATTCCAAGTTCTGGCGGTTCACCGGTTAGGAATGTCAGCAATTCAACTTTTCAATGGCTTTATGTCGCGCTTACATTAACCTGTGATCTTGCGATGTTAAATGGTTCAAATGGCTCTGAGCTCTATGCGACTTAACTTCTGAGGTCATCAGTCGCCTAGAACTTAGACCTAATTAAACCTAACTAACCTAAGGACATCACACACATCCAAGCCCGAGGCAGGATTCGAACCTGCGACCGTAGCGGTCGCTCGGTTCCAGACTGTAGCGCCTAGAACCGCACGACCACTCCGGCCGGCTTTGCGATGTTAATCACTTCAATAGTTTTTTGGTGTTGCGATTTTTTTCCGTCAGTATATTTTGCTGCATTGCTTTCATTGGCCTAACATCATTTCTATATCCTGAATGTGTAGCCGATAGACCCGCTCATTAGTAAAATCAAATGGCTCTGAGCACTATGGGACTTAACATCTGTGGTCATCAGTCCCCTAGATCTTAGAACTACTTAAACCTAAGTAACCTAAGGACATCACACACATCCATCCCCGAGGCAGGATTCGAACCTGCGACCGTAGCAGTCCCGTGGTTCCGGACTGAGCGCCTAGAACCGCTAGACCACCGCGGCCGGCAGCTCAATAGTAATCCGGGAAGATACATTAGTAATCCAGAAAGACGTGTCAAGCGGGAAGAACATGTGGCTGCATGCTATTTTCCGTACCTTAAGATCCCTAAGTTTATATGTGGAAATAAGTGATATAGAAATGTTCCATGAAATTATGGACAATTCTGGAGTTTCTTTTGTGAAACTACATATGAAAATTATTACTGACTTTAGGTGCTTTTACCATTGACGCGTCATCATTGCGATCTATGATACATAATCATTACGACATCTAGTTTCTTCTTACCTTTTTCTCATTGCAGTTAGGCAGGCAGAGTAGTATTCTCGATAAATTTTACCATTTTCGTCTCATTGCATTACTGAATTGTGAGGCCCCGTATGTAATTTCTTCCTGTCTGTCCGTACGTTTCGCAAAAAAAAAAGGGAAAGGAAATCATCTTAAAATTTGGGTTTTAAGATTCTACGGAAAGAACTTAATTTGGAAAATCTCTTTCTCAAGAATTTGGAATGAAGATGATAGCTTTTTACATTCATATGAGCTACTCGTTTGCATTCAGGATCCTGTACATTAAAAAATTAAGACGAAAATGCAACCGCCGTTCGAACTTCTATCTCTTATTGCAAGTATTCTAAGCAGGTAAAAGTGAAAGCTGTCGAAGCTGTGATCTAGTCTGAAAGGACAGTCATTTTGTTTTGTGTGATATGGCTAGTTACCTGGGAGACGTCGGTGATGTGGACGGTATGTGTGAAGGTAATCGGTGCTTGTCTGTGCCCAACATAGGTTTGACATTGTCATGGCAGAAATGATTGTACTGTAACGCAGCAGTATTCCACAGTATTTTATCAATATTACGCGGCCGGCCTGTGTGGCAGAGTGGTTCTAGGCGCTTCAGTCTGGAACCGCGCGACCGCTACGGTCTCAGGTTCGAATCCTGCCTCGGGCGTGGATGTGTGTGATGTCCTTAGGTTAGTTCGGTTTAATCAGTTCTGAGTTCTAGGGGACTGATGACCTCAGATGTTAAGTCCCATAGTGCTCAGAACCATTTGAACACAGCCATTGGGAAAACAAGGTTTTCATTTGCAGCATTGTCAGGTATGTTAATTCGTGAACATGAAATTAATTACAGTTCAGTAAACTGCTGAACATCATGGATAAAAGGTTTTAATAGGAGTTGCTGGTTGTGAAAGTTTGAGTCCGCCCTACATCAGTAAAAATTTCCGCTCTGTACTTTGATAATGGACAGTTACTGTATTGGATACTGTTATAGCGCGGCCGCCCTAGCCCTAACATATCAATTGGTGCCATCGCACACGCCCACAGCTGACATCTCCTAAGTTTGTTTTGTAAATGTAGGTTACAATCACTATGTATACAAGCCGTCGCATAATAATGTGTACCCAAGCACAACAAAGAACATGCCTGCGACAATGGGGAAAACAACTAGAGAGAGAGAGAGAGAGAGAGAGAGAGAGAGAATTTGATAATACACGAAACCGTGAAATAACAACAACCGCAGTTAACGACGTTTTTCCCTTACAACTTCATCTATAACATACCTAGGCGCCACAGGCTTATTTTGTTTCACAAATGAATATTTTTGTGGAACGAAAGTGTCAATGCTGCTGAAAAAGACTAATAAAATTGTCCTTATTCGACTGATGCGTGGTTCTAGGGACACACACACACACACACACACACACACACACACAATGAAAACGACATAGAATAGTGAATAGTAAAATATATTAACAAACTTTGGTAGCCCTCAGTACCAAAGTGGTACTGATCACAGTGGTATGCACTGTCCGTAAGACTGAATCCATAAGTGTCATTATTTGATATTTAATACGCATATTGTACTACGAAGACACGCTATTGACAGATTTTCATTGTGCCGTAGCACTGAAACAGTATACTGTCGTAGTGCTCAAGTAATGACAGTAAAAACATCAACTACAGGGAGCCTTTACCTACCGATCTGTAGTTTCCTGTCATATTACTATAACAAGCCGTAGCTAAAATAAAGCGTTTTCGAGAGATCCTTATGCTTCATACCATGTACTCTGAGAAAGAAAACCCACTAAACACAGTTTTTGACGCCATACAATATTACGGCTCCTTTGTTCTGCTTGTGACGTAAAGTGCTGCAGAATCTTATTGGCCACGTTCCTCTGGGCGAGACAAAAATCTGACCTACCGCATTCTAATTCCACGCTGTGGCGCTACCAGCTCTTTGTCTACGTGCGTTTTCACGTCTCGTAAGAGGACGGCTTTAAAGTACATATGACTCGCATTCTGTAGAAGAGGGTTCAAATCCCGTACGGCTATCCAGAATTAGTCCCCATGGTTTCCCTAGATGTCTTAAGGAAAGTGAGGTACAGTCGATTATCGTGTCCCTGCTTTTCCAATGCGATCCAATTCAAGATTATGTTTGGTCTTATTGGTCTTAAACGACCGTCGATTGATCGTTAAACCACGGTCTTTCTTCCCACTTTTTTGAGAGACTTCTTTCCATGGTGAATATTTTATTCTGTCCGCAGTGACTTCATCAGTGTTGGTATAATACTAGTCACACAACATATAATGTCATTTATCTGGACGCTAAACGCTCTCGCAATGCACTAATGAACCAAGTAACATAGTAGTTGCTTGTAGTGGAAGAACAGCTCGCTCCATACCAAGGAAGACATCAAAGAACCGACATTTCCAAACGTTTATGATAGACTGCACTTTTGTATTGATCTCTAAACGAAACTATTTCATATACTCGAGGTTTAGCGCTACTGCTCGTACATAGTCTCTCATTTAGTGGAGATGGTCGTGGATTTAAAGTACGAAAGCATTGCAGCTGTTCACAATGTCTTCTGCACATGTCTTGTCTCAGCTGTGTATGTCATAACTAGTCTCACTATTGGTTTGCATGTTCTTGCCTTGCATCTTTTCATATGTTAGTTTTTCCAAATAGTATCACTTAAACACACTGCCACTTTGTTTCCTTTTGGTACTTTCTCTATAACTTCCTTTTTGACATTTCCACTGCTAGACAGTTCAGTACCAAAATATTTAAATACCATTGTCTGTTGAGTAATTTTTACATCCACCTCCAGTTTGCATCTAATTGGTTCCACATAAGTGGTTAAACATACGGTTTTTTGAGTGGATATGATCATATTAGGTTTTCGGTTGCCATGTTAAATATATGCAAAACTTACTGTTTGCCAGCAGAACTGCATCGTCAGCACAGCAAATGATTTCTATTTCTTCGTCACCCATTCTGTAACAACTAACAGCTAATACCTTCTTTATCACCTCGTCCATGACTATTAAAAAGTAGCGGGCTCGAAGAGTCACGTTGTTCAGTACCACTATTAACCGCCACGCAGCTAGTTAACCTGGATCCAATTTTCGCCTGGCTGTAGTTGTTGAAATAAATATCGTAAATTGTTTTTATTGACGTGGAAGAAATCCCCCGATTGTAGCGCAGGTATGAAACACATGTTTACTGGATCCTATCGAAACCCTTCTGTAAATCAGTTGAAGAAAAATTAGCTGGTCTGATGTATTCAATGGTTTTCTCTACAACATGTCTAAGACAGAATACTGCACCTGCGCATGACCTACCGGATCTAAAACCATACTGCTCCCCTGAAAGGGCTATAATGTTTATTATTTCCTATAATTTTTGTTATGAGTTTAAGAAATGAGGTCAGTGGATTTATCCCTCTTTAATTGGATGGGTATTTCTTATCTGCTTTTTTGTTCATGAGAATTGTAATACTAGTTCTCAAATCATTTGGAATTTTATTAACAGTTATGATATTTTTAACTAATTTTGGTTGATTTTTCAGTTAGTGGATATCCTCCATACTTCATTAATTCACAGGGAATTTTGTCTTTCCCTGGAGACTTCCTGTTTACTATCATATTTACAGCTTCTACCTCTGCATGCGAAACAGTTACAGCTTCGTTTTCTGGTTCAAATGTGTGTGAATTCCTAAGGGACCAAATTGCTTAGGTCATCGGTCCCTAGACTTACACCCTACTTAAAATAAGTTGACCTAACCCATGCTAAGAACAACACACATACCCATGCCCGAGGGAGGACTCGAACCTCAGGCGGGAGGGGCCGCGCAGTCCGTTACATGACGCCTCAAACCACGCGGCCGTTTTCTGGTCTTATTTTACCTTCATACAACTCTGTTAAATATTTCACCCATGGTTCCTCGTTTATGTCGATCATTCCACTCTACTGTCTTATCAGTCACCAAATTTGTTTCTGCGGCATACAGAAATCATTTTCTAAATTTTTAGAAAAGGTTTCCCAATGTTTATGTTTGAAATAATTCACTAGCGAACTTAAACATACGAATTTCAGCAGAGCATACTATTACTTAGAAATTATTGGTGATGTGATTAAAATTACTACTATCCATAATAAGAAAACATTTGAGCGTGTAAATTAAAAGTTGAAGCGGTTTAGCCTATACGTCTGCATATTTTTCTTCTGTTGTAAAATAATTAAAAAGTATAGATTTTCAAAAGATAAAATGGGTGGAGTTACAGCTTAAAACGACAGTAATTCTCTTCAGTTCAGTTCTTGCTATATATAATTAGAGGTACTCTATTTCTTAACAAGACGAGTTGTTCAGCGAGAGAGGGGTCACCGCTGTTAAAACAAAGAGCGGAATCAGTTACTTAAATTACGTTTGATATATCAATGTTGAACGCCGGAGCTACATCCGCCGACTGCGCTGCCTGTTGCTTTCGCATGCTCTATAAATGGTATGCGATGCTCTCCCCAATGGTTGTTCCCCCTCTCCCGCGCTAACCCCCTCTCTTCCCCACCTGTCAGCTGCCCTCCCTCCCTTTCACTCCTCCCCTGATCAGCCGTGTGAACACCACAGCGTAAAAGCTTGCAATTAGAATCGACTTTCCTACTGCACATTTTCGAACTAAACGCAGATGTGAGACTGCCGTCTATAGCGACAGTCCAACTTACTCCGGAGTTACACTCTCGGCAGTAACGCTGCTATCATTTCTGATTACTCCATAGAAATCCTGTCCAATAATGAGGCGGCTATCAAGCCACCCGACTAAATAAATTGAGTATCAGACTGGACCGATATATTGCACCGAAGAAGTGCAGCGGCGGAAGAATACTTGGTAAATGATGTCATAATCAAGCCTGTGGGTACTTCGGTTAAAACATCTGAGGCGTAATTGGGCAACGTCAATACATTCTTGCATTGTTATTAAAATTTAGGCAGTACATCATTCATATTTGACATGATTTAGGATACGTATGACACTGCACTTGACTATCGGTGCGAATAGTGAGTGTGTTCATATCTGTTCTGACACACACCACACCACACCTCACCAATGGGTTATAGAAGCATGTATTTCGTCAGATTTTGCAGTTTAGAAGCGCATATAAACTTATTCAAGCAAAATGTAGAACTATTTGATGTTTGAGTCTATACTTCCGAAAAAAATACTTCTGCTGTAACCATTTTTTTTCTTACAGTTAACACAACGATAGACGTAACACGAAGTAACTTCATGCCAGACTGCCAGCCGCTGCCACGGCTTTCATTAGGCGTTTTCATTAAACCGCTGGTATATGCTCTGTATCGTATATTTTAGAAACAGTCAAAATACTTCTGTTAGAGAGACTTTTTCCCTCAGCTGGACACACACAAGTGTATGTGTTACTTGAATAAATGCATTATTACCGTACTGTGCAAGTTAGGAAACTTGATTCAGCAGTGGTCGGACCATGCAGCGACAGAAATGTGCTCCAACAAGGATATGAATTCGGTGTACGCCTTTCTTGAGACAGTGGCCTAACGGAAACTAACACAGCGGCGGCTCTTCGAGGAGGCGAGCTGATGTCTTGGTCAGTCGCCCTCTCTCATTGCCTTAGGAAGGCGCAGTGCTGCCTTACCGCGCACACGAGCGCGCGTTTCGTAGATTGTACTTGACGGCTCCCGTGACCGTTTCTCCCCTCTGGAGGCGTCTTCACTACACTGCGATTGGATTATAAGGAGCACAATGATAGCTTGAGCTTGTCAGCCATGCAAGTATAAGGTGAAATACACTCTGTCTCGCCTAAGAATAACGATTCAGGTAGATTGCAATTTCAGTGCTGTATACGAAAGTACGACTAGACATCGAACTAGATTAATCTGTTCATATATTTAAGTTATTTTTAGAGCGTATACACTTGTAGTATTTCTTAGTAATTAGTATTGTTTCCCTTTTGTTTTTAGCCCCATACTCTTATCGCATTCATCAGGGCAAAATATTTAGTGTGAGCCTTCTGCAAATCGTAAAGCTAAAGATTATTCAGGTTTGGGCCCATATGGCCATGCAAACACACATTCGCCTAATGTATCCTTCATCCAGTTTTAACTTAAAAATTGAGGTTAGTTTTCAGAATTAGTAAAGAATAACTTAGTCGAACACAGAATAGTTACAGCGGTGTTGTTTTATGATCAAGAGAAACCCGTAAGTGTCCGATATGGCTAAAATAAAGTTGTCTTCAGCCCGAAGACAGGCATGAGCACTCCGTTTCAATACTAGGCACGGTCCTATTAGAAGTGATGTTCATTAACCCGCCTCCAAACTCTGAACTGACTTACCCAGATAGTTATGGGGGAAACTACAGTTCAAAGTGGACCTCGAATCATTGCGCAACGTGGCGTTTTTCACATACGTAAATAATTACCAGAAATGAAAGAAGCGGTATGCGAAATCTTAGGTCCGACTGAGGACTGATGCCTGAACCTTTTCATTTGTGGTCTGACGCTTACCCTCCGAACCACACCTTTGTTGTTGATATACAGGACTTTTAAAATACCGCTACAAACTTCGAGGGCTTAATAGGAACAGCATAGCTACCGTGTCTGGGAAAATATTTCCGCACTACACTGAACATAGGCCATCTGATCAAAAGTATTCGCACAGTCCTATGTGATGTGAAATTGAAGATCACTAGGGGCCACGGGAGGCGGATCCACCAGTACAGGAGGAGGCGGGAGGTATTTCGTTGTCAGTAGGGAAGCAGCATCAGCGGAAGGGGTCGGTTAGGAGTGTTGAGTGGCTTGGAACGTGTTATACATTGGACGTCACCCGAGTGACAAATTACTCAGGGTCTTTTCAACCCTTCTAAATCTGCCCTAGTCGACTGTTGGTGATGTGATTGTGAGGTGAAAACTCGAAGGAACAACCACAGAGAAACAAAGACGAGGCAGAGCTCATGTACTGACGGGCACGGGCAGTCGACCATTGTGCAGGGTGGATGTAAAAAATCGCATGAAATCAGCAGAAGGAATCATTCGTTCTGAGGTGCTACCAGCAGTCCAGCTAGAGCAGTAACTGTGCGGAGGGAGTTCAACAGAAGATCGAGCAGCTCCGACGCTTGATGTGGTGTAAGGAGCGATGCCACGGGACACTGGATGACTGGAAAAGGAGTGCTTTGGAGTGACGAATCGCGCTTATCCTGCGGCAGTCCGATCGATGGGCTTTGCATTGGAGGAAATAACTTTGCTGTTGAGCGTCTTGCACCATATCCAAAACGTCCCTTCTTTCAGTCTGACTGATAAGTGCTATTAAGAAGGCAGCAAAAGCTCGTAAAGAAGCTTTCAGTAGCATTGCAGTAGAAGGTTTCATACAGAATTAAAAATTTCGTTTAGTACAGGAATCTGAGCGACGTAAAAGCAAATAACAGCTCGTGTTATGGATTATTTTTATCTCAATGCAAGTAGTGCACATTATTTTCATCACGTCGGAAAATGATACGTAATCTGGATCGATTTTTCATTTTGCTCGCCGTTAGGCTATTGTCCTATCTTATATTAGGTAGAAAAGAGGATTGGCGAACAGGAATTCAGAGTCTGGATGTGATGCCTTACAACTCACAACCCAGACTTCTACTCTTCTCCATTCCGTTGCTTGCAACGCTTCCTCTTTTTGGAAAGAGCTCTTACATTTCTAGTCTGGCGGTCTTTTTTTTTTTTTCGTTGCGCTATAAATATCAAGTATACTTTAGTACTGGAACTCATTTTGCTTTATGTGCTTGGAAGGAAAAATTACCTTGTATAGCACAAAACGTGGAATTCAATTACCTCATTATTTAACCCATACATGTTACCGTATCCCCTGCACTATCTCCAGTAACTGCCATGGAAGTTGTGAAAAATCACGGTTTTTCATATGTTGCTCAAAGTAAACCCAATCCCGTATTTTGTCAGCATAGGAATTTTGTTTGTTTCCGTATCAAAAATAACAAGCGATTAGAAGATTGCTATTAACGATTTGTTGCTGGTCGTAGACTTTTTCCTCTTGCTTTTAAAGCAACTCTTCGTCTCTAAAAGTGCTTTTTTTCGGAAATAGTTACACAATGCTTACGATACAGTAAAAACTGTAGTCCTTGTACCAAGCTTGCGCCAAGAGTTGTTCCGTATCCGAGGGGCGAGGGGGACAGTAAGAGGAAAGTGTCCTGCGCTCACAAGTAACACACGGAAAATACCAGCCGCCCCATTGCTGGCGCTCTAAGTGCGCCATTGCTTGTAGTTCATGCAGCAACGTCAGCAGGGAACACAAGGGGTCAAAAAACAACTGCAGGGATTGGACAAAAATGTTGAAACACCACTAGAAATGCATGCTTGAACATACATGCAGATACTAGCCAAACCAGCAGGTTGCGCTGTGCAATGTTGCACGGCACCTGTGCAGTGTTAATATGTTGCAAGCCACAGTCGTGATCAGAACAGTGTTTTGTGTAGTTGTGAATGCATTATGTCGTAGCTAAGTAAATTCAAACGTGGATAAATTGTGGGCGATGCTCGTGTAGTTCAAATGGTTCAAATGGCTCTGAGCACTATGGGTCTTAACATCTGAGGTCACCAGTCCCCTAGAACTTACAACTACTTAAACCGAACTAACCTAAGGACATTACACACATCCATTCCCGAGGCAGGACTCGAGCCTGCGACTGCAGGCTGTAGCGTCTAAAACCGCTCGGCCACCCCGCTCGTGTAGTGGGTGCTTCCGTAACCTAGAGGTAGCTGCAGTGTTTGGTGTTTCAAGAGGCACCATATCGAAGATCATTCCGCATACAGGCAAAGGGGGAAAACAACATCCGCTAAGTCACAATTCAGATGAAAGCGTGTGAGTGATTGTGAAAGACTGTCATTGAAGAGGGCTGTGACGAAAAGTAAGGGGTCGACAGCTGCAAAAGTCACTGTAGAACTGAGTGTCGGACTCGCGAACCCGGTCAGACCAAAACAACGCGAAGGACACTCCATAAGGAGGGAATTTCGGACGAGCTGGAATTCCACAACCAGTCAGTCAGTGATGAAAATGCCCATAACAGAAAAGCGTTGTGCCGAAGCCATAAAATCTGGACTACGGGTTAATGGAAGAAAGTCATTTTGGTCGGAGGGGTCTTATTACAGTTTACAACTTGTGGCCGAGTTCATGTACCAATAGTGAAACATGACGAGGGATCAGTGATGATTCAGGCAACCGTTTCGTGGAACTACATGGGCTGCACGATTACTCTGCAAAGTCGCTTTACTGCTATGGACTACGTGACCATTTTGACTGATCAGGTTCATTCTGTGGTACAATGTTTGTTCTCCAATGGTGAGGTTGCGTTCCGTGAAGACAGCCCCCCTGTTCACACGGCTTGCATCGTCCAGGACAACTTTTGTGAGAACGAGGATGAATTGTCACATCTCCTCTGGCAACCAAACTTATCAGGTCTCTTAATTATTGAGTCTTTGTGTTCCAGTTTAGAGAGAACCACCTCCCTCATCGTTATAGGAACTTGCCACTATTTTGCAGGAAGAATGCTATTACATTGCTTTGAAAACCATACAAAACACAGTTATCTTTTACGAAATGGCTGGAAGCTGTCTGCCAAATGGTTTCCTACAGCGTATTAGGCATGGTAATGTGTTGTGTTTTTGGTGTTTCCGTATTTTTGTCCAACCTCTGTATTTTTGTGCCCCCCCCCCCCCCCCCACCTCCGTACTTTGATTAAGGAGGCATAGCATTATATGGTCGAGCTCCACTAGAACCAGGTGGAGAACTCATCCCCTGTGAAGATCCCTAGCGAGCTATACCGTCGGCGCCAATCCAAAGCCTTGTACACTTAAAATATACCTACAAGCTGCTGCGACGTCTCCTAATGCACGTGTAACTGGCTGGATGGAACTGCTGTCTGGTCGGGGAGAGCCGAGACTAGTAGAACCATTGCATCCGTGTGTAACTAACCGCAGCTCGATGATTGTCTTTAGTGACACACTCGAAGTAGCTCTACCTGTAAAGCATTCAGTTCCAGACTGAAAGGCACTAGCTTCAGTCGCAGGTAGGGGACAAAATTTTCTTTCATTCATTATTCTCTCCAAGCATTTCAAAAGTAGACTGTGCTGATGTACGCGGGTGTGTACTAAGACTTCTTTTCTTGTTGGTCAGGAGGCACACACATCATTGTTCTTATGACGCGATGCTCTCGCAGGTGTCAAATAGTGTCAGGTGCAGTCTTCCCTCCATCTGTCTCCCTGCAGCCGCCAGCAGTGGTGAGCTGCTCCGCATACTGTTTCAACTCACCTTCTTTTTCCTTACCCAACTATAAATAACTGTAAAGGGCCCAGGTTTTTCATGTGCACATTTTGTGAGGAATAGAGCACGCCCATGGTGACCCTAGAAACCTGTAAGTCCCAGCTCTTTTGTACACCGCGATGTTAATTCTGTTTTTTTTTTTTTTAATTTTCTTTCCCTTTCGTAAGTTCTTCGCCGTTCCTTTCGGAAACAACGTGATCAAACATACACACCCCGTCGTTAAACCGAAGACACCACACTCTGCAATGGACGCATGAACGCGCAGTCGCAGAAATCAAACCGTAGGGGTAGTACTGCTTTCATTTCGCGTGACATGGTTACATCAGAGACATTAAAAATAGCGACATTAAATGAACTGTTTTTCTTAGAAATTGCTACCTTTCCAACAGATTAAGGGGAAGATGGCTAAGACATCAAAGAGACAGCTACATAAAGTAATTCTTTACAGGAACCTCAGTAATGTGAAGCTGTAAAGAGTAAAGACAATTTCAATATGAGCTATCAATCACACAAGGCAGCGAATCATAAATACTAAATTCCGAAAAAATAGCGAGAGGATACTTTCTTTTGCTCATTCCAGCTTTCGATAAAGTCGGGAATTAAAACAGGCGTAAAAAATCCTGAAAGGATTGAATTAATGATGTTACATACATGCAGTGACTATTTTCTCCAGAGCAAATGGAAATTTTGTCGTAAGGATCTACTAGTACTGCTATCCCCCTAAGCTTTGAGAAAACGTACTATATTCATTTCTGTACAAGAAAAGTCACAACCACAACTGATGGAGCACATGAACAGGAGTCGGTAAACATGGTATAATGCTTTTGGGTGTACATACTGATGGGAAGAAATATATATCGAGCCGCTCAAACAATTAAGTTGGGCAATTTTTGATGCTCGTGTTACTGAAAGGAAATGGATCGGCCTCAGAATACATTTTGCGTATTCCCACTAAATAATGTTTTACGGAATAATTCTCTGGGGTAACTCATTATTTTGAAAGAACTAATCGCAAGAAAGCGAGCAGTAAGAATGATATCCACTGGTGTCCAAAACTAAACAAACAAACCGATGTTTCCCATTCCTGTGTCTAATTCACGATATAATCATACAAACTCTCAACCAGATGTCCGAACGAACGTGTTCTGCACGGAACATGGCATTCAGGTCAGTGGACAACCCCGCCAACAATGAGGTCAGGGCACCTATGAAACGAGGTAGTGTTTGCCGGGTAGTCCAACATCCACAATCGTGGTGTACACATTCACAGACGGTGCAGTATGGCACATAGTAGATACCTACATGACTCTTGAGGTGGAGGGACATAGAAAGAAAGGAAATACGCCAGCAGCACACTAATGGGGCCCGATGGTTTAACGTGAATAGTTCGGTTGTTTCTCGGATGTGGCGACAGTTTACACATACCGAGACTGTATCCCGAAGACCACGGCAGGGCTGACCACGTGTGACTTCAGAAGAGAGGACCGTTATTTGACTGTAACGGTACGTCAGTACCGCCTTAGTACTGCTCGGCAACTAGCATGTGAGCTCGCAGCATCCACTGTAAGTGTTGCATTGAGGCAAACGGTAAACAGAAGGCTTCGCCAGAATGGCCTTAATTGTTGGTTCAAATGGCTCTGAGCACTATGGGACTTAACTTCTGAGGTCATCAGTCCCCTAGAACACAGAACTACTGAAACCTAACTAACCTAAGGACATCACAAACATCCATGCCCAGGCAGGATTCGAACTTGCGACCGTAGCGGTCGCGCGGTCCCAGACTGTAGCGCCTAGAACCGCTCGGCCACCCCGGCTGACCCTTAATTGTTGGAGACCTGCTACCTCTGACGCGTCTTCAAGGAAGGGACCGTCTAACGTCGAGTCATCAACATGCCACGTGGCACTGGAGGGAATTCAAACATTGTGGAAAGAGACAAGATCGAGGAGGATCCCTAATGGTGTAGGCAGGGATTATGTTTACCACATGAACCCCTCTTCAGGAAATGGTACTTGTGAATCGACAACTGTCAGGTATCGTGACGAGATCTTGGGACCTCATTTGCCGTTGCTGCGTGGTGCTGTGGGTCCAGATTTCGTATTGATGGACTATAATGCTCGATCTCATATACAGAGTGTTACAAAAAGATACAGCCAAACTTTCAGGAAACATTCCTCGCACACAAAGAAAGAAAATATGTTATGTGGACGTGCGTCCGGAAACGCTTACTTTCCATGTTAGAGCTCATTTTATTACTTCTCTTCAAATCACATTAATCATGGAATGGAAACACACAGCAACAGAACGTACCACCGTGTCTTCAAACACTTTGTTACAGGAAATGTTCAAAATGTCCTCCGTTAGCGAGGATACATGCATCCACCCTCCGTCGCATGGAATCCCTGATGCGCTGATGCAGCCCTGGAGAATGGCGTATTGTATCACAGCCGTCCACAATACGAGCACGAAGAGTCTCTACATTTGGTACCGGGGTTGCGTAGACAAGAGCTTTCAAATGCCCCCATAAATGAAAGTCAAGAGGGTTGAGGTCAGGAGAGCGTGGAGGCCATGGAATTGGTCCGCCTCTACCAGTCCATCGGTCACCGAATCTGTTGTTGAGAAGCGTACGAACACTTCGACTGAAATGTGCAGGAGCTCCATCGTGCATGAACCACATGTTGTGTCGTACTTGTAAAGGCACATGTTCTAGCAGCACAGGTAGAGTATCCCGTATGAAATCATGATAACGTGCTCCATTGAGCGTAGGTGGAAGAACGTGGGGCCCAATCAGGACATCACCAACAATTCCTGCCCAAACGTTCACAGAAAATCTGTGTTGATGACGTGATTGCACAATTGCGTGCGGATTCTCGTCAGCCCACACATGTTGATTGTGAAAATTTACAATTTGATCACGTTGGAATGAAGCCTCATCCGTAAAGAGAACATTTGCACTGAAATGAAGATTGACACATTGTTGGATGAACCGTTCGCTGAAGTGGAGGCCAATCAGCTGCTGATAGTGCCTGCACACGCCGTACATGGTACTGAAACATCTACATCCATACTCCGCAAGCCACCTGACGGTGTGTGGCGGAGGGTACCCTGAGTACCTCTATCAGTTCTCCCTTCCATTCCAGTCTCCTATTGTTCGTGGAAAGAAGGATTGTCGGTATGCCTCTGTGTGGGCTCTAATCTCTCTGATTTTATCCTCATGGTCTCTTCGCGAGATATACGTAGGAGGGAGCAATATACTGCTTGACTCTTCGGTGAAGGTATGTTCTCGAAACTTTAACAAAAGCCCGTACCGAGCTACTGAGCGTCTCTCTTGCAGAGTCTTACACTGGAGTTTATCTATCATCTCTGTAACGCTTTCGCGATTGTTAAATGATCCTGTAACGAAGCGCGCTGCTCTCTGTTGGATCTTCTCTCTCTCTCTTCTATCAATCCTATCTGGTACGGATCCCACACTGTTGAGCAGTATTCAAGCAGTGGGCGAACAAGCGTACTGTAACATACTTCCTTTGTTTTCGGATTGCATTTCCTTAGGATTCTTCCAATGAATCTCAGTCTGGCATCTGCTTTACCGACGATCAACTTTATATGATCATTCCATTTTAAATCACTTCTAATGCGTACTCCCAGATAATTTATGGAATTAACTGCTTCCAGTTGCTGACCTGCTATTTTGTAGTTAAATGATAAGGGAACTATCTTTCTATGTATTCGCAGCTACTGGTTCTCCCGTAGCACTCTCCATACAGTGACGTGGTCAACGTTACCTTGTACAGCAGCAACTTCTCTGGCGCTGACATTAGGGTTATTGTCAACTGCACGAAGAATTGCCTCGTCCATTGCAGGTGTCCTCGTCTTTCCAGGTCTTCCCAGGTCTTCCCAGTCTCGAGTCATAGGCTGGAATTTTCCGTGCTCCCTAAGACGCCGATCAATTGCTTCGAACGTCTTCCTGTCGGGACACCTTCGTTCTGGAAATCTGTCTCGATACAAACGTACCGCGCCACAGCTATTTCTTCATGCTAATCCATACATCAAATGGGCATCTGCCAACTCTGCATTTGTAAGCATTGCACTGACTGCAAAACCACGTTCGTGATGAAAACTAACCTGTTGATGCTACCTACTGATGTGCTTGATGCTAGTACCGTAGAGCAATGAGTCGCATGTCAACACAAGCATCGAAGTCAACATTACCTTCTTTCAATTGGGCCAACTGGCGGTGAATCGAGGAAGTACAGTACATACTAACGAAACTAAAATGAGCTCTAACATGGAAATTAAGCGTTTCCGGACCCATGTCCACATAACATCTTTTCTTTATTTGTGTGTGTGGAATGTTTCCTAAAAGTTTGGCCGTACCTTTTTGTAACACCCTGTATAACGGGTGGTTGATGTCTCCTTGGAAACGGAAGATAGCCGCGCGGGATTAGCCGAGCGGTCTAGGGCGCTGCGGTCCTGGACTGTGCGGCTGGTCCCGGCGGAGGTTCGAGTCCTCCTTCGGGCGTGTGCGTGCGTGCGTGCGTGCGTGTGTGTGTGTGTGTGTGTGTGTGTGTGTGTGTGTGTGTTTGTCCTTAGGATAATTTAGGTTAATTAGTGTGTAAGCTTAGCGACTGATGACCTTAGCACTTAAGTCCCATAAGATTTCACACACATTTGAACATTTTTGAAACGGAAGATATTGCATGCATGGTGTTGCCTGCTCGCTCTCCCGATTTGAATCCCATAGAAGATGTCTGGGATGCACTAAGAAGGCAGTTTGCATCACGTCAGCACCCACCAACCACTCTCCAAGACTGCGAGCAGCTCTGCAGAAAGAATGGGCGTTATTGCCTCAACATGAGACTGATGATACCATTCACAGTACGCCCCGTCCTTGTCAGGCCGCTATTGCTCCCAGAGGCAGTCACACCCCATACTGAGCACATTCACCAGTTGTTGGAATGTGTGTGCATATCCTTTAAGTTGGAAAAAACGGAGGACTTTTTGTCTACCGTTATGCATGTTGTAGTTGTTTACGTTTTGTATTCGTTTAATTGCTTTTCCTTTACTGCCACCTGTTTATACTGTTTTGTGGCAAAATAAACGCATCTTTGCATAATTTCCGTTTGTTGCTTTAATTTTGGACACCAGTTTATACTGTATAATTCACTAATAATATGCGTAATAAATAATCCTACACAATTCGAGTAGTTATGATGCCCTTACCTACGAGACTAGAACAACAACGTTAGTAGCCATTTCTGGAGCTGTGATTGGCTCAGATATGAGTTCTATATGTACCAACGAAAAGTTTTTGTCATTGCGGAAAACAATAATTATCTGACAGGCAACAAAACAAGTTTTAAACTCAAATTGTTTCTTCTGGGCTACTTCTTCTAGTGCACGGATGAATATTTATTGAAAAAGTAGCGGCATGTTAAAAAACAACTAGCTTTGTGAGTGGAGTTGTATGGGTCGGACTGAAAGATACGTTCGTTAATGTTAAAGCTAATCATGTGTACATATCCTGTAAAGCGACTCGTTCCATATTTCGATAAAATATGGTTCAAATGACGTGTGGAACACGTAACTACGTAAGACTGTTTCCTGTTCGTCGAAAATGAAAAATTTAGTTAATTTAGTTGAGTGGTGAAAACTACAGGTATAGAGGACTCTGTCAGTATTCATGAGGAGGCTGTTGTAAAAAGGAAGATATGCTCATTTTAGTTTGTGAGCATAAAATGTTTATAATTAAAAGCTTTAATTTAAGTAAGTAAGTATGTAGCTGTTCGATAGGAAAGCCATTATATTCAGCACTTTGAGTTCCACTTTTGAGGCCCTCGGACGCTACGCTACTACTAAATAGCCACAATTTATATTTTCCCATCTAATTCGATAGCGGAATGAAATCTGGAAAATCTTTAGATCCAGCACCACACCGATGCTTGTTGCACAAAATACACAGTTAACAAAAGTTTTGCCTCACCTCGACATGTCGTGTAGGTGTTACTGTTCCTGTACCGATCAGAAGGTCATCCCTGACACCGTTTGTAAACATATACCCAGTTACCAAGAGCACTACCTCTAGGAAGAACACCGCACTTGAATGGATTTCAGCTGAAAGTGAGGCACTAGTAAGGACATATAATGCACGAAGGGCAATCACGTCGAATGGTCGGGTTCGCATCATCACGTCACGCACAGGCTTGTCATCAGGGAAGTTGCTCGACGTGTGCACTGAAGTCTGGGTGATGTGCGGACATGTAATCGGTTCCAATTGGCATGTCTGTAATACGCGAAAGCAAGGTCAGTTTTTCTCAACAGGTCGTGTGACTGTATGGTAGAATGCACGTCTACCATGTGTGTGGCAAAGCTTAGATTCCCAAAAAATTTTAAACAAATGTGCATGTTCCATGAACATTCCCCTGAAGCGTAAAACACCTTAGGATGAAAAGTAATTTCATGTTTTTTTATTCAAACAATCTTTTTTTAATAGGCCAGTAATCAAGAATGCATATTTGCAATAAAACTGGATTTTTGTGTCCGATATGTAATTAAAATAAGAAAACATGCACTTTTCATACAAATAGCAATTAGATATGCCACTTAGCATATAATTGATGCAGTTTGTATTCGAACTGTACGAAAAAACAACGAAAAAATTAATGCCGAAAACTAGACTGGAACCAATAATTACTAGGCTCGACCGCTATTGATTTTCTTTCTTTTTTTCCCATCTTTGAGTAGCAAGCGTGCTGAAATGTAACACCTTCGAATTCTTACGTGAAAACACTTCAAGCTTTTCAAATACACCAAACGTTATTAACATCCTACATCTTTATTCTTCATGCCTACATATTTATTTTCGACATAGTCACCCTGGCGACGAACAAATTTCTCCCAACGACAGACCAGTGTGTTGATACCGTCAGTGTGGATGGTTTGACTCTGTTGACGAAACGACAACCTCACATTTGCTTGCACCATTTATCATCATCAAAGTGAAATCCTCGAAGGTATTAAAGTTTTGAAAACAGATGAAAATCGTATAGGACGTAGTCGTGACTGTATGGAGGATGATCGATGGCAGTGCACTCTAAGCGTCGGATTGTTACAGACGTTGCAGAGCTGCATGTGTGGACGAACTCTTAGAATTCGTCAATAGATTACAGCACGCTGCTTCTCACACACCGTCACATCACACGATACAATTCGGAGCCGTCTAGCGGCAGAGGGCTGCAGATATGTAGACATGAAAAATAATTATGTAGAGTGTTAATAATGTTTTTTTAAAAAACTATGAATTTTCTTATAAAAGTTCGAAGACATTACTTTTAGCACGCCTTCGTATTTTCAGCTTTACGGAATTGCTAGTAGGATAGGCACATCTGTTTTAAAAATTTGTATCAGCTAGGAACGGAATCTACGACCACAACGTAGCAGGAAAGCAGTGGTACACAGTCACACGCCCTGTCGAGAAAAATCGATCTTGCTTTAGGATATTAAAGACTGTCGGAGAACTTCAAAGGTGACTTTCTCGAGAATTTTTGAGAGTTGCATCAAACTATTTTTGTGGATTAATATTTGAGTTCTGAACTTCACGGTACGAACACAAAAAATTTAAAAAAAATCCGATTGCCGTGTGATCTCCTTGTTAGTGGTCCTTAAAGCGAGAGTTGGCGAGAGCAGAACAATTCTGCAGCAGCTACAAATGCCAGTTCTCTAAATGTAATGAATAGTTTTTCCCTCCTGGGATTTCCGTTTGAGCTCACGAAGCATCGCCGAAATATTAGTGTTCATTGAATCTGCCGGTAACAAATCTAGCAGCCCACCTCTGAATTACTTCGATATCTTTCCTTAATCAGACCTTGTGAGGATCCCGAACACTCGAGCAGCACTCAAGAATGTGTCGCGCTAGTGTTCTGCACACGATCTCCTTTGTACATGACGTACACATTCCCAGAATTGTCCCAGTTAACCGAAGCAGACAATTTGCCCTCTCTACTGTCGACCTTGTCCGCCGCCATAGCTGAATGCTCACTGCGGCTGACTGCTATGCGGAACAAATGGTTCAAATGGCTCTGAGCACTATGCGACTTAACTTCTGAGGTCATCAGTCGCCTAGAACTTGGAACTAATTAAACCTAACTAACCTACGGACATCACACACATCCATGCCCGAGGCAGGATTCGAACCTGCGACCGTAGCGGTCGCTCGGCTCCAGACTGTAGTCCCTAGAACCGCACGGCCACTCCGGCCGACCATGCGGAACACCCCAGTTCGATTCCCGGTACTGCCAGGGATTTTTCATTGCTGGGAGGACTGGTACTGGCTGCAGCCAAGTGAGGAGCTACTCGACCGATTACTAGCAATTTTAAGGTCCAGAAGCCCGTCAATGATTGAGGACGCTGTACTGACCACATTCCCCTCCATACCGCATCCAGTGATGCCATTGACAAAGGATGACACGGCAGTCGGTCGCTCCGATTGGCCCGTCTAGGGCCAGAACACGGAACGTTACTTACTTTTTACGACCAGCTTTAATTTCTCGTTCCATTTCATATCGCTTTGCAACGTTACGTCAAGATATGTAATCGATGTGTGTGGAAACCACTAATACCGTATTTGAACATTACAGGGTTGTTTTTCCTACTCATCTGCATTAATTTTTCTACATTCAGAGCAAGATGCCATTCAGCTCACCAAATAGAAATTCTGTCCTAGTCATCCTGTATTTTCGGACAGTCAGTGAAAGACGACACTTTCCGTACACTTCATCGTCTTCAGCAAACAGTCGCAGATTGTTGTTCATGCTATATGCCACTCGTTTATGTACTGGGTGGTCGAAATTAAAATTAAAGTTTTAAAACGGCGTAGAAAGAGAAGCCACTGCTCAGAGTGTCGAATTTCAACAGCATATTATTGACGCAGGGGGAAACGTAATGAAACAGAAAAGAAAGAAAAATTTACCAATAGATGGCGCTGTAAGCGTCTTAACACAAATGGGGGCGCATACGAGTCACAGATGAATCGCATATGACGGATGGTTTGAGCTGCACAGTACACCATCCGTACTGTTCAATTTGCATGATTGCACAAGTTCGGCAGTCAACAGTTGTGGCACTGTTAGGCAAGTCCATACACCACGGCAAGATCGTACCACATTGGATTGGGAAAATCGGTTTTTAATTTTCCTGGCGCAAAAACCCGCATAAAAATCAAAATTACATAGGTTTCTAATTGTCCTGAGACCTAAAATCTCATAAAAAGCAAAATGACATCGGTTTCTAATTTCCGCAAGACTTACGTAAGACATGTGCAATATGCTGTCCACATTTTCTGCTAAAAGTTGAAATCGAGAAACAGCATGTTCCACGACAGATGGGAGTGGCTTTGCGAGATCACGTTCAGAATGCGTTGTACAGTGCTTGCCTTCAATTCAGCTACGTTCGTAATTGGAGCACAGAGCAAACAGATAAGCGCACTGCCAGAAGTCGTACGGATTGAGATCATCTGATCTGGGAGGCTAGACTGTGGGGAAATGACGGCCGATGGTTCTCGCATTTCCGAAAAGCCTTTGCAGCCGCCGCTTCACTGACTGTTCAGTGGGCGGAGGAGCGCCACCTTGCATAAAAATGATATTGTTACTTGGAAGATTCGGATAGCGTGTACTAATGGTGGTGTAGGTAAAAGGACTCGCAGGACTGATCTCATCGAAAAATGCGGCCCTGCGATAAACGATGCCGACAACCCGCACCACACAGTCACCTTAGCAGAATGAAGTGGTAACGGTTGATGTGCGTGCGGATTTTACGTTGCCCTATATTCTGTAGTTCTGCGTGTTAACATGCCCTTGGAGATGGAAATGGCCTGAACATGAGTAACTTTTTATGGATAGCATTGCAGGGTGTTTCATAGGATTTTATGCACCTTTGCTGTTGTCCAGTCAGCTAGTGTTTCCTGAAACAGGGACTGTGGGTTTGCAATTTTTATTTTAATCAATACTTGTGGAAACAAGTTCAGTGTTACGCTCCTGTTCTTGCTTAAAACAAAACAAGGAAATACATTGTTACTTAAGAACGTGTTCAGCTTTAGTATGTTTACCCCTGGAGATGTTGGATGGTAGTTGGCTTAGTATTCAGGAGAGCACGTCTGAAAACCAAAGGCTTCAGGACCAGTGGCTCGATAACGAGATATGCTAAAAGAAATGTCGAATTAATGGGGAAAGTGCTTCGTACTAAAAACGTCTCTGAAGGATGGAACCGAAAGACAAACATATACACTCCTGGAAATTGAAATAAGAACACCGTGAATTCATTGTCCCAGGAAGGGGAAACTTTATTGACACATTCCTGGGGTCAGATACATCACATGATCACACTGACAGAACCACAGGCACATAGACACAGGCAACAGAGCATGCACAATGTCGGCACTAGTACAGTGTATATCCACCTTTCGCAGCAATGCAGGCTGCTATTCTCCCATGGAGACGATCGTAGAGATGCTGGATGTAGTCCTGTGGAACGGCTTGCCATGCCATTTCCACCTGGCGCCTCAGTTGGACCAGCGTTCGTGCTGGACGTGCAGACCGCGTGAGACGACGCTTCATCCAGTCCCAAGCATGCTCAATGGGGGACAGATCCGGAGATCTTGCTGGCCAGGGTAGTTGACTTACACCTTCTAGAGCACGTTGGGTGGCACGGGATACATGCGGACGTGCATTGTCCTGTTGGAACAGCAAGTTCCCTTGCCGGTCTAGGAATGGTAGAACGATGGGTTCGATGACGGTTTGGATGTACCGTGCACTATTCAGTGTCCCCTCGACGATCACCAGTGGTGTACGGCCAGTGTAAGAGATCGCTCCCCACACCATGATGCCGGGTGTTGGCCCTGTGTGCCTCGGTCGTATGCAGTCCTGATAGTGGCGCTCACCTGCACGGCGCCAAACACGCATACGACCATCATTGGCACCAAGGCAGAAGCGACTCTCATCGCTGAAGACGACACGTCTCCATTCGTCCCTCCATTCACGCCTGTCGCGACACCACTGGAGGCGGGCTGCACGATGTTGGGGCGTGAGCGGAAGACGGCCTAACGGTGTGCGGGACCGTAGCCCAGCTTCATGGAGACGGTTGCGAATGGTCCTCGCCGATACCCCAGGAGCAACAGTGTCCCTAATTTGCTGGGAAGTGGCGGTGCGGTCCCCTACGGCACTGCGTAGGATCCTACGGTCTTGGCGTGCATCCGTGCGTCGCTGCGGTCCGGTCCCAGGTCGACGGGCACGTGCACCTTCCGCCGACCACTGGCGACAACATCGATGTACTGTGGAGACCTCACGCCCCACGTGTTGAGCAATTCGGCGGTACGTCCACCCGGCCTCCCGCATGCCCACTATACGCCCTCGCTCAAAGTCCGTCAAATGCACATACGGTTCACGTCCACGCTGTCGCGGCATGCTACCAGTGTTAAAGACTGCGATGGAGCTCCGTATGCCACGGCAAACTGGCTGACACTGACGGCGGCGGTGCACAAATGCTGCGCAGCTAGCGCCATTCGACGGCCAACACCGCGGTTCCTGGTGTGTCCGCTGTGCCGTGCGTGTGATCATTGCTTGTACAGCCCTCTCGCAGTGTCCGGAGCAAGTGTGGTGGGTCTGACACACCGGTGTCAATGTGTTCTTTTTTCCATTTCCAGGAGTGTATATCTGAAAAGTTCATCCAAATGTGTACTCCTTAATAAAACATCTTCGAGAAGGCTTATAGTAATAAAGACCACCGTTTGACCGATTGATTTCAGATCTCGGTGGGATCAGAATAAATAAGTCAGCAACTAAGACTGACGAGACAACTGCAAAGGCTTTAAAAAGACTCCAAATTGACGGTAACTTAAAATCATTTCTTATTTGGGTGGCCCACTCACAGAAATTACCGTGAAGAAGAAAACGTCACTGCCACTGGGAGTTGCGTAAATTCATAGTGGTAGTTTAATGACGTTATATTCATTGGCAATCATGCAAATACCTTTAACGGGAGCGAAAGGAGAGTACCTCGTGCTTTTCCTTAGAAATGACGCAAAGTCAATTAAATGTCTAGCCGGCCGGGGTGGCCGAGCGGTTCTAGACGCTACAATCTTTTCAGGTTCGAATCCTGGATGTGTGTGATGTTCTTAGGTTAGTTAGGTTTAAGTAGTTCTAAGTTCTAGGGGACTGATGACCTCAGAAGTTAAGTCCCATAGTGCTCAGAGCCAGCTAAATGTCTATTACAGTTCGTTAAATACTCACTAATGGTGACCGACAAGACTGTCTCAAAGGCCATCTCTCTTCTCGGGAATCATAGCTGGATTTCCATTTAGAGTTTCTATGAATAAAAATCTATGTGGGTGAATACGGAACACAAAATCGTTACAGCGGAAACGCAGGCCAGTGACATACTATTTCAGTAATTCATTCTCCTTCCGTCTGAAGATATGTGGTAGACTACAGCACACAGTGCAACAACTTCTTAGTGTGCCTGTACGTCTGAAGCTTACCTAGCAAGTCCCTCGGCTCCGTAGAAGCGTCATTCCGCGGTTTTCCGACCCCGACCAGGACAACGTACTCTGTTGTATCACTTAGTGTCTTCGAGCTACTCACATATCTGGGAACCTGTTCCGTTTGCTCCGACCTTCGTTAACAGTGGGGCACCGTGTCAAACGCTTTCCATAAATCTACGAATACGGAATCTGCCAGTTGCTCTTCATCCACGGTTCGCAGAATGTCATGCTACAGAAGGGCAAGCTGAGTTTAGCACGAGCGACGATTTCTAAATCCGTGCTGATTTGTGGACAGAAACTTTTCTCTCTAAAGGAAATTTATTATATTTGAACTGGGAATATGTTCAAGAACTCTTCGACAGACCGATGTTATGGATACTGGCCTATAATTTTACGGGTCCGTTTTTTACCCTTCTTATCTACAGGAGTCATCTGCGCTTTTCCCAGTCCCTTTATACTTTGCGTTGGGTGAGCGATTCGAGACAAATGCAAGATAAGTAAGGGGCCAGTGCAATGGTCAAACGACGGAATGTTTGGTGGCTACGATTCTCCTGTGTGAACGATTTCTTAAATACGAAATTTAAAACTTAGTTTTCTCTACAACAGAATCGGACAGCCCGTCGAGAAATAGGCTATCTGCAAAAAATGACAAATAATATCTACACACATACTCTGCATGTCATCGCACAATTCTTGGTGGAGATTACTTCGTACCAGTATTATAGACTTTTACGTAATGAGCTAGAGAAACACAGTTGCCGATATGCCACTATACGTATTTTACTGTCACGGGTTGTACTCTGTTATTCAGGATGTTGCAGAATTCCTATTAAAGGCTTCCAGGGGTTGTAGAGGGGACTTAGAAGATAAAGTTTTGATAAGGAACGCATGTTCGGAAATTTACTGTTTGGATGTGAAATAACTTTGAGGATAGGATCACTTTCAGATCGTCTGATTCATGCAGGCGCACAAACTGCGATGAGGGCGCTGTCGCCATTCCTTGTTGTAATTACGACGTCATGTAGCATTTCTGTTAACCTACAACAGCTGCTGCAAGAATGTGGTGCGTTCGCAAAAAAAGGTTGACGTTCATCGTCACGTTGAAGAGAACCCCACGACGAGTACGCGAAACATTTTAATATGAATGAGAGAAGTGTGGTCAGACTGAACATTAATATAAAAGCTCTTACTTGAAACGTTGCCCATGCCACGGTCTCATATAGAACACGGAGATCACAGCTCGTCGTCTCCACAGTGTACGTAACTTGAACTGGGAAATTGAAAGTGTGTGGGCGGTACATTTCCGGACATGAGCTCCTTCTTAAAGCAATATTTATTCTGTCACCTCCACAACTCATAGAAACTTGTAACTGGAGTTTTGAAACACTGTATATTGGTGGCATACAAGTGTCGCACAGCCTTTCTTGAATTCTGGTTCTCTAAATTTACACAACGGGGTTTTCCGTAATTAGTTAATTCCGTAATTAGTTAATGTTCTGCAGTTCATTTGAACTATTCTTTTATCGAAATGATCCGAACGGATACAGGCCCTGAGCACTATGGGACTTAACTTCTGAGGTGATCAGTCCCTTAGAACAACTTAAACCTAACTAACCTAAGGACATCACACACATCCATGCCCGAGGCAGGATTCGAACCTGCGACCGTAGCGGTCGCGCGGTTCCAGACTGTAGCGCCTAGAACCGCTCGGCCACCCCGGCTGGCGAACGGATACAGGATAAGCATACATGAGTAGTGATAATATCAATGACCAAATTTTTAGTTCTACTCATGACACTACATTTAAAATTTAGTTTTATTTTCGGGCTACCAGTTTTTAAATAGGAAATCCTTTCACTGAATTGGAGTTGTCTAAGAGAAATGAACTTCGGTTATATTTAAAACTTGCTTTGCTAGCCGTCAGGCATGTTACGGTATTACATAAAATGTATTCGCGGTTGCGAATATGAACCTTCTCAGGTATAATGGAATGACGACAGTGAACATTTGTGCCTGGCCAGAACTCGAACGCGGATTTCCCGCAATACTCCAGCGGCTGCATCAAGGATTTCGGCTATCCGACCACAATCCACGGCCAGATCCATACTTCCATATGTCGTCGTCCAGGTGTCGTACCTGTACTCGTACATTTCATTAATGTCATTTCCGTACTGGTGAGACATTTTATTTGTATTGGCCGATAAATACGAAATTGCAGAAGTACGAGTTGTGAAGAGGTATGTTGCAATGTTCCTTCGGACGTACATTCGTGGACGACGACATATGGAAGTTGGGGTCTGGTCGTGGGTCGTGCTCTGGTAACCGAAGCGGTTAAGGCGACCGCTGGCGTAAAGGGGGAAATAAGGTCTTGACTACGAATACATTTCACGTGCTTCATAGCAGCAGCTGTAGTCGCCGTAGTGCATACATGCCTGAAGGAACATTGCTTCGAACATCTTCACAACACACAGGCACTGCGATTTCTTTTTTTTTTAAATTGTTGCTGCATATTGAACTCCACTGACATTTAACCCTCGCAATACCAAGGGGGCGGTACTTTATGCCCTTGTTTTGAAAATAGTAATAATCTTGCAGTTACTTGACATTTTGAAATTTTGAAAAAAAATATTGTTTTTAATGAGTTCTTCTATCAGGGTCCATAAATGTTTCAAATTTTTCAGTTAATATTAACCCAAAAATTTGTCTTAGAAGTAGATGTCGCTTTCCCAGTGAATGTTTTATTTAATATTTTCAGGTTCAGGACTTTACTTGCACATCAGTCTCTCTTTAAATAGCACTTTGTGAGTAAAAGTCAGCATCAGTTATTTTCAATTTTTTATTGCTGTGGACATAAAGTATCTCCCCCCCCCCCCCCCATACACGTCACTGAAAATGCGTTGGTTGGTAATATGATTACGCTAAAAGATATCTTGAGGTTCTGGATCATACTTACACAGCAGTATGCCTTTAAAAGGTATGTTATTGCTATAAGTCAACAGCAAATTATGAACTGTTCTTTTTTTTCCGTTTTGCACGGTGCGCATAAATGAGTTGTTATTGCTAAACTGAATAATGACTAACAAAGGACACTTTTTCCTCGAGTGGTGGTAGTGTGGGTATCATCGTCCTCAAATTGGGGTGGATTACTTATGACGAATTTTATCATCGAATAAATGTATTGTGACAGTGCAGTTAAACTGTGTAAATCTTTCACGGGTGAGCACCACATATTATGGTTGCTGCTCGCTTATGTGCAATCAAGAGCGATGAGCTACCCAGAAAATCATTCCATACGACGCCACTGAGTGGAAATATGCAAAATCTATCAGGAGGTTTGTTTCCAAGTTCAACATTGGGAGAACAACGCCGTCTTTCATTCCAATATTCCTATTTAAGTTCCCCAATCACCTCTGTTCCAGTTTCTTGTTGGGTACACCGACATGTTAAGAGTCTAACACACTCCGAATTCACATGTTAAGAGTCTAACACTCTCCGAATTCGTTCGATATCTTGTGTTATGAATACTCGATAAGAGTTCAAAACCTACACTACAGTTGAGTGTTGTATACATTTTCTTAACAGTTGCACTGTACTTTCCCGGAACTCTTCCAAGAAGTCGTCGATTCGACTCCCCTACTAAATTTCACATGTTCGTCCTGTTTTAATCGCTTCTTATCCTAAATATCGCACCATGAACCATGGACCTTGTCTTTGATAGGGAGGCTTGCGTGCCTCAGCGATACAGATAGACGTACCGTACTTGCAGCCACAACGGAAGGGTATGTGTTGAGAGGCCAGACAAACATGTGGTTCCTGGAGAGGGGCAGCAGCCTTTTCAGTAGCTGCAGGGGCAACAGTCTGAATGATTGATCTGGCCTTGTAACGTTGACCAAAACGGGGTTGCTGTGCTGGTAATACGAACAGCTCAAAGTAAGGGTAAACTACAGCCATAATTAGTTAAAAAATGGCTCTGAGCACTATGGGACTTATCATCTGAGGTCATCAGTCCCGTAGAACTTAGAACTACTTAAACCTAACCAACCTAAGGACATCACACACATCCATGCCCGAGGCAGGATTCGAACCTGCGACCGCAGCAGTCGCACGGTTCCGGACTGAAGCGTCTAGAACCGCACGGCCACCGCGGCCGGCCCATAATTAGTCCCAAGGACATGTAGGTTTACTGTATGGTTATATGACGATGGCTTCCTCTTGGATAAAATATTCCGGAGGTAAAATAGTTCCCCATTTGGATCTCCGGGCGGGAACTGCTCAGGAGGACGTCGTTATCAGGAGAACTAAACTGGTGTTCTACGGATCTGAGCGTGGAATGTCAGGTCGCTTAATCGTTCAGGTACGTTAGAAAGTTTAAAAAGAAAATTGGATAGGTTAAAGGTAGATATAGTGGGAATTAGTGAAGTTTGGTGGCAGGAGAAACAAGACGTCTGGTCAGGTGAATACACGGTTATAAATACAAACTCAAATAAGGGTAATGCAGGAATAGATTTAATAATGAATTAAAAAGTAGGAGCGCGGATAAGCTACTACGAACAGCATAGTGAACGCATTATTGTAGCCCAGATAGACACGAAGCGCACACCTATCACAGAAGTACAAGTTTATATGTCAACTAGCTCCGCAGATGATGATGAAATTGAAGAAATGTATGATGCGATAAAAGAAATTATTCAGATAGTGGAGGGAAACGAAAACTTAATAGTCATGGGGAACTGGAATTCGATAATAAGAAAAAGAAGAGAAGGAAAAGTAGTAGGTTGATATGGATTGGGGGTAAGGAATCAGAGGAAGTCGCCTGGTAGAATTTTGCACATAGCATAAGTTAATCGTCGCCAACACGTCGTTTAAGAATCATGAAGGAAGGTTTTATATATGGAAGAGACCTGGAGACACTGGAAGGTTTCAGATAGATTATATAATGGCAAGATACAGATTTAGGAACCAGGTTTTAAATTGTAAGACATTACCAGAGGCAGATGTGGACTCTTACCACAATTTATTGGTTATTAACTACAGGTTAAAATTGAAGAAACTGCAGAAAGCTATGAATTTAAAGAGATGGTACCTGGATAAACTGAAAGAACCAAATGTTTTAAAGAGTTTCAGAGAGACCATTGAACGATTGACAAAAACAGGGGGAATAAATGCAGTAGAAGAAGAATGGGTGGCTATGAGAGGTGAAATAGTGAAGGCAGCAGAGGATCAAGTAGGTAAAAAGGAGGCTAGTAGAAATCGTTGGGTAACAGAAGCGATACCGAATTTAATTGATGAAAGGAGAAAATATAAAAATGCAGTAAATGAAGCAGGCGAAAAGGAGAACAAACGTCTCAAAAATGAGATTCGCAGGAAGTGGAAAATGGCTACAGGACAAATGTAAGGATGTAGAGGCATATCTCACTAGGGGGTAAGATGGATACTGCCTACAGGAAAATTAAAGAGAGCTTTGGAGAAAAGAGAACTATCTGTATGAATATAAAGAGCTCAGATGGAAAAACCAGTCCTAAGCAAAGAAGGGAAAGCAGAAAGGTGGAAGGAATATATAGGTGGTCTATATAAGGGCGATGTTCTTGAGGACAAAATTATGAAAATGGAAGAGAATGTAGATGAAGATAAGGGAGATATGATACTGCGTGAAGAATTTGACAAAATACTGAAATACCTAAGTCGAAGCAAGGTCGCAGGAGTGGACAACATTCCATTAGAACTACTGATAGCCTCCGGAGAGCCAGCCATGACAAAACCTTACCATCTGGTCAGCAAGATGTATGAGACAGGCGAGATACCCTCAGACTTCAAGAAGAATATAGTAATTCCAATCCCAAAGAAAGCAGGTGTTGACAGAAGTGAAAATTACCGACCTATCAGTTTAATAAGTCACGGCTGCTAAATACTAACACGAATTCTTTACAGACGAATGGAAAAACTGGTAGAAGTTGACCTCGGGGAAACTCAATTTGGATTCCGTAGAAATGTTGAAACCCGCGAGGCAATACTGACCCTATGACTTACCTTAGAAGATAAATTAAGGAAAGGCAAACATACATTTCTAGCAATTGTAGACTTAGAGAAAGCTTTTGACAATATTGACTGGAATACTCTTTCAAATTCTGAAGGTGGCAGGGGTAAAACACATGGAGCGAAAGGCTATTTACAATTTGTACAGAAACCAGATGGCAGTTATAAGAGTCGAGGGACATGAAAGGGAAGCAGTGGTTGGGAAGGGAGTGAGACAGGGTTGTAGCATCTCCCCGATGTTATTCAATCTGTATATTGAGCAAGCAGTAAAGGAAACAAAAGAAAAATTCGGAGTAGGAATTAAAATCCCTGGAGAAGAAATAAAACCTTTGAGGTTTGCCGATGGCATTGTAATTCTGTCGGAAACAAAGGGCCTGGAAGAGCAGTTGAATGGAATGGACAGTGTCCTGAAAGGAGGGTATAAGATGAACATCAACAGAAGAAAACGAGGATAATGGATTGTAGTCAAATTAAATCAGGTAATGCTGCGGGAATTAGATTAGGAAATGAGACATTTAAAGTAGTAGATGATTTATGCTATTTGGGGAGCAAAATAACCAATGACGGTCGAATTAAGAGGATATAAAATGTAGACTAGATATGGCAAGGAATGCGTTTCTGAGGAAGAGAAATTCGTTAACATCTAGTATAGATTTATCAGGAAGTCTTTTGTGAAAGTATTTGTGTGGAGTGTAGCCATGTACTGAAGTGAAACATGGACAATAAATAGTTTGGACAATTTCGAAATGTGGTGCTACAGAATCATGCTGAAGATTAGATGGTTAGATCACGTAACTAATTAGGAGCTACTGGATAGAATTGGGGAGAAGAGGAACTTACGGCGCAACTTGATTAGTAGAAGGCAACGGGTGGTGGGACACATTCTGCGGCATCAAGGTATCACCTACTTAGAATTGGAGGGCAGCGTGGAGTGTAAAAGCCGTAGAGGGAGCCAAAGAGATGAATGCACTAAGCAGATTCAGAAGGATGTAAGTTGCAGTAGTTACACGGAGATGAAGAAGATTGCACAGGATAGAGTTGCATGGATAGCTGCATCAAACCTGTCTTTGGACCGAAGACCACAACATCCTGTCCCAAATATTTGATAGCTGTGACAGACTGCATAAACTTGCCACCAATCTTGCAATCAGACTCTTTCCGGAATATTGTAACAGAAATAATGTTGCTGTGTGTGTGTGTGTGTGTGCGCGCGCGCTATGATGTTAGCAGATGTGCAGAAGCAAATCTACGTAAGGGTTTGACGGTTGTGAATTGTGGCGTTGCCTCGCGTGCACTGCAGTCGTTGGCCCTGCCGTGTGCCTGCTGGCGGCTGCGCCAGTGGAGGGGGATAGGGGAGGATTGGGTGGGGAGGTACTTGCGAGGCAGGGGGTCCCGGCCCTCGCGCGCGCCTGCGCCATTGGCCGTTGTGACAAAGCGGGCTGCAGCTGCGCCGCTCCACATACCCCTGCCCTTGCTTCCGTGACGATGCTAAGGCAGCCCGCCCGCCGTTGCCACACCGCCACGCGGAGTCACTGTGCGTTTTGTCACTGTATGCTTTTGGTAGTATCGCGTGCAGCGGATTTAATGCAGACCTGGTAGTGGCTCTTATAAATCGCGAGTCGTTTATCGGAACACATTCGTGCTTCAGATGTTCAGTGTTAAATCTAGTGCTACGTACTGTTTTAGTTTTGGAAGATTTTTGTGTCATTTCGGTACGGCAACATAATGTGAACTCCAGTATTGCAGCCGAGAAATGTGGGAACCCACTATAAAATATGCGTATAAGATGACGTCATTACCGATTCCGGAGAGGGCACGAGAGGCGCTGTCATCAGCAAATAAGTAAGTGCGAAAGTTGACTGCAAACACCACTAAAAAAGAAGAGATAGCAAGCTGATGAATGGTTAAATTGTGCCAACAAGTGGACACGCGAAGAAATTTAATACTGTAGTGTATGGTCAGTAGCGGACCATCAGTGCGTACTAACGTTCGAGTACCGACTAATGGTTTCAGAGTACGTGAAAATGTGTGTTTATATGTGGTGTCAGTTCGCATGGAATTTTCGGCCGAAATGAAATATCGCGCCCGCGCGCGTGTGTGTGTGTGTGTGTGTGTGTGTGTGTGTGTGTGTGTGTGTGTAAGAAAGAGAGAGAGAGAGAGAGAGAGAGAGAGAGAGAGAGAGAAGCGAAAGCATCTCCGGCTCCTTCGAAGCTACTGATTTTAATTACGCTGCCTCCATTTCCGAGATGGTTCTGTTCTGTGGGATGTTGCGTAATAGTATCGATAATCGATGTTACTTTACTTTTGGAATTCAGCCTACGTTATGTAAACTGCTCTAGTACTTGGTTCACAGCCGTTGCTGTAGTCTCTGCGAAACATAACCTAATAATTTGGTTATGCTCACCTCGGATGCCGCACAATACTGGTTTTCCGAGATTTCTGGAAGGTTACAAATCGCGTACAGGGGTCGTAACTTGCGGAAACCTTTCGGAATAGGGAGTATGTCCATATGAAGTTTTTTTGCTCCAAATGACCGTTCCTGCCCTATCCGTGAAAACTGACCATTCCTCCTCGGACACCCTGTAGGAAGTGGTTGAAACCACGAGTAGACGACTTGATGTTTGACGTCTACGCCCCATCAAGGAACGTGGAGGGGCGGAGGCTTGCCCGCTCTGTAAAGCAGAATAGCTGGTCATCTGTGGCAGATATGACGACAGAGAACAATGCTGGTGCAGGCACAAGTGTTTCGGAAAACAGCTTTCTGCGCACATTGTAGGACATGGGGCTCCGCAGATGATGGCCGGAAAGTGTTACCATGTTGAGCCATTAACGCTGTCAGTTAAGACTGCAGTGGTGAATCATCGAGAGTGGACCGTGGGTCAACGGAAATGTGTCGCCTGGTTGGATGAATCACGTGTCTGGTTACACGCGGACGATGGTTGTGTCTGTATCCTCAGTCACTCTGGCGAACGGCTGCACCGCACCATGGACGCAGGCCATTGCTATATGGGACATTAACCTGAGCTACCGTGGGATCTGTGGTAATAATCGAAGTCGCCGTGAAAGCTTTGGAGTACTTTAACATTATCCCTTTGCTCACGAGATGGGGTCTCTCATACCGCGCGAAAATTTTCGAACTCGCTCTCCAAGGTTTTCCCTAGTTGAGTGCTTTATAATCCCTCTACCTCCTCAAATCGTCAACCTTGTAATATTTTGTTGTCGGTGGCATTATCGCCTTCTTGGATTGTTGATGACACGTGTTGATGACACGTGTTGATGACACGTGTTGATGACACGTGTTGATGACACGTGTTGATGACACGTGTTGATGACACGTGTTGATGACACGTGTTGATGACACGTGTTGATGACACGTGTTGATGACACGTGTTGATGACACGTGTTGGGGACTCCAAGGCCGCGCCTCGTGAACTGTGTACCTGTTTTCTTCAGTATAGTACAAAATGTGTTTGGAGGAACGTTTGATATATATATATCTCGAGCAATACACGAAAAAAGATGACGACTTGACAATAGCCAGTGATCACAGTTCCGGTAGCGAATAAGACATTCAGAGGAAGAACTTAAGTAGAATTGGGATGGGGACCTTATTTTTTCTCCAACAAAGTACTTAACGTGGTAGTTAAAATAAAGTGTGTTCTGAAGTGGTGATAAAGAAAATTGTCGATCCCAGCAATGAATGTCAATTTTGCCAACCTCTTTTCTGTAACTATCGAGAGAAATTATTATGCTTAAGTTTAAACTCTGGAATCTAGTTTTATAAGCGCATTTTCATACGCGGATACTAAAATTTTTCCGAATGTAATATTCAGTTTCCCAACTCTTCGTTTATGTGTGTTATTTGAAAGAAAACGCAGGAAAGTATGTGATTTTGTGTGATAAAATGAGAAATACTGCAAGCATTATTTAGTGAAATAAAAACAAGAACGTTACGTAAGTTTGTAAACAACATAAATATCCTCGAGTAAACAACTAGCCTCCAGACTTGAATTTCTACAACTGTCAGATAATTAAAAAAAAGTTTAATAATATGCGTGCAACAGCAAATTATCGAACAACTTTAAAACTTTGCGGAAAAAATATTACATCCAAGAACTACAGACAGCAATAGTGGTTTTCTCAGTGTTGACATATGTCCATCTACAACGTCATAACATGTACTAATGAAGAAAATAAAGCCGAAATAATCTTATACACTAAAGTGTCAAGCAGCATACTGTCTTCGAATTCTCTGCACAACAGTTAGATAAGTGCTAAAATAATTGTTATGCAACTTAAATTAAAAATTTGAAATATGTTGCTCCTTAAATTTCTGTTTAAACATAGGGATCCCACAGACCCCGTCTCCTAGTACACATTGCAGAAAAGTCACCTCGCCAGTTAAGGATTATTACGGGCCACATGCATCCCTTCATGCTCGATGTCTTCTCCACTGGCGATGGCATTTCCAGCTGGGTAACTGTTCGTGTCACAAGGCCACAATCTGGCTTCCGTGGTACGAGGAGCAAAAATAGTAAAATCAGTTGATGTCTTTGCCACCAGATTCGACTGATCTTAACCCGATAGCACACATCTGGGACGCTATCGGGTATGCGTTCCTTAATTTGTGGAAACTGTGTGGCAGGTGCGTAGAGATCAGGTTCCATATGACTCCGAAAACCGAGCAAGGACTTGTCGAATCCAAGCCATGCAGATGCGCTGCTATATTGCATTCGAAAGGTGTACCAGTACGCCGTTAAGTAGTTTGTTATAATGTTTTGACTCATCATTAATATATAGAGTCTCTACACTGACGAACGAGCAGCGGTTGTGGTGGGATAAGTAGCCTTTTCCGGGATAGGGCTACAGCTGCTATACACGATGACAAAGAATGTTTCCGGTCGTGCAGTGCAGTGGGCTTTACGTAGAATCTGGTCTTAATCTGTGTATTTCGTATAATGTTAACACGTTGATAGGAAAAGTGTCGGGGCACTGCGTAGCCACATGGTCAGTATAAGTTTGTCAAACAGTTTGTAGATACTCCTTGTGACGTAGCTAAGCGCAGAGAGTAATGTCTCGCTTGTTCGCCATTCATTTTATAGCTCGCCTATAACAATAATGCATTCGTCATGATAGTTATCAATAACCTGAAGGGATACTATTTTTATAACTGTTTTCTTCTGAAAGTGTGACGCGTAGTCATCATATTTAACTGACTTAGTCTTACTTTGTGAATAATGTAATTCAAGATTTCGCGTTGTGGGTGGCCCTCGCGAGCTCATGTGATATGTGTAAGGAGCATGGTGTGAGCTGTCGGTAGCAACAAAACAGCCCTCGTGAGCTTCCTTTTCCGCCAGACCAAAAGAGATTTGTAATGACAGCTGTACATTTTAGAATGTCATTTCTGAGATGATGTGCACGTGCTCCTGCAGAGGTTGTTTGAGCAGCTTTCCAAAAGTGACAAGGCCATTAACATTGCTAAACCGGCGTTCCGGCAGAAATTCCGACTACTGCCAGTTGCTTCTACCAGAAAACTACTGAAATACCGGCTCAAAATTGATCATGGGCAGTTGGTAATTGACAGAACGAGTCCCAGGATTTTCCTCAAAGTGCAAATCACGTGCGTGCGCAGGGCTGCTATTTCATCCCGTGGTCGCGCTACGTTTTCGTTTCTTATTCAGTTCGTGTCTTGTGCAGCGTAATTCAAGGAAAGTTGTATTCGTCTTTGGATTTTACTTTCGTGGTGGAACGGAGGGAAGTTTATTTCATAAACGTCGCCTAATGCAGTAGCCTAAGAGAACCGTAGTATTTGGGATAGTAGAGAGATGGAGAAAAGAATATTTCGAAGGAAGTAACCTTAGGTACAAGGAGAAAACAATCATAATAAATCTTTCCATAAATAATTCATTAAAAATAACCAATCCTGCGGAATCAGTCAATAATATGCGTAGCTGTATCAGGAAATTTGTTTTACGACAGTCTAGCTACAAAAACCATGTTCATTGTGTCAGTACATACTGCAGGCAAGGGTTTCCCATACACTTACAGCAGAGGCATTTAGCAGATTCTTGGCATAAATTGTAAACAGCCTCTGAAACCGAGAATGATCTGTCGAGATGTACCAGATAGGACTAAAAGAATTACCTCCGCTTTTTCATCTTTTTTGTCTATAAATATCCGTAGTCCTTATACTTTTCTATTCACTAACCCCAACATAGTGCGCATTTGCTATTTGTAATTGCGACAATTTAATTTCTGTTACTGGTACTTCGCCAACTTCCCATGCCTTCGTCTGAGTCTTACAATAAGAGAGAATCACAACTACAGCACTTTCTGCTGCTGTTCTGTAACGAGTTTCTTCGCGCAGAGAAACACTGTACAATGCACACAAGTCCGTGAGGGAGGGGAGCTGAGGTTATATTATTTGCCTTTGTAATTTCAATATCAACGTCAACGACTGTAGTGATAGGTGTAAGGACAAATTTTCAACGTTAATTAAAATAAACAAATAAATACATAATTAATGTCGTTCCTGCCTCAGAGATTCGGGTATAACAATTAATTTGCTCCCCTTGTAGTTGCAAAATGTACGTACGTTCTACGTAAGCATCAGTTAAATGCGGTTCATGGATAAGAGCCGTAATGTATAGGATGGTTAAAACAAAACTTGTCCGGAAAGTATTTCCAGCAAGACTGATGATGCGCAATTGACCCTTCTTAATGAACATCACAGAGGAACCCACCGTTGACGTCGATGCAGCGCTGTACTCTACATATCAAACTATGAGACACGCGTAGCTGCTCCGCCTGAGGGATAGCAGCAATAGTTTTCCAATGTTCTGTTGTAGCTCTTCCAGCGTGTACTGTCTCTGCTGATTGCACTCTTCTCACCGAACACATCATGCACTCATCATAATGTTGTCAAGGTTGTGTGTGCTGTTGATCCGTCTTATTGAAAATATCCACACAGTCGGTAATCTTCTGAGAATTGATTCACATATGGATTCAACAGTTCCTGGATACACTGTTTAGCATTAACGGTTTAGTGAAAGAACCGTGTTACGATGCGGACAAGACTTGCACACGAAACAACCCATCTTGATATAATGCAACGGTTCCATAAATTACTGAAGGGATTTTCTGGTGCATAATGGTGCATGTTCTGTGAGTTCATGTACCCTAACAGACTACAACAGGCCTCGTCTGAAGAAATGAAAAACTGGACATCCAAAAGTCCTGACTCCAATTCACTCTGAAACCACGGGCTGGACTTTCAACACGCGGAAGTTCATCTGGATGCTTTAACACAAGCGTAACAGTAAATATGTAAGGTTACAGATGCAGGTCCTTCCTGGTAATGTTTCAATACGACCATCACCTAATTCTTACTTGCACAGATAAAATGCGTTGAGATTCCGACGGACTTTTTTCCAGGCTTTCGTTTTCTAATGTTCGAACTATCTTCAGTTAGTTACGATTTTGCTCGCTACAAAGCCAATTTCGCGCCATTTACAAAGCCCATTTCGCTCCATGTTGCCAATAAGTTTTGCATTCCAGACTTTGCTGAAGGTTTTGCTAAAACATTTCCACTCCTAAACAGTTCCACACACGTTTCCCTTGAATTGCGTTAACATTCACCGACGAACATGCATTGTTTTATCGTGAGCGTCATTTCTTGTTGCATTCAACTGGTAGCTAAACACGTCTGCTCCTGAACGAAATTTTCTCTCTGCAGCGGAGTTTGCGCTGATATGAAACTTCCTGGCAGATTAAAACTGTGTGCCAGACCGAGACTCGAACTCGGGACCTTTGCCTTTGTCTGGCACACAGTTATAATCTGCCAGGAAGTTTCATATCAGCGCAAACACCGCTGCAGAGTGAAAATTTCATACTGGAACGGCTGTAGCTAAGCCATGTCCCCGCAATATCCGTGCTTGATTAGCTCAGATGGTAGAGAACTTGCCGGCGAAAGGCAAAGGTTCCGAGTTAGAGTGTCGGTCTGGCACATAGTTTTAATCTGCCAGGAAGTTTCACGTCTGCTCCTCTCAACTCGCTCGAACGTATAACGAGGCGAAGTACTCGGCACAGAGCATGTGGGAGATGCGCATGCCCAGACATGTGACAGCAACCGACTGGTGCATCGAAATCGCGATTTCCATCATTTTTTGTGATCAGCAGTTCCCTTATTCATTAACAAGCCTCAATTCTCATAAGTAATTTGGGGGGCACTTTTATTTTTCCCGCGCTATATACAAGGTGAGTCAGGAGGAAAGGTACGTGTTTTGACGGGTGATAGCATTATTGATTCTGAACAAAAATCTTGATGTGGGCATATGGTTTCCGAGATGAACACTTTTGATGTACATTTCTACACTCCTGGAAATTGAAATAAGAACACCGTGAATTCATTGTCCCAGGAAGGGGAAACTTTATTGACACATTCCTGGGGTCAGATAAATCACATGATCACACTGACAGAACCACAGGCACATAGACACAGGCAACAGAGCATGCACAATGTCGGCACTAGTACAGTGTATATCCACCTTTCGCAGCAATGCAGGCTGCTATTCTCCCATGGAGACGATCGTAGAGATGCTGGATGTAGTCCTGTGGAACGGCTTGCCATGCCATTTCCACCTGGCGCCTCAGTTGAACCAGCGTTCGTGCTGGACGTGCAGACCGCGTGAGACGACGCTTCATCCAGTCCCAAACATGCTCAATGGGGGACAGATCCGGAGATCTTGCTGGCCAGGGTAGTTGACTTACACCTTCTAGAGCACGTTGGGTGGCACGGGATACATGCGGACGTGCACTGTCCTGTTGGAACAGCAAGTTCCCTTGCCGGTCTAGGAATGGTAGAACGATGGGTTCGATGACGGTTTGGATGTACCGTGCACTATTCAGTGTCCCCTCGACGATCACCAGTGGTGTACGGCCAGTGTAGGAGATCGCTCCCCACTCCATGATGCCGGGTGTTGGCCCTGTGTGCCTCGGTCGTATGCAGTCCTGATAGTGGCGCTCACCTGCACGGCGCCAAACACGCATACGACCATCATTGGCACCAAGGCAGAAGCGACTCTCATCGCTGAAGACGACACGTCTCCATTCGTCCCTCCATTCACGCCTGTCGCGACACCACTGGAGGCGGGCTGCACGATGTTGGGGCGTGAGCGGAAGACGGCCTAACGGTGTGCGGGACCGTAGCCCAGCTTCATGGAGACGGTTGCGAATGGTCCTCGCCGATACCCCAGGAGCAACAGTGTCCCTAATTTGCTGGGAAGTGGCGGTGCGGTCCCCTACGGCACTGCGTAGGATCCTACGGTCTTGGCGTGCATCCGTGCGTCGCTGCGGTCCGGTCCCAGGTCGACGGGCACGTGCACCTGCCGCCGACCACTGGTGACAACATCGATGTACTGTGGAGACCTCACGCCCCACGTGTTGAGCAATTCGGTGGTACGTCCACCCGGCCTCCCGCATGCCCACTATACGCCCTCGCTCAAAGTCCGTCAACTGCACATACTGTTCACGTCCACGCTGTCGCGGCATGCTACCAGTGTTAAAGACTGCGATGGAGCTCCGTATGCCACGGCAAACTGGCTGACACTGATGGCGGCGGTGCACAAATGCTGCGCAGCTAGCGCCATTCGACGGCCAACACAGCGGTTGCTGGTGTGTCCGCTGTGCCGTGCGTGTGATCATTGCTTGTACAGCCCTCTCGCAGTGTCCGGAGCAAGTATGGTGGGTCTGACACACCGGTGTCAATGTGTTCTTTTTTCCATTTCCAGGAGTGTATTTATTTTCTGTATTATTCATGGTCATTGTTTACAACGTACCACAGTAATATAGAGGAAGTTGAGACGAACATTTTGATACAAGACGCTTGTGGTCTATCAAGTCGGAAAACTGCCTCAAACTGGCCTACAAAAAGTACTTAAGCTGCAGCACACGCACGTCGCGCGAGATTTTCAATATTTCGCGATCTCTCCGCGCAAACTGTTAGTTCTAGACAAAAAATAAATAGGACATTTTTTTGTAGGAAATTTAATGCAGTTAAATTAGGTACTGAGACACGTTTTCGTCGGAGTGTGTGGTTTTCGAGTTATTAAAGAAAAACTTACAAAAGTGATGTTAAACGTGTGCTATCTCTGAAACCATCCACAATAGGGCATATGTCCATATGAGGTTTTTTGTTGAGAATCACTAATACTATCGCGTCTCAAAGCATATACCTGTCCTGACTCACCCTGTATATGGTGCGAAGGCATCATTAACGACGTATTGAAGACAATGAGTGAAGCGGAATAATGGTATGCGTAAATATTCACTTACAAATGTCCTGTCTTCGCAGTTATTAGTTTTTAATTTAGATATGTAACTTATTTCTAGACTGAAATGCGAAAGATGAACACTGTTCGTAACCAAAACCCAAAGAGTAATTATAAATTCTGGGGTGACAGATTGTAGTAACAGCTCTGATGAACTGCCACATAAACCATATAAAACTTAAGTGCTCTCTACTTCGGGCCTCATAGAATTGGCTGACAGACCTCCAAGTAAAGAAATGTATCATGTTACTCACACATTGTTTTCATGGCACTTACTGTATGATCAGTCTAGCCCCAAATGAACTTATAACTTTGATGATATTTCAGTATTTTATTATTCTCTAGTATTCCCGACGGGGTCAGGGATTTTCTCTGCCTCGTGATGACTGGGTGTTGTGTGATGTCCTTAGGTTAGTTAGGTTTAAGTAGTTCTAAGTTCTAGGGGACTGATGACCATAGATGTTGAGTCCCATAGTACTCAGAGCGATTTGAACTATTTAGTTCTCTAGTAAGGATAGAAATTATTGTAATGGGTTTATTTGTAAACCCTGCGTTCTACACGGAAATTTTATACTCCTGTTAAACACATTGTTTAACAAAGCAATCTGAAGAAAGCGGTAAGTTTAACCACCTCCCACAGCGCTGATTTATGTAAGCCTGTAAGGGCCAAGTACCATTTTCCTTTATTCGTCGCATCAACTTAAGAATTAGCTTTGCTAAATAACATAATACATACGTAGGAGGATGTAACGAACCACAATCTTTAGGTTTGGTTTTGCTTAATGCTAATCAACTCAGTGCTTGAAACGCTGCCTTGAGGTCATATAAATTGGATCTGCGCTGTAGTATCTACCCACCTTTAAATGGGTGACAACAAAGAATGAAGACTTCCCGGTGCTACAGAAACACCAACCAGAAATCAGCGTTTCAGTCCCAGAACAATCCCAAACAGTTTCAAATTGTCGAACCAGTTTTCAATCGACTGTCAGATATTCTCTGCTGGACAAATCCAGTAAAAACTGTCGATAAAAGTTTTCAGCGGTCTGTTCTAAAACTCCCGTGGACCTTGTCGTTCGTATGCTATATATTGGCAGGCTAAGAGGCGAACACTGTCTACGACCTTGTGAGCAATGCAGCCGTCACAATATCACACACTCAAACTTATCATATGATCGATATTGAGAATGGAATCACCTTACACTGTTTGCCATGTGTTCAATAGTGATACTAACTGCTACAAATTCCTTACCAGCGATATGAAATAAAGAAAGTTTGTTACTTAAGGCACTACTGGCCTGAAACCTTCACACTTACAACTGTTCAGTTCTAGCTTGTCCAGACTCCAGCATACAAGACAAACGCAACGCGAAGCATAACAAGTACCTTCATTTTGTAAACAGTACATTACACTGCTTATGTCACGCTTTAAAAATCTGACTAGTTTGACATGGTGCCCAGTGCAGTCGTGGTATGCCCATCTATAAGGTCGTGCTGAAAAGTAATGCCTCCGAATTTTATATGAGACAGCTCGCAAAGCTTTATAAATAAAACAAACTATATTAGCATTATACATCCGTATTCTTCGTGAATATATATTTATTTCTCAACATAGCCACCCTGGCGACGAACACATTTCTGCCAACGACAGACCAGTTTGTTGATACCGTCACTGTTTAGATTTCGTTGACGGAGCCACAACCTCACAGCTGCTTGCACCGCTTCGTTATTATCGAAGTGCAGTTCTCGAAAATGGTCTTCAAGTTTTGGAAACAGAAGAAAATCGGATGGGGCCAAGTCGGGACTGAATGGAGGATGATCGATGACAGAGAACCCAAGACGTCGGATGTCGAAGTGCTCGTGTATGGTCTGGCTCGTCATGCTGAAGGAGATGGTGCTCCATGTGTGAATGAACTCCTAGAATTCGTGCCTAAAATTTTCAAACAGAAGTTTGAAATCACGGGATGAGCAGAAGCCAGTTCCTGAAACGAATGTATGAACGACGCTATTTGAAACTGTCACATAGACAAGATAAACGCAAAATTTAACGCAATGTAGCCTTTGGCTTAATCGAATTATCACCTCGTTTGTCGTTCAGTGTCAGTTGTACGTTCGACGACCGAACCAAAATGACACACAAAGTACTTATTTCCAAACTGGCATACTTTCTCAATTTCCTCAGAGACGTAAATTCGCCTAACTTCGGTGTAAAAGGAAAGATGGCGAATATTTTAACAGCAGAAGATGTAATAACCAGCTCTTATCATTACAAGAATGAATTTTATGTTGTGTTTCCAGACTTGAAATTCATGCTCCACGTAAGAAATGGAAAAATACTCAATCGTGAATGCAATAAATCAGCATTTCTCATGAGTCAACCTGTTAACAATACATTTTCCGATAGCAGATCGACAAGGTTTTGCCTGAGTTGTAAGGGTATTTTCAGTTAATGAACAATATTTTCGGATAGTGAAATTAGAGCCAAAGTAAAGCTTCTTCGACATCACGAAGTAAACACACTGAAAAAAAGTTTTGATATAACATAAATGATTATATATGTTGATGTTGAATATCCCTTGCAGACTGTGTGTGCCACAACTTACTTACGTGTGTGGGATTGTATACACTCGTAGCTATGACACAGGAGTGAGGAACTGAATGAACTTGTGGAATGGCATGGCTGAACTTAAAATTTTTGGGGGCTATTGGTTGAAATTTAATTTCGTTTGGAGGTAAATTTTCTTAAAAAAAGCTGATAACCACTGGTATAGGCACATAAGGTATGGGACGAAAAGCCAGAAACGTTCAACAAACTTCGTTCTCATTCGGTTTACTCTTTTAGTAATTTTTCTTCTTATTCGCAACATATAAATGCATTGCTCTTGGGACCACGAAAGAACCAGCCGGGTGTGGCTTCTGCGTCAACAACGCCCTAAAAGCTGCCGGTACACCTGTACCCGTTCGCCGCTACGACAGTGCATAAACTTCGGTACAGACACCTACTCAAAAGACGCAACCTAAATAAAAATACATCAGTGTGGGTTGAGCCAGACCTACGGCGACATGCTTTTTCCAGTAAAAACAGAGAAGTGTGCAGTCTACTCCTAAGGACTTTCTTTCCAATTTTGTCAGAACATACGAATATGATTGTGTGTTTCGCAGTTTGGAAATGACGTGAGTGGATTTTTGTAGTGAAAAGAAAAGTAATTGTTGTAGCTTATTTATCAATGCAGAATACGACATTGTAACGGAAAATTATTATTCGTAGTTATCAGTCTTTGATAATAGACTGAAGCGCCCCATTAAGCGTTGGAAAAAAAGTTCACATTTGTTTGCTGGTATAGCTGAGATACTTCATAGAACGTTTAAAGCGTTGCCAAAATACAATGCAAAAATTATCAAAATACTGACTGTGCTGCTTAAAATGATTACTTTTTTATTGACGCTGGATCTCAATTAATATGGTAAATTAAAAATTCATTATATAATGTCTCCCTTTCTTAAAGTTGGCAAAGTTTGTATATTAGTACACATTCTGAAATGAGAACAAAGAAAACGGGAATGTCTGAAAGCTTCGCAACACATTTTACTTCTGTAAGTGCCCGCATTCATAAAAACTAAAAGCTTCGGGAGAGCCTACTATTTGGCCACGATACGTTGACCACGGTTACTGGTGCTGCAAGTAGCGGTGAAAATCGGAGTCGGAAGATATTCATTTGTCTCAGAGCGCTGCCAATATTTCCGCGTGCGTTACCTTTGCTTTCGTATAGAAACGAAACACGGGTAATGGTGCCAGCACTGGGTGAATGTCAGTGCTTCTTTCCTCCACTTCTCCTCGCCCATCGGTAGTCGTAATACAGGGGCAAGCCGTTCTCGACAGCCATCATGTGAACGGAGAACTACCGTGGCCAAATACGAGCAAGAACGGGAGGAATGACCAATAACACTGTTCTACAAAAAAAAACGTTTTTTTCTATTTCTGATAAAAAATATTGTGATCCTAGTTGTATTTTGAGTGCTGAATTGAAAAATGTTTTTGGTTTTTTTCTGTCAGGGATAGTTTATGAGTAATTGCAATTTTATTTCTCTTTTAGTTTCTGATATAGTACAGCAAACGTGAGGTGAAATTCGACAAACAAATGCACATCTTTACGATGTTATAAGTTCATCACATTAATGGAGGGTGGGATCTAACATATAACACAGTAACCTTTGCGTATACACTTTGAAGCATTAATTTGACATGAGAAATTACAGAAAATTGACAAACAATGAGCCACTGCCTTGTAATGCACATCACTTTTTTCTCTTGCATTGTGAATCTTTCTTCTCTCGAATGATATTCCAGCAATAATCTGCTAACATAGAAGGTACCCACTTCCCTTCATAGCGCCTTTCTATGGTAGAAATGTCTTTATGGAATCTTTCCCCATGGTCCTCCGATACGTCACTACAACTCTCTGTGAAGTAGTCCAGATGAGAGTCCATCATATGTACCTTCAAAGACATATTGTACCCCAAATCCTGATATGCTTTGATCATATCGTTCACCATTGCTTTGTAGTTAGTAGCTCTTCTTCTTCCGAGGAAGTTTTCCGACACCATCTTGAAACAGTCCCACGCGGTTTTTTCTTTATCAGTTAAACATGCTTCAAAATCTGCATCTTTCTGCAGCTCCCTGATTTGTGGGCCCACAAATACACCTTCCTTTATTTTTTGCAGCTGAAAGACGGGGGACTTTGGTAGCTAGATACGCAAACCCACAGCCTGTTGGATCCATGGCCTTCACGAATTGTTTCATCAGGCCAAGTTTGATGTGAAGCGGTGGAAGTAGTATATATTCAGGAGCTACCAGACTTTCACGTTGTACATTCTTTTCGCCAACTTTCCATCTTCGCCTAGGCCATTTATTTTTCACGTAGTGAGAATTTCGGTCTCGACTATCCCACTCGCAAAGAAATCAGGCATACTTTGTGTAGCCTTGTTGCATTCCCAGTACCATAGCAATTACCTTGATATCTGCATATATTTTCCATTTGTGTTCAATGTATTTTTATGAATTTAGCATCATTTGTACGAATTCGTAATTCTCTTTTGTCAAACTAGCGTAAGCTACTGGAACAGAGGCTATTTTATTTCCGTTATGGAGCAAAACACCCTTGAGACTTGTTTTCGATGCATCTATGAAAAGTTTCCACTCCTGTGAAATGTAAGTGAAATTTCAGCACTTCCATCATGCCAGCAACGTCATTGCAAAATGTCAGTGCTTCGTCAGTTGAAAAATAAGAAGTAAAGGCATATTCTCATTGCCTGAACACACTGATTTTAGTACTTCGGTGCAGTAGATTATACTCTTGTAATCTTGAACCAAGCAGCTGCGCCTTTTGTTTACTTAGTCCTAGATCACGTACTAAATCACTTAAATCTGCCTGTGTTAACAAATGTGGCGATGACTCACTTGTGCAGTGATATAAAGAATCATCATCTGTGATTTCTTCAGTACTACTTATTTTACTGTCACTCGGAATTTGACCTCGAGCTCTTGAAGGTACTGGAAGGTTGTCCGAATGCTGCACTGGCATTCTCGCTGAAGGCAGATCTGGGTAAACAATGTGCCTCTTCGACTTCTTGTTTGTAAAACCCTGAATTTTTGTTAGACAGAAATAGCAATCAGTAACATGGTCCTTAAGCTTCCTCCACACCATGGGAACAGCAAACAACGCCACATTCTCTTTACCTTTCTACCAGTGAATTAGTTTGCAGTAACATGTAGCACAACAGAAATGTGGTGCCCATTCTTTATCTTGGTCTCCTACCTCTACTCCAAAGTAATGTTTGTATGCTTTCTTCATGACTGAAGAAATTTTTTTCCTATTTCTGGCAAAAGAGAACTTCCCACAGATGTAGCAGAAGTTGTCCGGCTTATATCGACATCCACGACGAAGTGGCATTTCTGCAAATTTAAAAATACCACTTTGGTAATACACCTGTATTAAATTAATAGTAGGGAACTAGAGGAACGCTGATGTGTAAAAAGAAGCAGTCGTTTTACCTTCAGCACCAGGCTCAATCAGTTTACACACAGGAACTAAAAATTTCAATCGTGCTCGGAAATATGACAGACAGTTACTTGTCAGCCAAAACACCCACTCGTTAAGACTGGCACAAATTGCGGCTAACACCACTGTTGTAAACTCGATGCACCTGCCCCTAGGAAGCTTTACTGCCGAGGCAGCGACCGGCTGTTGCCGTTCGAGTTAATGAGATGTTTCAGGTGGTCTTAATGACATAGGTGTGGCTGGGGATAACCTAATGATGTCTGATTCTTCCCACCTGCTGTTGCACAAGAAATTATCACGTTCTATCGCTACTGGATGCGGCAACATACCCGTATTTCTCTATAACGTCTCTGTGTTTGCCATGAATTGTGAATATACATATTACATAAAAAGTATCCCTGACAACGATATTTTGTTTACATATTTGAATTTCCCACGGTAAAATGGTCTAGAAGCACATACTTTAATATCAGAAATAGAACCCATGTCGAACAGTGTAATCGAATGCGGCCTATTTATTGGCACTCCGTTATATTGAACAGTGACAGCAACTCACATCAGTTCACCGTATTCTTGCTAATATGTTACAGTCGTCACACTGAATGAGTTACATTTGTTACATTATCCATGTACACTTTACATTGCTAACATTTAGACTGGATTCTTGGAGTGAGGGAGGTGGTCATATACTTCACTAACCGTAGGGCGCCAAAACACCTTGAGCCGACTGTGGTACCTGACTGTTTTTTTCAAATACCCACATATCTTAATCGCTTGCCGTCTGGTGTCCACAGAGTGCAGGTGAAAAAAATGTTCAAATGTGTGTGAAATCTTATGGGACTTAACTGTTAAGGTCATCAGTCCCTAAGCTTACATATTACTTAACCTAAATTACCCTAAGGACAAACACACACCCCCATGCCCGAGGGAGGACTCGAAAGTGCAAATGAGAATTGTGCAAATTGAACCAGGGGTTGCCTAGTTCGAAGATGTGTTTTGTTACTGATATTGAGTTGTAAATGGTAGACAACTGCTTCGAGTTGGTGAGTGCGAAGAAGAGACTGTGAAGCGTTGTAGTTTTAGCCTTGCAGTCTACACTTGAAGGCACATATTAATTATTACCGCGATAGAGAATAATTTTTGCCATAGCAAACTACCTGTAAACACTGTTTGCTTCTCCTATTTGATTTCTATTGCCCAAACATTCGAATTACCCTTTCCTGCTTTCTTTCCTTCTGGAGTTCCAAAGGTTTTTAAAATTAGTCGACTCTCCGTCCAGTTCAGATAATGAAAGCCGTAAGAGATTCGGAAGTGTCAGTATTCTAAAAGAGGACGGACAAGCGTAGTGTAGGCAGTCTCCTTAGTAGGTCTGTTATATTTTCTGTGTGTCCTGCCAATAAAACGCAGTCTTTGGTTAGCCTTCCCCACAACATTTTCTGTGTGTTCCTTCCAATTTAAGTCGTTCGTAATTGTAATACCTAGGTATTTAGTTGAATTTACGGCCTTTAAATTAGACTGATTTATCGTGTAACCGAAGTTTGAGTTCCTTTTAGCACTCATGCTACCGAAAACTTCACAAGAGTGTCTCAGTTCCTATATACGTGAATTTCCCAATCATACTATAATCATTGGAGGAGACTTCAATTATCCAACTATCAATTGAGATGATCAGTTTTCTTAGTGGTGGACGTGAAAAGACAGCCTGTGAAACATTACTAAGTGCCTTCTGTGAAAGCTACGTAGAACAGAAAGTTTGGAACCTCACTCGTGATGGAAATACATTATACCTAATGGCAACAAATAGATCTGACTTCTGTGCGGATTTCCACAGCGACATTGGTACCAGTGACCATGAGGCAGTTGCAGCAGCAATGGTTATCAAAGTACAAAGGGGAACTAAAACTAGCAGAAAGATTCATATGTTCAGTAATCTAACGAAAGAAGCAATGCTGTCATATCTCGACGAGGAACAACTCTCTTAGCTCGGGACAGGAGCCCATGGTGAAACTATGTCTCAAGTTTAATGGAATAGCGGACCATGCACTGTATAGATGTGTACCCTCCAGGCATACAGTCACTGTAAATAAACTTATAAACAGACTACTGCATAACAGGTGTAAAACAAAGTTACAGACAAAGAGAAAGACTGAATGAATCGCGATTGACTGCCAAGAGAGCAATGACTACCGTAGCAGAATATTGTCGAAACCCAAACAGATTCTAGTCGTGTCTAAAGGCACCAAAGTTAGTGTCCAGTCGCTCATGGATGATAAAGGAAAAGCAGTATTGCTTAAACCCATTTTCAGATGTTCCTTTACAAATCAAAACTCATGAGAATTGCCCCAATTTAACCCTAGTACCACAGAAAAGATGAGTGAAAAAAGCATTAGTGTCAGTGGCTTTGAGAAACAGCTGAAATTATTAAAATTGAACAAAGCGTCAGGGCCGACACAGTCCCTATCAGATTCTGTATCGAATGTGCACCTGAGTTAGCCCCTATTTTAACTATAATCTACCGTGGATCCCTCAGATAAAAAAAAACCGTGCCCGAAGTTGAAGAACGCATATGTCACACCTTTTTACAAGAAGGGTAGCAAAGGTGATCGACAAAACTACCGTCCGATATCCTTGACATCCATTTATTGTAGAATCTTAGAACATATTCTCAGCTCAAACATAATGAAGTATCTCGAACAGAATGATCTCCACGTCAATCAACGCGAGTGCCGAAAACATTATTCTTGATAAACCCAACTCATATTTTCCTTAGATAACTTACTGAAAGACGTGGATCAACGCAGTCGATAGACGCAGCATTTCTCGATGTCCGAAAAACATGTGTCTCAGTATCACATCTACCCTTCTTATCAAAAGCACGATCATTGGAGTATCAAGCGATATTTGTGATTCGACTGACGGTGTGTTTCGTAGGAAGAAAGCAGCAATTTATCTTGGATGGAGAATCGTCGACAGAAGTAGAATTAACTTCGGGTGTTCACCAGGGAAATGTTTTAGGACCATTTCTGTTCACGTTTGATATTAATGACCTTTCAGACAATGTTAATACTAACCGCAGACCTTTCGTAGATGATGCGATTATCTGTAATGAATTACTACCTGAAAGAAGCTGCACAAATATTCAGTCAGATCTTGATAAGAAATTAATGTGGTAGAAAGACTGGAAACATGCTTTGAATGTACATAAATGTAAAATTATGCATTTCACGAAACGATAAAATGTATCCTCTGACTATAATGTCTTACAAATAATTGGGTGTAACACACTGTAGGGATATGAAATAGAACGATGACATAGGCTCAGTTGCAGGTAAAGCAGGTGGTAGACTTAAATTTATTGGTAGAGTATGCAATCAGTTTACAAATGAGATTGCTTAAAAATAACTCGTGCGACCCATCGTAGGATACTGTTAGCGCGTAAGACACGCACCAGATAGGACTAACAGGGATTAGTGAACGTAATGTGTACAAAAATGGCAGCACGAATCGTCCCAGGTTTGTTTGATCCATGGGAGAGCGTGGCAGTGATGCTGAAGAAACTGAATAGCCGACTCTTGAAGATTGTCCATCCCAAAGAATGCTACTTACAGAGTTTCAAGAACTGGTTTAAATGAGGAGTCTAGAAATATACTACTACCTTCTACGTACCGCTCGTTTAGGGATCACGAAGACAAGATTAGATTACTTAAAGAGTGCGAGATGCGTTTAAACAGTCATTCTTCCCACGCTCCATAGATGACTGGAACGGGAGAAAGCCCTAATAACTGGTACAATGGGACGTACCCTCTGCCATCCACTTACACTCTGGGTGGGCGGAGTATAAATGTAGATACGGTAACGCCAAATTCCTTATCGCCAATTTCCATAAAGCAGTGCGTCTCTTAGACGGGGAATATCGCGTGTACATGTTTGTCGAGAGGTCACGATCATCAGGTTTATTACTAACGCTACTATAAGCAATAGTGTGGAAGTTTTTCAGCTAAAAACTGCGGTGTTCCATTTGCCTGCGCATTGAGCTGCTCACAAATCTGATTCAGTATTTAACACCTCGAATTATTCTTTTATATCACATTAATTCTTCTTTGGATTCATCAAAATATTACAATTCACAAACAAAGGACCGGTGGTATGGGGCAAGTGGCAAGCGAAAGCACGCAAATGTTGAAGGAGCTGTAGTGAAGTACGTTGGTTGTTCAGAATGTGTACCTAGGTAGCAGAACAATGCAGGGAACCTTTCCAATGAAGTTGCTACTGGTTTCCCACAGAGAACAGAAATGGCAGTGGCAGTTACAGTTTTCTAATTGGGCCTCTAGCCAGAGGGCATCTGTGTACGTGTTGTAGCCTAATATTCTTACTTTAGAGCGTCATCTGTTTAGATTTCTCGCCATGCTGTCAGTTATCCTGCACTAGGCCACAAATAGCCCACATACAGCTCTCAGTTGGTGAATCTGGTTACTGTATTCATCTCTTTGTTTCCATCTACGATTCTTACCCCCAAACACTTCCCTCCAGTACTAAATTGGTGATCCCTTGATGTCTCAGAATGTGTCCTACGAACCGGTCCCTTCTCCTAGACACGTTGTGCCAAAAATTTCTATTCTTCCCAGTTCTATTCAGTACCTTCTCATTAGTTCCGTTATCTACCCATCTAATCTTCAGCATTCTTCTATAGCACCACAATTCAAAAGCTTCTGTCCTCTTCTTGTCTAAACTGTTTACCGTCCATATTTCACTTCCAGACACGGCTACAACTCCATACAAATGCTTCCGTAATATACTTTCAGAAGAGGCTTCCTGAGCTTAAATCTGTACTAGATGCACACAAATTTGTCTTCGTTAGAAACACTTCTCTTGTCATTGCCAGTCTACATTTTATATCCTTTCTACTTCGCTCATCACAAGTTATTGTGCTGCTCAAATAGCAAAACCCATCTACTACTTTAAGTGTCTCATTTCCTAATCTAATTCCCTCAGCATCACTTGAATTAATTCTACTACAATCCATTATTCTCGTTTTGCTTTTGTTGATGTTCATCTTATATCCTCCTTTCAAGACACTGTCCATTCAGTTCCACTGCTTTTCCAAGTAATTTTCTGTCTCTGACAGAATTACGATGTCATCGGCAAACACAAAACTTTTATTTCTTCTCCTTGAACTTCAATTCCTACTCCAAATTTTTCTTCGGTTTCTTTTACTGCTTGACCCATGTACAGATTGAATAACATCGGGGATAGACTACAACCATACCTCACTCCCTTCTCAACCACTGCCTCTTTTTCATGCCATATGGTGTCTGTACAAGTTGCAAATAGCCTTTCGCTCACTGCATTTTACTCCTGGTACCTTCAGAATTCCAAAGAGAGTATTCCAGTCAGCATTGTCAAAAGCTTTCTCTAAGTATACAAATGCTATACACGTAGGTTTGCCTTTCCTTAACCTATCTTCTATGAGAATTCGCAGGGTCAGCATTGCCTCGCCTGTTCCATTTCTCCGGAGTCCAAACAGATCTTGTATCAGTTTTACATTCTTCTGTAAAAAATCCGTGTTAGTGTTTTGCAGCCATGGCTTACTAAAGAGATAGTTCAGTAGTTTCACATTTGTCAGCACCTACTTTCTTTGTAGTTGGAATTACTGCATTCTTCTTGAAATATGAGGATATTTCGCCTGTCTGATACATCTTGCACATCAGGTAGAATAGTTTTGTCACGGCTGGCTCTCTTGGGGATATCAGTAATAATGCCGTCTTACTCCAGGAGCCTTGTCTTGAGGCCCTTCAGTGCTCTGTCAAATTCTTCTCGCAATATATCTCCCATATCATCTTCATCTACGTCCTCTCCCATTTCTACAATATTGCCTTCAAGTACATCTTCCTTGAATAGACCTTCTATAGACTTCTTCCACCTTTCATCTTTCCTTTCTTTGCTGAGGACTGGTTTTCCAACTGAGCTCTGGATATTCATACAGGTTGTTCTCTTTTCTGTAAAGGTCTCTTTAATTTTGCTGTGGGCGATATCTATCTTCTATATATGCTTCTAAATCCTTTAATTTGTCCTCTACTCTTTACTTCTCAGTCATTTTTTGTACTTCCTGTCACTCACTTTTTAGATGTTTGTACTCACTTTCGCCTACTTCATTTACTGTATTTTTATATTTTCTCCTTTCATCAATTAAATTCAATATCTGTTCTGTTACCCAAGGATTTCTAATAGCCCTCGTCTTTTTACCTACTGATCCTCTGCTGGCTTCACTATTTCACCTCTCAAAGGTACCCATTCTTCTTCTTCTGTATTCCTGTCCCCCCCCCCCCCCCTGTTCTTGTCAATCGTTCCCTAATGCTCTCTCTGAAACTCTCTGCAGCCTCTGGTTCTTTCAGTTTATCGAGGTCCCATCTTCTTAAATTCCTAGCTTTTTGCAGTTTCTTCAGTTTTAATCTGCAGATCATAACGAATAAATGGTGGTTAGAGTCTGAATCTGCCCCTGGAAATGGCCTAAAATTTAAAACCTGGTTCCTAAATCTGTCTCGTACCATTATATAATCTATCTGAAACCTTCCAGTGTCTCCAGGTCTCTTCCACGTATGTAGCCTTCTTTCGTGATTCTTAAACAAAGTGTTGGCGATGATTAAATTATGCTCTGTGTAAAATTGCACTAAACAGCTTCCTGTTTCATTTTTACCTCCCAATCCATATTTACCTACTATTTTTCTTCTCTTCCTTTTCCTACTGTCGAATTCTAGTCCCCTGTGACTATTAAATTTTAGTCTCCCTTAACTGTCTGAATAATTTCTTTTATCGCATCATACATTTCTTCAGTCTCTTAATCATCTGCAGAGCTAATTGTGCATATAAATTTGTACTGTTGTGCTGAGTGTGGGCTTCGTGTCTATCTGGGCTACAATAATGCGTTCACTGTGCTGTTCACAGTAGCTTGTCCGCCTTCCTGTTTTCTTATCCGTTATTAAACCTACTTGTGCCTTACCCCTGGTTGATTTTGTATTCACAACCCTCTATTCACCTGGCTAGAAGACCTGTTCATCCTGTTACCGAACTTCACTAACTGCCACTATATCGAACCTATCCATTACCTGTCCGTTGAAGGAATGTGACATTCTACGCTCAGATCCGTAAAACGCCATTTTCGTTTCTCCTGATAACGACATCCTTATGAGTAGTCCCCTCCCGGAAATCGGAATGGGGGACTGGAATATTTTACCCAAGATGAGATGCCATCATTTAACCGCACCTGCCTGCGCTCGGGTTCCCTTCCATTCAGCCGTTCGCAGTACCAGCACGGCAAGGCTGTTTTGGTTGGTGTTACAAGGCCATATCTGTCACTCATTGCGACACTTGTCCCTGCAACTATTGAACAGGCTGCTGCCCTTATCCAGGGACCACGCGTTTATCTGGCCTTTCGACAGATATCCCTCCGTTGTGGTTGCACCTCCGGTAGGGCTATCTCTATCGCTGTTGCACGCAAGGCCCCCTATCTCTGTTTCCAGTATTTTACCATTGATTCATCTCTCCCACTCGTTGCTTTTCTTTAGTTATTGGATTTATCCTTCAGCCGTTTTAATAGTTTCTCACGTTTCGGTCTTGGAACAAAATTGTTTACTTTCAAGATGAGAATAAGACGTGGTGGATGTACTTGTATTTAAAACGAAATTAATAATTTAGTTCTAGACACTTTGCCTAGCGAGGCGTCTGCTACAACGTTGGAAACTTTTAACACTGTTTTCTTAAGAGTATGCGACCATGTTAAATTAATTTGCTCACAACGGTTGAAAAGAAGGAGCGGCATCAAAATATGTCCTCAATTTATAGAAAAGCTGCGTCTGGATAAATAGCGGTTCTCATCTAATCAGTTTTTCAAAACCTGTTAGTGAAAGGATTATCGCTCTTTTCCACTTGAAGACCTTTTATGATGCGACTTTATCTCTAAATCTAAACCAAGTACAAGACGACATCCCGTTCAGTAGTTTTATTTCCTTTTAGAAGTAATTTATAGCAGACGTTGTCGGCAGGAGCTTCTTTTGAATCGGGAACGCATTTTCCTGTATCACCAAGAATGCTTAATGAGCAGTTTTAGATCCAGTTTTAAGATCAGCATTTTCAACTAGTGTAGTTCATAAATACAGTGAAGAGTGAGTGAATGAATCCGTCTTGTGTGATTTTCACTATGGAGTTATGGAGCACAATGTCTACCGGGAATGCCCCTTCCCACACACAAATCAGTGTTGAATTGCAGGAATTGTCACCAAACACCAACGCTGTTTCCGTGTTACAGCTCTCCATAAAGAGTTGTATAATTTTTAAAAAATGAGTCGCACAGAAATCTGAAGGTTTGCACCCTATTGTATTTGTCTTTTGTTTCAGTACCAGTCGCTATCTCGGTTTCGAACGTTTACATCGCTAGATTGCAACAAACAATAAAGTGAGAACAGCAGTGTTGTGAAGGAATCGTGTCTACATACTGTCATATATTAAGTTGACTCATAACTATTACAAATGTAGTTAAAGTTCTTATGGGTAAAGGTTATTCCACATCTAATTACAATGATAGTGTACCGTGCCACAGGTACTAATAACTCGCTCAGCGGGACAAGCACACCTGGCATTGACGAAGGAACTACCGGAAATTTAAGTGAAGACGATCGAACAGGGATTTGTTCGTATCTCCATACAAGAGTCCAGCCTCAGATCTCCCTTGCTTGGTACTATCTCATTTTACAGAAACTTTCTTTAATGTAAGTAGTGGATTTCTTGAATAATTCACCGAATAAATAGCACATAAACACAACAAAATCATGTTTAAGTACTTACTCGATAGGATATAACACCACACGCTTTGTTACTTCCTTCGAAGGAAACGTTTGGTTACAAGGGATCCAATATGTATCGTAGAAACTGGAAAGTTCTTCCATCAACCACATACCGTGGAGGAAACACATCTGTGGATCAAACACAATTATCTCATAAATAGAGCCCGGATTTTCATGCATTATCAAATCGTAAAACATGCACAATATACGGTATAAAAATTCAGTTCTAGGTTTATTTCTGTTTACTTCTAAAACACTAGACAAAACCAATTTCTCCACATTTTCTTCACTTACGCACATGGATGTATCAGAACATTTTTGTACATAGAAAAGACCTTTCTACGCCACGAGAAGTAACAGATGCGCACTTAAATAGAGAAATTTCGGACAGTCAGATCAAGCGGAAAGTCTTTAAATTTTCCGCCGCAAAATACTTTTTGTCAACTTCATAAACTCAAAATCAGGATTTGACCGGGTAACTTCGTTTATCGTATCTATTGCTGCAACTTGCGCTTATGCATAGGATGATTGCAAAGGATTTTCAACCTCTTCAGTAATTATCACAGACTCCACGAGTTACCCACGGCTTCCAACTTCGTCACTACAGCAGGCAAATGAGCAAAATTTGATTTGATGTAAACCAAGTCTTTCTTTAATTTTTTTTAGTGGCACATCCACAAGTTGCGTTAGTGGTTTCGAAAGTGCCTGTGACCCAAAACCGGAGTAAAACAATTAAGGAGGGTAGTAACTTAATTTTCAATAGAATGAAGCAATCAGACGTTAACTTCAATAAATTTCCCGGAATTCACGGTTTCTTGCCGACTTAATTTCAGCAGAATTATCGCAGTAAAATATGGCAGTATTTATCCAGGTATCAATTCTGGTTAAAATAGGTCGTAGTGGCAAAGCTAAAACTAACAGTAAATCTCTAAATGTGGCAACATGACAGGTGCTTTGAAGAATACCTTGAGTAGGAAAAAAGTCAACGTGTTATTTAACGCTGTCGCAGTTACAAAATCTTTGGATTTTGTGCGGCTATTTACTTCGTTTGTGGAGGATGTCATCGTATTCAAATTGTCATATTTTAGACGTACTGTTTCAGCTACACGATGTAGCGCATGGCCTGAAGCTAAACATGTAACGTGCTTCAGGTAAGGATAAAATATTTTAATTGCTTTCCCGGCCATCATATACTAGGCAGCAGCGCATAACAACAATATTGGGATTTAAATTTATGGGCTTGAAGTATATGGTCATCTACTAGGCCGAACCGGGTCGCTTGAGCTCACTATGAAGTTTACAGACTTCAACAAAATTCGCGATATTCCTCATGTGTTGTACTTTTGGCAGAATTCATATGAAAAAACATCAAATAAAGGTAGTAACATGCAAGCTTTTGCAGTATAAGTGTTGAGGTAAGAAAAATGATATGGAGGGTGTTCCAGAAGGAATGGTCAGTATTCAGGGATATGACAGGAATGACAATTCGAAGCAAAAAGAGTCTAGTAAACATGAGCTCTAAAATGCATGCCTAAAGAGCAACGAGCTATGTTTCACCTTGCGAAGATGAGAAAGTGCTCACACCTCTTCACGTAAGCACTTTAGGGCCCATGTTTACCAGACATATTTTCTTGCTGACATTTTTTGCTGCTACCTCCTCTCAAAATATGGAAAGCAAAGAGCTTGCAGTATATAAGATTTGTTTCAAAGTATAGAAAATTACGTGCACATAGCTTTTAGGGTATGCATTTTAGCTCGTGTTTACTAGAACCTTTTTGCTTCGAATGATGGTTCCTGTCGTATGCCTAAATATGGCCCATTCCTCCTTGGACACAATGGTAAAAATATGCAAATATACATGCAACATACATTTGCTTGAAGATCCGGGCTCTACTCATGAGATTTCTACCTCACTTCCTAGTCATAAACTTCGATATTTCTTTCCCCAGAAGGTACTAAAGAATTGTAGAACCTAATTAAAGATGCCACAATTAATTTGAGTACCTGTGGAATATTGGCCCATTTTCAATGCACCTCCACCTTGTCGATGCTTTTAGGGACTTTTATGCTCGCATTGCAAAATCAGATCTAGGTTTTAGATGGTTTAGAACATGGTATTTCTAGTGGAGGCGATTTAAAAGCGCTTACACAAGACTCTTTTCATTTAAAAGTAGACCAAAAATAGCATTTTTGGCGTTTTCACAATGAACGTCATCTTTGCCATCAATTTGTAAACTATGGGAAACAGTGGAAGATTGAAATTTTGTATTGAAATACCATTTTATTGGTAAGTTTAAACGTGCAAGGTTTCAGGTTTATCCCTCTGTTACTTTCGGGGATATGAAAAGGTAAACTCAACATTTTTTTTTATTTTTTTTTTTCAAGCATCTATTTCTTCGACCGGTTTTGCCTCAAATTACCAATATGAAAATTGGTCAGGAACCCTTTTACTGTTATTTCGCTTATGAGAGAGCGCAAAGTTGTAGATAATGGCATACTTTTCTTTCTTTGAAGAAAATAATGCCGGAGGTATCAAGTCTCAAAAGTTGACGAAAACTCAGGGGTGCACTCTCGATATAATATTGGCGAAAGTAAAACATTACACCAATGTTCATTGGGAACATGTGCGAATGTTCACACAAAATTTCAGGAAAATTCTTGATGGTCATGTGGGAACTGTTTCCGAAATTAGACCATTTGGCACGGAATGGCCCTATTACATGTATTTTACCCTGTAATTTCGTGTCACATGTACTAAAAAGTTATTTCATTGAATTTCTGTGACACAAATCTGCTATTCTGACGTATAAAAACATATTTCCACTAAAGAAACAGTTAATGTCTCTTCTGGGTTTATAATGACGTTTAGAAAACACGTTGGTCTTTGTTTCATGATCCCTGGTTACTACTAGTCTGTGTTAAAAGAGAATACAACTATTGTGAACGAGTCAAAAGTTATTTGAGGCGAGAAAGTGAAGCGTCTCATTTTACAATGATGCCTTCCTTTACACATCGAACATGAAGTTAAAATGACCCATTGGAAGTTGTTTTGCTGGACACGCAGAGTGAGTGAACAGCCACTGTCCTCGCGCCACAAACTCGGATGCTAATGTAGACACCTGGCAACTCGTACAGACTGTCGAGCCTCATTACCATGGCGACCTGTTTGTGTTTACAGAAAGCTCCATTTCCAGCATACACACCAGTAAGGCGCGCGTTTTTAATGTCTCAGGCGAGTATTGATAGGTCCCCGCGGGTATTCAGGCAGTTGGCAGAGGTTACACAAAGCGATGTTGTCACACAGCTAGTCCACTGCAGTAACCGAATCGCATCAGATGACGAACTGTATCCGCAGGAAATTGTATGGCGCTTCATTTTGTGAATGGTTAAAGTTCTGGTTAAGAGATATCTATTAAATGTATCCCTAAACGAAGCACAGGCCATGTGCATTACTTGACTGTTGATAGTGTTCTCAATGGTGGTGATAAAGGCAGTGACTCAGTTTCTGAAAATTCCAAGCAGTAGTTCAAAATGAATCTAGTTCATAAAGTTATTCTTATATTTATTATTTTCTTGGCATGGTATTTTCAACTCCTCCATTGTGCATCACATGATCAGAGGAGAAAGAAAATGCTACACAGACTTCAGGACCAACGTCACACAGCAACAGCTACCTAAGTACTCGCGCGCGACCACCCTTAGGATACTTCAGGCAAAAACGTAGGCTCATTTCCCAACGCAGATACCCCAAGTGAGAAGGAAAAAAGTCACACAAAAGTGTGTTCTGTGCTATTCGAGAGGAAAATTAAGTGAAAGTACATGGCAATGTACAGAGTGTTGGGTAGTTCTATATTTAGAAAACTGTTTAGGGTTGTACCATACCCAACAAAATACCAGGTGATATGTATTAAATATGGTTTCACAGCAACCAGAAGAATCTCACTGTGTTAATACTGGGGGGAGGGAATGGGGAGAGTGGGCAAGAAAGTACCCCGCCGCGATGCAGTGTTGATATTGCTCTTACAGCCATTTGTGGTGCTTGCAGCTTTATGAGATCGCCGATCCCTCGCAGAAATAGCCCACCAGGGAAGATACATATAAGGAACCTGCGGTGACACCTGAAAATTTACACAGGACCAGATGTGTAGGACCCAATTTGAAACCAAATTTCCTGCGATCTCGAGTAGTTGCTTTAACCATTACACTATCTGAGCAGGTCTCCCGGTATAACTTAAACTTTCATGTTTCTATCCATGATTTTCGAACACTACCACCAGATGTTCTCTCATGGAGTTCGTAAGAATAGCACCGCTGTAGAACGAAGACTGTGGCTTTCCCAGCCATCAGGGATATACTTGTGTATGAAATGGAATCAACTGCACTAAAGTGAAATGAGGATGCAATGACATCAAATGTGCAAACCGTTCATACACTCAGCCTGAAATGCGATGAACCTATAAAAATTCCAGTCTGGCACAAATTTCCAAATGTTATGAGGTGCATTCAAGTTCTAAGGCCTCCGATTTTTTTTTCTCCGCACTGGAAAGAGATAGAAACATGCGCATTGTTTTAAAATGAGGCCGCACTCATTGTCAATATGTCCCAGAGATGGCAGCACCGTACGGCAGATGGAATTTTACCGCCAGCGGCGAGAATGAGAACTGTTTTAAATACTTAAAATGGCGACGTTTTCCTTACTTGAACAGCATGCAATTATTCGTTTTCTGAATTTGCATGGTGTGAAACCAATTGAAATTCATCGACAGTTGAAGGAGACATGTGGTGATGGAGTTATGGATGTGTCGAAAGTGCGTTCGTGGGTGCGACAGTTTAATGAAGGCAGAACATCGTGTAACAACAAACCAAAACAACTTCAGGCTCACACAAGCCGGTCTGACGACATGATCGAGAAAGTGGAAAGAATTGTTTTGGGGGATCGCCGAATGACTGTTGAACAGATCGCCTCCAGAGTTGGCATTTCTGTGGGTTCTGTGCACACAATCCTGCATGACGACCTGAAAATGCGAAAAGTGTCGTCTAGGTGGGTGCCATGAATGCTGACGGACGACCACATGGCTGCCCGTGTGGCATGTTGCCAAGCAATGTTGACGCGCAACGACAGCATGAATGGGACTTTCTTTTCGTCGGTTGTGACAATGGATGAGACGTGGATGCCATTTTTCAATCCAGAAACAAAGCGCCAGTCAGCTCAATGGAAGCACACAGATTCACCGCCACCAAAAAAATTTCGGGTAACCGTCAGTGCTGAAAAAATGATGGTGTCCATGTTTTGGGGCAGCGAGGGCGTAATCCTTACCCATTGCGTTCCAAAGGGCACTACGGTAACAGGTGCATCCCACGAAAATGTTTTGAAGAACAAATTCCTTCCTGCACTGCAACAAAAACGTCCGGGAAGGGCTGCGCGTGTTCTGTTTCACCAAGACAACACACCTGCACATCGAGCTAACGTTACGCAACAGTTTCTTCGTGATAACAACTTTGAAGTGATTCCTCATGCTCCCTACTCACCTGACCTGGCTACTAGTGACTTTTGGCTTTTTCCAACAATGAAAGACACTCTCCGTGGCCACACATTCACCAGCTGTGCTGCTATTGCCTCAGCGATTTTCCAGTGATCAAACAGACTCCTAAAGAAGCCTTCGCCACTGCCATGGAATCATGGCGTTAGCGTTGTGAAAAATGTGTACGTCTGCAGGGCGATTACGTCGAGAAGTAACGCCAGTTTCATCGATTTCGGGTGAGTAGTTAATTACAAAAAAAAAATCGGAGGCCTTAGAACTTGAATGCACCTCGTACAACAGGTTCATTTCACAGCAGGTTCAGTATACAGCGTGAGTCACTAACTATTGCCTCCTAGAATAACTCCGAAAGTATGATACCAGCTGAAAACTTTGTGGGACAAATGTTGCATGGGGCAACGGGGGCCATAATATGACGTTGGTTTTTTTGCTAGGTTAACTTTGTTTTTTTAATGGGATGCTATAGTTTGGTACTTAGTTTCTGATAGCTGCTAGTGAGACGGATCCAACGATGTGTAACAGTAAGGTCTTTGAAGGTCAACTCAGGTCAAAAAAGTGGCATGAACGTCCATTTACAGAAGGTATTCCAAGTGATAACCGTCGGTATCAATGCAGTGCTGCTATCTTCTTATTACGGATTGAGTGGTATTCCTTATTACTTCGGCACTAATCGAAGCACATGCTCTGACAAGTCTCTCTCGTGTATCGTGCAAATAGTAAATATTCGACGAATACGGCCTATCCTTCTAACGCGCCATTAAAATGTAAATACCATTCGACGGTTTCGCAGTACAACACTAATAGGAACGGCAAGACTAGTATCGTCGAGTCAAGCGAATGTGAATGATGTATTCCTTCGAAGATCAAGTCGATATCTTCTCATTTACGGAGACTGCCAACGAAATTCAGTGAGAGCTAGAGACTTACACGCTGAAAACATACCCTCGATATACTCACCCTGCACGTCATACATACCGAGCGAGGTGGCGCAGTGGTTAGACACTGGACTCGCATTCGGGAGGACGACGGTTCAATCCCGCGTCCGGCCAACCTGATTTAGGTTTTCCGTGATTTCCCTAAATCACTCCAGGCAAATGCCGGGATGGTTCCTCTTAAAGGGCACGGCCGACTTCCTTCCCCATCCTTCCCTAATCCGATGAGACCGATGACCTCGCTGTCTGGTCTCCTTCCCCAACCAACCAACCAACCACGTCGTACATTTAAATATGTGTATGATAAATTGAGAACTGGATCTTTAACGCATCGGACACTTATCCGGCAAAGAAAAGTTACTAACGAGGAAACGGAAATTGGTACTGTTGACACTGTGGTTAGAGATCCTTGGGTTAGATCTCGTCAAATCGCAAGGGAATCTGGCATGAGCCATAGTAATAGTGTTCGTGTTCTGCATCGCTATAAATGTCATTATTACCATATCAGTCTCCGCCGAGAATTAACTGGTACGGATTGTATGCGTCGCATTGAATTCTAACGATGGGCTCAACTTCAGATTCAGCGGGATTTGATTTTATTTACCGACCTGGCTACATTCACTAATCATGGAAATGTTAATTTGCATAACATGCGTTATTGGGCAACTGAAAATCCACGTTGGCTGCGGCAAGTTGCACACCAAAACCCGTGGTCGGTGAATGTATGGTGTGGGATTTTGGAGGACAGGATTCTAGCCCCTATTTCATCGAAGAAATCTTTGGTAGGAAGTACACTAAATTCCTGCAAGAAACGTTAGATCTGTCATTGGAAGAAATACGTTTAGAAAAAATGAACAGAATGTGGTATCAACACGATGGGTGTGCGGCACATTTTTCGCTTATGGCTAGAAATGAGTTGCAGAGACGCAGAGGTGGTGTGTCGTGACCGGCTCGTTCGCCAGACTTGACGCCTCTGGATTTTTTTCTTGTGTGAATTCGTAAAAGACATTGTTCATAGAGATGTTCCAACTACACCTACGAACTGCGTGGCCTGTGATTCATAAGGCGAGCTTCTGAAGGGTCAGTGTAACTTCGTGAAATAACTTGTAGTTGCTACTTGTGAAGAAGTCGGGTAGAGAGTCAGGACTCGCCTGCTCGTTCTTCAGTTCGCAGACCCATGAAGGAGGGAAGTGTATGACCACAATCCGGCGGTCTACCGTCCACTCCCGCCCCCACCCCCTCTTCACGGCACACGCGTTTAATATTTGTTCTTAACCCGCATTTAACAGCAAACATTAATTTCATACCATTAAAATACTATTTTTAATCATCTGCGATTTTTCCATTTTCCGCAACACAGAAGCGTTTATTCCTATAGAAAAAAATTTTTTTGTGCGGAATTTGATGTAATTTAATTGTGTACTGATATACATTTTCGCTGGAAACTGCGGTTTTTGAGTTATTCAAGAAAAACATAAAAAAGTGACCTTCACAGCCACCCCCTCCCCCTCTTCCATCCCCACGCTCACATCCCTATCGGTCAGGATTTTAGCATGTTGTTCGAGGCACTCCCTCCTACCAATGTACAAAAATTTTCGTCTACACGATCTTTTTTTCGCTAGCGCGACAATTAAACTTTAAACTGGCACTTTTGTTTGATAATAGTCCTCGCACACTATCATAGTGACATCTATGTATATTAATGTCTATGCATCAATATTTCATTTGAGTAAGTCATTGACCTCTTTAATGTTTATTTCTTTCGTAAAACTATACTGTAGTATACCGGTTTTAAATTTACGTGGTCACATTCACACATTATTCGTTTATTATGGTGCTTTTTTAACACCAGATCCCATAGCCTAAATATTATTTCAGAATGTTTACTTGTTAGCCTTAATCATCGTTTCCGTGAAATGTTCACAAAGTTGGTAAATCGTCGTAATGTCGCAGCAACAACTGCTTAATAACACATTTAGTAATATCCTCCATGGAATATGTATTGTGTATACTTAGCTACTAATTCTTGCGGAGCTACTTAAATCTCAGTCCGTCTTCTTCCTCCTTATAGCTAAAAATTTTAATGGATCATTTCCTGTGATCAATTTGCGTGCTTGCTCTAGGTTGTAGCAGCGTGCACTATTAGATCTGGAATGTGGCTGCTGCTTGTCATGTGTCCAGCTTGTTTCACGCTACGCCTGGATCTACGCGATTGGCTTTGTCTAGTAATATCTCCATTGGTGTACATCATAAGCTACGTATTACAGACGTCTCTTCTCAGACATACCCGTAATAAAGCATTAGTGAGCAAGTGGTAGGCCGGCCGGTGTGGCCGAGCGGTTGTAGGCGCTTCAATCTGGAACCGCGAGACCGCTACGGTCGCAGGTTCGAATCCTGCCTTGGGCATAGATGTGTGTGAAGTCCTTAGGTTACTTATGTTTAAGTAGTTCTAAGTTCTAGGGGACTGATGACCTCAGAAGTTAAGTCCAATAGTGCTCAGAGCCATTTGAACCATTTGAAGCAAGTAGTAAACCCCATGATTCTTAAAAAATCGAACTCCCATGAATACAACTACGTCAAACGCGTGATTGCTTTACAACTGAATTAATGTGTTACATTTTTGCCTTTAAGCATGTAAGCAAGAAAACGTTTACGAAAGATTTGAAATCGTGTTTAAGGTTTGTTTGAAGTCACCAAGTGCTCTCGATACGAAACATTGGATGAAAATAGTCTGGATAATTTGCGCTCCATGTGAAGCAAAAGCAAGTTTTCCACGCGTCTATAATTTCCCAGATACATACAGTGATACATACACAAAGGTGACAAAGTCATGGGATAGCGATGTGCACAAATACGGACGGGGGTAGTATCGCATACGCAATGTAAGCGAAGCGCATTATCAGAGCTGTCATTTGTACTCAGGCGATTCGTGTGAAAACGTTTCCGACGTGATTATGGCCGCACGACTTTGAACGCGGAATGGTTGTTGGAGCTACATGTATGGAACGCCGAATTTCGGAAATCATTAGGAAATTCAATATTCTGAGATCCACAGTGTCAACAATGTGTCTAGAACACCAAATTTCACACCACGGACAACGCGGTGGCCGACGGCCTCGACTCAACGTCAGAGAGCAGCGGCTTATGCATAGTTATAAGTGCTAACAGTCAAGCAATACTGCATGAAATAACCGCAGAAATCAATGTGGGACGTACGACGAACGTATCTGTTAGGACAGTGCGGCGAAATTTGGCGGTAGTTAGCTATGGCAGCAGATGACCAACGCGAGTACATTACTAACAGCACGACAATCGCCTGCAGCGCCTCTGCTGGGCTCGTGACCATATCGATTGGACTCTAGATGTCTGGAAAACCATGGCCTGGTCAGAAGAGTCCTGACTTCAGTTGGGGTTTGAAGAACATTCGGGATAGTTCTAGCAAAAGATTGGCCACCCCGATCGCCGGAAATGAATCTCATCGAACATTTATGGGAAGTAATCGAGAGGTCAGTTAGTGTACAAAATCCTGCACCAGCAAGACATTGGCAAGTATGGACGGCTAAGAGGCACGGCTCAGTGTTCCTGCAGGGGACTTCCAGCGATTTGGTGAGTCCATGTCACGTCGATCTGCTGCACTGCTACGGACAAAAGGAGGTTCGATACGATATTAGGAGGTATGTCATGACATTTGTTACCTCAGTGTATACAGATACTGCTTGAGAATAGTTTTAGTAATAAAAAAGTAATAAATTAAAATGTTGTGCCTTATGCTGAAGTTTAACGGTATGGTGCGTCTTCAGTTACGCTGTCCCAAGGCAAACACACAATTTCTTAACTGTAATAATGGTATTATTGTGTTAAATTGTTAGCATGGTATTATTGTGTTAAATTGTTAGCATACTATCATCATACCTCTTAATGAGTACATATACTTCATTTTAAATTTTTAACTTCGGTTAGTAATTACACGAAATATTGTTCAGAGTTCCGGGATAGCCGCTTAGTAATATAGATTGATTAGGCACTCCTATCTAGCAGCGAGCAGTAACTGCTTCCACCCTTATGACAGCGACGTCTCAAAGGCAAACCGAAAGCGCTGGGAACAAACACATTCTGACCCATGACTACTTTACCACCGAGCGAGGTGGCGCATTGGTTAGCACATTGGACTCGCATTCGGGAGGACGACTGTTCAAACCGGCGTCCGGACGTTCTGATTTGGGTTTTCTGTGATTTGGATAAATCGCTTCAGGCAAATGCCGGCATCGTTCCTTTGAAGGGGCACGGTCGACTTCCTTCCCCATCCTTCCCTAACCCGGTGGGACCGATGACCTCGCTGTATGGTCCCCTCCCCCAAATCAACCAACAAACTAACTGCTTTACCTGCGCCCACAGCTCATGGAGACTGATCCGAGATAGGTCCAAGACAAGCACATCTCGCTCAGTGGCGTTCCGGATATACTCGATACAACTGAACCGAGTCACACAAGCACCCTTGCCCGTAAGTGCGGTACTCAAAACATTCTGACACAATTAGTGAGTGTTGGGATGACGCATTGTCTTGCTGGATGCAGAAGACTCTTCTGGGGAATTGTAGGCAAACAAATGGAGGCACAGTTGTGCCTGTGTCGTTCGCCTATGAGAGAGAATGGCGTACGTACCGAGGGCACTATTTAATGCCGTGTAAACATTATCCACATGAGTATACATGCTTCACCGGCTCGAACGGTTCCATCTTGGTAAAAGGGATTAATCAGCTCCTGTGGTTTTCAACTTAGAATTACTATGCTGTCGGCGTGTGCCATTTAGTGAGCAGAGCGGGGGTGGGCTTCGGTATCCCGTGGCGTGGAGGTGCTTGTGTCTGGAATGGCTGCTCATCATTTTTTGTCCAGCAGGGACTTGGCGACTGATTTTCTGCAATGTGGCCCGTCTGTTCGCTAGTGCCACCAGGGATAGTTTAAAGCGACCGCTGTCATCAACGGCATTTGAATCTGATGGAGTTGGTTTTCCCGGAATCCAGGTACAAAAGATACATTTTCGATACGGTGCAGATGGAAAGTTTAGAGAGTGGCCATAAGGCGCACTTCACATGATCGGCTTTCTGGTCCAAAGTGGCTACTCGTGTAGAGTGAGCGTCTCGTGCCTGTTTATAAACGTGCCGGCAACCACGTCACGAGTGCGTCAGTGTCGTCAACGGCCAGGCGACTGTGCCGAGGGTAGAGCACAAATCCTGAATATATAAAGAACAGATACCATCGGTGACCATGCAGCTCGTTAGAATGAAATTACCATGAAATGAACACCCTTAGCTGCTTATAGGCGTTGACATACGTCAACGGGGACAGATGAAAATGTGTGCCCCGACCGGGACTCGAACCCGGGATCTCCTGCTTACATGCCCCGGTCGGGGCACACATTTTCATCTGTCCCCGTTGACGTATGTCAACGCCTATAAGCAGCTAAGGGTGTTCATTTCATTGTAATTTAATCCTGAATATACTGAAGACTACGCATACGCAGAAAGGAGGGCATGTGGCGTCACCTGCCTACATCGTAGGTTTAACTACGAGGGTTAGGGTTGGAACTTAAATAGTAGCAACTATTTATTCACAACCGATACAAAAGAATTACATGTTTGCTCCTGTTACTGTACTTCAAAGTAGTCGCCAGCGTTGTGTAGAACCCGTTGCCAGCGATGTGTAAGGCTTAGTATACCGTTAGCAGAGCCTTCTCTGTTGACGGCGCGAATGGAGCAGTCGACTACCTGTCGAATCTCTGGAACAGTTCTGAACCGAATTCCACGAAGTGGCTCCTTCATCTTCGGAATCAAATCAAAGTCACAAGGACTTAAGTCGTATTAGAGTTCGTTTTTGGAGCATCACATGCGATCAGCTTTGCGAAAGAAGCGGCGATACTTTCTGCGCAACGCACCCATCATTTTGCACGACAACGCTCGGACGCATACAGCACAAGATGTGGCTGCTCTGTTCGGTCGATGGGACTGGGAAGTACTGTACCATCCACCATACTCCCCGGACTTAAGTCCTTGTGACTTTGATTTGATTCCGAAGATGAAGGAACCACTTCGTGGCATTCGCTTCAGAACTGTTCTGGAGATTTGACAGGGGAGATTTGACAGGCAGTAGACCGCTCCATTCGCACCATCAACAGAACAGGCTCTGCTAACGGTATACTACGCCCTCCACGTCGATGGCAACGGATTCTATACAAAGCTGGTGACTACTTTGAAGGACAGTAACAGGTGCAAACATGTAACGCTTTTATATCGGTTGTGAATAAATAGTTGTCACTATTTAAGTTCCAACTCTCGTATGTTCTCCGCGGTGCTCAATCATGTTACGGTAATCGATTGTGTGTCTTCTTAATCTGTATTTTATTTCTGCTTTGTTTGCGTGTTACAGTACGAAGTTTATATGAAGATGATGCTTTTGCTTCCAGTGTTGTCCCCAAAACACATGCTGAAAGCAGAAACATACCGGGTGGTTACAATTAAAGCGCCCAGCTATTCCCAGAGATCCAGTGTAGGCTAAAATTCTTGTATGGTAGCGAAACTTGATAGATATACTAGAGCGTCAATGCGGAACCGACTTACACATGTTAAAAATTAGTTCCCATTTTGGCCAACAGGTGCAAATCGGGCGCTGGGAATGTAAGAAAGACTCATAGAAATGTTTCCATGTGTACTGGATTAACAACGGAAAGTGGGTAGAAAACGTCAAAAAAAAATGAGAAAGGTTTCGGTTGATTTTATTATTAACCGTCGCTTACACAATTTGTTCAATACTAGCACCGGAGATGTCGACGAGATGCTGTAGAGCGCCAGATTTGCACCTGATGGCTAAAATTTGAACTAATTTTTCCCGGTATAAATCGGTTGCGCATTAACGTATTAGGATACCTACCAAGTTCCGCTGCCATACGATAATTACAGCCCACACTGGGATTCGGTGAGTAGCTGCACATTAATTATAACCATGTTTTATGTAGGTTTTACAATACCTGGACCGAAGAAAAATCCTATAGCGTGCTTAAGAACGCAAACAGATGAAAAACATTTGTGATACAGATTGTTTCACAAGTGAAAATTCCGGTTCCTTGAACGAGAAAAATAATTTTCGATGTTATTAGGGAATTAGAAAGAAAAAAGTATAAAGGTTTTTATTGCCTTCTAAATTTTGTTTCACGTGTTTATTCTTGTTCGCTTTTCTTCGAGCAAATGAATATTTCTTGAAATGTTTGGATGACACTTGTCCTATACTTTCAATTCTCAGCAGTCTGGAGAATTAACACCAGACCTCAGACAAGATAATTCACGATGGATTTTGCTTTGGTCATTGACAGACACTTTTCTTTGTGAATTCCTTAATTCTGTTGCCGTATTTTGAACTTTTGTAATACGGATGGTTTCTCATAACCAAACTTTCACCGTCCGGATACCAAATCGCTCAACAAACAACTTTCACAATACACGGAATTTTGGCGCTGATCGTTTAAACAAAGACAACCACTAGTGACAGGCGCTGCCATGAGAGGTCGACAGAGACGAGAAAGTAGCTTGCGTAAAAGGGGTTTTAGAGGCAGATAACAAGCTCGGCTAGGGGGGCTGTTTCCCTTTCAAAGGACCCACCCCGGCTTTTGTCTCGTACTACTGGAAAAAAACATCACAGAAAACCTAAATCTGCTTGGAGGCAAGGGCAATGAATCTCAAATCATCTCGAATAAGAGTTGATTGTCGGAATACATGCGTCACCTCACGCGGTCCTTCACTCGACTGACACGCCGAGGGCCTGTGCAAGCTCTAACATACCATGCGACCTGCTTTCCCTTCACACAGCAGCTATCTGATTCAATGTGTAAGAACATAAGCCAGGGAGGCATATAAAGTGAAACGTTAGGAACGGTTCCTCCTTCCTATGTCGCAGGGGCACAACAGATGTGACTACTAAATTAGCCAGTCCAGTTACGCGACCAGTAGGTGCAGAACACGTGCAGAGGTGGAGGTACGGGTCGCGTTGCGTTTAGAAGCAACCGTGTACTTGAGCGCGCCGTAGCCAAGCTCCGCTGCTTTAGTAACACAAGTGAAAGATACACGAACATGAACAGTGGCTATTGGTTACCGACTTGATAAAACAGCGAGTGACAGTAAGCAGATGGAACGCCATGTGAGTAATCAACATCTGCGGTGTAGATTGCTGTGAGACTTTTCTTCAAGAGCAAATAACTAGGTAAAAGAAGGTAAGCAAGTGCACAAGTTCCTGCTGTTGACGCGTTGAGTATGTCCAGTTAGTTTTCCAGCTAATCCTCCGATGGGAGGTGTGTTGCATGTTTTGTTGTGTAGTACATGGTGAGAGTTCTAGTCGCCCTAGATGAAATACATGCTCAAAGTGCAGAAACAGTTTCCTACTAACCATGTGTTGACAAGTGGCTTTTTTATAATAGAGGGAGGGGAGTGCTGCCCGTCGTATGCTATGCCAAAATCACGGATTCTCCATTAATCAAGTCAACAATCGCCAGTCTATGATTATCAGCTTCCAGTAATGACGACGATCTTTAAATGCAACGGACTGAGGAAAGACATGAAGATCCTGGACTCGTATTCGGAAAAACCAGGATGTAATTTCCCATCTAGCCGTTCAGGTTTAGGGTCTCCATGATTTTCTTAATTCCCATAAGGACTGGGTCATTTCCATTTCCTGTACTGTTGTTTGTGCGAAGGCGTCGTTTTTTTATCATTTGTGTGCAGTAATTAACAGCTCTTTTCTTTAATCATACTCATCAATATTAATGTTACAATTCTGTCGTTTTGCTCGGGAATTTCTCTCGAAGAGGTTTCTAAGATGCTACTGTTGAGTACTACGTGACCAAGCTATACGTAGCCAAGATATCCCGTTACATACAGAGAGGACAGAGTGGCCTACCGCCACCCATTCTTACTGCAGGAGAAGGAAAAATTCGGTGAGTGACAAGTGCGGCATTGATCCTGCGTAGTCCCTTCGCAGCACGGTTTTCGGAAAATACTTCGTTCTAAACCACTGATAGGTTGGAACTTGGCGACTAGTATCATGATGATACAAAAGCTAATAGGGCGCATTAAAGTGTAATATCCCGACTGTGAATTCATTTTCGGACAAGGTACTATCTGGCGAAAATAAAGGCAAGGCCGTTGGTGTGGTATCACACCCACATAAGCTCACCGGAAGGGGAAAAAAAAAGACTTACCTAGCTGTAAAGTGTCCGACAAGTAACAGTTCCACAGTGTGTATTATACATTTCTCGGCTGACAAACCACGCCCATCTGTCCTATGCAGAAGGAAAAAACGTAATTAATCGAACATGGCTAATCATCCTCAATTATTAGCACCCAATTTCCGAAACAAACTTAACGACTGTTACACTTTTTTCACCGATTCACAGTCGTGACCACGGGCGGCAACACCACTCGTCTCTCTCGGAGCCTCATACTTAGAAAGGGTTGTTGAAGTGAAGTACTGTGCTAGCTATGAGTCTGTGTGGGCCTTGATTTATTCGAACAGTGAGCTGTGCTACCGTAGCATGCTGACTGGTCTGTACGGTATTTCTTTGTGTCCGTTCACCTCAGCCATCAGTGGAACGTCGAGCTCGACAGTTTTTCTGTGGCTCACAATGGTTTCTACACCCGAGAAGACGTCTACCTCAAAGGTACAAGCACAGTTCACATACTCCGCCGTTCCAGAAATTTTCTTCCATTTTTTTACGATCTACAACTCCTGTACCTTGATAGCAGTGAGCATAGTGCATGTCCATTGTCTGAGAATAAAAAGTGAAGCTGCCGCAAGGGGAGGAAAAAAACACAGTGAAAATTCATGAATTGAGAGGGTATGTGATGATGGTATTTCAGTTATTACAAAATGGAGTCAACTTAATAAAGAACCTAGCATTTAAATTTATCGATTTTATACAGATCTGTTTGGGGTCTGCGTCTGTATTGTAAATTTGCTGGATTGCCAGTGAATTTGTGTAACGAAATATAATCCCGTAGAGATAGTTACATTAAATGAACCTCATCACACTATTAAGTAATGTAATGTACATGTAACTGTAATGTACTTTATGATTGCAGTATGCTGCCGAATCATGTCTTGCTAATAAATATTAGTAAAAAGTTACTGTAGCAGTACAAATCATTTCATTAAACATCTTGGCAGTATGTGCATACTTATCAGTATGACGTTCCATCACGTCTGGCCTTGATGCACTAATTTAATTGGGAAGGGTGTCATAAAGCCGTTGTAGCCTCTACGGTCTCAGCATATAGAAAAGTCAAAATGAGCTTCGGTGAAATTAAAGGCAAGGATGGTAACATTAAAAGCGCAACGGGAATTCGCTCTTAAATGCAGAGGAGAGAGCGGATAGGTGGAAAGAGTACACTGAAGGCCTTCATGAGGAGGAAGGTTTGTCTGATGTGATTGAAAAAGAAACAGGAGTCTATTTAGAAGAGATAGGGGATCCAGTATTTGAACCAGACTTTAAGAGAGCTTTGGAGGACTTAGGATGAAATAAAGCAGAAGGGATATACACTCCATCAGAATTTCTAAAATCATTGGGGTAAGTGACAACAAAACGACTATTCACGTTGGTGTTTAGAATGTGTGCGTCTGGAGATATACCATCTGACTTTTAGGAAAATATCATTCACCCATTTCCGAAGACTGCAAGAGCCGACAAGTGCGAGAATTATCACACAACAGCGTAACAGCTCATGCATCCAAGTTGCTGACAAGAATAATATACAGAAGAATGGAAAAGAGAATTGAGGACGTGTTGGATGGCGATCAGTTTAGTTTTAGGAAAGGTAAAGACACTAGAGAGGCAATTCTGACGTTGCGGTTGTTAATAGAAGTAAGACTAAAGAAAAATAAAGACACGTTCATACGATCTGTCAACCAGGAAAAAGCGTTCGACAATGTAAAATGGTGCAAGATGTTCGAAATTCTGAGAAAGAGGTGTAAGCTATAGGGAGAGACGAGTAATATACGAGGGTTGGAACTTTAATAGCAGCAACTATTTATTTACAGCTCATACAAAATAGATACGTGTTTCAAAGTTTTACTGACCTTCAGAGTAGTCACCAGCATTGTGTATAGTTCCGTTGCCAGCGATATGGAAGTCATAGGATACTCCTAGCAGTGCCAGTTGTGTTGACAGTTCGAGCGGCGTGGTCTACTGCCCGACGAATTTGTAGCAGTTCTGAAGCAAATGCCGTGGAGTGTTTCCTTCAGTTTAGAAATCGAGTGGAACTAAAGAGGGCTTAAGTCAGGGAAATGCATTAGATGGTATAGCACTTAGCAGACCCATCAGTCAAACAAATCAGTAACAACTTGCACTGTACGTGCTTGAGCATTGTCCTGCAAAATGATGCTCAGGTCCTCCAGAAAGTGTCATCGCTTCCGTCTCTATGCTGTTCATTTTTGGAACACAACCTACGACCAGCTTACAGACAGAAGTGATGACACTTTCTGCAGGACCTGACTATCATTTTGCAGGACAATGCTCAAGCACGTACAGTGCAAGCTGTTACTGATTTGTTTGACTGATGGGGCTGCTAAGTGCTATACCACGTACTGTACTCTCCTGACTTAAGCCCTCGTAAGTTCTACTCGAGTTCTAAACTGAAAGAAACATTTCACGAAATTCGCTTCAGAACTGCTACAAATTCATCGAGCAATAGACTGCGGCACCCGAACTGTCAACACAACTGGCACTGCTAAGAGTATCCTACGACTTCCACATCACTGGTAAGGGGTTATACACAATGCTGTTGACTACTTTGAAGGTCAGTAAAACTTTGAAACACGGAACTGTTTTAACTATTTTGTATGAGCTGTAAATAAATAGTTGGCACTATTAAAGTTCCAACCCTCGTACAATATGTACAAGAGGCAAGAGGAAGTAACAGGAGTGTATAACCAAGAACGAAGTGCTCGGATTAAAAAGGATGTAGTCTTTCACCCCTATTGCTCAATCTGTACATCGAAGAACCAATATTGGAAATAAAAGAAAGGTGGAATTAAATTCAAAGTGAAAGGATCTCAATGATACGATTCGCTGATGATAATGTTATCCTGAGTGAAAGTGAGGAAGGATTACAGGATCTGGTGAATGGAATGAACAGTCTAATGAGTACATAATATGGATTGAGAGTAAATCAAAGAAAGGCGACAGTAATGAGAAGTAGCAGAAACGAGAACAACGAGAAACTTAACACCAAGATTGATGGTCACGAAGTAGATGAAGTTGCAGAGCTCTACTACCTAGGCAGCAAAATAATCAATGGCGCACTAAGCAAAGAGGACATCAAAAGCAGACTAGCACTGGCAAACAGTGCATTCCCGGCCAAGAGAAGTCATACTAGTATCAAACATAGGCCTTAATTTCTGAGACTGTACGTTTGGAGCACTCCATTCTATGGTAGTGAATCTTGGACAGTGCGAAAAGAAAATCGAACCATTTGAGATTTGGTGCTTTAGTCGAATGTTGAAAATTAGGTGGACTGATAAGGTAAGGAATGAGTTGGTTCTGCGCAGAATCAGAGAGGAGAGGAATATGTGGAAAACACTGACAAGGAGAAAGGACAGGATGATAGGACATCTGCTAAGACCTCACGGAATGACTTCTATGGTGCTAGAGGGAGCTGAAGAGGGCAAAAACTGTAGATGAAGTAAGAGATTGGAATACATCCAGCAAATAATTGAGGATGTAGGTTGCAAATGCTACTCTAAGATGGTGAGGTTGGCAAAGGAGAGGAATTCGTGGCGGGCCGCATCAAATCAGTCAGAAGACTGACGACAAAAAAAAGCCTCTCCTGAGTCAAGCTGGCCAAGATTAGTTTTATCAGGTCCTTGATAGAATGGGCACTGGCACTCATTTGACGTCCGAGCTGGTCCCAGACATTGTCGGGGCAAATCTGAGGATATTACTTACTATGGCAGTACTCCAGCATTATGCAACGTGCCATGTATGGACGAGCATTATCCTGGTCGCATGCGAGATAACACATAAGATGCATGGTATCTGTGGCGTAGCGTTGTTCTGTCATAGTTCCCTCAGACACTACTAGCCGTCGCCTGAATTTATACCCGATGGCTCCCCACATCCTGACGCCGATTTTAACACCGCTGTTCCTCTTCAAAACATTGGGATTTTTGACGTCTTCCCAGGTCACTGCTATACTCGCCGACGATGGTCATCCGGCATAATGCAGAACCGCGATTCATCGCTGAACACAATGCGACGCCATTCATCAGCAATCAGTGCTTCCTGGTTCACGGCACCACTCCCAAACGCAGCATTTTGCGTGACGTTGTTGCTGGAGTTTATTACTTCTTCTCGGATGGCAGACGGACATGCGACTGTGTTACGATATGCTTCGTGCACAGTAGAGATCCTCCATCGTGGTGGTCAGACGTGGTCGACCGGAACCTGACTAAGAGTATGCCTGCCTTCACGTTCCCATGCACTTCATCATCGGGCCTCTGAGACATCCAAATGCCCCACAAATCTGCCTCTTGCACGATGCAGATCCACACTGAGACCCCTTTCAAACTCTGTGAGGTGCTGATAATGCTGTGAATCGGCACAAGTGGCCAAGCCAGTGGCTTTCCTGCCAAACAGTGGGACAAGGAGAACCAAGTTAGTACGTGTGCTGCTCAGACATGGAATGAGACCAGTGTTCCGGCCCGCCTCCTTTTAGTATCTCTTGCGAATGCGGCAGCACCTGTATTTTAAACAATTCGCACAGTTGTGGAGCGTTGTACCGAGCACAAGCGACATATGAAAGAGGGGTAGCTTGACAAGCCGGCCATAGCTGAGGATTGCTTGGAAAACGGACCCAAAATACAATTTGGTAACAGTCTTGGCTCACGCACCTACATATTAGGATTCAGTCATAAAGAAGGCAGCTGAGATTAGAATAAACACCAGCAATTTTAACAGAGATCGTGGGTAAACTCTTAGTAGGGCCTGGCGGCTTTGAACATCGAAAGGAAGCAAAGACGAATGCTTGATGATGCTTTTAGGGAGACGGGAGCAGCAGTTTCAAACGTGGCCCCGCGTGGCGAACGATATATACAGGCTTGCGTACACGTGTGTGACGTCAGCAGTTTAGTGTTCGTGGCCAGCGATAAATAGTTATCAAAGCTTGACAGTGTAGTAGGGAAGTTTTTAGCAAAGATCGTGGATAAAAGCTACAGCGAGAGCCTTGTTTACAAGTCGATTTGCTTGCTTTAGTGCATTCAAGCTATAAAATGGCGAAGTATATTTGGTGCGTGGCTACCATCATAGTGATCATTGAAGAGTGTCAGTTGTTCATAACACAAAGCACACTCACCACAAAAACCGTAATAAGCAGTTGGAATCTTACAAAAAAAATAGCTGAGCTCAGCTGCATTCGACGTTGCTGCACTGTGGATGATGTGAAGGTTGTGGAAAGAGATGCAGATGTGAAAAGCCAAGTGCGTTCGAAGTGTACATAAGTGAAATAACTGTATTTATTTGTATTCTAAATAATCTGACTCAACCTTCATAAATTGATCGTTAGGTAATTATATCTGTACATGTTTCTGGAATAATATGGGTCAATCCATACCAAGTGGTCCAGCACGGGTTGCTTGACCATCTCAGAAAAAATTAATATTTACTGGGTAAATTCCCCAACGTTTAGTAGTCACAAAAATATTTAAAAAAAATTGTTTATTATTTTGAAATGGCGGCCATATTTGTTCCAGGCCGCATGCGTTTTTTTGCATTTGCAAGCATCTAAATTTTTTACAATTATTCAGTAGTAGATTGTCCTATGCCTTTCAGATAACATGCATTTAGTTCAACACACTCTGGGCTACAAATCAACATCATTATCACTTAACTGAATGTATTCTTTAATATATTTTTGATAGTGCAAAGTTATCAGCCACAAATGAAAAAAATTCAATTTTTGAACAGTGGTTTTCCAAAGAAAGATTAATTTCTCAGCTTTAATATTTTTCTGCTCTTACACTGTATAGTTTAGTTACTTTTTATAGAGTATCGATGGTGAGCAGCTTACACTTAAAAAATACACTATTTAAAGAAAAGGATTTCTTAATTTTTCCGTTTTGTGGCCTGCAATATCTTTGTTGGGGGACAGACAAAAATCTGAAAATTTCACAGTTAATAGACCTTTATGATATCAAGCTTCAGTATAAATTTCAACTTTGAATTTCAATTGGAAGCTATGGAAAAAAGATTACAAACCCGAGTCAAAAATACGTTTTTTTAACATCTGCGATATCTGGTAGGCTAATCAAATAAAGTATACCAGTTGCACATTGTAACACACCACATTACACTAGCTAATGATTATTTTTCGAAACAGTGCTGTGGTAATTCTTTCAGCAGGCTAACAATTGCATCTGCAAGGCTATAAAAGTCTGATTGTTGTCATCCTCCTTACACCAACAATTGTCTACTCACTCTTATTTAGCTAGAAGTTCTTGAAGTATGCAGGCGAAAAATTGTGTCTGTGTTCTGTTGTTGTTATTAATGAAGCATGTCATAAAAGTGTGTATGGAGTGTATCCTAAAGTCATTAGTTTAAAGTTTAATCGAAGATTACAGTGAAGAAGAAAAAGCGTTGTTTTACTCGTCAAATCAACATGCAAGTGCTATGAATGAAATACTTAAAAAAATTTCATCACCTTTTTGGTCAGTCTTGCATGGACCCTTTTGAGAAACATAAGAAGCCAATAACAGAAGGTCTGCGAGAAATAACATTTGATCATTATTCTAAAAATAAAAGCCCTTTCGTCAATCTCATACCAGGAAAATCATTGTGTCCAATATGTTATTCTAAGATATTTGTAACTCAGAAAGAAAGGATAGTGAAACCTCAGATAGAGAAATTTGTGACGTATCAACAATTAAAAAAGTAGATACAGCTTGTGAAATCCTGGCTATATCGCCTGCTAGTAAAATTAGAAAACTAAGTCAAGATAAAAGACCAAGTGCCTTGAATACAAAAATTCAGAAAGTGGCAGCTACAGTCAAAAAGAATTTGGAAGTTTCATTTCAAAATACAATTTGTACCAAAACAGATGGAAGTTCTGAAATTTCGCCAACCGAAGGTGATGATTTGATAGAAAAACTAAATGCAGTTCTTCAAACAAAGAGGATAAAATTAAGATTATCAGTTTACTGCCGAAATCTTGGAGCCGAGCAAAAGCTAGTGATGAATTTGAGTCAGAAGGTCTTGTTAAGTTAACAAGGCAATTAGTAAAAGAACAGCGAATTTTACCAGCATTACGAAATAAAAGTGCATATAATTTATTAGATGAAAATACAATCAATAAAGTTGTTAAGTATTATGATGCCGACAATAACAGCCGTTTGATGTCTGGCAAAAAAGACTGTATTTCTGTGAAAGAAAATGGTTCTAAGATTCAAAGACAAAGAGGTTAATGTTGTGTAATTTAAATGAACTATTCGCTGAATTTAAAAAAGAAAATCATGACATTAAAATTGGAAGATCAAAATTTTGCGAGTTGAGACCAAGATGGTGTATTGTTGCAGGGGCATCTGGCACCTATAATGTTTGTTTGTATCATCAGAACGTAAGGTTAATGATAGATGGGGCCAATCTTAGAGTTGACCATAAAGACCTTTTGGAAGTTATGGTATGCAATATTGACAGTTAAAATTGTATGGCCGGCCGAAGTGGCCGTGCGGTTAAAGGCGCTGCAGTCTGGAACCGCAAGACCGCTACGGTCGCAGGTTCGAATCCTGCCTCGGGCATGGATGTTTGTGATGTCCTTAGGTTAGTTAGGTTTAACTAGTTCTAAGTTCTAGGGGACTAATGACCTCAGCAGTTGAGTCCCATAGTGCTCAGAGCCATTTGAACCATTTTTAAAGTTGTATGATCAAGGGAAAATGTGAAGATTGTCAAGGCAAACATGCCTTATTTGACAAGTTTGAAGAATCCGAAGAAGACGACTGGATGCCTGACAATATAAAATACAAGCAGTGGGCGACACAAGACAGAACTGAAATGGTGACAGTCATAAAATCACGAGAAGAGTTTTTTGAAGTGTTGGTGGCTAACCTTGAAAATCTAAAAATGCATCATTTTATTGCAAAAGCTCAAAGTAAATTTTTGAAAGACAAAAAGGCAAACCTTGGCAGCTGATGAATGCTTAGTTCTTGCTGATTTTTCGGAAAATTATTCCTTTGTTGTTCAAGATGAAGTACAAGGGCACCACTGGGTAAACAAACAGGCCACAGTTCATCCATTTGTATTCTATTATAAAGATGAAGATAAACTAATGAGCCAGAGCTTTTGTGTCATAAGTGACTACCTTGAACACAACACTTCAGCAGTGCACATTTTTCAACTAAAATTAACAAGCTACATTAAACAGCACCACCGTTCCATAAAAAAGCTGATTTACTTTTCGGATGGGGAAGCAAATCAATTTAAAAACAAAAAAAATTATTAACATCTCCTTTCATAAAGAAGATTTTGGGTTTGATGTAGAATGGCACTTTTTCTTCATGCCATGGGAAGAATGCTTGTGATGGTGTTGGGAATACAACAAAGTGAGCTGTCATAAAAGCAATTCTGCAGCGGACCGATGACAATCATATCATAAAACCTCAAGAAATGTTTGAATTCTGTAAAAAACATATCAAAGGAAATACCTATGTTGTTGTACAATTTGAGGAAATACAAGAAGTCCATGACAGTGTCTTGAAGGAAAGGTATAACACTTGTCAGAAGATTAAAGGCACTCGATCTTTTCATTGTTTTGTACTCCATTCACACAACTTACTGAAATGTAAGATCACATAAACTTCGCCTGATAGTGTACTTTATCGGTGTGAAAAACTTGTACAACTGGTTCTACGAAATAAAGACGCAGTGGCTTGTGTTTGCGATGAACAGTGGTGGGTTGGCGAAGGTGATAATATTGACTGTCAAAACCAAGATGTACATGTTGTATTTCATCACCCTCCAGGACCAAGAACGTCTTTTAAAAAATTTGAGAAGAATGAAGTTTGGATGCCACTTAAAAAATGCACGAAGGAAGCTGTCTCCCATGGAATTTACAACTGTGACTGGGCGAACTTATAATGTAACGCCCAAACAGAGTGAACAAATTTCTCAAATGTTCAATGAGCGATGTACTAAAAACGAATAACAAGAGAACAATATAATGTAATCAGTAGGCTTATTTTCAATAAAAAAGTAAGTAATCATAGATATGATTAATTTATATACTGTAAGTGATACATTTTATTCCATAAGCCTAGATGTCGCAGATGTTAAACGTATTTTTGGCTCGTGTTTGTGATTTTTTTCCACAACTTCCAATTGAATCTTAAAGTTGAAATTTATACTGAAGTTTGATATCATAAAGGCCTATTAACTGTGAAATTTTCAGATTTTTATCTGGTCCTCCAACAAAGATATTGCATGCCACAAAAGGAAGCTGTCTCCCATGTGTATGCCAGAATGCAGTAAACTATAAAAACGCATGTGCAGGGCAAGAGAGGCAGGACGACACGCATACAAACACCACATAAAATACCTATATGAATATTATGTTTTGATAATGAGAATAAATTCTCGTAAAACGTCATATTAAGCATGGAAAAAAGATGTAACTAATGCGGTGTTTCATTACTTAAATCATGACTGGCACAGTTGCAGGCCTTCCAAAAAAACACTGAATATGGTGAATGAAATTAAGTAACGACACTTGGTAAATGAGTATTGTTTATATAAATATGAGGAGCCACTTTTTTCATGAGGGCAACAATTGCTCGCACATTTTCAAATAATTCTAGTTACTCTTTATGTCCTCTCACTATAGCTCACAAACCTAATTGTGGTGAACACTTTGAGGTTCTGCTCTCGCTATGTACAGTTTCACCCACTGTTGTTTCCATTTCCCTTTCTTTTCAAGCAGCGCAGCCGACATTAGTGTATGCTGTTGTTAATTGTTCGGCAACAATTATGTTTAAAAATTTTACAATCATGTAATAGCTCCAGTGAAGTAGTCTGGTCAAAGTAGTCTGACGAAATCTTTGACATAACATATGTTTTGTCGGCCAGCAGTTAACACTACATTGCTGACGTCACACAAACATGTGCTCAGGCCCGTAATTATCGTTGGCCACGGTCCTGCGGTGGGTCGGAGCTGCTATGAGCTGCCCAACTCACCTTCCGCGCACTCGTCGTTTAGGCATCATCTGATGTGAGAACCGTGCCGACCCTCAACCGTTCGTACTTCTTTTACTCTTGATGACGATGATGGAGACAGTCAGCGAAAGGTCGAGCATTTTATTCGAATTGACACGGCTTGAAAACAGAAGATTTTATTCAGACATGTCGGAGCGAAAGACTACGAAGAGACAAATCGGTTAACATACTTTGTTTCCACATTGGGCAATTTTCTGGGGTAACTGAGTAGTAAGAAAGTAAGCCTTTATTTTGAAAAAGAGCATCGTACCACACTCAGCCACTATGGTCTTGTATACAGTTCTCAAAGGGGTTAGATATTTCAAATACATCATCACAGTACATATTTTCTCTTATGAAACGTGTTTTAAATAATCTATTAGAGCACAGAAGGAGTAAAGAGGTACATAAATACAATTCTAGAAGAAAAATTATTTCCATTAAAAGTGACATTCGCTCAGAAAGGGTTGAATGATGACGCTACTAGATTATTTGGGCGCCTACGTACCCAGTGATGCCTGGGAAAGAGCAGAGCTAAATTCGAATGGAAGCTCAAATCAAATTTTCATCAGTGTAATTAACTGTATTCTAAATGAAACAAAAAATATATTTGGGAGCTTGGGCGCTCAGAAACTCAACAGTAGCGTCCTAACCCGAAGTAAGAGATCACTTGGAACCGTGTTGCATAATTAGCGCGAAATGATTAGACACAGCGAAATTTAAACAGGGGTTACTAAAGTAACATCTAAAATGATTCTCTCCACGCCATTACGTTCGGTCGTAGAAGTGAGTCCTGGGACGTGTAAGTCTCCCTATAGTGTCGTAAGAAACTAGACAAGAAAATCGAGGATGCTGGCATAACGAATGGCGCCATGTTTTGCTCTAGTGCGTCGCGATTAAGTATCAAAGGTAGGAGTGTTCGATATTAAGTTCGTTTTGGCATCAGCGCAGGACCCAAGCTCAACTGGGCAAACATAGAGAGGAAATAGGTGACGGTCTGTCAGGAACCATCTCTCCGTCAGCCTTGAAGTAGTATACGACTTCGTGCTGAACATTAATGCCTTCGAATTTTTTATGTAAGAACTCTTGAAGTTTATTGAATAAAACAAAAGTTATTAACATTCTACATCTTTATTCTTATTGTCTACATACACTATGTGATCAGAAGTATCCGGACACCCCCAAAAATACGTTTTTCATATTAGGTGCATTGTGCTGCCAGGTACACCATATCAGCGACCTCAGTAGTCGGCAGACATCGTGAGAGCGCAGAATGGGGCGCTCCGCGGAACTCACTGACTTCGAACGTGGTCAGGTGATTGGGTGTCCCTTCTGTCATACGTCTGTACGCGAGATTTCTATACTCCTAAACCTCCCTCGGTCCACTGCTTCCGATGTGATAGTGAAGTGGAAACGTGAAGGGACACGCACAGCAGAAAAGCGTACAGGCCGATCTCGTCTGTTAACTGACAAGAGACCGTGGAAATTTGAAGAGGTCGTAATGTGTATTAGGCAGTCATCTATCCGGACCATCACACAGGAATTCTAAACTGCATCAGGATCGACTGCAAGTAGACACATCAGAAAACGTTTTGCATCACCCCGGTTCCCAGAACTCCTGAACATAGACGTTGACTGTGGATGTTTTATCGCAGACACAGTCGCTTCGACTGTTCAGAGATGCCACTAAACACGCTCAAAGATGTAAACAACCATGCATGAGCAGCGCCTATGAGACAGACGGGGTTCGACAGCCGATCAGTTTCTGTCATTCCACCAAGGAGCTGGTACACGGCTCGTGTTGCCTTTAGTTCAACCATTCTTAGACGGTCAATACCGCGGTTTGATCGCGTCGGCATTGTTACTTTGTGGCAGTAAGGGCTCTCAACAAGGGAAGTGTCGAGGCGTCTCGGAGTGAACCAAAGCGATGTGTGGACATGGAGGAGATACAGAAAGACAGAAACTGTCGAAGAGATGCCTCGCTCAGGCTACTACTGCAGTGGATGACCGCTACCTACGGATTATGTCTCGGAGGAACCCTGACATCAACGGCACCACGTTGTATAATGCTTCACGCGCAGCCACAGGACGTCGTGATAAGACTCAAACTGCGTGGAATAGGCTGCACGATGCGCAACTTCATTCCCGACGTCCATAGCGAGGTCCATCTTTGCAACCACGACACCATGCAGCGCGATACAGATGGGCCCAACAACATGCCGAACGGACCGCTCAGGATTGGCATCACAGTCTCTTCACCGATGAGTGTCGCGTATCCCTTCAACCAGACAATCGTCGGAGACGTGTTTGGAGGCAACCCGGTCAGGCTGAACGCCTTAGACATACTGTCCAGCGAGTGCAGCAAGGTGGAGGTTCCCTGATGTTTTATGGTGCCATTATGTGGGGCCGACGTACGCCGCTGGTGGCCATGGAAGACGCCGTAACGGCTGTGAGATTCGTGAATGTCATCCTCCGATCGATAGTGCAACCAGATCGGCAGTATATTGGCGAGGCATTCGTCTTCGTGGACGAAAATTCGCGCCCCGATCGTGCACATCTTGTAAATGACTTCCTTCAGGATAACGACATTGCTGGGCTAGAGTGGCCAGCATGTTCATCAGACGTGAGACCCTATCGAACATGCCTGGGATAGATCTAAAAGGGCTGCTTATGGACGACGTGACCCACCAACAACACTGACGGGTTCTACGCCGAATCGCCGTTCTGGAGTGGGGACAATCTGGACCAACAGTGCCTTGATGAACTTGTGGACAGTATGCCACGAAGAACACAGGCATGAATAAATGCAAGACGACGTGCTACTGGGTGTTAGAGGTACCGGTGTGTACAGCAATCTGGACCACCCCGTCTGAAGGTCTCGCTGTATGGTGGTACAACATGTGTGGTTTTCATGAGCAATAAAAAGGGCGGAAATGACGTTATTTTGATCCCTATTACAATTTTCTGTACAAGTTCCGGAACTGTCGGAACAGAGGTGATGCAAAACTATTTTTGATGTGTGTACTATGACAAGCGGGAGGTGAGAAAACTTGGATTTCATGACCGAGCGGCTCCCGACGTCTCGCGGTGTACAGAGCGTAAACATTGGACGATTGACCAGTGGGAAAACGTGGTGTGGTGTGACGAATCACGGTGCACAATGTAGCGAGCCGATGGCAGGGTGTGGGATGGCGAATTCCCGGTGAACGTCATCTGCCAGCGTGTGTAGTGCCAACAGTAAAATTCGGAAGCAGTGGTGTCATGGAGTGGTCGTGTCTTTCATGGAGGGCGCTTGCAACCCTTGTTGTTTTGCGTGGCGCTATTACAGCACAGGCCTACATTGATGTTTTAAGCACCATATTGCTTCCCAATGCTGAAGAGCAATTTGGGGATGGCGATTGCACGGCTTGTGGTGGAATGGTTACACGGCAATAAAATCCGTGTAATGGTCTGGCCTGCACAGAGTCCTGACCTGAATCCTCACCTTTGGGATGTTTTGGAACGCCGATTTCGTGCCAGGCCTCACTGACTGACATCGTTACCTCTGCTGAGTGCAGCACTCCGTGAAGAATGGGCTGCCATTCACCAAGAAACCGCCCAGCACCTGATTGAACGCATGCCTGCGAGAGTGGAAGCTGTCATCAAGACTAAGAGTGGGCCAACATCATATTGAATTCCAGCATTACCGATGGAGGGCGCCACGAACTTGTAAGTCATTTTCAACCTGGTGTCCGGATACTTTTGATCACATAGTGTATTTGCAGCCCTCTGCCGGCAGAGGACTCAGAATTGTTGTGTGTAACATGGCGGTGTGTAACGTAACTATGTCGATACGTGAGAAATAGCGTGTTGTAATCGAGTTTCGAATTCGAAAACTTCAGCACATGGAGCACTGCATCTGCAATAATCCGACGCCTTGATTTCATGCTCATCGATCACGTCCATACAGTCAGACTACGCCAGATCCGATTTTCATGTTTCTAAAACAAAGAACACCTTCGAGGATTTCACTTAGATTGTGATGAAGCGGTGCAAGCAGAGGTGAAGTTGTGTTTCCGCCAACACAGTCAGACCGTTCACAGCGACAGTATCGACAAAGTTGTCTCTTGTTGGGTGAAAAGTGTTCGTCGCCAAGGTGACTGCATTGCGAAATAAATATTTATACATGACAAACGATGTAGAATGTTAATAAAGTTGGTTTCATGTAAAAATGTTTAAGAGTTTTCTCATTTAAAAAATGCGGAAGTATTGCTTTTCAGCACGCCCGTGCAGGAAAGCTCCGGGAATTTCAATGCGGGTCGCCGGACGGTTACCTTCACCATTGGCCACCGAGCACAACTGAGTAGCTTACTTCTAGCGTGGACTGCAAAATATCCGAATATCGTGGTAGCATACTGATATCTACGTCAAACGACTTGACTGCTGTAGCGTATTTTGTTTGGGGGTCACGAATAATATTCGGAGGGCAACGTTAAATAATGGAATATCATTACTTTCGTATAACTTACGCGATGAAAGCAGCAAACGGCAGGAAAAATAAGACAAAATAAGGAAGTACATCTTTAGCCCTTGTTAAAGCACGTAGATGTAATGTTGGGACTATTCTTTATGTACTTAAACGAAGCTTAGTTGCTACTTTGAACAGATTTTAATCAGTTGCTTCTCCTAATTTACCTCATTTTCTTGCTTATTCTTACGTGTGTTAAGTGAAAATTTTCATTCGCCTCAGACCATCATGAACGAGTTGTTTCATAAAGTCCTACCGGTTTCCATAATTAAGGACCTCTTTCACTGTTAGGATTCAAGCACCCGTTACAAGCTATTTAATTAGAGACGTGGATTAGTAAAACTCTGAGAGGTGTAAATAAATACATCCATAAATGCAATGACGTATGACTGCAATCCGTTGCTCACCTCGACACCACTACACACGAACGATTTGCAAAGCAATTTCAACTAACATTACAAACGCCACTGTGTCGAGTTGTTATGCTACCGAAAGAACTGCAGAGGTGGGTGACCTCAGCACCCCCCACGAATATATACAGAAAAATAAATTTAAAAAAATTTGTGAACTCAATCCGGGTTCGGAACATAGATTTTTCGTCAATCTCGTCAATACTGTGCTTACGCAGAGCAGTATCATGGTTACCGAATATAAAAGTCTTTAGGTTGGAATGTCGCTGGCCGTCGTATGCCCGGTTGGCCAGCTACGTACAATAATTGCTTTGCGCCATTTTTACCATTTCCTTTTCGACGCTGCCGTAGATTTTGCATTCGCTCGGCATTGGACTTTCTAGGCTTTTTGGGTTCCTTTCGACGTGCGCTTTCTTTTGACTCGCGTTTTCTATAATCCAGAGCATATTTACGAATCATATTGAGACGACATACTTCTTTATTCCTTAATTTCCAATTTAATACCGATTTTCACAATTTTTCTGGCGACTATTTGTTCTTACTTTGGGTTCTAGTAGTGCTCCGCAACCTCCTCACACGGACACCCGAATCAATGTCCTAGCTACACTCTCTTTCACGCTACACGAATTTATTACTCACTGACTGATGACAAATAGTGCGCGACAAAAAGTGACAGACAATCGTGGCTTATCCGTTGTGGGCTCGACAAACGCTTGACCATTGTTTACGCGTTTTATTATATGAAATGACAAGAGACTTGAGTGTAACTATATGATAAATTTGTCCTCAACAATTAAATTAGGAATTTCCACATGATATTACGTTAGGTCAGTCTGTTCAGAACGTTGAAAACTTAAATAATGCTTGTAATCGTTTCATAAACAACTCAATATTACCAAACGGAGCCCAGTATATCGTAACTATTACTATGAACTTTCCATCAATTGTACTTCCGTAGCGCAAGCTTCAAAATGCTGATCATTCAAAATCGGAAGGCGTCAGTCTTTTTCTAATATATATTTGTATTACTTTTTAATATAAAAGGCAGCCCTAGCCACGTCACATTTCTCTCTGAATAACTACACATTCTAACGGAAAGTTCTTACTCAACGTGGGGAAAGCGAAACGAAACGAAACGAAACGAAACTATACAACCAGTATTTAACATCTAGACAAACGAGTTGCAACCACGCAGTTATATTGCCACACATCGCATGCGATTATCAGTGTCTAAGAGAAATTCAAGCCATCAGCTATCGATCACAGAGATCTGTAGACAGATCGCACGACCTGACGACAGATTGCTGCGATCCGACGCTCTTGTCTGGGACCCCTAAGGAAACTAGAAATGTGACGTTCATATGGTGGACGACTGAATGGCCCGTTGTTTTACTGTAGCGCCACCTTGCTTGATGTACCGAAATTAAATATTCCGGCATCAAGTTAAATTAACTGAAAGCACGTACTTGTACAACCTACCACTGCAACTTTAATAATTATGGAACAAGTGTGAGAACTTACCTTTTCACAATTGCAGTCGTGACAGATCTGTGAGCGATGTAATTCCATTACGTGAAGTAGTAACTGTAGTAGCATGGAAAGAAAACTATCCAGTATTTCGTTAATTGGAAGTATTAAAAAAACTGTACTTTCGCAGTGTAACACAGTTTCACGAGTGGCGGTTAGAATCGCCTTTAGTCACAGCTGAGGGCATATTAGTACACACAAGCTTGCCATCCTTTCGTTATGTGGAAATAGAAAACATATGTGGCAAAGTCTGAAGAAACACAAGAAACAAACCCAAAATCTTCGACCCTTTCTTAATCTTCATGCAAACCAATAATAAATAGTTACTAATTAGATAACCTCTGACCATAGATGATGTACAACAGTAGTGCCAACTGAACTTTCACATTTTGTAAATAGTATATTTGAAAACACCCATTCACTGTAAAAACATTACAGACAAACTGACGTGAAATAATTACTCTTACAAGAACTCTTCCCTTATATGTGAACTCATGAGCTACCAAAAAGTAAAATTTTCCCTGCTGTGCTAAATGAAAAACTGCATTTCCACTGAGCTACTCCCTATTTTCTTCTCTGCAGTAGTTACTGTGAAGATAAAATTCGCATCATGTATACAAAAACAGTGAAACATATCAAGTAAACTAGCACTACCAAGGTCCCCTTATCCTACTTTTTTTTCCCTTACAATATGCGGAAGATTCCAAAATATATGACAATAGACACTGGCTACTCGTGTTCGTATGGGGTTCCCATTGTTATGTTGCTGCCTCCTCGCCATCTCAGCTAGAAATATTGGTATTAGGGGAAAATACATTACAGTGTAATAATGGCTTCAAAACTACACTACAGGTATCTCTTACACTTATCACCATTATTTTTTTTAACACACTACGCCTCTAACACTTGGGACAGCAAGATATAAGGAAAAAAAGTCTGATGAATGTGTAAAGGCGGGGAAATAGATATTTAAATATTTATTCAGATGGCCTTTAAATGGCACTATTTAGAAATTAATTCATCCATTCATTTAAGATGAAGCAATGGGAGTCCAGATTTCAATCAGTTGCTTCTCCTAATTTACCTCATTTTCTTACTTATTCTTAGGCGTGTTAAGTGAAAATTTAGTCCACCTCAGACCAGCATGAATGATAGGGAACGAAAACTTTGGGAAAGCAAGAGAGCCGCATTTGCTAGCTGAAACTTTTGTACAGTCCTATGAAGAATGCTTGAATGATATGATTGGCAGAGTTGTGCTAATGAAATGCAGTAATTGCCTCAATCTGACGCACTATCTTTGATATGTATCAAGGTTTCATGAATCATCCTTTTCGTCAGAATAACAGAGAATCCGATCACCACCACATGAGCAAGAATATTCCCTCCTCTTCTGCAAATACACAGTATTTTAGAAGGGGGAGAGGGAGTTGCAGACTAACATTAGTGGTTTTTCACTTCAGCATTGATGGCAAACTATACTTTGCTCAATCCCTCTTTTAGTCATTTAACCGACAGATCGTTAAAGTTCCACATATTTTCTGGTGAACTCAAGCACAGAAAATCACATGGCTATTTATCACTTTGTGATGATATACTGTGAACACGACTCTGGTGTTCAGAACTGAAGCACACAAGAAATTAGAGCATATTTTTATGAATATGACATAATCAATGTCAAAAAGTTACCTCTACATGCAGTGTGGCATAGTTTCCACGAGATAGAAACTATTGGCAGTATATCCCATCTCAGAAAATGAGATGAACAAGCTGTGTGTCATTAAGAAGACGTTGAATGTGTGGAAGTCTTCCACACGGTCCTCTCGCAGGGAATCAGTTGTCGCCGGCCGGAATGGCCGAGCGGTTCTAGGCACTACAGTCTGGAACCATGCGACCGCTACGGTCTCAGGTTCGAATCCTGCCTTGGGCATGGATGTGTGTGATGTCCTTAGGTTAGTTAGGTTTAAGTAGTTCTAAGTTCTAGGGGACTGATGACCTCAGCAGTTGAGTCCCATAGTGCTCAGAGCCACGTGAGCCAATCAGTTGTCCTCTGCCGGTTCCGCATTGGCCATACATAGCTAATGCATGGTTACCTACTCCGTCGCGAGGAGCCACCTCAGTGTTGCTGTGGCTCCCAAATGACAGTCGTCCACCTCTTGCTGAACTGCCCACTTTTAGCTGCTCTTCAGCAGACTTTTAACTTTCCCAGCTCCGTACCTTCGGTGTTAGGTGACGATGCCTCAGCAGCAGCTTTAGTTTTACGTTTTATCTATAAGAGTGGGTTTTATACTTCTATCCAGGTTTTAGCGCATGTCCTTTGCCCCTGTCCCCTCCACCCTAGTGCTTTTAGGCTGGAAGTTTTGATGTGTTGCAGAGTGGCTGGCTTTTCCTTTTTATTCTCGTGGTTGGCTAGCCACTGTAATCTGCTTTCTTGTTTTACTCTCTTCTGTTTATAGCGTCTCTGTTGTTTTCTTGTCCTCATTTGTTCCTTTTAGTGTTTGTTGCCTTTCCTTCCTTCTTGTGGTTTTTCCATTCTTTCTGTTTCCTGTTATATGTCTCGTCCATTTTATTCTCAACTTGTGGCATTGTTTTATTAGGAACAAGGGACCGATGACCTTGTAGTTTGGTCCCTTTCCCCCCTCCCCCCTCCCTCTTTTAAACCAACCAAACAAAATGAGATTCGTGTGGGTCTACAGATGTCTTTGGTGGTGCTTGGTAGACCTAAGTTAGTCTCCCAATGAATCCCAGAAATGATCTGAGCAATTTGGATCCAGAGATCTTGCTTGTCTGTCCATACCATGGACATTTCAGTAGTCTTGACCAATTGCACCTCTGGAAATTTGTTCCATGGTGTCAGTAACTCATCTCTGTAGATCTAGACATGGAGGGTTTTCCAACTTCCAATGAGCATGTGAAGCTCTATATGAGGATCCCTCATGATACCTTCGCACATTAAGACCCCTCCATCACACTGGTCCATTTCTGTGACATCCCTATGATTGTATCTATCAGTTTCCACCTTGATGAGCATGCATCAAGAATCAGTAGCAAATAATTGTGTGATTGATTCATCTGCCAATAAGACTCCTCCTCCAATCATGTACATAGAGTGAGGTGATGCACTTGGGAACGATTGTGTTCAGAACCCCACCTAATTATCCAGATTTAGGTTATCTGTGGTTTTCCTAAATCACCTACTGCAAATATTGGAATGGTGTCTTTGTGGAGGACATAGTCCACACTTGCCCATTTTGAGCTTGTGTTACATATCTAGTGACCATCATTGATGGGACATTCTACCATAAACTTCGTTCCTTTTCATTATTATGTGGTCTAATCCACAATCATTCGGCATATCTATGCATTGCTGTGAGCAGTACATACATTGTGAGGTGTCTGTGATGCAGACGTAATGCTTTGAGCCACCATTGTGAAGATTTGGTGAAATGAAACTCTTGGGACAACTGCAAGCTCTGTATGCTAACTGAATTTCGTACTGCAGTTTTAGCTATATATTTGTAATGATTACTCCTGTTTGAACTTGGAAGGAGGGTAGAAGGTTAGGGTTCAACATCCTCTTTTTTCCTATTACAAATTTAAAACAATGTAACTACTCCATAAATTGACCAATATCTGGCTTTAGCTGCACTACAAAATACAATGAAATCTTCATTGCTTGCAGATGTTTTCCATAGCAGTGCACAGATCCCTCAAGAATGGAAGGTAAGGAAGATTAGGATTCTGCGTCCCGTGAATGATGGAGTAGCTACAGGCGGAACACAAATGAGAACTGGGCAGGGATGGAGAGTGATATTGGCTGCATCCTTTTCCAAAGATCTAACCCAGCGATTGCCTAACAGGATTGGGAGAAACAACAGAAAACCAAAAACTGAATGGCGAGATTGCTTGAACCCTGGTCCCCTCGAATGATTGTCCAGCATCTCACCGTTGCTGTGCATCACTCAATTTATCTGAACTTGTACTGTCCTACAGCAAAAATTTGTCTCTGACCTGACATCAGAACTTAGAACTGTAATTTTGTGACACATTAATTTTTGATAAGATGGTGTTCTGTGTTTGACCAGCATCTAGATGCCAGAATATTCTACATTGTGCAATAGGGATGAAATGAGGTCTTTCTAGCATTATATTCTACACTTAATCGTGGGCGGCTGTTCACATCCAAAGTGTAAACATTACAGAACTGGAAGTGTCTCATTCAATTACCCTCTTTTATCATGTCTTGACTGCAATTATAATAATTAATAGTGCCTTATGTGTAAGGTGGGCTAAGTGTAATGAGAAAATGGTTAAGTCAGCAGTGTGCAATAGCACTGCAAATGCTAGTGTTGAAGCTCCTATATAGGAAACAAAACTTTCATTTTTGGGGTCAGTAATTTACTGTAATTGCTCACCTGTTCTTATCCCATTTGGACAGAAATATGTTTCAAAGTATTGGCCAAGGGAAATGGCAAAATGCCTCAGACACTGTACAGATATTTGGGAGAAATATGGTTCAGATCCATGTCTGTCCATTATGAGTAAAGCTCTCCTTGAATGACTTCATGCTGGATTAGTTTCTTGAAGAAAGCTATGATAAGGCCCATCACTTCCTTATCAGACTGAGGTAAAGGTCTGCCTCTAATGACTTCATCTCAAATCTTCTTCATTTAATATATTCTAATAAGGATCCACGTGGCAGCTATTTTGAGAATGAAGGTGTTTGTCATAGAGGTTAGACTCAGAGTTAAGATTTATTTCTTCTGAATCCATAAAATTTTGTGCTGGTTAAAGATCATAATGGACCCTAAGAGGCAATTATGTTCATGGCCCAAACCAAAGAAGGCATGCTTAAAAAAGAAAAATAGTCTTCTAGTTTAAACAGTATGTGCAGTACCATTCAGAAAGAAAACAGTCTAGACTGTTTGGTCTGTTGCATAAATGTAAAGGAACAACCCAGTTCTTGGCTTTTGCAGGGTGTCACTATCTCACAAATTTTTTCAAGGCAGTATATTTCTTGGCGGTGGTGGTGGCGGTGGTATCATCATCATCATCATCATCATCATCTGCTCTAATGAAACTTCCACAGGCTGTGCCATAGGATGTATATATTATGTATCCAGCAACACTGCGTGCATAATCTCCTTGGATGGCAGTTAGTAGAGTTTGGGATGAGTTTCAGAAAAAAGTTGGTATAATGATTCCTTCCAACCACGTCAGAATGAAATATACATCTGTATAGACACTATGCAATCCACCATACAGCGCATGGTTGAGGGTACCCTGTGCCACTACTAACCATTTCCTTTCCTGCTCTACTCACAAATAGAGAGGGGAAAACAATGGTCCATATGCCTCTGTATGAGCCCTAATTTCTCAAATCTTGTCTTTGTGGTCCTTATGCACAATGTATGCTGGCAGCAGTAGAATAATACAGCAGTCAGTTTCAAATGTCAGTTCTCTAAATTTTCTCAGAAGTGTTTCTTGAAAAGAATATCATCTTTCCTCCAGGGATTCCCATTTGAGTTCCCAAAGCATATCTGTAACAGTTACTATGTTGTTTGAACCTCCTTGTAACAAATCTAGTAGCCCATCTCTGAATTGCTTTGATGTCTTCCTTCAGTCCGACCTGGTACACTTGAGCAGTACTCAAGAATAGGTTGCACTAGTGTGCAATATGCAGTCTCCTTGACAGGTGTCCCATTCTTTCCTAAAGTTCTACCAGTAACCCTAAGTTGACCATTCACTTTCGCTACCACAGTTTTCACTTGCTAATTCAATTACATATCGCTTTGCAATGTTACACCCAGATATTTAAACAACTTAACTGTGTCAATCAGGACACCAGTAAAACTGTAACTAAACAATACCGGTTTGTTCTTCCTACTCATCCACATTAATGTACATTTCTGTGCATTTAGAGCTAGTTGCCATTCATCACACCAAATAGAAATTTTGTCTCAGTCTGGAACTATTCTTAAAAATAAATAGCTAGTTTCAGAGCTTTCTGTATGCTTACGTACCTTTTTGTGAGTGAGTGATGGTTTGATCAACAATTTGCTGTAGAACTAAAAGAAATTTATAAGATGACTGTACAAAGCTTTAATTCTCCTACAACTGTGCAACTACTGTGGTAATTTTGCAACTTGCTGTTTCTTTTGATTTAAAAATGATGGAAGTATCCTCTGTATTGCATTATGCATAAACACTTCATGTGTTCTCCCTTTATGACACTTTCATCAGACCACACTTCAGGTTTGGCACCCTTCCCATCAGTAGATCTTCACTCTGCTATAGAACTCTTGCTGCACTCATTTATGGCACAATTTTTTTTTTTTTTTTTTATTTTATTTTTTTTTTTTTTTATTTTTTTTTTTTAGGCATGCTATTGAGAATTTGGCAGTGTTTAATGCAGTAATTCAATGGACTCGTTTATGTGGCAAACTTTTGTGTTGTGGTATCAAAGAGTTTGAGGCCCATATTGTGCACTGTCACAAGTGACAATTTTGTGTGGCAAGAAGAGGGACATCTCAAGGTATTGACAGTCTGATAATACAGATGATGTGTTAGCTTACTTGTGGCCACTTTCCAATGATACTGACATTAAGCAGTGAATGTTATCCACTGTGGTCTTCACCAATGACTATCACGATTTATTTACACAGTAGCTTATCATCGTACATTCACCAAACATTGGCAGCCCCTACAGCTCAGAGGTTTCTGACCACGACGACGACGACAACAATGTATTCACGCATGAAAATAAAATCAGAATGGTAGTTTTACTTCTGATATTATTGGAAGTTGAATGCACTTACATCACTGCATATCTGCAAATTAAAACTATATATCTCCTGTATCCATATGTCTCCCCTTAACCATTAATGGTAAGTAATGATGGTATTAAAACAGTGTACTTCCTGTATATTCTTCATTTATTCTTTTTTTCAGAGATTGCTGATGTTGATGTTAGTGACACAGAGCAAAAGAACACTTGAAATACTTCTGAACAGTGTGCTGAAATCTACAGAAAATTAATGTTTTGTGCCTTGTGCTGTTATCTGTTACATAGGTTGCCATCTAAAACAGTTGCATGTTTTCAGGTCTCTGGGGAAGATCAGATGGAGGTGGGCCATGCAGTCTGTTCTGCTTAAGTGGCCCGATGCTGTCATCCTCAGAAGGAAAGAAAGATAGAATTTTCTCTACATTCCAGACAGAGCAATGATGACTGCAATCATGAATACCAAAAAGCAGTACTCTATCTTTCAGTCAAGAGTTATTTAGAACTGGAGCAAGTTAGTTGTTTCACTTATGTAAAACATAAATCTAGAGTAATATTAGAGGAAATAATTTACAAATTATTCCATTCTTTGAGTTATCTAGCCATACCAGTGACATAATTTAGAAAGTCTCTCCTTTTGCATGTACTCTCGGTTTTTATAAATTTCAGCAGCATTTATCAGATTTAATATTCATTTTGAGACATAAGAAATTCTCCATTCTCATTGTAGACAAACATGGTTTTTAAATTTTTGTGTAAGAGTTCTTCACATTCAAAACAGCAGTGCACAATCTGATTAGAGAGCCAACTGTTGATTTTTTCCAGCATAATGTGAATGACTACGAAATATGTGCGATATTGATCATGACACTAGGACAAAATTAATACAAGAAATGGAAAACTTTTAATATTATTTCCATGCATTAAGCAATAATGGCTCATAACAAGTATTTAGCCACATTTGAGAACTGAAGTATTGCATTGGCCTTTCCTGGTAACACTCCCCCCCCTCCGCCTGCCACTCTCTCTCTATGGGGCCTCTCTTCTCCTGGCAACTGGCAACTGTTCCCCCATTCCAGCATCTCTCCTGGTATCCCTCCCCCCCTCCCCACACCCCCATGGGGCCTCCTCATGACTGCCCCTCCCAATCCCAGCCCTGGTAGCTGCCACACACCCCACACTGGGGTCTGTCCTGATAGTGTCCCTACCCCCAACACTCCCTGTAACAGCCCCTTTCCCCCACATCCCTTCTTGTGACCTCTTCTGGTAACCCCTTCCCTCTACTCTTTCAGGGGGCCTCTCCTAGTCTGTGGCCCCTTCTCACTGCTTCTGAGTGTCTTTCCTTTCAGTGAAACAACACACACACACACACACACACACACACACACACACACACACACACACACACACACACAGACAGACAGAGTTGTCATCTCATCTCTTTAGGTGCTCTCTTTTCCTTGTCAGCCAGCCTATTTCTTCTGGCCTACGTCTCACAGTGTTTTTGTGTTTGTCGGTCTCCTCCATCTGACTTCCTTTCTCCATTTTGCAATTCTTGATGCTCAGGGGGAGGAAGTTAATGGCTGGAGAATAAAATATTATTGCTAAAATTAAAATTTTTGCATTGTTTACTCTTTATCATGATTGCAAATGATGACGTGTGGTGTTTCAGGTATAATGCCTCAACATGTGGGTGAAGTAGTACGTTCTTGTTCAAGATGAATGGTGACATACCAAGTGTCCCGATAACCACACTGGCAGGCATCGCAAGTCTCACTGACTGTTAGTATTGAACCAAGTTATCTTTATAATTTTAAATAGATGTTATGTTACTACAGTAGGAAGGTTTGTATCAGAGAGAGAGAGAGAGAGAGAGAGAGAGAGAGAGAGAGAGAGAGAGAGAGAGAGAGAATGGACTCAGCATTTTATAGAGCTGAGAGTCAGTTTTTACAGGCACTTTTTTCCCTTATTGTTTGTATTGTTAAGGCATTAAATTTTTTTTATTTACAATATTTATCTTTGATTTCCATTGTTAATTTTTTCTCACTGTTAATGAAATTTTCACGGGTACAATGTCAGCAAATTTTAAAATTTATTGCAGTGTTGCCAGAGATGCCTCTACCATCACCCCTTCCACAGACTTTGAGCAACAAATCATTGCTGTTCCATCCACGTGTGGCAGAGGAAGCGCAAATACTCCTGAGTGTTAGAGACGAGGCTCTAGTACCACAATTGATCCAGTCATTGTCTCAGACTTCATCAGATCACATGTTTGTAATCATTTCTGTACTCTTGCATGCATTTTTTAATTTATTGTAGTTATTGTGTGTGTGTGTTTTTTCCTCAGATAAGCCAGTAACATTTCATTGCCAATATTGCCTGGAGTTGAAGCTATTAATTTACATTCAGCAAAAACTCCTAGTGTGACAAATTAAGTTCTGTCATAATGTATATGATGTAAAAACTGATTGGAAGCATTTAATCATGTGTATCTTACAGTTGGAAGTTGTTTCAGTATGATAGCTAGTATTGATTCAACCTATTCTTGATTGACCTTGCAGTCGTAGGTTATTTTTTAAGTATAAATTAGTAAACACTTCTTGAAATCTCTGAGAGTTTAGTTTTAGGTACTTCAAATTATTTATATTAAGAAGAATGTGCATATTTTGTCTAAAATTAATAATTTTATTGTACAGAGAGCTGAAAGACCATTATGCATGTTCAGAAACTCCACTTGACCAGCAACAAAATATTCCAGAGCTGCTGAGAGCAATTCTTCAGAGGAATCCGAATGTTTTCAAGGGACCACGTGGTTAGTATATGACGACAGTTTATCACCCCTCTTTGCCATCTCCCTACACGTGATGATAGAGAATGCACTTCTATTACCTCTGAACTAGAGCTGGCACAGTGCTTATTACATATAATCTCTGATTCTTTTCATTAACTCAAACTTGCACGCCATCTCTAACGACCTCATGTCAACAGGATTTTGAACTGTAATCTTGATATCTTCCTTCTTTCCTTCTCCTCACAACTGGTACGTCTCTCTAATCCTAGGGCTTGAGTAACCTGCCCTTTTTTGTCTCCAAAAAGGAATGTTTGGGCCTGAAAGCAAGGTGGAGTATTTTCTTCTTTAAGTATGTTGTATTAGGAATTATGCCTCTTGTAGATAAGTACTGGCCAGCCTTGCTGTCTCTCTCTAATTTTAACAGTCATTGTGGTTACTGCTGTAGACTTCCAGTTTTAAAGATTTTTTTTATACTTGTAAAATAAGTTTGTTGTTTTACCAGGCTCTGTGAGTTCATCACTATGTGAAGAAATCAAACCTTTAAAATGGAAACCTATCCTTATTAGTTAAAAATGGTGCAGATCAGTGACAGGCTAAACATACATAGCTGAAACTTATTGGTCATCTAAAACTGTGTGCTGGACCATGACTCAAACATTGGACGTCTGCCTTTTGTGGGCAAGTGCTCTGCCAACTGAGCTACCAAAGCATGACTGATGACCTGTCCGGACAGCTATACGTCTACCAGTACCTCATCTCCTACCTTTCAGACTGAGTTGTTGGCAGAATTAATGCTGTGAGGATGGATTGTGAGTTTTGCTTGGGCAGCTCAGTTGGTAGAGCACTTGTGTGCAAAAGGCAAAGGTCCAGGGTTCGAGTCTTGGTCCAGCACACAGTTTTAATCTGCCAAGAAGTTTCATATGATGGCACATTCCACTGCAAGGTGAAATATTGATTATGTACGGGGTGATTATAATTAAAATTAAACTTTCAAACCGCTGGTCAGAATGACGTCAAATTGCAATGGAATATTATCGGAGAAGGGGGAAACGTATGGCAGAAGAAAAATAAATAGATACAAAATGTAGCAATTTAATAGAGGTCACCTACAAATGACAAATGAATCATACAACAATGCTTAAGGTGTACATTTATGTTAAACAAACTGTACTACTCGGTATGCTTGGGTGTATGGGTGTGATATTGCTGGTTACTTAAGCCCATCCACCATGACAAGGTCATGTTATACCGGATGGGAAAAATTGGTTTTTAATTTTCCTGGTGCCAAAAACCGCATAAAAAAACAACACTCAAAATCAAATTGGATTATTAATTTCCATGTGACTGGCGCAAAACATTTTTAGTATACTGTCCACCGTTTTCTGCAACAAGTTGAAATGGAAAACAGCACGTTCCACAACTGATCGAAGTGTTTCCGGGGTCACGTTCAGAATGTGTTCCACAATGCATGCCTTCAATGCAGCTAAGATTGCTATCAGAACACTGAACACATCATCTTCCAAATAGCCCCACAGCCAGAACTCACACAGATTAAGATCAAGTGCTTGGGATGACCACGCTGTAGGGAAATGGTGGCTGATAATTCTAGCATTTCCGAAGTGGCACTACAGCAGCTGCTTAACTGCATTTGCAATGTGTGGAGGTGTACCATCGTGCATAAAAATGATCCCATCCACTCGTCCATGCTGTTGGAGAGCTGGAATGACACTGTTGTGGTAAAGACACTCGTAGCGCTTACCAGCGACGGTACAGGTAACAGGACCGGAAGCACTTGTATCTTTGAAAAAAATATGGCCCTGTGATAAATGATGTTGTAAACCCGCACTACACAGTAACCTTTTCAGGATGAAGTGGTCGTGGTTGATTTGCATGTGGATTTTCAGTTGCCCGTATTTGACAATTCTGTGTATCGACATATACTGTCTGGTGGAAGTCGGCTTCGTCTGTACACAAAATCCTCCACGGCCAATCATTGTCCACTTCCATGTGAACAAGAAATTCTAAAGCATAGTTCTCTCTTGCTGGCAGGTCAACATGAAGCTGCTCGTACACATGGGTAATTTTGAATGGATAGCAAAGAAGGATGTTTTGTAGGATTTTATGCACCGTGGTCACGGGTATGTCCAGTGTTTGGGCAATTCTTCGTGCACTACACATTTGCACACCACCACTTGTCTCCAGCATTGCTGTGGCCACTGATTCCACTGACATCGAGTTGATTCGTTTTCTCCCTCTACCAGGTTGCACATCAAAAGAACCCGTATTTTTTAATTTCCAAATCATTTTCTCGAGACCCACAGCAATCATTGGACCAGCACCTTTTTTCAAACCCTTCAGTGTCCAGAACTTCTGCAGGGTGACATGTGCACCGTCGTCATTCTTGTAATACAGCTTTACAAGCAGAGCACAATCTTGCAATTAAACTGTCATGGCAGACGTGGAAGGGAGAAAAGATGTGTTACCTGGCGTGTTTGTATCAACTTCAATGGGTCGTGTGCATGACAGGTGTTTCCAGTTACATATTCTGACACATACAGCACCATCTGTTGATTATTTTTTACACTATTTTTTTTCTTCTGCCATACATTTTCCCCCTTTTCTGATAATATTATGTTGCAATTTGACATCATTCTGACCAGTGGTGTTATTTCTACAGCATTTTGAAAGTTTAACTTTAATTATAAGCACCCTGTATAATTGACTTCCTGATATTTTTATATACGTATGGCACCCATCAGATACCTGCCAATCTGTTGAGCATATGCTTGTCTATAGTCAACTATTTTGAGACTTGGTCAAAAAAGGTTTTGTTACAGAGAGGGTATAAAGTGTTGGGCTTGTAGTTTTCTGGCTCATCATTTGAATTCTGTTTTTGGGTTTAATATTTCTACAGCTAGCACACATTTTACTTACAAAACATGTTAGGCTGACAAGAGAATTGATAAGTTCCAGTTGTTGGTAGTTCACTTCAGTTGTTAGTGCCATTTTTTTAAAAACATCTGTGTAGTTGTTCTGTGGCATGTTTTGCAACTTTCGTTAAAGCAATTCACATCTGAAGCTTCTTTCAGGTTACGTTTGTGTATTTTCCGTATCACCACGTATCCAAATTTTAGACCACTGTGAATTAGTTGTTCTAATTTCATATTGATCCATAACAACAAATCATTTGACATTTAAGAGAGAAACTTTTCCTCTTTCAGCTAACTCCCCAAGACAGCCTCATTGGTCAGCATACAACTCGAGCTACACTCAAGTTGGACAGCTGAATCAACTAGGCCAGGTGGGCCAAGTGGGTCAAGTTGGCCAGGTGGGTCAAGTTGGTCAAGTTGGCCAGGTGAGCCAGGTAGTACAAGTTAATCAAGGAGTCTCACTCAGTCAGGTAGGCCCAGTAGGACATGTTGGACAACTGGGCCATGTACCAACAGCATCAGTGAGTCATGTACCAGTAGCACATGTTGTGCCTGTTGGTCATATTGGACATGTCGGGTCAGTTGGTCAAGTAGGACCAGTGGGACAGGTAGGGTCTGTTGGTCAGGTAGGATCCGTCAGTCAGGTGGGTTCTGTGGGACAGGTAGGGTCTGTTGGATCTGTAGCACAGGTAGGGTCTGTTGGATCTGTAGCACAGGTGGGAGCTGTAGGGCAGGTAGGTTCTCTTGGACAAGTTGGATCTGTGAGTCAGGTTGGACCTCTGGGGCAGGTCGGGTCTTTGGGACAGGTTGGACCTGTTAGTCAGGTTGGTACAATAGCCCAGATGAGCTCAGTGGGGCATATGAGTCAAGCCAGCCATTCAGGTTCTGTACAGCACGTAGGCCCAGTTGGTCATGTAGGCCAAATGGGCTCAGTGGTACAAGTGGGACATGTGGGACATATGGGACAAGTTGGGCCAATCGGTGGGCAGGTTGGTCCAGTAGGTCACATGGGAACTATTGGTCCTGCGACTCATGTGGGATCGGTTGGCCAGTCGTCATCTCAACTCGGCCCTTCTGTTCAGCTCGGTCCCTCTGGAATGGGCCAAGTGAGCAGAGTGTCACCGTCCCCGTCGACATCAAACTACGGGCAGGCATCGGCATCCCCAGCACCGTCCTATGTGACACGACATGTGGCACAGACGAATGCTGCACTTTCCGCTGCACGTCTCAATGTCCCATCAGACGGACGCCTCAATGTCCCACCTGATGGACAAACTCGTCTAATGGCACCCGCACCACCGCAGAGGCCTTCAGTCATCACCGAGCAACCCCGAGTGGTTGCTCACAATGGTGGTGATGCTTGTGCATTTTACAGTAGTGGTAGACAGCAGACTGTGGTACACAGTGGAGGTGGAAGTGAAGTGATTAATCGTGAGTGTGATGTTCGAAACATCAGAGATGATAGGAAACAGGAATTTTCTATGAATGCGAGTAGTAGTGGAGTGACCACAAGGCATATGAAGAACAGTAGTAATGCTAATGTCAGTGGAAATGTCAATGTCAATTGTGCTACAGGTGGCATTTCAAACACGGGAACAAATGTCGCTGCAAATGCAAATGTGAATACAAGTAAAAGTGGAAGTGGTAATGTCGGTATCCGTGCCATTGCGAGTACCAGCACAAGTTCAGCTGTGACCACAAGCATCGGGACTAATGCAGCACTACCTCAAGCACTTTCGAGACGGATGCCAGATAGTGCACCTTTGTCAAGTATACCAAGAACGCAGTCTACAAATCTCTCAGGTAAGTCAAACAAAACACTAGAATTACATTCTCCCAGATATATTTATTTGTTTTGTGGGTAGAAGAGTAGTGTAGTACAGTAATTTATTCTTCCAAGAATCATTTTTTACAGTGATATAGGATTTGTCAATGTAATAAAAAAATAAAACCATGTATGTCATAGAAAAATCAGTATAGTATGCAGGAAATCAGCGTTGAGTGCAAATGCAGAAGTCCTGCATTTCCTCCTTGAGCAAGATTTTAATGAAGTTAATTTACTGTTGTCTTCCTTCGACCTGTTATGAAGTGTTGCTTGTGTATGTGTGTTGAGTAGATGAATGTGATGAGTGCTTTTACAATATAGGGCTGTGTCTGTATTCTTATGAATGAATAGAAGATGTGGGGTGTAACCCAGTACTGACATATAGTTGGTACTCCTTTACAGTGGGTACTACTTTACTAGTATAATTAAGGGGATTGCCAAACTTAAGATCATCATCTGACTGATGGTTCACCACTGGCAGTGTTACGTGCCCTCGCTTAGTGAGACACTGTGAAGAGGCTGGAGTTTAACATAGGATATTAGCGGAAGCTTTTTTATTTTTTTAATAATTTTTTTTATTATCAGGAACTGTTCACTATCACCTTTCGTACCTTCCCTTTGCCAGACAAGTAATTACAGTTGTAATTTCTTTCACCACCAGGAATCAAACCAGCCACCTCAAAGTCGAGCCCCCACTGCATGGGGTTGTATTAGTAATTTGAGCTATGGAGGTGAGAAAGTGATATACACAGATATATACTACATTAACAAAGGAAGTCCCCAGAGGGGACTTGGGGAAACAAAACGAAACTTCACAGGTTGAGAGGGGATGTGATTTTACTTCAGCAGTTTCAAAATCGAGTCAAATTTACAAAGAATTTGGCAGTATGAGCCTACTTATCAGTATGACATTGCACTCCCTCTGACCTTGAGGCAAGTACAGATTTGCTTAGGAAGGGTGTCGTAAAGCTGTTGTATCCTCTCCTGAGACAAGCTGAACCACAATTGTTGTAACTGTATGAACATGGTATCTGTTCTTTCAGACATGCCTGAAAGAATAGATACCATTGATGATCTTGTAGTTCTTGAAGAATGAAATTACAATGATATACAGACCATTAGCTGCTTACAGGTGTTGATAAATATCAACGGGGACAGTTGAAAATGTGTGCCTCAACCGGGCCTCAAACCGGGATCTCCTGCTTACTTGGCAGACACACTATCCAACTGAGCCATTGACGGCACAGAGGATAGTGCGACTGCAGGGACTCTTCTTGGGCACGCCCACTGTGGGACCCACATTTCCAACTTACTGCCCACAAACTACATTTGTAGTGCCCTTGCCCACTATACTTACTACTCGCGGCATTCAATCTACCGATTCCCGTAAGAGTGTGAGCAATATGCATGCATCCACACTGAAGAAGATCATAGGCTGGTAAGCCTTTACCTATATGAAGATGGTATCTGTTCTTTTGGACATGCCCGAAAGAACAGATACGCTATGTGATCAAAAGTATCTGGACACCCCAAAAATGTACTTTTTTCATATTAGGTGCATTGCACTGCCACCTACTGCCAGGTACTCCATATCGGCGAATTCAGTAGTCATTAGACATCGTGAGAACGCGGAATTGGGTGCTCCGCAGAACTCATGGACTTCGAAAGTGGTCAGGTGATGGGTGTCCTTTCTGTCATACGTCTGTACGCGAGATTTCTACACTCCTAAACATCACTAGGTCCACTGCTTCTGGTGTGATAGTGAAGTGGAAACATGAAGGGACACGTACAGCACAAAAGTGTGCAGACTGACCTCGTCTGTTGACTGACGGAGACCGCCGACATTTGGAGAGTCTCGTAATGTGTAATAGGCAGACATCTATCCAGACCATTACACAGGAATTGTAAACTGTATCAGGATCCACTGCAAGTACTATGACAGTCAGGTGGGGGGTGAGAATACTTGGATTTCATAGTCGTGTGGCTGTTCATAAGCCACTTGTTACCCTGGTAAATGCCAAACGACGCCTCGCTTGGTGTAAGGAGTGTAAACATTGGACAATTGAACAGCAGAAAAATGATGTGTGGAGTGATGAATCATGGTACACAAGGGTGTGGGTATGGCGAATGCCTGGTGAATGTCATCTGCCAGCGTGTGTAGTGCCAACGGTAAAATTCTGAGGTGATGGTGTTATGGTGTGGTTGTGTCTTTCATGGAGGGGGCTTGCACCCTTTGTTGTTTTGTGTGACACTATCACAGCACAGACCTACATTGATGTTTTAAGCACCTTCTTGCTTCCCAATGTTGAAGAACAATTTGGGGATGGCGATTGCTTCTTTCAACCCGATCGAGCACCTGTTCATAATGCACAGCCTATGGCGGAGTGGTTACACGACAATAACATCCCTGTATTGGACTGGCCTGTACAGAGTCCTGACCTGAATCCTATAGAACACCTATGGGATGTTTTGCAACACCGAGTTCGTGCCAGGCCTCACCGACTGACATTGATACCTCTCCTCAGTGCAGCACTCCGTGAAGAATGGGCTGCCATTATCCAAGAAACCTTCCAGCACCTAACTGAACGCATGCCTGCGGGAGTGGAAGCTGTCATCAAGGCTAAGGTTGAGTGAACACCATTTGAATTCCAGGATTACCGATGGAGGGCGCCATGAACTTGGAAGTCATTTTTGGCCAGGTGTCCGGATACTTTTGATCACATAGTTTAACCTCTTCATGTAGATAAGGCTTACTGGCCAATGATCTTCAGTGCGGATGCACTCAGATTGCTCACACTCTTACGGGAATTGGTAGATTGACTGCTGTGAGTAATGAGTATATTGGGCAGGGGCACTACAAATGTAGTGTGTGGACAGTAAGCTGGAAATGTGGGTCTCACGAGGAGTATGCCAGAGATACGTCCCTGCTGTCCCACTATCCTCTGTGTCCTTGATGGCTCAGTTGGACAGAGCATCTGCCATGTAAGCAGGAGATCCCAGTTTGAGTCTCGGTCAAGGCACACATTTTCAACTGTCCCTGTTGATATTTATCAACGCCTGTAAGCAGCTAATGATAATCATTGTAATTTCATTGTTGTGACTGGTCCTTGATATCCTCAATAGTGGCACTGGGACAGAACTGAAGTCTGAGCTGGTCCTCGCATGTTCAATTAGAGATCGGTTTTGGGATCTTGCTGGCCATGGTTGTATATCAACATCACACAGACATTTCACAGGGACAGATGCTGTGTGTACATGGACATTGCTCTGTTAAAAAATATCACCATGATAATGTTGCATGAGAGATGACACACGAGGATGCAGGATGTCTGTGACATACCGCTGTTCAGTGAGAATCCCCTCAGTCACTACCATCCGTCATGTGAAGTAACACCTGATGGTTCCCCACACTGTAATGTCAGGAGTAACACCACTGTGCCTCTCCAAAACGTTGGAAGAATGTGACTTCTCCCCAGGTTGCTGCCATACTCACCAATGACATTGATCTGGGGTAGTGCAGAATTGCAGTTTATTGTTGATCACAATGTGATGACATTGGTCAGATGTCCATGCTTCCACGCCATGACATCATTCTAAATGCAGCTGGTTGTTGTTGTGTTAATGGCAGCCTATATGTGGGATGGTAATTCCATACTTCAGCTGCTGCCAGTCTCTTACCAATAGTGCAGAATGACAGAATGTTGCAGTGAATCTATTAACTGTACTCAGATGGCACATGGAGATATGAAGGAGTCACGATGTGCTTAGCGCACGATATGGCAATCCTCCCATTTGGAGGTCAGACGTGGACGACTGAAACCTTGCCAAAGAGTATATTTGTCCTCCAACACCAGACCAATGTCACAGTCTAATGGCCTGTAAATGTATATATAGTATGAGTTGACCAGCCAGCCAAATGAGACCTCATTCAAAATCTGTGTGTTGCAGATAACACTGTCTCACATGAGTGGGTGGCATCTCTGTGGTGTCCTTCAGTCATCACTCAGCATCTGATGCTGATCATGCCCCTTATATCCCCTACCAGATGGGGTAACAGCACTAAACACAAACAACACTAATGCACTCTGATGGCTGTTCTACCTGTTAGAGAGAGTTGCAACTCTAATTGTTTACATACCCGCCAACAGCGTGATTTACTATTTTTGTCAGACAGTATATAAATACAGACACATGTGTTTATCAAAAACAGGACAGTTAGTCAACTGTGGTCTTGCTGGAGAAACCACTATGATATATGTGTGAAATGAATGCTATGGATGACCAATGGAGCCAAAATTACCACCTAGGACATTGTAGCCAGTATTGCAATTTGTGGCCACTGGAACCTCATGGAATTGTCAGGTCAACTCTTTGCCGAATGTTTTAAACTAATGTGATGGAAAGAGTGCATCGTTCTATGATACCAGGAAGACCACCAGAAACAGTTCACCTTACAAGTGACATTCTAATCTTAGGAAAACAAACATATTTTCCAGGGGTCATGATTTAACTGGTATTCACATCATGGTTTTTCTAGTTTCTATAAGAAATTAACTGTTCATTGGACCCAGTATTTGGTTTTTGACACATCTACTAATTCAGAAGTAAACTTTCACCTAAACCCATATGGAGAATCACAGTGGTCTGGAGCAGTTCATGACAGTATTTTAAACTTATTTCAGTTGTTTTAGGTTAATTGAAATGTAATTTTTTTCAGAGTAGTACTGCATTATTACTTGATTCTAGCTGTTTACCTGTGTACTTCCATGTTGTACTATGTAAAGGAGCAGAGTTGACTCTCAGTACATCTCATGTACATGTTGTGGAGGAGGAAGGAGATTAAAGTTGACTTCCTCCACTGCAAAATACATCTCTCTGAAAAGGATAAAATGAGGTCTGGACATTGTAAGGGTGGCATGAACTGCTGGAGATTTTAATGTTAAAAATTCCCTGATTCTAGTTTTAACTTATTTTTATAATGGATACATGTTTTAGCAGTATTTACTACCTCCCACTGAAAATTTTACGTTAACCCTGGAGATATTTCGATGTGGGTACATGTGTTTTCAGATACTAGAAAATGTGTTTTAATATCTTACTAAAGCATTGTCACTTCCACATCACCTTGTACACAGTGATTTGCATTGATCAGTCAGAATAAATATTATGACCACTGCTCTACCTTTGGGATGGGCATGCCTAAGTCATTGTGTAGAGCTCTCAGTAATTATTGCCAAAAATCTAGATACATCATATACAGAGATCTTGAAAAGATACTCTGTTAATTGACTTTCACAAAGAACTGATTGTGCTGTCTTTTATGTATGAGGACCAAACACCCATCACAACAAGACCATGGAATGGTTCCATTCAAAAGTAATCGCCACATACATTGAGACACAGATCCCACTTGGAGACAAGATGATAAATTCCTCTTTTCTTGAACATGATTGACCACTGACACATCCACAACCTCACCCCCTCTTGCCCTTCCTTATCCAACTGAAACCAATGTCCACACATGTCTTTCTTCATGTCATCAAACATGTGTAAGGAGGGTGTTGTAGTGTTTCCCAACCAAACTGCTGCAGTGTACCCTTTATCCAGTTGGCAGTGAGAGGCAGATGTTACCATGCAACAGGATGATTCTGTCCAACAGCCCAAGGGCAAACTGCAAAGCCAACAGTGAAAACATCCCACATCTCCCTCGCCAAAGAAATTCTAAACTGTTAGCACAAGTTCTGGTAAGGTCATGGTGACCACCTCCTTTTGACTGTAGGACTCCCTGCTAATAGAGTTCCTTGAGCATGGAAGTGCAACAATGTTCTGTGCTATGGACACAATTTCCAGAAACTGTAACATGCCATATAGAGTCATAACACCCAAGAATACTGTCGGACAGATTCATCCTTTTACACAATGACACCTGCTGCCACACTGACAATCTGACAAAGGCTACGCTTCAGCGATTTGGTTTGGTAAACTGCAACATCCTCCGTACAGCCAGGATCCTTCACCATGTTATTTCACATCTTTGATGACCTGAAGAAGGACATACAAGAGAGAGATGTATTTTACGAAGAGTACTCTATGGCATTGGCTCCTTACCTACTTGCATTTATTGTGAATCTCTTGCCCAGCACAAATCCCAAGCTACTGGAAAATGGTGCAGGTGACTCCAGTGTATAAGAAGGGTAAAAGAACGGACCTGCAAAATTACTGACCAATATCCCTAATTCTGTTTGCTGTACAATTTTTGAACATGTTCGCTGTTCAAATAAATATACCTTCTTGAGACTGAGAAGCTTATGACCATGAATCAGCATGGTTGTAGAAAGCATCGCTCATGTGAAACTTGACTTTCCCTTTTCTCGCATGATATACTGCAAACTATGAATGAATGGCAACAGGCAGATTCCACATTTCTGGATATCCGGAAAGCAATTGACATAGTGACCCACTGCAGAATGTTAACGAAGGTATTAGCATATGGAATAAGTTCACAGATATGTAAGTGGCCAGAAGACTTCTTAAATAATAGAACCCAGTATGATTTCCTTGACGAGTGTTCATCAGAGACAAGGATATTGTCAGGAGTGCCCCAGGGAAGTATGATAGGACCGCTGCTGTTCTCTGTATACATAAATAATTTGGCAGACAGGGTGTCAGGAATATGTGGTCATTTGCTGCTGATTCCATGGTGTATGGTAAGGTGTTGAAGTTGAGTGACTGTAGGAAGAGCAAAATGACTTAAATATCCAGTTGGTGTGCTAGTCCTAAATGTGGAAAAAAGTAAGGTAATGCAGATGAGTAGAAAAATCAAACCTTTACTGTCCGGTTATCCAGTTACAGTATTACAAGTGTCCTGCCTGACACAGCCAAGTCATTTAAATATCTGCGCATAACATTGCAAAGTGATATGAGAGGGAATGAGCATGTGAGAACTGTGTTGGGGAAGGTGAATGGTCGACTTCAGTTTGTTGGGAGAATTTTGGAAAGAATCCCTTACCTGTAAAGGAGACAGCATACAGGGCACTGGTGCGACCTATTCTTGAGTACAAGGTTGGACTGAAGGAAGACATTGAAGCCATTGAGAATCAGGCTGCTAGATTTGTTACCAGTAGGTTCAAACAACGCATAAGTGTTACAGAGATGCTTCGGGAACTCAAATGGGAATTCCTGGAGGAAAGGTGATGTTCTTTTTGAGAAACATTATTGAGAAAATCTAGAAAACAAGCATTTGAATCTGACTGCTGAACGATTCTGCTGCCACCAACATATATTGCGCATAAGGAACATGGAGATAAGATACAAGAAATAAGGCCTCATATGGAGGTGTATAGACAGTCATTTTTCCCTCGATCTGTTTGCAAGTGGAACAGGAAAAGAAATGACTAGTAATGGCACAGGATACCCTCTACCACACACCATATGGTGGACTGTGGAGTATCGATGTGGAGGTAGCTGTAAGTCTCAATCTGACAAGACAGTGCAAGAGTGGGTGCCACTAATCACATCCTATGAAACAGGAATTGATCATCTCTTCTTCCAATGGGATAAATGTCATAGCATGAGTGGTGATAACTTTTGAATAGAACCATTCCATGGACCTGTTATGATGGGTGTTTGGTTTTCATTTGACTTCCCTTGTACAAAAAGCATTACAAATTATACTGAAGCATCTAGGCAATGATCTAGCTTTGGATGCTCATCTGTGATTTGAGACTGTGGAGGTACAAGGCTTATACATTCTCTGAAACAGATAAGATGGCAGTTTACGCACAGAAGAAAGTAGTTTTATCTACTGCAGGTAACTAAAATGTTCCGTAGCAAGCGGTTTGCAACATAGTTGCAGAAGGTCTTATGGTCTTATGATCTGAGGACCTCTATCCTGATAATATGTTAAGTTCTATCCTTCCTTCTTAATTGTGTTTGGTAAAATATTTTATTTATGGCAGTAAAGGTTATTGCACATTTTCAAATGTGTGTACAAATAGCTTCATCTAAATAAATGCATGGAGTTCTTGCCACAATAGTCTCAAGATTTTGATTGTTTCATCCATTGTCATTGTCAGGAAATACTTCAGTAGTATGTTAGTTACTTAAGTTGGCCAAATTATGTTATGGAGTATCCATACGCTACCAGAGGTAAATAAAGAACTCTGGTAGTGATGCTGATTGTCTTAGTTACCCAACATTGTCAATTTAGACACAGCAGTCTTTTATTGCAATGAGTGTTGATTTCTTTTTTTGGTAAAATCTTTATTATCAAAGAGCACGTATCAGCAGCTTAGAAAGACAACCACATATCTCACAAATAAAACAAAAATATTTTTATTTCATTATTAGGTAGAAAACCGCATATCTCAGGTATTAGTAAGCCAACAATCTGCACTCTAGTGAGGATAAAAAGAAAACAGACATATTGACAGTATTATTAAAAGGATAGATTCATACTCACTGTATAGTGGAGATGTTGAGTCTCAAGACAGGCACAAAAAGTCTGCTAAACAAGTAAACTTTTGGCCTCTGTGTGTGTGTGTGTGTGTGTGTGTGTGTGTGTGTGTGTGTTCATTTCAGGAGGAGGCCTTTTGACTGAAGCTTATTTGTTTAGCAGTCTTTTGGTTGTGCCTGTCTGCGACTCAACATCTCCACTATATGGTGAGTAGCAATCTGTCCTTTTCATAATATTGTTAGTATTCCATCCTAGATTTTCCATTGTTTGAAAATACATATACTTTTAGGCAATCATATTAAGTGAGAAAATCATATATAACTTTTCTGGGGTATTGGTTTTTATTATAAACTGACAATATGAGACAATACATAACTAGATTCCACAATTTCTGGTTGTCTTCAGATCTGAAAGAATTTGAAATCAAGAGTTACAAGACACAAACTGCATTCAACATTAATGGTATTCACAAAACATTTTAACAAAATTATTGAACAGTTCACACCAAAATAAAAAAGTCATGTCTAAGATAGTGGACACTTTGTGAAATGGATGTTAACAACAAGGGAATGTCAGCTGTAAAATATGTACGTCAGCTGTCATAAAAAGATGTAAAAAGCAACATTTAAATGTATATATGCCATAAATGGCAAGATAATATCATAAAAGCATAAAAACATTACATTACAGGCATACCTTCGAACTCCTATTTGTAACATGTCACATACACATGGGGTACCATGTGGCTGTACCATCTACCTATATTATTTGCCATCAGTGATTAATTTTGTAGGGCAGTATTGTATAGTCACTGTTTATATTGACTGTTATTCTATTGTCCACTATGTTTCTGGTGTGCATAGCACACAGTAGTTGGATGTATACAGTAATCTAGACGTTGGTAACATATCACCCAGACATGGGGCACTGGTTTGTTGTACCATTGACCCATACTTACTTCATTTCATTGTTTTTTAACCTTTTGCCTTACCTATGGTTTTTTATGTTTTAGATGTATCATTTTTTAACAGACTGCTTATCTTTACTGCACTGTAATCGGTTCAATACATAAGTTGTTCTACAATATAATGGAAAAATGGCAGATGATGGATACACACAGATAATCTTTACATGTTCTCTAATGCCCACTTAGGTTTACTATTAGATGTATATTTCCATAGGTTTTGTCTTATGTGATTACTGTGTAAGGCAGAGCTTCACATTATGTAAATTTTTACTGTTGTAGGGGCATACTATGATGGTCTTTCTTGTTTCAGATTTCACATGTTAGCTGCATCATGGCAGTTGTCGCTATCTATTTTTGTTTATCATTTTATGTCTGTGATGTAGCTTCTTCATGACGATCACATATAGTGGTCGTCTTTATAGTTCGTATGACTTTAAGCTGATCCTTGCTAATGTGATTTCATTTTCCTGTACACATGTAAAATCTGTGTAGAACATATCTGTATAAATTATTACACTATTAGGCCTTCTGAACTAATAAAAAGTTCTACAACAGTATGGCATCTGCAAGAAACTCTATATTTAGAGCTTCAAAGTGTAACTGTATGTCCCCTATTATATTACTCAAAATTTTGTGTACTGTGCTGCCACCATCTGGCACTTTCTTTACCTATGTTCCTGGGCATTTAGCATTTGTCAGTCTGTTTATGATCATCTCACGGAAACTTTGTCGCTGTCACCAGAGAGCATGGCTATTTTCTGTGTTACTCTGAATGCATAAGAACAGTTCTTGTCTATACTTACTACATTCTTGTTACAAGCACAAGTTCAAAGGTATGCATATAATCTAATGTTTTTCATGTATCTTTTCTGATATTATCTTGTTATTTATGGCCTATTTACATTTACATTATGAAGCTTGTGTTGAATTTTATGTCATTTTATGACAGCTGATGTATATACTTCACGGTTGACATTCCCTTGCATAGTTAACAGCCATTTGACAATGTGTCCACTTAACTTACACAGATTTTTATATTCTGGTATGTACTATTACATAATTTTGTTAAAATCTATTGTAAATGCCATTAATATTAATATTGAGTGCATTTCCTATCTTGTAACCCTGCATTTCAGTAGCTTTCAAATCTGTATGAGCAGAAACTGAAGAAAATAGTTATGTATCTTCCTATATGTGGTCTGTGCTAATAAAGATTTTACAAAAAATGAACATTCACTGATGCTGCTTTTGTTAGTGGTGGATGACACATGTTTCTCTGTTGCCTTTCTTCATTAGGCACATGTTTCCATGCACAGGTAAGACATGGAAATGGGCACTCAATGCTGAAAGGCAACAGAGTCATAAGTGACTCACCTTCCATCTAATGAATTCAGCATTGCTACCACTTTTCTTCCTCCACAGACATTGATGCAATATCTGGTAGATAGGAGATAGCATATGGACTTCTATAACTCTGTGATGTCTTCAGGAAGTTGTCAAAAGTGCCCCCACCCCTCTTTTCTCTCTCTCTCTCTCTCTCTCTCTCTCTCTCTCTCTGTCTGTGTGTGTGTGTGTGTGTGTGTGTGTGTGTGTGTGTGTGTGAGAGAGAGAGAGAGAGAGAGAGAGAGAGAGAGAGAGAGAGAGACCTTGTTTAAATTTCAGCTATTTATTCACTGTGTTTGGTGTGGAACTAATTTATTCTGTGTGATGTTTTTGATGGATAAATGGCACTAGGTTATGCTTATTCTAATATTACAGGTTCTTCTCCTGCACAAGCAAGTGTAGCTCCCCCTGCCCCTGAAAAAGATGAATCAAGATTACTTGGAGCAAAGGACAAGAAGGTGAACACACTTGCTCCTGCTCCTGCACCTGCTTCTGCTCCGTCAGATACCAGACTGCCCGTAGTGCGACTAAATAGGCTCTCAGAAGAGGTAATTTGAGATATAATTTCATTTTTTACCCCAAAAAATGTGTAGTCTTATGTGAATATATATAAAAGTGTGTGTGTGTGTGTGTGTGTGTGTGTGTGTGTGTGTTTTCACTACAAGGCACATCTTTTGTTTGAAAATGCTTAAGAACTGTTTGATTTAAAAAAGTGCCACAGCATTGACGTATTTAAGTGACTTGTATAAAATATATCTATTATGTCTACCTAAGTAAACTTGATATTCTGGAACCATAGCTACATGTAACAAACAAAATTTTTGAAGTTGTTCCTGGATATATTCAGAGTATTTTCGCATAAGGGACCTCTGATCTCCTGTGGCTTGTTACAGAGTAATTGAACACTGCTGGGGGAAAAAAAAAAAATTAGGGCACATGGAAAAATGATGATGATTTTGATCTGATGATGGCATATGCCACTTGGCGATAGTAGATATACTAATAATGGTTTAATCATCATCCACCAACAGATAGCACAGTCGATAGCTACCTTTTAATAGGGAATGTTCACAGCCAGCAAGCTCAGTGTGTGGTGCAGGTGTGAAGCAAGCAGGCAACCATGCCACACACACACACACACACACACACACACACACACACTTGTGCTTCCTACAGCCTAATGTGCAAGTCTGAAAGAGGTCAAATTTTGGCCTACAACTACCACAGCACAGACAAGAGGGCTTATGAGCCCAGACGAGTCAACACAGACTGTTGTGAACCAGGTGTTAGCGTTTGGACTGCGGACACACACACACACACACACACACACACACACACACACACACACACACCCCCTCTAGCCCGTCTTCCACTCCTGCCACAACATCAATGCGCACGGCTTGATTGGTACCATTGGAGGATCACTTTGAAGACAGAATGGCTGGCCATGGTCTTCGGTGATGAAAGTTGATTCTGCCTGCATGCAGGTGATACTCATTTGTGCGTACGCAGTTGACCTGTTGAGTTCTGCCTTGTGGGGTGCATTTGTCCAAGGCACTCTGGCCCCAGCCCAGGCCTTATGGTCTGGGGTGCAATAAGCTATGACTATTTCACGTTTGGTGTTTCTGGAGGGGACGCTAACCAGTTGTCGGTATGGAGTATGCTGTTAGACCCAATCTTTTGCCGTTCTTGCAACAGGAATGTGATGTGTGCCAACAGGTTAATGCTCCCCAGACACTCCCTGTGAAACTCAACTTGCTTTGCAAGATGTGCAGTAGCTTCCCTGGCTAGAAAAATATCCAGACTTGCCTCCAGTCGAGCACATGTGGGAAATGATAGGACAAGAAGTGACTTGGGTGACTCGTCGGCAAACGACTCTTCCAGAACAACATGAACAGGTTAAGCAGGCATGGCATAACAAATCCCAGGACAGTATTCGCCATCTATATGATTGACTGGATGCTAGAGTCAGCGCCTGCATTGCTGTGTGTGGAGGCTACACCATAGGTGTTTCAGCATGGGTTGATACTTGGTACCTTGGAACCGCTTGTGCCATTGATCTGTAAATGTAATGATTTTCATGTAGTCCAGAGACATTGTTGCTATAATAAATCTTGAATGAACTGTAAACCTCTAAAAGTGTGGACTAATTTTTTTTTACAGCAGTGTATTTTGTTTGAATTCTTACTCATTTGTTTCTGTATCTGTATGGCATCGAAAATACGTACACAAAATTTGTTCATTCATTTGCAGTTCTTGATGCTGATGGTAGTAATTTCCAATCTCCTCCTCACCCTCAGGCTTGCATTCAATAGTCCTCAGTTGTGTTTACGGTCTGTTTTACCAACAATGTTTGTTGCATGTCAACAGTAATATGCAGCAACATGACTAAGTTTACTGGTAAAAAGTTGGCTGATGTGCACCTTGTGTATGGTTTCACAGAAAGCAATCAAAGAGCAGCATTATGGCATGACGACACTGTACCGAATTATTCCCACAGTGATGGCAAACACGGCACAGTACTGAATCTATACGTAGGTGCCAATTAGAAGCTGTATCCTTTCATGTTAGAATGGAGGATAATGACTGTCTTATGTCATTGTTGTGAAGGTATTTTCATGGAAACAAAAGTTAACTGAAGTTAAAAACTGAGCAAATCATAGTCACATTGTTACTATATAATGAGCCACCAGAGACTGCAAGTCCCATGTACCAATATTTATGGACACCCTCCAAAATTTGGTCAGTGGAGCTTGGATTCTTTGTGTATTATGTTAATAGTTGTTAAGATATGCCACCTAGCACAAGTATGCTCGCTCGACACATGCATTGTGGAATGTTTATAGGCAAGTGTTCGAGAACCTATTGTAGTTGCAGAAAGTGTTGTACACTTTATGGAGTCTGCCAATATTGTTGCTGACGAGTTGCTTGCCCTTCCCCCTCCCCCACTGCACCTCCCCCTTTCTCTCTTTTTTTTGTGGCTGATAATGTCTGCATAGCATGTGATGCTTCATTTAAAGCTCAGAACTACAGTATATCAATTGAAGGAACACAAATTAATTCCCATCTGTCTCATGGGCTCCAGATTCACTAGATATCAACCTTATAAAATTTGTCTGGCCTGTAATTCATCGCTAGCTCAGAAATAAAAAAAAAACCACCACTTCTTAACCTACAGTACTGGATAGATTTTGTGAAATGCCATAATTGACAACAGGGAGATAATTAGAGACAGAGAACTAAATTAATTGTAATGGGCTGTAGTAATAAACTGGTGGTAGTATGTTCCAGGAGCAATGCCTGCGTTCACATAAATGATTTGGGACTCACAAAGAATTTCTTTGCTTGTATGTGGATATCTGGCACCTTCTACTTCTGTCATTTGTCAGTGACTTTCAGACTATATGCCATGACAAACTGCAATGTTTTTGTGTGTCAATTTTGGCCCAACATACTATTAGCTAAATATTAACAATGGTGTGGCTGATACGTGTAATTTTAAATCTCAGTGGTTATCATTGAGGTATCTTCAAAGTTACAGAAATTTGAAGTGTGTGAAGGTTTAGTTCATTTTTTTGTGAAATGACATAACATCATATTTACAGGGAATTATTTACCCATTTGATAAGAGGCTGAGATCTAAAATGCGAGGACTAACACAACAGGCATGAAATACTGGATTTCTCTTTGGTTATTAAGTATCATTTGTAGCACAATTGATGAAATTATTGCAGAAACAACACCCATTAATGGCACTGAAACTTGACGGAAATTGTGGTACAAACATAACGATCATAAATAAACACACATTTTCAAAGTTGTATTTAGTGAAAAGTAGTTCAGAACTTTCTGTGTAGGTATGAATATGGCAAGGGAGAGTCATTTGTAGAATATAAATAATTGAAGGAGTAAAGGTAACAACTAATCAAATGGTTAAAGTGCTGAGACTCTGATAGGCCACTAAATGAGAATGAGAATGTTGCTAGCTTTTGGAAGAAAAGCTGCCAGAGATCTCAGCCTTGTTGACATGCCTATGAATGTCTCGGCTGCTCAACTACGCTATGAATTGCTACCTTAACTCCTTAAATTATTTATATATGTACAAGCTTCTTTTATGCAGCATAAACAGACAGTTGTTGATGTTTATTGTAAACAATTACTGTAATATTTTTATCATTGCAGGATCAAGCTCTTATGCAAAGAAGCTTAAGAGCATTTGCAGAGAAGTCACCAACTCTTGCAAAGAAATTAGGAGTCACTCCGAACAACAGACTTCGACAAAGAAACATACAGCATATAGAGTCTGGATCGGAAAGTGATGACGAGCCAAAAAATAAATCAAAATATTTCAAAGCAAGAGAGAAGGAAAGAGAAATACAAAGGAGGAAAGGTGAGAAACTAAAAATTTTTTTCTACAAATGGTGTAAAGAAAAAATATTTTCTGTTATCAAAGAGACATTTAATTTTCAAATAATATTCTGTATTGAAATATCACTGATTAGTATTATCTTGTTATTGGTAGGTATTATAATTTTCTTTTGCACGCAGCACTAAACTGGTATTGTGGTAAGTTTTACAGTGAAATGTTCAGATATTTAGAGGATTGCAGTACTCGTGTTTGATCTACCTAGTGGCAGTTGGAAAATGTTTTCTCTGTGATACAGAATGAATGTTTCACACAATTCTTGCCTTATTATGTTTGTCGATCTTGAGCTTTTGATGACTTACACTGCTGTCACTGTCTGGAGATAAGATTTTAGTAGCCTGTTAGATACTTCAGTTGGGCAAATTAAGTTGTGGAGACATCACAAAATCAAAGAACATCCATATGCTACCAGAGATTATGTTGATGTCTGTGACTAAAGGACAACGGTAGAAATGCTAATTTCGTTAGATGATGGAAGATGCAGTTGATTTCTCTGTTGCCTTAAAACGTGAAGCACCCATTTACATGCACAACTAAGGGGTAGCCACTGTCTGGGTTAAAGTTGTTGTTACACATTCTGATTTCTGTGTAGTAGATATGTGGCATAATATTTTTGTTTTATCAAATATGTTTGTTCATGAGACTGTGCTCACCAACATCAGATTTGTCGAAATTGCAATATTTAATATGGTGCCCGTGTTCTGTGGGATGTTCTAAAATTGTTCTTATTGTGTGACCATGGTAACTGCTACCCCATTCACAAGGTATTTTACAAATTCCAGAAACACAGACTTTGAGGTTGTCATTTTGTGGGTGCAGTATGTATTTAATTTTCTTATGTGGTGAGAAAATGAGTTGAATACAGTGTCTGGCTAGGCCTCTGTCAAAAATTTTAGAGTTTTGACATGTGTTGAAGCAAAATCTTTTGCAGTACCGCTTCAATAGTGACCTCAAGGATGAAAACTCAATTGTGTAATAAATAATCTTTCAGTCTACAGTGAATATGACATCCTTTAAAAACTTCTACATGACAATGAATCAAAAGTGTGAGAAGTTGACCATAATTTCATCTTGATTGAGTCTAATTTGTTTCATTAGATTCACAAACATTTGAGAGTTTTTAATGTGATGTTCATAGCAACTGACAATTGGTTTAAGTAACTTGGTTAGCTATTTCACTATGTTCACGATACCTTTGTTACCTGGCCACATGGAAATGAAGCTAATAGCCTTTTTTATTGATCATATGGATAGCTTGCCACCTACTGTAAAGTTCACTGCAGAGATGTAGGGAGAAAGCAAATTACCATTTTTAGATAGTCTACCCAAAGAAAAGATGGGCAGCTAAGACACTGTGTTTACCAAAAGCCAACACATGCTGGCCTATATCTCATACACAAAGCTTCCATCATGCAGCCCATAATAAATCTGTTTAAATATGCTGGCTCTGCCATGAAACACACAGATTTTGAGATCAGATACCTAAGAAAAATATTGCAGTAAAGCGCCTATAGCGACTGGGATATTGAGTTAGCCATCTCCAAGAAACAAAAACACAGAGCTACTTTATTATCAGAAGATGATCAGTCCATAGTATTCCTTCCTTTCTTCAGAATGATGACAAATAAAGTAGTCAGATTCCTGTACAGACATTCCCTGAATGTCCAAGAAAATCGGAGAGATACTGCACTCAGCAAAAGACGTCCTTGATCTCTCTCTTTTCCTGAAATTTATAAAATACCTTGTGAATGCGGTAACAGTTACATTGGTCAAACAATCAGAAATAATTCAGAATGCCCTCCACAGCCAGCTTAAATACCAAAATTTCGAAAAACCCCTGATGCCGAACACAGCCTCATGACAAACGTGTTTGACAAAATGAAAATATTATCCCATGTGTCTGCTTACTGGGATTCTGTCATCAAAGAAGCCACTGAAATCAGAATGTTAACTACTACTTCAACCTGGACAATCACTACACACTTAGTGGTACATGATACCGGTTTCATGATGCTGAAAGGCAACAAAGGAACCAATTAAAATTAAATCTTCCATCTCTGGTAGCATATGGAACTTTAAAGTCTTTGTGATATCTCCATGACATAATTCAGCCAACTAAAGTACCTAGAGGCCTTATGTAATCAAATCTGATGATGACGATGGAGGAACAACTTGTTGAAAGCTGTGAAAAACTATGATCTCAAGTGTCAGCTGTCTCTCATTTGTAATCCTTGACAGTATACTACACAATCACACTAAAACAACATGAGACATTACATTTATGCAGACGGGGAACATTGTAGTTGTATGTGTGTTCTAGTACATGCCATTTTTTGCACACAATGTACTTGAAGTGAAACTAGGAGTAGCACTTACAGCTGTTTCTTTGATGTCGTCATGATTAATTTTTTTAACTGTTCTATACACAGCTATGTCCTCCATGCAGTGAATGACAAGTCCATTGTAAAGATATTAGTTTTCCCAAAGCTTCCTCAGGCAAACATTGTTCATTCTTAATGTCACATTTCGTGGAGCTTTTGAGTAATTTAGCTATAACCACAGCCTTTTGATCCCATTGTAACTGCATTTCGGACTGGTAGTCTTCCTCCCCTCCCCCCCCCCCCCCCCCTCCCCCCCCTGCTGCCACTGCGCGCGGTGCGCACACACACACACACACACACACACACACACACACACACTTGACTCAAGTCTTGCCATTGAAGTTCTGTGGAAACTGTCACTATCACACTGATTTAGTTTGATTAGCTTTTTGTAGTTTCTCCTTTTTACACTAGATGATTTCCTAAAAAATTGGCCCACTTCAGAAGTGTAAAATCCTTAATCCTTTGATTTGCATCAACTATTTGATAAGAGTTTCTTCCCTACTACTGGTATAATTCCATTCCATTTCATAGCTGGAAAATACACGGATAGTTTGGCTTTTAAGTTTTCAGCACTATATTTTTTTAGAAACATGTATTTTCATATTTTTGTATAAACATGGTGATATAACATTATGCTCACTAGAAAGCTAGAATGTGTCTGATAGATTTATAGCAGGTTTTTGAAAGTGCCAAAACATTTCTGATGCAGAAACACTTTATTGCCAGTCCCTCTGTTTCTCTTCCTTCTGCCTGTGTCACCCCTCACTTTCATGGCAAGAACAGAGACACTAAGAACCTCATTCAAACTTAGTTCTTACACTTTAGTAGAAAATAAATGGATCCAGAGTGCTATGCTGCTGTTCCATTAAGCCTGCATGCAGTCCCAATGTACATAAAAATCCGCATTGTATTTTTCATGCCAACTCCTTTGCTGTGGGTAGTGATATGGTTCTATCTTTACAGTACCTATCTTTCATGAAATGGAAAAAATGCTGGTAATATTGTTTTAACTGGGTTTTCCTTTTATTGTGAGTGAATCTCCAGGGATGAATTTAGTTGGCTCTGCTTCACATTGATGTTTCTGAAAGGTTATAATAAAAATAAATGGAACAGTGTACTATTACTACTTATAACAAAGCCTTCCAAACAGTTTGTAATGAATAACTGCTAACACATCACATCCCCTTATGGATTAAGAGTAACTAAACTCTCCACTGATTATACTTTAAAAAACTCTGCTATATGTATTTACCTAAATTGTTGCTGTTCGTACATGATGACCATTATGGTACCATATAGAAGATAACTCTGCCAAGCTTCCATAAGTTTTGCGTGTCTTTTAGTTGGTATAATAATTACTGACAATGTAATTTCACCTACTGGACATATATTATTTTTTATTTAAATGGTCAGTGAGAGTGATTGCCCTACTTTACTTTCAGATAAAGAAGAAAGAAGGAAAGTTACTTCATCATATGATGAAGATTATTGTCCAGGTAATGAGAATTCAAAGATTAAAGGCAGGAAACGCAACTGTGCAAACCATAAATCGGAAAATGTCGACTCTAGTACAGTTAATAATTCTGAAGGTAACTATTGCAATTTTGCTCGCTATTTTAAATACAGACTCAAACATTTATAAGTGGAGCAAGTAGTGAGTGCACATGAAGTTTTTGCATATTCTTATAATATGTAATATGATGATAAAAGTATGTTTTCCTGCCTTGCCCATGTTATAATAAATTGAAGAGAGTAGAAATACAAGAACAAGAGATAATAGGAACTTACAGAAAGAAATTGTCATAAATAACTACACGTTTTTAATTGCAACACCTATTAATGGTACACTGCATTTATTCATATTTCAGAGGTTCCATTTACTCCGAAACCTAAATTGCGGAAGGTTGAGAGAAAGCTAGTGCCTGTGTTGGAAAAGTTGAGTGTTGAAGAGTTAATGGAAACAAATACCTACCAGAGATTCAATCGATCAATAGAACTGATATTTGAAAACACAGAAGATCTAGATTTAACCACAGATTTTGGTAAGTATTTTTTTTGTTGTAACATTCATTTCATTCCTACTAGTGATTGCAAGGCCCTAGAGTGGCACAGGCACAGGAACACACTCCCTCTTCAATACAGCCACTGCCTCATGTGCAATTGGTAATTAGTGTCTGTTGATGTGCTGCCCAGTTTGTTCAAAGATTTTGAAATTGTAATTTTACATTACAAAGATTTGCAGCACATTCTGGTATGATACACAAGGTGTTCTGTGCTGATAGATACATATTTGCCATTCTCCATCACCTCTGAGACTTTGTATCAGTTTCAGTAGATAATCTGAGCCTGGAAGTGACAGAGTCAAAAGCTGTAATGGAAAAATCAGAAAATGAGCAAATTTACTATTGGGCAGCTGAGAATGGTAAACACCAAAATACACATTTTTAAAAATTTTTTCCTCCACAATTAGCACAAGGTCTTACGTTCAGCATAGTCTTTCAAAGTGACCTCTACACGATACTGTGTGGGCGTGACATCATTCCACAAACTTCTATTGTACCCATGCAAACAACCATAGTGTTGATGCTAAAATCTTGAGTTGTCAGGTTGTCTCATATTCCTCTTCAAACTTTTAGCATGCTTGACAGTTTGCGTGGGTCTTCCTCAGAATTGTTCTGGTTTCTCCAGACAGCTGAACATGCAACCTTGGTGTTGTTTGAACAATGTCACACATGGAAAAAATTTTTGACATTCAATCTCTACAGGTGCACACAAGACTTTCCTCATGATTTGTCGGGTGGTAATCAAATAGGATCCAAGCAGGGGAATGTGCTGGCCCAGAAATGTAACCTCCCCCCCCTCCCCCCTCCCCCCTCCCCCCTCCTCCCCACCCGCCCCCCCCCCACACCACCTCTCTCTCTCTCTCTCTCTCTCTCTCTCTCTCTCTCTCTCTCTCTCTCTCTCTCCCCCCCCCCCCCTCCTCCCCCCACCCACCCACCACCACCAAACCTCAAACTTCTTCCGTACCTCTCCTGAACAATGATTCTCAATTACAATTTTGAATTTCTTTCTGTTCCAGAAACTGTCCTATGTGATGCCTATTACCTGAAATTGACTTTTCATTTCAAGTATGAGAATTAGTACAGTGAATCAGGCTGTTTTGATGTAACACTATTGCTTTTTATATCAGAATGGTCAAGTTTTAGTGCAAGGGATTTATGTAAAGAGTGGTGTCTGTTAATGTTTGTTCAATCAGTTCTCTAGTTTTTCTGTTGTAAATGTCCAAATATATATATTGTATTACCACTTTTTAAATGTACTATTCAAAATTTGTTTACTCCCAGTTAATTTTTATAATTATTTATTTCCTTCAGTGTTCTTTCTTTTGTAGATTAGATTAGATTAGATTGATTTACTTTCATTCCAATTGATCCATAGCGATGAGGTCCTCCAGGATGTAGAACATGTCAGAAAGCAATAATACATGACAAATATTTACAACTAAAACAAATAAGCTAATTTACTTTCCACAGGTCCCAAGTGGAATGATAGTATTTTTTTTAATTGAACGTTATATGATAGGATCATTTTACAACACTCATTTACTAAGATCACATTAATGCACTGAATTTAAAATTTTAAAAAAAGTTTTTTTTTGTTTTGTTTATAAGGTAATGAATATATATTAGAAGTACTACAATACTTATTTACAATGAACAAATTACTGCATTGAAATGGTGCAACACACACACACACACACACACACACACACACACACACACACACACACACAATTTTTGTTGGTAAGTTTCATAATTTAGTGTGTTTTTAATTTAATGTAGACTGTTAACTTACACTCTTGATTTGTTGTAGATACAGAGGCGGACACACCACCGGAAGTTCTTATTCCTAAGTACCAGTTACAGGACTTGTGCAGTGAAGCAGCAAAGCTCAAGACTCTTGGGGCCATGGAATCGATACCACCAGAACGTCTTGTTCGCATGCTTACTATTTTGGAAAAGAATATACGTGATGGAACGAGAATATCACCACTTGCAGATCCTGTAAGTTATTTGTTAGGGTTCTCACTTTGTGTACATGTAACTATCCATTACATTCATGTTTCTGAACATTTTCTTTATTGAATAGGTTATGTTAGATTTTTTTAGTGTCCTTCCATATTGAGGAGATCCTCATTGATGTGGAGTGTCTGAGAATAATGCTTTAATGAGTACCTTCTACAAAATGCCTCCAGAATGTCAATTATTTTTTAAGTTACATGTATCTATTCTTTGATTGGTGTGGGGCTGGTTGGGTAAGCGTCGGACTAAAAATCCAAAATTTCAGGGTCAACCATCAGTTGGTCCTAGAATTTGGTCTCACTCTTATCACTTCTTTCTCACCCGGCAATGATTTGTTAATGTGAAAAATGCCAAGTTGCTTTGTGGTTCGAAATTAGTGTTGAACTGTAAGTTACACCGTAACTGACTGAGTAAATTCGTTCAATGGTCAGAGACCTAGTGAGGTGGCATAGTGGTATGGCATAGTGGTATGGCATGGCATTCAGAAGGATAGCAGCTAAAATAATTACTGTTCAGCCATACAGAGTTAGAGTTTCCATAACTTTTCTAAACAAATAAAGGCAAATGCTAGGATGGTTCCTTTCAAAGGGCTTACCTGTTAACCTGCCCCATCCTTCTACTTAAACCTGTGTTGCCTCCATAGCTGGACACAAGACCTTTTAATCTGTTAATTGTTAATTATCGAAGTTAACTTTTCAAGTAATGGATTACGTTTTAAGTTAATTTTAGAAAAAAGTTAATGTACTCTTTAACTCCTGTTAATTTTCTTTGAGTCTGTTAATTGTTTATTATTTACCTACCATTTATGACAAAAATGACACCACACCACCCACAGAAATCTTGTTCTGACAAGTTTGGGTCAAACAGGTGTGTGGACACATGAGGGTATGCACAATTGAATGTGAGCAGGAATAACTGAACGTTGGCTGTTTATTGTTGTTTGTTTACTGAGTTTGCATTAAGTACTACTTTTTGTTAGTGAATTGACTGTGAAAACTAAATCATGGAATTGGGTTCTACCCCTAACAACCACCTAAAGGGAAACCTTGTTGTAACACATCTGTAAAAAGTAAAGCTCAGAGTTTAGTCAAAATGTGTAGAAACGTGAAGTCAAAACACTCATTTAACAATGCAGTACAGTACAGGAGGCAAGCCATAGTCACAGTAAATTACAGAAAGTTTACGTGACTAGTTTCGCGGCAGCTCAATCACCATTATCAAATGTACCAAGTATAAAATAACTCTGCTGTTAGTTATGAGAACCTGAAATATAAGTAAATATCTAACTCCAGTACCATCATCAGTGAAAACAATACTGTGAATTTATCGTGTTAAATTAAACCTAGTTTGCACTAATGCAAAGAAGTGTCATTGATTGCTGTGAAGCCTTTATCCATACGGAGCATTAAAGTCTTAACTTCATATATTTTGGATTAGGATCAGCGTTGTCCAGCTAGTTACATACTGAACTTGACAGGTGAAAAATCCTGTCTTATTAATCTTAGCAGTTCTGCTATTGTTCTGAAACATACTTTGCTCAAGTATGAAGTGGAATCATTAACTGAAGTATCAGAATGCACCTTGATAAAGTTAATAAAATAACATCACCCATACATGAATACTGTATATTATTATCTGTATATAGTGTCTCCAAACCAATTGGTCAACTCTGAGACAAAAATCTCCACATCTCGGTGCCTTAATGTTTACTGTGAGTATGGCTTGACTACTGTACTAAATTCAAATAAATTTGTAAAAACTTACATTTAGTCTTGTTCCTTAAGACAGTCAGTCACCTCTGGTTACAGAAATGCAGTATTTCTTGGGGAATAGGCTTTAGTAAATTAATTTATTAAGTATAATACCCATATACCCTCGAGTGCTGCAGTTAAATGACTTTTTTCTGTGTTCATTACTGAATTCTCCAAGTTACTGGAGAATAAGAAATCTGAGAAATTCATTTCAATGATGACAATAGGTGATGTTTTCTTTGCTTCATGCTGGATTTCTCCACTAAACCAAAATCACTATCATTTGGCAAGTAAGAATAACGTAAGTTCATGATAGAGACAATGACACTTTAATGTTCTTGTTTTGGCTAGTACATGTGTCTGAATAAAAGATTATTTTATTATGTGTAGAGGTTGCACATCCTTAAATATCCCTCTCCAGTCCTTGAGAAATATCTGAACCTAATGTCTTTAGGATTTCTGGAATCAACTTCTTTCCTGTATCTCATAATTGGACCTGAATAAAGAAGTCCATGGAGATACCCAGTTGCCAACTGTAATCACAAAGTTTCCAGAAGGAATCAAATGTATTTTCTCACTCTTCTTCTTTAAGTTGATTTAAGTTGCAAATTGCTATTTGCAGCAGGTGGCAGTAACAAGAAGGCTTTTAGCTGGAACTATTGTGCTCTTGCTTGTGGTACACTCCTCTCCGCAGTACTGCTGCTGTTGCCTTATACTCCTCTTCCACTTCCCTGGATGTTGATAACATCATCTTCCTCTGTTCTCTGCTTCATTTTCATTGCAGACATTTTGTCAGCTGCTGCAGAAGCACTGCCTTCCTCAGCAGCTGTGTTCTCTCCTGGATTAAAAGGAACCATACAACATAACATGCAATGACTGTGAAAGTACCAGTAGATATAATGAAAGTATCGTAACATATTATATTTAAACTCAATAGCCCATTCTGGTTATTAACTATCACTTATCAAATTTAGAAAGTAATTATTAGCTTACCTAGGTGGCTGACATTCCACTGCATTATCTTCTATGTCTTCAGATGAATCATTCATAATCATCAGTACACTTTAATTAGATCTAACACATTGACCATGCAAATTGTGACCAATGGACATGTTCCAATTGTGCTTTGAGCAAAGGACTGCTTCCCTCCATACTCAATGGTGTTGCCAGTCCTAGAGCAGTTATTTACATCTGGGCATGAATATTTTATGTTCTGAAGGCAACTTCATAAATAGTACTGTGTGGGAAAAAGTCCAGAATGACCAAAAATTGACTCGATTCCCTTGTGCTCTGAATGACCCATATGTAAATCTCAGCAAGCTGTAGACAAATGTAGACTCCACAATATAGTTACCAAAGCTGAAGGCGAAACTGCACACCAATCTATAACACATCAGTATCCCAAGAGTGGGTTGACATGTAATATGCACATTAGAAAGAAGGAAAATTTGCTGCATTTACTGAACGTAGACACCTATGGTGTATGCAGATTTCTATACTGGGGAATGCGCACATTGTTCCTAATGTATGACTATAGCTGTGCCCTTCATAAAGCTTTTCCAGTCACAAACAAATTGGCAGTAGGTCCGTTATGCACTACTGACCTCATCATATAGCAGTGGGGAGGGGGGGGGGGGGGGGGGTGGCAAATTAGTTTTTGCCAAATAATTTCAACCATAGGTCATTTTTTTAAACACAAAAGAAAAGAAAAGAAAAGAAAAGAAAAGAAAGGGAAGAGAATTCAAGACTCTCCAACACTCTTGTCAGAGGGCACAAATTCAAAATAATGTAGTGGGGAAACACTAAATTATGTTAACAAGAAGGTTGTTCAAAACTAGGTCTATGTGGTAACCCCCTGTTATTTTACAACTGTTCCAAGATAGTACTGAAACAAGACCTTTTTTTTCCAGGGATAATGTATTAAAGCTACAAGTGTGAAAACTCTTTAAACCTCTTTAAATAAAACAAATGTTATTAACATTCTACATCTTTATTCTTCAAGTCTACATATTTGCAGCCCTCCGCCACTAAAGGGTTCCGAATTGTAGCGTATAACACAGTGGTGGGTAACGTAATTATGTCGGTGTGTGAGAGAACAGCATGTACATTATAGAATATATTGTATATCACCTACTTCTATTGGATGAAGTAACAAATGTAAATGTCTTTTGAGAAGTATATCTTTCAATAAAAAAGGAAAAAAGTGACACAATTGCTTCAGTATCTTGCTAAATAAAAATTCTGTAAGTCATAATGACAGCAAAATACTTGCCTCAGTGTGTACTGTACCATGACCAAAATGATAAAGAGATGGTGTAGTGGATAAGGCACTGGAATGGCATTCTGGTTTAATAGGTTCAAAACTCATTTCAACCCTCCAGATTTATGTTTTACATGGTTTATTTAAATTGCTGATGGAGGATGCCAGCATAGTTCCCTTTAAAAAAGGTATGGTCTCCTTTCTTGTCCTATCCGAGCTTGTGGCCACACTCTTGCCTTGTCCTCAATGGAATGTTGAACCGGGGGGGGGGGGGGGGGGGGGGGGGAGGGGGGGGAGAGAGAGAGAGAGAGAGAGAGAGAGAGAGAGAGAGAGAGAGAGCATGAGCATGTTAACATAAGTATATATTTAACGTTGTTGCTTTAAATGTTTCAGGATGATGATGAGGATGAAAGCAAACTTTGGTTAGAGCTAACAATGGAAAGTGTTATGAGGGCTGTGGATGCTTCACTAACTTCACTCAACATACTTACGTCCCCAAATATGCCAAAGAGGATATATTTAGAAGATGTTATTGACAGGATAGTCTTGTTTACCAAATATCAGTTACAGAATACTATCTATCCATCATTTGATCCTGTTTACAGAGTGGAGGGAAAGGCTAAAGGTAAGTGAAAAGAAATACTACACTATTTAGAAGTACATTTATTCTATGAAGGCAAATTTGGTCCAAAGTCCCTGGATTAATTTTCCGTGGTACTACTTTTATTAAAGAGAAAGGTGACAAGTTCTTTGCCAGGTGCAGAGAAGGCAGTAATATCAATGAAATTTTGTTTTTGTTATGGTGGTAAACCTTGTGCAAAATGTAAGTCACATATAAACTCGATCTGCAGGTTAGTTCTATTCATATGGCATCACAAAATAGCGAGGGAAATAGATAAACTGGAATACTTTGCTATCATAATTTTTTTTTGTGTAGGACACTTTATAGCCTACTGAAATTTAATCTCAGTTCCTGATTATATGTTGGTGTGCAAAACTGAAGGGTGAAAAAAACTTGCGCATGATGTGTCAGTGCCAAGTTACCTAGCTTAATGAAACTTGGGCCATACAAAGGAAGAACAGCTGTAGTATAGGACAGACGGTAACGGAAAGAATTTACAATAAGATGTACAAAAATGACATTTAATTCAAAGACAGTAATAAAACTGAATTCAAGGGGATTTATGTGGTCCCTTCATCCTCAGGGCATGGTTCTGAATTGGGGGAGTCATCACCATGGACAGCAGTGCTTGCTGTGCAATATGTTCCCATACTGGCTCCAAGGTGGATAAGGAGTTCTTGTTTTAGGGCCCTGCATTCCTCCAGCAGTGTGGTTGAAAACTGTAGAATGGTTGGTGGTGCATGATAATGTGCTGCTATACACCTCCCCAATGCAACCCACATGTGCTTGATGCAATTGAACTTAGTGTAATGGGCAGGCCAGTCCATTCACCAAATATCCTCTCATTTCAAGAAGTCCTCCACCTGTGCTGTTCAACATGATATTGCATTGTCATCCATACCAATGGTGTCAGGGCCAAAGACCCCTGGAAAGAAGCACTTCGGAAGGAGTACAGTGTCATAATAATGCTGACCAATGAGCAAACAGTGTCAAATATTTCAAGATCGGTACGCTCCTGGGACTTTATGCCTACCTTCATCATAACACCTGGTCCACAAAAAGTCACATTCCACATTGTTGCTGGATGCATTACATGTTCTCACCTCTTGCCATACAAGGATATGTCCCAACATCAAAATGGATCAAATGGCTCTGAGCACTATGGGACTTAACATCTGAGGTCATCAGTCCCCTAGAACTTAAACCTAACTAACCTAGGGACATCACACACACCCATACCCGAGGCAGGATGCGAACCTGCGACCGTAGCGGTCGCGCAGTTCCAGACTGAAGCGCCTAGAACCGCTCGGCCACTCCGGCCGGCTGTCCCAACATCGTTGAATATGATCATTTTGGTGGTCCAGGTGTTACGGACTGTCCAGCCTGTTCCCCGACTTAGACCTCATTGAGTGTGTGTGGCATGCATTGGGGAGATTTATTGCATCATGGCCACATGCACAAATGACAATCCAGCAGTTGTCAACCATGCTAGTGGAGGAGTGGAATGCTGTACGCAGAACAACTCCTTACCAACCTTGCAGCCAGCATGGGAGCATATTACACAGTATACATTACCCTCTTTGGTGATCTCACACCCTATTAAAAACGATAGCCTGCCGTTTGTAATGTCCAGGGCACCATCACAGGTCATGGCGACTTAAACGTACTTATTGTCCTTGAATAAAAATGTCATTGCATATTTCTTTCAGTTACCTTCTGTACTATACTGCAACAGTTCTATTTATGTATGACCCTAGTTTCATTGAGCTATGTTGCTTGGCAGTGACAAGCCACGTGAAAATTATTTTCGTCCTTGAGTTTTCCACACCAGCATATAAAGGATGTGACAAGTGCTGCTCACAAACTTACTGTGGTTGTAGAGGATGCCTTAAAGCACAAATTCAGGATAGAAACCTACATAGGGAAATGTCATTCCAATGATGTTCAATACTGCTACAATGTGTCATAATTATAGGGCTACACCACACATTCAGCAGCAAACCCGAACTCGTAAGCTGCTGCCTCTACCTCTATTGTACTGAGTCTCTGCAGTGACATCATGACAGTTGTGGATGATTTCTATACCATATGACATCTTGAACTCTTGCTGATCCATTGCCAGACACTCTAGTTTCAATCCCAGAGCATAAAAACTCATATTTGCTGCTGCAGGGATGGCCTTGTGACAGGTGTTAATCACTATATGTTTGACACTATGTAGTGTTGTTGTATGACATTTCTAGATATAGGTCCCCATCCTCAATTTGCTCCTCAAGACACCTACAGCACCTTAAAGATGTTTGTATCATTTTGTAACATGCTGTGTAAGGAGTGTACTCATTCACTTTCAGCAGTCCTTGAATGGGTGGCTGAATTCAAATGTGGCCCTACTACTTCTGAAAATGATGCAGATGAATTGTATCTGAAAACTACAACCACAGCTGAAAACATTGAGAAAGTGTACAAAATAGTATTAAAAGATTCTTGACTTAAGATATGTGAAATAGCAGATGCATCAAGTGTATGAGAAAAATGCAAATTGTAAATTTTTGGTCCATCATTTCATGATAGAAATGAAAGACTGTTAAAGCTGATGATCTTGCATCAAATTTCATCTCCTTTAAATGTTATGATCAGATTTTGATGAGATTCAGTAGGGATTCTTCTTACTGATGACCTTTCAAATGCTAAAACACTAACTGGGAAATACTATGACAGTCTGTTGGGGAAAAAAAAGGGGGAAGGCTTTCTGTATTAGCCTAGATAAAAAATACATTTCACCATGGCTACGAATCTCCTTACTAAGGTGCAATGACAATAAGAAAATTGAGGTATTCAATATGCCAACTGTCACAAAACTTACCCTGTTTGCCAGATTTTGTATTCTTTGACTTCCACCTGGCCCCATATGTAAGGGCCAGCTGGTGTGGCCGAGTGGTTCTAGGCGCTTCAGTCTGGAACCGCGCGACCACTACGGTCACAGGTTCGAATCCTGCTTCAGGCATGGATGTGTGTGATGTCCTTAGGTTAGTTAGGTTTAAGTACATCTAAGTTATAGGGGACTGATGACCTCAGCTGTTAAGTCCCATAGTGCTCAGAGCCATTTGAACCAACCCATATGTAAGGAAATCTCTGATTGGAAGTTCCAGTGAAGTGGTCAAATTGTTGTTTTAATGTTATTGTAACTGTGCATAATGAATTTTAATTTTCAATTAGTCTGTTCTTGCTGCTGCATAAGTGAAATTCATGTTTATGTAATTCTGCTTCTGTTAACTTCATCTTACTGTAGTGCTGTCTGCTATGCTTACACCAACTGTAAGAACAATAATAGTTTGGCAAGACTGTTATCAGTGCTATATCCATACCAAGCCCAGAATAAAGCATATTAATAAAGCCAGCCAAAACAAAAACACACCAAAGATAACCCATAAACTAGGACCATTATGCTGGCTGCAGCCCTGTTCCACTATTGTATATAGACTCAACGCCACCTCACATGATATGTCGTGGTGGCTGGGAACGTGTGTGTTGTTTGCCTTACTGCTCTCAGTGAAAGAACTCTATCCGGTATGCTGCTTGTGGTGAAAGCTGACAAATACTTTCGCCTCTGCATGTTTCTTTATCGTTTTGGCTAAAGATTATCTTTTCCCTGGAGACGGTGTATATGACTGAGACTGTGATGGCTATGTCGTGGAGGATTGGAGACAGTTGATAATGGAAGGTGCCACATACATAAAATTGTTAGATTTCGGGGCGAGAGAGAGAGAGAGAGAGAGAGAGAGAGAGAGAGAGAGAGAGAGAGAGAATGAGGGTTTCTACAGGAACTTTGTCAGTTGTAGCAGGCTGCAGTCTCAAAGTCCAGTTATTGTGGAGAAGCGATAACTTTGTGGGTTGTGTTGTAAAGACAGCAAATGCTACAAGTGTGATGGTCAGATATTTAATACAAGTTGTAGTGAAGAGCAAGGTGTGGTAGGGGCAGTGTTTAATCTATAAGGGACAGTTAAATGAAAACAAGTCAGATGGAAAAAATTTAAGTAAAGTGTTTATTATTTGAAGAGTAATTGCTGTAATGGCTATACAGTTATCCCCTGTGAGACAAAATGGTCAGTACCTTCATAGAAAAATGTCAGTGCTTGCCTACAAAATCTTCATTGTACCCAGGCGTGCACCTCTCCATCCAAAGGAAATCAACAGTCATGAATGTCTTTCTTCAGACTCCAAAAAGGCAGAGAGACAGGGACTGTATGGTGGATGTGTAAGGGCTTCCCAGTGTAACTTCTGCAGCATACTCAAAAATGGGGTGGCAACTGAATTTAAAATACAAACAAAATAAGTTTTGCATCACCTCAGTTCCAAGAGTTCTGGAACATGTACTGAAAATAGGAATGGAGATCAACATAAACATTGTTTCCACCCTTTTTATTGCTCGTGAAAACCACACATTGCATGTTGTACTACCATACAGCAAGACCTTCAGAGGTCGTGGTCCAGATTGTTGTATGCACTGGTACCTCTGATACCCAGTAGCATGTCCTTTTGCATTGACACATGCCTGTATTCGTCGTGCAATGCTACCCACAAGTTCATCAAGACACTGTTGGTCCAGATTGTCCCACTCCTCAACGGTGATTGGGCGTAGATCCCTCAGAGTGGTTGGTGCATCACGTCATCCATAAACAGCCCTTTTCAATCTATGCCAGGCATGTTCGATAGGGTTCATATCTGGAGAACATTGTGACCACTCGAGTCAAGCGATGTCGTTATCCTGAAGGAAGTCATTTTACAAGATATGCATGATAGTGCCATGAATTGTTGTCCATGAAGATGAATGCCTTGCCAATATGCTGCTGATATGGCTGCCCTATCGCCTGGAGGATGGCGTTCACGAATCGTACAGCTGTTACGGCACCTTCCATGACCACCAGTGGTGTACATCGGCACCACATAATACCACCCAAAAACAGCAGGGAACCTCCACCTTGCTACACTCACTGGACAGTGTGTCTAAGGCGTTCAGCCTGACCAGGTTGTCTTCGAACACGTCTCTGACGATTGTCTGGCTGAAGGCATATGCGTCACTCAACAGTGAAGAGAAAGTGATGCCAATCCTGAGTGGTCTATTCGGCATGTTGTTGGGCCCATCTGTACTGCGCTACATGATGTCGTGGTTGCAAGGATGGACCTCGCCATGGACGTTGGGAGTGAAGTTGCGCTTCATGCAGCCTATTCCGCACAGTTTGAGTCATAAAATAATGTCCTGTGGCTGCACAAAAAGCATTATTCGACATGGTGGCATTGCTGTCAGGGTGCCTCAGAGCCATAATCCATAGGTATTGGTAATCCACTGCAGTAGTAGCCATCGTATGGCCAGAGTGAGGCATGTCGTCGACAGTTCCTGTCTCTCTGTATCTCCTCCATGTCCAAACATCACCACTTTGATTCACTCCAAGACACCTGGACACTTCCCTTGTTGAGAGCCTTTCCTGGCACAAAGTAAAAATGCGGACGTGATCGAACTGTGGTATCAACCGTCTGGGCATGGTTGAACTACAGACAACACAAGCCATGTACCTCCTTCCTGGTGGAATGTCAGGAACTGATCGGCTGTCAGACCCCTCCGTCTAATAGGTACTGCTCATGCATGGTTGTTTACATCTTTGGGCAGGTTTAATGACATCTCTGAACTGTCTAAGGGACTGTGTCTTTGTCTGTGATACAATACCCACAGCCAATGTCTGTCTTCAGGAGTTCTGGGACCTGGGGTGATACAGAACTTTCTTTGATGTGTGAATATTAGACATGTCATTTATTTTAGTTATGGTATGTCATGTCATTAATTTTTCTTCTCTAAATATTTTCAGAAATTTATGTTGGCAATGCCAGGAAGAAACGTGCACATGCAAAAGAAGTTCGTGAGAAAAGCATTTTGACCTTATACAACAAACTGAATGAAATTGTGGGACTGCTTGCAGAACTGCTTAATATTCAGGTCCTCACAGATACAGCTGTATTGCATGCATCATCATTGGGTGTGGCACCATTCTTTGTGGAGAATGTCAGTGAGCTTCAGCTCTCGGCTCTGAAGCTAGTGACAACAGTGAGTAATTTTCTTGCCTTTTGCCATACTTCAATGTAAAAGGATGAAAAAGTGATCTGTGTTATTGTAAGTATGATAGCCATATTTTCATCACAGTAGGAGAGACTTAAATGGTGTCTCCTGTTTATGTTACTAGTTTGTGCATATCCTTAAGTGTTTGTAAATGTTGTCTTCTTATTATTAGAGTGTTGGAAACAAGATAAACATATTAAGTGCTCCAGAACCTAGTTATCTCTTTCTCTGTTGCGTGTAATTTGTGATACTTTGCCCCACACTTTATAATTCGTATTAGAGTGTTACTCTTTTCAATGTCGTGCAAAACTGCTTATTTCTTGTATTTTGAATTAAAAGACTGTGATTACTGATAAAGTAGGCTAAACTATAGTAATGGTTTTTATTGTTTTTCGGTAAGAGCTGTACTTTTTAAGAGAATCTTGTATAAAAATTTCTTCTTAAAGAGCTAAGATGGAAGTTCAGCTTTAATTTTTAAAAGTGAGCTTTATTCAGCACTAATTTTTCTAAATGTTTATTTTCAAAAATGTTACAGATTTTTACCAAGTACGAAAAACACCGGAGACTGTTGCTTGATGACATATTGGCATCAATTGCTAGGCTACCAAGCAGTAAACGTAGCTTAAGGACATATCGACTCAATTCAGAGGAACACATACAGATGTTGACTGCTTTAGTTCTGCAACTAATTCAGTGTGTGGTAGTGCTTCCAGAACGTCTCCAGCAACCTGAAAAGAAAGATAAATTCAAAGAGGAAAAGAAAGATGAAAAGAAAGACAAAGAAAAAGAGAAGGAGAAAGACAAGGATCCAAAGGAAAATGAGGAGGAAAACAAGGAGAAAATAGTGAATGTAAGGTTAACTCTGTTGTTAAGGGCTGTAAGTTAAACTGTTTCAAAGTATGTTCAGAATGGGATATGTGTATGAAGCTACAATGGCAAATCTTGTAGTGAAAGCAGTACCTTCTTTACCTTCCCATAGACTTGCCCATGCATAGCATTGTTCAGAACAATCACTTGTTTAGTGGTTAAGGAGGTTGGGTAAGAGGAATTCATTTCTCTTGATTTTCTTTTCTTTTCAAATAACTGTCACATTCTACTCACAAAATATTTTAAAATTTTCACACTTAACCAAGCATTGTAATGAGATTTGTGGGCCAGAATTACTGATGTAACAGAAATTTTAGTTGTGAGGAAAACTTACTTTGCTCATAGTAGTACAATGTTTCAGTCTAGAGAATTTGGTCATGATCAATTGCATGTTTGCAGTTTTGAAATCTAACAGTGTTTCATGTAATAAAATATGGCATACAGTCAAAAAGTGAAGGCCATTTAGTCACAGAAAATATTTTTGGTAACTTTTATTTGTGGTTTCACTGTCATATAAACCTACTTCAGTTTTCCACATAATTTCCCTTTGCTTCTAAGCGCTTTCTGCAATGTCACACTAACTTCTTCTACTTCTCTCCACCAAAGTTTTCTGCCAGGGAATTGAACTAGTTAATAATATTTGTATTTGATGATGAACTAGTTTCAAATAATGAAGTTATGTTGTGTCTCCGAACAGTGTGCGTCTCATTTTGTTGTGCAAGTGGTTCTTTTCACATTCTCACATAAAAATCTGTAAATGATGAGATCAATTATGTTCATTGTGAAATTTTTGACAACTTATGTGCTGAATTTTTCTCTTTCTACCTACACTGTTTAATGTGATTGTTATGGTGAATAGTAATTTCAGTGTAGATATATTTATTTCTAAGAATCTGAAATGTTTGATTCCAGATGGATCGTGATGTTCTCATTGTGAGTAAATATGAAACTGCCATGAGGACTGCAGCAAATTTCCTTACTGTCTTCCTTAACAAATGTGGAAATAAAAGTGAAGAAATTGACTACAGACCATTGTTCGAAAATTTTGTCCAGGATCTGCTTACAACAGTCAACAAACCTGAGTGGCCAGCGACTGAGCTCCTTCTCAGCTTGTTAGGGAAACTACTTGTAAGTGAAGCATAATTTGCATATATCAACAATTAGTTGTTCACATGAATCAAATTACTCCAAATATTTTGAAAATTTTATGCCATGTATTTTCTTTGCATGTGCAGGGAAAGATGCTTTTAAAAGAAATTATTGCAGTGGCACATTGAAATTGCTGAGAGGGAACACACACATTTAAAAAGGGAAGAAAACCTTGAAAATTGCCATTTTAATTTACTCAGAAATACATGGATTTTTTTATCTCTAGTGACTGCCATTTTGAAACATAATGCATTCAAAATTCTACAGAATGCACAATAAGATATGCAGATATTGACATTTGAGTTTTGCAGCATGTTTTAGGGCAAAAGCTTGCTTTCATCTTTTAGTTCAAGCAATCACATTACAAAATATATGTATAAAACTGGATTGTATACTTCTTTTTCTTTTCAAATGGGTCAACTAAGGACAATGTGCTAATTTAAATTCCTTATTCTTTCATGTTTTATTTTCTTCCTGTACTCATTCATCTGTAAACTGTTTTTTATGTCTGTCTTCTGACCACTTCAGACAAGGGTCTTTTTTTTTCACTCTCCTACCTTAGAATCTCCCTAAATTGGTTAAGGTAAATGCTAGGCTGGTTCCTTTAAAAGTGCATGGCTGACTCCCTCCCCTTCATTCCCTAATCCAAACTTGCGATCTGTCTCTAATGACATCAATGTTAACAGGACATTAAATGCTAAATCCTTCTTCCTTTCCCTTGGAATCCTTCCATATTCAATACTTCTTCCTTCAACATTTTTCTGTCAGTTGTTTCTTCAGCTTTTCTGTTACTTTTTGTAAATCCTTCTTTGCTTCTGGGATTCATCTTGTTGTTGACTTCCTATCCCACGAGTATTTGAAGATCTCTTTGGTTAAACTACTCTTTTGCATTCAGTTTAAATGTCCATAAAAATAGTGTCTTCTTTTTCTGATGGTTTCTTATACGTTTCCCGTGTTTTGATAAATGTCGTCTTTACTTCATAATTTATAACCTTCCATAGTTCCTTTCTGAGGCTAATGTAAGAGGCAGTCAAAATATTTCTTTTCAAAGACTATACGCTCCACAGTTGGTATGGCGGCCAGGCAGAATGACCATGAACATTGAGCAATCATCCCACCAATGCATCAGGTTGAATATACCATACCATTTGGTAAAACACTATCCTGCTGCGTGAAGAAGTCCATAACTGCCTTAACTGCCTGCTGCACATCTTCATCTGACAGGAATTGTAGATCCTTCAAGGACCCCCCTTTTTTTTTTTAGGGAGGTGGGGGGGGGGGGGGGGGGCGCGAATGCATGGAGTGAGATCAGTAGTATAGGGCAGGAGCTCAAGTGTCTCCAATTTGAGTTGGCATAACTTCTGCATGAGGCTGGCCTCCCAGTTCGATCAGTGTCTTAAAGAAAAGAATAAAAACACATTTTTCGTATTTAGACAGATTTGGCAATAGCACTACAATAATTCACATTTCCATGTGTACAAATGCCACACTAATCCCTTACCTACATGTCGGTGCTTATATACCTACATTGGAGTCATGCTACATTATGTATACCCTGCAGCAACATCCTCAAATAGAAAGTTTTCTGTCGCCCCTCATATTTTTCTGATTATTTGCTTTTCCATTATTTGTAATTTATCTAAATTACAGTTTAATGTTAGACTTTTGCTTGTTTACAGACATTCTGGCTTCACTACTCTGTTGTAATACCTAATTTTTGCATTTTTAGGTGGATTTTTTTTTTTAATATATAAGTCTTTAGTTCGAGCCCACATAATTTAAGAAACAGATTGCTCATCCTTAACACAAAGGGGGGGGGGGGGGGAGGAGGAACAGGCAACTGCACAGTTTTTTTGTCGGACGGCAGATTTCGCGGGTGACGCTGTAATACTCATGCTCTTTCTTCACTGATGCGTCATCGCCAATGTTTGTTACCATTGAGCAGAAGCCAGCTCAGCCAGAATGCTGCAAGCCAAGTGCATTTGTCCTGTAACCAACAGTAGCGAAGGTCGGCTGTCATTTTCCCGAGCAATGTATCTGAAGAAATTATTCCATTGTGGCAGGGTGATACAGCTACTGGTTTTGAATTATTTCAGAATAAAAACAGTCTTGCTTGTGAAATTATATACTAGCAATAATGCGTTTCACCCTTTTGTGGCATCATCAGGTTGAGTAAAAGTAGCTGGATATGTAACCCACCCATCATGAGCAATAGAAAATGGAAAATGTATGCAACAGTAACTGGATATGTAATCCATCCATCACAGAAAACATATAAAGTGCAAGATGGATCTTGAGCACACGAACTGACAAATATTGTATGCGTGACGGACAGACATTTTGTTGTGTGTGGCTCATGCCACATTCATTTTGTAAGTTGGCCCTATTTTGTACTGCTATGATGGTGTCACCTTGTGTGCTCAAGGTCCATCTTATATTTTGTGCATTTTTTTATGATGGATGGATTATATATCCAGCTACAGTTGCATCCCATTTTCCACTTTATATGGCTTTGTGGTGGATGGGTTACACATCCAGCTACTTTTACACAATCTGATGATGCACAAAAGGGTGAAATGCATAACCGATATTATTTAATTTCACAACCAATAACGTTTTTTTATTCTCAGATAATTTTTCTTGAGTTTTCCATTGATGAATGCAGATTAGTTCCAGTAATTCTACAATTCAATTTTATTTTTACTGTAGGTATACTTCTTCCACTTACAAGCAGAATAAATGAATAAAAATCAATGAAAAGTAACTGCTGTAAACATTTCTTGTGAGCTAGTGGCTGTATTGCAATTAAAGCTTTCTGATGAATTGTTAGATTTATACAGTTATTTAGTTTATACACTCATTGTGCTCCATGGTGTGTGTTTATTCTCTGTTGTGCAGTTCGTTTGCTGTGGTTTGTTGTTGTTGTTGTTGTTGTTTTGGTCTTCAGTCCAAAGACTGGTTTGATGCAGCTCTCCATGCTACTATATCTCGCGCAAGCTTCTTCATCTCCGAATAACTACTGCAACCTACATCTTTCTGAATCTGCTTAGTGTATTCATCTCTTGGTCTCCCTCTATGACTTTTACACTCTATGCTTCCCTCCAGTACTAAACTGGTGATCCCTTGATGCCTCAGAATGTGTCCTACCAACCGATCCCTTCTTCTAATCAAGTTGTGCCACAAATTCTTCTTCTCTCCAGTTCTGTTCAATACCTCCTCATTAGTTATGTGATCTACCCACCTAATCTCCAGCATTCTTCTGTAACATCACATTTAGAAAGCTTCTCCTCTCTTCTTGTGTAAACTATTTATCGTCCAAGTTTCACTTCCATACATGGCTACACTCCATACAAATACTTTCAGAAGAGACTTCCTGACATTTAAACTATACACAATGTTAAGAAATTTCTCTTTTTCAGAAACACTTTCCTTGCCATACCCAGTCTACAAACCCTGTCTCACTGTACCTTCCCAAACACTGCTTCCCTTTTATGTCCCTCAACTCTTACAACTACCATCTGGTGTCTGCACAAGTTGCAAATAGCCCTTCATTCACTGCATTTTACTCCTGGTACCTTCAGAATTCCAAAGAGAGTATTCCAGTTAACACTGTCAAAAGCTTTCTCTAAGTATACAAATGCTAGTAACATAGGTTGCCTTGCCTTAATCTGTTTTCTAAGATAAGTCATAGGGCCAGTATTGCCTCAAGTGTTCCAATATTTCTACAGAATCCAAACTGATCTTGCCCAAGGTCTGCTTCTACCAGTTTTTCCATTTGTCTGTAAAGAATTCGTGTTTGTATTTTTCAGCCGTGACTTATTAAACTGATAGTTCGATAATATTCAAATCTGTCAATACCTGCTTTCTTTGGGATTGGAATTACTATATTCTTCTTGAAGTCTGAGGGTATCTTGCCTGTCTCATAAATCTTGCTCACCAGATGGTAGAGTTTTGTCAGGACTGGCTCTCCCAAGGCCGTCAGTAGTCCTCATGGAATGTTGTCTACTCCCGGGGCCTTGTTTCGACTCAGGTCTTTCAGTGCTCTGCCAAACTCTTCACGCAGTATTGTATCTCCCATTTCATCTTCATCTACATCCTCTTCCATTTCCATAATTTTGTCCTCAAGTACATCGCCCTTGTATAGACCCTCTATATACTCCTTCCACCTTCCTGCTTTCTCTTCTTTGCTTAGAACTGGGTTTCCATCTGAGCTCTTGATATTCATGCAAGTGGTTCTCTTTTCTCCAAAGGTCTCTCTTACTTTCCTGTAGGCAGTATCTATCTTACCCCTAGTGATATATGCCTCTACATCTCTACATTTGTTCTCTAGCCATCCTTGCTTAGCCATTTTGCACTTCTGTCGATCTCATTTTTGAGACGCATATACTCCTTTTCACCTGCTTCATTTACTGCATTTTTATATTTTCTCCTTTCATCAATAATTCAGTATCTCTTCTGTTACTCAGGATTTCTACTACCCCTTGTTCGTGTTTTTTTTATCCTCTGTTGGCTTCAATGTTTCATCTTTCAAAGATACGCATTCTTCTTCTACTGTATTTCTTTCCCCTGTTTATGGGGAAACTAGAAAACCTACAGTTTCATCTCGGCTTCTTTGAATGTAATCAGTTAATTTATTCACACATATTAAATACACATTGACTGATGTAGCTACAAATAAACAATGGTTAACTATTGGAAACAGATCAGTTTTCAGAAAGTCCTGTAGAAAATTAGACTACAGCTTTTCTTAGTACTTTTGAATGCCTCTGCTTGAAGCTAAAATGGACATGTACAATAAAACACAGAGATTTGACTGCATCAAATAAAAATTTCGCTGATGAACAACAGGAGAATAATTCTTACTATAAATGATAATCAAGTAAATGATTTGAGCACAGCTCCTGCTTTGAGTGCAAGGGTGATTTTTAAAATAAGAACCCATAACACACTGTGTCCATGCATCTCGTCACGTGACGTCTGTTCATGGTCAGCCACTCTTGGCTAGTCTCTCACTAAGTAGCCATTATGTTTTACATCTCATCCAGTATTGGTTGTATGGTTATACTGCTTTGTTTATGGATATGCCAGTCAGTAATCCTGCTGATTGTGAAATGTGCTCTGTTATTCTGTTCTTAAATGCCAAACAAATTTGTTCTGCTGAAATTCAACAGCAGTTTGTTGAAGTTAATAGTGCAGGTGTAATGAATGATGGAAATGTGCATAAATAGTGTAGGCTGTTTAATGAAAAACGAACAAATGTTCGTGTTGAAGAATGATTTGGATGGCCTATTATCACGAATGAAGGCTTGACCCAAAACATTGATGAGGCACTTTGCTAAAGCAGGCTCTTCACTATTGGTGAGCTGAATCAGAAATTTCCCCAAGTTTCAAGATCGGTAGCTTTTCCCGTTGTTACTGACAAACTTCACTACAGAAAAGAAAAAAAAAGTGCAAGATAGGTGCTGTGGTAGCTGGCAGAAGAACACAAAAGAAAGCAAATGGCACATTCTTGTTTGTTTTTGGAGTACTATCACAAGGATGGTGATGAGTTCTTGGTCACATTGTGACCAGTGATGAAATGCAGATTCCGCACTACATTCCAGAGAATAAACGTCAGTTTATCCAGTGAGTGGCATCATTCAAACTCCTTGATGAAACCGCAGAAATTCAATCAAGAACCTTCAACATGGAAAATCATGATCATGGTTCCTTGGGACCAGAAAGGCATACTTCTGTTAGACTTTTTGCCAAAAGGACTGACAATATATGCTTAGAGGTACTGTGAAACATTATTAAAGCTCAGGTGCATTATTCAAAATTGCCAGTGAGGGCTGCTCTTTAGTGGCGCCGTTCTGCTTCACGGTAATGCTCGGTTTCGCATTGTGGCAAGAACAAAGATGCAACTGGACAAGTGTCATTAGGAATTACTGGATAATCCACCATTTAGCCCTGGCTTAGCATCATTCGACTTTCATCTGTTTCCAAAACTGAAGGAATGTCTTGGTGGAAAGTGCTTGGAAAATTATGACATATTGAAAGAAATTGTTACTAAGGTTTAATGGTCAGGTAGGAGAGTTCTTTGATGCTGGAATCCAAAAGCTGCTGCCACAACTTGACAGATGTTTTAATGTTCATTGTGACTATGTTGAGAAGTGAAAAAATGTGCATATTGTAGTTTGTGATACAATTTAGGTTCATAAGTAAAGTTTCTCTCTCCCCCTTACAAATTGGTTCTTGCTTTAAAAATGACCCCTGTACGTCATGGGTATCATGTCCTGACACTATGGACATAATCCTTCACTTCACGTAGGGTGCCTAGGGTTTAGGTAAATTATAATGACAATATGTTTTTCACATAAAGACAGTAAACAAGTTTAAGGAAAAGTTTTTTGCTTCCTTTATAAGTATTCCTTTGCACATATTAACCACAACCACAGTTTGTATCTGATTACAGTTATATTACAAATGCCTCTCTGTGTGCTGTAATGTAACTGATCTAGTCCTCATGATCTCTGTGGGAGTGATATGTGAGGGGTTGTAGTATATGCCTAGAGTCAGCACATCTGCTGCTATAAACAGTACTATATTGCTCAAATTTAACATGTTATTTCCTTGGAGGACAAGTAGGCTTGCTGTTGGGTTCTGGTTGCAGCCACCTTTCTGACAGTACACTGAAAATAAATTCTCTGTCATCTTGATTTCATCTGATTGTTGGGAAAAAAGTTAATGCTAACTATTTGTTTATCTACAAAAAATTAGCAGTAGTATTAACAGCCTGTGTCATGTAATGCGCAGTGGTGTTGTAATTTTACCTATGTTTTTTGTCAGTTTTATGTACAGTACTTAAAACTACTTCTGCCCTTTCTATTGTTTCCATTACTGCTGGGCATTGTTCTGATAGTGCACACCTAACTGGATTAGAGAAAAATGCTGCCCTGCAATTCAGACACCAAACAGATTGCTCATAAATTCTATAAAACAAACTCTGTTTTCTTCTGTATCACTCTGCAATACTTTACTGCTGTAAGAGTTCTGATGACTGCAGCAGCGTAGTGGCTGAGAAACTGAACTGCCATTTTCACATTTATTTTCTGGAATTTGCTATCAGAGCCCTTTAGTTTCAAGCTCTGTTGGACATTAAATATTTAGATGTCCAGATCATTACATAATGAAGTGCATGTTCACAGCAAGGAACAATTTAGTAGTGAACACAAAATCGCAATGTTTGCATGCATTAGTGTTATCTAAATCTTGTTCTGTCATGTTACCTTACTACTGAGTAAATTCTTGGGAGCCAGACATAAAGTAATAGAAAGAATGGCAGAGAGCACTAACACATTGCTCAGTTAGGCCTGACTTTCACCAGAGCGAACACAAGCAAACAAAAATTCTCTCTGGTGTAAACAGTGGGGGAGCGCAAAAAAATTTGTTTCTGTTCAGTACGTATTTACTGATGGTTGCTCATGTTCATCTGCTCGTCAGTTTTTTAGAGAAGCATCAAAGGAGGAAGATTGTGTCCTATTACAGAGAGTATTCATCTGTTGTTTTGCATGTGAACTACTTTGTTATTCATTGGTAATTAATGCTCTGATTTCAAATTTCTTCTTAAAGTGTTAAGAGGAACTACTGAAAGGTGTCAGCCGACATATGTGCCATGTTTTAGAATAATGCAAAAGAAGGCTACAGCTGCATTTCAGTTTTAAGAGCAGTACCTCCACGCATTTCGTAATCATGCACACAGTAATACTTACATTCCTACTCCAGTTAGCTTGCTTTGTCAAAAATAGTGGACAAAATAATCCTATCCCAATATCAATGATTCATATCATAGCTGTAATCAGTGTTATTGTGTGAAACCTGTGTGAGTAGTAGTAGAGTTGGCATGCTATGCTTGTTCTCTTATGTTCAATTGCCTTCCCTCCAGTGTAAATGCTTGTTCCAGGTACACAGGAATGTTTGTGAACACTGGCAGATTGTCTGTCAATGCTCTTAGCTTGTATTTGCTTGCATTCACTGTGTTGTAATTGAGGCTTTACTCTCATTCACTCATGTTCACTTCTCTTTGCTCTAGAATACAGCAGGCTATAGAACACAGAAATGATATCATACAATGATTTTTCCTTTGTTGTGAACTTTTGTCATAATATATTTTTTTAATCAAATCATTGCTGCCACCTCACTAAATTTTTATTATATGTTTATTTCACTATAATAATTTTGACTGGAGAACTATATTAAAATGCAAGGTGAAAACTGAAGTAGTGCTCCTTAAACCGTGTTGATCAAATATTACCATGTTATGCGCTGCACTTTGTTATTCATACATTTTATCGGTTTCAATTATTTACTTGCACTTGAAAATGGCTCTACAGCTGAGTTCATGATAGCGGAATAAACAATGAAAAGACAGTGTCACATTTGATCCACAATCATGTGGATATTTTCAACCTTGTACTGCAAAACTGCCTCTCCCCGATGTTATTCAATCTGTATATTGAGCAAGCAGTAAAGGAAATAAAAGAAAAATTCAGAGTAGGTATTAAAATTCATGGAGAAGAAGTAAAAACTTTGAGGTTCGCCGATGACATTGTAATTCTGTCAGAGACAGCAAAGGACTTGGAAGAGCAGTTGAACGGAATGGACAGTGTCTTGAAAGGAGGATATAAGATGAGCATCAACAAAAGCAAAACGAGGATAATGGAATGTAGTCAAATTAAATCAGGTGATGCTGAGGGGATTAGATTAGGAAATGAGACACTTAAAGTAGTAAAGGAGTTTTGCTATTTAGGGAGTAAAATAACTGATGATGGTCGAGGTAGAGAGGATATAAAATGTAGACTGGCAATGGCAAGGAAATCGTTTCTGAAGAAGAGAAATTTGTTAACATCGAGTATAGATTTAAGTGTCAGGAAGTCGTTTCTGAAAGTATTTGTATGGAGTGTGGCCATGTATGGAAGTGAAAACATGGACGATAACCAGTTTGAACAAGAAGAGAATAGAAGCTTTCGAAATGTGGTGCTACAGAAGAATGCTGAAGATAAGGTGGGTAGATCACGTAACTAATGAGGAGGTATTGAATAGGATTGGGGAGAAGAGAAGTTTGTGGCGCAACTTGACTAGAAGAAGGGACCGGTTGGTAGGACATGTTCTGAGGCATCAAGGGATCACAAATTTAGCATTGGAGGGCAGCGTGGAGGGTAAAAATCATAGAGGGAGACCAAGAGATGAATACACTAAGCAGATTCAGAAGGATTTAGGTTGCAGTAGTTACTGGGAGATGAAGCAGCTTGCACAGGATAGAGTAGCATGGAGAGCTGCATCAAACCAGTCTCAGGACTGAAGACCACAACAACTGCAAAACGTGCAGATTTTCAGCATTACTTTCATCACACTGACCTCGATCTCGTCTGTTACTAATTAAGTTAGCATAGCAACCTGAAGTATTGCAAAGGTTATATAAAGCAGCAGCAGTAATGCAGTGATAGCTTAATGACATTACTCTGTTTATTAAGGATTCCATAATGTTAAAGCAATTATTCTAATAATCACATCTAATGTCTTTTTTAAACACCATTATTCATTGTCTTATCAGGTATGGTTACAACCACAGGTGTTTTGCAAATTTAGGTGTACTCATTATGATTCAATTTATTTGCAAATGTCCTTGTTTGAAAACCAAAGAAATAACTCAAAGTAATAGTATTAATTAGTAAAACACTTCACTTCATGAGAGTTCAGTGAGAACTTTCAGATTAAAGTTGCTCACATCACTTTAATATTTTACACATTTATAACTAGAATTATGTGTGTATTATAAACAGCACTGCATGCGGAGCATATGGATGAACCAATTTATTAAAAATCTGCAAAAGACTTTACAGGAAATAGAAAATATTTAAAACAATATTTGTTTTAGAGACACACATGTGCTGCAGTGCAAACATTTGGTGTTGGCACAAGAGAAAATAATTATCCACCATAAAAACTCAATTCTAAATTTAAAATAGTCAATTTACATGGAAGCACACCATTTATACTAGAAATGGGAGAAAAATACACAGTAAGATTTGTTGATCTAAATTTCTCAATGAAAGAGAGAAAACATACATAACATTTTTTAAGAAATAAACATATGCGAACTTGTCTATGGACAAGTCTTTGTATCACCATAGAACAAAGGTAATGTACCTACAGACTACTACTACAAACAGCAGTTCACCATCATTAAGTAAAATCAAGCTCTAGTGAAGACTGAAACAGTAACTATTCTGCAAAAACCAATTTCCAAATTATTCACATCAATTTCCACAAAATTAAGTTGTCGTAAGTCAAAATTACCACTTTGTGAGAACACAGCTGCAAAACTTTTGTTGCTCTTGCCCCTGTTTAAGACATTAACCAAGCATTCATCATTAAGGGAGCTATATGAAAATTAAATAAAGATTTGAACCCAGAAACTTCCAAACAACAATGGTGGAGAGAGAGAGAGAAAGAGAGAGAGAGAGAGAGAGAGAGAGGAAAAGCCCTGTGATGTGAACCACAAATAGAAATCAAATTTCGTACTACGAACCTGATCTTATCTGTGAATTTAAATCTCAACTTTGTATTTGTTACAATGGCATACTGAAGGGACACTAAACACCAAATGTCTGTTTAGTAAATGCAAATGGCAGACTTGGCTTGAGCAAACCTGAAAATTGTGGAATACTTGCAAAACATTTTGATCAGTTTCTTAACTGTTCAAAACCAGTCCATAAGCTGAAATCCTCAAACAATAAAATCTAAAAGAAAATTAACCTCTGTCTATCAAAGAAACTGAACAAGTAACTAAAATCGTAAAAAAAAAACAATGAAGCTAGAGGAGAAGCCTATTAAAGTGAAACTTTTGAAACAGTGAAAAAAGAAAAAATAATAGAGAGCTATTTAAAGAAATCTTGAAAATGAAAAAAATCGCAGGTGAGTGGAAGGCAGCCTAAATACATACACTACATAAGAAAGATTACAAGCAAGACATTTAGAACTACAGAAGAACTTAACTGTTGTGCGTTTTACAATAAATAGTTTCCAAGATTCTAATAAACAAAGTGGAAGCAACACTGGACAGTCATTTTGGTGAATATCAATGTGGTTTTATAAAAGGCAAATTATTCATGGATTCAAAAGAGTTTGTAGCAATGTTTGCAGATTTCAGTTAGACCTTTGTTTATATTAACAGACAAACTACTGACAAAATAAACTGAGAATTTGATGTAAAGTCTAAGTGAATAAATCTCATTCATGAAACACTTACAGACAATATCTAAAGTAAAATTTAAGGGATAACTGTCTCAGCCTTTCAAAAAACATAGGCTGTTCATCCAGGTCACAACAGAATCCTTCAGATCTTCATCATTTGTGAAGCATTTACTGACAAGATGCTCCACCAGTTTCTGAAATGAGAGAAAGACTGACAGTGCCACATCCAGACTGTAGGGACGATGTTGAAAAATGTCCCACTGGAATTTCTCATGCAGTAAGGCTTGTCTCTTCTGGGCAGTATGTGTGCATGCACTGATGTGCAACAGAAAAATTCCATGAGAGAGCTCGCCTCTTCTGTGGTTCTGGAGAATGCTAATGCAGTGTCCATTCTCGCAGTTTTCTGGTCGTCTGTGAGCATGTGTGGCACTCACTGTGCACAGATTTTTTGGTACAGTAAGTGCTGAGTGACAGTTTTGTGTGCACTGAATGAATCTCTTCCTGACATTGTTCATGAGTGTTACTACTTGTGAATCATCAAGTCTCTTGAATGATGCACTCCAGCTTTTGTTTTTGTGACAACGGAGAGTAGCCTTGATCTCTCTTCATCTTCCATTCGTAAACATTTGCTCCACATTGAGACACTGGCTGTATTCATTACACCTTCAACATAAATGGTAACAAGTTTGTGCCGAATGTCACAGGGTCTCAACATTTTCTGCCTGCAGAAAACAACTGAAACCTCCCACCTCACAGTTGGTGGGATTGGCTGTCGGCACAGCCATGGTGACAGCTACCTCTGCACCTACCATGTGACAAAGTCCAACTTACAACCACATTTGGCAACTATCTACATAACACTGAACACCAGAAACCAATGAACAGCTGCCACAAGACAGGTGTGCAGACTGTATGCAGAAATGTGGTTTACTTCCTGAATGGCACTCGGAGATGACATTTTCATACAATTGTTTTCAAAATTTTATGCAGGGGTGATGAATTAAAACAAAGAAAGATGCTAAAGAATTATGCTAATGCAATTAAAAATGTAATAGTGTATCATACTTCAAAGAAAAACAAACTGTTGGAGCTACTTACGTGAAAAACTCAGTGTAGCTTCCAAAAAATTGAAAATATATTGCACGTAGTGACAAATAAGAGGGGGAAATAGTTATTCCGCTCCACATTATGAAACAAACATGATGTACAGCACCATACATGTCTCAGTATTATACATAGTCTGTTACTTTCAAAAACAGTGAAAACTATTTGATTGCCACTGTTTTAGCTGATGATTGGTACCTGAGTAACAGCACTGTTTGCTAAAAATAAATTGGTAGATAATTCTGATTGGTAATAGTCGGCATCATTTCAGTGAGAACTACCAAAAGATATGACAATACTGACATTAGCATAGGGAAATAAGAGCAAGACAAAGTAAATAGGCACCTAGAGAATCAGAAGTTGCAGTGTTGTGTTTGTCTAAATTCCCTCATATATATTTTGAGATCAGACTGAAAATTGCAATCTCCATTTCTGCTTTTTGTTTAGTTCCTATAAGAATTGTGAATCAAAATTAAATAAGTGTCTATGTAACTTAAAATGTGAATAAGTTGATTTTTAACATTTCACTTTGAACAGTGAGTGACTGGAATTAATGGTTCTTGCAGGTCACAAATTTCAGCAATAAAGGCATAGATATGTCTCTCAGAGTTGCATCATTGGATTATCTTGGAGTGGTTGCAGCAAGGCTTAGAAAGGATGCTGTAATCTCACAGCTGAAATTAAATACAATAGACCAGATAATTCAAGAGATTAAAGCTGAAGAACAGAGAGAAAATGAGGATAATTGCTCAGGAGATAAGAAAATCAAAACAGTAAGTATCCACATACTGAACTATTGCATTTAAATGGAAAGTACATCTTACATTTACAGTAACACCACCCATTTCTTACAGGAAAAGAATGGAACAGAGTTAGATCCGGAGGAAGAAAGAACGCAGTTCCTGCAACGTGTTTTGCTTGACTATTTGGCAGTTAATGGCCAGAATGACCAGGCACTGACATATGCAAGACACTTCTACTTAGCTCAGTGGTACAGAGATGCTACTGCAGAAAAGAGTCGTCCATCCACAGGAGCAAAATTGTCTCCAAATAAAATGCTTACAAAAAAGAAGAAAACCAGGAAAAAAAGAAAAGGTATAGAGCAATTCAGTTGCATTGTTAATTTCACATTATGTACTTGTATTTTGACTCCTGTCAACAGAATTCACAAGAAGTCAGTTACCTTTGTAATTAATCGTTTTTGTATTTTTATGATATCGTGGTGGTGGTGGTGAAATATTAGTATATTTGCACATTACTAACAACACAAATGTCATAGTCTTCTTACATGAACAAAATATAACCATCTTAATCATTTTGTAATAATCTGAATTTGCGAGTCACATTTGAGATTTTCAGTATATTGTTTCAATAAAATTTCTCAGGCAACATTAATGTTTGGTTAGAAACAAAATACTCAAATCAGAGTAGACTCAGCTAACTTCTTTGTGGCCATTTTCAGGAGAAAGTAGTGAAGAAGACAGTCCAAGCAGCTCTGATATAGAAGATGCAGAAGATTCAAAAGTGGATAATGAAAGCAGTGAAAAGAAAGCACAGTTATACAGAGTAATTGAACTAAGAAAGCAGTTTCTCATCAGCAAAATAAGACCATTTGAGGACAATGTTGGTGTAGGAAAAAGAACTCAAGTTCTACAAACTTACATTGACTATGAAAGTGCAGAGCTCATTTCTAGGTATTTAGCATCAAAGAGACCATTTTCTCAAAGTTTTGATGCCTATCTCAAACATGTAAGTATATTATTCTCTCTCTCTCTCTCTCTCTCTCTCTCTCTCTCTCTCTCTCTCTCTGTGTGTGTGTGTGTGTGTGTGTGTGTGTGTGTGTGTGTGTGTGCACTTTCTTGGCTTCAACTAGAAGCTAGGGCACTAACACACAGGTTGATATGCTGGAGTAGTGGGTAACATGAAAATATTTTTTGAGAAGTGTAGAATATACACCCATTCACATCTTCTTTAAAAAAACAGGTTTGGCAGCATTTTTTTTTTTCAAAACAAAAGAAAGTGTATGTTGGTATCGTTGTTGTTGTTGCTGTTGTGGTCTTCAGTCCTGAGACTGGTTTGATGCAGCTCTCCATGCTACCCTATCCTGTGCAAGCTTCTTCATCTCCCAGTACCTACTGCAACCTACATCCTTCTGAATCTGCTTAGTGTATTCATCTCTTGGTCTCCATCTACGATTTTTACCCTCCTTGCTGCCCTCCAATGCTAAATTTGTGATCCCTTGATGCCTCAGAACATGTCCTACCAACCGGTCCCTTCTTCTAGTCAAGTTGCGCCACAAACTTCTCTTCTCCCCAATCCTATTCAATACCTCCTCATTAGTTACGTGATCTACCCACCTAATCTTCAGCATTCTTCTGTAGCACCACATTTCGAAAGCTTCTATTCTCTTCTTGTCCAAACTAGTTATTGTCCATGTTTCACTTCCATACATGGCTACACTCCATACAAATACTTTCAGAAATGACTTCCTGACACTTAAATCTATACTCGATGTTAACATATTTCTCTTCTTGAGAAACACTTTCCTTGCCATTGCCAGTCTACGTTTTATATCCTCTCTACTTCGACCATCATCAGTTATTTTACTCCCTAAATAGCAAAACTCCTTTACTACTTTAAGTGTCTCATTTCCTAATCTAATTCCCTCAGCATCACCCGACTTAATAAGACTACATTCCATTACACTCGTTTTGCTTTTATTGATGTTCATCTTATATCCTCCTTTCAAGACACTGTCCATTCCGTTCAACTGCTCTTCCAAGTCCTTTGCTGTCTCTGACAGAATTACAATGTCATTGGCGAACCTCAAAGTTTTTACTTCTTCTCCATGAATTTTAATACCTACTCCGAATTTTTCTTTTATTTCCTTTACTGCTTGCTCAATATACAGATTGAATAACATCGGGGAAAGGCTACAACCCCGTCTCACTCCTTTCCCAACCACTGCTTCCCTTTCATGCCCCTCGACTCTTATAACTGCCATCTGGTTTCTGTACAAATTGTAAATAGCCTTTCGCTCCCTGTATTTTACCCATGCCACCTTCAGAATTTGAAAGAGAGTATTCCAGTTAACATTGTCAAAAGCTTTCTCTGAGTCAACAAATGCTAGAAACGTAGGTTTGCCTTTTCTTAATCTTTCTTCTAAGATAAGTCGTAAGGTCAGTATTGCCTCACGTGTTCCAACATTTCTACTGAGTCCAAACTGATCTTCCCTGAGGTCGGCTTGTATCAGTTTTTCCATTCGTCTGTAAAGAATTCGCGTTAGTATTTTGCAGCTGTGACTTATTAAACTGATAGTTAGGTAATTTTCCCATCTGTCAACACCTGCTTTCTTTGGAATTGGAATTATTATATTCTTCTTGAAGTCTGAGGGTATTTCGCCTGTCTCATACATCGTGCTCACCAGATGGTAGAGTTTTGTCATGACTGGCTCTCCCGAGGCCATCAGTAGTTCTAATGGAATGTTGTCTACTCCCAGGGCCTTGTTTCGACTCAGGTCTTTCAGTGCTCTGTCAAACTCTTCACGCGGTATCTTATCTCCCATTTCGTCTTCATCTACATCCTCTTCCATTTCCATAATATTGTCCTCAAGTACATCGCCCTTGTATAAACCCTCTATATACTGCTTCCACCTTTCTGCCTTCCCTTCTTTGCTTAGAACTGGGTTGCCATCTGAGCTCTTGATATTCATACAAGTGGTTCTCTTCTCTCCAAAGGTCTCTTTAATTTTCCTGTAGGCAGTATCTATCTTACCCCTAGTGAGACAAGCCTCTACATCCTTACATTTGTCCTCTAGCCATCCCTGCTTAGCCATTTTGCACTTCCTGTCGATATCATTTTTGAGACGTTTGTATTCCTTTTTGCCTGCTTCATTTACTGCATTTTTATATTTTCTTCTTTCATCAATTAAATTCAATATTTCTTCTGTTACCCAATGATTTCTATTAGCCCTCGTCTTCTTACCTACTTGATCATCTGCTGCCTTCACTGCTTCATCCCTCAGAGCTACCCATTCTTCTTCTACTGTATTTCTTTCCCCCATTCCTGTCGATTGTTCCCTTATGCTCTCCCTGAAACTCTTTACAACCTCTGGTTCTTTCAGTTTATCCAGGTCCCATCTCCTTAGATTCCCACCTTTTTGCAGTTTCTTCAGTTTCAGTCTGCAGTTCATAACCAATAGATTGTGGTCAGAATCCACATCTGCCCCAGTATCATTATAAATGCCCATAAACAATGCTGTCTCTCTACAAAATTTTCTTACAGAACCTTCCCAAAGAACGTGTAATGGAATCTTTACTGTTTGTGTTGTTTGAGAGCATGTGTCAGCCCATACAACTTGAAAGAATTTTGTAAGAACACACGGAGATAAATTTTCTGGAAATCAATGATTTGTATTACTCTCCCAAAACCTTGTGATGTTACAGTGTCATTTATTTATGTACAGCACCATCAAACTCAAGTTTTTACTGTCATAGGTACAATAAGTGTTCTAAAGATTTAGTTTAGTAATTTTCTTAGGAGATGGTATTGTAATTTTAAAGTGAGTTTCCACTGCAGGTTTCTTAATCATATATATTATAGTTAATCATAAAATACCCATCAGGATATAACCTTAAATTTGTCGTGTTTATTGTTTAGATCATGACACTTTTTCATAATGTCTGCTTCTGAAGGCCACTGTAAATGAGCAAACTGAATTGTCAAATTCATTGTTCCTTTCCACTGGTTCCTCCAACAACCAGGCGGATATAACACCAAAGTTTTTCTAATTTAACCTCACTTCTGAAGCAGTGGTTATGCTGTTGTAAAGTGTTTTGACACCAGTAGGAATGGCTACCAATGCAGACAAAGCATTTCTTGCATCTATTTTAGCACTGAATATAAAGAAGAAAAAGGAAACAATACGCTAGTCCAGGGACTGGTTGAAGTTGAGAAATAATTATATCCATGGAAAACTAGTGGAAATTTCATTGTCTGTAAAAGAACCAGAGAGCTTATTTTTATTTATTTATTTATTTATTTTAATTACATTCCTGCTGCATAGAATATTTATTTTCTTCTCAAGGTCATCCTGTGTAATATGTGGCTAGGAAGATGCAACACCTCTATCATTTTGGTAATTGTCACTGCTATTTGTTTTTAACTATATATTCTTTTGATCATAGTTCCCGCAAATGTGGAAACTCGTGATACAGTAAGAAAAACTCTTTTCTCATTAAACATGGAAGGTGAAAAATCAACAAAAAAAAGTTGGACATCTTTTCAAGTCAGCTATCAGTCAGACTTTCTTTCACACACATCAGGTATAGTCCAAGTTTGACAAACATGTCAAACAAAGCCACACATTGCCAAATAATTTGACAAACTAGTGGAGTTTGACAAATTGTTTTATTGGTACAGTGGCCTGTATGGTGTCAGAATGCAGATATGTCTGGTTACTAAAATTTTGCTAGTACTGTTTCTTTTGTTCCAAAAGCATTTTAATTTCTCTACCAATGTCCCAAGAACAGACACTGTTGATGACCCACAGCCGAACAAAATACCTGAAAATTTCTTCGTTGACTGTGAATTTCTTGACATTAGATGTATTAGGTATAGATTTACTACCAGATAGTGAGGCATGAAAATTTGTGCCAAACTGAGACTCAAACTCGGATTTCCTGCTTATCGCAAGTGGCAGCCTTAACCGATTTGGCTATCCATGTACACTCCCTGTACTGACCCGAACTTCTTTATGTTGCACTGTCTATATCCTTATTTTGTAGTCCTCTATATTAATTACCTAATGTTTGCAACATTACTTGGTATTACAAGCCTAGATGGCCATACAATGATATCAACCTTGTTCTTGATTCCTCATTGTCTCATTCTCCGTATTGCAGGAATCAAAGTAATGTTGTGAGCATCAGGTGATGAATTAAGTGGACTAAAATATAAGGTTGTAGACAGTGTGATGAATGGATGTTTGGGTTGATCCAGGGAGTATTCTCAGACAGCCAAATTGGTTAGAGTGACCACTGATGATAAGCAGGAAATCTGGGTTCAAGGTCCATTCTGGACAAATTTTCATGTGTCACTATAGGGTAGTAGATCTATACCCCCACCCTCACTTTCCTCTCCCAAATTACATTCAACAACACAAGTAGATATTAGATGTTCATACATAAATTGCATGTAGTGTCTGCATTGACCACGTAATGTTTTATGCTTGTCCTGGAAAGTGATCTGTCGACAAGTATGTTTGTATCTTCTTTATGCAGACCTAAAAATTATAGTTCTCTGATATGACTAAGGAGACATGGTGTACTGGAAATCAGAAACATGAAGTTAGTGGTTTATAAAATTATCATTCTGAGATGAGGACTGTCCTCTGGAAAATTTATATGTACATTTAGGAAGAACAGAATTTTTTTTTCCGAGGTCTGCCACTGCATATTTAACTTAAACCTAGGTAACCAGCTGTGTTGTTTGTCATTCATTCTTGTCCTTTGTAGGGACCCAGACTTCTCGATACATCTAAAGAGAAGACAACAGAAATAGTGTAAGAGTTCTTACCAGTCTTAAATGTTACGTGCTTGTAATTATCATAATGTAGTACAAAAGTTTCAGATATTTCAGAGTTAACAGTTAACAGGGTAGAACGAGTGATAGCCAAATGTAGCATTACTATTTAGTATTTTGCTTTTTGTGTCAAGTGAAGGGAAAAAAAAGATACTGAGTAATGAAAATGAAATGGCTGATGTAAGGAGTATGTGGAAAGGTGACAGGGTAAACATGACAGGATTGACAGATCACTCAAAGTTACATCTTGAGAGAGATACACACTCTGAACAAGTGAAATAGAAGATGAACATGTTTCAGATGCAGTGAAATTATCAACACTATAGGGGAAGTAAAGTCAATGGCTAGTCACATAATAGTTTCACAATGCAAAGGTAAATTACATTTCACTATGAAGTAAGTAGTGTAATAGTTGTAAAGAAAAAAAGCACAAATGCAAACAAGGATGAAAGAAAGAGACTGGTGCTAATAAGACAGAAGGATATGGCATGAAAGGGGCCAAAGAGGAGCTGATTAATAAGGGATGATGGGGTGTAGGTATAAATAGCTCAGGTCAACAGGATGATTAAAACCTTCAATATGTTCCAGAGCTGTTTATCATATTTTTACTTCTGATGAGCAGGTATTGAATAAAAGGTGCAAATGATGATGTTAATGGTGAAATAATAATTGAAAGAGTTTGTGAATTGTAATGCATATTGGAGTACTACTTGCTTTCGCTACAGCCTATCTGTAGATATGTTGTATTGCCATTGCCCTACTAAGAGTTCTGGGTGTGGAATACTACATGGTCACATTATAGTACTACACAAAACTGCAGTTATTAATTTGTTTACTTCATTTCTGTTCAAAGGCAGCTCATTCTACATCCTGCTTTGTTTTGAGATGAAAGACATGGACCTTTGCTCGAAATTGATACAATCCTTTGTGTGATTGTTTTGTTAAATTTAAAACTGTATCTCAAATTTACCATCAGACATTGAGCTCAATGTTTTATTTTTTCCATACAGATTTTGTGTGTTCTCACAGAGAGTTCAATAGCAATTCGAACTAAAGCAATGAAGTGTCTCACAATGGTTGTAGAGGCTGATCCAGCAGTTCTGGCTAGAATGGATATGCAGTGTGGGGTTAGCCATTCCTTCCTTGACCATTCCACATCTGTTAGAGAAGCTGCTGTAGATCTAGTTGGAAAATTTGTCTTGAGTCGGCCTGACCTTATTGACAAATATTATGACATGCTTTCAGCAAGGATATTGGTAAGTACAAATTTGTGTGTTTGTGATAATGGTCTTATCTGTTTTTTATGATTATCTTTTCTATGTGGCCCTTTGAGTGAAACACCTTGTGTCTGGCATTTTCTTTTCAGTTACTGAAATACTAACATTTTTATTTTCATGGAGGTCGTAATCTTGATGCTTATAGTGAGCATGGTTAAGGCTTTACTATTGAAATATACTGTATTTATCTGATGAGAAGACAAGATTTTTTTCTGAAATTCATTATTCGAAAAATACAGGGCCATCTTACATTCACAGATTAAACTATTGCTGCTGAGGTTAAGATTTTTACATTGTTTAATAAAGTACAAATGGGTTGTGTTAGATTTGTAGATGAAGCTTTGTCAACTGAGGTCACGTGCAGATTTATTTTGAAGAAATATGAAGTGCAGGCTTTTCAAATGATATTCATATTTGAAGAGGCTCAAGATTTTCCAATATGCTGAAGCGCTCGATACAGTATCGACATTGCTAGAAAAGTTACATGACATTTGACTCGCAAGACGCTAGTGCAAGGGATACGTGAAAAACTATGAACTACCCACTACAACAGAATATTGCTCTCCTTAAAAGTTCACAAGTCTGTGGAACACAGGAGGGAATAGTAGTAAATTCTATCATCTTAAAAACTCTTGTTTTATTTGAACGGGTGTGCTATAAAAGTTCTAATGCATGTATAGAAACCATGTACAAACATGAATGCTGCTTTTTAAGGAAAGGTGTCATTCAAAAGCGGAAATTTTGTCCTTCAAAAAACATTACTTGATTGCAAATGGAGAACAATATTTTATTTCTTTATGAATGGCTGTACTGATCTTCTAAGTGGTTTCCAAATGAGAAATTTGGTTGATGCTTGTCTGTTAGAGTACCGTGTAAAAACGTACAAGCTTTTAATCAGCCTTAGAATATGACAGTGATATTCAGATGAAACAAGTATGAAAATTAATTGAGAGTGAAATGTCTGATAAGGAAACTAAATTTCTTTAAACTGATTGTAATTGTTGTCATGAGACTAAATTACAGCAGCAAGATCCATTGTGGCAATAGTACAAACAGATGTCAGTAGACCGCAGGGTGAGTGAAAGTTCGAATATTGGACTGAATCATCGATCTTTTATTTATGTATTAGTAGTTGTTGTTACATATGACTTCCATCCTCAAAAATATTGCAATCCATGTTTCACAATTGCTCAAGCACAGCCCTATGGAGAAGTTGGAGGGGGAACACCTTATACCATCTCGCCTGAGAACTAGATGAGTGGGGAGGGGAAGCACTGAGCATGCAGCAAATTACATCATGTTGCCAACCGTGGGAATCTGTACCGTGTTCTTAAGGCCTTTTAGTTGCATCTACCATGTTTAAACTGCAGTTTGCCTGCATTCATGTGTATTCAGAACTGAAGTAACTTTAAAATTGGACAAATACTGAACAACAGTATTTATTTCTGCAGGAGATGGTAAAAATCGAGATAGGGGCCAGTGGCATACTTAAACATTTTGTGCTGCAATGTTGTCGACACTTACTGTTACATGTGACAGGAACAAAAGGGGCAGATGATATGTTCCGAAGCAAGAGACTCTCACATCGGTCGAGAAGCAAAATCCGATACGTACTCAGATAAAAACAGCTGTGTTCTCAGGTCCCACGGTAATGACAACCTCAGAAATTGCAGCATAACTGGAAGAAATGGCCAAATATTTGCGACAACAAAGATATAAATTTCACAGCTGTACCACAGATATCAGGATTAGTAAGCAAAAAAAATGTAGAAGAGAAAATAGTTCACAAATTAGTATAAACTATTTCTTTTCATTAATTTTATTTCTCCTTTTCTTATTTCTTACCAAAATGTAGACAGTCAATAAATGGCATCTTATATTATCGTATACTTGGGTAAATATGGTAGCTTCACTGCTAGACAGTTCTGTTATGTAGAAATTGTTTGCTAATGGGAAAAACCTGCTGAAGACACTGTGTATAATTAATAGTCCAACTTTTCCTGTTCTAGGACACTGGAGTAAGTGTGAGAAAGCGAGTCATAAAAATTCTTAAAGATATTTGTATGGAGTGTCCAGATTTTCCAAAGATACCAGAAATCTGTGTTAAAATGATACGTAGGGTAAATGATGAAGAGGGTAAGTAGCTGAAAAATGATGAAGCTCTCTGTTACAGATGATGGATATGAAATTGTTTCTAATGGTTTTCATGGTTGCAGGTATTAGAAAGCTTGTTATGGAAGTGTTCCAAAACATGTGGTTCACACCAGTTCGTGAGCGACCTTCATTAGATACTACAGCACTTTTGAGGAAAGTGATGAATATTACTGATGTTGTTGCTGCTTCACGAGATATGGGTCTGGAGTGGTTTGAGCAACTTTTACTTAGTGTAAGTAACATTTTTCCTCCTACTTATTTTTTACATTTGCATATGTAAAGAGAATAATTATCTTGTTTTTGAAACTTAATCTTGGGAAATTATTCAGATGTCAGTTAACTTTATGGTTTTTGTGCCAAGATCACTAGTGATGCACAATGGCACAGACACCACTGCAGAGTGAAAGATTCATTCTTTAGATCCTTAATGATAGAAAATATATGTCTTCAAATGAAACAGTACAAAACATTGTTCCAACCAGACCAGTTAAAATTTGCACAAGTCACTTTGTGATAATGTAGTGAGACATCTAAGGACATGAATGGAGTGCCCAGCAGGCAAGGTGATGCTCACCATCCTTTTTGATGTCCGAGGTTCAATACTGATTGGAATTCCTCAAGCACAGAAAAACCACTAAGTGATGTGTGCTGTTCGTATGCCGGTCTATCAAGAATGAATGGCCTGGACTGCTCACTGAGGGAGTGATTCTGTTCCAGGATAACATTCTTACAAATGTCTCTAAGGTCACACAAAGTGTAATAGCCAAGTTCAAATGGGAGCAACTTGAGCATTTGCATACAACCTAGACATAGAAATAAATTCTTTGAACAGGGTATTGTTCAGCTCATGAAAAAGAGGGAGTGTTGTGCTCAGGCCCCTGGTGATTATTGTGATTACTTTGAATAAAGACTTCAGTTATACCCACAGTGTTGTTTTGTGCCTTCTCTTTGAACACGCTTTGTATGTAACGATGCTTATGCACTTGAATGAAAATAGCTGTGTATGGACATGTGCTCCAAATTTGTATATTATTGTTTCATAAATTATTTTCTATTAGACACAAAGAATGTTATAAGAAGCAACAGTACCATTGTATTGTTAGATGCCCCAAGTTAAAGAGGCGTTTTTTGGTGCTCCATTATTTTCACTGTTTTTAATGAGATAAACTGGTGCTACATGGTTGGACTGGGAAGAAACCTTTACATGTGCTACAGTGCGAAGTACTTTCTGCCACGCACTTCACAGTGGTGTGCAAGCTTTGTCTGTAGAGATCTTAATTTCAGTATGTAGACACTGCAAAAATTGTTATTTGTACCAAACCTTACATTAAGACCTGTAATTCTTGCAGTAGAAGTTAGCACTTGGTTGTGGGCATTTATAGTTAGCATCACATTGTTGAATTAGTAAACATGATAGTCCCACTAATAATAGTTTTACCTAAAGAAAGTTTGTTTCTTTGTACTGTGTTACTTCTTGTGCAGCATTGTTGGTTAGTGGGTTCACATTTTTATTTTCTGTTGCAAGATTTGGTGTGGTACCATCTTGTGACCTTACATAAACAAGAAGAATCTTGGGGCTACTCTTCTAATATGCTGGACCTTTATTTGAATTTCTGTCATTGCTGTTCAATTGCTACACTTTTGTCATGCTCCCTAGAATAATATAGTGATCGGTAACAGTAAGAATTTGATTTCGAAGCTTTATAAATGCTACTCACACTAAGTTTTCAGTTTTAAAATCATTGGAATATATCTCAAATAAACATGCAATATGTTTGCATATGAAAATGTGAATAAGTTGGTGATATCCAAGAGGTAAGGTAAGAGTAAAGCTCTGCCTTCTCGCCGTAGGTGTGCCAGTCGATACAGGAAGTAAGGGAAGTTTAAGTTCCACCTTCTGCTCCTAGGTGGGCCAATTGGGCCTGACCCACCACTGTGACATCCTCTGCCAATGGCAACATTTGCAGTATGGAGGGATAAATGGTCAGCAGACTGCTTTCCCGGTCATTATTGCGTTCATTGCTTTTGAGCCTGCCACTAATCGGTCATGTAGCTTCTCAGTTGGCCTCATGAGGCTGTGTGTGCCCCCTATCAGTCCCCTCACCACAGAAAAATTGGGAATTGAATCCAGGTCCCCCGCATGGCAGTAGGACAGTCGGTCGCTCTGAGAACTCGACTATAAAGTCGAATAATATACAGGAGAACACTACCAGAAATTACATGATAGAATTGGTGGCAAATTTAAAATTGGTTATATTTATGAGACCTGGTGTCTTTCATGCAATAATCACATGAAAATCTAAAACATTTTCTCTCACATTGTGGACATTATTCCAGAAACAACTTGCCATGGATTATATTATACACTACACTTTACATATTCCTCAAAACATTGACAGGGAATGGAGATGTCTGTCAGTGAAATTTATAATCTACATACTTTATCTTCATCTGGTCACCTTTTTTCTCATTTACATCATGTTTCTTCAAACATGTTTTTATGAGTGAAACAACAGCCAGTGACCATCGTATCAGTTGAACACCTCGCGTGTGTGTGTGTGTGTGTGTGTGTGTGTGTGTGTGTGTATTCTGCTTTGGAGGAGGGCCTTTTTGTCCAGAACTTAAAAGTTTAGTAGTCTTTTCATTGTGTGTGTCTGCAACTCAACATTACTTTCTCAGTTTAAGGTACTGTATCATCATGTATCAGTCCCCACTACAGTTGGTGGAAACTACTGTAGTGGCAGCAGATTTTGTGCATGGATAGACAACCGGAATGTGCTTCTTGGGATTGAGCTTGTGAACAGAAATTTCAAATGTACATAAATGAAAAAATAATTAATTATAATATTTAAGTACAGTCTGATGTTAAGTGGCTTGCCAGTTGTTTCTTAATTGCAGGTGCTCTGGGGTGACTGTTAATTGTTTTTGTTGATGTCAAGTCTCCAGAGTAATATTTTAAAAGTAATTGATCCACAGAATGTATTGAGTGTTAAACATTTTGTAACTAAATATTATATTTTGAGCATTGATTTCTGTGTTGTTGTTTCTTCAGTCTGAAGACTGGTGCGTGATACAGCCTCCATGCTAGCCTGTCCCGTGCAAACCTCTTCATCTCTGTGTAATTACTGCAACCCGCATCCATGTTAATCTGCTTGATGCAGTCAAGCCTTGGTTTCCCTCTACAATTTTTACCGTCCAACACTTACCCCTGTTACTAGTTATACAATTCCTTGATGCCTCAGATGTATTGCATCAATTGATTACTTCTTTTGGTCAAGTTGTGCCATAAATTTCTTCTCTCCTCATTTCAGTTCAATTTGATACATTCTTATTAGTTATCGGATCTACTCATCTAATCTTCAAAATTCTCCAGTAGCCACATTTCAAAATATTCTGTTCCCTTTTCTGAGTGATCATCATCCACATTTCAATTCCAGGAAGACTACATTCCAGACAAATATATTCTAGAGAGAGTTCCTAACTTCAATTTGTTTTAGATGTTAACAAATTTCTCCTCAGGTACCATATGTTAATCTGACCTCCCTACAGATACACCTATGATGGAGTTGCAGCTGTGGTGTGGGCAACTGTATTATTGAGGAACATGAGATATTCCAACCCCACTACCACAACCTGCCCCCCACCCCTCCTGCTTCAAGGTCTATGGTTGATGGGAGGGGCTGGGGGATATATTCGTTCATATTTTTTATTACTTCCCAAACACTGTTGCGCATACAGAGGTTTTACTTGTTCACAAGAGTCGGAGCTGGTGTTAATACTCATCATCTCTCTACAATTCATTGAAATATGTGTATCCTCTGTGTTGTGATAAATAGTGAATACCTAAATCATGTTGCCAAACTTAGGGTTGTTACCACTGGATGCTGATGAGAGTTGCTGTTGCTCTAAACTACGCAGCTACTTTAGTAGCCATTATTTGACAGATTGAGGGAATATTCTGTATTACAGGAAGGTGGATATTAACATTTCTGTCTGGTTCCAGAATAATATTACACACTTCATTTGTAAGCTGAAAAAATTGTCCAGATATTAGTTAAGCAAGTCACAAAGGAGATGGAAAGTGTTTTAAGTTGGAACTAGTGTAAGTTTATATGGTGTACTCTTACTGAATTGGACCTGCTCAGATTTGCAGGATAAGCTACAGGGAATTTTTTTATCTCCAGCCTGCTATTCCACCAAAATGAAGCATTTTAATCAACATTAAGAAACTTCCAGAATGGTAGCCATACTGCTTGTGGTTACCAACTTCTCAAGCAAACTTGAGTGCCCAGGACTCAAGTGATCCGTGTCGTCCAGTTGTACGAATCACATTTCTTGTTACACCTGGTCAATGATCATATCAAAGTATGCCATCATTGTGACAATTGGCTGCTAGAAACATGTATCACACCAGTAACACAGGCTGTTGGGTGCAGTATTATGCTATGGGTGACATTCTGAGAAACTAGAATTCTATGGTATCAAAGGAAACAGTCTCAGACTATTAAAAGCTTATCTCAACAACCGTAAACAGGTAGTTTGTGTTGGTAAGGAAATGTCAAACATAGAAAATGTTAAATTAGGTGTGCCTCAGGGATCCGTACTGGGCCCCTTCCTGTTTCTGATTATGATCAATGACCTCCCCTTGTTTATTAGATCCACCACTGTATTGTATGCAGATGATATGACTTTTCTCCATAGCAGTAACAATCTTAATGATCTTAAAACCTGTGCTGAAAATACACTCACTCACACAGCATATTGGTTCAGAGCAAATGGTTTCCTGCTAAATGAAACTAAAACTCAGCAGATAATCTTCGCTCTAAGAGACAAGCCACTATCTGGCTCAGATAGTTCTGTTAAATTCCTGGGAGTTTATTTAGACGAAAAGTTATCCTGGGGCCAACATGTAAACTATATTAGTAGTAAGCTATCTAGAATAATTTATTTATTAAGACAACTCAAACTGTGTACCTGAAACATACATCAGATCATCTTATTTTGCATTTTTCCATAGTATAATATCTTGTGGCATTATCTTGTGGGGTAACTGTAGTCATATACATGACATCCTATTATTGCAGAAGAAAGCCAGTAGGATAATTACAAATTCTTCACATAAGGCTCACTGCAAACCCTTATTTACTAAACAAAAAATTATGACGGTAATAAACATCTATATATACAATGTCTTAATCTTTACGAAGAAGAACCTACAAGATGTAAAATGTAGAGAAAATGTACATAGTTACAACACAAGAAGCATCAAACACATATACAAGCCTTACCACAGATTATCAAAATCAATTAATAGCTATGAAGTCACAGTGCACAAACTATTTAATAAGCTGCCACATGTGATACAGGATCTTCCTGAACATACATTCAAAGAAAGACTGCATGAATGGTTTATTACCCACCCATTCTATGACATCAATGAATTCTTCAACTGTAAAATGCGGTAATCCAACAGATTGTAATATAAGCTAAAATATTTCAGTAGTCAATACCTTATCACACTGTATTATAAATTCTATCTTCATTTGACATTGTCAATTGCTGTAATGGCCTAAAAACAATAAAATCTTTATTATTTTTATTTATTATTACTATTCATTTGGGTTTCCATAGGACCTATGGTAGTAATTGGACACCATGCCAGCTGTAGATTACGTGAAAATTGTTGCAAACCACCTGCATCCCTTCATGCTTGATGTCTTCCTTGACAGTGATGACATGTTCCAGCATGATAACTCTCATTGTCACAAAGGCCAGAAATGTGCTAAGGTGGATTTGAGGATCATGATAGTGAACTCACATTGATGTCTTTGTCAGAAAATTCACCAGAACTGAACCCAGTGGAATACCTTAGGGACAAAATTGGGTACCAGGTCTGAGCTTACAAACCAGTGGCCCTTAATTTCCAGGAGTTGTATGACATGTGGGAAGCCTATGGAGGACTTGTCTGATCCATACAATGCAGAATAACTGCTGTATTGTGTCCCAAAGGTGGAGTGCATGCTATTGAGCAAGTGGTGCCATACAATGCAGAATAACTGCTGTATTGTGTCCCAAAGGTGGAGTGCAAGCTATTGAGCAAGTGGTGGTGGTGGATTTGTTGGATTTGCAGCTGGTATACAGTAGCTTGACACAGTATTCCAGTGCTCGGTGTGGCTGCCATCTTCAAGTGAGAGCAGCATTCTGACCTGAAGATGGTAGCCACATGAACCTCTGAAATATTGTGTCAAGATAACTGTAAGACCTGGTTGCAGGCTTTGCAATAATATAATGAATCAGTACACTGGAATGTTTGTGTAGTCACATTGGATGATCATAATGTTGTGGCTCATCTGTGTATATTAAAACTGACAGACTGATTGACATATAGCTAAAACCATTGGTCCAAGAAACATGAAATTTGGAGGTATTGTGGGCATCAGCTGAGACAGGATTTTTCAAAGTCGACCACTAAGTATATGAAATTTTGCTTGTGAGACTAACTTGTAGCACTGCCTGTCCTGTTATAGTTTGTGTGTAGTGCCTCTGCTATGAGGATTGCGCAGTGGCCCTTGTTTGTATGGCTTTCACAGTGTGTTCAGAGTATATCACTAGGAGAAAGAATGTATACCTTTGGACATTTGTAGCAAAAAGCATAAACAAACAAGAGCTTTACAATAACTCTGAAAATGCTTATTACAGTAGTCTTGCAAAGCTGTTGAAAAGTAACTGTCACCAAAAGTGAAGCAGTGTTGGTGAAGTAGCCAAAACAAAGCAGGCCGTGCTGAGGGAATTAGAATTAGGAAAAGGGATATGAAAAGTAGGACACCCATTTTGTTGTTTGGGCAACAAAATAAGACAATGACAGAAGTAGGCAGTATATAAAATGCAGACTAGTAATAGCAAGAAAAAGTATTTTTCAAAAGAGAAATAGGTTAACATGTAATATAAATTTAAGTGTTAGAAAGTCTTTCTTGAAGGTGTTTTTCTGGAATGTTGGCTTGTACAGAAGTGAAACACAGATGATGAACAGTTCAGACAAGAAGAGAATAGAAACTTTTGAAATATAGTATTCCAGAAGACTGGATGGATAGACTGGATAACTAATTAGGAGATACGGATGTGAATTGGGGAGAAAATTTTTTTGTCATACCTTGATTAAAAGAGGGAATTGGTTGATATGACAAATCCTAGGGCATCAAGGAATTTCAGATTTGTTGTTTAAGAAAAGTGGAGAGGTGCAGTAAAAATTTTAGAGGAAGACCAAGACTTTACCGTAGTAAGCAGCTTCAAATGCATGGATGCATTAGTTATGCAGAGTGAAGAGGCTTGCCTAAGATAGACTAGGGGGGAGAATGCATTAAACCTATCTTTCAAGTGCATAGTTGATGAGAGATTGGAGAAAATGAGATTTCATGGTGAATGGGAAGTTCATTGTATAGTTTGATTCCAAAAGTACATTAAAAAACAGTTCTGGAAATTTATCCAGGAGATGGTCACTCTACATTTTTGGGACCATCTTCTTCACAGGCTACAGAAATTCTACTATGTTTCAGTGTGGAGGTGAGTGAGAAAGTGGACTGGACAAAATGTTGTTAGAAATATGTCACATTGTTGATGTCTCTCCCATCAACTTATTTTGTCTCTTATGTAGAGGATGACGAGAATGGGTGGCTGATTTTGTCAGCTGCGGCTTATGTTTCTTAACTTCTAGTCATCCAATTGTAATGCCCCTTTTTCCACTGTCACAGGTGGTACAGAATAGTGCAATATTGAGGTGGGTGAAGACACTGCATCTAAGAAAATAAGTTGTCGAAAGGACAGTGGGAGACATTTACTCACATTGTTTTTAAATTTACATTTGTTCCTTAGAAGGTATCATGCCTCATTTAGGTAAAAATAACATGATGAGTAAGTCACAGAATTATGTGAATCATTTACATAAGTCTTTATTGTAACAACAGTATGTAATAGGACAGACTGATACTCACTACATGGAAGAGTCATTTTGTGGCAGACAGATACACATGAAGGACATTTAAAAGTAGACTAAGCTATTGCACAAAGTTCTCCTTCAGGGATAGAAAGTTCTCTTTCAGGGCTAGGAAGCACCCCCTCCCCCCCACCTCTCTCTCTCTCTCTCTCTCTCTCTCTCTCTCTCTCTCTCTCTCTCTCTCTGTGTGTGTGTGTGTGTGTGTGTGTGTGTGTGTGTGTGTGTGTGTGTGTGTGTGTGTGTGTGTAAAGGCTCGACTGCAATGAATGGCAATTTTTACTGTCATTAGTAGTGGACGTGTGTGTGTATGTGTGGGGAGGGGGGGGGGGGGGGGGGATAGCAGGGTAGGTGTGGAAAAGATGTTGTCTGTCGGAGTGTGCAAGCATGTGGGAGAGACAGGATGGGGGCGTGCAAGTTTTGCCTATGGGAGCATGTAGGAATATGGTAGGGACAGGATGGTGGGCAGTAGTGTTGCCTATGGGAGTGTGCAAGGACATGGCGGGGACAGGATCAGGATGATGGACTGCAGTGTTCCTGTGGGTGTGTGGAGTGACATGGCATGGGCAGGATAGTGGGCTGTAGTGTTGCCTCTGGAAGTGTGCAGGGATGTGGCAGGGGCAGGACTGTAGGCTGTTCTGTGCAATGTTGGGGCTGTACTGGAGGGGGGAGAAGCAGAGAAGGGAAAAGGACATGAAGGTGCACTGGAGAGGGGGCTGAGAGGCAGGTGGCACCAGGGTTTAGTGAAGACTGAGGACAAGTGGGTTTTAGGACTGACAGAAGTTGTAAGGAGAGTTCCCACTTGTAAAGTTCAGATATGTGGGTGTTAGTTGGAAGTATCTAGCTAGCATGGGCTGTGAAGAAGCTGTTTAAATTAAGCACACCATGTCAAGTGGCACGCTCAACAGCTGGATGGTCCAGCTGTTTTCTGGCCACTATTTAGCAGTGATCATTTGTGTGGACAGATTGTTTGTTCATGATCACGCCCAAATAGAGTGCCACACAGCGTTTGTAATAAAATTGGTAGACCACATGGCTGCTTTCACAGGTGTCCCTGCCTTTGCCGGGGTAGGGGTTCGTGTATGACAATGCAGTGTACTACTGAAGGTAGTTGCTGTGCAAACATTCTGTGAATGAAACTTCAGTTATTACACATATTCATTTCCAGATGTCTGTTCACCTTTTGATACGTATGGGGAACTATTACCATATCTGAAAGAAGTCAAAAGTGTGAGTCCCAACCCAAATAACCCATTCATTTTCCTTGTGGTAAAAATAGTAAGTGTTTAGATTGATAAACTATTTTGTTTAAAAATACATTATTATTTGTAGGGTTTTTATTTGTTGCAGCTTTTTAAGCCAAAGGAGGACAAAGATGACTCTACAAAGCCTCATTCAGAACCTCCAAAGGCTTTGCTGACTGCCTGTAAACAGATTGTAGATTGTCTAATTGAAAATGTGTTAAGACTTGAAGAGACAAGTTTTGCTCCTGACAATGAAGGTCGTGGTTCATCTCAGCGGCTTGTTGCTTGCCTCACTACACTATACCTCTTTGCAAAAATACGCCCACAGCTTTTGATAGATCATGCAACAACATTGCAGCCTTATCTCAGCGTTAAGTGCCAGGTAAGAATAATGTGTGTGAAAATTTGGTTATTTATCAGAAGCTGCTTTTTGTGTGTGAACAGTAGTAAATACATTATCTAATAAATTTAGATACTGCCTTGGGTAAACAAAAATGACCATTTAACATACATTCAGAAAGTAGTACCAATAGTGTATAGTACTGTGTTGTCATTTTATTAGAAGTACAAAATTAAATTTGATTATTTCACCACATGAACCTGACTATGTGAAGATGACTTTGTCTTATAGATTTCCTTGTGTTGGTAAGCCTTGACATTTATCCTACATGCATTGCCAACGGCTGTGCATTTGGTATTCTGTCAGTGGTCTGTATTTTCAGTGCTAAGCGCAGCATCTAAATTATCATAATCTATTCCACTCTGGGTATTTCTACCTAGACTGTCTTACATCCTTTGCAACACTGTGAAGTACATCTCTCTGTGGTGTGGGTTATTTGTGATGAGAGCTTGGGTAATTATCTAAGTGAGAAGTAGGGAGAGGCCGAAACATTTTTACAGTATTTCATTTTATAGATTAAAAACAGCATCTCTCCCCTTCTGTGCTGCAAAACGGCCTCTGACTGTTCCTTTAAAATTTGGATGAGTCAGTAGGTCTTATTCAAGCTCATGCTTGAAATTTTTGCCTGATAAATTGCACACTGAATTCATGTTGTGCTGTTTTTAGACTTGTGGTATGCTGCAGTTATTCACTATAACTTGGGCACAGTGCACATGTGAAAAGAAACTTGCCAGTGATGGTAATGGGACACTTTTCATATGTGTAGTTCCTCTATTCATTCATGAAACTCTCACTAGATTGTGACACTTCATGCTACCATACTCTAGTGCTCTCCAGCAAGACATTTACAGCCTTATTCCTACAGCAGATAGAATTGCCAGTGACAGGGGGAAAAACATATCTAAAACACTAGCCAGACATTAGTAATAATGTCAAAGAATGGCACATGAAAGCGTAATAGAGATAAACTGAGATGGGGATCCGATAACAGTTTCAGTAACTCTGTTCATTACCTTTTGATGTACACAGTGGAACGTGAAAATTGCATGGAAGATGGTATGGATCCCTTAGTCTCTGCTAGTTGAGCCTTCTGGAAGCCCGTAAGAGCTGTACTTTGTAGAAGACACACCCCCAAGTTTCATTGCTTAGGGCTAATGGTCATTTCAGGGCACAGCCTGAAGGCTATCTATGACCTGTTCAAAAAAACTTCAGTCAATATCAACAGTTCCAAAAACATTGACTTTCGCTATTTGTGTGTGAAATATTTTAAATGCTTCAGATAATTGAAATGCTGTGACACATTACTGAGAAATAAATATATTGTAATATGACTCACAGGGTGGCTCATTTCAGAGCCTTTATCTATGAACCACACCCGAACTGAACTAATATGCATTAGGTAACCTTAGCTATTGAATCAAATAATCTTGCTTTACTCACCTGAAAATATGAAATAAACAGCTTGCTGAAGAAATTTGTTTAGATACAAATTTTTAAACAGTCGGCCACAATGTTACATTACCTAAGATTGTACCAGTCGTTGGTTGCTCATTCTTGCTGTTGTGATCCAGTAAACACAGAACAGTTCTGTTAAATGTGTTAAGTCAAAATTTGAGACTTCTTGGCAAATCTGAAATAATTTATCAAAGAGTCCATAAGTTTATTCTTACTCATTCAGACAGACAGTGTGGATATATATTTCTATTGGCTTATGACTGAAGAAAATCATTTTAAGTTGCTCATTTTCATTATGCATTTAAAATTTGTAACCAAGTAAGATGACCTTTTTTAGAATTATTCATATTTCTTATCTTTCTGATTAAGAGAGAAACTCTGTTGCCGCATAAATTTTCTCTTTGTCATATTGCATAAGATTATCTACTTGCAGAACCTTCCACATTTGAATTATATACAGTATAAAATTGCCTTCTGTCATATCATTGTAAGATGTATTCTTTTTTGTGCCCATTAATCTGTATCTTTTGAAAGGCCAATTGTCTCTTTTGCTGTTTGTTTTCTGAATACATGATAATATCATTTGAATTTTATAAAAGACATAGCATAAATGTTTATCATATACTGTTATTTGGTATTACCACCATGTAATTGAAGAAAATATATGTATTTTTAAATAAATTGATTAATTGTTCAATAATTGTCTGTGTATATGGACATTTTTCATTTCCAGACACAGGGAGACTATCAGATAATAAGCAGTGTGGCTCGTACATTAGAGTTAGTGGTTCCACTTATAGAACATCCGAGTGAAACATTCCTCGCTCAGCTGGAAGAAGATTCTGTAAAGCTTATACTTCAACATGACCGTGCTGTTGTTCAATCATGCTTGTCATGTTTAGGTTCTGTTGTAAATAATGTCACCAGAAATTTCAAACTGATTCGTGACTGCTTCAATAAATATTATGGTAAGTGAATTAAATATTTACTGTAACATTTTGAAAGCCTTCTTTTTGTATGTTGTTGTGGCTTTGTTTTCAAAAAGTTCTTACTTCATTCAGGTAATGAATGTGTGCTTTAGTGTATGTCAGAATTTTGAGATTATTCGTATGCATGAGTTCTAGTTCTCATAAAAACTCAGATTTTTGTTAGATTTAAAAACCTAACAGGTATTTTTGAGTTCAATTAAATGATAATCGAGTGAACAGTTGTTTCCACCAACTCTGTACTTTTACGAGTCACATCACTATTGGAGTTATGTGATATTCACTTCCTCTGACCTGAGAACAGTTTCATTAACCCAGTTATAGGAGATGTACAATTAAATGTTCATCCTAATTTTTATTCATTTGTTTTGCATGTACAAAGATGAAAGACATGATAAATACCAGTAAAAAATCAGACGACCAACATGAGATTAAAGTGGTCATCTGCCTGTATTCACACAGTCTTTTCTATCACAGTGGTTGTTCATATACCAAGTTGCTGAAGTTCCATGTGATGGATTTGAGCTGACAAATAACATTCCTCAAAGAAGAAATTTAATTGTAACAATCTTTGCCATTAATAGTTAAAAGTAAGAAATTCAGAACTGTAATTTTAGTTTGTGGATGGCTTTGCAATATTTAATTAATCCTCGAATTGGGCAACAATGACTTGCCACTAGGAAGAGAGGGAGGAGTGGGACAAAGGCTTTCGCTTTAGGGCATAGATGCAAATGTGTGACACAATTCTAAATTTTGAACATACTGTATGATGAGATTCTGAGCTTTAAATATGATTCACAGGTGCTGTAGCAACCACACTTGATGGACCTAAAGAAAAGATTCTTGACTGAACGTGTTTAACTGCTTATGCCACAACTCATGTGAAGCCAACTGGGCATGTTGTATAAAGCTTTTGTGTAATCTTAGCTAGATAGGGATGTGCAGGATAGGGCGCAGCAAGACCTATTTATCTGAAGACAATAGATGCAATCTATTATTAAAGGATTTGGTTGGCCACCACTGCCTACAAAAGCTTCTCAATACCCAACCTCAACACCAAGGCTGGGGAGCCACCACTTGACATGTGACAGCAGCTCCTCAAGGGGTATGTCATGTGCATAGGCTCTTTGCTATTCCAGGATCAAAGACATATTAAACTATTTGCTTAGCTTGCCATAGAATTGATTTTAAGTTACTTGTGAACATTGGAGTTACTTGGTATCCACACGAAGCAGTTTGTGTGTTACAAACATTGACTTTAGCTTGGAGATGACTGCCTGTCTGGTTATTGATGACATCTAGAATTATTTTAGGTTTGCTATTCTGTGGCAAAGACTTCTCTCCTAAATATGCTGTGAGCTTCAGGTTTCCATATAATTTTTAGTTAGTGTGACCAAAATCTAACAGTATTCACAGATGTGTCAAAGGAAGAAGAGTATCTAGGCTGCTCTGTGGTTTTTCTTGACTATTTCCACAAGATTTGCTTACCAAATGAATTTTGCAGTATTTTATGTACAGTTACGCACAATCTCGTGAGCAATAGAGCAGCTGAGATATATTTGCGCTGAGAAATTAGTCGTCTGCTGCAACCCTCTGTGTGTGCTATTCAGTGCATATACATAGCTGATATGCAAGCCCAGGAAATGCAGGATTATGTTCTCCATCCACAAAGGTGGTGAAGGGTGTTCTCATTCTGCTGAGAAACAGTCCATGTGGGAATTGAGGGAAGTAGAGTAGTAGGCATCATCACAGCTGAAAGAGCATTTGCTATCAAGAATTAGCATCCAGTAATGCCTCTTCCCCACCCATTTGTGCAGTTGTATTCTCCCACTTTGCAGCCTGTAAAGAGATCCATGACCCCTTAAACAGATATATACATTATGTCCCAATCAGGTTGCATAGGGGGAAAATAGATTACCAAGTGCCTTGTCCACCAGGTCAATGACATTGTTTTTGCTGAGTAGAGAATGGAGCACATTTGTGTTGTTACTATGAGTAGGTAGTGGCCGAATGTGTTCTTTTCCACCACGGGCTGGTCCCTCAGCAGATCAGTATAATTACTGCTAACTAGTGAGAAAAGTGCATTTATTACAATAAAAATGACTACCATTATACCGTGGTATCTTCGACTGAGCCGGGCAATAGATTGTAGTGTGGATTACATGGAATTAACCAGGAATATCCTGTGATGAAATCACAGTGTATTTGAAAAGTAAGAATGATCATGTATGATTTTAAGTTTTGCTGGTGTAGGAAGATTTTTCTCAGAAGGTATTTCTTGGGTATTCAGGTGGGTGACATAGTGCAGAAGGTATGATATTTCAGCAAGCTGACTTTTTGTAATCTTCAAGCATTCCTGATGACTGACTGTCTTTTGCCAACAGCCTCTAGCCAGACATGTCTGGGCACAGTGTGGTGCAGTGATGGGGGAAGTGCATCACTGGGGTTCAATCCAGTGTACTCATTCACACTACTGCCAGCACCGGACAAGAGTCCCTACTTGCGTGGTGACAATACATCCTCACCCTCTTCAGTTGCCGTGATGGAAGCGAATTCCCACGTAGATTACCCTGTGCTTTGACCATGGTTAAGGCTGTGTCTCAGGCCTTGCAAGATTGAAAACCACTTTTTATTTATTAGTTTGTTGTGTAGTCAGATCTTTACAGCCTCTGTTAGATTACAGTCTCGGAAGGTGTTGGGCATTGCAACAATTTTGTGCTGTCGTAATTCACAACATGTCTGTGGGAGATGCAGTGCTCTCGTCACTGTGGACTCTCTTGGCTGCTTGTTGTTTATGCTCAGCATATCAGTTGCTAAACTGACAATGCCTCTTGCAGTGCTGGTGAAATCTGATATCATGTGGTTCAGAATTCAGAAGAATTTTATTTATGCACACACAATTCATTTGTTTTTAACCTGTCATGTTAGTTACTTTTTAGCTGAGGTGACCTCCATTGTTTTACATTTGTCTTCCAGGAATAAAAAGGGAAAGTGTTGTGCAGTAGCAAACAGTTGAATGGTGTGAATATGTGCTGGTCTTGTCTTAGTTTGGTTTGGGCTGTTCCTGACCATCCCATAACTTTTTTGTGACAATGAGTCAGAGTATGACAAGAATACACAGTGTGTCTGCTGTCTAGAAACTGTCCACATACGTGCTTGTGTGTTTCTAAGCCATGTAACAACATAATGAAAGATCTTTTTATGCACCTCCTGCCCACAGCTAAAATGTACATTATGTAATTGCCCTCAAATTACAATTGTATTGCATTGTAATTTGGTTGGTATTGAAAAGGATTTAATTGTAATCCATATCTACATCTATGCTCAGCAAGCTTGTGTGTGGTGTGTACTACTAGGTTCATAGTCTACTGGTATCACTTCATCGCCTTTCTGTTCAGTCTGCAATAATGTGTGGGTATAACGATGTAAGTAATGTTCTTTTAACTCGTCTTCCAACATAAGCTCTTTGAATTGTAAGAGAAAGCCTCTCTGTGATGCACAATGTCATCTCACTATCATCATCATCTACTGGAGATTGTTGAGAAATTCTGTGATGTCCACACACTGAGTTAATTAACATATGACATTCCTGGAAATTATTCCTTGAATTTTCTGTATCTTCCATTAGTCCAGTATATACTCTTTGGTATGAGTATTCCTTTTTCCTTTCCTTTCCTCCCCCCCCCCCCCCCCCCTCCTCCTCCTCCTTTTTTTCCTTCAGATAGTTATTTAAACACTCCTCTCCTACTTCTTAGAAATTTAAGACCTCACGTACTTCAAGAATGAGACATGAGTACATATTCACATTTTGGAAGATAATGATTAAAGGTATGATGAACTGGTTTATGTCTACATCTCTTTACTCTGTAAACCACTGTGAAGTTCATGACAGATGGTATTTCCACTGTACCATGTGTTATGGTTTGTTCTCATTCCATATGTGTAGGGGCTGCAGGACTAATAACTTCCTAATTGCCCTGTACACGTTGTAATTAGTGTAACCTGGTCTTCGCTGTTTCTATGAGAGCATTACTTCTGGAGCTGTCATATTTCCTCAATTCCTTGATTAATACTGGTTACTGAAGCATTGTAAGTAGGCTTTTGCAGGATAGTTGACACCTGTCTTCAGGCATCTGCCAATTCAGGGTTTTCACTACGTCTGTGATGCTCTCCTGTGTATCAGACTAACCTGTGATCATTTTTGCTGTCCTTCTTTGTAGAAATTCAGTATCTCCTGTTACCCCAGTCTGGTGTGGGTCCCACACACTTGAGCAATGGTCAAGGATGGTTCACAGAAGTGTCTTGTAAATAGTCTTCTGTGTGTAGACTGACTGGATTTTCCCAGTGTTGTACAATTGAACTGAAGAACTACTACCTGCTTTACCTACAACTGAACGTATGTGACCAATTTCACATCACCACAAATGGGTATACTCAGGTACTTATCTGAGTTGACTGATTCCCATTGTCTGGCAAATTATTAACATTCAGCATGAACAGCAAGAGTCACAACAAACTTCCATGGGCCACGCCTGACGTTTCATCTACTTCTGTCTATGACTCTCCACTGAAGATAACATGTTGTATTCTCCATCATAAGAAATGCTCAATCCAGTCATAAATTTCATTTGAGACCCCAGATGATGATAATTTCATTAATAAGCATTGGTGTGGTATTGCGTAAAATGATTCTTCAAGGCCAGGAAATACTGTGTCATCCTGATTACCTTGATCCAAACCATTCCAGGATGTCATATGAGAGAAGTAAGAGTTGTGTTTCTCATGACCACCATTTTCAAAATCCATCCTGGTTGACATGGGTGTTTCTGTACCCACTTTCAATTTTAATTTCTGTGTCATCCATGACTGTCTGAACACTAATTGTGGTGCTACTGAGAGCATTTACATAGGACAAGAAAATTTTTTTTTTGAGAGAGAGAGGTATTCCAGTAAGATCCTGATACAATAGTCTTTTGAAGTTTCACACTTCCTTTCAGTGTTGCAATGCTTAATTTTCTGTTGAAAGATTTGGGAAATATATTGCCACTTCTGCTGTTACTCCTCTAATTTGTGTTCTAGGGTCACACAGTGTTACTTGCCACCTTCATCAGTAACAATGAAAGTGATCAAGATATTTCTGGATTAATATTATGGACATATGGAGTGCACAAATTCCCCTCCATAAATTGTAATTTAGTTTGCCCATACTTCCCCTAACTCACATATGACAAATGAGGTATTTGTTTCCCTCCCAGTCCGTCATCTAAACTAATGCTTTGTGTTTTATGGCCTTTCTGCCAGTGAGATGTGACAGCTAATCTTCCTAAATAATGTATTCTTTTAGCAGATTTGTTCTAATTGATTTTGAGCTCAATAGAGAATGCTATGAAATTCTTTGCATGTTGGTCATTTGAGATTTAGAGCAGTTTCTTTCATATGCCTTCGTGTCATGTGAATAAGGCCTATAATTTTTGTGTCTTTTATACAGTATCCCTCTTTCACAGAGCATTTAAAATATTAGTTATTCCCGTATTCAGAAGGGTAAAAAATCTGTCAGACATTTTGTTGTATGTTCATTCAACTCTACCATTGAATGATTTTCCATTTCTTTTAATAGGCTGATTCAGTAATGCAAGCTCTTTGTGTCACAGCAAAACAAGGTTTTACTTTTCATTTGTAGCAGTTCTTGGTCTATTTAGTCCAGTAACAGGATACTTTTTGCTTACAAAAGATGAGGCAATAGATTGTATTTTCTAATCTTGTAGATATAGTTGAGAGTATGGTGGATCCAAGTTTTTGATCTTCCAATTCCTTGGGACAACTTTTTGTGGCAGAAAAAACAATAAATTTTGGCTTTCCCCCCCAGATTTACTGTCACAAAATGAAGGGGCATTAAATTTGGCATCAAATGACCTACTTAAGTGTCAAAATTGGTACAGTCTTTTGGTTCCAGTCAGTTGTCAAAGTTGGGCCATTTTTACCAACTTGGCTAAAAAGTTGTCTCCAACACACATAACTCAGAAACAGGTACTCCAAATAAAAAATATCAAGTTATCAAAGTTGTAGAGTGTGAAATTTCATGTTACAAAAGCACCTAGTTTTTCAGTTTTAGGTACTATTAAGTGTTCACACACCTGAAAGCCAAAGTAATTCGATTTTTAAGTCAAAGTTATCCAATGAAATAAAATTTCCAGTGGGAAGATGGCTCTCTAATTAGCACACATGTGTTTTGTATGTATATTTTTTTTTAATTTTCTTCATTCATGTGTGTTTTTATTCATATTTTATCCATGCCTTTCTTCGTAAGAATGGGTCACTAAAATGAAAACAAAGTACATAGTAATGGCCAACACACATTTATGTGTGAGTGATATAAAAATTTTTACAAATGAACAACTAAAAGGGCATGACAATATTAAAAAACACAATTTAAATATCAGAGATTCCCCTTTTATCAAATTTCAATCCCATCGAGGTTGTTTGGGAGACTGTGGCGGGTCCTGGTTCAGCAACCAATCTTCTGGATCCATTGTGGCACCTTCACCAACTTCCTCATCCTGGAACATACCTTTGATCTCTTCCTCATCACTGTCTAGCTCAATTTCTGGGGCGTTCTCACAAGATAAGCCTCAACAATGTTTGCATCGAGTAGCAGTTCAGTCCAGATTTGTGGCATCCACATAATGCTATGTATTCTGTTTATCATGCACAGGGATCCATCTTCAGTAGCGTGTGTGGTACGACATCTTTCGTAATCTTCACAGGAAACAAGCTTCATAAGTTTTTCTTCTATCCCCACTGGCATGGATCAGTTTTCTTCCCCAGCCAAGACTGCACTTGATGGTAGGATAGCAGTGAGTGCCACCTTGCTGCATCCGATGTTGGCAATAACATTTCAAGTTTGAAAGATTTTCTTGGGGCAGACTTCACAAAAAGCTTGTACCTGAGCTCATCCAAATGTGCAGCTAGGATTCCCATATAATGCTAATATCAGCTGTTCCCCTGCCTGCATTATTACATCTTTAGAGACTGAGGGTTTAACAAATTCAGGGTTTAACTAATTCAGCAGGTTGCACTTCGAGGTGTAGCTGTTGCTCCATAAGGTTTAGTAATTTCACTTTTCCTTGTCCCAAAAAGAAGGATGTGGTATCATATCCTATGAAGGCATGGTTAAAAAAAATTACTAGAGTATCACACTCCTGCTGTTTTCCATCTTCCCTGTTTAAGGAAGTACAAGGTGTTGAAATTATTTCCTCAACCTGTTAGGAGAAAAGCACATCAGTGTCCTTGGTTAAGATTGTCACACTGTCAGACTCAGAAGCCTGAATAATAGTGTTTCCACAATCAATGAATCTGCATCTTCTGCTGCACTTCAATACCTCCATTCTCAGATTCCCACATGAGCATAAAAATCAAGCAGTTCTTGTTGCTTTTATGTTGTGAGAAACTTCTCCTGTGCCACTGCAACATTTGTACCTTCATCAAAAATTCTATCTGATGAAGAACCTGGTGTTTTTAAATGAAGAGGTCTTTCATTCCCCATTGGAAAGCATCACTTGGGTAATCACCGAATATAACTATGATTCTCAAATATGCTGCGTTTTTCATATAAATGGCTCCAAACTTTTCTTTCTTATGCCAAACAACCTTATGGAGTAGGTGACCACCATATACCACAAAGCTTTTTATTTTGGGTATTTCATTCTGTTGGAGAGATGTGAATGCATCACAGAGAAGTGATTTTGTACCCTTACTGAGACTGTCTTCTGTGAACAATGACATGGGGTATGGGGAAAGTTCAAATGAGAAACAAAACTTAGTCTTTATCAGACTGATTGATAACAATCAATCTGTGAAACAATGTTAATGCGTTTATGGTACGAACCCTCTTTTTCCCTATCTTTAGAGCCATAGTGCAGGACGCACATGTTATAACAAATGTTCCAATACTTTGCAAGCCCAGTCACCACCTCGCCTTTCAGCTACCCCCCAATAACAGTATCTCTTAATTCAAGTTTCATCATTTTATGAACAACATTTCACTTTGCATAGGGAAGTCTACAAAGTTTCTCCTAATTGCCATCAATCTCCTCACCACAATAAAAGCAGTGTGTATTAAAATCAAATGCCTTCTTGTATGGTCGAAGATTCAACATTGATGGTGCAGGGCCTTTTGTCTATTAAGTTTTGGGTTATTGTACTACTTCTGACATGCACTGTGCACTTAAACTTCAGCCAGACCAGTTAATAACTTACAATGTGCTCACCTCCGTATGATCTGGAGCACTCATTTTAAATGCACAGACTGTACAATGAAAGTAAATTCAAATTAGGAAACAAAGATTTTTCAAGGCACGAGGAGTTAAAACATGTCTGTTGCACAACACAGGAAGACTGGGTATGGCTAGCAATGGAAACAATAAAAAGGAATGGAGGGGCCTTGGCTGTTTACTGCATGCCATTCAAAGTAGATCTTTAGCTACCCCTACACCTGAAGGTGGGACAGATTTAAGTCTTCCTATTGGAAATTTCATTTTTATTGAAGAGCTTTGACTAAAAAAAGGAATTATTTTGGATTTCAGGTGTATGAATACTTAATAGTGCCTAAAAATGAAAAACTAGATGCTTTTGTAACAAGACATTCCATGCTCTGCAACTCTGATACGTAATTTTTCATCTGGAGTAGCTGTTTTTGTGTTGCAGGCATTGGGAGCTGACTTCTTAGCTAAGCTGATAAAAGTAACGAACTTTGACAACTGATTTTGGCCAAACGGTGCACCGATTTTGACATTTTAAGTAGGTCATTTGCTGCAAAATTTAATACTCTTTCATTTTGGGACAGGTAATATTTTCGTTAGGATACAAAATATCCAAGTTATAGGTGAAGATCTGAAAAAAGTGCCAAAATTTCTTGGTTTTTTGGCCACAAAAATTGTCCCAAGGGTTTTGAAGGTCAAAAACTTGGATTCTACATACTTTCAAGTATATACATAAGATAAAAGAATAAAATCTTCTACCTCATTTCTTGCAAGCAAAGGACCTTTGTTATGACACCATTATTGGACTAATTATAGCAGTTTATCTAGTAAAACAATCAATTGTGTTGTGTTGTAAAATTTGCTAATGCCAGAGATATTTAAATTCAGCCTGTAAAGCACCAAGTGCTAGCTGTCACAAAAACTGCCTTTTCCTTCAGGTCATAACAATATTTCGCATATTGGAGTTAAGCATAGGTCATGGGTGATAAAAAAAATGCACATTATGTAGTCAGCTGGCACACTCTGTTCATGCTGTGCTGGGGTTGTAAAAGCCATACCAAAGTAAATAAAAAAGGTGATAGGACCACTGGTCCTGGTTTCCTGTATACATAAATGATGATGCAGGCAGGGTGAACAGCAATCAGCAGCTGTCTGCTGCTGATTCCGCCCTGCACCCTATGGTGCTTGTAGAGTGTGTATGTAGACGGAGATATAGAAATAGAAAAAGTATTCTGCCCCTGGCAACAAGCGTGACCACAACTTCCTCCACTTCAACTCTCTCTCTCTCTCTCTCTCTCTCTCTCTCTCTCTCTCTCTCTCTCTCTCTCTCTCTCCACATTGACCAGAGCTGTGAACGCAATGCATTGGGCAACAACACTAAATGGCAACTCTCGATTTTATGAAAGAGGCTGAGGCCACAGACCCATGAATGAGATGAAAATAACAGTTTCGTATTAATTTTACTCCTGATATATTGCTGAAAGAAACTGGTTATTACTGTTCCAACATGAACCTACAACAGGGACAGAGTTAATCAAATGAAAGGTAATGGGCACAGATAAGTTTGTGTTTCAGAGTCATACAGGTCACAGTTCTGTGTAGTCAGAAAGTTCACTTACTTGCATTATCTTCACTGATTTTAGAGAGATGATGCCAGGCAGCTCCCTACTTGCTTGGTATAGTTCGCTGCTAGATTTTCTGCCAGGAGATTTGCAATGATGTCAGAATCAGTAATTTATAATGACTTTGGAAGATAATACGAGGGGGTGCCCAATAAGTAAAGCATCAATTTTTTTTCTGAAAGCAGGTGGGTTTTATTCAGGCCATATACTGCTTACTATGGAGTGCATCCTTCATTGGGTCATACAGATGGAAGTCGGAAGGTGCAAGATCCACGCTGTTGGGTGGATGAGAAAGAACAATCCAGTGAAGTTTTGTGAGCTCCTCTTGGGTGCACAAACTTGTGTGAGGCCTTGTGTTGTCATAGAGAAGGAGAAGTTCATTTGTATTTTTGTGGCGATGAACATGCTGAAGTTGTTTCTTCAATTTCCTGAGAGTAGCACAATGTACAGCAGAGTTGACAATTGCATGATGTGGGAGGTCATCAAATAGAATAACCCCTTCAGAGCCCCAGAAGACTGTCACCATGACTTTACCAGCTGAGGGTGCAGCTTTGAACATTTTCTTTGGAGGAGAGGTGGTTTGGTGCCACTCCATGGTTTGCTGGTCTGTATCCAGTTCGAAGTGATGAGTACATGTTTCATCATCTGTGATGATATTGACAAAAAATTGTCATAACGAGCCTCATAATGGACAAACAATTCTGCACGTATGGTTGTTCTTTGCTCTTTATGGTCTTTCGTTACGCAGTGAGGAACCCAGTGGACACAACCTTTGTGTACCCCCAACTGGTGGATGAGTGTGTCAGCACTAGCAACAGAGATGTCCAGTTGTGCACTAAGAAGTTTGAATGTGCTCTATTGATCATCTCAAATGAGTGTGTCAGGACAGTCCGACATTGTAGGAGTCATAGCTGTGTGCAGCCGGCTGGCACATGGGAGATCACACAGGTTTGCGCGACCTTGTTGTGTTGATGACAGACACCTCTCCCAATGACTCGCCATACTTTTGTTTGCTGCCAGGTCTCTGTAGACATACTGCAAGCACCTATGAATATCTGTGATTTTATGGTTTGAACACATCTCTGTTACAGATGCAATTTTGAAGGCTGTCTATAGCGCTGCCCTCTATCAGAACTTCATGAAACTCCAGGGGCTGAAGCAGGAATATTTCATGACGTCCCACAACAAATGCTGCATTTTTTCAACCAAAATTGGATGAGAAAAAAAAAGTGTTTCATTACTTGTTGAACTTCCATTGCAAATCACTGCTTCAAATACCTTTACTGAATGATTTATTATCAGTAAAGATGGAAGCTTGTGTAAATTTAGTTCTGAACCATTGCTACAACAGCAAGATCGGATTCTAAATGTTCTCCCAGCATGTCTTTGAAGCTACGAGTCCTTTCACGAGATGGTGGTGGTCCCTTCCTTTGTGTGGCACAGCAAATAGCAGCTATGTTTACTTTCAAAATTAATACCCATCTAATTCGTAAGACTAATATGCATCTAATCCATGTGGCCTGGGCATTACAAACTGAATTAATACATAATTCATGGTGAGGTCTCAAAAACAGCAATGGATGCATCTCATATGATGGTAACTGATATGATGGACCGATCGCAGTTCTCTAGGTTTGGAGCCGAGTGGAAGGCTTAAACCAGAGGCTCAGACGATTCTGCGGAGATCTGGGGTGCAAATTTCTCGACCTCTGCTATCGGGTGGAGAAATGTAGGGTCCCCCTGAATAGGTCAGGTGTGCACTACATGCAGGAAGCGGCTACAAGGGTAGCAGAGTACGTGTGGAGTGCACATGTGGGTTTTTTAGGTTAGAGAATTCCCTCCCTAGGCCCGACAAGACGCCTCCTGAGACGCGGAAAGGTAGGAGTAGGCAAAATGCAACAGGGAATAACAATATTAATGTGCTAATAGTAAACTGCAGGAGCATCTATAGAAAGGTCCCAGAACTGCTCTCATTAATAAACGGTTACAATGCCCACATAGTACTAGGGACAGAAAGTTGGCTGAAACCAGATGTAAACAATAATGAGATTCTAAACTCAGATTGGAATGTATACTGCAGAGACAGGCTGGGCAGTGAAGGGGGAGACGTGTTTATAGCAATAAGAAGTGCAATAGTATCGAAGGAAATTCACGGAGATCCGAAATGTGAAATAATTTGGGTGAAGGTCACGGTTAAAGCAGGCTCAGACGTGGTAATTGGATGTCTCTATAGGCCCCTTGGCTCAGCAGCTATTGTGGCTGAGCACCTGAAGGATAATTTGGAAAATATTTCGAGTAGATTTCCCCACAATGTTATAGTTCTGGGTGGAGATTTTAATTTGCCGGATATAGACTGGGAGACTCAAACGTTTATAACGGGTGGCAGGGACAAAGAATCCAGTGAAATTTTTTTAAGTGCTTTATCTGAAAACTACCTTGAGTAGTTAAACAGAGAACCAACTCGTGGCGATAACATATTAGACCTTCTGGTGACAAACAGACCCGAACTATTTGAAACAGTTGACGCAGAACAGGGAATCAGCCATCATAAAGCGGTTACTGCATCAATGATTCCAGCCGTAAATAGAAATATTAAAAAAGGTAGGAAGATTTTTCTTTTTGGCAAAAGTGACAAAAAAGCAGATTTCAGAGTACCTGACAGCTCAACACAAAAGTTTTGTCTCAAGTACAGATAGTGTTGAGGATCAGTGGACAAAGTTCAAAACCATCGTACAATATGCGTTAGATGAGTATGTGCCAAGCAAGATGGTAAGGAATGGAAAAGAGCCACCGTGGTACAACAACTGAGTTAGAAAACTGCTGCGGAAGCAAAGGGAACTTCACAGCAAACATAAACATAGCCAAAGCCTTGCCGACAAACAAAAATTACGCAAAGCGAAATGTAGTGTGAGGAGGGCTATGCGAGAGGCGTTCAGTGAATTCGAAAGTAAAGTTCTGTGTACTGACTTGGCAGAAAATCCTAAGAAAATTTGGTCTTATGTCAAAGCGGTAGGCGAATCAAAACAAAATGTCCAGACACTCTGTGACCAAAATGCTACTGAAACAGAGGATGACAGACTAAAGGCCGAAATACTAAATGTCTTTTTCCAAAGCTGTTTCACAGAGGAAGACTGCACTGTAGCTCCTTCTCTAGAGTGTCGCACAGATGACAAAATGGTAGATATCGGTATAGACGACAGAGGGATAGAAATACAATTAAAATCACTCAAAAGAGGAAAGGCTGCTGGCCCTGATGGGATACCAGTTCGATTTTACACAGAGTACGCGAAGGAACTTGACCCCCTTCTTGCAGCGGTGTACCGTAGGTCTCTAGAAGAGCGTAGCGTTCCAAAAGATTGGAAAAGGGCACAGATCATCCCTGTTTTCAAGAAGGGACATCGAACACATGTGCAGAACTGTAGACCTATATTTCTAACGTAGATCAGTTGTAGAATTTTGGAACACATATTATGTTCGAGTATGATGACTTTTCTGGAGACTAGAAATCTACTCTGTAGGAATCGGCATGGGTTTCGAAAAAGACAATCATGTGAAACCCAGCTCGCACTATTCGTCCATGAGACTCAGAGGGCCATAGACACGGGTTCCCATTTAGATGCCGTGTTTCTTGACTTCTGCAAGGCGTCCAATACAGTTCCCCACAGTCTTTTAATGAACAAAGTAAGAGCATATGGACTATCACACCAATTGTGTGATTGGATTGAAGAGTTGCTAGATAACAGAACGCAGCATGTCATTCTCAATGGAGAGGAGTCTTCCGAAGTAAGAGTGATTTCAGGTGTGCCGCAGGGGAGTGTCATAGGACCGTTGCTATTCACAATATACATAAATGACCTTGCGGATGACATCGCAAGTTCACTGAGGCTTTTTGCGGATGATGCTGTGGTATATCGAGAGGTTGTAACAATGGAAAATTGTACTGAAATTCAGGAGGATCTGCAGCGAATTGACGCATGGTGCAGGGAATGACAATTGAATCTCAATGTAGACAAGTGTAATGTGCTGCGAATACATAGAAAGAAAGATCCCATATCATTTAGCTACAATATAGCAGGTCAGCAACTGGAAGCAGTTAATTCCATAAATTATCTGGGAGTATGCATTAGGAGTGATTTAAAATGGGATGATCATATAAAGTTGATCGTCGGTAAAGCAGATGCCAGACTGAGATTCATTGGAAGAATCCTAAGGAAGTGCAATCTGAAAACAAAGGAAGTAGGATACAGTATTCTTGTTCGCCCACTGCTTGAATACTGCTCAGCAATGTGGGATCCGTACCAGATAGGGTTGATAGAAGAGAGAGAGAAGATCCAACAGAGAGCAGCGCGCTTCATTACAGGATCATTTAACAATCGCGAAAGCGTTACGGAGATGATAGATAAACTCCAGTGGAAGACTCTGCAAGAGAGATGCTCAGTAGCTCGGTACGGGCTTTTGTTGAAGTTTCGAGAAGATACCTTCACCCAGGAGTCAAGCAGTATATTGCTCTCTCCTACGTATATCTCGCGAAAAGACCATGAGGATAAAATCAGAGAGATTAGAGCCCACACAGAGGCATACCGACAATCCTTCTTTCCACGAACAATACGAGACTGGAATAGAAGGGAGAACCGATAGAGGTACTCAAGGTACCCTCCGCACTCACCGTCAGGTGGCTTGCTGAGTATGGATGTAGATGTAGATGTAGATGTAATGTGTAGTGGAGTCGAGTGCTACATCCTCCCTTGCCGGAGCAGACCAGAGAACCCTTGCTGCCTGCTGTTGCTGCTGCTGCAGCTATGTTGTGCCTTGCCCACACACAGTGATGAGCCTCCATGTGTGGCAACCTTATGGTTCTGTCTGCCACAAAGGACTCACTCTTGTGTGTCTGTCACTGCTTGTTGGCTCCCACAAAGAAATGATCTCATCCGCTGTCTTTCACCTTATTTAATTCTGTAAGAAAATTCCAGTAGAATGTTAATACTTAGGGATTAAAGAAGGCCACTCGCTGGAAAGCAGAAGAATTGGGTCAGAGACAGCCACACACAAAAAAGAATGGAGAAGCTGGTTAGCTTTTGGAGCACATGCATGTGCCCACCCTCCCAACCAACCCCCCCCCCCTCCCCCCCCCCCCCCGCCCACACACACACACACCCACACACACACCCACACACACACCCACACACACACACACACACACACACACACACACACACACACACACACACACAGTGATGGCTGGATGCACAATGCCAGTGCTGCATTTCGGCACAGGGACTAGGTTGGGATGTGGGTTTTGTTGATTGGAGTGGGGGGGAGGGGGATGGGCAGGAAGAGTCATTGGGCTGGTTGGTGGCTTAGAAGGAGGCAGCTGGTGTGCCAGCTAGAAATGCAGGAGGGAGGGGTGGCGGGTGGATGGACTAGGCATGCATGTGATGCCTGGGTGTCAGAGACTGGGGGAATGGCACACACCAAAGGTGACCTGGGGAAGTGAATTGGGAAGGCATGATAGGATGGAGGAAGGGGTGAAGGATTTGGGCACAGTACATTACTGGAGACTGAGGCCAGGACTCTTACAGGAGTGAAGGATGTGTTGCATGGGTAACTCTCATCTGTGTAGATCAGAGAAGCTGGTGGTGGTGGGAAGGGTCCAGATGACTTGGGTTGTAAAGCAGCCATTTGAATTAAGCATACTATGCAAAGCTATATGTTGTACCACTGGGTCATCAACTTTGTCCTTGGCAACAGTTTGGTGATGGCCAGTCGTGCTCCTGAATAATTGGTTGATAGTCATGGTGTTGTCGTTGTGGTCTTCAGTCCTGAGACTGGTTTGATGCAGCTCTCCATGCTACTCTATCCTGTGCAAGCTTCTTCATCTCCCAGTACCTACTGCAACCTACATCCTTCTGTATCTGTTTAGTGTATTCATCTCTTGGTCTCCCTCTATGATTTTTACCCTCCACGCTGCCCTCCAATACTAAATTGGTGATCCCTTGATGCCTCAGAACATGTCCTACCAACCGATCCCTTCTTCTGGTCAAGTTGTGCCACAACCGTCTCTTCTCCCCAACTGACATATAAAGCTGTGCAGTGTTTGCAGCAGAATTTATATATGTCATGACTGCTTTAATAGGTGGTCCACCCATTGATGGGGGTAGGGTAGTTCTGTAACTTGACTGGAGTAGTAAGTGCTGTGTGGGTGGCCAGGTCTTCTACAGAGAGAGAATCCCTGTGTCAAGAGGTTGGGAGAGGGAGTGGCATAGGGATGGAGTAGGATGTTGTCTAGGTTGAGTGGGCAGTGGAACACCACTTTGAGGTTGGGAAGGATCTGGGTTAGGATGTCCTTCATTTCAAGTCATTTTGATAGATAATCAAAGCCATGAGAGAGGACAAGTTCAGGGTGATACTGGATGGTGAAAGAGAGAGGACTGCTCCTTTGTAGCTGATTCTTGACTGTGGTGGGAGGATTGGGGTGTGTGAGGATATGGCACAGGAAATCTGATTGCAGGCTGGGTTTGGGAGATAGTGCCTGCCTGTGAAGTCCTTCATGAGATGTTCAATGTATTGGGCATCTGAATTCCTTTCACTGCTGATATCTTGCCCACGGGCGCTGGGCTGTATGGGAGGGATTTTTTTGTGTAGAAGGGGTGGCAGCTATAGAGATGCAGGTACTGTTGATGGTTAGTGGGTTTAATGTGAACAGGGTGGTGAAGGGAGCCATTGGAGGAGTGGACTTCAACCTCCAGGAAAGTGGCACATTTGGTTGAGGAGGATCAGGTGAAACAGATGGTAGATAACATGTTGAGGTTGTAAAGGATTGAGGGTAGGGGTCTTGACTCTGAGTCCAGATCATTAAGATATCATCTGTGATACTGAGCCAGACTGGGGGTTTGGACTTTTGGCAGACTAAGAAAGCTTTCTAGGTTGGTATAAAAGGATACCATCTAGGTCACCATCCTATGCCAACCTGTATATGGGCCATCTAGAGTAAATCTTTGTAGCCTGGCAAAACTCCAAACCCTCAGTCTGGTTCAGTTTAATGGATGATATCTTCATGATCTGGACTCGGGACCAAGACACCCGATCCTCATTCCTTTACAACTCCACCTTCTGTCCAATTTGCTTCACCTAGTCCTCCTCACCCCAGCATGCCACCTCCCTAGTGGTTGACTTCCACCACTTCGTCCATATTATACCCACTAACAATCAGCATTATCTGGATTTAGACAGCTGCCATCCCTTCCACAACAAAAACTCTGACCCATACAGTCTGGCCCTCATGGGTAATGTATCTGCAGCAATGAAAACTCCCTTACTCATTATACTGAATGGCTCACAAAGACCTTCACAGAGAGACTACCACCAAACCTAGTGCACAACCATGCGGGTTAGCTGTGCGGTCTAGGGCACCTTGCCACGGTTCGTGCGGCTCCCCCCACCCCCACCCCCCATTGGAGATTTGAGTCCTCCTTTGGGTGTGGGTGTGTGTGTTGTCCTTAGCGTAAGTTAGCTTAAGTTGGATTGGATTAAGTAGTGTGTAAGCCAAGGGCTTGATGACCTCAGCAGTTTGGTCCCATAGAACTTAACACAAAATTCCAAATTTCCTAGTTCACAAACAGATTCCCCGTGCCATATCGCGTGCCTCCAAGGCTTCCACCAACACCAAGAATCAATACAAAGGTGCACCCCACCCCCACGCAGTATCACCATGGACTGGAACAGTTGAATCATATCCTTTGCCGTGGCTTTGATTATTTATCATAATGCCATGAAATGAGGGACATTCTACCCAAGAGACTTCTCACATTTCTAAAATTGTGTTCCATTGCCCACCCAACATATCCAGCATCCTGCTCCATCTTTGTCACTCTCACTACCAGTCCTTTGCCACAGTGCACCCAGGTGCAAGATCTGCACTATCTACCCATCCAACACATCCTACTCCAGTCCTGTCTCAGGCTTCTCTGAACTATGCAGGTGAGTATTATACTTGCAACACAGCCTCTACTCCAGAGTAACAATCCTGTTCTCAATCTCTGGTAATACACTGTCCCCACACCCTTCACCCAACAGTTTTTCCTTCCTCCATCATGTCACCCTCTCCCAGTTTAAGTCTCCACGTCACCTGCAGTATGCCCCCTCCCTTCTGGGTCTGACAATCATACAACACACGCCCAGCCAATGCACCTGCCACTCCTCCCTCTCCTCATTCCTAGCCAGCAAACTGCCTGCCTCTTTCCAGTCTGCTAGCCACCCACCCCCAACCCTTCTTCCTTCCTCCTGCCCCCCCTCTCCCCCTCCCCCCTCCCTCTCCCTCTCCCCCTCCCCTTTCCCCCCTCCCCCTGCCCCTGCCCCTCCCCCTCCCCCTCCCCCTATCCACTCCACCAGACCAACACTGTCACCACCCTAGTCCATTACAAAAATGCACTGTTAGCATTGTGCATCCAGCAGGTGCCATTTAGGAAGTAACTTTTACAAAAAAAACTACTGTGTCAAAATATAGAAAAACTTTGATAGAGGTAGAAGCTCAAACAATGAACTAAAATTTGTGCCATGGTCTGGACTTGAACTCAGCTCTTCTTCTTATTAGGCAGATGTGCTAGTGATTACAGCAGTGTAGTATTGTGGCTATCACAGCTGCACAGACTGCCAAATTCCAGTGCCCTCCCTAGCACAAACTTCATTTCAGGTTCTGATCGTGGTAAAACTTTTAGTTCATTGCTTCAACTTCTATCCATATCGAAAATAAATTTGAGACTCGTATGTCTCCAGAAAATGATATTCCATCAGATCAATAAGATCACACATGCCTGGGGTACAGGTAGAATTTCCCCGTTCTCTATTTTTTTAAAAAATAAGATATTTAAAATATACACACTACATGTCAGCTGGATACTGTTCCATCCAGGTGCCATTCTGAAATAAAACTAGTGAATTACTGTAAACAGTATTCTTTAATTGGGTTAACTGTTCCCAGAAAATGAATTTTCTTTGTAGGCCACTTGTTTGTGACTCTCTGTTATCCTCTTACTGTTACTGATGAAAGTGGCACAGGGTTATGGAAATGGTCTTGCGTTAAGGATGACCAAAGTTCAAATCCCTGTCCAACATTAACATTCTAGACTTAGGTTTTTGGTGGTTTCATTCAATTCTTTAAGTCAAATGCTGGAATGATTACTTTGAAAAAGAAAAGGTAGATTCCCATTCCTGTCCTTTTGCAATCTGAGTTTTGGCTCCATAGTTAATCATCAAGTGGACATCAACCCATAATCTTCATTATTTGCATATACCATTTGTTATGTTTCTGGTTAAAGTGTTAAACTTTACTTTTTGTGTTGTTATATTTATGTGAAGTGAATTGTGTTAAGGTACCATGAAGTTGTTATGCAATCAGACCACAAGATGGATTTACTGAAGTTGCTTAAACAGTGATGATGTATTTTACATTTCAGGTCACCTTAAGGACTTCCAGCAGTATTGTTTGCATGATCCTTCCAATCCATTACTTGTGAGATGCCGTCCATTTTTTCGAAGAGCTTTGTTCACAGTTGGACTACTACTTAGGCATTTTGATTTTACAGATAAAGATGTTATTCAAGGTTTGCCTGTAAGTAATGAGCTCTTTATTTACGTGAAATTAAAGAACATGATATTTCAGTGCTCTTAATGGAAATTTTCCATTCACAGGTAAATGTTAAGGATCAAGTGTTTGAGACACTGATGTTCTTTGTAAAGCAACCAAATGAAGATATTCAGAACTATACTCTAAAAGCCATTGGTTCATTATGTATCCGTCACTATGAATTCATGCTTGGTCCAGAACTGAAGGCTATGTATCATCGCCTGTTGACTACAGATGACTCACCACTATTAATGAGAACACAGGTTAGATATCTCAAATTACCTCACGTTAATCTAAGATTCTGTGGAACTTGTTTGGAACAGAATACAAAGATGTAGAAGCTGTTATAGGAATAAACAGTTTTTGCAAATGGCTCAGAATATCCATACCCATTGTTACTTTTAGTTAGAAGAACGTAATTTTTGTTGGAAGTCTCACATGTTAAGAAAGTCATTGCGTTTTGAAGTATGTGTCACCTCATAAAATTATAAGAAATGAGGAAAATTCTTACTTATCAGTCACTGAAACTGAAGCTACAGGGACAGTTCTGATAGAAGAAGAAATAAGATTGCAGAAGGGCTACTAGATTCAGAGCTTGAATGTTAAAGATTTGGACCATTGCCATTTGAATTGCCCCCATCCTAATAATCAACAAACATGGCAGTTTTCAAGTGGGTTTAGAATTTCCAGTTAGTATCATATTGTGTTTGGAACTGCTTAAGCAAATGTGCTCTAATGGACAAAGTGAACATGTATGTTACCATTACGTAAATATTATTGAAATGTGAACAACGGAATAACAGTAATACAAAGATAAATTTTTGGAGTTCCTATATAATGGATATATTGTAAATATGCTTACAAATAAAATTTCGTTTGGGAAACTACTACCATTATGCATGGGGAATATCAGTAAAGAAATTTCTGGTTTTCACAATAAGTTCAGGACTTATTCTCCTTACCCAGTAAATGAAAGAGCAATAGACAGCATATAAGCGTACAAATTAAAATAAGATGCAGAGTTTTTGCTTAGGTATTAGGATAGAACTATCAAAAGACATGTACTCCTGCTGCTTAGCTACATACGTGAAAGTAATGCAGTGAACAAACATGACTTGTTTAGGAAACAAACAAATATACAGAACACATTTCAGCATGAGAAATAACTGATGTCATTTGTGTGAATAATAAATGCATGTGGATATGAAATTAATAAAGCTTTTATATAGGCTGAAGTTTGTCTTGAGAGCTTTAAACTTTACATTTTACAGTTCTGTGGAGAAAATCAGTTTTGACATCTGAAGTTAATAGATGCCTCTATGTTGGGAGCTTTGATGAATACTTATTTGCCACTACATCTAGGTAATATTTAATTCTTCGAAATTGTAAAAACAAAGTCACAGATATGTCAAATAAATTTACAACAAAATATTGAAGGAGAGAACTTGGAGAAATAAAATCCTCCCTTGAAATTGAGATACAAATAACATGTGGGAAACCATTGCTTAGTCTATATGGTTATCTCCAAAACACACTGAAAAACTTGTATGAGAAGTACTACATGTCCTGTAAGATGCTGATGGAATGAATGCCAATAAAAGTAATGATAGAGTTATAATAGAAAATAAACCATTCCAACATTTAATTGGTTGTTCAATGTACAGTATGTCATGATAGTCACACTGCCAGACATAGTTGTTGCAGCTATTTTAGCAAAGCTTAAATCAAACTTACAGAATTATAGTGGAAGTTTTTGAACTCCCTTCATGCCTTAAAGGAAAACATCTGTGTTGGTATGTGTTAAAGAATGGTACATTCAAGTGGTTATTTTTGTTGCATCAACTGTGACTGACGGAGTGAAGAGGACGGTTGATATAAAACAAGATTCATATGCAGAAGTTCTTAGAAATATTGTGTGTGTGGTTACAAGAAGAAAATGATTTTCATATCTATCTTTCATGATAGCAAAATCAAACAATAGAAACTCTTGGTAGGAATATCAACAATGTAGGAAAAGATAGATTGCTACTTACCATAAAGCAGATGTGTTAAGTTGCAAACAGGCACAATTAAGGCACTTACATAGAGCTTTCGGCCATAGCATTTGTCAGCATGAGAGAAACACACACAATGCTGTAATGTAAGTGTCTTTTTAATTGCCGGCCGAAGTGGCCGTGTGGTTAAAGGCGCTGCAGTCTGGAACCGCAAGACCGCTACGATCGCAGGTTCGAATCCTGCCTCGGGCATGGATGTTTGTGATGTCCTTAGGTTAGTTAGGTTTAACTAGTTCTAAGTTCTAGGGGACTAATGACCTCAGCAGTTGAGTCCCATAGTGCTCAGAGCCATTTGAACCATTTTTTGTCTTTTTAATTGTGCCTGTCTGCAACTTAACGTGTCTCCTTTACATTAAGTGCCAATCTGTCGTTTCCTACTTTGATGATAGCAAATACATTGACCTGCAAAACTTACGGATGATGTAGATAAAATAACATGACATAATAGCTATTGGATGGAAATGAAAGAAAGTGAAGGAGACTGTTGCCAGAGGTCTCCCATTCATGCACAGAAATTAGGACTTCACTTGATGTGAGGTCAGCATGACTATAGCATGAAGTGGGGCTGAACCTGCAACATAAAGCACTTGAAGGAATGGGAAAACAGTGGGTGTCAATCAGTGAGGAGCTACAGTGCACTGTGGTGACGTTTATGACTTCAAAATGGGGAAGAACCATGAGGAAACTGGAAGGAGGATGAAGTGCGATGCGTGTAGCCCAGGGTTTTGGTATTGTTCACAGCATTGTTTCATGTACATGGGAAGTGTTCTGAATCACAGGCACTGCTGCCCGAAGGAGAGAATGTGGTTGACCAAGGTAAACTGTGGCAGCAGATGGCCACTACATTGTGCAACAGGCAAGAAGGGACCCACATCAAACAGTTGGTGCCATTGCAACTATGTTTAACAGAACTGCAAGGCATGCAGTCTCCTACTCTGCAGTGGCATGGCAAATGCATGTGGATGGTTTCTTTGCCTGACAACCAGTAATTGTGTTCCGTTGACACCCGCACATCGTCAGGACCATTTGTGATGGTGCTAAGAGCATAGGGACTGGACCAGCGAGGAACGGGATTATGTGCCTTTCTCATATGAGAGCAGAATCAGTTTGTGTAGTGATTCAGGATATACCCTTACATTGCAAGAGGTGGGAGAGGGATCATTTTGGTGGACGAGGTGACATGGTGTGGCGAGCATTGTATTGCATTAGTGTACTGACCTCCAAATCTTTGAGCACAGTACACCCACCAGTCAGTGTTATTGTGATACTGTACTCCTTTCCCATGGGCGTCTTTTCACAGATGCATTTTGCCCTGACTTCATTTTTATGGGTGACAATGCGTGACTACCTCGAACAGCACTGGTGGAGGATCTCTTGTAACGAGAGGATGTTAAGTGAATGTGAATATCAGTGAATGCCTGTCTCCCCTCCCCCCACCTTAAATCCCATAGAGCATGTGTGGGATGTGTTGGGGAGAAGCACATGAACATTTTGCAATACATTAATGACCATCCAGCAATTGTCAACCATGCTGGTGGAGGAATGGAATGCCCTACCACACGAACTCTTTACCAACCTTATGGCCAGCTTGGGAGAGTGTTGCGAAGCATTCACTACTGCCTGTGGTGGTCATGCACCCTATTAAAATCTATGCCCCACCTTTTATAATGCCCAAGAAGCCATCATAAATTGTGGTGACTTCAGTATAATTATTGTCTTTGAATAAAAATGTAATTTCTGTTGGTATGTATATTTCTCATTGAATTTTCCTTTCTGTTACCTTCTGTAGTACACTACAGCAGTTTTTGAGCAATGTTAGTTGGCACACACATCATGCAAAAGTTACTTTTGTCCTTAAGTTTTGCAAACATTGTATGTTACTATGGCAACAGCAAAGACAGAAAACTACTTTGGTGAAGATTTTATTCAGATAACTTAAAATATTTGTGAAAAATTCACCCATTTTTGAGACAATCGTGTGTACAGAAATAAGAAATGACTGAAACATATTGACATTAAATACAGTTTTATATTCCAGTTGTACAATGCAGGGTAGTATGTCAGTTAAGAAGAACAAGTGGCCAATAATTAGGCAAAAACGGGTGTATTTACAGTTAAAACAGATTGTGCTTGATGATGGGAGTAGTGAAATGGGGGAAAAAACTGATTTCTCTGCCTTTGGAATATTTCAGTAGAGTTATTAAAATGAGGAGGAGAGGACTTGAAGAGGGAACAGTTCAGTAACTGTATTACAATGATCAGCTTACATTTGTACATATTCCCTCAAATACTTCTGATAGTTCTTTTCCACTGTTCTGTTGTTAAATACACACATTGTAGATATTGTTAAAAATAAAAGTTTTGTGCTTGTCAAAATGGTAATACCAGTAAAGAAATGTCTAATTCTCACAATAAACAGGGATGCTGTGTCTCAATGGTAAGTATACCCATCATGAATTATCCATTGTTTGATAAGTATGTAGAACATTATTTGTAACTATAAGAGAATGCTGCTCTAAATTTTGGTGTCCAGCTTTTCATTTATTCAAAACCAGTGTAGTAATAACATTCATCTTCTATTTTGCAACAAATACAGCTAAGTGTGTATTTGAAATTGCACTTTGATAGTTGCAACCACTCAGGTTTCTACTCTGTTTTTGTAATTTTCTGAGTGTTACTGTCATAAGCTTTCAAAGGAGTGTATATGCTGTTAGATCTCAAACTTAACAAATTTCCACATGAAAATTTTTTCCTACTGTTGCCCTTCAATATAATAAAACATAATTGTATTATGTACTCTTTACAGGTTCTTAATAACATAGAAATGTACTTGCAAGAAGAGGAAAGTCGAATGATAAAACAGGACCAAGAATGTGAGTAAATTTGAAATATGATTGAATTTAAAATTCTTTTACTTTGGAAGTTCTACATTGTTGTTTTCTATTCACTAATGTACCTGTCTTACTCCATTTGCTCCTTATGAGGTTATTGATTAGTGTATGAAAAATATCCAAATATTTTCTCACAATTCTCATTTTTGTCTTACTTCGAACAGCTATTATTTCGTGTGCTTCACTGTGAGAGAGATTCAACTCAGTTCTCCATCTGTGAAATCAGTGTAGTACTAATATTGTACTGCATTTGTATCCTATTACTTTACTTTTTGTATGTTTCCTTGTAAACAGATTTCAGACAGTTTTGTGCATGTAGACCTCATTATACACAGATTAGTTATTTCTAGTTTCACATACTTTAGATTTTAGTTTTAAGCCAAGTGCTGCCCTCTGTTAACTGTATGCAGAAGAAGTAATGCTTCAGTTCATCTCAGCATGCATCTTCTGTCATGTTTGTCAAGATCTAAATCATCAGTTCAGGTTGGTAGAGCTGTGAAGTTGCATTTGATGGGGTCTGTATTCAAAATGTCAAGTAAAAGGAGACAACGTGTGCCTGTTGAGGGAAAGAAGCATGCACAAAAATCATATTCATTAGGAACAAAGTCAGAAGCTATGGATCGCTATGAGAAAGGTGAACATATTGTTCAAATTAAGCATGCTTTGGGACTTGGTGAATACACCGTGACAACCATAGTGAAATGGTGAATACACCATGAGAACCATAGTGAAAATGCAAAATCAATTCCAAAAACTGCTCAGTCTTCAACTAACTTAAGTGCATCTAGAGTGAACAAATTTCACTTGCAGTCTGTGGAAATAATGGAAAAAATGTTGAGACATTGGTCTGAGCACTACAATCAGCAGCACATGCATCTCTTTGAATCTGCTATGCAAGTTAAAACCAAGAGCTTGTATGCAGATTTAAAGAAAGAAGATGATGATTCAACACCTTTCTTGGTCAGCTCAGGTTGGTCTGATTGCTTTAGGTAGCCTTTTTGCCATGCAAGACATTTAAAATGGCAGGAAAGGCAACCTTCAAACTTTCTTAAAGTGGACACAAAAGCCACACTGTCCAGTACCAGGTTCAGATAAAAAGAGGAGGATGGAAAAAAGGCTACAAAAGTATTAAGGCATTTACAGTGCCTGACTTTGAAGAATCTATGCACCCACACACAGTTTCAGATGTTGAAAAATCTGTTTAGGATATGAAGTACAAAGAGTTAAAAATTATGAGCAACCATATTATATTTGTTAAACAAAAATGATCCCTTGTTATAACACAAAAAAATGTTAAAACAGCTACAAAGAGTGTTAGGATACCTAGATTTTTTGATTTTAATGTTTCCAAGGAACAGTTTATTGAGCTTATGTGCACAAAATGTATTTCTACACCTCCAGAGACTCGTCCTATCAATGGAGGTCTCATATTCGAAGGTCATTTGTGGGCTAGTTGAAGCTTTATTTGAAACTCAATGACAAACTGCCAAAGAGGCTGGTGGGAGCTGTCTGACACATTCCCTATCCAGAATATTTATACTATATAAACAGTCTGTTGTAGTCAGTGTATGTCAGTCATCTGTATGCAGTGAAATGGACTATGTTGTTCTACATAACATCCTCAAGTAAGCCAGATGATCTGTTGCAGACAGTAATATGCTACATCTCTTCCACATGAAACAGTAAATTGTAATGAGTAATCCAAAGATATCTTGACTTACTACAAGTAAGGAGAGTGTGCAGAATGACAGGTAATTTGAATGGGTAACCAGGAAGAAACCCAGAACTGTCAAGGCAATGGTCAGACTTGTCATCTTGAAACATGTTTTGATCTTTTCTTCTTCACTGTTAGTCAACTTTGAAAATTATCATACGCAAAGTTTCAGTTGCCAACACGAACTGTTAAGTTATCAACAAATCATTGTTGTATGACATTTTTTGAGTCTTTTCTGATCTTGATGCTGCCTGGTGAACAGCCCTGAAATCTCAAGCTGTGCAATGCAGCATTCTATAGCAACTGCTGCTATTAATTTGTGAAATAAGTGCTGAATCACTGACTATAACCAGTTGAAACCTAATTTAATTGTCATGGTGAAATAAAACTTATACACCACAAAGGAATTATCCAGAAGGGACTCGCCACTCCATCACACTCCTGGCCTTGTGACATGGCACAGTATCTTGTCGAAAAATGCAATAGCTGTTGGGAAACAAGAGTGTCATGAAGGGGTGTATGTGGTTTGCAACCAGTGTACGATACTCCTTGGCTCTCATGGTTCCTTGTTTTAAGAGTCTACCCAGCCTACGTCGCCAGACATCTGTAATGAAGGGTAGCTGCCCAACCCCACGGCATCTGGACATGGTTTCACCTTGGCTTCGCCACATGTTGAATACTGTCATGGATTTCAAAACTAGTATCTTCTATTTCAGACCTGGATTCTTGAAGCAGCCTCAGAATCTCATCATCAGTCAAACTGTCCCCCCTTGTACAACAAACTTTGTGATTAAGACAACTACGGAAACACACTACAACTACAAACGTGTGGGATCTGATCACACGTATAGTGTTTCTCAAGTCATATAGCACTATCTGGAAGCAGGAACATCCATTTAACTGTTTCCCCAAAGTATTAAGAGAGTGAACAACTGACTTCAAGCTGTCACTGCTCGTAAATAATGCATTGTTAAGTAACAATCGGGAAAGTTGCACTGGAGATTCGTAGTGTTTAATGTTAGAGAAATCACAATGTGCCATACTTACTACGGGCAGCAACCAGAATGTGTTAAGTGCGGGAGGAGGGAGGGGGAGAGGGTGAGGTGTGGGTGAAGCAAGCAAGCTAGAGAGAGGATTGCTACAGAAGAAGTAAATATTGGAACAAGTGCCTACCCTCACTGTGGGTAGTTAGCTTCCTTTTCTGAGGACTGGTTGTGGGTAGTACTCACAATGCACTGATAAGTTTCATCGTTCTATAAGAAGAGTTTGCTTAGAAATAAACAGTAGCAAATGTCTCATTAGCTCGTGGTTTAATTAAATGCGTACAAAAACTAAATAAAATTTTTCTTTCATCATTTTAAAATGAAAGGTATTCAAAGGAAATTATTTTTCATTCTAAAGTTTAGTTAGGCACTAATTTGATGATAGCAGGGGGCAAGGGGTGGGAGGGGTACTGGCTAACATCTGGTTGCACTCTGAGATAGTGGTCTTGGAAAGTTTGGGAACAACTGGTGTAAGTAGTATTTGTTCTGCTTGGGAGCAAATGGGAGGCTGCCAGTAATGACAGGGGAGTTTATCTTGTGAATTTTTGGGTAAATCTCATGATGATACTTTTCTTTCTGTAAATTGTTGTTTACCATTGCCTTGCATTATTCTATATTTTTAGTCTTCCAAATTTATTACAGGTATGAATTTGACTTGCTTATGTTGGTCATGGAGATGACATTATCTAGTGCCAGTGTTCATATTTATCTGGATTTTCTTATATTTGTCATATGTGTGTGTAACAGAATTCACCCCTGTAATTTTCTCCTCATGTCTTCTCTGTTGGTCTTCAGTGTACAGTTTGATCTTCCCAGTTCCACACCACATTACTATGGAATCTTTTGTTGCAATATCTAATGCAAGGCAACTATTATTAACCTTTTATATTCATGTAATTTCACTTTTCATTTATAAGTTCTGCAGTCTTCTTGTTGTAGTGTGCTCTGTTATAATGTTTTTACAGTAATTTGTTGCTTTTACATGTCTTATCAGATGCAATATAATGTAATATTGTGATTCATTTCAATGTAAATTTGGTGTACAGCATTATTGGAAGTATGGGATGTTGCTTATTTACATTTTTGTGGTTATGTTTACACCCCGTGAACAATTGTACTATGGAGGTTCGGTGGGCAGTCCTATGTGTAAATAAAAGTGACTTTTTCCTTGAATTGAAAACTGTGATGTTTAAATGCATTTGATAGCATTAATGTTGGGGTATCAAGAATTCTGTCATTAGCATTCTGCATATTGCTTGCGTACATCACAAAAATTCACTTCAAAATATCTGTGATTTGTGCCCGATGTGATCCCCACAGTTTTGCTATGTAATAAAATATTTTGAAATAAGGGGAGTTGCTAATTTTGTATGGAAAGTAGTAACGCTAGTCCTGATGTTCCAACTATGGGATTAAAATACGTTTGACTAACTTGTATGGAGATATAATTGTTTTTCTCTTTTCTCAAATTTTATTGAAATATATGCTTGTATTATTTCAGAAACTGTGACTTTCCATTCGTGAAGTAATTGAATTGCATGTCACCTTTCATACCGCTCCTTTTTATATAAATATTAATGGAAGAGATGCATTTCCTTTTTTTTGGGGGGGGGGGGGAGGAGATGAAATCGTTTTTGTAAGGTTTTGCTTTTATTTTTAATCAATAGGTCACATTGACAGTTGTACTACATAATTTCGAACTGAATAAGACAAAAAATTGCAGAATTTTCCAACATTTTATTGTATCCATTCTTCTGCTTTTTCTGTCATGTTTGTTAGAAACCGAGTAAGGCGGCGCAGTGGTTAGCACACGGGACTCACATTCTGGAGGTCAGTGGTTCATACCTGCACCTGGCCATCCTGATTTAGGTTTTCCATGATTTCCCTAAATCGCTTCAGGCAAACGCTGGATGGTCCCTTTGAAAGGACATGGCAAACTTCCTTCTCCATCCTTCCCTAGACTTATGGGACCAATGACCTCACTGTTCGGTCCTCTCTCCTGAATCGACCAATCAACTTGTTAGAAACATTCTTAGACTGAATTGTTGAAAATAGTATTTGTGTGTATTGGCCATTAGTTGTGACCTACATCATCATCATCAAATCATCATCATCAGTAATTTGCTCAAAGGTAGGTTACATATGGTAACTCTCCATGCTCTGCTGTCTTCTGCCATCCTCTTCCAGACTGCGCAATTTCCACTTCCCTGTGTGTCACCTATCATCTTGTATCTCCTCCTTCCTCTCAAACTCTTCCTATGATCTAGACCTTACAAAGTATCTTTCAGAATGCAGTCCCATCTCAGCACTTGTTAGGAAGCAGTCCCATCTCAATAAATGTCCCATCCAGTTCTTCTTTCTTTCTCTTGTAACCTGCGACAGTCTTTTCCACTCACCATCCCTTTCCAACACTCTTTCTTTACTGACTCTTCCCATCCAGCTTACCCTCTCCATTCATCTGCACATGTACATCTCAAATGCTTCTGTTGTCAGATTAACAAATGATGGCAATTTGTGCAGCTCAAGGTGGAACTACGTTGTTGCCAGTTCAAAGCAACAGACACATACTTTGAGCTTGAAGAAAGTGTGTATCCTACAAATTATGCATCTTGATTGCTTCTGTATGAGTTTTTCACCTACCGCCACCATCAGCAATCACTACTCGCAACAAATAGAATAAAAATTCACTAAATAACTCACTATGATCATGTTTAATGCTTGCATTAGCTACGCACGACATTCACAGCAGAGTGCTCAGAACAGTACAGAATGTTCATTGTGGGAACTGGCCACAGAGTTGTCACAAGAAAGTTAAAATTTAAAATGTAAATGATGGCAATTTAGACCCTAAATTCAAAGAATTAACCAAAGAGAGGGGCATATTTAATTGCACAAAACACAATTTGACATTTCTATGTTCACTTTACTGGGCAACTAACTTGAGTGTGACCAGTTTCTTCATATAAGATTATGTAAATCTTTACCTTTTTTTATAACACTCCAAAATTAATGATTGTTAGGAGCCAAGGAACTGATATTCTGGAAAGATAAGTGTTGCGAGGACCAGAATAAGTATTGAATTTATTCAGTCCAGCAGAGACATATCAATTATTCAGTCCAGCAGAGACATATCAATTAGATTGTTAATAAAAGTTTTCCTTAAGTGGTAAGAAGAGAACAGTTAAAAACTATACAGTAAACTCTGAAATAGCTTCTGTGATGGCTGGCATTCTCCCTATCCAGATGTATTGCACAAAATACTATGTGTATCCTGTACAAGACTTATCAAAAAGGAGATGTAAGGTGGCAATCATGAATAGTGCAAACTGGTAGTCAAATGTCGCCAGTTCTATCGCTGTAGCAAGATGGAGCAAGGCTGATAAAAGTATGCTAGTGCTGCATATATTTACCAGTAATAACTGCAGCTGTACCCAGTGTTGCCGTCGACTCCTTGCATTGCTCAATGGGTTACTATGTGGATGACCAATGGAGCTGCAACTGCGATAATGTGCAATCGAGGTAAACAGTGTGTTCATAGGTAAAACTACTGTCTCCGTACTCTGTAGCAGATAGTAAATAATACTAAGACTGCTCACTAAAGCAGTCAGAACATGAACCCCTTCTTCTCTGATTGAGCATAGCCTCAGTTTCTCCAAGTCTGCACCAGCGGCTGCCCAATCGTGTTCTTGCAAGAAAATTTCTGCCAATCCCCTGTCTTACCCCCACATTGTGTGCGCACGAATCATCGACCCCATTTCACGTGATTTCAGCCAATGGCTGGCTTCTGGGAGGCGTTTAAGTTGAAATGTTCTTGAGGCTTCTCCATCGCTACCAGAACTATCGGACTGTTTCTGCAGAATCCCATGCCAAGACCAGAGGTGTGAGGGGCTGTTCAGGAGCACACCTCGCCAACGAGGCCCGTAGCAGCACCAGACTAATTTTTTGTGTTAATACGATGCCTTGGCCACAAAAAAGTGAATCTGGATCAGCTTTCCAGGTAGCGGAGAAATCATAGCTTTGAGTTTTACGGTGTGGAACGAGGGTGCCATCCCACCCCCATCCTATATAAAGCCTGCCAGCCACCGACAGCAGCGTGTCCACTGGCTTTCTCTCAGGCTACCAGTGGAAGCTGCTATAAACCGCCCCAACTCGGCCTTTCCCTAGTTTCATCACATAGGGCACGTTGCGGTTCGCTCACAGAAACTGAAATTAGCTGAATAATTTTCATCTGCTACAAAATTTGCTATTAGCATGAAATGTGACATTGTCACCTCTTGCCCCACTTGCGTACTCCCATGTGAAGATGTAGAAATATTCAGAATGATTCCGCAAAACCATATGCAAGGTGCATAATTGTTTATTAAAAATGTAATGTGGGCTAGTGATGTGGGTCATGCACTCATTGTGGAGGGAACACATTGATTGGCACTTCGCAATTGGCTGTTGGAGAATGCGTGATGTATGTGTGCAGAACCCAGCTCAGACTTGACTACCATTTTCGTGACTGCAACTATAGCCTTTTTTCATCCTCTGACCTCATTGTCTGCAGTTCTGTCCCATAGAGTGCCACCCTCCAGACAAAACACTTGCCAAGTATTTTCCTTAGACCTTTATCTAGTTTGCCACATAATAATCTCCACTTTCTATTGAAAGCTTCCTTTGTAATATCAATGCGAGTTTAGCCTGCTGATGACATCTCAAGTCTTCAGTGATTGTGCTTTGAAAATATTTAAATGCTCTTACTTGGCAAATAACAAGTTGTTCTATCTTAATATTTGCTAGTCTCCATCCTTTGCTGATCGCCATAATCTTTGCTTTTGCTGTTTTGATTCTTGTCTCTCACACAAGCTTCATTCAGATATTTTTGCATTTTATTTACAGTTAATTCTGTTTTTGCCACTAGTACCATGTCGTCAGCAAATCTTGTGCATTTCGTTCTCTTTCACCCAATACACTCACCTCTCTTTCTGTCTAAATGTTTTGCAATTATCTCCTCCAGGCATAAGTTGAACAACCTGTATTGTAACCACAATTTATTTATTTATTTTTGTACAGGGGCCAAGATGTCAAAGCAAGAAAATCTGAAGGAAATGGGAGATGTTTCATCAGGGATGGCAAGTACTGTGATACAGTTGTACCTGAAAGAAATCCTAGAATCTTTTTTGCATCCAGATATTGGTGTTCGCCATGCTGCACTTAAGGTTATCCAGTTGATTCTTCAGCAGGGTCTTGTCCACCCTGTGCAGGTAATTTTGTTAAGCTAACACACACATTTGTGATACAGTTTTATCAACATTTTACTAACACATTCATTGAAGTGTTTTAAGGAGTCAGCGTAATCATTTGAGCATATTTGCCAGTTTTGATTTTTAATTGAAAGTGCAAGTACATTATGTTTATCTGTATGAATCCACATACTAATGTAATGTTATTTGTTTTACAGATAGTACCTTATTTGATTTGCATGAGCACAGATGTGGAGAAAGTTGTTAGTCATAGTGCTGACAAACAACTACAAGATATAGAAAAGAAGTATCCTGGGTTTATTCATATGAAAGCGCAGCTAGGAATTCGCTTGTCATACAAACTGCAAAAAATTCTTCAAAATAACAGTATGGGTATAGTAAGAGGCTTTCGTGCACGTGAAGGAGAATATCCCGGTGCTCTCAATGGTTTTTTGTATTCCATATTGCGAGGAACAAAGCAGCAGCGCAGAGCTCTTGTACTTTCTATTCTGAAGCAGTTTGATGAGCAGGTGGTTAGTATTGTGTTTAAAAATCTGTTAATACTTTAGTGATTGGATTTAGTTTAAGCATTTGATGTGTGTTTGACACTTTAGACTTAACTGCTTGCTGTGCAAAATTCAAATAGTTTCTATATAATTTCAGAAAACAAGTCTTTCACAAATGCTATATCTATCTGACAATTTGGCATACTTTCCTTACCAAGTCCAAGATGAGCCACTATTCATCATTCATCATATTGATATAATGATCTCTGTGTCGGGAACGAACCTTCTGCAGTCATTCCGTGAGGTAAGTTCTGTTTTAGTTTATACGTTGTTTTTATGTAGACAGTTACATTATAAAAATCCATGTTTCTAAAGCAGCAACATTTAGTGAATCCACCTTCATAGAGCAGAAATATTTGCACGAATCTTAATGCCTAGTATGCCATGAATGCCAATGCTAGCCTCCAAATTTTCCTTTTTTTGTGAATAATCTCCTCCTGCTAATTTTTGTCTATATGCTCTGTGTCTGAAGAACTGATTACAATTTCAGAGGGGTTCGTGGAAGATGTGCAAGGCCATCCAGGTATAAATCAATCATATTACACCTCAGCTGAATACAATAGTGGTGTAGGAATCGCATTGGGCACATCAGTTTTGGATAGTATTTGCCTCCAAATTCAGAGTAGACAGACAGTGTAGTCATTGAGATTGATCGTCTTCTCACTTTTGAATGACTAGTTATGTCAAAGTCTATGACTTAATCATCATCATCCCTTGCAGTACTGCGTGGAGCTTAGTGCATCATCTGGGAAAGACACCATATCAATCCAGTTTAGTGGTACTATCTGGTCTCTCCATATCACTGTACAGTAGGTCTGATTGCCTTGAGGAATTTTATCTGTGGAAGGAATTCAGTGGCACTATTTGTTGAACAGTCTCCTGTGTGCAGTAGTCCATGGTAAATGCTCTCATCAGTATTGAAGTTGGATAAGTGTTACACACAAACCACTGGTCTCCTGGCTTAGTTGCACCTGTGAACCCTTTTATGAAGAGGAGAAGGTTGTCTGTTCCACAGACTCCTGCATAGGCATTCCTGACAAGAGAGAAGCAACTAAAGGAGTTGAAAAGAAATGAGTCACCAGATCCAGATGGAATCCCAGTTCAGTTTTATAGAGAGTACTCTGTGGCATAGACCCCTTACTTAGGTTGCATTTATCGTGAATCTTGTGCCCAGTTCAAAGTCTCAAGTGACTGGAAAAGAGTGCTCATGACGGCTGTAAAAGAATGGACCAGCATAATTACAGACCAATATCCTTAATATCAGTTTGCTGCAGAATTCGTGAACACATTTTGAGTTTGAATAGAATAAATTTGATTGAGACAGAAAAGCTCCTGTCCACAAATCAGCACGGATTTAGAAAGCATCACTCATGTGAAACTCGGCTTGCTCTTTTCTCATCTGATGTCCTTCAAACAGTGGATAAAGGGCAATGTGCAGTTTCCATATTCCCATATTTCTGGAATGCATTTCACACAGTGTCCCACTGCAGACTGTTAAAAAAAGGACCAAGCATAGAGAATAGGTTCTCAGATATGAGAGTGGCTCAAAGACTTTGTAAGTAGTGTAACCTAATACATTGCCTCAATGGTGAGTGTTCATCAGAGACAAGGGTAGTGTCAGGAGTGTCCCAGGAAAGTGTGATAGGGCCACTTTTATTCTCTATATACATACCATATTTACCTGATTATAAGACAAGAATTTTCCCCAAATTCACCATCTGAAAAATATGGGGTCATTTATATTTGCAGATTAAATTATTTCTGCTGAGGTCACTGTATTTAAATTATTTAATGGATGAATATAGAGGTCATCTGACATTTACAGATGAAGCTTTCTCTATTGAAGGTCCATACAAATTTATTTTAAAGAATTCCAAAGTGTACGGCTTAGCAAATGATACTTTCGTTCAAATATGCACGAGGTCTCCAGATACACCAAAGCACTCCTGCACTCAGTACAGTATCGACCTTGCTCCAACAATCACATGACATTCGACTTCTGGCATCAGTACCAGGAATAGTGGAGAAATCGAACTAACCACTCCTTACGACAATCTAATCCTCCACTTAAAAACTGACAGCTTTGTTAAACACAGGAGGAAATAGCATTAAATTATATCAACTTATTAACTTTTGTTGGGTTTGAACAGGTGTGCCATTAAAATTCTCATATATACATGGATACTGTATACATACAATTATGCTTATTTTTAAGTAAAGGGAACGTTTAGAGGAGAAAATCTTTTCATTCAAAAACCATTACATGATTCTGAACCCAAATAATATTTTACTGGTTGTTGGAAACTGTAATGATTTACCAAGTGTGTTGCAAATGAGAAATTTGACTGCTGTTTATGTCTTAGAATACGATGGAAAAATTTGGAACAAGGTGGCGACATTCAGGTGAAACGAGAAAAAAAATTAAGCCAGAATTAAATGTGTCACAAATGAAATAAATCACATTATACTGACTAAAATTGTTATTACAAAAATGAATTACAGCAGACCTGTTGTGGACATACTGGTACCAACAGATGTCACTAGATCATGGACTGAGCAAAAGTTGAGAATTGCACTGAATCATGATGGCGATCATTTAATTATGAATTTGTTGTTGTTGTTACATATGGCCTGCACCCAAGCAGTTATTGCCGTCTGTGCTTCACTGTTGTTACAGCACATATTTGGAGGGGGAACAATGACACCATGACAGCAGCTTGGCTGAGAAGTGCGAGGACGGGGGTGTTGAGGAGGTAGCAAATTTCACTGTGCTGCCAGCCATGGGAATCAACACTGTGAACTTTGGATTTTAATGAACATCTGCCACATTTAAACATTGCAGTTTGCCTGAATCTATTTGTACTCAGATTCAAACTAACTTCAAAATTGGACAAATTCTCAACAATAGCACACACATCTGCAGGAGATGGTAAAAGTCTAGACTGGGGCTAGTGGTGTACTTATGTGTTTCATGTAACAATGTTGTCAACGCTCACTGTTGGGAGTGACGGGAATGATAGGGCATGGGTCAGCTGCCGGCCAATGAGGGAGCAGCAGACTGGCTTTATGTTTGGCAGCAAGATATATTGTAACATTCTCACATAAGTATAGAAGCAAAATCTAGGTTGATGTGGATGACTAGGAAAACCAATCCTATATTGTTTGAATACAGCATTAATAATGTGCTGTTTGACATAGCACAGTGATTAAATATCTAGGTGTAAGGTTGCAAAGTGATATGAAATGGAATGAGCACGTCTAATTGATAGTCGGGAAGGACTTCATTTTGTGGGAGAATTTTGGAAAGTGTACCTCATCTATAAAGGAGACGGCATATATAATGCTAGTGCAGCCCATTCTTTAGTACTGCTTGAGTGTTTGGGATGCCCACCAGGTTGGTCTAGAGGAAGACCTCAAAGCAATTCAGGGGCATGCTGCAAGATTTGTTACTGTTAGATTTGATCAGCATGCAACAAAAATGCTTTGGGAACTCAAATGGGAATCCCTCGAGAGAAGGTGACACTTTTTTGTGAGATGCTATTGCAGAAACTTAGAGAACCAGCATTTGAGGCTGCAGATCAGTTCTACTGCCATCAACATACATTTTGTGTAAAGATCATGAAGGTAAAATGAGAGAAATTACGGCTCATTCAAAGGCATATAGACAGTCATTTCTCTCTCACTCTGTTTGAGAGTGGCACAGGAAAGCAAATGACTAGTAGTGGTATGTGGTAACCTCCACCACGCATCGTACGGTGGCTTGTGAAATATGTATGTAGATGTAGATATTGGCTGACCAGTGACAGCCACAATACAGTTCACTGAAAAAATATTGCCTTTTAGTGATGCAAGCAGTTACCTCCCAATGGGGTACTACAAAAACACTTTTATTTAGCTTCTGAGACGTTAGACATACAGACATGCAAAATCAAATCTTGCAGTGTATACAGTTTTGGCTAGTTCATCACAGCTCCATCGAATGCATTTGTTACTTATTCTTTTAGGTAGTCAGTTTGTAAATTTGGTTTTTCCAAATTCATTAAGGTTAGTACAACTTTTTGTTATATGTTATTTCATTTATGATGCACGCTGTAGTTTATGGACAGCTATTTGTACAAATACATTAAAATCTAGCCTTTTTTCCTTCCGTATTTTTATTTAAGTTACCAGGTCTTTGAATTTCTTCCTGATCCTCTCACTTGCTTTCAACTTGCCTTCACACCCCCCCCCTCCCCAATTGCTTCCCCCTTACAATATTTGTTGACCACATTTTGTCTGTGGACGTAATCTTGTTGTGCCTGCTCTCGTTATTCTGTTCCATCTGCTCCCATGAGTCTCCCTACTTAGTTACCTGGTTTGTCTCCGGCAAAATATTAACTTCCCTCTGAGAATTACTGTGCAGCATACACCTACAACCCCCCCCACCCCCCACCCCCACCACCACCACCCTCTCTCTCTCTCTCTCTCTCTCTCTCTCTGCTTTTTGTCACATTATTAATATTTTACAATTGCCTTTTTAGGCTCTCCTGCCAAATAATAATGAACCTCAGGCCACAAAAGTGAACCCAGAAACAGGAAATGCAGTTCCTGTTTACTATGAAGAGGAGGATGATGATGAAGATGAAGACACACTTCTTAGTAGAGTTCCAGAGGATACTACAGTTTTACAAGAGTGTGTAACTGCATCTCAAGGTTGCCTGCTGCTGCTTGTTTTAAAACAGCACCTCAAAGACCTGTATGGAATCAGTGATGCGTAGGTGTTCAGCTGTATCATTTATTGGAAAGCCATTCTTCATAGTGCACTGAGACTCTGGTTAATTTTGTAAATTTTATTACAGGAAAATAACACAATATTCTCCATCAGAGTCTGCAAAAGTATATGAAAAAACTGTCAATCGTCGAACAGCATCACATTTTGATCCTAAAAATACACTTCAAAAATTAAGACAAGGTTCACCACCACCAGTTCTTGATGAAACAGCAAGAAGAGCTCTTATTGAGCAGTACTTGGATGTAAGATTTAATTATTTTTTTTTTAATGCTCTGGTGTGGAGTTTAATGTATTACTTCACATTGTTAATTTTTTGTTTAGTTCAAGCAGATGATGTTGAAATTCGATCCTGAAGATCCTGATGATGATGATGACCGTATAACAACTTCAAAATCATCTTCAAAACCAGCAGAAGATGCCAAAGAAAACAACGAAGAAAATCGAACTGACCGTACGACACAACAGACTGAAACAGCACAGTCAGAAATAAAGGTATGGCATTTGTAATGTTAAACTCTTGTCATAAAGAAAAGTAACTGTAGTTGTCAATTTACATAAGGTAATTGTAGCATTAGTATTCACCCGTACTAGAAACAGTTTGTTAGCCTGCTCCATCTTTTCCTCAAACTTCCTTTTAACCAGGTACACAGTCTACTGAAGACATAAAGGAAATAAAGCAGATCAGCTGAAACTATATTGAAATTTGCACGGTTGTTTACTTTGAGGTGACAAAAGTCATGGATACCTCCTAATATTGTGCTGGACTGCAGTTTGGCTGGCATAGTGCAGTGGCTTGACATGCCATGGACTCGACAAGTTGCTGGAAGTCCCATGCAGAAATAATGAGCTATGCTGCCTCTATAACCATCCATAATCGCGAAAGTGTTGCCACTGCAGGATTTTGTTTATGAACTGACCTTGCAATTATGTCCGATAAATGTTCAATGGGATTCCTGTCGGGTGATCTGGGTGGCAAAATCAGTCATTGGAATTGTCCAGAATGTTCATCAAACAAATTGTGAACAATTGCAGCCTGTGATATGGCATATCGTCATCCGTAAAAATTCCATTGTTGTATAGGTACATGAAGTTGATGAATGGCTGCAAATGGTCTGCAAGTAGTGAAATGTAACTATTTCCAGTCAGTGATTGGTTCAGTTGGACCAGAGGATCCAGTCCATTCCATGTAAACACAGCCCGCACTATTATGCAGCCACCTCTAGTTTGCATAATGCCTTGTTGATAACACGGGTCCTTGGCTTTGTGGTGTCTGTGCTTCACTCAAACGCTATCATCAGCTCTTACCAACTGGAATCAGGACTCGTCTGACGAGGCCATGGTTTTCCAGTTGTCAAGGGCCAAGTATATGCTGCAGGTAAGGTCATGCTGTTAGGAATGGCACCTGGGTCAGTTGTCTGCTGCTATAGCCCTGTTATGCCAATTCTGCTGCTCTGTCTTAACAGATGTGTTTGTCATACACCCCACATTGATTCCTGCGGTTATTTCAATCAGTGTTGCTTGTGTGTTGGCACTAACAACTCTACACAAACACTGCTGTTTTCAGTCATTAAGTGAAGGTCATCAGCCACTGCATTGTCCATTGTGAGAGGTAATGCCTGAAATGTGGTATTCTTGGCACACCGTTGACACTATGGATCTCTGAATTTAGAATTCGCTAACAATTTTCGAAATGGAATGTCCCATGAGTGAATGTGTTTGAGTTGTAACTCCATTTTAAGGTGACAGTTGTACATTTTAATCAGCACAGGTTTCAGGAATTTTATGCATTTTTGTTTTATTAGTCATATGTCTTGTCAATGAAAAGTGTTACATCCAGATGCTCTTCAGAATAATGAATGTTATAAACAGCAAAAAAACTGCTTGACTGCTACGGTCGCAGGTTCGAATCCTGCCCCTCAGGCATGGATGTGTGTGATGTCCCTAGGTTAGTCAGGTTTAAGTAGTTCTACGTTCTAGGGGACTGATGACCTCAGATGTTAAGTCCCATAGTGCTCAGAGCCATTTGAACCATTTGAAAAAAAAAACTGCTGAAAATGTAATGGTGTTACATTCCTGGGAGCTGCGTAGGTGAAGTAAAAACTAAAGAGGTTTTTCTCTGAAATGGAGACTACACACTTTTGTGTGTTGGGTTTCAAACAGTTTGAAACTTGACAGAGGGTGACCACCACAAAGCACTTTTATGTCTCATGATAGTGAATGGAAGTTTGAATGATGTCACTGTGGTATATGCCAGTACAGTGGGCAGCCTACGCTGCTGACAATCCACCATGCTGTAAACTGTCAATGTGAACATGGTCTAACCTTGAAATTACCGTTAGAGACATGCTCACAGACTGAACAAGTTACACAAGCTGCATGTTGTGGAGATGACACAGTGAACTGAGAATGCAGGTTTACTTTTGTCTGTTATGCAGTTGGCTGTACATAAATAGCCCCTTGGTTCAAAAGAGTATTGAGTGTGAGGTTTCAAATGAGGTGGTGCAAAACCTTTTTAAGATGTGTATGAACAACCCATGTTTAGTTGTTGGTTGGTCCCTCCCTCATCTACTGTTAATTTTACTTTTGTAATAATAATAATAATAATAATCATCATCATCATCATCATCTTCTTCTTCTTCTTCTGTCAGGAGATTGTTTTGATGCAGTTCTACACGATAGTTTATCCTGTGTGAGCCACTTCATCTTCACATAACTATTGCAACCCACATGTGCTTGAATTTGCTTACTGTAGTGAAGCCTTGATCTTCTCTACAATTTTTGCTCCCCTCCCCTCATCCCTCACTTCTATTCATAATCAGTTGGCTATTCCTTAATGCCTCAGAATATGTCCTATTGATGGATTTCTCCTTTTAGTCAAATTGTACCATAAACTTCTTTCCTCACTAGTTTCATTCAGTATCCCTACATTACTTATCCTATCTGCTGATCTAATTTTCAGCATTCTTCTGTAGCACTTCATTTTAAAAGCTTCTCTTCTCCTTAATAAACTTAAATTTATATTAGACATTAATTTTTTGCATTTTTATAAACACTTTCTTTTCTGTTGCTAGTCCGCATTTTATACCCTCTTTATTTCCGCCATTGTCAGTTATTTTGCTGAGCAAATAGTAAAACTCATCTACTACTTAGCATGTCACTTCCTAACCTAATACATTCCAGTCAACTGATCATCTAAGTCTTTTGCCATGTGCTGGAATTACAAAATCATTAGCAAATGTTACAGATTTTATTTCTTCTCAATGAACTTCAGTTCTTTTTCCAAATTTCTCTTTAGTTTCTTTTGCTGCTTACTCAATATACAGACTAAATAACATCAGGGATAAGTTACAGCCCTGTCCCACTCCCTTCTCAAACTACTGCCTCCATTTTGTATCCTCAGTCTTAAAACTGCAGCCAGGTTTGTGTGCAAGTTGCAGATAACATTTTGCTTCCTGTATTTTATCTCAGCTAGTTTCAGAATTTGAGTGTATTCTAGTTTACACTGTCAAAACCTTCCCCCAAATGCATGAATGATACAAATGTAGGTTCATCTGTATTCATTCTATCTGACTTTCCTTTTCTCAAATCTCTGTCTGTCTGTCTGTCCGTCTGTTACAGTAAATGGCATTTTGTCATATCTCTTTTTCATATTCACAAGGCCTTCTTTGAATTTATCTCTGATGTTAATGTGGGAATTCACACCTTTTGCTGTTTATATTATGCAGTGGGCTCATAAAATACCTGTGAACTGAAAAGCTGAAAATTAATGGTATTTGTCTTACTTTCACCCTTTTGTATTTTGGATGAATATTAGTTATTTGTGGTATACGGTGTTTCTCAGTCACAATCTGATATCAAAAGTATGTGTAAATAATGTACAAAAGCCACCACATAATGTTAAATGTAAGAATGGCATGCCACAATGACATTTCTGGTTGTTTCGATGACATCTACTAGTATATGCATGAACTGTGTGTTCAAGACTTACCAACCAAAATCAAGTATCACTTCTGGAAAGAATGACATTTTGTTGTCAGAGAATGTGATTGTTTGAAATGTTCACACTTCATTTTCTTTTGATAAAATTACAGAATGATTCGAAAACATAACTGGTTCATCTTTCACCTGTGTGCTCTATTCAATATGAGAAATCGTTATGTTCCATTGTGATCACTGTTTGCAGTTATCATTGTAGTGGCTGTCAAACTTTAATGTATTATTTATTCATTTATGGAATATTTCATTAGTTCTTGGAGAAACAGAAAAATATTAAAACCTGAAATACGTAATCAGTTGTCTGGTGATGACCTAGAAAGCCAAAAGCTTTTTCACAATAAAATATAAAATAAGTATTATTATGGAACATTAGTACTGTGTATTTCATTTTTAATATTATTTCTTCATTTGTCTATGCATAGCATTTGTAAAATATAATAAACATACTTTTTCTGTTCTCCCTGTTCCTTTCTTAGGTCAGAAAGTGGTCAGTGTTTTGAAACTTTCTGTGATTCAGTCAAATGGAAATAACTTACTAGTTGCTGAATTTTTGTGTAATGTTCGTGTCATGCAGTGATATACAACATAAATGCATCACCTTGATTTCTGAATGCTTGTTATTACAACAATGTTGTTTCAGGAAACACCACAAAGGGTACCAAAGTTAACCATTGTACCTCCTAAACCACCAGAATCTCGGCCACATCGTGCTCACAAAGCACACAAAACAGAACGGCATAAAAAACACAGGCACAAAAAGAAGAGACGGAAGATTGCTGATGAGGATAGTGATAATGAATACAGTGATCCTGATTTTCTTGTGTAAAAAATAAAAAAATTAAAAAAAATTGTTGTGTACAGTGATGACAGTTTTTTCTGATAATGTGTACGAGATGTGTTATCACATCTGAACTTTTGCAAAACTTTTGAAGTGCAATGAACGGACTGTTTCACTAATTTATTATCAAGCACAAATTCATTTGAGGTATCTTGGAAAGTGAAAAGTTAATTTATTTAAAAACTGGAAATGTGTTTCTTTAAAAAAAAAGGACTATATAAATATCAGAGTACGTTTTATTATTTTTTACTGAAATTTTATTTGACTTACCTTTTTCAATCATGTGCACTACTAAAGACTGCACAGCAGCCGACTATTCCAGATGGTACAAAAATCATTGTGTTAAGCAATATGGTAGATGAAATGAAGAGTCAAATTGTGGCTGTTGCTATATTCTGCAACAGCTGCCCTTATATTTTTAATCATGGGACCCTTCTTTCTAGGAAAGAAAGACCCTATTTCAAAAGTAAGGTGTGTGTGAAAGTGTGTTCATGTATGCACGAGCAAGTGTACATATGCGTGCATACATGTATATGTGTGTAGTGTGTATATGTCTGTGTGTGTGTATATGGATGTGTGGTGTGTAAATATAAATATATATATATAAAAGTATATATATATATTTAAATCTATAAAAGTGTAAATTCTTCTACAAAAGCCAACTATGGCTGTAAGTTTGTAAAGTAGCCAGGAAGTTTTTTTTTTTTTTTAATTACCTGGCATAAATTCTATCAGAGCTTTCATAGTGTGATGTATTCCTTTTTTCCCCACTCTTTTTTTTTCTATCATTGCTTGTATTATTTTTACTTGCGGTCAGTCGCTACTGGGTAAATCCGTATATGTACAGTTCTATAATTTGAGATGGAAATGTTTTGTTGTCTGATATGAACATGTACTATCAATAATATTCATTTTGAAAAGTATTAGCTAGTGATTTTGAAACAAAAATTTCATGAATTTAATTTATTATTGATATTAGTTTCTTCCTTAGAATGGCATAATAAAATGAATAGAACTCGTATATATGCCCCCTTGTTAATTTTTTTTTTATTATTATTATTTTACTTGAATGTGTTTGGTGTGTAGCACAGGCCTTAACCCGTTATCCTAAACCTCTCAGTTCTTGGCGGCAAAGATCAAAGACCAAGGTAAATTCATGTTTAGGCTGTTAAGAGAATGTAAACCAATTTGCCAGTATGATATTACAGGACAATTGTGGATACTTAATATCAAGTTTTCCATAATACTTGCGTGCAGTTTTTAAACATTTGAGTACCATTTCAGAAAACTATTTTTTGACAGGTGTGGTGTTACTGAACATTCAAGAGACAAAGTCAATGTGAATTTATGTATTTTTAGAAATTTTAATTTACACACATGCAGCCTATGAATAGCTGTTATGGAAACATCAGGCTTTTTGATGAGGCAAATTGCAGTTACTCATTTACTGTACACACAGCAAAATTTGGAGCCTCTGCCTTGTTTAGTTTACAAGTTTTATAAGTTTCAGGACTTGATACATCATATTTTACTAGCAGGCAGGCCCTTTGTTTTCATAGAGAACCCCATAATATTTTTGTTACCTCCTTCAGATGGTATGATCATGTTTGTTATTTCAGTATGTTGTTCATATTATAGTTAACAAATTATAGTTTTTAATATGCTGGTCACCCATACTTTTCATGTCACTGTCATTGACTAAAATGTTAATTTCAACAACAGTGGTTCATTATTGTATTTTACTGATTAAATCTTTTCAGTGAAGGTGTGTAGTGTTGGTCATGCAGAAGCCAGAGAGTAAAAGAGTTTATTGTGTTTTGAAGCTTAAATAAACCATATTCTACACAATAAAACATTTGATCAGTTGATGACCTCATATGGACTACATTTCAAGAATGTATTCATTTTTAATAAAATGTGAGATTTATTATAGTACACTGTATTTTGTTGTTTAATCCCTATTAATAAAATTACAATGTTACATGACTGAAAGGTCTTTAAAGTATTCCTTCATGTAGGATACATTGGTATTTCATAGCAGAAAATTTAGTTAGAATAATGGCCTGAGAATTTGTGTGATATAATTGATATATGATTTAATCGTGAAAGTCTGTATTTCAGTAAGAATGACATTTTATTGTAACTTGTCTTGTTTTGTTGGAATAATCTGTTAATTATTTTATATATCACCTCATTATCTCCAGTGTGTAACAGCAAGGCTTGTAAGTCACATTGATGGCACTTTAAATGCTCCTAAGAAGAGCTGTGTGATATCGAAATAGTTAGACTGTTTGATTTATGAATATTTTTCTGTTAAAATGTTGCAGAGCGAACTTCAATGTACAAGTTAATTAAATTTACAAGTTTGGACATAATCGTAAATACGTTTGGTACTATCCATAAACTGCTTTAATCATTTTTGGGTATCATTAGATGGAGTGATATATTATGACAACACAAATGAGTAAACACCCAAGTAATGCTGTTCATTAGTATGGGCTCCTGATATTTATTACCATCATCTGAATGAATGAATGAATGAATGAGATTTCCCTCCGATTGCTGCAGGTATATTCCCAAGGAATTAACCGCAAAGCCTACACTCAATAAAATGAATTTATTTGCCCTTACATATTTCAATATGTTTTGTAAAATTCTTCCATTATATTAAGTCTTTTGTGTAATACTAGTGTAGTGTGCATGAACTTCGGTCTTGTGGTGAGGTTGTGAATGCACATTAAGCTTAATGATACACCTATGACAGATACACATTTCACAGATCTTTGTGTCTGTTAAGCATTGCTGATACTGACTGAAACACATACTTACTGAAGCGCCAGTATAAACAAACACAAAGTAATAAAACCCTGTCCATTGTCCTTCATCAGTGAGTGCCCCAGGGAAGTGTGGTAGGGCTGATAATTCTCTATATACATAAATGAATTGTCGGACGGGGGGAGGAGCAGTCTATGGCTGTTTGCTGATAATGCTGTAGTATACGGGAAAGTGTCATTGGCTGGCTGTAAGAGGGTACAGGATAACTTAGACGGAATTTCTATTTGGTGTGATGAATGACAGCTTGCTTTAAATGTAGGAAAATGTAAGTTAATGCAGATGACTATAAGAAAAAAAAAACCATGTATTGTTCAAACACAAAATTGTGTTGTAGTTGTATGGAGATGAAGAGGCTTGCACAGGATAGAGTAGCGTCAATAGCCGCATCACATCAGTCTTCAGGCTGACGACCACAACTACTACAACATTGCAAAGCAATGTGAAATGGGACAAGCACTTAAGGTCGGCAGTAGGGAAGATGAATGGTAGACTTAAATAAGACCATGTTTACAAGGGTGGTTTGAAAAGTTCTCAGAATGGAATAGAAAAAAAGTACTTACATCACTTAAACTTTTTTATTTTTCAATGTAGTCTCCTTGTAGATTAATGCACTTGGTCCAACGATGTTCCAGTGCCTTGATCCCATCTCGAAAATGAGTTCCCTCCGGGCCTTCAAAATAGATGTCAACTCCAGCTATCAGTTCTTCGTTTGAAGTGAATCTTCGTCCACCAAGAAAAATTTTCAGTTCTGGGAGGAGATGGAAGTCTGACAGCCATATCAGGTGACTAAGGCTGGTGTGGCAACAATTCGTAGTGTAGTTCGTGTAATTTTGCCATGATGACAGCACATGTGTGCGGGCACACATTGTCTTGATGGAAAATGACTTTCTTCCTTGCTAAACCTGGCTTTCTTTCGTGTATCTTTTGTTGCAATTTGCCCAGGAGATTAGCATAGTATTCTCCAGTTGTTGTTTGCCCAGTGGGGAGATAATCTACAAACAGAATTCCCTTCACCTCCCAGAACACTGATGCCATGACCTTTCCCACCAAAGGACTTGTCTTTGCTTTCTTTGGTGGTGGAGAATCAGCATGTTTTCACTGCTTTCACTGTTGCTTTTTCTCTGGGATATAGTAGAGCACCCAAGTTTCATCTGTGGTCACAATCTTGTTTGTTTCTCCTAAAATGGGGCAAACATTGTTCCGATATGACCATTCTGATGCGTTTTTGATCCAGCGTCAAGACTCACAGCACCCATCTTGCAGATAATTTTTTAATTTCTAATTCCTCAGTTAAAATGTGATATACTCTTGCAGATGACATCTGGCAAGCATGGGCAGTTTCAAGCACTTTCAGTCAGCGATCCTCCATGATCATTTTGTGCACTTTTGCAACGATTTCTGGAGTAGCAACACATCTTGGCTAACTACTGTGTGGATCATCATCTAAGCTCTCCCAACCAAATGTAAACTCATTTGTCCACTTGGCAACAGTTGAATGGCATGAATTTCATTTGCTTTTATACCTTTCTTTACGAAGTACTTAATCACTGCTCGAACCTCAATTTTTTTTCCATCTTCGCAAATTACTACGTGGGAACAACAACAGCTCTCTTCGAAAAGCACTGGTGTGGCACGTGTTTACAGGCAACAGTCCAATGCATATCACATGAACAACTCGTTGCACTAGTACTGACCTCTCGTGGTGATTCCGAGAACTTTTCAAAGTGCCCTCGACCCATACTTTAGTACTGTTCGAATGCTTGGGATTGCCACCACGCTGGATTGGAGGAGGACATCGAAGCAATTTAGAGGTGTGCTGTTACATTTGTTACTGGAAGGTACACTTAACATGTAAGCACTATGTAGATCCGTCATGAACTCAAAAGGGAATCCATGAGGGAAGGAGTCTTCCCTCCCCCCCCCCCCCCCCCAAAGGAATACTATGTAGAAAATTCAGAAAACAGGCATTTGAAGCTGGCTGCAGAATGATTCTACTGCTGTCAATGTACATTTTGCAGAGGGGCCATGACGATAAGAAAAAATTAAGGCTCCTATGGAGACATATAGATAGACTTTTTCTCTCACTGTTTTTATGAGTGGAGCCAGAAAGGAAATTACTGGTAGTGGTACAAGGTATCCACTGCCATGCACCATATGGTGGCTTGTGGAATATGTATGTAAATGTAGATGTAAATACATAGTATTAGGGACCATGCCAGATAAGCTGATTTTGGGTTATTGTATTGGCAGTACTGTTTCTCATATTGCTGAAAGTTAGTGTGACAATATTAAGGTGTCAAATTGTTGTTCTTATTGATGCAGTCACCATGCTGCTCTGAGAAAACTGAATGTAAAAAAGAATTACTTCAGATTTTGTGCAGATGACATAAACATCAGTGTGTTTGCAGATCCATAGAAAGGAATGAGAACTCATTTTGATTCAGAACACCACGTAGCGTGGGACATTGAATTTGTTTGAAACTTGATATAGCCAACAGTTACTTTTTCAGTGCTAATACTGGAGTCTGCTTATGACACGACTGTAATGTGTGACTTTAGTGGTGAACAAGCTACTCAAACAACAGTTATGGATGATACAATTAATTTGTATTATGTGAATGTCTAGACTGTGTGATCATGATAGTTACTTTCGGAGAACATTTCTGAGTGCCTGGCTAGAAGTTTCACGATAGAACTTGTCCTGGAGCTCACAACTGTAGAATAAAAAAATCAGTTATCATACATGTTATGGCTCATTTCATTCGTAATAGTTGGTATATATGCTTTTAAGATTGTGCATGCATTGAAGGTGACAAGCAGTCAAAATATGTATGCATTTTCTTGTAGGATCTCCAGTATGTAAAGCTGTGCATACTGTTGCATACCTGTTTTAGCCTACTACCTAGCTTGCATAAGAGATTGTTCTGTCACAGTTTCTCCTTTTGTTCCCCTGAGACTAGAACTCTGCCACATCATCCACTCACTTGTATGTTTTATCTGTACCAGTCCTCCTGCAGCCAGTGACTTGTGTAGTATACAGTGTGTTCCCACAAGCAACTGAAAATAACTATTGTTTATGATCCACAGCAGTTTCTCTTTGAGCCAAGAAAGTTCACCGACAGAATGGGATAGTTGTCAGAATGTCAGTGGCATCTACTTGCATTTTTTTTATCAGCCACCTCTGGAAAGACTTGTACAGCAGCAAACTGTGCCTCATTTTGTATCTGATTGAGACCAAAAAGAAATTGATATGTATTGCCATTTAATGAAAAAGGGAAAATTCTTGACAGAGTCAGGAATCAAACACGTTTTCTATGGCAGTGAAATGTGCAAACAGTGTTAGACACAGGCAAAACTGATAAGTGTGTCTATCACACCACTCAACTCATGACTTCTGTGTTATCAGTAATTTGTTTCAGCTGATACAGCTAACTGGGTGTAATTTCCACTAACCCATGGCCAGCAGAGCAGATGTGACTTATCAATTTTTTGTGCCTATTCACCAATATAGCTATGATTACTGCACATGTACTGGTAACAATTGAAATTGTGTTGGAGTTTGATCACATGACCATCAATGTACACTTGTTACTCATAGTTTCAAAATTAGACAATTGAATAAATGTTCCAGCCCCAGCATATTTAATGTAATCAATTCTGTCTTCTCTGCATAAAAAATACTAAAGAAATTTTCCTCCTTGTCTATTTCTTCAACACAACAACACATCAGAGAATGAGGTTCTCTATCACTGTCTGTTTTTGCGTCTTCATTCATGTGATTTTCATTTTTATTTCTCACCATCTTGAAATTCTTACAAATATTTTCATAGTTCATCACCATGTGGCAAGTGTTTGTCCCTCGTAAATATGCAAGGGCCAATCGCCCCTTTCTTGAGCACACATTACTATTAATAGCCAGTTCAGAAATTAACTTATTTTTTTCTGTTTTCTTATCAACAGCATGGCAGATTTGCCATTGTTTGGCCTCACTATAGGAAAGGTGACTCCACAGATATCAGTAACTACTCTCAGTGTCACTCCTTACATAATTTTCTAAACTTTTTGAGAAGGTAATGTATTACAAAGTTGTCACCTATCTGTGTGGTAATGGAACACTTAACCAATCGCAGTGTGAGTTTCAGAAGGCCCATTCTACTGAATCTCCTATTTATACTTTTACTGAGCACATAATAAAATCTGTAAATGATAAAATACAGCAAGTTTATATCTTTTGTGGCTTACTGAAAGCGTTCGATTGTGTAAACATCAATATTCTTTTAGAGAAAATACATTTTTAAGGAATACATAGTTCAGCACATGCCTGGTTTGCTTCTTATTTAAGGGGAGTACGTACGTCCTATACCCACAGTGTTAAATTTGCGATATTGATGACCCGTTATCTCAGAACCTGTGACAGATAGACATCTGAAATTTTTGGGATGTATAGTATCACTCCTTTTCTGATTACTGAACCAGAATCAAAATGTACAGAGAAATAATTAGCTAGTTATTATTTTTTAAAATGTTGTTCAATATTTTGTTTTAAAAGTCCAGTTTTTCTTCCGTAAGTAAAAAACCGTTAGAGGTAGAGATGTTTTGGGAGGTTCAGTAGCTGTAGTATACTAAATGGTAACATAGTGTAAAATTAGAGATATGTATCTGTAATAGTTCCTGAGATAATGGGTCAAATAATTTTAAAAATGTCATTTCTGGCAAATCAAGTTCAAACATTTTATTTGATATTAACTTACACATGGAGGCATGCCAGCTGCTAGAAACAGCCAGGCCATAATCAGCATTATCTGAATCCTGTGCTTGACTATCCTGCAAACCTAGAAGCTTCCTTCTTTTCCTGCCTCTTGCTTCTTTAATCATTTCCTCTGCTGCATGTTGGGCTTTCATGATCCTAAGTTGATCCATTCGCTGAAAGGCTTGCAGTGTGTTGGCACCTGGAGTGATACCAAGTTCCTCTAGTACCCCAATTCTTCCCTTTATACCATCATTAAACGTTATCACAGCATCACAAACACCCAAGTATAGAGTTTTCCTTCCTACAAAGACATTTTTTGGTATGCGGGTCCAAATTACATTATTGAAAGACTCATTTGGGTTTTGTGTTCGACCATGGAGACATTTGGAAAGGTCAGGATGAGCTAGTTCTCTATATATTGGTTTAATAGCTTCCATCACTGCAGACAGTATGCTATTTTTGTGCCTAAATTGTTCCTCACTACCTGCTACCTGAGCTTTGCAGTACTTGCACCATGAATCAGCACCAGGTGGACAAAGACCATGTATAGGTGTAACATCAGTGGAAGATTAGTGGAAGAATGTAGCCCACACTGCTCGTTTCATCCCTTGTAGGTCATGTGTATTGTTTCGTATTGCCATTCCATAATAATGCTGGAGTTCATCAATGTTTTTGTCTGTAAGTCTTCTTTTACCATTTAGAGTCTTTCTATCTGATAACTTTTCTTTTCCTTTTGTCTTGTTCAATTTTCGGAGACGTGTTACCATCTGTTTTTGAACGTGTCCCACACATTCAATCTTAACAATCTGCTTATTACCACAAGGTTGGCTTTCCACTACTGATTTCCAAGCTTTTGAATCACCATACTCAGTATAACACACACCTCTCTCCTGTTGTGAACGTCTGAACATAGAAACAACTGCTGTAGCCACCATACCCCCCACTAGTTCCCTCACAATTCTTAGCACAATTTGTTTTATGGCTTTCACTTGTTTCATCAATTGATTTACACTGATGACAGTATTTAGTTAGCACTTCAATGTCTAAAACTTTACTTGTGTCAACACTAGTGACAGTTGCAACTGTATTTTTTGATTTGTGACCTTTTTTCTGCCATGTGCCATCAACTGCCACAGGTAAATCTGCTGTGTTACTTAATTCTACTGCTTCTTTAGCAGCAGCTTTCATAGAAGCAACAGATTTGACACATTCACCAATTGCTTCTGTGTACTTACTTGATGTGGTTGGTGGGTTTGGCAAGTTCAGTGTTGCACATAATACTTCAGCTGCAGTCAATCCTTTCCCAATGCACCTCATTCCATACAGGAATCTAACATTGCTTTCAAACAAGTCATTCTTGCATTTTTCAGAAGTCCAAAATGATGTCGAGAGCCTGCAAATTTCGCACTGAATATCAAGTTTGTTTGCCCACCACAAACCTTACATGACACAGCATCTTGCAAAACTTGTCCTAACACACTCAAATCTAAAAGAATATAACCTAAACTATTTTGATCTTTGCCAATAAATAAATCCTCATGGTCTCAAAGTTTCCTCTTTGAAGCGCTAGTAGGTGTGTCCTTATCACGGGTCTGTGAAAAATCTATTTCAGGATCAACACTGGATTCAGATTTTGTGATATGCTGATTTCCATGGAAACGTCGCTTCTTAAAACAACCCTTTCTTTTCGTCATCTTGAAAAGAGGTATAAGAGTGTATAATAACACACCAAATCACTATGTTTTCAGTTCATAACTTATGAAACATGACAACAAAAAAGTAAATAAACAAAATGCATGTGCTATAGCGCCATTTACACAGTGCATCCAATCTCTTAATACAAACATTAACATGATTTCAAGGAATAAATAGCTGAAAACCACAGCCTTCTAGATTGAATAGTTCAAGAGATAGAGATACTTAGGCAAGTCAGTGTAGAACGACTGGATAATTTTACACACGCACTATTAACTTTGAAATGATAAAAACTACACTTCCTATTGGAATTTTTCGACAAATAATTCATCAAATTATTCAGGAGAGATCAAATATTAATGAGATAATAATCTGAAAATGTCACTTTTTGACCAATTCCGCCATACATACTCCCCTTAAGAAACAAAACACAGGAAGTTATCCTAGGTTGTTTGAATAAAACAAAGAGAGACACATCATCTGTGTGGGGAGAAATTACAGTGGAATTTTCATCTTGGCCCAGTTCTGTTCTTGTTTTATGTTCATAACTTGCCATTTTATTTGAATCAGGAGTCAGAATTAGTCCTGTTTGCAGATGATACAATCATTGTTGTGAAGCAGAGTAAAGAAGCATCAACAGAGAAAATAATAAATAATGATTTTAAGAAAATTACTCACTGGTTTTTCATAACTGGGGGAGCCTTAAACTTTGAAGGGGAGGAAAAAAAACCCACTTACTCATCTAGTGTTGTACTGTCAAGAATATCCCATTTCCTATTAACCTACTATACCAACATGACATAATAAACAGGGTGTAAAGTTCTAAGTTTTTAGGTGTACACATTGATGAAAAGTTAAATTGGAAAACTGTACAGTGGACATGATAGAACACAATGCTTGATTCGCAAAAGAGAAGGTTCTGGTACTGTGACATTTCAGGGGATGTTTTCAAGCTTAGACTTATTAAACTGTTATTTTAATACTTTTCTGAGCATTTCAAAAGTGTGAATAAAACTTTTTTTTTTTTTACATTGCTTCAATCACACCAAAAGCTTGATCACACCTTATCTCAGAAGCTGCAGTTCTAATTTTTTTCCAGCAGAGGTACCAGTATGATGTGCCAGTGCTACCGTCACAAATCAAACATTACTAAAATGTATAGATCGAGCTACTTTTGCCATTAGAATGATTGCCAACTTTGGGGATATAGAAGTCAGTAACTTAACAAATTTTGCCCGTTTTCTTTCACTGATATATTCTGGGATAATATTTGGGGGTAACTTCTTAGTTAGGGAAAAAGTATTTGCTGCACAAAAGAAAGTAATTAGAGTGATGTGTTGGGTGTACACACATATATTTTGCAGGCATACCTTTTAAGCAGCTGGGAATATTAACCACACCCTCACAGTAAATTTATCCACTTATGCATTTTTTTTTATAAAGTATCAGAGATCCTTTAAAAAATCTAACTTTGGTACAGAAAGGGGTGAAATATGCAGCTATAAATCTCTTTGACAATCTACCTATTGAAATAACATATGTCAGACAGCAGGAGTGTTTTCAAGTGCCTATTAAAGATGTTTCTCTTTGACAACTACTTATACACTACAGAGAAATAATTTGTGAATAGAAATAATTTGTCATTTTTACAGAAAACCCCTGATTAGTATGAGGTAATATAAATATTTTTTTTGTTGGCACATTTTCTCTGGTGTTTTAGCAGATATTTGCAGTTTTGGTTTTGCAATGCATAGATGGGAACAGTCCAAACAGATACTGGTGGAGTACTAGTTATTCTTCATCTTTTACAGTCCCTGTTAAAACATATTGCTGAACTGAATATTCCATTAGGTTAATCTGGGACCACTCTATTGAACGGGCACATAAAATTCTACTTTAAATGTCATTTTGTTTGTACTGGAAACCAAACCAATATTTTCCATTGACACTGGATGTTGCACGAAACATATAGAGTGGTTCCAAATTAGTCTAATGTGATATTCAGTTCAGTGACGTGTTTTAACATGGACTGTAAAATGTGAAGAATAACTAGTACTCCAGCAGTGACTGAGTAGTACTGCTACATGGTGGTAGCAGACGACGTGGGGCAGGGTAGCACACAAGATTGTGGAAGTGAGGAGAAATGACTGCTGCTGGAGTACTGTTTATCATCTTCCTTTACAGTCCCTGTTAACACACATCAGTAAACCAAACTGCAAATTAGACTTTTTGGGACTGCAAATTATTGGTACATCAAAATCATGGTTTCCAGCATTTTCTGTTATTGGTAATTCTTCTGGTCAATAAAAAAGGGCCAATACCATGTCAGTCTTATAAATATTTTCCAGGCTAATTCCATTTTACCCACCCTGTGCAAAGACCTGGGTGTAACAACTTGCAAAGATGTGAAACACGACGATGAAACATGTTCAGTCATAAGTCTAGCAAGTGACAGACTTTGGTTCATGTGCAGGCTACTGGGAAAATGCAATCAGTCTTCAAAGGAGGCTGCTTACAAATCACACATGCAGCAAGACATCTCAGACTACTGCTCAAACATGTGGGACCCTTACTAGATAAGACTAACTGGGGATACTGAATGTATACAAAGGAGTGCAGTATGAATAGTCACAGATTTGGTTGACCCATGGGAGAGTATTACAGATATGCCAAAAAATTGGAACTGGCGGACACTTAAAAACAGATTCTGACTATTATGTGAAAGTCTGTTTACAAGAACCGATGCTGAGTGAGGAATCTGAGAATGTTTTACAGTCTCTCTATATCACTACCATAGGGGCCATGAAGACAAGATCGGACTAATTACAGAACACAGTTAAAAATAGAAATTTTTCTTACAGTAAAATGATTATATGAAGCATATTTTACATGTAAGTTTGTTCCTTTATATCTCCTTCACCCAGGCAAGCGAACATCTTGTCATCTGAGATATTGTATTTAAATTATCACGTAAAATCACATGATGCAGGTAGTCCATGTTCTACCGATAGTAAACATTTTCTAATGTTGAGTAATAAGCATGATAAATAGTGATTAAAAGTTATATTTTATTGTGGAGAAATTAATTAATAGACACAGCAGTTAAGTGAGTGCTGAGTTCTTGTTTTAAGTGAAAGTAATTCACTTTGACATTATATCATACACTAGAAGTTCTAACCTACAGGCCTAATTTTTGCAGCCCATTAACAACAAAAATTTGTGCAGTGTAAAGTGTGTTTCATGATTTAATTCTATTTTTAAGCATTTAATCTATGTTGCATTCTGTGGTAAATGTGACTGTTGCCATAGGGTAGTCAGACTGAGAGTGTTATGTGTAGATTGTAGTTTGGAATTCCATTGGGGTGACTGTTGTGGGGGAATGGGGATCTCAATGAAGATCTTCCATGGTGCTGTAGGCTGTGCAAAAAAGACAAGAGAATCACTGACCAGGAGGCAAAGGTTTAGGCCCTTCAGGCTGAATTAGGTTACATGATATTTGAACTAGAGAGGTTGAAGAGAGGAAAAAGATTGTGGGAACTGGGTAAAGATAACAAGCACTGAGCAAAGAGAAATGGGGTCTTCTACATCTCCATCTACATTTGAGCTGACACTATATAGTAAGTTTGACGTGGTACCTGAAATAGAAGGGGAGGAACCTCATCCAGCGGTAGGTCACAGTAAGGTGCGGCAGACTTTAAACAAAGAAACTAAGCTTGGGTCAGTATCAAAAGAGAATAGAATGAAAAATGTTTTGCTCCTAGTTAGTGGCCATGGGAGGCCAGATGGCACAAGACAAATTAGAAACAGGTCACCAGGTCACAAGTATTTTGAAGCCAACTGTTACCCTTAGCCAGATGACAAGAGGACATAGGGAATATGTGTAAAGATTTTGGCAAAGAGGATCAGGTTATTGTAGTAGGTGGAACAGGGAACAGCCTGGCTAAAGACAGTAATTACAGCATCAGGAGTAATCTGGGTGAAGTAGGATTAGCAACTACACACATAAATGCGAGTTTTTTGGATGTCCTGCAGCATCATGACCAGCCGTGGGATAATGATGCTGTGAGCAGTGTGAACACTGAGTTGAGCAGACTGCTGCTGATTGAAATGAAATATCATATGAGTGCAGTGCCTGTTGCTACACTGGTAGATGGGGATATGTGAGAAATGGCCTACGCCTGAATAGGAGAGAGAAAGATAGGTTGGCTGAGCTTCTTGTACGTAATATACAGGAGGCCACCATCACACAGAACCTGTGGTTAATTATGTTCGAGAGGTACCATATTTAGGTTAGAATCAGGATTCAGGAACCCTGTTATGAAAGAACTTAAAATAACAGAAGAGCCACACGAAATGCTTAAGACTGTTTAGAAAAGTAAGGTTAGCTTATTTCATCAGAATGCTGGAGGACTGAGCAATAAAGCAGAAGAGCTTCTTGTGTGTTTGGCAGATTTAGAGAGCTCTGAAAAGAAAGACATCCTGTGCCTATTTGAGCACCACATGGCCACAGGATTAGAGAAATTCAATAAAGAGGGTTAGACTCTAACATGTTACACACGTAGAACTAATATGAGGAAATTAGCTTTTCCATATACAAGTCAAATAAGAGTCCTTATCCCTATTTTTTACTAGCCAAAATAAGTTACATAAAAGTAATTACAAATATACTTACCATTCAATGTACCTTGCACTACTTTTCCACAAAGTCCCTACACCGGTTCAGATATTTGTCCCAGTGCAGCACTAAATTTGGGATGCTCCTGTGGTAGAATACGTCTGGCTGACAGTGGAACCACCATCAGACTGCTGTTTTGGCTTCATTGTTGCACATGAATCATTGTCCTGCCAGGAAGTTCTTCAGCAGACTGAAAATGTTGAAATCTCTATGGGGTGGGGTTCAAAGTGTATGGTGGATGGTCCACACTCTCCTAGTGCAATGACTGGAGCTTGCTGGCAGTTTTGACTGCAGCACATGGTCTTGCATTATCATGAAGGATAACGATGTTGTCAACATCGAGAATCCCTTGGCATTTTTTTCCTGATGGCAGCCCACAAAGGGGACTGTGAAACAATAATTACTGACATTGATGATCGCAGCTTGTGACATGGAATCCAGCAGGAACAGTCCACTGCTATCCCAGAAGACCATTAACATCATTTTTCCCAACAGATGGCACTGAATGACATTTTTTGTCACATGCAAACCCTATGTTTCCACACCATACTCTGCTGCTTTAATTTCAGCATGAAATGCAGTAGCCACATTTCATTGACAGTGTTGTACAGGAAACTGTCATCCTTCTTGGCATACTGTTCCAGGTGATTCAGTGAAACAATTATTCCCTTACATTTCATCCCATCATTCAATTGCATAGGCACCTACTGACATGAAACTTACTGGTGCACCAAGGACCCACGAATGATGATGTAAACACCCCCATACAAAGCGCCAAGCGTCTGAGAAATGTCATTGAGGTGCACACTCTGATCCCCTTTCACCACTGCATTCACACTGCAAATGTTAATGTCAGTCAGCAATATAAGCGACCTCCCCAAACACTCATTGTCACGCAAGTCTTCATGGCCTTTTGCAAATTCACAGCACTCCCCACCTAAAGGTGAGTCACTTTTCCTCATATATGTGCTGCATTTCCCTGTGGATTTCAATGGGCATGTATGCCTTGCTCTGTAGATAATGAAATGCATTTCATTCCGCATACACCATGGACGTGTGAAGCACGACCGCGATCTTTGACAACTGAGAGCAGGGCCATGTCTTGGAGCTCCAGCAGTAAAGCCAGGCCAGCCCAAGAAAGTTCCACCAGTGGGAATGAATATGTTGACTTCACACACACAAAAAAAAACCTTTCTGATTTTCCATCATTTTTAAGATAGAGCAAAAGTTCAAAAACATTGAGACAAGTAGATTTTTCAGTGATCATCACATAAAAGTGTGTGCTTGTGAATTAATACTGAAACTGGTTAACTTTTAATTGTAACTGTATATATATTGCCACTGGGTAATTTTAAACTCTTTGTGAGGAATTTGGATTCCTTGGTATGCCATCTGTCAGACAGAAACAAGTAGTTAATAGTCAGTGATAATTTCAGTGTCGATTTTTTAAAGGGTTCTGATAGGTAAAATTATCTGGAAATTTTATTTGGATCCTATAATTTGATCTCAATAAGTATCTGTGCTACATGGATAGTTAAAGACAGTAGGGCCCTAAATGACAATGTTTCCTTTGATGAAGCTCAAAGCAAGAAAACAACTGTATACCCAGTAACAAATGCACTCTCTGATTATGACGCATAGTTACTTAGGATAAACAAGATAGTGCCTTACAGCAATGATACTCCTCAGTGGAAATCAGTTAGAATAATTAATGACTCCAGAACAAATGTTTTTAATAATAAGTTACCAGAGATGACCTGACATGAAATTTTTAATGGACCAAATGCTGACATAAAATTTAATCTGTTCAATGATAAGTTCATATCATTATTTGAAAATAACTTTCCACATAAACTAACCAGAAAGGATATTTAACAGCCAGTATAGATCTGATTTTCATACTTATTCTAGTTATATTTCCATAGTCTGTTTGTGGTGTAAAAATAATGGTGTAGCTGTTCCTCTGGGAATGCACTAAGAAGCAAATATAGGGACGCTCCTTGTTTTTACCTTATGGCCAAGCGCAAACACTCTGGGAAAAACCTTGGTTAGGAGCGGTTTCACATGTATTTTAACCAAAAGTTAACTAATGAGGTCCCTATCCCAGCAGGTTACTTATACAGTAATTTTGCACATCTATTCTTATGACTGGCAAACATATCAGTTACTACTGTGATGTTGAGGGTTTATAATTTCACTGTTTTCCTCCTTATGAATGGAGAAAACAGCCAGTGGGTTCAGCATTCCCTGACCCACACTGTTCCTGAGGAAGGGTTTAATTCTATTTAAAATGCTGAAACTGCATTCTGCTCCTGCTATTGAAACACATGTACGCAGCCCAATTTGCGATGTTTTTTGCACTTCAGTGAATGATTCTTCAAAGGAATGTTCCACAAGAAAGGTGAACAGCTCACAAACCAATGTAATGCCTTTAGACATATAATTGCAATAAATCACTGACAGTTCATTTTTCAATGTATCAAGTCAAATAAAGGGACTGTAACTTAACAAAAAAGTATTGACTAAAGTGGCTGGAAAATGTTCTTTGAAATAAGCAAACTTTTTTGGATTAATAATTTCGAAGTAGCTGAATACGTGAGAGTTTTGGAACCTCCCTTTCAATCGGTTGGCCAAAATGTCACAAACTTCTTTGGCATCTGCTGCCAGTTTAGGTTCAGTGCTATATTTGGACATTTTCCTTAAGTACCAAAACCTTCACTTCAGAAACTCATTCCCTTTCAATGTTATCTCACATTTCAGAAACAGTTGATGCAAAACGACATAATGCATTGGATATAGTAATGGCATTTGCACTCTACATCTGGATTGCGTTATACAAAATATCAACATGTTTCATAATCTCATAGAAAAAATTTAGAAGGAATAAAAAGTATGGATTGTGAAGTAAATTTCTTAAAGCAAATGCTTCTCTTAGTTCAATATCATCCCAAGTATCTTCTTCCTCAATCTTATCAAAACATTCCAATAAAGGTAATTTGTTTTCTTGAACATTAGTTACTACATGAGACTGGATGTTTCATCTACACTCCTGGAAATGGAAAAAAGAACACATTGACACCGGTGTGTCAGACCCACCATACTTGCTCCGGACACTGCGAGAGGGCTGTACAAGCAATGATCACACGCACGGCACAGTGGACACACCAGGAACCGCGGTGTTGGCCGTCGAATGGCGCTAGCTGCGCAGCATTTGTGCACCGCCGCCGTCAGTGTCAGCCAGTTTGCCGTGGCATACGGAGCTCCATCGCAGTCTTTAACACTGGTAGCATGCCGCGACAGCGTGGACGTGAACCGTATGTGCAGTTGACGGACTTTGAGCGAGGGCGTATAGTGGGCATGCGGGAGGCCGGGTGGACGTACCGCCAAATTGCTCAACACGTGGGGCGTGAGGTCTCCACAGTACATCGATGTTGTTGCCAGTGGTCGGCGGAAGGTGCACGTGCCCGTCGACCTGGGAACGGACTGCAGCGACGCATGGATGCACGCCAAGACCGTAGGATCCTACGCAGTGCCGTAGGGGACCGCACCGCCACTTCCCAGTAAATTAGGGACACTGTTGCTCCTGGGGTATTGGCGAGGACCATTCGCAACCGTCTCCATGAAGCTGGGCTACGGTCCCGCACACCGTTAGGCCGTCTTCCGCTCACGCCCCAACATCGTGCAGCCCGCCTCCAGTGGTGTCGCGACAGGCGTGAATGGAGGGACGAATGGAGACGTGTCGTCTTCAGCGATGAGAGTCACTTCTGCCTTGGTGCCAATGATGGTCGTATGCGTGTTTGGCGCCGTGCAGGTGAGCGCCACAATCAGGACTGCATACGACCGAGGCACACTGGGCCAACACCCGGCATCATGGTGTGGGGAGCGATCTCCTACACTGGCCGTACACCACTGGTGATCGTCGAGGGGACACTGAATAGTGCACGGTACATCCAAACCGTCATCGAACCCATCGTTCTACCATTCCTAGACCGGCAAGGGAACTTGCTGTTCCAACAGGACAATGCACGTCCGCATGTATCCCGTGCCACCCAACGTGCTCTAGAAGGTGTAAGTCAACTACCCTGGCCAGCAAGATCTCCGGATCTGTCCCCCATTGAGCATGTTTGGGACTGGATGAAGCGTCGTCTCACGCGGTCTGCACATCCAGCACGAACGCTGGTCCAACTGAGGCGCCAGGTGGAAATGGCATGGCAAGCCGTTCCACAAGACTACATCCAGCATCTCTACGATCGTCTCCATGGGAGAATAGCAGCCTGCATTGCTGCGAAAGGTGGATATACACTGTACTAGTGCCGACATTGTGCATGCTCTGTTGCCTGTGTCTATGTGCCTGTGGTTCTGTCAGTGTGATCATGTGATGTATCTGACCCTAGGAATGTGTCAATAAAGTTTCCCCTTCCTGGGACAATGAATTCACGGTGTTCTTATTTCAGTTTCCAGGAGTGTAGTTCAAGAGACTGAAAGAAATCTCTTATTGCAGAGTGTCCATAAAAAAACTCTTCGTTTAGGTAATGAAGGGAAAAACGTTGTAAGTCCAGAAATATTTGCGAAGAACAACCTAACGGACTTTCTTTTTACTACAATCATTCTGAATAACCAAATTAATGTGGTGCACGTAACAGTGGACATACTAAAAGTTCATTTTGTATCATGTGTGACATATATTTACGTACAGAAGTACTAGAACTGCTGAAGTGGTCATTTAACACGCTGTTGAGATTTCTTAGAAGAGATAACAAATCTAAGAGATTGTCATGGTTTGCTGACTCCCGTTTTTCATTGTGAGTCCTTAGTGCTAACTCATGAGTTCCAAAAAACATTAAGCACTCTACAATTCTGCCTAATATGTGTCCATTCTTCTTAAATAGTTCATTATGTTTCTGAATTGACATTTTATATGCTGACTCAATCTGAGCAGCAATGTTAATTGTGCTAAAAATTTCGTATTTACAGCATTTTCTAAATGTAGTCTACTTCCTTCATGTTTCTAAATTCATTTTCTTAAATGCTTTAGATTCTTACAGCCAACTGTTGTTCACAATCCTTCACCACCAAACAACACACAATAGAAACAAAATAATTTTTGTTTCTATTCACTCACGGTTAACCAAGACTTTTTATGGAAACATGTGTTGCAGAAAGTTCTCTTCTTCTTTCCATCGAGTTGAGACATCAAGAAATCTTTTTGTTGATGTGCACCTAACTGTTTGATTTTCAGCTTCTCTTCTATGCATATTAAATGAAGCAGCATTTAAAGCAAACAATCTAATTTATTCATTTTAAAATCACTGTATGAACACTCAAGTTTTAACCACACAGCTCCAGAATACGGGACACTATTGAGAGGTGGCCTCGTTAACTATTTTCAACATTTCCTGTTGATGAATGGCAGTACGGGGGGAGGGGGTGGGAGGGAGGGAGAAGGAATTCAGAAAGGCACATGACAGCAACTCCAGTTAGGTGCTGTGGGACCAAGGTGTCTGGCTCCAAACATCGTGAAGAACTGTGGACAGGTAGGTAAGAGGAGGAGAGTGAGAATGCGGCAGGGACAGCAGGGTTCACTGGGGTGTAGGGAAAGAGGGGTATGGGTGCGGAGGTCTATCCACTGGGCCCACTTGAGCTGGCCCTAAGCTACACTAGGATGTGGTCTGAAGTGGAGAAAGGGAAATAGCTTGGTCACATCACTGCGACTGCAGTTTCAGGAGTCGGGACTGTGGGGGGAGTAAGGGTCACCTACCGCTGACCCCATGACATGGCTGGGTTGTAGGGAAAGAGGGGTAGATGTATGGTGGCCCGTCAAATGGGACCCGTGCTTCATGGCCTGCTGCTGTGCTTCAGAAAGGGATAAGGTGGAGAAGGGAAAACCGCTTTGTGCATCACTGTGATTGCAGGCCAGGAGTGTGGAGTTAGTACGGAGCTACGAGCCAACTGCCACTGGCTCTCAGCTTTGGAAGAATGAGATTCAGAAAGAAAAACTGGTTTGACAGTGTAGAATGGTACACTTGACATGTTTCTACAGCAGGGAGAATATTCCTGATTACATCGAGTTTCTGTGTATCGTGCTACACCACAATCATGTCATACTCGAATTTTATCTAAAACTGAAAGATATACATCATAAAATTTTTGGTGGGGCCAGGCCCCTCTGGCCCTTTAGAACAAGCTACCCCTGGAGAAATGTCTTCATTGGCAGAAACAAGTAAAGATCTTGAAGTAGTTGCACACTACCAAAACTACTTAAAATTACTAGGAAAAGTTATTTTAAAAAAAGCAAGAAACATGTACATTGTCAGAAATTAGTAATTCTGATAACAGACTTAGGGCAATATGGAACGTAGCAAAATGAGAGACAGGACAACTGGCCACAGAACAATGTAATGACACTATTGAATTAAATGTAAAGGCATGAATGACATGTTGCAAATGTTTTTCATTGTCATATAACATACAGGGGCAAACAGTTCAAGAAAAGAGTAACAGCAGTATGTTGAAAAAGCAGCTCTCATAAAATTCAACCATATGAATGTATCGCCAACTTCTGCTTCAGGAATTAAGAACATCATACACTACATGATCAAAAGTATCCGGACACCTGGCTGAAAATGACTTACAAGTTCGTAACATCCTCCATCGCTAATGCTCGAATTCAATATGATGTTGGCCCACCCTTAGCCTTGATGACAGCTTCCACTCTTGCAGGCATGCATTCAATCAGGTGCTGGAAGGTTTCTTGGGGAGTGGCAGCCCATTCTTCATGGAGTGCTGCACTGAGGAGAAGTATCGATGTCGGTTGGTGAGGCCTGGCACTAAGTCGGCGTTCCAAAACGTTTCAAAGGTGTTCTACAGGATTCAGGTCAGGACTCTGTGCAGGCCAGTCCATTACAAGGATGTTATGTCATATAACCACTCTGCCACATACTGTGCTTTATGAACAGGTGCTCGATCGTGTTCAAAGATGCAGTCGCCATCCCCGAATTGCTCTTCAATGGTGGGAAGCAAGAAGGTGCTTAAAACATCAATGCAGGCCTGTGCTGTGATAGTGCCGCACAAAACAAGAAGAGGTGTGAGCTCCCTCCATGAAAAACACAACGATACCTTAATACCAACGCCTCCAAAATTTACTGTTGGCACTACACACACTGGCAGATGACATTCATCAGGCATTCGCCATACCCACACCCTGTCGTCGGATCACCAGATTCATCACTCCATACAACGTTTTTCCACTGTTCAATCGTCCAATCTTTACACTCCTTACACCAAGTGGGATGTCGTTTGGCATTTACCGGCGTGACATCTGCCTTATGAGCAGCTGCACGACTATGAAATTCAAATTTCCTCGCCTCCTGCCTAACTTTCACAGTACTTGCAGTGGATCCTGATGCAGTGTGGAATTCCTGTTTGATGGTCAGGATTGATGTTTGCCTATTACACATTACGACCCACTTCAAATGTCGGCGGTCTCTGTCAGTCAACAGACAAGGTCGGCCTGTACACTTTTGTGCTGTACGTGTCCCTTCATGTTTCCACTTCACTATCACATCAGAAACACTGGACCTAGGGATGTTTAGGAGTGTGGAAATCTGACAGTGCAGAAGTGGCAGCTGCAACAGCCAGCTGGTGCCAGGGCAGCATTCTTGCAGGCAGGAGTGATTGTGTTAGCATGGCCAATGATGGTTAGGCAAAGGCTACATTGGATTCCAGAGGAAGCTCGAAGGCATCAAACTTTGGATACTGAGGAGTATCAGCAGCAGCTGTCCAGTGGAGCTTCTGTCAAGATGAAACATGCAGGTTTGTTGCACTCTGTCACTGAACACCTCGCCACTGGTAGGTCACTGAACCTGTCTATTCGTAACAGCTCCATACCAAGTTGTTTTCTTGTCTAGTGTCTTTGACACGTACAGCCTCTTGACACAATGCTGTATCGACACATTGTTACTGAAGTGTTGGCACATATTGACTCGTGATTTGCAACTTGGTTGCATCGTCAGCTATGTGCCTTTGGAATGATGACTGGATCGTTGAGCCGAAAAATTACTGTGCTTCATAGTATTCAATCTGCACCTTCCCTCTTTGGAGAAATTTGGTCCCCCAATTTAATGCGGTGTTACTCTGATGAAGGCATTGAGACACATGTATTAACAGGAGGTTAGTCTATAGTTTTCACAATTCTAGTCTCTTGCTGATTAAAAAGCTGTATGTGTGTGCTGTGAAAGTGGACTAGAATAGATGATAAGTTATACACTTTCACTCTAATGGTAAAGTGGGACTTTAGGTTGCAGTGACAAGAAATAACTACCTGGACCTGAAGGACAAATTATCTACGCATTTCTTCCTTTAATTTCTCAATGAGAAGTAATTAAATTAAATAATCTGAAATAATATATACAAATATTCAATTTGAGTGTGAGGACGCCAGAATAAACAGTGCTGTCGCAGATAGAGAACGAATTACAAGCAGTCTTTGAATAAGATAGGTATATCTCTGAGCCGAGCTCTTCTTGTTGTGGTTGTTGAGCCCAGGCAGACATCACGGACCTTCAGTCATGAGTTGTTAGTTAGTGGGACAGTATGGAGATGGCGGGCAATGTTGTGTCGTATTAAATTTAGTGAGACTTGGAATGTTTATCGGAAAGACAGAGTAGATGCGTTCATTGCAGTTGACAATAATTTTATCTCAACTGAGGCTGAAACTGAGTGGGACAGTGAAGTCATCTAGTCACATATAACATGTCTAGGTGAAACCAAGTTAATCGTTGGATGTTTTTATTGACCATCCGACTACACTGTGACAGCTCTAGAGTCATTCAATGAAAGTCTATGGTCAGTTGTGCATAAATACCCAGACCAGCAATACTAGTTGGTAGTGACTTTAACCTACCGAGTATACACTGGGACATGGATGGATTTACTGCAGGGGGTATAGACAGTTGCGGATTTACATATAAGCCCAATAGGCACGGACCTAGGGGCGGTACCTTCAGGGGACGACATTTTTTGCTCTGTACTCATTTCAAACTTTTACGTTTTAAAATAACTGTGCTTACAAGTGACAAAACTTTTTAATTTTTTTAAACGACTTGCTAGTTTAAATAAGCCTTAAGAATGAAAGTCGACAGTACAAGCTTGGAAGTATACATAGTTGATGTGGTGACTGAATGTAAACTTAACATTGGGTTTCCGTCTGGTATCATCTTCCTGACTGTTCAAAATATTTTGAATTAAGCTGACAGGATGGCAAACTTCAATACAGTGTTTGAAACGTTATTATTCCGAGACTGTTGTTGGCTTCTACTTAACCCTTCCGTATTTTCTCCGTGAAAAGCTGTGATAAAACTAATCAGCAGTTTCCAGAATGAAATTTTCACTCTGCAGTGGAGTGTGCGCTGATATGAAACTTCCTGGCAGATTAAAACTGTGTGCCGGGACGAGACTCGAACTCGGGACCTTTGCCTTTCGCGGGCAAGTGCTCTACCATCTGAGTTTGGACTGTAGGAGACGAGATACTGGCAGAAGTAAAGCTGTGAGGATGGGGCGTGAGTCACGCTTGGGTAGCTCAGATGGTAGAGCACTTGCCCATGAAAGGCAAAGGTCCCGAGTTCGAGTCTCGGTCCGGCACACAGTTTTAATCTGCCAGGAAGTTTTTAATCAGCAGTTTCTTAAATAGTGTAACCTGTGTGGGCCTCAGTATGTAAAACCCGACTCTACAGTAAATTTCTTGTAGAAATTAAGGTAAGTACCAAGTCAACTCTCCACTACTGTAATTAATGTGAAAGTTCTGTGGTCTTCAGTATCTGAGCTTTGATTTAATCACACCCGTTTAATAAAATGTATTGATACTGGGAATGTTTTAAATTTTTAAACACATGTTTATACGAAAAGAACATATACAGAATATCTAATAATGTGTGAAATACACTTCACAACAGTTCAAAAATTTTATTTATTTATTTACTTAGTTACTTTTATTTTGGCAAGAAAAGAAGATGAAACTAACTTTCGTTTGTCTCATCTGTCTTCTCTGCCTACAGAAATCGCCAAAATGTTATACAAATAAGTGGCATAAAAGTCGATCAAGTACACCTCACTGCAAGAAATTGCGAACATTATTTGCTTTTTAACTCATAAAGACTGTGTCAAGAATATTCAGAACATATTTGAGTCCTAGCCAAAATTCCGGCGACGCAGGAAACAGAAGCCAAAAAAGGGACTGTCCCGTGTTCTATGCGAGACGAATTCCAGCCAGCAGGTGTGCTTCTACTGTTCACTGACAGCAGAGAAACAGGCGACAATGAACTTGAGGTCACTTGCTAGTGAATCTACTTCAAAAATTCGAATTTTTCCGTCTTAAATCAATATTTAGGGTTTTATGAACAAAATGGTAGTTAAATGAATCGATTTGGACATCAGGAACATCTTTAAAAATAAATTTAAATATATGTCGGTATGCGACAACGACCGTGTTTCCGCTGCGGTCGGATGTCAATGGCGTCATTATTACTTTGCCAGTTCGAAAAGATACACTGCTTAACCGTTTTTTGAGTTGACAGCCCTTTTAGCACACACGCTTTCCGATGCTTCTTTGTTTTCCTTTGTGTATCTATGGTTTTCGAGAGTTCTCTGTGTTCAAACTTTTGTACATTATTGAGTTGTTGGTGCTGTGTCATTCTCGGAAGTAGTTATGCCTCCAAAAATGTGTTTTGGAACGGGAAAATGGAAGTTTAATGGTAATCGGTTTACTTCGTTGGAAAGTAGAGACTGTGTAATTACGTCCACAAACTAAATGGCTGTTATGTCGACTCTGCGAAGTGCCTCAAGACAGAAGTTAAAATATTTGAGTACCCAGAGTGACATTTCTATAAAATATGATCAAAACACTGTTACAGAATGTGTTCCCATAATTGCTGAATTGAGTGCTTTATGTTCGCTTCTAAAGAATGCTGGAGTGTGTGCGCTTTGGGGAAAAGGTGGTATTAAAGTCGTGAAGATTTTTAAGGCAGGAAAGGTGTGGCTAGTAAGTTACAAGTGTTTTGTGATTTCTGTGGAGTAACTAAAACTGGGCATTCTTGTGGATTGTGCAAAGGAAGAGTTTATAACACAAATATCAGGCTTTCATATGGAATGAGGTGTATTAGGAAGGGCAGAAAGGCAGCTCAAACATTTTGTGCTATCATGAATTTGCCCTCGCCTACAAGATTTGAGAAGTGCACACAGTTACTTCTTGAAAGTCTTGGTCAAGTGAGTGCTGTGTCAATGAAGAAAGCAGTAGAAGAAACTGTGTTATTCAATGAAGGTGCCACTGATATAGCTGCAGCCTTTGATGGGACGTGGCAGAAGTGTGGTCACCTATCATTGAATGGTGTTGTCAGTGCAACATCCGTAGAAAATGGAAAGGTGATTGACAAAGAATGCATGACAAAATACTGCCATGGTTACAAAGGATGTAACCAGGATCATGTTTGTGTTCAGAATTTTTCTGGGTACAGTGGTGGAATGGAATCAGAGGAAGTTCTCAGAATATTTCATAGGTCAGAAGAGAATTATGGTGTACAGTATGTGAAGTACCATGGAGACAGACTCTCCAAAGGGTTTGCAAATGTGTTGGAAAATATACCTTATGGAAGAACTGTAAAAATTGAACAGTTAGAGTGTGTTGGTCATGTCCAAAAGAGGATGGGCACACGTTTATGTAAGCTAATAAAAGATATCAAGGGGAAAAAGCTCAGTGATGGCAAATCAATTGGTGGTCGGGGTCATCTTACTAAGGAAGAGGTGGACAAACTTCAGCTCTGTTATGGTTTAGCCATAAGAAGGAATTGAGACAATATTGAGGCCATGAAGAAAGCCGTATGTGCTACCTTTTTCCATAAAGCTTCTACAATGACCATCCACAGCATGCTCTCTGTGACAGTGGTGTAGACACATGGTGTGGATACAAAAAAGCAATAGCAAATGGTGAGACTTATGCACACCATCACTCCCGGCCATTTGAGGTATTGGAAGCAATTAAACCCATATACAGGGACCTAAGTGACACTAAACTATTGTCATGGTGCTTACATGGAAAGACACAAAATGTTAATGAATATTTCAATCATGTGATAAGGGAATGCCTGCCTATGACTGTATTTGTTGGTTTCAATACCATGGGATTAGGTGTATTAGATGCAGTTATTTGCTTTAATGATGGGGCAGTTAGCAGATGTGATGTGTGATATGGGAATGCCTGCCTAAAACTGTATTTGTTGGTTGCAATACCATGGGATTAGGTGTATTAGATGCAGTTATTTGCTTTAATGATTGGGCAGTTAGCAGATGTGATGTTTTAGAGTTGTTGGGACTAACTCCTGGTCTCAATATGACGCAAGCACCGATGGCAATCGATTCCTTGAGAGCGTCCGAAGGAGAAAAATGGGTTCTTGAGGCAACTAAAGAGGCCAGAATGGCAAAGAGGAGCAATAAAAGGAAGAGACAACATGAGGAACCCACAAGCCAAGAATATTATACAACTGGAGGGTTTTAAGAACAACAGAGGTGAGTAACAGATGAAATTTTCTGACATGTTTATTTTATGCAAAAAAACTATTTGAGTTACAGGTCTGAAATTTTTTGTGACATTTCAGGCTGCCATTTTGAGAAAAGTGGACCACAGACACCAGCTTACTATCTCCAGGAGGAAAAATATACCCTTATTAACTATTAAAAAATTACCTTAATTTTGATTGTCTAATTTATGTATTTATAGTATAAAAACAAATTGATTGAAATCATTTGATTGTAACCTACTTTTTAGATAAAATGCCATAAATGTGTGTACAAAGTTTTAAGCTTCTAAAAAAAGTAGTTAATAAGACTATAGACTTCAAAAATAGACTGGCAGGAAAACTTTTAAATTACGTTACTTTAAATTTTTCTGCATTGTTGCTCTTTCATAACTCAGTTACATCAAGTAACCCGAGCTGGTCAGTTCATCGCTCCACATTTAAAGGAAAAATCTTTGTGCTCATGTGCCATATTTGAAGTAAAAAGCTTTGTGCTCATGTGCAGTGTAGTATGACTGGAACTGGATATAGTCTTTCTTTCTTTCCTTTTACAAATATTTTTCTTTTGCTTTGGCCGTTGGTTGACAATTTTGTAAGTGCCTGAAAATGAATAACAGTGAAAAAAGCAAATGTGCAAAATTAAGTGGAGTGGTATTTCAGAAATTATCGAAGGCAAGGCGAGAACAAGAAGCCAATGTTCTAAACACGCTTGGCATAGTAGATACATTTTTCGCAAAAAATGTTGCTGGTACGAGTTCGAGTTCAAGTCATACAGATGATATTTCTGGCGCTGCAACTGTTGTAAAAGAAGTAAATACAGATGAAACAAAAGTTAAAAATGAAGAAAAGCAAATTGTTCCTGATTTCGAGTTTCACGAAAAACTAAGTGTCGTGTCAGACATTACAAAAAGAAATAACCTTGTTAGTGAGGATCTTGCCAAATGGTGTGCCATCTACATCTACATTTATACTCCGCAAGCCACCCAACGGTATGTGGCGGAGGGCACTTTACGTGCCACTGTCTTTACCTCCCCTTCCTGTTCCAGTCGCGTATGGTTTGCGGGAAGAACGACTGTCTGAAAGCCTCTGTGCGTGCTCTAATCTCTCTAATTTTACTTTCGTGATCTCCTCGGGAGGTATAAGTAGGGGGAAGCAATATATTCGATACCTCATCCAGAAACGCACCCTCTCGAAACCTGGCGAGCAAGCTACACCGCGATTCAGAGCGCCTCTCTTGCAGAGTCTGCCACTTGAGTTTGCTAAACAGCTCCGTAACGCTATCACGGTTACCAAATAACCCTGTGATGAAACGCACCACTCTTCTTTGGGTCTTCTCTATCTCCTCCGTCAACCCAATCTGGTACGGATCCCACACTGATGAGCAATACTCAAGTATAGGTCGAATGAATGTTTTGTAAGCCACCTCCTTTGTTGATGGACTACATTTTCTAAGGACTCTCCCAATGAATCTCAACCTGGTACCCGCCTTACCAACAATTAATTTTATATGATCATTCCACTTCAAATCATTCCGCATGCATACTCCCAGATATTTTACAGAAGTAACTGCTACCAGTGTTTGTTCCGCTATCATATAATCATACAATAAAGGATTCTTCTTTCTATGTATTCGCAATACATTACATTTGTCCATGTTAAGGGTCAGTTGCCATTCCCTGCACCAAGTGCCTATCCGCTGCAGATATTCCTGCATTTCGCTACAATTTTCTAATGCTGCAACTTCTCTGTATACTACAGCATCATCCGCGAAAAGCCGCATGGAACTTCTGACACTATCTACTAGGTCATTTATATATATTGTGAAAAGCAATGGTTCCATAACACTCCCCTGTGGCACGCCAGAGGTTACTTTAATGTCTGTAGACGTCTCTCCATTGATAACAACATGCTGTGTTCTGTTTGCTAAAAACTCATCAATCCAGCAACACAGCTGGTCTGATATTCCGTAGGCTCTTACTTTGTTTATCAGGCGACAGTGCGGAACTGCATCAAACGCCTTCTGAAGTCAAGGAAAATAGCATCTACCTGGGAGCCTGAATCTAATATTTTCTGGGTCTCATGAACAAATAAAGCGAGTTGGGTCTCACATGATCGCTGTTTCTGGAATCCATGTTGATTCCTAAAGAGTAGATTCTGGGTTTCCAAAAACGACATGATACTCGAGCAAAAAACATGTTCTAAAATTCTACAACAGATCGACGTCAGAGCTACAGGTCTATAGTTTTGCGCATCTGCTCGACGACCCTTCTTGAAGACTGGGACTACCTGTGCTCTTTTCCAATCATTTGGAACCTTCCGTTCCTCTAGAGACTTGCAGTGCACGGCTGTTAGAAGGGGGGCTAGTTCTTTCGCGTACTCTGTGTAGAATCGAATTGGTATCCCATCAGGTGCAGTGGATTTTCCTCTATTGAGTGATTCCAGTTGCTTTTCTCTTCCTTGGACACTTATTTCGATGTCAGCGATTTTTTCGTTTGTGCGAGGGTTTAGAGAAGGAACTGCAGTGCGGTCTTCCTCTGTGAAACAGCTTTGGAAAAAGGTGTTTAGTATTTCAGCTTTACGCGTGTCATCCTCTGTTTCAATGCCATCATCATCCCGGAGTGTCTGGATATGCTGTTTCGAGCCACTTACTGATTTAACGTAAGACCAGAACTTCCTAGGATTTTCTGTCAAATCGGTACATAGAATTTTACTTTCAAATTCACTGAACACTTCACGCATAGCCCTCCTTACGCTAACTTTGACATCGCTTAGCTCCTGTTTGTCTGAGAGGTTTTGGCTGCGTTTAAACTTGGAGTGAAGCTCTCTTTGCTTTCACAGTAGTTTCCTAACTTTGTTGTTGTACCTGGTGGGTTTTCCCGTCCCTCACAGTTTTACTCGGCACGTACCTGTCTAAAACACATTTTACGATTGCCTTGAACTTTTTCCATAAACACTCAACATTGTCAGTGTCGGAACAGAAATTTTCGTTTTGATCTGTTAGGTAGTCTGAAATCTGCCTTCTATTACTCTTGCTAAACAGATAAACCTTCCTCCCTTTTTTTATATTCCTATTAACTTCCATATTCAGGGATGCTGCAACGGCCTTATGATCACTGATTCCCTGTTCTGCACATACAGAGTCGAAAAGTTCGGGTCTGTTTGTTATCAGTAGGTCCAAGATGTTATCTCCACGAGTCAGTTCTCTGTTTAATTGCTCGAGGTAATTTTCGGATAGTGCACTCAGTATAATGTCACTCGATGCTCTGTCCCTACCACCTGTCCTAAACATCTGAGTGTCCCAGTCTGTATCTGGTAAATTGAAATCTCCACCTAAGACTACAACATGCTGAGAAAATTTATGTGAAATGTATTCCAAATTTTCTCTCAGTTGTTCTGCCACTAATGCTGCTGAGTCGGGAGGTCGGTAAAAGGAGCCAATTATTAACCTAGCCCGGTTGTTGAGTGTAACCTCCACCCATAATAATTCACAGGAACTATCCACTTCTACTTCACTACAGGATAAACTACTACTAACAGCGACAAACACGCCACCACTGGTTGCATGCAATCTATCCTTTCTAAACACCATCTGTGCCTTTGTAAAAATTTCGGCAGAATTTATCTCTGGCTTCAGCCAGCTTTCTGTACCTATAACGATTTCAGCTTCGGTGCTTTCTACTAGCGCTTGAAGTTCCGGTACTTTACCAATGCAGCTTCGACAGTTTACAATTACAATACCGATTGCTGCTTGGTCCCTGCATGTCTTGACTTTGCCCCGCACCCTTTGAGGCTGTTGCCCTTTCTGTACTTTCCCGAGGCCATCTAACCTAAAAAACCGCCCAGTCCATGCCACATAACCCCTGCTACCCGTGTAGCTGCTTGCTGCGTGTAGTGCACTCCTGACCTATTCAGCAGAACCCGAAACCCCACCACCCTATGGCGCAAGTCGAGAAATCTGCAGCCCACACGGTCACAGAACCGTCTCAGCCTCTGATTCAGACCCTCCACTCGGCTCTGTACCAAAGGTCCGCAGTCAGTCCTGTCGACGATGCTGCAGATGGTGAGCTCTGCTTTCATCCTGCTAGCGAGACTGGCAGTCTTCACCAAACAGATAGCCGCCGGAAGCCAGAGAGGATTTCCTCCAAATCATAGCGACACACATCATTGGTGCCGACATGAGCGACCACCTGCAGATGGGTGCACCCTGTACCATTCATGGCATCCGGAAGGACCCTTTCCACATCTGGAATGACTCCCCCCATTAAGCACACGGGGTTCACATTGGTTTTCTTGCCCTCTCTTGCTGCCACATCCCTAAGGGGCCCCATTACACTCCTGACGTTGGAGCTCCCAACTACCAGTAAGCCCACCCTCTGCGACTGCCTGGATCTTGCAAACTGAGGGGCAACCTCTGGAACAGGACAAGCAGCCATGTCTGGCTGAAGATCAGTATCAGCCTGAGACAGAGTCTGAAACCGGTTCGTCAGACAAACTGGAGAGCCCTTCCGTTCAGCCCTGCCACACCTTGAGACGGCCTCCCACTCTACCACAGGTGAGGGATCAGCCTCAATGTGGGCAGTATCCCGGGCAACTACAGTCGTAGTCCGATCGGGGAATGTGTGGGACGAGCTGGCCGTCCCCGACAAACCCCCATCCGGACCCCCACAGTGATGCCCATTGGCAACAACCTCAAGCTGTGTGACAGAAGCCAACACTGCCTGAAGCTGGGAGCGAAGGGATGCCAACTCAGCCTGCATCTGAACCAATGAATCAACAATCGACATTCTCTTATAACGTGGAATTAATCAAAATTGTAATGGTGATTTTTACAATTCAAGAAAATCGATAGGCGATAAAACCAGATATTTGAACAAAAATGTATTTTACTGTAAGCTTTTAAATGATGAATCAGCTTTGCATGATTTTCTAGTGTATTCCTATTGCACCAGTGCTGTTTTTTGTGCACCATGTAAATTGTTAGGAAGTAAGGCTGCAATTGCTACTAATGGTATTACAGATTGGAAAAATATATCTAATATTTTATCTCATCATGAGAATTCATTTGAACACAAAAATTCTGAGTTATCACTCTTAACAAGAAAAAAGTCACTTGGAACAATAGGAAATCATTTCGAGTCATATGTTCAGACAGAATAAATGTACTGGCACTGTGTTGAAAAGGGTGTTTGCAGTAGTGAAGAAGCTGACAAGTCATGGACTTCCCCTACATGGACACGTTGAAAGATTCCATTCATTACATAATGGGTAATTTATTATGTCTCTTGAACTTATAGCCGAGTTTGATTCATTTCTCGCAGAGAACATTGAATGATATGAAAATCCAGGGCAGGAACATACAAGTTATCTTTCTTCAACAGTCTGTGATGAAATAATAGAGCTTCTTTCTGAATGAATAAAAAGAATTATCATAAGTGAAATAAAACAAGGCAAATATTCTCTATAATAGTAGATTCTACTGCGGACATTTCACATATTGATCATTTATCGTTCATATTAAGGTATGTGAACGAGAACGGTGAACCTATTGAACGTTTCCTTCAGTTTTTACCAAAATTGGAACACAAGTACGAAAACTTCGCTGAGGCAGTACTAAAAGTCCTGTCTACAAATTCCATTGATATTATTGACTATAGAGGCCAGTCATATGACAACACAAGCAATATGTCAGGAACCTACACTGGTTTGCAGGTGCGCATTAAAGAACAAAGTCTGAAAGAGCATGATGTACCATGTGCAGCACATTCTTTTAATTTAGTCGGCACTAGAGCTGCAAGCTCATGTTGGGAAGCACGTTCATTTTTAAATCTAGTGCAAAACCTTTATAACTTTTTCTCTGCTTCTACACAGATAATAATTCCTAGATAATAATTTTGTCAAGTTTTATATGATCATCTAAAACAGATTCTTAGTTATCCAAATGATTTTCGTTTTCCATTTTGAACAAAATTAGTTGAGAGACAAACACTAAAAAATGTTTCCCACAACATAGTCATTGTCTTTACAACTGCACTGAGAAAATGCTATAGTTATAGTACTTACCTTTTGATGTCTGCGATCATAATAGCCTACAAATTAATTCCAGTCTTTCATTTTGATTTTTAATGTTCTTCCTTCCAAATTTTTCTCTTTTCTGATACAGACCCAAATCTAAAAAGCATGGATCTGAGAGTCTAAGTAATTCACTAGGCTAGAAGTCAGCGCCTTGTAGGAGAGAGCATGAGGTTTTGGATCAGGATGTAACTGTTGCAGAAGGCGGTAAACTTCTGGACCCACATTGGCGAGAGAAAATGCGCGACATTGAACGTCACCAGTGACATCATGAGCAATAAAGTGTTGTTCCAGACAAGCCATGTAGTTGCCCCAAGGTTCAATGGATTCGTCGAACTTGGGAAATGCAGCGGGCGCGGCACAGAGCCCCAGAAGCGGGGAAGCTGGGTGGGACCCCTGCATAGGCACCCCGAAGGAGGTGCTGGACATCACCTGTAAACAATGAATAATTAGCTCGTTCGTTTGTTGCATACTTTCCAACAGCGCTATGACTCACGCTGAGGGTTCATCAATTCCTGAGATACTGTCTGCCATAGTGGACAACAACCGAGCAAACGTGGGAAACTGTTTACCACTAGTGTATCTGCACTAGCAGAATAGAAATGTCACGGACGGAGCGGCCCCTCCCCCCAGAGGTTCGAGTCCTCCCTTGGGTATGGGTGTGTGTGTTGTTCTTAGCATAAGTTAGTTTAAGTAGTGTGTGAGTCTAGGTACCGATGACCTAAGCAGTTTGGTCCCTTAGGAATTCACACACATTTGAACATTTTTAGAAATGAGGAAAACACAAGTCCGAAAACAATTTATTGGACTCACAAAACGAAACAATAATAAAATCCCGAAAAGAACAATGGGCTCGATCCCAGCAGAGGATCGTCACAAACATAAATTAACAAATAATAATAGAAAAGACCAGACTCTTCACGAGGAGAAATCACAATAAAACAATTCTACAATGTGAATATGTTCATTGACTATACCAAGTCCATCTGCAAGAGATCAAGAGATCGGCCAGCTAGAAAAGGCGTCTGGCTGTTGTTGCAGGGGTGGCAGCTCTTTATACTTCCAAGTGGTGTGTCGAACTGCCCTTTGTCAGCAGTTTGGCGGATGTATCTGCTGGAACTATTTGCGATCACGTGCCTGGCATATCAAAGTAGTTCCTGGGATAGCTGCGAGCTCTGGTGAAGCTGTTCTGCAGCTCCGTGAACGAGTAGCGTTTCCTGGCGACCGTTGATGGAGACCTGGTGTTGTGTTGTGTTGTGGCCACTGGTAAATATTTGCATTGACAACACAGAAGATGTACGTTTTTCTGGTGAATATATGCCCTGTGATGCAGGCATCCTGTGTTGGTTGGAGGCGAAGTGGGATGTTGATGCAGTAGGCTCTACCATGTATGAAGTGGGTGGCTACAGTAGACCTCCCCCACAACCTCTCCCCGAACGTCCCTCCTCCCCCCCCCCCCTTCCGCACAGGGGTGAGCGGTAGGCTCATCTCGACGTTGGGCCCCAGGCCTGTCGGCGACAGGAGACCAGGGTCGGTCGTGGGCAGAGGATCCACCTCCATGGGCGTAAGGACCTCTACTGGAGGGTCCGCCTGGGGTGTAACCGGCAGCGATGGCGAAGGCGGCAGTTGGGTGGGGATAGGAGCACCGTCATTCCCGAGGGCCAACAGCCATGGAGATGGCAAAGGAACCAGCTGTGGCCCACACTGGGGGTGAAGCTGGTTGGTGTGCTTCCGGCACACCACCGTCGTCAAGGGTGACTGCCGCCATAGCGCGGCTGATGAGCGACGAGACCCTGGTGGGGCCCCCCTGGGGACGATTCTGGGTGAACACCATCGCCCAGACCGGATACTGCAGAGAAAAATGGGGCTGTGCCAAACATGGAGGAGGTGGGCCGGGAGAAGACAGAAATATGAGAGACAAGTGTGATCAATGAGGGCAGCTGTGAAGTTTTCCAGCTGCAGATGACCCATCCTGTACAGTGGATGGCTAGGAGGAAAGAAATCTGGTAAGGGCGTAGTTCAGGGAGTGTTGGGACGCAATTTCGAAATCTGAACTTCGAATGTACGGACAAACTGTTTAGCTAATCTGTTAGATTCAGGATAAAAAGGAGTGGTATGAATCAACTGGGTGACCAGGGTGGTGCAAAGGAGATAAATTTAGCAAATGTAAATTGACTGCTGTTGTCGGTCACTACCGTACCCGGAAGGCCCTCAATGGCAGAGATGCAGGAAAGAGCTTGGATAGTATGGGCAGATGTCATGGAGGACATGTGGGAGACATAAGGAAACCCATTGCTTACGTCCACAAAGATAGGCCAGGAGGAGATGAGGAACAGGCCCGCAAAATCCAAGTGCAAATGGGACCAAGGAACAGGAGCAGGAGGCCACTGTAACAGGTGTCAAGGGGGCGCTGACTGGTGCCATTGACAAGAGGGACATGAGGCCACCATGCGGGTGACGCTGGCGTCCATCCCCCTCCAGTAGACATGCTGGTACACAAGCCATTTCGTCAGGACAATCCGCCAATGACCATAGTGCTTAAGCTCCTAGGCCCACTGGTGGAGGAGGGTGGCAGCACAACCTGCCAAAGATCATCGTCACCCAAGAGGAGGAGGACCCCATGTCTGACAGACAGATCCCGGCGGCAGTGCCAGTAGGCCCAGACCTCTGGCTGGAGCAGCTGATGGCGATCTGATGGCCACCCATGCTGAACATGGTGCATCATCAACTGGAGGGTCTCGTCACCTGCCATGCGATGTGCAACTAGCTTGGCATCCAGTGCAGCTCAGCTACTGCCTCAGCAGCGGCGTCATCCAGGTGGAAATGGGCAACCAGGTCAGCATCAAAGTCAGGGTCAGTGCCCACTGGGAGACAAGAGAGAAGATCCACGTTGGCATGGAGAGCTGTGGTCTGAAAACGGATGTCATGGGAATATTGCGTGAAGAACAATGCCCAGGACTGGAGGTGGCGAACGGTCCTCGTGGGGATGGCGGACATAGCGCTGAACAACGAGACCAGATGCTTGCGATCGATGTATAAGGTGAAGTGACAGCTATAGATGAAATCGTGGAATTTCTTAAACCCAAAGATGATGGCCTTCTCAATTTGGCTGTAGTTACACTGAGTGGGGGATAGCATTTTGCAGACAAAGGCCACCGGGCCCTTGACTCTGTCAGTGATGTGAGACAAGACAGCCCCCACACCTTAGTCAGACTTATCAGCATCCAAGGTGAGAGGCTTCGTAGACTCATAATGGACAAGGCAAGCTGGCGTCAATAGAGAAGACTTCAGATGGTGGAATGCCCTATCACAAGCCGGCGACAAGTCCCAGGTAACATTTTCATGGAGGTAGCAGTGAGGGAATTCTGCCAGAGCTGCGGCATGTGGGATAAAATGGCGGTAGTAATTCAGTTGACCCAGGACTGACTTGAGCTGGAAGATGTCCTTTGAGGGCGGCAGCTGCTGAATAGCCTCAACATACTGGGGTGTCAGTTGAATGCCATTAGTGCTCAACTCATGGCTGAGGTAGGTTACCTGAGGAACAAAAAAAAGACATTTCTCTTTGTTGCAATGTAAGCCGGCACCCTGAAGAACACAGAAGAGGTGCTGGAGGTCCCGGGCCAAGTCTGGGGTGGACAAACCAGCGACTAAGATGTCATTAAGGTAGTTAGCTGTCCCTGGAATGTCTCTTGTCACTGTTTCCAAATAGACTGGAAGATTGCTGGAGCACTGGCGACCCTTAATGGGAGGCAGTTGTTACGGAAGGGCCCAAAGGGGGTATTGATTACCTAGATCATTTTTGACGACTCGTGCAAAGGCAACTGGAGATAGGCATCCCATTGGTCAATTTTTGCAAACACCTTGCCACCAGCCAACATGGACAGGATGTCATCAACCTTAGGTATAGGATAGGAGTCAATAATAGACTGAATGTTGACAGTGACCTTAAAATACCCACAAATGCAAAGAGATCCTTTTGGCTTCTCAAGGACCATGATGGGTGTAGACCAATGACTATGGTGGACTGGGGTCAGGATGGCCTCAGCCTCTAGGCGACGAAGCTCATGCAGCAGTTTGTCACAGAGGGCGAACGGTACCGAGCAAGCCTTGTGGAAATTCGGGACTGCTAAGGGGAGGAATTCGATATGAGCTTCGAACCTGGAGATCCCTAGAGATGTGGCAGAGAACACGTCTGGGAAGTCATCCAGAAGCTGCTGAAAGTGATTGTCTGCTGACAATGACTGGATGGTCAGGCCCAAGTCATGCATCTCGAGGTCCAGTAAGGGAAAAAGATCAATTTCCAATAATCTGGTGGCCTTGGGGAAGTCAAGGACCAAAACTCAGGCTGTGACATTGTGTGTGAGGGACCCGACCTGAGCCAAAAACCACTCCTGTAGTCAGATGACGTCATTGCTGTAGCTCTCAGGGAAGTATGGAATGGACGTAGCAGCAGTGGACCCAACTGACAGTGGGAATCGCCATTGATGATGGTGGCGGAGGACCTCGTATCCACTTGGCAAGGGAGCAGAGTGCTCTCCAACTGCACAGTCAGAGTTATCACTACTATCGTGTGTGGAAAAACCGACTGCACAAAGGAAATTGGCGGCAGTGGGATAGTCTCATCCACCGCAGAGTCGGTGGTGTTCACAGCCATCATTGATGACGACTGACAGACCTTGGCTTTGTGACCCTGCCTTCCACAGGCCAAACAGGTCACCTTACAGAAGAGGCAATCTTGCTGCTGATGTGTGACAAAGCATTGACTGCAGGAGGGTAAACATTGCCGCTGCTGCTGCTGCCACTGCGACCGCCGTTGGCGCAGGTGGGGACCAGCACCCTGGTCCTGGAGGGCGGGCACGGCCTCAGGAGAGGGTCCCTGGCACTGCTGCGGTGGCTGTGGTGACGTGAACTGGCGTCGCAGGGGGTGGGCGGCGAAGACCTGTGCCAGGGACTGCAGCATGGAAGCAGAGCGAAATGACTCCTCATGAGCATGAATAATGGATAAACAGGTGTCTAAAGAAGGATCTTTCATCTTTAGAAGATCAGCCCATAGGGCATCATCTGGGGCATGGACAAGAATCATACCACAAATGAGTGCTGGACCATAAGACTACTTGCGATGGGGGTTGCCACAGAAAAAACGACAATCACGGAAGAGACCTTGCAGCATAGTAATCCATCCCCTGCATGACTGTGTGGGACGCTTCTGACAACAGAAGAACTTGTGACGTTCCACCGCCACATGGATCTGAGAGTCTAAGTAATTCACTAGGCTAGAAGTCAACGCCTTGTAGGAGAGAGCATGAGGTTTTGCATCAGGATGTAACTGTTGCATAAGGTGGTAAACTTCCGGGCCCACATTGGCGAGAGAAAATGCGCGACATTGAACGTCACCAGTGACATCATGAGCAATAAAATGTTGTTCCAGACAAGCCATGTAGTTGCCCCAAGGTTCAATGGATTCGTCGAACTTGGGAAACGCAGGGGGCACGGCACAGAGCCCCAGAAGCGGGGAAGCTGGGTGGGACCCCTGCATAGGCACCCCGAAGGAGGTGCTGGACATCACCTGTAAACAATGAATAATGAGCTCGTTCGTTTGTTGCATAATTTCCAACAGCACTATGACTCACGCTGAGGGTTCATCAATCCCTGAGATACCGTCTGCCATAGTGGACAACAACCGAGCAAACGTGGGAAAATCTTCGCCACTAGTGTACCTGCACTAGCAGAATAGAAATGCGGCGGTTTGAGGCGTCATGTCACGGACAGAGCGGCCCCTCCCGCCAGAGGTTCGAGTCCTCCCTCGGGTATGGGTGTGTGTGATGTTCTTAGCATAAGCTAGTTTAAGTAGTGTGTGAGTATAGGTACCGATGACCTAAGCAGTTTGGTCCCTTAGGAATTCACACACATTTGAACATTTTTAGAAATGAGGAAAACACAAGTCCGAAAACAATTTATTGGACTCACCAAAACGGAACAATAATAAAGTCCCGAAAAGAACAATGGGCTCGATCCCAGCAGAGGATCGTCACAAACATAAATTAACAAATAATAATAGGAAAGACGAGACTCTTCACAGGGAGGAATCAGAATAAAACAATTCTACAATGTCAAGATATTCGTCGACTATACCAGGTCCATCTGCAAGAGATCGGTCAGCTAGGAGAGGCGTCTGGCCGTAGCTGCAGGGGTGGCAGCTGTTTATACTTCCAAGCGGTGCATCGAACTGCCCTTTGTCGACAGTGCGCTGCCCTATAAGGCCCGTTTGGCGGATGTATCTGCTGGAACTATTTGCGATCACATGCCTGGCGTATCAAAGGAGTTCCTGGGCTAGCTGCGACCTTTGGTGAAGCTGTTCTGCAGGCTCTGCGAATGGGTAGCAGTCCCTGGTGGCACTCGTGGAGACCTGGTGTTGTGTTGCGTTGTGGCCGCCGGTAAATAATTGTGTTGCAATACAGACGAAGTAGGTTTTCCTGATGATTATATATGCCCTGTGATGCAGGCATCCAGTGTTGGTTGGATGTGAAGTGGGATGCCGATGCAGTAGGCGGTACAGTGTATGAAGTGGGCGGCCACAGCAGGTTCTCAACCCCCACTCCTTCCCAACCTTCAACTTATGATTTGTAAACAGAACAGAAATTATAAATATTGCAATTGTATTCAAAATGATTCTTGAAGTATTATTTATTTAATAAAGTTCTATTTGAATGTAACAACAAGTTTTACTGGTCACAGTGACTGGTGACAGTAAAACTTGTTGGCTTATACTATTTCATTAACAGTCACGCTGAAGCCTAAACTAAAATATTTACATTTAAAGTAAATACTAATCAACAGAAAAAAACAATGCACAATGCAAAAACTGTGTTCTACTTTGCATGTCGCGAAGTAAATGTATTTAACAAATCAAGTAAATCTACTTTACAAGTCATGTTTCAGTAAAAATGCCAAATAGGGATACTGGTATTTGTAAGTCAATCTCGCAAGACTGTTGATGTTAAAGTTTCAATCTATATAAAAAAGGTAAGATCATTACAACATGATGATCTAGGAAGCGTAACAAGAAAGTGAAAAACCACACAATCTCTGGAATTAGTCCTCTTGTTCATTTATATATTTTTTTAAACTTCAACAATAGCCTTCAAGTTTTTCGCCTGCCCATTTGTCTCTTCAAAACTTACAGAAACACAACGGTATCGTTTAGCAGTTTCTCTCCATGAAAATAATTGTTGCAAAATTTTGCAATTTCATCTACATATGTAGGATGCCCAAGAGTACATTTTTCCAACATTATAAAGAATATATATATATATATATATATATATATATATATATATATATATATATATTGTGGTGGAGTCATTGTCAGATCGCTCCTGATTAACGCAATCAGTTGGTCTAAAACTTCAAAATTTCAAAATATGATTTTCTGAGTAATTATTGAGGCGTTTTGATTTTCACGTTTTTGTTATTAACTTCATCGAAATATTTTGAGCTTTCTGGATGCAGTGCTAGTTCTTCAAGATCAATATCAGCAACAGTTTGAAAACTTTTACACCAAATTTCCTCAAATTTAGAAATCACAAGAAGTACTTATATCATCCATTTTTTCGTACAATTCGATTACACTTGGATTAGACTTCTGTAAACCTGTGTTTAAAATTTCTAATTCATGAAAAATTTCAATAAGCATTGTTGAATTAAAATAGCACTCGATCCTTTGCAAATAATCATAGCATCCTGACGCTTTGGACGATACCATACTATTATTTCCCTTGTCAATAGAACGCTCTGTAGAGGACAAGGGGTTATTGTTAGGAAATATGCTGCGCAATTGTGATTTAGTGTGTTTCAGTGCGCGATGTGCCAGCCTCACGGCAGTCGACGGATGAAGGCTGGCCAGCATATTATGCACGTGACACAGTTTTGCAACGAGCGTTGGTATGTGTGTACATGCGTGGCAGCCATCAACAGCCAGAACGCAGCATTAGCATAATTACGCAGGCGCGGGCCGCATGTGGCGCGGTTGCGTTAGCCAGCTCATCGAAAACCTTCTAATAAACACAGCGCCCCGTAACTGACGAAATCAGCAGCGGTCTGCTCTATTTAAGGGCATCAGAGGTGGGCATCGGCTTTTGGTTCGACCGATTGGGCGTTTGGTGGCTGTCACGTCGTCGTCATCAGTGACACTGTCCCCAAAGACCGGCTGGCAGAGGGCGTTGCCGCTGCTGCACCAGCGACTCCCGGCGTCATCACGAGCTGCAGCATCTGCAGGAGGTAGGCGAGCCTGGCCGGGCCTCGTGCTGCTAACCTCCTACCGCCTGCGCAGCCACTGACCGAGCACGGCGTCGCGTTCCCTGGGGCTGCGTGCATCAGCATGTATCCACCACGACACGAGTGGTGGGGCTGAGCTACTGGAAAATGTACTGGAAGAACCAACAACAAAGAGGAAGATTGCTAAAAACAGCCACCTTCTTCTACCCTACCACGCCCTGCAACCTCGACCACGTCACCCACTCCAGTCATCCTATTACAGATCATAGAAAAAATGTATCAGTTGCTCAAAATTTTCCCTTACTGCCTTCAGAGACTATATTTTTACTATCAACCTGTATAATAAAAGTATAGACTGGTATATAAATATAATGTAGACTTTACTTTGTGTTCTGCCTTACGACAGGTCTGGTCATGGGGAAAGCCTCTTGAGAGAGGTCCACTGCATGAGCGTCTAGGTAAGTGAGTCCAGTGGTGGTTTCCCGTTGCCTTCCACTGATGATGATCAAATGATAATGAGGACAACACAACACCCAGTCCCTGAGCATAGAAAATCTCTGACCCAGCCTGGAATTGAAACCGGGCCCCTTGGCGATACAGACTGTCAAGCTGACCACTCAGGTATCAGGGCAGACTATTAACCTAAAAGTCAACCACAATTTAATAAAACTTTTAATCATAATATTGAAAGGGTACAGTACCACCCGACATTGAAAATAGGTACAACATTTTTCGTTATTCTTGTCAGAACAACATATTTTTTCTGATAATAACTCATTTTCAGTTAATACAGTGAAGTCGGATACCAGTGTAGGAAAGAATGACAATTTATTTATTTAATTGATCACATGTGCACTCCCACAAAATAAATCCCTACATCCAATTTGGTGAGATCTGCGAAATAAATGAATGTAGGGTCGTCTGCTAACCACAGATAGTGAATGTGAATATATGATCATCTCTGAGATGGTTCTTGGGTCACCTTTGGTGGGACCAAAGAGATGAAATTTACCTGAGCTTTGAGCGCCTGAAATGTGGCTGACCAATATGGTAGCATGGTGCTCCCCCACCTTGGCGGAGGTGCGAGATCGGCCATGTTTCAGCACTCTGCCACTGGATCTAGTGTTGGTAAGACCTGTCTTAGGTGTGCTCCGTAAAGACAAAAAAGTGGAGACCCGGTATGCATGTGAAATACTTAAGAGTAGTTTAGAATAATAATTTCTCTATTTCAGGAAATTTGTGGGGAGCATTAAATGTCAGGCAGGTAATATTAAGGGGATCGTAGTAATCTTCAGAAGTGACCAATGGTCACAATGAAACCACATGTAGCAATAAGTTGAAATACTTCCGAGTGCATAAGTTAAGCTGAATTACTAGTGTGTGTACTATAAGTTGGAAATATTTAAGAAATGGCGTGTGCAGGACTTGAAATTAGAGACGAGTACTTCCACGTGGTGAGTACTGTGTGAGTCTCAATCTGTGTATGAGACAAAGGATAAAGAGAAGTACTCGTCCATGGTATCAGTTGAGGACTCGCGTGTGTGATGAACATGTTCTTAATATTACTTTGCGTGTTATGTTTCCGTGGGACGCTTGATTCAAACTATAATACTCTGAGAGAGAAGCAAGGTGAGTCAGCCGTCTATCCAGCAACGCCACTTGGCTTGCATTGCACAGGAAGACATGCATATATCCTCCAGAGTTCGTAGCAGGAGAGAAAATTTACGAAGTGGGGCAGTGTCGTGTGAAACTGGGATGAAAACCAATTGAAGTGGGAAAGCTGAAAGTGATGTGATTATAATGTTGTGACTATTCCTTGTGTTGTATTCCATGTTGCAGTGTGGTGTTTGTCATGTAATTTAAGTATGTGTGGTTTGCATGGGAGAGTAGCAAGATAGTTTCAGAGGCAGTGGGTTATGCATGTTCCTTTTTGTACCACTCGGTCTGGAGGAAAGTTTCGTGATGATGGCTTTGAGAGTCGAAGTGTGAGATATAGCAAAAGATCCACCATCCTATCCAGAAAGTGCACTGTAGCGTTAAATAATTACGAGACCATAAGATAGAGAATCACCAATGTAAAGCCATGCCCACTGGGCGGAATTTCTCATGTGTTATTGTTGTAGGTTATAGAATTTGTGTGTTTAGGTTATAGAATTTATCGGAATAAATAAGATAGTGAAAAGAAAAAGATTGGTGGCCTTTTCCTTCTAATAGTATGTTGTTATGATACCCAGAATTTATAATGTGTGCGCCATTCATATTCAGTGCGATGGCCACGTGTTGATCAAAGCCGTAGAATAAGAAAGAAAATGTGGTATTGCCAGTGGGTAGTGAACAATCAAAGTTGTGTAAATTTTTAATAGTCAGATGTGCGTTATCCGTTCCGATTGGGTAATATTCAAACAGGAGAATAACATGTAACTTAATTGTGAGTACTAGAGTTCATGTTACTCGATAAATAAGAATGAGTCCACTCGCTTGGCAGACCACTCATCTTGCAGGCCTGACTGCTTGATGCCACAGTATGAGCAAGGCATGTGGGTGCCTCTCATAATTCGACCCTGCCAGGATTTTGCTGTTAGGGTTTGCTGTTAAGATTTTTTTTGATGGAATATATTGTGAAAGCGCTAAGAAGTAAAATTTTTTTGTTTGCAATTTCTTTCTGGATTGGTGAGGATCCTTTATTTTTTTATGTAATTAATTGCTATATCGTCCAAGGCTGGAAGATCGTTGTATAATTTTTTTTTTTGCATAATGTCCGTAGTAACTAGGTCACAGTCGAAAAGCGTAGTCACTATGGAGGAGAGTGATTCTGGGGTGAATGTAGCAGTGGATCTGGAAGCAGGTGTCGACGTTGGGTTAATGAGCGAGAACAGCAAACACTTGGAAGGGGCTGAATTGGTCAGCGGACCGCAGCTAGGTGATCCTTTAGGCAGCGGGCTTTGTCCACAGTTGGGGGCTTTTCCCAACGACGCGGGCGAACCGGGAGTAGGTCCGGTATGCAGTGAAAGTGTAGCTACCCTTAGCGAAGCTACGGTTTCTCAGGCAAGCGAGGTGAGCGCACCGAAAGTAGCAAATGACAATGTGCTACTTCAGTTTTTACAGAGGATGGATAGAGATAATAAGGAAAGATTGGAAGCGATGGATAAAAATAATGAGGAAAGATTGGAAGTGAATAAGGAAAGATTGGAAGCGATGGATAAAGATAATAAGGAAAGATTGGAAGCAATGGATAAGGGAAATAAAGAGGCAATGAGGAAGCTACACACAGTTATAGATGAGCGTCTGTCCGCAGTTAATAATCAGTTAGATGAGGGGGAGAAGAATCTGGGTGTGTTGAAGCAAGTATGTGACGCCGTGAAAGAAAAAACCAATAATTTGGAGGTATGAATAATTGCAATAGAGAGTGATATTACAGAATGTAGGGACGTGTTGCCAGATGAGCGAATAAAAGAGGTAGTGGAGGACTTACTTGCAGATAAACAAAGGGCATTAGACAGCGTGGAAGCTCAAGTCACCCGGCAGGATGTGGCGCTAAATAAACACAGGGATGAAGTTGCGGAGGTAGTGGTCAGAATGAATATGATTAGCGCAGATGTAGAAAAGATCAGTATAAGAGGCGAAACAGGCTCTGACAGTACGCAGCGAGAGGTTTATGCCGACCAGGAGGAGATACAATCACTATTACAGTTTAAAGAGGCACAATTAGAAATAAATAGGAAACATAGGGAAGAACTAGCACAGTTGCAATTAGCGTGCAGTAGCGAAGGTGAAACACCACCAGGTAGATTGCAGAGGGAGAGTGAGATAAATTCAAAAAACGAAAATAGGCAGAAAGAGGAAGACGAACTCAGAGAGTTAGAAGAACGGTTGTGTCGGATAAAACAAGTGGCAAACCCAACTGTGTATAGTCCATGGTCAAAAAACATAAATGCGGAAGAAGAATGTAGAAGGCACTTCGTGTCAGTACAAACGTACACTTGCTTTCCGGATCCTGATAACTACCAACATCCATGCCTGTGGCTGTCTCAATTTCAAGATTCATTACCTTCATCGTGGGGGACCGCTCCTCAAAATGAAGTTTGTGTGTAACCATTTGAGGGACGAGGCTAGAGCGAAAATGCAGGAAGTTATTAAAGACTGTGGTAGATACAAGATATTTTGTGACAAGTTTTTAAATGGATTCTGGTCGAAAAGTAAGCAGGACCAGGTTAAGCAAAGCATATTGATGATGCCAAATTGTAACGAAGGTGGTATGAGAGATCCAGTGGCGTGCTATCAGGAAATACTAAGACGAAATACACTCCTGGAAATTGAAATAAGAACACCGTGAATTCATTGTCCCAGGAAGGGGAAACTTTATTGACACTTTCCTGGGGTAAGATACATCACATGAGCACACTGACAGAGCCACAGGCACATAGACACAGGCAACAGAGCATGCACAATGGCGGCACTAGTACAGTGTATATCCACCTTTCGCAGCAATGCAGGCTGCTATTCTCCCATGGAGACGATCGTAGAGATGCTGGATGTAGTCCTGTGGAACGGCTTGCCATGCCATTTCCACCTGGCGCCTCAGTTGGACCAGCGTTCGTGCTGGACGTGCCGACCGCGTGAGACGACGCTTCATCCAGTCCCAAACATGCTCAATGGGGGACAGATCCGGAGATCTTGCTGGCCAGGGTAGTTGACTTACACCTTCTAGAGCAGTTGGGTGGCACGGGATACATGCGGACGTGCATTGTCCTGTTGGAACAGCAAGATCCCTTGCCGGTCTAGGAATGGTAGAACGATGGGTTCGATGACGGTTTGGATGTACCGTGCACTATTCAGTGTCCCCTCGACGATCACCAGTGGTGTACGGCCAGTGTAGGAGATCGCTCCCCAAACTATGATGCCGGGTGTTGGCCCTGTGTGCCTCAGTCGTATGCAGTCCTGATTGTGGCGCTCACCTGCACGGCGCCAAACACGCATACGACCATCATTGGCACCAAGGCAGAAGCGACTCTCATCGCTGAAGACGACACGTCTCCATTCGTCCCTCCACTCACGCCTGTCGCGACACCACTGGAGGTGGGCTGCACGATGTTGGGGCGTGAGCGGAAGATGGCCTAACGGTGTGTGGGACCGTAGCCCAGCTTCATGGAGACGGTTGCGAATGGTCCTCGCCGATACCCCAGGAGCAACAGTGGCCCTAATTTGCTGGGAAGTGGCGGTGCGGTCCCCTACGGCACTGCGTAGGATCCTACGGTCTTGGCGTGCATCCGTGCGTCGCTGCGGTCCGGTCCCAGGTCGACGGGCACGTGCACCTTCCGCCGACCACTGGCGACAACATCGATGTACTGTGGAGACCTCACGCCCCACGTGTTGAGCAATTCGGCGGTACGTCCACCCGGCCTCCCGCATGCCCACTATACGCCCTCGCTCAAAGTCCGTCAACTGCACATACGGTTCACGTCCACGCTGTCGCGGCATGCTACCAGTGTTAAAGACTGCGATGGAGCTCCGTATGCCACGGCAAACTGGCTGACACTGACGGCGGCGGTGCACAAATGCTGCGCAGCTAGCGCCATTCGACGGCCAACACCGCGGTTCCTGGTGTGTCCGCTGTGCCGTGCGTGTGATCATTGCTTGTACAGCCCTCTCGCAGTGTCCAGAGCAAGTATGGTGGGTCTGACACACCGGTGTCAATGTGTTCTTTTTTCCATTTCCAGGAGTGTAGGTATTTGGATGTGCCATACGAAACTGGGGAGCTCATTGGGATCTGTATAACGAAGTTGCCAGTGAGATTGCGCAGAGATATAGTGATAGCAGGCAGAGGCTTAGACGATTCTGCGTCATTTCAGCACTTGTTACAAGAATTGGGTAATGAGAGCAACATCGAGAACGGAGACACGACTCATAGGTCAGACAGTGTCGAGGATAGGAACGGCAGAAACTATCAGAATGACAGGAGAGTATGGAATCCTGGCATTTCATTCTTGTCATAATGGATTGATGGATAGGAGAAACTAATCCAACATATCAGCCCTTAGCATCTTGCCTTAGAACATATGCCGCTGGCACTGAAAATTGTCTATGTAGCAGACATACTCAACTGATATGTAGGAATGCAAATACCATACTTCTGATCACAGAATAAAACACCAGTAATGGAATCTGTTAGGCTGGTCTCTCATAACAAAATTTGCAAATTGTGATTTGGAACACTAAAGTAAAAGGACTGTTTCCTCAAAAAACCAGTTGCTAATAATGTTATGTAATAATGCCAATGAGTCCAGTTTAATTAGTGCGATTTGACTATTGCAGGTACTTAACATGTAATGTAAAAAGTCAACATTGTGATCTGTATGGAATAGGGGTACGTTTACACTGCTGTTACAGGTAACATCAGCAATGTGATCGAAGTTTTTAGATTACCTGTCATCTGATCTATAGTATGTCATTGTCGTGGTGACAGCTATAATGAAGTGCTGCGTATGGTTGTTCGGAATCTGGTATTAGAGAAAGAGGCCACTAGCACCAAAGTTTCTAACACTTGTGCTGTACCTTTCTCCCAGCTTGTATATTCTCTGCACACATTTAATTTTCATGTAAGCACAGATTCCTAACTAGCAAATTATTTAATGTGTATAGTGGACCATTCAGAGTGAGGCGGATTGTCAATGAAAATGCTGTACTGATTGAGACGATCAAGGGAAAACAATCGCGTGGGCTTCATCACATTTCTAACATCAAATTATGGAAAAGTTTAGGATAGATCGAAAGTAGGCAAGTTATGGTAGATAGTCAGTGTATTTATTTGTGGTGTGTAACGTTGGATGTCAGGAAGTATGACGGAATAGACTGGTCGAATGAGTCATGAACAGGAGTTGACAGAGTGGTGTATGTACGTATTTTTTTGTCATATGAATAAGGATCAAGCAGAAACGACGTGATGATTAATGAGTGGATAAAGATGGTAGATAGAGAGAGAAGCGACGTGATAAATAGTAGTGGATGAGGGTGATATTTAAGGAGAGGAGCGACGTGAAGCAGTGTGATTAATAAAGAGAGATTCGACGTGATGAAACAGTGGTAAATGAAGGTGAGTAGAATTAATAATGTGGAGATGTCTTAGATGTATGTTACAGAGAGGCCTGTGTATGCTGCAATCGAGATTGATGCGAATGGCGAAAGAATACCAGGAAATGATGGAGTAATGGACAGATGGAGAGCCGAAATACGAATGAAGAGATGAGGACAACCGTACAACGTGAAAGGACATAAAGGGAGTATGAGATCCAGATGGTGAACGTTGTGGAATACTGACGTAAGATGTAATACAAGTGTAAATGTAATTCTTACCATAACATTTGCAATATGAAAAAAATAATTTTTGTTGTTATTGTTGTTGAAGCCTGGCACCAGTATAACTAATCAAAACGGTACCAAGAATGTATACAGTTATTTTGCAGGATGAATAATTTGTGTATTTTTTGTTCTTAGATGAAATGTCGCAATTCTAAAGTGATATTTAGCAGGACGAATAAGCGGTAAAGTGAATGCAGAGGTAAGCCAATGGAGAGAGGTGCCAGAGTGAAAGGACGTAATCGGAGACTGGAATGCTATCTCCGAAACAACTCCATGTGTTATTTGGTTAAGTATAAGGGAGCAAAGGTATGGCATGCTGACGTGAGTGTGGTGGTGTTAAGGATAGCTGACTTCTAGACCTATTCTGTTGGTGTATTAATAGATTGAATGAGAAGGAAAATGTGGTGTCAGTTGAGTGAGAGTCGTAGAGTAGTGTGATCAATGCACACAGTCCTGTAAAGGGGATGCACCGATCCATAACTAAAACATTATTGTGCTTTATTGTTTGATTTGGATGAACCTCGATGGCAGGTCAGGATCTGACATCATGTGGATGGTACATAGATGTCCTAGAAATGTTGTTATATATAATAAAAGGTAAAATATATAAAGAGATACTAATTTCAGTCTGTCACAAGCACAAAGGTGCATTGTATGTTGTAGATTTAGAGTCATCAGTTTCTAAAATGTTTATTGTGTTAGGATGTTAAAGTAGTTTACTATTTAACATCATATGGTATGTAATTGTGAGCTGTGTAGATTATTTCTTACTTTTTTGTTAGAACACTTTCAAGGGGCATTAATTTCAGTCTGTCACAAGCACAAAGGTTCATTGTATATTGTAGTTTTAGAATCAACAGTTTCTAATATTTTCACTGTGATAGGATGTTAGAGTAGTCTACTATTTGATATTGTAATTATGAGCTGTATAGATTGTTTCTTATTCCTTTTTTTGACACTTTCATGTTTTGTATGAGGGACAACAGGTACAATCAATAGCACAAGTGTGGGCTGTATATAGAAGAGGGATAAATGTTGATGTTGTATGTGTAGAAAACTAGGGTGTATGATTTTATGTTTTTTAGAACAAAGATTCTTTTATTGGCAATGTATCTAATAGATCATACATGTAATCAATGAATATTTAAATACTGTAAGAATATCCTTTTGTCTGTAATGTTGCGAGATGCACGGAAGGGTCTGACTGATTGGGTGTCGTAGCGCTGAGGTGCTATGCAGAACGCGCCCATACGTCTAGTGGGAGGCCAAGCTGACGTCGCCATCGGAGAGGTGACAAAGCCGCTGCGCTCCCCACTCCACTGTCGGTCGGGGTACACTCCATGTGCCCGCTACAACAGGTCAACAGCCTGGGGTGACACGCACCTACCACTGGCTGCCATTCATAAGTTGCACCACCCTTACGACTGGAGACAGTGTCCCGCGGAGGCAACAGCGGGTGGTTTTTTTCTGCTAAACGGCTCGCACGGCAGCGGCGCGACGGCAGAATGAACGACGCGCGGCAGAGTCCGGCGGGCATTTTTTAACAGCAGCTATTAACTAGTACTGGACTGTGGAGCCGTGAAACAAGATGACTGCTTGGGTGCCTCAATAAGTTGGAAAGTGGAGGACTGGTGTTTCCACGGTGTGAATGGTGGAAAAGATTTTGTCTTTAGCAGACAGGGCGATTGTTTTGTTTTGTTTTGACCACTGAACGGTGGGATCCATAAACTTTTCTCAGTGACTTGTTAAGTGTGCTTTGTAAATTGCATGTGGGACGCTTGTTATACTTAAAGAGGACAGTTGTCATATGGTGACTAATTATTGTCTGAATGCAAGAAACTAAAGTGGGACATTGACATTTGCATTTGTAGTAGGAGACATTTCTTTAATTGGTGCAGCAATAAGTGTTGTTTGTTGGAACTTAAGACTTTTAATTACACCATGAATTGAAAGGGCAGGACCGTGGATAACAGTAGTTGCAGGGCCATTTCTGGACGACCAGATTTGTGTGCATGGCACTCTGAGATTGACTACGACATTTGTGTTTAATGTGAGATAAACTTTACTGTTCAGTGCGTGTTCAAAATGCTGATTTGAGTGACTTAAAGACTTTCGTCCGGGTAACCATGGGAGAGCTTTGACACTGAGACAGTGTTTCTAGGAAAACTATCAGCAACTTTTTGACCCCAAGAAAATCACAGAATGAAATAATTCTGTGTGACTCGCAAGATAGGGAATAATGTATTTGTAGTTGTAATTGTGTACATTTTTTTATATGTTTCATTCCTGAAAGGACAGCAAGTGTAATTGTATTTCATTAACATTTGTGTTTAGAATAGTTAGCGTGTTTTTTTGTTTGTTCTGGGTTATCAAGCTCACGTAGCATGTTTGTAGAATATTTGGTACAAGGAAGCTTTAATTATTAGCCAGTGGCGTAATACTAACGTAGCGGCTCTTGTTGCATTGGTCAGTAAGGTTGTCACAGGGGACAAGAGTTTGCATTGCACAACAAATATCGGAATTAACTGATGCATTTTGATGTCGTGGACAGTAATGATCTTGTTGGTGTGTTGACTGAAGCCACTTATTTGCATTATCACAGTGGTGATATTTCACATTAAAGTGTAACGAAGGCTAGTCGAAATGCAAGTTCTTGTCGCCTAAATGTGTAACAACAGAGAAATGGGCAGTAGAGTAAGATACGAGAGCTACTGGTGGATTCAAGCACTTATTGCTAACTATTTACTGCGTATATTGATCAAAGTTGATGGACTGACTAGCTCAGCAGCAGGTATTTGTACTGGTGGACAAGGATAAGGTTAAAATCACAGTCGAGTAGTGGTGGTAATTGTTTAAGTGATGATAGTTAATGAGGTATGACATGATGTCTTAGATGAACTATATTATGTAACCAGTATGTAACTTGTGGTATGTTTAATTGTTTTTCTTCTAAGTTTTATTTCTCTGTAGGTTTGATGTATATTTTAGAGTAGTGATATGGAGCCTGACTTCTACATGTAACTAGTGTATGCAATTTTTTTCTTTTGTTGATTTTGTTTTGTATTTACACATTGCTGTGTAGATATTATTACCCTGCAATTTATGAATTTCAGATTACTTTCTCTGTGTTTGGACGGAGAGCTATTTAAAATTTCATTAGTATAATTAGTATTTTTTTATTTGTTATAGAGTTAGTGAAGTTTGGATTACTTATAAAAATAACGAAGATCCCAGTAACTAAGCAAATTTTTATCTCAACATTATTTTTTATTTGTATGATATAATGTTTTATTTGTCATGTGGATTGTTGTAAATTTGTATGTGTACGTTACTCCGGATTGTGGAGAGTACAATAATGCAATAACTGGGTCAATAATTTGGTAAAGTAACCGCATTTGGTCGTCTATTTGAAGTCACCAGGGGCTACGGTCTCCTCCTGTTTATTATGATGACTTGCTTCGTTTGTTTGAATACAGTTTTCTTAAAAAAAATTGTTCGGAACTACCCTCGCATTGCGAGGATAGTACAGTGCCATATTTTTCTGCATGGGTAGCTGGTGGTGAAAGGGTACAGTACCCGACATTGAAAATAGGTGCAACGTTCTTCGTTATTCTTGTCAGAACAACATATTTTTTCTAATAATAACTCAATTTCAATTAATACAGCGAAGTCGGATACCAGTGTAGGAAAGAATGACAACTTATTTATTTACTTGATCACATGTGCACTCCCACAAAATAAATCCCTACATCCAATTTGGTGAGATCTGCGAAATGAATGAATGTGTGGTCATCTGCTAACCACAGATAGTGAATGTGAATATATGATCATCTTTGAGACGGTACTTGGGTCACCTTCAGTAGGACCAAAGAGATGAAATTTACCTGAGTTTTGAGCGCCTGAAATGTGGCTGACCAATACGGTAGCACAGTGCTCTCCTACCTTGGCAGAGGTGCGAGATCGGCCATGTTTCAGCACTCTGCCGCTGGATCTAGTGTTGGTAAGACCTGTCTTATGTGTGCTCCGTAAAGACAAAAGAGTGGAGACATGGTATGCATGTGAAATACTAAAGAGTAGTTTGGAATAATAATTTCTCTATTTCAGGAGCTTTTGTGGGGAGAATTAAATGTCAGGCAGGTAATATTAAGGGGATCGTAGTAATCTTCAGAAGTGACCAACGGTCACAATGAAACCACATGTAGCAATAAGTTGAAATACTTCCGAGTGCTTAAGTTGAGCTGAATTACTAGCGTGTGTACTATAAGCTGGAAATATTTAAGAAATGGCGTGTGCAGGACTTGAAATTAGAGACGAGTACTTCCACGTGGTGAGTACTGTGTGAGTCTCAATCTGTGTATGAGACAAAGGATAAAGAGAAGTACTCGTCCATGGTATCAGTTGAGGACTCGCGTGTGTGATGAACATGTTCTTAATATTACTTTGCGTGTTATGTTTCCGTGGGACGCTTGATTCAAACTATAATACTCTGAGAGAGAAGCAAGGTGAGTCAGCCGTCTATCCAGCAACGCCACTTGGCTTGCATTGCACAGGAAGACATGCATATATCCTCCAGAGTTCGTAGCAGGAGAGAAAATTTACGAAGTGGGGCAGTGTCGTGTGAAACTGGGATGAAAACCAATTGAAGTGGGAAAGCTGAAAGTGATGTGATTATAATGTTGTGACTATTCCTTGTGTTGTATTCCATGTTGCAGTGTGGTGTTTGTCATGTAATTTAAGTATGTGTGGTTTGCATGGGAGAGTAGCAAGATAGTTTCAGAGGCAGTGGGTTATGCATGTTCCTTTTTGTACCACTCGGTCTGGAGGAAAGTTTCGTGATGATGGCTTTGAGAGTCGAAGTGTGAGATATAGCAAAAGATCCACCATCCTATCCAGAAAGTGCACTGTAGCGTTAAATAATTACGAGACCATAAGATAGAGAATCACCAATGTAAAGCCATGCCCACTGGGCGGAATTTCTCATGTGTTATTGTTGTAGGTTATAGAATTTGTGTGTTTAGGTTATAGAATTTATCGGAATAAATAAGATAGTGAAAAGAAAAAGATTGGTGGCCTTTTCCTTCTAATAGTATGTTGTTATGATACCCAGAATTTATAATGTGTGCGCCATTCATATTCAGTGCGATGGCCACGTGTTGATCAAAGCCGTAGAATAAGAAAGAAAATGTGGTATTGCCAGTGGGTAGTGAACAATCAAAGTTGTGTAAATTTTTAATAGTCAGATGTGCGTTATCCGTTCCGATTGGGTAATATTCAAACAGGAGAATAACATGTAACTTAATTGTGAGTACTAGAGTTCATGTTACTCGATAAATAAGAATGAGTCCACTCGCTTGGCAGACCACTCATCTTGCAGGCCTGACTGCTTGATGCCACAGTATGAGCAAGGCATGTGGGTGCCTCTCAATATATATGTTCTTGGACAGTAAGTTGATAGATAAGGTACTAGTATATAAGTGTACATAAGCTTTTCAGTTCATTTCTAAGCTTCAATCTGCAGATCTTAACTTGAGCAAGTACCTCTGTGCAACTCATACAAAATATATTAAATCTCACATTATTTCAAAAAATTTTCTTGCTTGCAATATTTTTCAGTCAGATCCTGCACAAGGAGATTAAGATCATGAACACTGCAATGCACAACGAGTGTTTGAGGTTCTTGTTTGTATATTCATGGCTACAGTCCTGAGACTTTACTAGCAATATCTTATACCCAATCATAACACTGGCCTCTGTGAACAAACAAGGTTTCTGTCGAAGTATTACCTGTAGAAAAATGTATGACATACTCATTTGCTGTCATATCTTCAGAAACGACTCAGAAGCAAACAGAAACTTTCTGTTTCGGACTGATAACGAGTTTTACTCAATACAATTGAAAAATATTCAACAGCTTTTATGTCATCCTTAGTTTCTCATAAGACTCTAGTTCCTATCAGCTCGAGCATTTCATTTTCTTGTGGTGAATCTTTCTGTAAACATCGTCTTGTAACTAAGATTTTAATTCTGACAATATTATGCCTGAGCTTTTGAGAATGTCGTAAAGTTAGAATTTTTATCATTGTTGGATCCTCATACAAGGAGGGCTTGTATAGCCATGCCCTTTAATGTGCAGAACATTTCTAATAATGCAGTTCGATTAGCTATTATTTGTTTCAACTGAAACAACGATGTCAACTGAAAGAGTTAGTAATTTTTTTAATGTTTCGCTGCAATTAATATGAAAATAACTTGTTGCATATGTCCTTATCCACTCTGTTCCATGTCTCCAGCGCCTGTTTGTTGAAAGTGGCCATTAACTTTCGCTCATAGACTTCAGTATGGCTTTGACAAATTCTTTTAGTATCTTCATTGAGCTGAAGCCATGGATTATACTTCCTCTAATTACTGTAAAATAAAGTCACTTTGCAACTGATATAAGAAGCAAGTTATACAAAAACAACTGTACAGAAAAAGATCTGAAAACAATACGAATGTTCTATATTACTGCTCATTTTTCATTTACATTTAAGGGTCGTAATACATCTCTAAAGATCAAAGTGTTGATTTTTGATGAAAACAAACTGCTTATTATTACTTGTTGCAAATCTCCAAAATTCAAACTATATAATTTGGAGTGTAAAATGCTAACACTAAAAACTTTGTTTTTACAGTTAAGCTGTTAACATTGTGTGTATAAGTGTATTATTTACACTGTTCACAATTATTCGAAATAAAAGAAAAGAAAAACTTGGCGATTTTCTTGTACACTTATGGCCTTCACTATCAGCTGGCTCAACTTATCTGTAGCCTGGGTTTCCTTAGGCATGAATTTCTTACATATGCCTCCTCTCACTACCACTCTCACCAGTCAACTTAAATGCTGAAATACACTATTTACAGGCTGTCATGCCAACGAAAGTTACGAAATTTAAAAGGCATTCAACTTTCTTGCACGATGTCACTTACCCCTCCATTTCCTACGAGCTTCAGCAACTGCTGATAGATGTATTGTACATGTAAACTGAGGTGACACTCAGAAGAGTGGCTGATGGAAGCGACTATAAATGAGAAATACCCTAACGGTCGCTCTTGTAAGCCGCCGCATCGAGTGTCAACTTAGTTAGAGCGTATAGTATCAGCTTTTGCTCTGTTTTGGTTTCTTCAGCAGCATGGATCTAGAATCGTTTGTTTATGTCATAAGGTACAAATACATACCTATATACTCTATGGTTTATGTAGGTGGGAAGTTAACATCACTCCAATGTAATGGACTTACTCTTCAACTAAGTAAATAAATAATTTCTAAAGTGGCAAAATGTTTTTAAACAGTGCGATAGGAATATCATTCTGGCATTCAGCAACCCCTTATAATCTCTTATTTGTAACAGAGTAACACACCATCGTTTGAAGTGACGAAATGGTTTAAGAAGTATTGAAACTGAGGTTCATATTAGTGCTGAACTGTCAATGCTGTAAAGGTGTCTTCTTATATCAGAATAATGATAATAATTTTTGGATTAGTCTTTGAGTGTAAATATTACCACGAAATGGAAATTTATATATGGCCTTAGAGGTTTAAAACTACTCCCGACCGTCATTAAAATCCTATGTTCCTACAGTGTTTGTTTTGACAGTGTCATTGAGCAATGACTGTTCCGCACAGTATTACAAAGTTTGGTTACAAAATTAAGTACCATACCGGCAACAAGACGTATATTGGCGGCATCTGTGACCTATTACAACCTTGACTAACTCTGAAAATAAAAACAAAGCTGAACTGTTGAGATAAAACCCTTACTTTCCGATGTACCTTCAGTGTGTTGTAGATAACATAAAAATTTAAAAATAGTGCTTTTCGAAATGCAATACGTATATTGCAGTGACTCCAGTTACCAAATATTTCAATGTTACTTGTAATTCAATGTGAGCATCATGCATACTTGTATTAGACTTTTGTACAGAGCCGTTTCCAACTCAAGCATGTGGAAACGCTAACGATGCTGTAAGGTAGTGGCGGTGCTAGGGGAGCAGGGGGATGCAAGAGTAAGAAATTCATGCCTATGGAAACCTGACTTATCACTAAAGGCTCCAAGGAACATTATTTTCAAAGATGATTAAGGAATCTCTTCTGTTTTCTGCTTTTAATTGCTTCGTATACGCTCTCCTCGTTTTTCCTTTTGTTTCTCTCCATGAATACATTACGTCAGTTTAAAGTGATAATGGAAGTGAAACTTATGATACTGCGTTGCTCTGCCTATTGTAGGCAGTCTCTTACTTTCTTACAACATTCATGACTCAGTGGGATAAACTTCACTTGACAACACTAAAATACGAGCATGGAAGAAAACACAAAAGTTTAATATTGTTCTTACGCTATATGTGCACCGGAAAACCGACGAACTTGTGCTAAAGTCCAGAACTGACGAAAAATAATTCCACTAAATATTTTTGTGTTGTAAAATTGGCGCGGGATGTGTTAGGCAATAAGCACTTAATAGTCTGAAAAACGGCTTTTACTGCTCGTCTATGGTAAACTCTCAAGGTAAACATCTGAATTCTGGGAAATGAAAAAGATACAATAACAAAGTATAGCACTTATAAGGGCCACTACTCCTAATTCCTTTTTTTAGGTTAGTTACCTTGATCATATATTTACACAAATACATGGATTCGTACACTGAGAGAATGTGACAGAGATGCTGTCCCAGGACAGTGCTATACCTCACAATGATTAGTGGCGATCTCATCGCTTGAGTAAGCTGCTCACCCATCTAGGACCATAGCATTCCCTAATGTGTGGCAGCAGCTGCACAAGTGTCTTGTGCTATTGATGCCACCTCACTTTCGTGATGCTGTTGCCCCACTTAGGAAAGGCGGCAGTACCACTTGCAAGAGAAACTCTCCCAAACGAGATGCAGCTGCTGTCTGCCATTTTGGAGCAGATGGGTTTCCTTTTGGGAGAGCAGATCTCCCAAAAGGAAGCAAAAACTCGTGCTATAGTATAAGTACACCACTGTAACTGCATTTATCACAGCTACTCTGTGGAAATTCTCTCACAGCACGCATAGTCTCTCAAATACAGTGTTGGTATTTTACCCACTCTGAATTTTTAGAGTGAGTACAGCTACCCACTATACCTGTACCAACCACCTGCTCTGGTTGTACCCACAGCTTATGTCAACAAAAGCAGGCTGTCTGGTGTTATGGAAAATGCATAAAACATAATTTTTGGCTCTGTATGTGGAACTAATGTGTTTTCTTTATGAACGGAAAGATAGGAAGTCGGATTTGTTAGTTTACTCTTGTCATGTTTAAGATTTGTGGTCAGCACTTTAATTTAATTACGATAAGAAAATGAAAGCAATGGTAAGAATTTTGTTGTGAATGGAGAACAGTAAACTAAATTTTCAATGCATAATTTGATGCATTTTGCAAGATTAAGGTGAACTGGATGGACTAGGTCTGAATTGCCGTCGATTTTAGGGCAACGACTGGTGACGCGTTCTATCAGGTGGTTTAGATCTTCATTGAGTAAACTTTCTCTTTCTGCATTCCCGAGAAAAAGAAATCAAGGGGAGAAAGGTGTGGTTGACGAGAGGACCACTCCACATAATCTGTCTCCCCATCCAGTGAGGAAAATTGTCATAAAGCCAACCTCTAACAGCTGCAGCAAAATGGGCAGGGCCTCCAAGAACCCAGGCTCCAACTGCTATGCTTATTCACCAAGGATCAGTTGACAGCAACCACTCAATTGTAAATCAACACAAAGAAAGAATGCCTCACACTACAAAAGGTAAAACTGTAACTTAGGTCCTGTCAAAGCTCACCTATCGCCCCAGTTGAGGACCCTCATACAAGAGTGCAGAAGTTTACCACTAACCCCATCGACGACAACAAACACCATAACTTCGATGAGTTATTGACACAGACATTACTCACCTTAGACTCCATTGACACTAATGGAGAAATGCATACATTTCACTGCTGCAAAGAATCAGTGGATACCATTCAGCACCGCATTGACCTGATCGAATCCTTGCAGGCATTGTTCGTCACCAACAGCAAACACCTCTCTTCGGCAACCATCATGTACAAACAGGTTAGTGGTAATGAAACAAGTGAAACTGTAGCAGTCAGTGTTTGTGCATAAAGTGAGTATAAAATCCATTTTTGTCCCGCAGTAACACCAACCCTCCGCCCTGCTGTGGCATCATGGGTGACACAGCACACAAGAATTGAAACAACAAAGAGACGCCTGTCTCTTCGAAATCACACCATCTCTCTCCTGACAAAACACAAATCGTCAAAGCCACAATAGACAAGCTGCTTAACAAGGACATTAGCCACCCTTAAAATAGCCCTTGGGCTTCACCAATACATTTGGACCACAAGAAAGCATTGACTCAGTGGTACTCAACACTCAGATATTCCCCGGCCATTACCTGGTACCTAACATGCAGGACTCATTATTTGGTGCAATGATCTTTGGCAGCATAGACTGTCAAAAGGCATATTTACAAATACCAGTGGCGACTGAAGACATTACTAAAATTGCCTTTACTACCATCTTTGGGTTATTTGACTACCTCTTCATGCCATTCAGATTAAAAAACGCAGCTGACGTGTGGTAGAGATTTATTGACACAGTCCCACAAAAGTTCCCATTCTGTTTCCCATACCTGGACGACATATTGATATTCTCTCCCATGCCCAAAGACCAAGAAGACCACATCTGACATGTTTTCCATACCATGCGCTATCGACGCAGTCCTATAGCACACAGTTAATGGTGTACACCAACACATACGTTTTTTCTCACGTACATTAAGAGGACGCCGGTGTGATCAGCATTGCATGCATTTTATGAGGCAATAATATATTTCACGCAATACAATGAGGGTCGCCTCCTCACAGCTTTCACTTACCACTACCCCTTGACACACACTGTTCGCAACACTAGTCAAATGTATCACTACCGCGTCCAGCACCTAGATCTCATTGCACACTTGTCAACAGACATCCAACACATGTTCAGGATGGAGGAGGAATGTTGTGGCAGATTAAATGTCTTGCATCCATGCCATGAGTACATTAATCAACTATGAGGACCTAGCAAATGCACAAGGACAAGATGATCATTTACATGAACTCTTATATGACTTCAACACAGGTGTATAGTATGAACAAATAAGCTTACCCGAATCTCACATTAAACTGTGGTGTGACACATTGCAAGGTAGATGATGCCCACAGATTCTAATGCCATTTAGGAAATAAATTTTTGGCAGACCACCATTTGTCATTCCATGAGGCTTGTTACAGAATGCTTTGTTTGGCTAGGGTTTAAAGTAGACAGCAGGAACTGGATGCAGGGCTGTGTTCTCTACCAGCGTAGAAAGATGGGATGGTATGTCTGCTACCCACAAGGCACACTCACTGAATCGATAAGACATTTATAGCACATACACCTGGACTTAGTCGACCCTTTCCCTGAGTCCAAAGGTTACAAATACAGTCTACGACCATTGACTGCATCACCTGTTGCATAGAAGCAGTCCTTTTACAAGACATTACACCTGAATCAGTGACATGGGCTTTCATAAACGCCTGGATGTCCAGTCTTGGTTGCCTCCTATCTATTACAACCGACCAGAATCAGCAATTTGAATTATAAGATTTCCTGATGGCATTCCTGTCCTCAGCGAAAGCGAGGAAGAATTACGGGAGACACTGAATGGAATGAGCCATCTGCTAAGCACAGAATATGGACTGAGAATAAACTGAACAAAGATGAAAATAGTGAAGAGTAACAGAAATGAGATCAGTCAGAAATTTACCATCAAAATCAGGGACTATGACATAGAAGAAGTTAAGGAATTCTGTCACCTTGGAAACAAATTAGCACACAATGGATGAACCAAGGAGGACATAAAAAAGAGACTTGCACAGGCCATAACGAATCTGTGCCATAGGGACTTCTATTCAGTAGCAGTTGATGATGCACTTTCTGTTTAATGAACTCTCCAATTCTGTTCATTTTTTAACTTTGTTTCTTCGAAAATTGCATATCTTATGTTCATGAAGGGAGTTTTTGGGATCGACACTTTGTTTGGAGACATTTATCTGAAATTTCTTTTCTCTTTTTATATTTCTTCTATAATTTTTTGGATACATGTTTTTTATTTTTTGATGTTAATTATCCTATAAAATACCAAAAGTTTCTTCTTTTAGTAACTGGCAGATATTTATACATTTAGCATTATTCAATCACCAAAACTTCATTAGAAAATTATGTTTAAGTATGTATAATTGTTTTATCTCTACAAAATCTGTTTATATCCTAAATATCTTTTTCTTGGTAAATGCTACATCAGATATACTGTAAAAACATATTGTGGACTCTTTGCATCAAGAAGTTGTGATATCTTAATTTAGTTTCATAGGGAGAGTCTTGGTGGGAGATGCTAGATTCACCTCAGTAACACTTCTCCATGATGTCACTTATGATGTGTACATGAGGAGTTTCAACTGGCAGGGATGTGTATTGACTGTTGTGGTTGTATCGTGTCTGTGCGCAATGAGCCTCCTGTGGAATGGTCATCTATACTGTGTTTAGTGAGCCTACAATCTGAAGATTTCAGTTGGTAGTTGACACCATCATCATGTTGACACCTGCCAGCACCTAGGGAACGTTTTTTCAATAGCAGTTTACCCACCTGAAATAATTTGATGGGCTGCCGTTTTCAATACCAAGTTATTTCCAAGCATGGAAGTACTGCTATGTTATTTTCAGAAATGATCTGCAAATACAAAGTCGCTGTGTATGCCTCACTAGTATTAAAAAATTGCAACAGATTTATTAGCTGAGTAACAATGAATTAGTCACATCTTACCTTGTCTCATACGATTTGACCTGTTTATTTACTGTGTCTTAATCGATCTGTCTAGCCATTTGAGGACCATATATGTAACATAATTTTGTGTACTTGCATACAAAAAGTCATACTCCTTTGCACATCAAAATAATACATGTAGTATTACAATAACACCCTTCTGAAACCATAAAACGGTTTTACTACAGAGTATTGTTGTGACTGTGGTAGCCATTCTTACCCATGAATTAAAGCATCAACTCATATCTTCAATTGGTACATTCACTGCAATTTTGGAAACGATTCTTGCCTTTTCTTTCTTTGAGAGTGGGAACCTGCCAATTTCATACTCATTATTTACATGTCAGAATTATGTATTACAGCTTCCCCAATGATAAAGTGTGGTGGCTCCTTTAAGTATGTCCTAATTTGTACGAAAAATTAGAATTCATTGCGAGAAAAATGAACTTTTTCCTTTGCACGAATTCCATTGAATAATCCAAGTGAGTATTATTATTATCTTCTAGTGTTTGCAATAACCAACTCTGGAACAATTATTATTCAGTGTTGTTTCTGAACATTAGTTTGTGAACATTTACATGTCTGATAGTTCAAACAAAAAACATTACCGTTAAAACTTAAATTTCGTCCTTTTATTATCTTTGTATTGTTTGAAACGTGGGGATGGCATGGTTAGATTTGGGGTCTCGTGGCGGGATATTTTGTTGCTGGAATGATATTAATTGTGTTTTGTAATCCAGGTGAATAATGACACAATAAATAATCTGTTCTAAAACGTACTTTAAAAAGTACAATAAAAAGTTTAAATCGTCATGTCTTTTGGTTCAAATAGAGTAGTTTGTGGTTAAGATTACAAAAATGACCATTAGTGAAGACACTGCGAATCAAGCAGTAGGGGGCATATCAGATATTAGCCAGGATTTAGAGTCAGTTCGCAAGTTGATGAAAAAACCAGAGTTAGACGGACTGCTGAGAGCAATGTTAGGCCAAATGGGAAAATAAGCATTAAATTAGACCATGGAATCCAGAATGGGGGGATAGAATCAAAAGGTAAAGTCATCAGTGGTCATTTAGGGTCGGCTATAAAATGCAACATGACCTTTTGAAAACAGAACCTGAATCTAAAATAAGTAACCAATTAAAAATTGTTAGCATGACGTTAATCAAGATATAAATTAACAATTTACAGAAGTTAATTTCTGTTTGGATACCAAAATAAACGAGATTAATTCTGAAATCCTTCTTGTTGCAAAAGAAGAACCTTTGATTGATGCAGACAACAGTATTCTTATTGTATAGGAGACGTGTGTAAACACAGCTTCATCAACTATGAACATAACTGTAGTAGCATGTAGTAAATCTTCAACCAATGAATGCATTTGAATATGGTGGCCAGTGTAAAAGTCTATCGTGTGTCTCGTCAAAAAAGCGCCAATTTGCTGGTAAAAAGAAAGTATGTGTCCAATATAAACCTGAAATATCGAAACGAAATGAAAGTATTTCTAAGTTAGAACTCATGATCAGTGAACTGAAAGTGGATATTAATAAACTTACATTAGAAAAACGTGAACTGATGTTGAAGCAGGTATCAACGAAAGAAGACTCGACTTATTCGGATACATTGACAAAATATATGTGCATAAACAGTTCACAGTGAACGGAAATAAAAAATGTGTGAAAGCAGCGTAAATTTAGTGCACAACAACGGTTGTGATGTGTTATCTACGATAAATTACGAAATCTCCAAAAGTAAACAAAGTGCTCTTGCATCGTCAAGAAGTAGTGTGTTTAGTAACGCCTGTAAGATAAATAACGATTGCTACAAGAAAGTTTTAAGTTCTGGAAAGCGTGCAGATACAAGACACAAGATTTTATTTCTATCTGATAGTCATGGACGACACTGCGCCAGTTTATTGAATCACACACTTCCACCAAGATATTTTGCGAATTCCGTTGTCAACCCAAACGTACAATTGAAATATGTTGTTAATAACAGTGAAGAAAAGGTAAAGGACTTCAATAAATTTGGCTGTGTTATTGTTCTGGTTGAAACAAATGACGTAGAATCGGATATCGACGAATACCAACGCACTGTGAACATGCTAATCACAAAAACTACGAACACTAAAGTGATTCTATGTACAGTACCCTACAGATTTGACATGGCGGACTGGAACGACAAAATAAACAAAATGAACACGTTCTTGATGGAATATGTTGCCCATTACTGTCACGCTAAGGCACTGGATGTTAATCTGTTTTTAAGGAGGACTGATTATAAGAAGCATGGGCTACATATGGTGCTGAAAGGGAAGAAAAGCTATGCAGGAATCTTCATCATTCAGCCATGATTCAGCCCAACACATCGTCACTGGTCTCAGTTAATTGCTTGCAACAGGCAGATCAGTCACTCATCGAAACTGTATGCTTACAACATGGGAAAATAACAGAAGACGAAACCAAAAAATTATAAGGATATATGCATACTATGGAATGAACGAGTGACAAGGAAGCAACACAGAAGACAATATCACCACAGTATACGAAAATAACAGAAGAAGAAATCAAAAAGTTAACAGCAAATATGCCTTCAGTAGAATGAACAAATGGCAGGGACCCAGCACAGAAGACAATATCACCATGTAAAAAGACTGAGGAGGAAGCCGTACCAGAGTGGACAGAAGTTAAAAACAACAGGTCACGATGAAGCACCAGGCAGAAGTTAGCATCCAAACAACATAGGAACGATTTTTATGGCCCAATCCACTGTAGAAGAAAACAACCAAAAAGAAGTCCAAGACTCCAAGGAGGTGTAAATCAGATCAGGAAGGAAAAGAAGACTAGAGCCTACTCTTCAAAGAACTAACCAGGCAAGAAATATACCTCTCATAGAACTGAATAATCCTTTAACTCTCCTACATCATAACTAGTAAGATATTTGATCCAGAGGTCCGTTTGAATCATTCATTGAAGGAGATTTCTATCTCATATGTTGCTGAACACTGGCTGCAAGAAATACAAAAATGTGCAGTCGGGACTTCAGACTTCAGTTGGTCAGCAGTTTTTGCAGGAAAATATACAGAGAGGGTTGAACATGTATATATGTAAGAGCAGGTGCTAAATCAAAGGAAATTAGGTTTAAAAATGGCTGCTGTATTGAAGAAGATTTTGAATACTGTTTATGTGAACTAACTGATAGTAAAATTATAATTGCATCTATAGATAGGTTCCCATCTAGCAATTTTGAATTGTTCTCTGAAAATTTTGAAAATCTTCTGAACTATCTAAATAGTCTGCCAAAGTACATAATTGTGCTTGGAGCTTTCAATGATAATTTCAAAGACAACTCTGAAAAAGGACAGGAACTTGTTAATCTACTAAAAACATGTTATATAATATGGACATGTGTGTAGAAGATACCACCAGATTTGGCAGCAAAAGCGAATGTACTATGGACCAAATATCCATTGACAAATCAAAATGTCGTTTTAAATCTGAGGTATTGGTCACAGTTTCTCTGATCATCAAGCAGTTAAATTCATGTTAGAGAAATCTCATGAGAAGAGTGACAACGGATGATATATTGAGAGAAGATTAATTAATGATGACAGCATTAGGGTCTTTAATCTAATGTTAAAACATTTAAACTGGGACATAGAAAGCAGTAGTTCTTTAGATATGAAATTCAACAAGTTTTAGTCAGATTATGAATACTGTCATGATATTTCATTCCCTCTGAAGAGAATGAAATTAAACAAAATATCAAATTCATGGATAACAAGTGAAATCAAAGAGATATCAGAAAGTCTTTGAATGCTATATAAGTGTGCAAAGCAAAATACTATCTTGACACAATATGTAAAATGTTATTGGAAAAATCATAGGGAAGCTATAGTTGCTGCAAATAAGAAGCACAATGATTCATATATCAGAAATGGTATCAACAAAGTGAATTCTATGTAGAAAGTTATGAATAATCATACAGGCAAAAATGAAAATGAAAGTAAAAAATCACCATAAAACACAGGAATGAAATTGTTCATGATCCACTTCTGATAGCTAATTTCTTTAATGATCATTAAAGTAGCCCAACACATGGACACCACAAAATATAATCCAAAGACAAAGGGAATAACTCCAATAAATGAAAGTACAATGTACCTATATCCCATAACACTCAAAGAAGTACAAATGGCTAACAGCAAACTAAAGAGAAAAATGACCAGCAGATTGAACGGTATCCCTGACAAAATTATTAAATAGAGTACTGATAATGTTGTCTCTCAACCTGTGGACATAATCAATGACTCCTTTGAAACTGGTGTGTTTCCAAGTAAACTTAAGCAATCAACAGTAATACCAGTTTATAAAGTCTAACATTAAAAACTTTAGGCTACTATAATTATTATAAGTATTTTCTAAAATAATTGAAAGAATAATGTATGACAGTTTGCTACACTTCATAAACAAAAATAAAGTTCTTGTAAATGCGCAGAATGGTTTCAGAAAAAGCAAATCTACACAAATGGCTCTTTTCAGTTTCCTAAAACTTGTTTACAACATCCCAATTAATTTTATCTTGAACATTCTCCTATAAAATCTTCAGGCAGTTCTTGAAAACCTTATACACTCCTGGAAATTCAAAAAAGAACACATTGACACCGGTGTGTCAGACCCACCATACTTGCTCCGGACACTGCGAGAGGGCTGTACAAGCAATGATCACACGCACGGCACAGCGGACACACCAGGAACCGCGGTGTTGGCCGTCGAATGGCGCTAGCTGCGCAGCATTTGTGCACCGCCGCCGTCAGTGTCAGCCAGTTTGCCGTGGCATACGGAGCTCCATCGCAGTCTTTAACACTGGTAGCATGCCGCGACAGCGTGGACGTGAACCGTATGTGCAGTTGACGGACTTTGAGCGAGGGCGTATAGTGGGCATGCGGGAGGCCGTGTGGACGTACTGTCGAATTGCTCAACACGTGGGGCGTGAGGTCTCCACAGTACATCGATGTTGTCGCCAGTGGTCGGCGGAAGGTGCACGTGCCCGTCGACCTGGGACCGGACCGCAGCGACACATGGATGCACGCCAAGACCGTAGGATCCTACGCAGTGCCGTAGGGGACCGCACCGCCACTTCCCAGCAAATTAGGGACACTGTTGCTCCTGGGGTATCGGCGAGGACCATTCGCAACCGTCTCCATGAAGCTGGGCTACGGTCCTGCACACCGTTAGGCCGTCTTCCGCTCACGCCCCAACGTCGTGCAGCCCGCCTCCAGTGGTGTCGCGACAGGCGTGAATGGAGGGACGAATGGAGACGTGTCGTCTTCAGCGATGAGAGTCGCTTCTGCCTTGGTGCCAATGATGGTCGTATGCGTGTTTGGCGCCGTGCAGGTGAGCGCCACAATCAGGACTGCATACGACTGAGGCACACAGGGCCAACACCCGGCATCATGGTGTGGGGAGCGATCTCCTACACTGGCCGTACACCACTGGTGATCGTCGAGGGGACACTGAATAGTGCACGGTACATCCAAACCGTCATCGAACCCATCGTTCTACCATTCCTAGACCGGCAAGGGAACTTGCTGTTCCAACAGGACAATGCACGTCCGCATTTATCCCGTGCCACCTAACGTGCTCTAGAAGGTGTAAGTCAACTACCCTGGCCAGCAAGATCTCCGGATCTGTCCCCCATTGAGCATGTTTGGGACTGGATGAAGCGTCGTCTCACGCGGTCTGCACGTCCAGCACGAACGCTGGTCCAACTGAGGCGCCAGGTGGAAATGGCATGGCAAGCCGTTCCACAGGACTACATCCAGCATCTCTACGATCGTCTCCATGGGAGAATAGCAGCCTGCATTGCTGCGAAAGGTGGATATACACTGTACTAGTGCCAACATTGTGCATGCTCTGTTGCCTGTGTCTATGTGCCTGTGGTTCTGTCAGTGTGATCATGTGATGAATCTGACCCCAGGAATGTGTCAATAAAGTTTCCCCTTCCTGGGACAATGAATTCACGGTGTTCTTATTTCAGTTTCCAGGAGTGTATATAGTACCAGTTTAATTTGCCATGAAATTCTCTCACAAATTCTTTAGACCTGTTTCGTCCACATGATATTTCTTCCCAGTTTAATTTATCTTGAATTTCTCTAATAAAATCCTTGCATGAATTTTTTCTTTCTGATGTACACATCACACAAAATCCAATTTGTCTTGAAATTTTCATATGAATTTTTCAGATAAATGTTTTTTTATTCATATATTTTCTCAATTATTTTATCTGGAAATTCTCTTGCTAAATCTTCGGGTAATACATGATAGCATGATACATATTCCCAATATAATGCACCTGGAAATTCTCTCACAAGAGATTCACGTATATTATGACTTGAAATTATATGTTTTCATTCACAATCACTAAATGGATTTTCCTTTTTAATGTAATCTACAACTATATTTCTATAACTTTTATTTATTAAATACGATTTCTATAATGACCTAAAATTTAAATTTTTACATGTAAGGTAGATCATTTAAATAAGTGGTCATTGTTGAGTTTTTAAATCATTCACTTCATTGTTAATGTTACTGTTCACTTCTTCATTGCTATTATTGATCTTTCTTTGTTAATATTGTGGTTACTTTTGAGATTAATAAGTTATTGTTTCCTCAGTTTTGAATAATCTTTAAGTCCTAATTCTTTTGCTCTATTTTTTAGCTTGATTACTTTTAGACTATTTAGGCTCACCATTTATTAGAAGTAATTTTTGTTAGATCTGTAAAACCAAAAATCCGAAATATGTAAAAACCCAGTTAATATCCATTTGGAAGTTGATTGTTTACCAAAGGTAATTTAGTCTGTGTAAACAAAGGCGATTAAGAAAATTCAAAGATTTGATACCTAAAAGTTAACCTTTTAAAAATCTTTATAAATTTATATTCTTTTATTTAAATTTTTTTATGTTCATTTGGTTCTTTTTAAAGGTAAACTAAGCCTTTGTAACAAAGAGAATTGATTAATAATGTATGTCCATGATTTGATTGATTGATTTTAATTGAAAATGGTATTTCAAACTCAATTCATCAGGGTATTTCAATATCTGGGTCGGCACAGACTAGATATATATGGTACATAAAAGGGCATTTTATATGATCTTTAAAATTTTTTTATCTTGAATATACTGAAATAAAATGTGGCGAACTACTTGCTTTAAAACTTACTTAAATTCAAAATGAAATTAAAATATAAAAAATTAAAAAAAAACGAATCAGAAGTTTTCTCATAAGTGGAACCAGTTCCAAGTACAACTAATGCCGAATAATCTGAGGTGAATATCTTTGAATTTATTCAGAAACTGGTATACCAATTAATTCTAGACAGTTAGTTTAAATACATTTGGAGTCCTTAATTCAAAGAGAGAAATGTCTTAATTACAATTGATATTTTATGAAGACTTTCATGTATCTAAAAATTTAGATACCAGAATAATACCTTACCGGATGACTGACCATTTCTTGAATATGAATTGTCAACCTACAGCAAAAATAATTAAATTCAGAAAACTTGATTGAAATTATCTGTTGTTAATTTTAAAGAATCAATAATGATGATGAATAATCAAATCAGTATACCTTTTAGGAAATATTATGTGATAGTTGAAAAAAGGGTATTCGATTATATTAAATATAGATCAGAACAAGGAAAAAACAACTAGGTACAGAATTTGAAAATAAACTAAAAATAGAAGAGGAGCAAAAACAGCAACTACAATAACAACTAGAGGGAGATAAAGCTAGAAATATAAAATTAGGTAAGGTAAATATGAAAATGTCAAAAGTAGAAAGGAATAACATCATATATGTTCTTAGTACAAAACAACTACAAAAACGTCATTTTTATTAAGTTTGTGGCACACTGAAGAAAAAATTAAATAATGACTGGCTGCCTATAACACTGGTGAACATCCAGACAACAAATTTGAATACTACTAAATGAGAGAATGTGTTAATTATCATACTATTGAATAATTATTTTATTCGCCTTTTAATACACATAGAAAAGAAGATGGTAAAGAACTCTAGAACTTGTTCATTGATTAGCGGAGAGAATGACTTGTTGTTGAATGAATTAAAACCAGATGATATTGAAGTTAGAGAGAAAATATTCAATAACATGTTGCTACCTTATCAATAATTACAACCATTACAATTTCTCAAGATCTCACAACTAAAGTAAGCAGTAAGGTAATAGATAAAATTGTATTAGATGATCTGACTAGAGTAGAACTAACTACAATTGTTTCTAAAATCTATGAAGAATATCCTGAAAAATTGAACATTATTAGACAAAGTTTAGAAAATGTTCTCAAATCTAAATGATATACAATTATAGGAAATATGGTGAGGAGTATATGGAATGACTGTATGCCTATTTTAAGAGAAGTTAACCCAACCCAGAAATAAATTTTAAGTACTGTAGTTAGTAAATTACAACTACTTTTTACAGCATTCGCAAATAAAACAAATTTCTTCTCTACTGAGATTGTATAAATAATCCACATTCCATTTAATTCATTGCGATTACATCTTCATCCTCATCAGGATAACATACAGACAGAAAATATTAAAGGGACTAATGTTCTCAAACGTATCGCACAATTAATTTATATATAGCTTTTTGTCAATAGAAAATAATTTTCCTGCTAGACCCAGCTAATTACTGGGTCTAACTTTTGTAGCATGTAAGAAACCTTTTAGAAAATTTGAAAATTATAAAGAATTAAATTGTAGCCACCAGTTACAGTTACGTCCAGACAAAAATTTTATTAATGAATCTGTTTTAAAATCACAATATAGACCATCCTCTAAGGAAGGGTCAAACTTTTATAAAATAATATTATTTCTATTGAGTTTTATCTACCCATCCATTATGCGAATTATGAAATTTAGTATATGGTTTATCTCTCTTCTTTTTCAAAAACTTTTTCACTAAAATATGCATCAGTATATTGTGTTTCCTGTAATTCATACTCATAAATACTTAATTTTACTTCTTCATCATTTAATAGTCTTAAATTATATGTAATTGGATTAGAAGGAATAACAGATTCGATTTCAAATATTTACTTGATTAGCTGGCTGTGTATCGCTTCTCAAATATTACTTGAAGTTTACTAATTCTAGCTTTAACTCCTTTTCTTAAATTTAGCATCAGCATTAGATTCAACAACAGTTAGTTTATAATTTGTGTCATTAACTTTTATTGGCTTCATTTTTATCATTGAAGGATTTTATTATATGATTATTGTATTCATTAATTAGTTTTGAAACCAATTCAGTTTATTTATAATTACCTTGTAAGTCAAATTTCTTCCACATCTTTTCTTTAAGTGTTCTGTTAAATCTTTTTAACACCAGATGCTTTTAATTCAGTAAAGGCTGAATAGAAATTAATAATATATTTTTCATCAGTTCTTTAAGGTCTTTAGTACAGAATTCCTTACGGTGATCTGTTTGTAATTTTTTTGGTGACCTCTTTTAAATATTTTTTTCAAAAGCATCCGTTACATTCTTACGTGTCTTATCTGTAACCGGAACAGCACAAGGAAATTTTTAAAAAAGACATCAATAACAGTAGATAAATATATATACCCTTTATTTATTTTGGAAATTCCTATTAAAATACCTGAATCCATTTTGACTAGATCCAATTGTCATAAATGATCAATTCCAAAAGAAATATCATTTCCTCTTTAAAATTTTTTCTCATCAGTTTATGTAATTCATTAATAATTTCTTCAATCTGTATATTGAGCAAGCAGTAAATTAAACTAAAGAAAATTTCGGAGTAGGTATTAAACTCCATGGAGAAGAAATAAAAACTTGAGGTTCGCCGGTGACATTGTAATTCTGTCAGAGACAGCAGAGGACTTGGATGAGCAGTTGAACGGAATGGACAGTGTATTGAAAGGAGGATATAAGATGAAAATCAACAAAAGCAAAACGAGGATAATGGAACGTAGTCTAATTAAGTTGGGTGATGCTGAGGAAATGAGACACACAAAGTAGTAAAGGAGTTTTGCTATTTGGGGAGGAAAGTAACAGATGATAGTCGAAGTAGAGAGGATATGAAATGTAGACTAGCAATGGCAAGGAAAGCGTTTCTGAAGAAGAGAAATTTGTTAACATCGAGTATAGATTTAAGTGTCAGGAAGTCGTTTCTCAAAGTATTTGTATGGAGTGAGCCATGTATGGAAGTGAAACATGGCTGATGAATAGTTTGGACAAGAAGAAAATAGAAGCTTTCGAAATGTGGTGCTACAGAAGAATGCTGAAGATTAGATGGGTAGATCACATAACTAATGAGAAGGTAATGAATAGAATTGGGGAGAAGAGGAGTTTGTGGCACAACTTGACAAGGAGAAGGGACTGGTTGGTAGGACATGTTCTGAGGCATCAAGGGATCACCAATTTAGCATTGGAGGGCAGCGTGGAGGGTAAAAATCGTAGAGGGAGACCAAGAGATGAATGCACTAAGCAAATTCAGAAGGATGTAGGTTGCAGTAAGTACTGGGAGATGAAGAAGCTTGCCCAGGATAGAGTAGCATGGAGAGCTGCATCACACCAGTCTCAGGACTGAAGACAATAACAACAATAATTTCTCCACAAATGCTTTCCCCTTAACCTATTAAGATTTTTAACGATCTTACTGCTTTTACTGTTACAAATTGTAGAAAGACAATCAGTTCTTTGGCTTCCACTTTTAGTTGTTACTCTCTGTGGATTATGTGTTTCAGTAAATTTTTAGATTTCCAGCAGTAGATGTGATTGCACATTTTTACAGATAAAAATTTAACAACATTTAATTTATTGTTTCATTCTCTCGTCATCATTTGATTCTAAAATCAATTCTTCAATCATAAGCAATTCACTTGAAACAGGTGCCCTCTTAACAGATTAGAATTATAAATATTCTCACAGAGGAAGCTGAGTAGCACAGTCCCTGTGATGTAGGGGTTATGATACGAGACTGTTGCATGGAGGGTCGTGAGTTTAAAACTCACCTGAATTGTAAAATCTTAATTTCTGTATTTGGTTCGAGTACATTCTGGAAGTATCTAGAAATATCAAGAATCACTGTAGTGGAATGTTCTGTAACTGCATATATAGTGTATGTGTTGTGGCAGGAGGCAGTTCGCTCTGCTCTCTTGTATGTGCAAGTGCTGAATAAACCTTCATTAAGTGAAGTTAGTGTTCGTCAGTCATCTAATTACACCTTCTTCTATGTGCCAATATCTTTCATTTTCATTTGAAATAATGGCTTACTGAACTGAGTTGGATATAAAATTTCAAATTCATCAACATTATGTCTTTTTATCTCTATTTTAAAATCAGTAAATGACTATCTATACTGGCCCCAAATAAAATAATTCTCTTGATCTTTACATCATATTCAAATGAATATTTCAATATTTCATCACCTCTACCGAAAAATAATTTCAATTTTTTGTCATACATTCTTTTTTGAAGATTACCTAACTGACTCAGTTGTAGTGTTAAATCAGTGTTAGAGATGTAATCTGAAAAACTGACTCTACTTCCTTGTTTGGTAACTTAATTAGTTAGATAAGTTTTATTAAGTCGATTAATCTCGTTTTTAGAATGTAGAATGTACTATAGGGACATAGGTACTGAGCTGTGTTAGAATATTTGTGTATTCAGGTTTTGTAACAAGACTGATTAACTCATTTTCTAAATATTGTTTGGTAACTGCATCCTAACATTCACAGGATCTTTTATATATATTAAGCGTCTAACACTAAAATCAATATAGCCTTTAGTTACTTTAAAAGTGTTACATAACTCCTTATAAAATTGTTTCATTAAAGTTTTATTTTTGGAACAGTTTTTGTTTTAAATCATTTTTTATATTTTCTAGGATTGTTTTTCCAATATTCATACTACCTTTCGGTTGAAGTAGTTTATTTCTTAAAACTTCCAATTATTTTATTTAAAATATCATTGAAGTTATAATTATCTGACAACAGTTTTGAAACAAATAAACATAAATGACTGCAAATAAATTTGTGTAAATTCTATAGTCTTTCAACGATATAATATAAGGCATTTTTCCCAAATAATTTACTAATTCTTTCAGTATATTACCACCAAACGAATAAAGAACAAATTTCCTAAGTTCTGGTTTATAACGACAAATCCAGTGAGTACCAACATGATCAAATGTATCTAAATTATCTATTCCACATTCAATATTTTTTGCTTTACTGCATAAGTCACCAATTTCCTCTATTTGTTTCTAATTACTCAGTGGTTTACAGCAGGCTGAGCCTCGCTAAAGTTTGGAGTTTGTAGAGAAATATTTTCGAGTCTATATCTTGGGTAATGACTAGAAGAGGTCAGTGAATATGTCTACCTTGGCCAGGTTATAAATATGAAGGGAGACATAAGACCAGAAATCTATCGACGCATCAAGCTTGGCTGGCAAGCATTTGGGAAGAATTCAAAAGTATTCAGATCAAAAATGCCAGTAAATTTGAAGAAAGCAGTATTTGATCAATGCATTCTTCCTGTGATGACGTATGGCTGCGAGACATGGACACTGAACTCATTTACAAAAGAAAACTTAGGACAGCACAGAGAGCCATGGAGAGATCAATGCTGGGCTATACAACAAAGGACAGGAAAAGGGCAGATGACATCCAGTCTGTGACGAAGGTTAATGACATCTTAGAGACAGTAGGTTCCTTGAAATGGCAGTGGGCTGGCCACGTCGCAAGAAGAAAAGACAACAGATGGACGAAGCTAGTACTGGAGTGGAGTCCGAGAGAGCACCGGAGGCCTAGAGGAAGACCACCAGACAGATGGGACAAAGACATCAAGAAGATCGCTGGTAACACCTGGCAAGAGAACTGCCCAAGACCGTCCCGCTTGGAGAAGACTGCTGAAAGCCTACCTGAATCCACGACTCGAAGAGGCCACATCATTTAATGACTGAATTGGCTGTTGATGATGATGATGATGATGATATCTTGGGAATTATGTTGCGCTAGCTATCGGTAGAATGCCGTCTAGTGCTTGAGATCGAGAAGTACGGCGAAAATGGTATAATATTACGGTAAAAATATGTGTGTTCTAGTAATCCCGGAGTCTGGATATGTGTGCAGAAAAGCGAGCAAGCAAGGAGCAGAAACAGTAACGCGTTTGTGCCAAGGGGAAACGATCTGCAATTTGCTGAAGAGTTCTGACATCGACTTCAGTCGGCTGAGGGTGCTCTGATGTAAAGGGGATGATTTTGTATGGCGCTGAATGTCACGTCTGAAGAAAGAAAGCCGGCCGCGGTGGCCTGCGGTTCTAGGCGCTGCAGTCCGGAACCGCGGCACTGCTACGGTCGCAGGTTCGAATCGTGCCTCGGGCATGGATGTGTGTGATGTCCTTAGGTTAGTTAGGTTTAAGTAGTTCTAAGTTCTAGGGGACTGATGACCTGAGGTGTTAAGTCCCATAGTGCTCAAAGCCATTAGAACCATTTTGTAGAAAGAAAGGTAGACATGGGAAAGACATTAGTTGGCTTGTAAATTATAGGGATGATTTGGAACATGCTAGATGGCCGTCTTCGGTATTCGAGAGTGGAAATATGACTTTGGTTTATTTGTTTCTGATTACTCAGCGGTTCACAGCACGCTGCACCTCGCTAAAGTTTAGAGTTTGTAGAGAGATAATTTACAGTGTGGATATCTTGGGAATTATGTTGCGCTAGCGATCGGTAGGGGCCGCCTAGTGCTTCATATTGAGAAGTACGGTGAAACTGGTATAATATTATGGTGAACAATGCTAAAATACGCATGTTCTTGTAATCCTCGAGTCTGGAGATGTCTGTAGGAAAGCGAGCAGTTTCGGAGCAGAAACAGTAACTCGTTTGTGCCGAGGGGAAACGATCTCGAATTTGCAGATGAGTTCAGGCATCGACTCGTCTGACGGCGCTCTGATGTAGAAGGGATGATGATTTTGTATGGCGCTGAATGTCACGTCTGTAGAAAGAAAGAAAAGGCTGACAGTGCTTCCCTAGGACTGGGGAGCATCGTGACATATAGCCTGTGTGAGTGTAGGCATAGTATAATTTTTTCGTGTGCTGTACAGATATAGAAGATATCTGCACTGTTTGTGTAAAATGTGTATATATTGGGTTGTAAAGTTACTGTGGCTTACGACATGTATTATGTGTATATATTGCATTGTAAAGTTATTATAGTTTATGCTATGGCTGAGTAGAGAGGATGACTGGTGTCCTATAGTAAGAGTTTCCGTATTTGACGATATGTATGGTAGTTTGTATGGTTTAATTGTCAGTGCAATATGGCGATATGTGCAAACTAACCACTGAAAGTCTCGTCTGCAGAGGGAAAAACGGCGGACAGTGCTTCGATATTGGGGGTATCAGTAATTCGGCGGGTAAGTTCGATAAGAGCGAATCATAATTCTCAATTGATTCACATCCTTGTGCTGGGATATAGGAGCCTCTACATAGCTTTGAGGACGTTTGCATATGTTGAGAGCAGTAAGGGTATCACGTTAGGTGCACTGGGACGAGTGAATTGGATGTTATTTTCGTAAACAGGTTCTGTTAGGGTAAGAATTTCCGTGCATAGAAGCTAAGACATGTAGAAAGCGAGCGTTAACTATTATTGGGACACTATACAATTCCCGAGAGGTGGACTTGGCTCCTTTTTTTTTTTTTTTTTTTTTTTTTTTTTTTTTTGGCAAAGCCATGTGACGTAAGAAAACGATTGAGAACGTTTCAGATGGCGAGCAGCCACGCAGATGTTTCGCGGCGAGGCGAGAGCGACGCTGGGTAGTTAAGTATGGTTAAACGGGCGTGTCGTGTCGCGCTAGGAGCAATGCGCCCTGTGCTATTCTGTCATCGGCGGTGAAGACATCTGCTGCTCAGAGGTGTCTCGTGTGAGCGCGTCTTGGAATTCCGTGACGTCAGTATAAGGCAGGCAACTTTCTCCTGCGTTCGGCGGCGGCTCACGACTGTGACTGCGCACGCGTCCCTGGCCGTCGCGCCAGGACATGTGTCTACGTGAACATGTATTGCGATAGGAATTTATGATGTGTCAAGTATGAAAAGGGATGTCGCCGCCTCATGCTTGCTTCACCTAAGCGGTGTCCTGTCCGTCGTTTGACAGCTGACGGCCGCGCCACTTCGTTGGGGCTGCCTGTGCCCTCTACTGGACAGGGATTGGCGGAGACTGCTTCGCACGTTGATTGCATGATTTTGCGAGCGGGCCTGTAGGCTGTGCTATGCATTATTTGGACAGTTTACGAGTACTGAGTATGTCTACAAATCTCTGTGCTGCATTAGTTAGGAGGAGTCTGCAACTGGGTAACGAAATTATTCCAGAAAATTGGGAGTTCCTCAAAAATAAATAGAGTGCTCTCCTACCTTACTCTCCCCTGTAGCCCAGCGCAACCTGAGTCATTTTCGCACCATTTTCCCCATACAGATCATCATCTGGGGTTCTATGATGTAGGATCACGTGTCTAATGTAGTAGCCAATAGGAGTGCAGCATTCTAGGGGTGGGGGAGTGGGGTGCTATGTCGTGAATAAATTAACATTGCGCTCCTAGTGGGAAAATGTGAAAATTGTCATTTCATAATTGAATATCGAAATGGTACATTCATTTATGGAATATAATTAAAATTGAATTGGAATTAAGCACTTAGGTAATTGACAAGTTAGATGCACTATGTGGGTGTCACATGTGTTCAGTTACATTCGTTAGGGTATTTGCAGAAGACTACCTGTGGCGCGAGTATGATCGTGTTAGCTGGAGGCTCTGACGTCATCAGTCGTGCACTCCTTGGCTGTACACGCGCCACATATCCCGTTATAAACGTGTGAGAGAGAGCAAACGATCATGGATTACGTAATGGGATCGTGCAGTGGCTGTGTCCTAGAGGACATGGCGAACAAAATGTATGCACCGATCTAGAATAACAGTACTTGTGTCATGACCTGACGCCACGGTAGCGCCCTCTGTCGGCGACGAAATGTACTAAGTGTGTTGGAGTCTGGAATTCGTGGTGAACACACTGGGTGCCGCCATCTTGGGTTACGGTACTTGTGACATCACGTAATGTCATGAGAGTGCCCTCTGCTGGTGGCGATATGAACTGGACCCACACCATGTGGTGGACACACACTGTATACAGCCGTCTTGAATAACGGTACTTGCGTCATCACCTGACGTCACGATAGCGCCCTCTGGTGGCAACTATATGGACTAAGCCAGTCGGGCTCCAGACCTCTTGGTGGACACACTGGGTGCCGCCGTCTTGGATAATGTTACTTGTGTAATCACCTGACGTCATGGTAGCGCCCTCTGGTGGCGACGATATGAATTAAGCCAGTTGGAGCCCAGACCCAGTGGCGAACACATCTGCTTGAAATTGGTTAAATAATAAAGACAAGCCCTTTTTCCCCCACGGATCCTTAGGAAGAGGTCGGGTTAGTATACGTGTGCTTTCTTTCACAAGATTTTTTTACCCTAGCACTGTAACCACTGAAAGGGTACAATCCGCCCGACATTGAAAATAGGTACAACATACTTTATTATTCTTGTCAGAACATCATATTTTCTGTAATAATAACTCAGTTTCACTTAATACACTGAAGCCGGGTACCAGTATGGGAAAGAATGACAATTTATTTATTTAATTGATCACATGTACATTCCCACAAAATAAATCCCTACATCCAGTTTGGTGAGATCTGTGAAATGAATGAATGTATGGTCGTCTGCTAACCACAGATAGTGAATGTGAATATATGATCATCTTTGAGACGATCTTTTGGTCACCTTTGCTGGAACCAAAGAGATGAAATTTACCGGAGCTTTGAGCGCCTGAAATGGGGCTGACGAATGGATAGCATGGTCTTCCCCCACCTCGACGGAGGTGCGAGATGACCTGAAGAACGGCCATGTTTCAGCACTCTGCCGCTGGATCTTGTGTTGGTAAGACCTGTCTTAGGTGTGCTCCATAAAGAAAAAAGAGTGGAGACATGGTATGCATGTGAAATACTTAAGTGTAGTTTGGAATAATAATTTCTCTATTTCAGGAACTTTTGTGGGGAGAATTAAATGTCAGGCAGGTAATATTAAGGGGATCGTAGTAATCTTCGGAAGTGACCAACGGTCACAATGAAACCACGTGTAGCAACAAGTTGAAATACTTCCGAGTGCTTAAGTTAAGCTGAATTACTAGTGTGTGTACTATAAGTTGGAAATATTTAAGAAATGGCATGTGCAGGACTTGAAACTAGAGACGAGTACTTACACGTGGTGAGTACTGTGTGAGTCTCAATCTGTGTGTGAGACAAAGGATAAAGAAAATGTACTCGTCCATGGTATCAGTTGAGGACTCGCGTGTGTGATGAATATGTTCTTAATATTACTTTGCGTGTTATGTTTCCGTGTGACGCTTGATTCAAACTATAATACTCTGAGAGAGAAGCAAGGTGAGTCAGCCGTCTATCCAGCAACGCCACTTGGCTTGCATTGCACAGGAAGACGTGCATATATCCTCCAGAGTTCATAGTAGGAAAGAAAATTTACGAAGTGGGGCAGTGTCGTGTGAAACTGGGATAAATATTAATTGAAGTGGGAAAGCTGAAAGTGATGTGATTATAACGTTGTGACTAATCTTTGTATTGTATGTTGCCAGTGTGATGTATTTCATGAAATTTACGTATGTGTGGTTGGCATGGGAGAGTAACAAGATAGTTTCAGAGGCAGTGAGTTACGCATGTTCCTTTTTGTACCACTCGGTCTGGAGGAAAGTTTCGTGATGATGGCTGTGAGAGTCGAAGTGTGAGATATAGCAAAAGATCCACCATCCTATCCAGAAAGTGCACTGTAGCGTTAAATAATTACGAGACCATAAGATAGAGAATCATCAATGTAAAGCCATGTGCACTGGGTGGAATTTCTCATGTGTTATTGTTGTAGGTTATAGAATTAGTGTGTTTAGGTTATAGAATTTATCGGAATAAATAAGATAGTGAAAAGAAAAAGAATGGTGGCCTTTTCCTTCGAATAGTATGTTGTTATGATACCCATAATTTGTAATGTGTGCGCCATTCATATTCAGTGTGATGGCCACGTGTGGATCAAAGCCATTAAATAAGAAAGAAAATGTGCTATTGCCAGTGCGTAGTGAACAGTCAGACTTTTGTAAATTACTAATAGTCAGATGTGCGTTTCTGTTGCGTAATATCCAAAAAGGAGAATAACTTTTAACTTAATTGTGAGTACTAGAGTTCATGTTACTCGATAAATGAGAATGAGTCCACTCGCTTGGCAGACCACTCATCTTGCAGGCCTGACTGCTTGATGCCACAGTATGAGCAAGGCATGTGGGTGCCTCTCACCACAAGTGAGCTTTGTTTACCACCAAAATTCAAAGTTGGCGCCAGTTCGTATGAGGAAATGGTGGCCGAGTGCTTAGGTTAGTAGATGTCAACCAAGTGGCCTATCTTTGCTCGATTTTCTTTGCTTATTAGAGATAGAGATGGTGCATTATCCTGTTGGAATTTGAACTTCGTGCCATTTTTCTGGGGGAGGGGGCGTGGAACTTTTCGGCCAAAATTCAAACTTCCAGCCATCTTGAGTGACGTCATGGCCGCCATATTGGATTATGTCATGCGCTGTTACCAAGTCTACATGACGCCATCTTGGATATATCTGGCAACAATGCAGTGGGGGTTGGTGCCCCTCTTGTCCCAATACTGACATTCAGTCAAAGCAGTCAAATTCCCCTACCACAACAAATAAAGCAAAATACAGTGTTCGTATTTGACGATCTTACTGTGGAAAACCAAGTTCAAATACTACAATATATCTGATTTGGTCCTCATTGGGTATTGATATATTTTAGTTGAGTTAAACATGTTCCTTAATCCCGAAACAGCTGGCGAGGGATAATGCAAATCTCCTTATAGCTTTTACCAGGTGCATGTAGGAACTGACATGTCATTCAGTGGTTTTGTAAGGATATGTGCAGTTTGCTGGAACCATACACATTACGGGATTCTTGTTATTGATAAATCAAGAAAACTGAATGATGGTACGTATAGGCAGAACTTCCAGGAGTTTCTATATCTATACAGGCTGTTACAGAAAGGTACAGCCAGACTTTCAGGAAACATTCCTCACACACAGAGAAAGAAAATATGTTATGTGGACATGTGTCCGGAAACGCTTAATTTCCATGTTAGAGCTCATTTTATTACTTCTCTTCAAATCACATTAATCATGGAATGGAAACACACAGCAACAGAACGTACCAGCGTGACTTCAAACACTTTGTTACAGGAAATGTTCAAAATGTCCTCCGTTAGCGAGGATACATGCATCCACCCTCCGTCGCATGGAATCCCTGATGTGCTGATGCAGCCCTGGAGAATGGCGTATTGTATCACAGCCATCCACAATACGAGCACGAAGAGTCTCTACATTTGGTACCGGGGTTGCGTAGACAAGAGCTTTCAAATGCCCCCATAAATGAAACTCGAGAGAGTTGAGGTCAGGAGAGCGTGGAGGCCATGGAATTGGTCCGCCTCTACCAATCAATCGGTCACCGAATCTGTTGCTGAGAAGCGTACGAACACTTCGACTGAAATGTGCAGGAGCTCCATCGTGCATGAACTACATGTTGTGTCGTACTTGTAAAGGCACATGTTCTAGCAGCACAGGTAGAGTATCCCGTATGAGAACATGGGGCCCAATCAAGGCATCACCAACAATGCCTGCCCAAACGTTCACAGAAAATCTTTGTTGATGACGTGATTGCATAATTGCGTGCGGATTCTCGTCAGCCCACACATGTTGATTGTGAAAATTTACAATTTGATCACGTTGGAATGAAGCCTCATCCGTAAAGAGAACATTTGCACTGAAATGAGGATTGACACATTTTTGGATGAACCATTCGCAGAAGTGTACCCGTGGAGGCCAATCAGCTGCTGATAGTGCCTGCACACGCTGTACATGGTACGGAAACAATTGGTTCTCCCGTAGCACTCTCCATACAGTGACGTGGTCAACGTTACCTTGTACAGCAGCAACTTCTCTGACGCTCACATTAGGGTTATCGTCAACTGCACGAAGAATTGCCTCGTCCATTGCAGGTGTCCTCGTGGTTCTAGGTCTTTCCCAGTCGCGAGTCATAGGCTGGAATGTTCCGTGCTCCCTAAGACGCCGATCAATTGCTTCGAACGTCTTCCTGTCGGGACACCTTCATTCTGGAATTCTGTCTCGATACAAACGTACGGCGCACGGCTATTGCCGCGTGCTAATCCATACATCAAATGGGCATCTCCCAACTCCGCATTTGTAAACATTGCGCTGACTGCAAAACCACGTTCGTGATGAACACTTTTGTGGCGGCGTTCGTAGCGACAAACAATTCGCTGTAGAAACGGCTTAAGAAGTCACCGCCACACTTTTAATAGCGGGCCGACCGGTCCGCTGGAACAGTGAACAGAAAGATGAAAACCCAAACACTCTGATTAAATAAAAGTCGGTACTTATCTTTATTAACGAAGATACAGAAACACAGTAGTGAACTCCGTGTCTACAGAAATCTGTCTAGTTCGAGTCGGAGCGGCTAGGTCAGCGTCGGCTGACGACAAACAACAACTCTGCTGCGATGAACACACAACTGACTAGCAAGTACACAATTCGGTGCCGAGTATACAACTGAGCGGCGAATACAGAACTGTCCTAGCGCTCGCGACTCCAGCGCTTAAGAAACCAGAAGCCAGCGGTGGCGCGCGCAGACTTGCGGCGATTTCCTGTCTCGCTGGCGCTGCTTATGCGGACGGCGTCCGGACTTTGATGCTGCCAACCTTTTGGCAGCGGGCTCGGGTGGCATTACTGGCTAGGATATAACAAACACTAACCTGTTGATGCTACGTACTGATGTGCTTGATGATAGTACTGTAGAGCAGTGAGTCGCATGTCAACACAAGCACCGAAGTCAACATTACCTTCCTTCAATTGGGCCAACTGGCGGTGAATCGAGGAAGTGCAGTACATACTGACGAAACTAAAATGAGCTCTAACATGGAAATTAAGCGTTTCCGGACACATGTCCACATAACATCTTTTCTTCATTTGTGTGTGAGGAATGTTTCCTGAAAGCTTGGCCGTACCTTTTTGTAACACCCTGTATAGCTATGATAAACGTGTTGATTATGTTAGTGTACATGATACCTTGGACAAGTTCGCATGTATGTCAGGCAGTCAGCCCGAGAGGATAGGTGTGCATAGAAAGAGAATGCATCTGTACATAGATGGAAATTTCAGTCTCTCAAATGTAACGTTAAGGAGCTAAAACATTTGTTTGATCAACATTTTAGATGCTCGAGTTAAGGAACTAGAAACATACACCTGCATCATTCTGAGAGAAACATAGCTGTAAAGGCTGGTGGAACTGAAAAGAAACTACGTGACTTAACTGTAGAGGTTGAACGAAATGTATATAAGGTGCAGCCTGTGAAGCAACCAGCTTAGTATATACGCTACTGACCATTAAAATTGCTACACCACGAAGATGACGTGCTACAGACGCGAAATTGAACCGACAAGAAGAAGATGCTGTTATATGCAAATGATTAGCTTTTCAGAGCATTCACACAAGGTTGGCGCCGGTGGCGACACCTACAACGTGCTGACATGAGGAAAGTTTCCAACAGATTTCTCATACACAAACAGCAGTTGACCGGCATAGCCTGGTGAAACGTTGTTGTGATGCCTCGTGTAAGGAGGAGAAATGCTTACCATCACGTTTCCGACTTTGATAGAGGTCGGATTGTAGCCTATCGCGATTGTGGTTTATCGTATCGCTGCTCGCGTTGGTCGATATCCAATGACTGATAGCAGAATATGGAAATCGTGGGTTCAGGAGGGTAACACGGAACGCCGTGCTGGATCCCAACGGCCTCGTATCACTAGCAGTCGAGATGACAGGCATCTTATCCGCATGGCTATAACGGATCGTGCAGCCACATCTCGATCCCTGAGTCAACAGATGGCGACGTTTGCAAGACAACAACCATCTGCACGAACAGTTCGACGACGTTTGCAACAGCATGGACTATCAGCTCGGAGACCATGGCTGCGGTTACCCTTGACGCTGCATCACAGTCAGGAGCGCCTGCGATGGTGCACTCAACGACGAACCTGGGTGCACGAATGGCAAAACGTCATTTTTTCGGATGAACCCAGCATCTGTTTACAGCATCATGATGGTCGCATCCGTGTTTGGCGACATCGCGGTGAACGCACATTGGAAGCGTGTATTCGTCATCGCCATACTGGCGTATCACCGGGCGTGATGGTATGGGGTGCCATTGGTTACACGTCTCGGTCACCTCTTGTTCGCATTGACGGCACTTTGAACAGTGGACGCTACATTTCAGATGTGTTCCGACGCGTACCTCTACCCTTCATTCGATCCCTGCAAAAACCTACATTTCAGCAGGATAATGCACGACCGCACGTTGCAGGTCCTGTATGGGTCTTTCTGGATACAGAAAATGTTCGACTGCTGCCCTGACCAGCACATTCTTCAGATCTCTCACCAATTGAAAACGTCTGGTCAATGATGGCCGAGCAACTGGCTCGTCACAATACGCCAGTCACTACTCTTGATGAACTGTGGTATCGTGTTGAAGCTGCATGGGCAGCTGTACCTGTACACGCCATCCAAGCTCTGTTTGACTCAATGCCCAGGCGTATCAAGGCCGTAATTACGGCCAGAGGTGGTTGTTCTGGGTACTGATTTCTAATGATCTACGCATCCAAATTGCGTGAAAATGTAATCACATGTCATTTCTAGTGTAATATATTTGTCCAATGAATACCCGTTTATCATCTGCATTTCTTCTTGGTGTAGCAATTTTAATGGTCGGTAGTGTAGCAAGATATCAACTATGCATAAGGTGATCGCTGCACAGAAGGCTGCTCGAGACAAGTTACCATTGCTAAGGTTAGGACATTTGGATAGAGAGCACACACTGCGAGAAACGTTTAAAACAGTTACTGAATATCTCGATGAACACTCAGCGAAATGACACAACGACGATGATAACGCTGTTGCCGGTTTCGTTAACCGTCACAACGACGCTAAGACAGACAAAACATTTGGTGTCAGTGGTGAAAAGCCATACATGTTGGGCACGCAGCCTATAACTGTAAATGAAAAAACAATAGAGATAGAGGATAGGGAATTGCAAAGAACACCAGGTTTACTGAACCTCATTGTCCTAAAACCCTCAAAAACAGTAAAATTTTCACCCAAAGACCTGGAGGTGTGTGATGAAATACAACAATTGATTGGTGTAAACAGGAGAGCAGGAAACCAATACATTGCGAAATACAGAAGCATTATAAAACCATTATAATTAGACGTTCAGTATAGCGGTGGCGATGGTATTGACATTCAGCATAAAACAGTCAGCAATCAGCCCTCTCAGCATATACGATACTACAACAACCCCATTGAGATAGTAGACCGTTCATGTCATCAGTTACTGCAATATGGCTCATTCGAAAGCAGTTGTCTCAGTAATTTCAGAGCTAAGAGAGAGATGTATAATTGAGTGAGTACGCAAGCCGTAGTTTGAGAACTGCACAAAGCAGCACGCAAAACATACTTATGGCAGGCTGATCTTGAAGATATGAGGTAATATTCACATGAGAACAATAGATGATGCGTATTCAAATACAGAGATATATAAAGAGGCAGAATAAGGCGCTGCGGTCCTCAACGCCTATATACTGTATATTATTACGGTACAGAGTAATACGGGTTCCAACTTATAAAATTTTTAACGGAGTTCAACCACCTTGACGTAAGAAAGGTTGCCTACGCCACGATTAGCGGCGGACCAGGAAGCACGGTGATGCAAGACAGACTTCAGCACAATCTGCAACTCTTCAGCAGACGAGTGAGACAGAGCACACGCAGCGGGAAAACAGAGGACAGCGACTAAGCAAAATAGCTGCACGCTCGTTCGCACGGCGGAATGCCGTTTTAAGCAATAGTCACGGCTATGAAAAACACTCATAGACCTATTTAAGTAGCTGCTAAGAGAGAATTAAAGCTAGGGTAGCAGAATAGCGAGGCCACATGCGGTCATCGTTAGTAAACCGCACATTACAGTACTACGGAGAGCTCTGTAAATACCGGAGCCCCAGCTGCAAGTAGAGCGGAACGGTTTAGGTCAATGGGAACTATGGAGTCCGTGTCGACGACCATCTGTTCCAGGACCATGTTGTTTTAGTAAGTCTTGTCTCAGATCAACCAGCGCAGTACCAGTCAGCCGTGGAGTGCCGCAGAGCTGAACTCCACTGAGGAACTTCATGCTGTGTTACACCAACCACTACTGATGGGAGAGCTGATGAACTACCAGCAGTAGTGCAGTACCAGGTGCTGTACTCTCTGAGTGTTGGACGGAAGACGATGACCAGGGCGGCAGTACTGGGTTCAACGCCTGATGCCTACAGCACAGAGCGGATGGGGTGGTCCAGGGAAGAATAGGCGCGGAGTGAGATCGAGTACACCCCCTCAGCCGGTAGCAGCTATCCATGCTGGACCAGGCTGGGCTAAGCATCCGTATCGATGCAAGAGGAACGACGTCTCGCTAGGACGGAGGCGCAAGGACTGGCGCAGTGTCCGACACCAAGAGTCTGTCCATCACCAGGTCAGGAGGCAGCTACGTCCAGCAGTGCACCACCTTTTGTAAAGATGTCACAGTAAATGATTCACAGGGTCATCATGTTTTCTTAGAGCCCCGAGCACTTCCAGACGATTCCTGACACAGTGCAGAGGCGCCATCTGCTCGGTCCCTCTGTAATATGACAAGTGTCTGGCGCAGTTGTTGGATCGGTTACTGCTGCTACAATGGTAGGTCATCAAAATTTAAGTGAGTCTGATTCTTGTGTTGTAGTCGGCGCACGAGCGATGGGACACAGCATCTCAGGTAGCGATAAAGTGGGGATCTTCCCGTACGAACATTTCATGAGTGTACCGTGAATAGCAGGAAGCCGGTAAAACATCGGATCTTCAACATCGCTGTGGCCGCTAAAAGATCCTGCAAGAATGGGACCAATGACGACTGAGGAGAATCGTTGAACGTGACAGAGGTGCAACCCTTCCGCAAATTGCTGCAGATTTAAATACTGGGCCATCAAGACGTGTCAGCTAGCGAACCATTCAACGAAACATAATCGATATGGACTTTTGGAGCCGAAGACCCACTCATATACCCTTGATGACTGTATGACTGAAAGCTTTACGCCTCACCTGGGCCAGTCAACACCGAAATTGGACTGTTGATGACTGGAAACATGGTGCCTGGTCGGACGAGTCTCGTTTCAGATTGAGTCGAGCGTATGGACGTGTACAGTTATGGAGACAACCTCATGAATCCATGGACCATGCGTGTCAGCAGGGGACTTTTCAAGCTGGTGGAGGCTCTGCAGTGGTGTGGGGCGTGTGCAGTTGGAGTGATTGGGATCCCGGATATGTCTAGATACGACTCTGGCACGTGACATGTATGTAAGCATCCTGTCTGATCACCTGCATCCATTCATGTCCATTGTGCATTCCAGCGGACTTAGGCAATTCCAGCAGGACAATGCGACACCCCACACGCCCATAATTTCTACAGAGTAGCTCCAGGAACACTCTCCTGTGTTTGAACACTTCTGCTGGCCACCAGACCCTCCAGACATGAACTGAGCGAGGTGGCGCAGTGGTTAGTACACTGGACTTGCATTTGGGAGGACGACGGTTCAATCCCACGTCCGGCCATCCTGATCAAGTTTTTCCGTGATTTCCCTATATCGCTCCAGGCAAATGCCGGGATGACTCCTTTGAAAGGGCATGGCCGACTTCCTCCCCCGTCCTTCCCTAATCCGATGAGACCGATGACCTCACTCTTAGGTCTCCTCCCCCACAACAACCCAGACATGAACATTATTGAGCGTATCTGGCATGCCTTGCAATGTGCTGTTCAGAAGAGATCTCAACCCCCACGTACTCATAAGGATTTATGGACAGCCCTACAGGATTCTTGATGTTAATTGCCCCCCCCCCTCCCAGCACTGCTTCAGATATTAGCCTAGTCCATGCCACATCATGCTGCAGCACTTCAGTACGCTCGTGGTGGCCCTACACGATATTAGGCAGGTGTACCAGTTTCTTTGGCTTTTCAGTGTATAATTTAATGATTGTCGATATATACTCCTAAACTGCTTGGGGATTACCGGCCAAAATAAAAACGGGGAGAAATGTCACGGATGTATTTGAGCGTTTGTTGCAGACAGGGACGAATCGACGCCCGGACAACCTCTAAACCAATCACGCTGGAGAGTTTTGCAATAGGTATTTCAAGACTGTGACGCAGAGGTGTGGAATACATCACTACACAACTTTTACCCACCTGAAGACGAGTACTGAGGAATGTCTGAACAGAACAATAAAAGGTCAAATGTGGATGCGTTTTAATCTTCGCAGCCCATAAAAATGGACAGATATCCTCCACAAATAACTGCACAGTACAGTCGAACCAAAATGAGACCAATCGATGCTCATGATAAAGGACTCATGGGTATGGTGTATTGTAGTATTAAAATGCTGGAGCCATGTAAACAAAAATTTAATGTGAGTGATTTGGTACATATCTCAAAACACAAGAGAGCATTTGAGAATTCATACCTCCCAAACTGGTCGGGTGAGGCATTTACAGTTTCCAAAGTGCGGAGAACAAATCCCAGAACTTATATCTTAAAGGATAGCAGTGGATCTGAAAATTCAGGACGCTTTTACATCGAGGAAGTGCTCAGAACCACACGTGTTTCTCATAGAGCGTGTCTTAAAACGTCAAATGAGTAGAACACTATTTAAATGGCTTGGTTTTCTCGCAACGCAAAACAGCCGGAATGACGCTGACGATTTGCTATGTAATGGGGTGCACGCAGCACAACCAGCACAGTAGCGCTACATGCGTGATAGGAAGCGCATTATAGGAAGCGGTGGTATTCTCGACAAACTTCTCGTCGAATTGCACATTCCAGGTTATTATAATTACAGTGGACCTGGTACAAAGCTACAAGAAAGTTCGGCTCATGGTGATAAGGGGATTCATCTACATCTACATCCATACTCCGCAAGCCACCTGACGGTGTGCTTGACGAGCCGTGTTTGGAACATGACACTGCATACACAAAACATAAAGATCTCCCACAACGTCAGACTGCAGATCGAATTTTAGCTGATAAAACCAAGGCAATATGTACGAGAAAGGATATTGGTACAGGACAGCGCACTGCAGCATTTTTAGTTGATGAAACCACACGTGGTAAAATGAAGTTGGCTGTGAATTTCAGGCAAGCTATTAACGTTGCCTATCATGCACTGAAGAAGAAGGGAACGATGAAGAAAGAGAAGAAGAAGAAGACAGGGCAGTGGTGTTTAAAAATCTGTATCCTGACAGCGATGTATGCAGCTAAGAGTGCCCTGAAAAATAAAGGACCGGTTAAAGCAACTAGGGTTCTGAAAACACCGAAGACATCAGGTGGTATTATCTCCTTCCTCATTCCTGCCCTCGCAGGTCTCTCAGCGAGAGGTTCACTGGCTGGTTGGTGGTGCTGTGATTATTGCCAGTGTTCTCGCGTAATCGTAAGCTCCGGAGCGAAGATGCGGAACACAAGAACAGAGAAAGCAGTAAGGAAATGGTGGCCAATGGTGCGCGCAATTGGACCGCGCCATGCCAAGAGCGACACCTGGAAGAAGGGAATATAAGCGACACTCCTGCTAGCCTCGGCGGCGCAGATCGGCACCGGATCGTGGACGTTTGTTATCAGTGACGCGTGTCAACTTTCTTGAACAGTTCACATATCGAGGACTCAAAATTATATTACATGTCGCCCCCTCGTTTGCGACTACTACTTGTAAATCTATAAAGTTAGGTATTGCCAATTGCTATATAGAAATAAAACTACTAATGTTATTTGTTTGAATTGTTGTGCCGCGCGGGATTAGCCGAGCGGTCTGAGGCGCTGCAGTTGTGGACTGTGCGGCTGGTCCCGGTGGAGGTTCGACTCATCCCTTGGGCATGGGTGTATGTGTTTGTCCTTAGAATAATTTAGGTTAAGTATTGTGTAAGCTTAGGGACTGATGACCTTAGCAGTTAAGTCCCATAAGATTTCACACACACACATTCTGAATTGTTGTATAGCATTCCGAGAATGCTGCATCCTGTAGGCACCCTGTTAACGACGAGTGGGCAAGACCTGACAGCCCGAACATGAAGAACGCACAGAACTCACAGGAGCAGCTAGAGGAAGCAAGAAGACATAGCCACTTGATGGAAGCATCAACCGTCGGAAAAGGACTATACCTGAAACCATAAAAGAAAGACTAGGTCTCTTCATAAATAAATAAAAAAAAACCGTTAACTATCCTTCTGGATAGACACCCTGCAAATACAGATCTACTCAAGTTTGTTCGGAAGAAATTCAGCAGTCCAAGATTCCGTGGTATGTTTATGCAGGAAACATTACCAAAGACTATGTGGAAATCCGGAGAATGCGGAACTGTGACTTTAGATGTTTCTGGGGGCCAGGAATCCACTGGGTGGCGCATGTTAAGAAAAATACAAATAACATCTACTATTTCGACTAATTTGGAGACTTGCAGCTGCCAGAAGAATTACAATGATACTTCACCGACAGAAGACGTGTGTTCTACAATTTTCATCGCTAGCAAGATTTTATTATACCTACTTACGCAGGCATATGCACATTACGAATAGAGCGTTCTCGGTTTTCAAACCGCGTCAATTCAAATAAAATCCTCGAGCTGTCGATGGCCATCTCCGCCATCGTCGTCAGGAGTTCACTGATTGCTGGGGCTGCTTTTTTTTTCCTTTATTGATTTTCAATTCCCCCCGAAGGGGGTGGACTGGCAGCAGCTTAGTACGCTGCTCTACAGCCTATAGACTTTTTTAAAAACGGAAGAAGAAGAGAAACAAGAAAAACAGGCGATAAAATGGTGACTTAAAGTGTAAAATGGCGGTAAAATGCGGAAAGTTAAAACAGAAAGCAAAAGGGGTTGGCAATGTTAATAAAATACACAAGAATCAGACAAATAACATAGTACACACACAATTAAAAAACATGGCGACAGTCTGGTTTCTGTTCGCAAGAGATAAAAAAATCACACCCAGCGACAGTATGATGGCCGTTCACAACACTTCCCAAAAAGACACAACACGGAACACTCACTGTAAAACACTGCACGAAAATGGCAGCACAAAGATGACACTCCCGAGCCACCGGGGCTGCTACGGTTTCTCGCTTATGTAGGCATGATGACATCATCAGCAGCCAATCAGATAGACCCATGTGGCGCGCGCGCGTAAGTCGACCCGGACAGCTAGCGGTGACCGGCACTGGTGACGTCAGGTGGAACTAGAGGCAGGCGCCACGTTTGAAACTGCCGCTCTCCCGTCGCGCATCTGTCTTTGCTTTCTTTCGATGTCCAGCGCCCGCCCCCATGCCCTGCTGAGTGTGTACCCCTGTCTGTGTTGAAATTGTTGTTGTTTAAACGAATCTCGGCCGCTTCCTTTATAACGGAGTCCCAATATGTAGAGGCACGAGCCAACACTTTTGTATTTTCGAACTGTATTTTATGTCCGTTTTCTAGGCAATGCTCCGCTAAAGCCGACTTGGCAAGCTCCCTTATTTTTACATGGCGCTTGTGCTCAGTACAACGCTCCGCAACCGTGCGAATTGTTTGTCTGATATACATGCTGCCACATTCACAGGGTACACCATATACAACGGACACTCGAAGAGTAATATCGTCTGTAACAGGGCCCAACATATCTCGTATGTTGGGGGCGGGCCGGAACACTGGTCTTAACCCATGTTTCTGCAGCAGACGTGCTAACTTACTGCTAGTCTCTCCACAGTATGGCAGGAATACAGTTCGCTTGGCCTCTTCTACTGATTCACCAGGTGTCTTTCGTCGGCGGCCCTTGAAAGCGTTTGCGATGTCTCTTTTGCTGCATCCATTTTCCCCGAAAACTCGTTTTAAGTTCTGCAATTCAGAATGTAGGTGGTCGTCGTAAGAGATAATCTTGGATCTATGTACCAACGTGTTCAGGACCGCTTTCTTGTGTACAGGGTGGTGGTAACTATTGGCGTTCAAGTACCGATCAATGTGTGTTGGTTTCCGGTACACTGAATGACCTCCTGCCTTCCGCTCAACCAAAACATCCAAGAATGGTAGGTTGCCGTGCATCTCCATCTCGACAGTAAATTTAATGTTGGGATGGACACCATTCATATGATCGACGTACTGCTGTAATGTATCTTCACCATGAGGCCATATCAGGAAGGTGTCATCAACGTATCGTAGAAAGTAAGACGGCCATAATGTCGCAGTTAACAGAGCCTGCTCCTCGACGTGCTCCATGAAGAAATTTGTGACTGCTGGAGACAGTGGTGATCCCATGGCTGTGGCGTCCGTCATCTCATAATATTCATCGCAGTACAAAAAGTACGTTGTCGTTTGGACGTGACGGAACAACTTAATGATTCCAGATGGAAAATGTCGGGCCAAAAGATTCAGCTTATCTTGTATTGACACCCTCGTAAAAAGTGACACAACGTCCAGGCTCACCATTAGGTCGTTTGGGCCTATCTTCATTCTCTTGAGTGTCTCAACATATTTCTGCGAGTTGACAACATGGTGTTCGCAATGTCCCAATTTTGGTGCTAGTAATTCTGCCAGATGTTTAGCAAGTCTATAGGTGGGCGAACTGATTGCACTAACAATGGGCTTCAGAGGAACACTTTCCTTGTGTATCTTTGGTAATCCACAAAGTCTGGGAGGTTAATTTCTTCTGCACTTCATCTGGTAAACCAGAATCCTTTAATAACTTCCCTGTCTGACAATGGCCTGTGTGGGATCACGACTAAGCTTGCGATACGTGGCGTCTTCTAATAAATATAGCATCTTCAGGTGGTAGTCTGCAGAGTTCAGAACCACGATGGCATTCCCTTTGTCGGCTGGCAACACAACCAAGTCTTCATTCTCACGTAATAACCGTGAGCAACGTCGTTCCTCCTGGCTAATATTAGATTTTGGTGGCTTAGCTTTCGCCAGGATATGGCTGGTAGTTAGCCTGACGTCCTGAGCTGCATCGTGCGAAAGATTCCTAATGCAATGCTCTATTCCACTAATTACATCCAATATTGGCAGACGTCGTGGAGCAGGAGAAAGGTTGAGGCCTTTACTCAGCGCTAATATAGAGTCGTCGCCCAGTTCTTGGTTGGTAAGATTAACAATCGTTCTATGGGCCTTATCGGATTTCACAATAGTTCTCCCGTGATTCAGTCGGTCGAACTTGGCACATTGCTTCGACGTTGCCTTGGATAAACTTGCATGTTGTTGCGCTGCCGTGGCTACATCCACCAACTCCCAATCGAATGGTGACAATGTTGATGACAAAGACAGATGACACTCAAATAGGTTCCTGGCATTATGATCGAGCTCGTATCTTGTCCGTCGTATCCGCTGTCTCACTATGGCGAGACTGGTCCTCTTCAAAATTCTGTCCACTGCAGCAGTTCGATGTGGTGCTTGACTACTGAAAAGCGAGGAATTATCTCCTTGTCCCGGCAGCGTTGTAAAAATGCCAAATAACTCAGCAGATGTGATGTCTGTTTCTGCAGTTTTCTAACAGTCTCACACTGCGCAGTGTGTCCTCACCGTAGAGGAAAACTATGTGTCTTCGGAGTCTTTCGAGACGGCATATATGAATAAAGCGTTCTCGGTTTTCAAGCCGCGTCAATTCGAATAAAATCCTCGAGCATTCGATGACCATCTCCGCCGGGGCTGCTACGGTTTCTCGCTTATATAGGCATGATGACACCATCAGCAGCCAATCAGATAGACCCAATGTGGCGCGCGCGCGCAAGTCGACCCGGACAGCTAGCGGTGACCGGCACCGGTGACGTCAGGTGGAACTAGGGGCAGGCGCCACGTTTGAAACTGCCGCTCCCGCGTCGCGCATCTGTATTTGCTTTCTTTCGATGTCCAGCGCCCGCCCCCATGCCCTGCTGAGTGTGTACCCCTGGTCTCTGTTGAAATTGTTGTTGTTTAAACGAATCTCGGCCGCTTCCTTTATAACGGAGTCCCAATATGTAGACGCACGAGCCAACACTTTTGTATTTTCGAACTGTATTTTATGTCCGTTTTCTAGGCAATGCTCCGCTATGGCCGACTTGGCAAGCTCCCTTTGTTTTATATGACGCTTGTGCTCAGTACAACGCTCCGCATCCGTGCGGATTGTTTGTCCGATATATATGCTGCCACATTCACAGGGTACACCATACACACTGGACACTCGAAGAGCAATGTCGTCTTTAAACGAATCTCGGCCGCTTCCTTTATAACGAAGTCACGGCATGAAAACCGAGAACGTTTTATTCATGTATGCCGTCGTGAAAGATTCCTAGGACACATCTGTGTATTACGTTCTTCCTAAAGCTTATGAAGTAGCATATATATAAAGAGATGCATTAAGCATTCACCTGTCAGTCGAGGTTCACGTGCAATGTCGTATACTCTGACTTTAAAAGAACGATTGTCAGTATTACACGCGAGTTAATTCCCGCTGATTAATTTAAGCAACAGGGAGTGGAATATTGCGCTGATTGGGCTGTAGACTTACAACAGCATTGCGAATATCACAAAGACTAAGAACAAAAGCAATTATGGAAATAGAACCTGGTGCATTCGGCATTGACGCATTAAACGAAGTTTCAAAACAGTCTTGAAAAGGGATTGTGGTATGTGCAAACATCAATACACTTAAACTTGAAGTAAAAACAACGATTGTCTTTAACCAGAAAGGATCAATAGGACAGCTGCTGGGTTTCACAAAACAGGTTCTGAAGAAGGATCCTAATAAATTATACAGATCCGACCAGTCAGTGGATTTACTCTCTGTCAGTACAATCCATGTGGAGTGTAACATTGCAACAAACTCTTATTTCAACAACAAATTGACTCATACAATTTACAGATTCTTCCCATCAGTGGGAACAGGGTATAAGATCGTTCAGACCCCTATCAACACTGTTTACTTCCAAGTAACAGTTCAGGCTTTGGACTATCTGGAGCTGCGTATTACGGACCAGGATAATCAACTTGTCGATTTTCGTGGCGGGGAAATTGTTGTATAGCTACATCTAAAGTGGAAACAGCAGTGACCTCGAATGTGCAGAGACCAAGAAGCGGCGGTGGTCTTCAACCAGCCGGGACCTGTTGGAAGCAGAAGCGACGGCCTTTAACTTGCCGGATCGGAAGCGTCGTTGGCGAGCTTCAACCGGTCAGGGACCACAGCAGCCCTATATTATCAACGAAGACTGGATGGGCATAAGGTATAAAAACAAAGAGCACAACCCGCAGGATGGCACTTCATAACAGAGTAGCAACACATCAAATGAATTCGCAATTGCGAATTAAGGATTACCGTCAGCTGTAGACTGGAATGACGACAGTGAAAATTTGTGGTGGACCGGGACTCGAACCCGGATTCCCCGCTTATCGCGAGCGGTCTCCTTACCATTGGCCTATCCATGCACGACTCACAGCCAGACTCAAACTTCCGTGTGTCGTCATATCCTGCGTCTACGACCTGTACTCGTACATCCATTACGTATATCCCCATACAGGTCAGACGTTGTACTTGGCGGTCGCTTGCCCGGTATCGGCAGAGAAATACGATATTTCAGTGTAGGCGTGTAGGCGCATGGTTGACGACAAATGAAAGTTCGGGTCTGGCCGTGAGTCGTGCACGAATAGTCATCGTTCCCAATAAGTGGGAAATCTGGATTCGAGTTCCGGTCTGGCACAAATTTTCATTGTCGTCACTCCATTCTAGAGCAGATAGCAATCCTTATTCACACTTGTGAATTTCGTTGATGTGTTTCGTAACGGCTGTGGTCGTCGCAATGCCTGTTCCTTTGGACATGCATGCATCATAATCAGAATAACACAGCACTGCTATATCCTACAGACCAGCAAGGTGATAACTTGTGCAAACTACAAGTTTCTTAAATTAGTAGGTCAGAAGCCATGCAATGACGTCATTCGATATAACTAGCCTGGTGGAATATGACGACTGTATTATATGCCAGAAATACTTCACGCATAAACCTTATGCATCAACCGCATTTAATGAAAACAATGATATTAGGATTGCAAAGGCGCTTTAGTCCTCCCATGCAAAAGTTTCATATATCTTGATGGATCATTTTCGAAAAGGGATGCTACTACTGCAGTGGCATCGAATCTTAACATGTGATGCTTTAGCGGTCCTGTTTCATGAGATACAATATGAACTTAATGAGGTCGAAATGTAGGCATAATTACAACTCTTAAAATGTATGTCTCTGCTTCTCCCTAGGATTTGAAAGATTTAGAAAATGGTGAGGGTTCATAGACGAGCAAGTGGATAGAGCAGTGGAAGTGTACGAGAGATTTACTGCATGTATACCTTTAAAGTTGCTTATGGGATACTTTGAGGACATGTGGCGAATTGTTCTGAATGCTAAACAGGAACTTATTCTGGTACAGAGTGCAACAGATAACAACTCACACATTCGAGGAGCTCAGGAGGTGGTCGAGGTCACCACCAACAAAATAACATGGAAAATGCCACACATCACCGTATCGGATGAGCAGTGTGTGAAGCTTTTAAAAGTTCTATATGCCGGTGTATTTCTACTGTTATCTTTCCGTTCATGGGAAGTTTTCGAGCACCCAGTGCTACCGGCTGAAAGCAGAGAAACGTGGTCTGTTAAAACCTCCGGTCAACTAGAGACGCTCGGGTTCATCGTATTTGCGTTTCAGACCAATAAAAGAGGGAATGTAGCAAATGATTTCACCAAATTTGATAACTGCAAGTTAACTAATCTCAGAGTTTACCTGAACTCCGAATTCTACCCGTATGTTAACTTACACCTCTGTGTATACAGTCCAGCATATGACATGTGTGTGAGTGTCTGTGCTTCATATTATGGAGAGGAAGAGGGTCTACGCAGTACACGGAAATTCAAGGAGCTGACGTCAATCATCGTAACGGACTGCTCAAAATAGAACGAGATAATTAAATCTAGTCCTATAGAGCTACGAAATGAATCTGAATCTGAATCTTCGGCAAATTTCCTGGAACAGACTGCAAAGTATGCTCTACTTCTACATGACTGTGTGATTAAATACTGCCCACTCACTTGTGTTGTGCAACAAGCTGTATAAATAAACAGATGCTGTGCCATACACAGAGCATTCCACAATGGTATCTCAAGATGTGAACATCACTGGAGACGCTCAGGGTTTGTGTGATGATGAGCGTAGACATAGTTCATATTTAAAGATGTTGCATTTTTAGCGTACACAGAAGATACCGGAATAATAGAGACACTAGCCTCAAAAATTGCATCAGTGAGGTCTTTCAAGGATGTGAAGCGTTCTGAAAATCAGAGGAGTACGAAATGGTTAACACATTTCTACCATGGAATGATCCTGGCATACCCTATAAAGATATGGTCACATCGCTTCGATTATTCGACCACACAGATACAATCATCTACGTGAAGGGGAATAAGAAAATAACATGGATGTGACGAATCTTCAAGTTTGCTGCTATTCAAGATCTGGAACTCTACGGGTATCCCACTCTCCATCAACTCAGGAAGATGTTTGAAAATAGCGTTGCCGAGTCTGCTTATGAAAATGTAAAATTACTTTTAAGTTGGATGAGAAATAAAGGAATTCTTACCTCACAATATGTATGCACATTTTTTTGCTGGTTTCACCCTGTTCGCTCTTTGATGGTATACAGTTTTGCCCAGGTACTATTGTCTGTGGTTTTCTTCAAGCACAGGAGATATAATTTTTGACATAATTGCTATATATCTCTGTAAGCGGACACAGTCACGCACCTCTTGCTCCCATAAACCAATTCGTGATGGATGACAGATGTAATCCCATGCAACCATTCTATATATTTTGTTGTCTTCCATTTTAAACTTCACCTCCTTAGTAGCACTCATCTGTCACTCATGTGTCATGCACATCCTTTATACAGGGTGGTCCATTGATAGTGACGGGGCCAAATATCTCACGAAATAAGCATCAAACGAAAAAACTACAAAGAACGAAACTCGTCTAGCTTGAAGGGGGAAACCAGATGGCGCTATGGTTGGCCCGCTAGATGGCGCTGCCATAGGTCAAACGGATATCTACTGCATTTTTTAAATAGGAACCCCCATTTTTTTATTACATATTCGTGTAGTACGTAAAGAAATATGAATGTTTTAGTTGGACCACTTTTTTCGTTTTGTGATAGATGGCGCTGTAATAGTCACAAACGTATAAGTACGTGGTATCACGTAACATTCCGCCATTGCGGGCGGTATTTGTTCGTGATACATTACCCGTGTTAAAATGGACCGTTTACCAATTTCGGAAAAGGTCGATATCGTGTTGATGTATGGCTATTGTGATCAAAATGCCCAACGGGCGTGTGCTATGTATGCTGCTTGGTATCCTGGGTGACATCATCCAAGTGTCCGGACCGTTCGCCGGATAGTTACATTATTTAAGGAATACAGGAAGTGTTCAGACACATATGAAACGTCAACCACGACCAGCTACAAATGATGGTGTCCAAGTAGGTGTTTTAGCTGCTGTCACGTCTAATCCGCACATCAGTAGCAGACAAATTGCGCGAGAATCGGGAATCTCAAAACGTCGGTGTTGAGAATGCTACATCAACATCGATTGCACCCGTACCATATTTCTTTGCACCAGGAATTGCATGGCGACGACTTTGAACGTCGTGTACAGTTCTGCCACTGGGCACAAGAGAAATTACGGGACGATGACAGATTTTTTGCACGCGTTCTATTTAGCGACGAAGCGTCATTCCCCAACAACGGTAATGTAAACCGGCATAGTATTCACTATTGGACAACTGAAAATCCACGATGGCTGCGACAAGTGGAACATCAGCGACCTTGGCAGGTTAATGTATTGTGCGGCATTATGAGAGGAAGGACAATTGAGCCCCAGTTTATCGATGGCAATCTGAATGGTGCAATGTGTGCTGATTTTCTACGTAATGTTCTACCGATGTTACTACAAGATGATTCACTGCATGACAGAATAGCGATGTACTTCCAGCAGGATGGATGTCCGGCACATAGCTCGCGTGCGGTTGAAGCGGTATTGAATAGCATATTTCATGACAGGTGTATCGGTCGTCGAAGCACCATACCATGGCCCGCACGTTCACCGGATTTGACGTCCCCAGATTTCTTTCTGTGGGGAAAGTTGAAGGATATTTGCTATCGTGATCCACCGACAACGCCTGACAACATGCGTCAGCGCATTGTCAATGCATGTGCGAACATTACGGAAGGCGAACTACTCGTTGTTAAGAAGAATGTCATTACACGTATTGCCAAATGCATTGAGGTTGACGGACATCATTTTGAGCATTTATTGCATGAATGTGGTATTTACAGGTAATCACGCTGTAACAGCATGCGGTCTCAGAAATGATAAGTTCACGAAGGTACATGTATCATATTGGAACAACCGAAATAAAATGTTCATACGTACCTACGTCCTGTATTTTAATTTAAAAACCTACCTGTTAACCAACTGTTCGTCTAAAATTGTGAGCCATATGTTTGTGACAATTACAGGGCCATCTATCACAAAGCGAAAATAGTGGTCCAACTAAAACATTCATATTTCTTTACGTACTACACGAATATGTAATAAAAATGGGGGTTCCTATTTAAAAAAAACGCAGTTGATATCCGTTTGACCTATGGCAGCGCCATCTAGCGGGCCAACCATAGCGCCATCTGTTTTCCCCCTTCAAGCTAGACAAGTTTCGTCTTTGTAGTTTTTTCGCTTGACGCTTATTTCGTGAGATATTTGGCCCGGTCACGATCAATGGATCACTCTGTATACACAATGCACTAGATGATAGATCTTCTGTAAATAACAACAAAGACATATGGTGACTAATTTTTTCATTTATTAAATTCACACAGACACAATTTGATTTTTGAGATACAGTTCAGTTCTTGAGATACAATTCAGTTTTTGAGGTGCAGATCAGTTCTTGAGGTACAGTTCAGTTCTTGAGATTCAATTTGACTCCGATATTTCAATGCAGAGTTACTTTTAACATACACGCTAATACTAATAAATGGAAAAAAGAACCTCTCAACAGTAACACGCGTTGAGAATATTTTTACAATTTTTTCTATTAGCATTGGATGAGAATATTTACAATTTCTTTTATAAATCTACGCTAAATATTATGGTAGAGATACTTTTTTTTACTACAACTAAATTCCACTGACCCAATAGGTTTTACAGTAGTTCTGATAGACTTTGAGCTATATACGATTAAAAACGAATCATTGTTTGGAAGCTAGCGTCAGGCGAAACTTAAAAATTAATCAAGTTATATGATGCACATGGTGTGTCGATATATTCATATGTGTGTACATAGTACAAATAATCTGTGTATGAATTAATAAATATTCTAACCAGGTCCATGCCCAGGCTGAGATACTGCTGGAGATAACGATAATGGTAATACATGTCCGTTTATTCCCCAACATTGTCATCAATTTGAGGGTGGAGCCTCCTCGTGGAACTAGTTGCTCTAGACACAGCGGCAAATGGGTGTGCGGATCACGCAGACCAATAGGGTATATGAGTTCTGCCTCCATCACATATCCCACAACAGAAGTAGCCGCGTGCCCCCCTTCATTTTTCCACTTAATCCCTTGCATTCGTCATCGGTCACCCATCGAAACTCACTAACCAGCAGTGATTGTGGCATGGTGTGCCCATATAAGTTATTTACATCCAGGTACATGATGTATTTCGAATCAAGGGATGCATTGAACCTGTCGCCCATCCGTGGGTTATTTGTCTTGGAGTGCCTATGGACACATTGACAAAGTACCCCACGGATCCCTCGCTGAAAGAAAATAACCATGTCGGGATCGTTCAATAGTTCGAAGCTGTGCTTCGTTTTCTTGAACATAACATACCAGGACAACCCAGATGCGGCGTAATAAAAGGCGGGATCCAGAGAATATGTGACCATGCATAGACTCCAGATCTTCTCGAAAACATCCACAAGCAAGAGCACGTCTGTGTCCATGTAAAGTTGTGGATACTCTCTTAAAATGGAGATGTTGAATTCCTACCCGACATTGACAGAATGCTCACACTCTGTACCCGACATGGCATCGCCTGTGAGGTTGCTGGAGAATGCAGTTATGTGGGTAGCTTGGTTCCGTTGAAATTTGATGTACTATCCAGATACTCGTATGGGAAAACCCCTACCTATTCACTATTTGAAACTTTTCCTCATCGGGAAATGCAGCACGAGTGAAGTGCGTATCATCCTAAGGTAGAGTTTCAACGAGTTTCTGGAGTGGTGCCCGCATAAAATGTAGCGAGTCAAGGAAGCGCAGCGTAATTCTTGGCTTCATTCGTTCTCAGGCCGGACACTGACCTGATCTTTCTTCATGATGAAATCAGCCATCTGCTCAACAAGAAAGTGAGCGTCATAGCCGCTTATATTATGGAAGAAAATGTGTATATGCCTAGGTAACTGGTACTTCAAATTGTATTTATTGTGGGCTGCGACACGGAACTTCCCTGTAAGATGACAGTGGTCCCTGCAAGGAGTTTCCGCTTTTCTATCTAACGGTAGCTCACAAATATGACAGTCAACCGCGTTATTGTACAAGTCTTCATTCTCCTTCGATTTGGTCACAGGAACGTTGTCACCGTAAAGCTTATCAACCTCCCATGAAAGTTTTTCGAGCTCATTGAGAAGTCAAACGGCAGGATAGCCCCTGACATAAGGTTTGTAGCGGTTAAGACTTGAATCACAGGACGATACAATTTGGTACTTTGCCACACATGGGATGTGTTTTTCTGTGAAGGCCGTAGGGTCACCTTCACAGTGTGTCACAGGAAAGAGGAGGCATTCAAAGTCGGCATAAACCACAAATGAGCATCGTTCCTGATGGTGAGCATTTTTAAACTTTATGAATTTGTTTTCCTCCGTAGGCATAATAACATATAGCGGGTTCTTGGAAGCAGAGTCTACTAGATGCACTGCTAATAACGTGTCTGAGGAAAAATAATTCACACAGCATAAGTAAATATACTTCACACGACAATGTGTTGACGGTTGGGAGGAAAGGAGTCAGGACATGTCTTTGATCGAAACGTAATCATAATTGCCTTTCTCTTTATTTTTCTCATCGGACAATAAGAGCATGTTTACGGGCATCTTACGGTACCGGCAAATTTTGAGAAATAGAAGGGGCCAGCAACAGTATGCTTGTTCTGCTTATGTGACTTATGTTTCTTCAGACCATAAAGAGGAACCGATATTCCGGTATTCTCAGCCTCAAATTTAGTATGTCCTGGAGTTTAACAGGAACTCGATACCATCAAAGTTATAACACTTATGAATGACAAGGTATCTACCACGCTGATATGTGCACTCTGGATTCTCTATAATTTTTCTTTTGCAAGCTAGGATTAACCATGCAAAACAAGCCAGATCCTTTTCATTTCCTACATTAATGCATGCTTTCTTGTTTCCTATATCTTTAGGGAGCTTGCTATATCTTGACCCTCCATTTACCAGATCACAGACATGTGTATGGATGTCCAGGTGGGGCTTTCGGCAGAGCACTTTAGCTGACCATCTAACTTCCATCTCAGAAAACTGGGCTAGTATAGCTCTCAAGGTGGACTCGCGAAACCACCTAATGATTGATGTGCTCCACGTTATCACGCCATTCTTCCCCAAAATATAATGAAGACTTATCTCTTCAGTGCCAGAGACAACTTTGGTGAAGGGGCGGGGGGATGTGACAATTCAATGCACTGCAGTGCGCCGCATTTAATGGCGGTATACCACAGATCATTAACAGCTTTGAGGAGCTCCACCTCCACAACAGGAAGGCATGCTCTTGGAAACCCAACAGGGTCGCGGTACCCTCCTGCTGGATTCTCGATTCTAGTGAACTTGATTCGCTCCTCAAAGGCGTCCGCAATCACCGAATATTCTAGCTGTCAGTAATTTGATGTCCTTCACTAAAAGGACAGGAGAGGGAACTGTCGCTATCCACAGGATCGTTGCTATTGCTAACACTATAACAGCAGCTAGCTGACAATGATGACAAAGATGCTTGCGGTGACGTGCTGAGGAGTATGTGCCGTACCTTGAGAGATCAGCGAGGACTAGAAGGTGGAGGAGGAAGTGATGCTGCAGAATCAGGCCTGTGTTAGCAGCCTGGCTGCGGCTACAGCTTCTGCTGCAGCCCTGACCCGCTTGCTGGAAGGGTGGCCCATGGACGCCAGAGCGGTGTCGGAGCGGCGGCAGCAGGGGCGGCAGCGGCGGAGGCTGTGACTGCGGTGGCCGCGGTTTCCTGCGCGGCAACTAGCAGCACCCTTGCTGGTCAGACATGGTAAGACGTGTCTCACCGGACCCCACTTTAGCGAAGCAGGCTTCGACACCCCCAGTAACCGCGCCACGACACATTGCGGGAACTGTTCCCATGTCGCAGCTGCTGTTGAAGAGAGAGAGAGAAAGACGAAAATTACGTACAGTGTTTCAGAAATCGCCAGCTGCTGCTGCTGCAAGGAAAGAAAGAACACAGATTATTATTATTATGTTACCTATTTCGCTCTAGCTCCTTGGTATTTCCGTCAGGTCATCTAACACCTCTTCACGAAAATGAAGGTCTCTTTCCACCTCATTGACCCACTGTGCCATTCGTCCTCGCCTGAATTGGGGGAGAGTCATCTGTCTATCTCACTGATATCATCTAAAACCAAACATTAACTTTTTAAATAATAGAAACATATGCACATGCAAAAATCTATGAAAACATATTTTTTTGAATATGCACTTACAGGAGATCTGCGATGGCTCCTGCTTATCCTTGACACATACCCCTCCCAATTCCTCTTCTTCTGCCAGTAAATCATCAACACAACAAGGAATATACGCCATATTAGATGTACAATGAAATTTTTGTCAGACATCAACATATTACATATATGCTACTTAGAAGAAAAAAAATATACTGCTTACAATGCTGCTGCTGCTGGCGCTGATGATGGCTTTCAGCAGCCAGCTTACCAGTTATATGTTGGACATATACTGAAACAAAATGATGAGATCTATTCAGTATTATGAAATTCTTAGTGGAAAAGTTACAGTTATCGAGCTTGATTTTCTAAGCGATGTACAACAGCAAAGACTCACTGACTGACCACTAAATAGCAGCAGCATATTATGTATACGAAGAAGAATATATATACTACTTACGATGCTGTTGCTGCTCCTACAACCTCTCCACCTCCAACTCATTTACAACATGGTGGATGTATGCCGAGACAATAAGACAAAATGTATTTAATATCACTACTACAAAATTCTTAGAGGAAGAAAAAGTTACAGTTGCCAATTTGAATATTTACTTACCAGGTAATTATAATTGCCTCGGGTGTTTGCCGCCACTGGCATTGCCGTTGCTATTGGCTAATGCCATTGCAGAACGCTTCATGTTGATACAGAGAAGACGACGACAAGGCAAACAGGCTGGCAACGCATGAGGGAAGCAGATCGAGCTGACCCAACCGCAAACGACAGTAAAATAACGCTGGGGGTGGAGGGGGTAGCGTTAGTATGTACACAAGCTCTGCCCACTAATTTGATGGGAACCATTCAGATTGCAGTATTTGGGGAACCTTGGTCGACAGGTCTGATCAGGTTAGTTTACGCATGCAAAAAGAGGAAGTAGCCACTTGAGAGAGAGAGAGAGAGAGAGAGAGAGAGAGAGAGCGGAGGTATTTCCCAGTTACTAAATATCATAAGGACGCCGACTTCTGCTCTGGGGTCGCTGGACTGTCCAGATGTCGATGCTCGAGGTGCTCCGCGTTAATAGTGAACTACTGCTCAGTGTGCATTTGGGTGCCTTCACGAATACGTGGGTTATGGACATTGTGTCGAGTTGTGTGCACGAAAACTTCCCATGAACGGAAAGATTACAGTAGAAATACACCGGCATTCACAACTTTTAAAAGCTTCAAACACTGCTCATCCGACACAGTGATGTGTGGCATTTTCCATATTATTTTGTTGATGGTGACCTCGTTCTCCTCCTGAGCTCCCCGAATGTGTGAGTTGTTATCTGTTCCACTCTGTGCCAGAATAAGTTCCTGTTTAGTATTCAGAACAATTCGCCACACGTCCTCAAAGTATCCCATAAGCAACTTTAAAGGTATAACATGCAGTAAGTCTCTCGTACACTTCCACTGTTCTATCCACTTGCTCGTTTATGGACTCTCCGCCATTTTCTAAATATTTCAAATCCTGGGAGAAGCAGAGATATACGTTTTAAGAATTGACAGACAAAAGTAAATCAATTAATTAAATTTCAAGAACACTCGTCACATTTTGGGGGTTTTGTATGCAAAGACGCTTGAGAACACAACCACACTCGAGCACCCAGTGCTACCGGCTGCAAGCAGAGAAACGTGGTCTATTAAGACCTCCGTTCAACTGGAGATGCCCAGGTTCATCAGATCTGCGTTTCAGACCAGTAGAAGAGGGAATGTAGCAAATGATTCCACCAAATTTGGTAACTGCAAGTTAAATAATTCCAGAGTGTACCTGAACTCTGAATGCTACCCGTATGTTAACTTACGCCTGTGTGTATGCAGTCAGCATATGAGATGTATGTGAGGTTTTGTGCTTCATATTATGAAGAGGAAAGTGGTCTGCTCAGTACTCGGAAATTCAAAACAAATTCTAACAAAAGCTGAATTTCCTGAGACAACAAGTCGGTTTGCTGCTGCAACTGCTGTTGGAACTGCTGTCACAATTGCCGCTGTAGGAGCATCTGTTGCTGTTGCCGTTTCAATAGCTGCACGAGTTTTGCGTCCGTAAGACACTGTTAACCATTTTCCTCGTCGACAGTTATAGTAGCCAGAATTGGACACTTCCAGGAGACAATGGCCGACTATCCGAAGGCGTTGATAGCGAGTCGTCGAAAGCAACGGAAAGACAACAGTGATAAACGAACAACAAAGACAACACGACAGAATGTTAAGTCCGGTGAGTGAACCAAATCAAGAGCCTAGACGTAGCAATATCAGGAAACAAGCAACGGGGAGTACAATGAACAATAGGAGGGCGCAGTCGGAACACGACAGAGGTCCGCGCCCAGGCGAGGTCCATGTTTAGCGCTGGGGCAGCGGCAGGAGCTCTCGCAAATGTTAGGAGCGCCACACAGTGGCTGTCGTCTATGTCTATGCGTTCTGGCGAGTTTTCGAACTCATCAGGCCGAGATACTAGTACCCACAAACAAAAGTGGTTACTAAAATACCACAAAATTAAGAAAATTTGAGTGCTCAAATAGCACATTAAACACTAACCATTTAATCTGAGCCGCGCGGGATTAGCCGAGCGGTCTACCGCTCTGCTGTCATGGACTGTGCGGCTGGTCCCGGCGGAGATTCGAGTACTCCCTCGAGCATGGGTGTGTGTGTTTGTCCTTACGATAATTTAGGTTAAGTAGTGTGTAAGCTTAGGGACTGATGACCTTAGCAGTTAAGTCCCATAAGATTTCACACACATTTGAACATTTAATCTGATTAGGAACACACACTGGACTACAGAAATTCCAGCTGCGGGCTGACTAAACGAAGAACACGTGGAGATGCGTAAATAGAGCAGCGGGGAAATCGGTAAACCTTATCACACACAAAGCTGAGGCAGGAATAGACACATAGATTAGAACAGAAAGGAACACCCACACACACACAAAGCACAATTACTCTTACATTCATACAAGGTAACGATCACCCTAACTTGGCCTACTCATCACGCGGTGGCGATAATTCCACACCACAATGTTCCAAAGGAACAGGAAAAATCTAGACTACCAAGTAAATCGAAACCCCTGATATTAGAGAAGCATTAAGCTTTTAATTGAAGCCGGCCAGGGTGGCCGAGCGGTTCTAGGCGCTACAGTCTAGAACCGCGCGACCGCTACTGTCGCAGGTTCGAATCCTGCCTCGGGCATGGATGTGTGTGATGTCCTTAGGTTAGTTAGGTTTAATTCTAAGTTCTAGGGGACTGATGACCTTAGAAGTTAAGTCCCATAGTGCTCAGAGCTATTTGAACCATTTTTTAATTGAAAACATTCTGGAAAAGGAGATAAAACACTTCAGTTGGGATGAAGAACTTACACATTCAAGACGACATTAAAGTAGCAACATTGCACTTAAATATTACGGACCAAACTCACCAACAGCTGGCAGGAGAGTCTGAAGCCATCTCACCAATAGCCACCGCACCCAGAGAACCACACAGCTGAAATAGAAATACCGGAGGGATCGTTTCCGACAACAAGATAACAGACAAAATAGACACAGACAGTGCGAATAGACCTCTTTGTCTCAGTAAAAGGAACACTAAGTTGGTTATGCTGCACCCACAACAGACGGAAAGCAGCTAGACTGCCACATGCCTTATTAACCCAAAAACACTTATGCTCTCTCATTCTTTTATACAAAAGGGAAAGTAAGGGAGGAAGCATCATAATATAGGATGTCAGTACAAAAAAATTGGTGTGGATTAAACAGGATGAGTAATGGAAAATACACAGTATATAAAATTTCTGATGCAGGGCACAGGTTACTTGCATCTTAATGTCATATAATTCACAAATATATATCAGTTCCACTGCTCAGTCGTTTTGGGTGAGTTTGAAGAAATACACCATGGATAAACGGTGCAGAAAAATGAGATAAGAACAAGTTAAAATTGGTCAAATGTCTTATGAAACGGTTCTTTAGAGACATTTCAATTGCACTGCCGATGGGAAGTCAAACTAATCTTCCTTCTATTTTCTCTCAATGCAGGAAGATTCGTATTATTTCCTCCTTCTCTTCCGGGTATTTCCCTTTCTCTGTCAGTCAGTTTATTTCAATCATAGCACAAAGTAACGTTTGTGGACTGCTGGTACTGCACATGGTGCCTGAAAGCTGGCAGCTGTTGCTAGTTGTCAAGAATCTTCACTTATCAAATGTAGCGTATGTTGGGACACAGAAAGAAAAAGTGCCACTGAGAGTAGGAGGTCAAAGATGCTACACTGATAAGCATTGTGCCAGTTCCAGTTCAGAGGTGACAGAAAATGCCTGTCAGCCTGACAACATAAGGGTCTCTCTTAGTAGGGGGGGAACAGGGGCACCAAGACACGTTGCGTTGTTGCCAAATTTATTAAAGATGGCGGAGATGACGTCATCCAAGATGGCGGCATGTAGACTTGGCAACATCGCATGACGTCATCCAAGATGGCTGATTTTGACGGGAGAATTGTCCAATTGTGCTATGTCCACTAACCTAATCTTCAGAAAAAATGGCGGGAATTTTGAATTTTGGCGGGAAAATAGTCCAATTGTGCTACGTCCACTAACCGAAGCGTCCAGAAGAAAGAATGGCGGGAAGTTTGAATTCCACCAGGATAATGCATGCAAAGACCGTACTTGTCTTTATTAGTATTATTCATTATCATTTATTAACATTCATTATCATTTATTATTATTTATTATCATTTATTATTATTTATTATTATTGACCTGCCTCCACTAGAAAATTCCCTCCAAATTCAAATTCCAACATGATAATGGCTGCAAAACCTTACTTTTGTTTATTATTCATTATCATTCATTATCACTTATTAAGATTCATTATCATTCATTGTGATTTATTATCATTTGTTATCATTTTATCATTCATTGTCATTTATTATCATTCACAATCATTTATTATCATTTATTATTATTTATTATTATTGACCTGCCTCCACTAGAAATTCCCTCCAAATTCAAATTCCAACACGATAATGGCTGCAAAACCTAACTTTTGTATGTTATTCATTATCATTTATTAACATTCATTATCATTCATTATCATTTATTATTATAGGCCTACCTCCACCAGAAAATGGCGCCAAATTCAAATTCCAACATGATAATGGCTGCAAAACCTTACTTTTGTTTATTATTCATTATCATTCATTATCATTTATTACGATTCATTATCATTCATTGTCATTTATTATCATTCATTATCATTTATTAACATGAATTATCATACATTGTCATTTATTATCATTCATTATAATTTATTATCACTTATTATTATTTATTATTACTGACCTGCCTCCACTAGAAATTCCCTCAAAATTCAAATTCCAACACAATAATGGCTGCAAAACCTAACTTTTGTTTACTATTCATTATCATTTATTAACATTCATTATCATTCATTATCATCTATTATCACTCATTATCATTTATTATCATTCATTATCATTTATTATCGTTCATTATCATTTATTATTATAAGCCTACCTCCACTAGAAGATTGCGCCAAATTCAAATTCCAATACGATATTCTCTCTAAAACTGTACTTCTATGTATTATTATCATTTATTATTTATTCCAGATGTACGATTTTCTCGGTGAGAAAGCCATTCTCCTTATATCCATAACAAAAATCTATCACAAGTTCAAATACCCAGCACCATAATTGATCACATGTACGACCTTTCTTCATCACTTATCTTTTTTTTCACTGGTAGCCTATCATAATCGCGTCAAATAATAAACTGCACTTATAGTAACATAATTCACATCCGTTGATTTTGCAGGGGGAAGGGACTGAAGGCTTTATTTCAAGCAGTACGGTCATCACTTGTTCTCCAACACAGTGAGCACACACATCTTTGATATCACAGTGCAGTCACCACAACGTCTGCGCACCAACTGAATTAGTTCAAATCCTCACCACCCCCCGGCCAGCGCGCGGAGAAACTGCCTACGCCTGTCACGTGAGGCGGCCGGTCACTAGTGCGGGGGGCGAGCCCAGCAATCGCTCCCACGTCGTAAACATGATTTCACTGGACACGCTGGAACTTGTCGAGTTTGACGTCACAGCAGCCCCTTGTCCGCTCACCACATGCATTCGTCGCCTCCACACGTTTCCCGCCAAAATTGTCTGCCTCGGAGCTGAATCGCACAACGGTCGGCCGTTTCCCTGCAACACTTTCAGCACCATGTTCAAACCTGTCAATGCCGACCTCACACAGCCGTTCGCCACGTGTCCCTGTGCAAGCGAGAATGCAGTGCTACACTTTTGGCGGCAAAGTTTGCTCGACAGTGGAATCCGCCATTAATATATAACAGCACCTTTGGACCGCACTAGAACACCCACTATTTGACTCACTCTCGTGTGCGCGCGTAATAACTGTACAATCGCTGCGCCGCCGCCCCGCTTATCTCACACACCCTCCATACACGCGATGGACATAGCCTTCTGTAAATACATGGAAAATGACTCTTTATTTCAGACATTACGGTCATGCAGGTGTGTCCCAACTGACTTCTCCATGCTCACACAGCGAAACTCCAGAGCACAGCTGATGTACGCGCGGCCGGCTGAGCCCGCTCCATGGCCCGCTGACGATAAGCACACCCCCACAGCTAGCGCGCCAGGTAGACGGTGGCGGGCAGCGCCTGAGGGTCCTGCCACAAACGCCGGCCACGCCCGCAAGCACTTAACGCCGGACACAATGGCACCTGTCAACCACGTGCCGTACAAAGGATAAGTTTGGCGCTAGAGTTTGACCGACAGTGGAATCCACCCTGACCATATAAGAGAGTGTTTGCTCATTGCGAGAACGCTCACTAATTCACTCTCACCACCCCAGCTATATTAAATAATTTAATTTACAATTTCATATACGTATGCAAACGTGTTCAACTCCCTAATATCAACCACTTTTCGAGGACCAGAACGCCAACTCCTCCTCCTAGGAACCAGCGCCAAGTTTGAAATCTGCCAGTAAACAAAACTCACTTGCGCCTAAGAAAATTGTTTCAAACTAAGCCACCAGCACTCAACCTCTTCCTACATGTTTCTGGTAAACGGACTCACCCTGCACTAGGTCCACGGACCGAGGAACGAATTTACTTTATTTAGGAATGGAGTATATATATCACACTGACATGTCCCACATCATACAGACCTGCAAAACACTCCCACATAACTCATTTATAATATTCTACACACACGCTTGCTAATTATAAACAGTTAAAAATAACTCATAGCACAGCCTGCAGACATGCGAACCGCTCGTAAATAATGCAAAACATTTACCTCCAAATAGGTAATTTTCGCAAATAATTTCAGTGCATAGGTTGATGGAAGGAGGAACGAGTGTACTTTATTTATTTGCTACATATCTTTTTCAAGCTTTTACTTCTCATTGGTTTCGATATGTAAGGCTGACATAAGGCAGTTTCTGAACTCCAGTAGTGCTCAACACTTGGCAACACAACCACACCCATCAAGATATTCATTCCATTCCAGACCTGTATCTCCTCTACAGATAAATTTGTCCAGTTATTTGTCTACTCACTCACATCCTGACCAGATTGCCGTTATTGCGCAAAAACAGCTCAGACTGCGCTGTGCTGCTCGGGGAAGTACGGAAGGGCTGCACTCTATTTATTTCGAGCCCTTTTATTTAGTCGTGGAGTGTATTTGTCACAGAACACCCGCACTGATCCGACTGTGGTCATCTGACACAGGCCACAAACACGTAAACATGAAACCTCCCACTCACTTATCGACCATAATGAAAGTGAAAAATTAAACCGCGTGTACCTAATGGAAATTTGGGAAAAGCAATCGTCACCGAAGTTGATCTGTCGGTAAAGAGGGAGGAAAGGGTTACATCTAAATGAAAGGAAAAAGCAAATGAAATTGGTGGAAATTAATTTTGAGAAAAGGGTTAAATTAATGAAGAAAGTAAATGTGCCGTCATCACGTTAAGAATTAATTGGCGTTAATTAGATATTTGAGATTTGGGGAAAATTACGGTCGCCAGTCCTATGGACAACTACTACAATAACTGAAAAAGAAAGGTTATTGCACATATAATTATCACTAAAAGTGTGGCAACTGAAGGTTGACACGTGCTGTGTGAAAACTGAAAGTTTGTCAGAAGTGATAAATTTCGCTACCCTCTGACTTAATTTAGCAAAAGAATTAATAAAACCGGAAAACTGAAAGTTAATTTAGTGACTGAATTCAATAGTGAGATTTGTTTCTGAAGCACTACGAAATTCAGTAAAATAAGGTTAGTCTTGGGCTACCTCAACAATCATTTCAAAAGCTACTTGAATCTACGCAATTCAGAAATAAGAGATTTAGCTTTGAACTTGAATTAAATGATTCTGGACAATTAACAATAGTAACATTTAGTGCGTACCAAGCTGAGCTGCAGTCACAGGTAAGCTAAAATATGCTAACAAAACTCGCACTCTTAATTTGTGCTTGTGTAATCTAAATATTGTAGCCAGCTATGAATACCTTAACTGAACTTGAAATTAAAGCAGTGAAATGGAATGATATTACTTTAATGCTGGCGTCTGAATTTCAATGACACTCGGGTTCATTTCGGAAAAGGAAGGGACCCTGCTTGGTAATGCAATTGGGACAATGAGCAACCATGGTTCATGCTAAGTTGCTGTAATTTTGTGATGCAACAATTTTAAAAGCTGAGGTCTGCCATACAGTTCTAAAACTTTACGTGCTTCCAGTCTTCCTTGTTGGTTGATTGAAGGTTTGAAGTCGTCGGTCGAGGAGGTGGCGACAGTCACTCATTGTCGGCCGTCGCTGTTGCAGAAGCTGGGTGTTGGCGCGCCTTCTTCTCGACACTGTCACCAGGCGAAACGGGCTCTTGATGTGCGCCAGCTAATGCTTCCCGGCCGCGACAATGTGTCAGAAACTATCATAGCAGGTCGAGCGCAATTACATGCTGCCAAACCCTGAAAGCGCAGCAACTCGCGGGAGCGTCACACAACACACCTGCTCAACTGCACTACTCCCACCAGACTCTCTCTGCTCTGCCCGCACTCCACGTTGCAGAGGTAACACTACCAAAGATCCTAAACACTTAGATTCTCCACACGACCTATCGATGTAGTCGTTCGATAGCATAGTTTTCCCTAGGCCAGACTCAGCGTATAAATACAAATAATATTCACAAAACAAACCAATTATACATCGACATAAATGCATATATATACAAATAGTAAAACAATTAGAATATACAAAGACACAGAAACGTCATATCTTCAGGACACAAAATAAGGAAAAAAATTTATAGTACAATAGATGGAAATAGGAGGATATGCATTTCCGGTGTTACACGTGCCCCACATTGTCTGAGGATGTTCGTGTAACCAAAACAGACTCAGAAAATGTCCCAAAAAGAAAAAAAAAAAACAGCGGAAATGCATATGCTCAAAACATCAAGAAATTTTAGCATTAGGCTGATTAACCATAAACCAATTTTATACCATAATAATTGAGTGGAGACACTCCTAATCTTATTCCACTCTGTCATCTTACACAAAAGAAAACAAGTTGACAACATATTAAAATACATAGAAAATGGTTTAGCTATTCTAAAATCGTCAAAATTCTTAACAGTATCAAGAAATGGAATACTATTTACAAAATTAATCAGAGTGTATGGTCATAAAAACAGGTAGATCAAAATACGCAAATTAATAATTAATTACATAGAATACACATTTTTATATAACCTTTTCATCATTAATATTCTCGTCGTGAGAGTCCACTTAACGCTAAACAAGAAAATAATATACAGCAGATTGAAAAAAACATAAATATTGACAGTAGAATTCTTTCACATCAGCTGTCCGGGAAGAAAAACAACACCACCTCCCGTACTTGCAAGTACATGAGCCGACAGCAGCTCCACCTCGCCAGTGTTGTTGCGACCGCCTGTGCGGCACGCTTGATCTCACTCGCCTGTGTAACGCCATTTCCAGAACATTCGTTTCACTGAATTCTTTCGGAAAAACTCACTCCCGAGTAATCTCAAGGAGTCCATTAACACTATCACAGTGGATAACTCAACGCTGTCCATCATCACACGCATGTACTAGCCTGAAACCTTAAACAGCGTCTAAGTACATCGGCAATGACTAGTGAAACACACATTCATGAAATCTTACAGCTAGTTACAAAATCATATTTACATTCCTTAATCTACTGTGACTCAGCTGAAAACTTAAACTAGCAGCTTGGATTTTTCAGTTGATTAATAATCAGTTACTCTTAAATCATTTAATCAAAATTAATTACTTACTAATTACAACTTTTTTAATGACCCCTTGGTCAGGCAAATGCATGGAAACCTAGCAAATCGTTAAATATTACACTCTATATTTACATACTGTACAAATTACCCATTCTATGGTATTAATGAATCCTAGTTTGGTACAATTTCAAATCTACAATGTTTCGTATACCTAATAGTTTTCCAGAGCTTGGATACTCTAAGCAATAAGCATTTGTGTGAGGTATACCAATGACTTTATATGGTCCATTATAAACAACCTTAAATTTAGAGATTTCATTGTCTATCTCGCTCGAATTCTCATCAGCTTTTACAAGTACTAAGTCTCCAATTGCAAACTTAGCGAAACGCGCTTTAGCGTCATGACGACGTATGCGAGCATCGGCCTTCAGTTTCATTATTTCTCGCAAACGATCTTTTTTCACACCAATACTAATGTCAATCCGTGGAGGGAATTTGATTATCTCTTCCACTAAACTTTTACTTCTGTCATCTAACACGATTTCCTCTGGAGAAAATCCCGTAGACTCATGTCTCAAGGTGTTCATAATTCTCTCAAATTCTGCTACATATTTGCCCCATGCCCTATGGCTGTGATGGCAATGGGTACGGCAAAGTCGGTCTAGTCTTTGTTCGTGTGTTACGTTTGACACACCATCTACAATCCTTTCCAATTCACTTTCTACACTGTTGTCAACGCCGAGATTCCTCAAGTTGAGGACGTTTGCGTATGTTGATGGTGGGATGGGTGTGAGATTAGGTGCGGTGGGAGGTGTAAATTAGATCTTATTAAAAAAAAAAAAAAAAAGGTTGTAAAGTTGGAATAATATTGAGAAGGTTTTTAGATGGCTGGTCGCGCGACGAGGCGAGAGCAGGGATGTGTAGTTATGTTTAGTTAAAGGGCCTTGTAATGTCTTGTAAGGAGCAATGTCCAGTGTGCTACAGTGTCATAGGAGGTAAAGACATGTGCTGCTATGATGTGTCTAGCGTATGGAGGCTGCGCTTTGGAATTATGCTACGTTGATATAAAGTTAACTTTCACCCGCGTTCGGTGGTCGCGGCTCGGGATCGCGGTCCTGGACGGACGTACGTGTGTGCTTTGAGCGCTGACGAGCGCGTTGACCGCGCCAACTAACGCTTGCGGAAGCCGAGCAGGGGCTGTGCGAGGTCTGAAATCAGACGGATGGGTGACTTCACGATCCAGTGGGCAGGGTGCAGAGTGGGGGTACCTGCGCACGTCTGCTGAGTTATTTTGCGAGCGGATCTGCATGCTCTGCTATGCATTATTAGGATAGTTTACGAGTACTGAGTGTATCTACACATCTGTGTGATGTACTATTTAGTAGCAGTTTGCTATAGTGTGTACTGAACTTATGATTGGGTGCGTGTCTGTGGGCTGTGCAACATGGTCCAGGGCACATCTGGGATTGGTGTTTTGTGATAGCGTGATAGATACACTGTATGGTTAAATAAGTTGTTCGAAAAAAATAAATAGTGTTCTCAATGGTTACACGCGCCTGCAGCGCAGATCAGAGTGATTTGGTTTTTCCGTCACCATCTCGGTTGCATGCGAGTAGTAAATGTTTTCCCGGCCGCGTTAATCGAGTGTGTCAACGAGCTATGAGCTATTCTGAGAACAGACGTGAAGGCAGGTCCAGACCTGAGACGCCAGCGGCATACATGAGAAGAACAATGCAGCTTTCACAAGTGTCGGCTGTCACGAGCGCTCGGAAGATGAACTTGGCTGGAGACTCTGGAATCCCCTTCCCCGCGCGCGGCCTGCCTTGGAGCGTAATCTAAGGCGCATAGGCGATATCAATTTCTCCGGTGATAGGTGCGAATGCGACAGTGTTGAGGTCATGTTTGGGGGAGGCCGAGCAGTGACTTTTGGTCGGTTTGGCAGCTGGTGGTGTTTGGGCGCGTCTGTTGCACTATTTTGCGAGCATGTCTGTGCACTGTGCACAGTTCACTAAAAATGGGTCCGTGTAATCAATTCTAATAGTTCGATCTACCCACCTACGCAAACGAACATTAAACGACAAACAAGAATCATTACAATTAGATACTGGGAGTGAATCATATTTTGTTATGTAAATAAGTGCAGACTTTCGACTTCTACAGTTCTGAACATCAAAAACGCCATTAATTCTCCCAAACATAAATTCCATGCCCGACCGCACCTCATTTAAAAACATTTTTTCTTTCATCTTTATATAACAATGCAAATGAGTCAAATTACCTTGAGCAAAAGGTTCCTCTGAAACACAATATTCCAAAATAGACCAAACAGACAAAATAGTGTCCACAAAGTGCTGTTTTCCAGAAACAGAACTAGCATCGACTGTAATAAGAAAGCTATCGCTCCTCTTTTTATACCCACGACGTCGCGGTGGAGTTGCAGCAGCGTCTGGAACATGTCCAAGCCTGTCAGGCACGTCCTGGCCTGCCGGCTGCCTTGAAGAAGTTACGCAATCCCTAAATCGCGGAATCTTGCCACTAGTAATACTAGGTGGCAAGGCTTCACTTTCTAATGGGGCTCCCACAGGGTTTTCACTCGCAGCGGATGACCTCGCAGTTCCGAATAAGTACGCTGGGATGCGTGACAGCGGCACCTCCCATCCGTCGTCAAATTGAGATTGTGAAGAGTCCTCACATGTCCGATGCTCCGAAGAAGAAGAAGCTGCGTGATGTTGGGTACCTTGTGTTTGTTGATTACTACTGGTAATGGTTTCATAATCTCCTCTTCGGTATCCCACAACGGCACGAAGGTTGTAAGCCATCCTGAAATATCCAATAAAAAATATACTCGTGCCAACATCTGCCACCTAAAGTGTAAACAAAATTCATTGCCACATTTACAATGCCAATGCTTCTTCTCTGTAGACAACTTGTGTACAAGCCTATATTTAGTTTCACCCTGCTCAGGAGACCTCACTACCCGTGAGGCCATTTTCTAGGAAGGCCTTCGGCTGTGCGTCTGAGGTATGACTTCTGAGGTTTTCTTATTGAGGTTCTAATAATTATACCACAAAGGCCTATAACCACCCTGTCTAAAATCAAAGTACCTATTAGCACACCTTATACCGTTAGGCATAAAAACAAATTCTCTGTATACGTCCCTAAACTGACGAATTAAATCATCCAGGTTTGGCTCATAATACCAAAGTTCTTCTAATACAATAACAGCTGCAGAATAAGAGCCGAAAGGCCTTGTTATACCAGCGTACAACGCGACCCGCCCAGCCATTGTAATTGAGATGACACTCGCTCAGAGACCTGACAACCAACCGATTTGCCTGAAAAGAATCGAAATATTTCTCAATAAAACGGATCCTTAACCAATTGTTCACTAAAAATGGGTCCGTGTAATCAATTCTAATAGTTCGATCTGCCCACCTACGCAAACGAACATTAAACGACAAACAAGAATCATTACAATTAGATATTGGGAGTGAATCATATTTTGTTATGTAAATAAGTGCAGACTTTCGACTTCTACAGTTCTGAACATCAAAAACGCCATTAATTCTCCCAAACATAAATTCTATGCCCGACCGCACCTCATTTTTTCTTTCATCTTTATATAACAATGCAAATGAGTCAAATTACCTTGAGCAAAAGGTTCCTCTGAAACACAATATTCCAAAATAGACCAAACAGACAAAATAGTGTCCACAAAGTGCTGTTTTCCAGAAACAGAACTAGCATCGACTGTAATAAGAAAGCTATCGCTCCTCATTTTAGACCCACGAGGGCGCGGTGGAGTTGCAGCGGCGTCTGGAACATGTCCAAGCCGGTCAGGCACGTCCTGGCCTGCCGGCTGCCTTGAAGAAGTTACACAATCCCTAAATCGCGGAATCTTGCCACTAGTAATACTAAGTGGCAAGACTTCACTTACTAATGGGGCTCCCACAGGGTTTTCACTCGCAGCGGGTGACCTCGCAGTTCCGAATAAGTACGCTGGCATGCGCGTAACAGTACCCTTCCTCTTACAAAATGTCATATACACTCTATTTCTTACAACATATGTTACATATTTAACCTCACTCTGAACGTTATCAGTTTTCTCTGGTTCATCACCAGCAATTTGTAGTCCAATATAAAACGGGTTAGTACCTTGAAACTAACGATTTTTAGCTTTACACTGGGTTTCCAAATCAGTCCATGATTTTAAGAGTACAGAGCTCGTCTGCTGATATTGTGTACTGCATTATTTAAGAGGTGTTTGCTATTGTGTGGTGAAATTAGGAGTAGTTTACGTATTTGTGGCCTGTGTCAGATGACCACAGTCGGATCAGTGAGGGTGTTTTGTGACAAATATACTCCACGACTAAATAAAAGGGCTCGAAATAAATAGAGTGCAGCCCTTCCTTACTTCCCCGAGCAGCACAGCGCAGTCTGAGCTGTTTTTGCGCAATAACGGCAATCTGGTCAGGATGTGAGTGAGTAGACAAATAACTGGACAAATTTATCTGTAGAGGAGTTACAGGTCTGGAATGGAATGAATATCTTGATGGGTGTGGTTGTGTTGCCAAGTGTAGAGCTATACTGGAGTTCAGAAACTGCCTGATGTCAGCCTTACATATCGAAACCTATGAGAAGTGAAAGTTTGAAAAAGATATGTAGCAAATAAATAAAGTACACTCGTTCTTCCTTCCATCAGCCTATGCACTGAAATTATTTGCGAAAATTACCTATTTGGAGGTAAATGTTTTGCATTATTTACGAGTGGTTCGCATGTCTGTAGGCTGTGCTATGAGTGAGTTTTAACTGTTTATAACTAGCAAGCATGTGTGTAGAATATTATAAACGAGTTATGTAGGAGTGTTTTGCAGGTCTGTATGATGTGGGACATGTCAGTGTGATATATATACTCCATTCCTAAATAAAGTAAATTCGTTCCTCTGTCCGTGGACCTAGTGCAGGGTGAGTCTGTTTACCAGAAACGTGTAGGAAGAGGTTGAGTGTTGGTGGCTTAGTTTGAAAAAATTTTCTTAGGGTGGTGACGGAAGCGCAAGTGAGCTTTGTTTACTGGCAGATTTCAAACTTGGTGCTAGTTGCTAGGAGGAGGAGGTGGCGTTCTGGTCCTCGAAAAATGGTTGATATTAGGGAGTTAAACACGTTTGCGTATGTATATGAAATTGTAAATTAAATTATTTAATATAGCTGGGGTGGTGAGAGTGAATTAGCGAGCGTTCTCGCGACGAGCAAACGCGCTGTTATATGGTCATGGTGGATTCCACTGTCGGTCAAACTCTGGCGCCAAACGTATCCTTGTACGGCACGTGGTCGACAGGTTCCATCGTGTCAGTGTTTAAGTGCTCGCAGGCGCGGCAGACCGTTTGTGGCGGGACCCTCAGGCGCCGCTCGCCACCGCCTACCTGGTGCGCTACCCGTGGTGGTGTGCTTAACGTCAGCGGGCCAGGGAGCGGGCTCAGCCGGCCGCGCGTACGCCATCTGCGCTCTGGGGTTTCGCTGTGTGAGCATGGAGAAGTCAGTTGGGACACACCTGCATGACCGTAATGTCTGAAATAAAGAGTCATTTTCCATGTATTTACAGAAGGCTATGTCCGTAGCGTGTATAGAGGGTGTGTGACGTAAGTGGGGTGGCGGCTCAGCGACTTTACAGTTATTACGCGCGCACGCAAGAGTGAGTCAATTAGTGGGTGTTCTAGTGCAATCCAAAGGTGCTGTTATATAGTAATGGCGGATTCCACTGTCGAGCAAACTTTGCCGCCAAAAGTGTAGCACTCCGTTCACGCTCGCACAGGGACACGTGGCGAACGGCTGTGTGAGGTCGGCATTGACAGGTTTGAACATGGTGCTGAAAGTGTTGCAGGGAAACGGCCGACCGTTGTGCGATTCAGCTCCGGGGCAGACAATTTTGGCGGGAAACGTGTGGAGGCGACGAATGCACGTGGTGAGTGGACAAGGGGCCGCAGTGACGTCGAACTCGACAAGTTCCAGCATGTCCAGCGAAAACATGTTTACAATGTGGGAGCGATCACTGGGCTCGCCGGTGCGCTGGTGACCGGCCGCCTCACGTGACAGACGTAGGCATTGTCTCCGCGCACTGGCCAGGGGGTGGCGAGGATTTGAACTAATTCAGTTGGAGCGCGGACGTCGTGGTGACTGCACTGTGATATCAAAGATGTGTGTGCTCACTGTGTTGGAGAACAAGTGATGACCGTACTGCCTGAAATAAAGTCTTCAGTCCCTTCCTCCTGCAAAATTAATGGACGTGAATAACGTTACTATAAGTGCAGCTTATTATTTGACGCGATTATGATAGGATACCAGTGAAAAAAAAGATAAGTGATGGAGAAAGGTCGTACATGTGATCAATTATGGTGCTGGGTATTTGAACTTGTCATAGATTTTTGTTATGGATATAAGGAGAATGGCTTTCTCACCGAGAGAATCGTACATCTTGAATAAATAATAAATGATAATAATACATAGAAGAACAGTTTTCGAGAGAATATCGTATTGGAATTTGAATTTGGCGCAATTTTCTAGTGGAGGTAGGCCCATAATAATAAATGATAATGAATGATAATAAATGATAATGAATGATAATAAATGACAATGAATGATAATGAATGTTAATAAATGATAATGAATAATAAACAAAAGTTAGGTTTTGCAGCCATTATCGTGTTGGAATTTGAATTTGGAGGGAATTTTTAGTGGAGGCAGGTCAATAATAATAAATAATAATAAATGATAATAAATGATAATAAATGACAATGAATGATAATGAATCTTAATAAATGATAATGAATGATAATGAATAATAAACAAAAGTAAGGTTTTTGCAGCCATTGGAATTTGAATTTGGAGGGAATTTTCTAGTGGAGCAGGTCAATAACAATAAATAATAATAAATGATAGTAAATAATAATAAATGATAATAAATAATAATAAACGATAATAAATGATAATGAATAATAATAATAAAGACAAGTACGGTGTTTGCATGCATTATCCTGTTGGAATTCAAACTTCCCGCCATTTTTTCTTCTGGACGTTTAGGTTAGTGGACGTAGCACAATTGGACTATTTTCCAGCCAAAATTCAAAATTCCCGCCATTTTTTCTGAAGATTAGGTTAGTGGACATAGCACAATTGGACAATTCTCCCATCAAAATCTTCCGTCTTGGATGACGTCATGCGATGTTGCCAAGTCTACATGCCGCCATCATGGATGACGTCATCGCCGCCATCTTGAATAAATTTGGCAACAATGCAACATGTCTTGGTGCCCCTGTTGCCCCCCTACTTCTCTTAACCTAGGATCTCCAACGCACACAAAACTTTCCAATCTTCACTAACTAGCTCTTCATTCCTCCCTGAAGAAACAAATATACTTCCAAAACCTAGGAATATTGTATTCTATTTAAAGTGTTTCCTTTAGCTGCTCTCGTAATTGCACCTACGTTTTGATAAAGCTAATATATTTCTTTGGCTCTGAGACTTGCAATGACAAGAAGTGCACAACCTGCTAAAGCTAGCTGTATAATAACAAGGGCGTGAAAAAATTGGAAAGACCATCAAAATGGGCAATCATTTAGCAATTCCAGCTCATAGAAATTATTTCCCTTTAGGGCAATGTTTTCATGAGTTACACTGTATACCAGTCTCCACAATTCATACTAGGTTCTATTCTTTATGATATTTTATTCTTGGTCTGCCATTTTGTTTTGCTCAAATATCATTATAATATTTCTGATTTCCTTTTCTCTTTCTGTTAATCTCATACAGGCAGACCAGGCTGTTTTCATATATTGTGTAAGTTCTAATCTTTTGAGTCATGTCTCTCACAAAAGCTTCCAGGTTCACAGATTTTTTAATAATAATTATGGTTCTACTTTTTCCCTTGACTGAATATAAAGGTATACTGTCTCATAAATGGTATATCTACATCTGTTTGTACCTGTTTGAGCATAAAAATTAATCCAAACAGCATAGTCATTATGCTACATGCTCCACCTGTGTAGCATTGCCAATCTTGAGTAACCTACTAAGATGAAAGGAGGCAGTAATATCAATTCAAGGCTTAAAGTGAAACTTGTGCTATGTAGCTCATTTTTATGCTTATATCATTTCTATGGTATCAATTATACAGATTGAATTTGTATTGCTCATTATTTTCAGTACCCAATAGACAAATTTTATGACTATAATGCTGCTGTATGAATCTCAATTCAGTATATAGTGTATATCTGGCTATCCTGATTACATATACAATTACATCTACCACTGTTGTTATAGTAGGGGAAATTGTTTGTACCATAATACTGAAAGAAAAAAAATGCAAAATAATGAAGCTCGTTGCTACCACATGGTTAATAAAAAGGGGTAGGGCAGAACCTTCTGTTAGTGTTGAGCAGTTCTCCTAAAATCTCAACTCAGCATATTGTATGGAAAGAGTGTAGAAAGAGAAATGAGACTATATACTGGACTGAGTTCCTTACAGTATCATTATAGTCATAAAATTTGTCTGTTGGTATCGAAAACAATGAGCAATACAAACTAAACGAGATGGTGTACATGGCTCCCAAATTCATTATGATCATAGCGGACGGCAGCTGCAAGTCAGAATACAGCACCAGTGTCATAGGGTGTGGCGGCATTGAACAGAGTGCAACAGTCAAACTACAGGTGGACACAGGCAATAAATTTATTAACAGATGAAGAAGTGTCAGGAGATGGAGTTCAATGCAGCTAACTCCTGTAGGCAGCCTTGAGTGAGTGGTGAAACACTGGTACATCTGCAGACATACTTAGGGCTCAGTCTCCAGAGCTGAAGACAGAAAGTAGGTGGGCCGCAACGATTGTCTGCTCAATCAGGGATGAAAGGTATCTTTAAGGGCCGCGTGCTGCTCTCATTTGTGATCTGGTCAGCTTGCCACTGTGGCATCAGTACTATCGCACATCGGTGACGTGACTGCAACTTGGCACATTTGGTCCTATATGCTTGTAAACAATGAGGAGCTACATTTCATCGGCTCTGTGGCAGAAAAAAAACTACATGTAGCCTTATTGTCGTGTCCTGCCCACTCGTCTAATATAGGATGCCTAGGAAGCTGTTTTCTCGGATAGCTACACAACAATTCATTACAGTAAATTAAATAGACAGCTCTTAACTTTCCGTATTTACAAAGATGGGACGCAAGCAAATGACGACATGCAAATAATCAATGTTCTTCGATATATACAGTTTCCATGCAAGCAAATAATGCAGTTCACAAGTCACGGCTAAAACGTTTATACCACCGCTCGTCTTCCACTGCCGCCACGGCTAGGCGGGGAGGTACTTACATTCTCTTCGTACAGGGGCCGCTCCGTCGTGGTGTCGCCCTAGTCAGCCTACTATTGGCTGACGTCGTCTCACAGCCCTCTCTGCTGTAATGTTCCAGGCCGACGTGCCGGCGCTTGATGTTAAGCCGGAACATTCCTCTCTCCCAAAGCGACGGACAGTCGTCGTGTAGGGAGCGCGACAACGGCGGGGGACGCCGGAGGGTAGATGCCTCGCTGGACCGGAAGCTGTGGCTGCAGGGGACGTCAAACTTTCGTTCGTACCCCGCCATCAGGCCTTTGCTCTGGCGAAAAACGTCCCCCGGAAAACGACCAGAAGTGTATGTGCCCACCTCCTGAGGCCAATAACCGGATGTGGAAGACGTCGGCTCCTGCGGTAGGACGAGAGGAGGCGGAGGAGGCGAAGGCGCCGTCTCCAAGGGGTCGTCCCGCGGTGTCGTGATGACACCCTTTGGTGGCTGCTGTGGCTGCGCTGTCCTCGGGATCCGTGAATCTGGGGGAAAAGGCACAGAAAGATCATCGTGCACATGACAGTGACGAAGTTGATTGTGATGTCGGTGCTGCAAGCCGTCTGGACCTGTAATGAGATACATGCAAGCGCCAAGTCGACGGACGATCTCGCCTCGCGCCCACCGTCTGCTACCACTAAAAATACTGTAGAAGACAATATCATGCTGCGCGAAACTGTACTTGCGCCCTTCCTTCGGCGCCGGATGCTGAGGGGCTTCGCCGTTTGACTGTGGATGGAACGGTGCACTAGTTAGATGCTGTATGCCATTGCGTTCACAGAATGTTTCAAATTCATTTGGCGTGAACTGAGGGCCGTTGTCTGACACTATGACTTCAGGTAAATCTTCGAGGTAAAAAATAGAGGACAACACCTGAATTGTGTTACGTGATATTGTCGAGTTCATTGTCACAGCAAAGGAAACTTGATACACGAGCCAACCACAATCAACCAAAGAGTGTTTCAAAAAGATCCCGCAAAGTCTGTGTGTACACGTTGCCATGGTGATTGCGACTTAGGCCAAGCAGAGAATTTTTGTGGCGGAGCGGACTGTTTTTCCGCACATGCGTGACACTGTGACGTTATCTGCTCTATTTGATTGTCCATACCCTGCCGACTACAGTGGCGACGCGTTAACTATTTCGTGCGAACAATCCGCCAGTGTCCTTGGTGAAGTAACTGCAACCCTTCTTTTTTCAAAGCTTTAGGGATCAACACACGTGGCTGTCCACTGTCATTTTGAGCAAGTATCACTCCTTTCTGTATAGCGAGGAAATGCCGACGTGCCAAGTATCGGCACACTACAGAGTAATTTATGGTATGGAAGGAACGAGGCCAAGATGTACGAATGTATGTTAGCAAAATGTTCAGATCTGAATCAGCTTCCGTGGCCTGTGCAATTTTCCTATATTTCAGCGGAAAAGATTGAAGCAATTCAGAATCCTCAGCATCGATGTGACAAAACAAGCGTCAAAGTCTGTACGGTATCAGGGCCAATCGGAAGAAGTGAAAGTGCGTCCGCTTTATCATGTTGAGCTGTCGGACAATACACAATCTCGTACTGGCATTGAGACAACAACAACGCCCATCTTAGCAATTTTTGGGCAGTTCCTACGGGAACAGGTTTCGTCGGATGAAGCAAGGACTGCAAAGGCTTGTGATCCGTTACTAGGTAGAATTTTCTGTCATACAAATAGTGGTGGGATTTGGCGACACCATACACTATAGCCAAAGCTTCTATCTCAATTTGTGAATAGTTACACTGAGCTTTGGACAATACTTTTGATGCGAAAGCCGTCAGTTGTTTTTATCACCAATTCTGTGCGAAAACACTGCACCGATTCCGTAAGAGGAAGCGTCAGCGTGCAAGACAATTGGTTTGCAGGATCAAAGTGAACTACGCATCGATCACAGAGCAATGCATCTTTAAGTTTTTGAAAAGGTACTTGGCACTCATCTGCCCAAACAAAGGGGACATTCTTGCGACGCAAGCGATGCAATGGAGCTACGATTTGTGCAGCATTCTGTATGAAACGAATATAATAGCTCATTGTCCATAAACCTGACTGCAATTCTGTGGCATTGCGAGGAACTGGGAAATCTCGTATGGCTAGCAAATGGGACTGAAGAGGTTGTACACCTTCACCGTTTATACATGACCAAAATACTGCAACCCAGGTGTGAAAAAATCACACTTTTCAAGTATACACTTTAGTCCTGCATTATATAACACACGAAACAAAGCAAGCAAATTTGCAATAGGTTCTTCAGACATACGACCTGCTACGACAATATCACTTGAGCATTCAGCTGCCCCAAATGCCGTTGGAAAATTTCGGGTACGGAAGCACTGCCAAAAGGCATCTACATCTACATGATTACTCTGCAATCCACATTTAAGTGCTTGGCAGAGGGTTCATCGAACCACAATCATACTATCTCTCTACCATTCCACTCCCGAACAGCGCGCGGGAAAAACGAACACCTAAACCTTTCTGTTCGAGCTCTGACTTCTCTTATTTTATTTTGATGATCATTCCTACCTATGTAGGTTGGGCTCAACAAAATATTTTCGCATTCGGAAGAGAAAGTTGGTGACTGAAATTTCGTAAAAGATCTCGCCGCGACAAAAAACGTCTTTGCTTTAATGTCTTCCAACCCAACTCGCGTATCATATCTGTCACACTCTCTTCCCTATTACGTGATAATACAAAACGAGCAGCCCTTTTTTGCACCCTTTCGATGTCCTCCGTCAATCCCACCTGGTAAGGATCCCACACCGCGCAGCAATATTCTAACAGAGGACGAACGAGTGTAGTGTAAGCTGTCTCTTTAGTGGACTTGTTGCATCTTCTAAGTGTCCTGCCAATGAAACACAACCTTTGGCTCGCCTGCCCCACAATATTATCTATGTGGTCTTTCCAACCGAAGTTGTTCGTAATTTTAACACCCAGGTATTTACTTGAATTGACAGCCTTGAGAATTGTACTATTTATCGAGTAATCGAATTCCAACGGATTTCTTTTGGAACTCATGTGGATCACCTCACACTTTTCGTAATTTAGCGTCAACTGCCACCTGCCACACCATACAGCAATCTTTTCTAAATCGCTTTGCAACTGATACTGGTCTTCGGATGACCTTACTAGAAGGTAAATTACACCATCATCTGCGAACAACCTAAGAGAACTGCTCAGATTGTCACCCAGGTCCTTTATATAGATCAGGAACAGCAGAGGTCCCAGGACGCTTCCCAGGGGAACACCTGATATCACTTCAGCTTTACTCGATGATTTGCCGTCTATTACTACGAACTGCGACCTTCCTGACAGGAAATCACGAATCCAGTCGCACAACTGAGATGATACCCCATAGGCCCGTAGCTTGATTAGAAGTCACTTGTGAGGAACGGTGTCAAAAGCTTTCCGTAAATCTAGAAATACGGAATCAACTTGAGATTCCCTGTCGATAGCGGCCATTACTTCGTACGTTGCACAAGAACGATGTTTTCTGAAACCATGCTGATTACGTATCAATAGATCGTTCCCTTCGAGGTGATTCATAATGTTTGAAAACAGCATATGCTCCAAAACCCTACTTTAAACCGACGTCAATGATATAGGTCTGTACTACCCTTCTTAAACACTGGTGCGACCTGCGCAATTTTCCAATCTGTAGGTACAGATCTATCGGTGAGCGAGCAGTTGTATATGATTGCTAAGTAGGGAGCTATTGTATCAGCGTAATCTGAAAGGAACCTAATCGGTATACAATCTGGACCTGAAGACTTGCCCGTATCAAGCGATTTGAGCTGTTTCGCAACCACTAAGGTAACTACTTCTAAGGAACTCATGCTAGCAGCTGTTCGTGTTTCAAATTCTGGAATATTCCATTCGTCTTCCCTGGTGAAGGAATTTCGGAAAACTGCGTTCAATAACTCCGCTTTAGCGGCACAGTCACCGGTAACAGTACCATCGGCACTGCGCAGCGAAGGTATTGACTGCGTCTTGCCGCTTGTGTACTTTACATACGACCAGAATTTCTTAGGATTTTCTACCAAATTTCGAGACAATGTTTCGTTGTGGAACCTATTACAGGCATCTCGCATTGAAGTCCGTACCAAATTTCGCGCGTCTGTAAATTTTAGCCAATCTTCGGGATTTCGCGTTCTTCTGAATTTCGCATGCTTTTTCCGTTGCCTCTGCAACAGCGTTCGCATCTGTTTTGTGTACCATGGGGGATCAGTTCCATCTCTTACCAATTTATGAGGTATGAATCTCTCAATTGCTGTTGGTACTATATCTTTGAATTTGAGCCACATCTCGTCTACATTTGCATAGTCCTTTCAGAAGGAATGGAGATTGTCTCTTAGGAAGGCTACTAGTGACACATTATCCGCTTTTTTAAATAAAATTATTTTGCGTTTGTTTCTGGTGGATTTGGAAGAAACGGTAAGGTAAATGCAAATATTTAAACAAGCCCAAATAAAGATTCACTCATTTCGGCTTGAGATTCCTCATCGTGCGTTATTTGAAGATATGCATCGCTCAAATCAATTTTTGAAAAGTAGCGACCAGCGCCTAATCAGTTCATGCGATCCTCCAAATGGTTCAAATGGTGCAAATGGCTCTAAGCACTATGGGACATAACATCTGAGGTCATCAGTCCCCTAGAACTTAGAACTACTTAAACCTAACTAACCTAAGGACATCACACACAGTCATGCCCGAGGCAGGATTCGAACCTCCGACCGTAGCAGGAGATCCTCCGGGCATGGCAATGGATAAGTATTAATCACAGTTTGTGGGTTGACTGTAGACTTAAAGTCAACACAGAGGTGAATGCGACAGGAAGCTTTGGGGAGAAAAACCAGTGGAGTTGCCCACTGACTAGCTGGTATGGACGCAATAGCTCCACTATTTTGCAATTCTTTAAGTTCAGCAGCGACTTTGTCCCATAAAGCAATGGAAACAGTTTTGGCTCGGCAAAATTTCGGCTGAGCATTGTCTTTCAGTGTAATATGTACAACAAAATTGTTAATCTTGCCTAAACCTTCAGAATAGAGTTTCAGGAATTCTTTTAGCAAGATAGCTACACTGTCTTTTGCGTGGAATGCAGACACTGACAACACATTGTCCTGGATGTTACAGCCAAACAAATCAAATGAATCAAGACCAAATATGTTCTCACAATCACGTGATTGTAGCACCGTAAATGTCACTATTCGCGTATGCGAGCGATACATCGCAGGCAAAGTACATGTTCCAAGAACGGGAATGTCTTGTCCATTATAAGCCGTCAGTTGCGTGCTGGTTTCAGATAGGCGTGGGGAGCATTGCAATTCATATGTGTGACGACTGAACAATGTGACAGAGGCACCTGTGTCCAACTGAAATTTCACACTTTTCCCATAAAGAAAGCAACTGAACAAAAGGTTTGTTGGACTGGCGGATCACCGAAGAAGCTGCACAGGTGCCAGTTTTGCGAATGCCTGTTGCAGACTTTGAATGTACTGTATTAATGAGATCGGTCTTGTGACTAGATTTTTGTGAGTGGACCAAATTCTTATGTTTGGTCCGTTGCAAACATACGAATTGTACATGTCCTTTATTGCCACAAGCGTAACACTGAGCTTGTCGGGAGGGGCAGTCTTGGTGTATGTGTCGTGAATAACAATGAAGGCAAGACCTAGTTTTGTTCGCCTGTGTAGCTGCATGTTTAGCAAGCTGCTTATTCGGAATGGAGCGTTGTTTACGTGGCGTGGCGAGCACAAGCTGCCGAATCGGCTGGTCGCAAACAAGGGACTCAACCTGACAAATTGCTGGCTGCTCAAATTTATCGGCCGACAGAGCACCTGAATCGTACTGATCTAGTATTTGCACTACCTGCTGAAATGATGGATCGGATTGTTTCAAAATCTGTTCTCTGAGTTTGACATCAGGTACATTTTACACGATCGCATCACGCAACATAACATCGGAATATAAAGCACCACAAGCACATTTGAGTTTGCATTTCCTCATAATACCCTGAAAATCTGTCACCCACTCGAGATAAATTTGTTCTGACCGTTTTATACATTTAAAGAATTGACACCTAACTGCTACAACATTCACTTGTTGGCTATAATAGTTAATTAGCGAATCTACAACCTAATCATACGAAAGTTCACTCAGAGTGGCGGTAGGGAACAGTTTGTTTATGAGCCTGAACACTGTACTTCCTACCGTTGAGAGAAAGTAATGGCTTTTCACAGTACCTGGTATGTTGTGAGCAATTATGTGGGTTTCAAACTGTTGGAACTACTCGAGTCATTCCTCTTCTTGTTCATGAAACTGGCGAAAAGGTGGTATAGCTGCTGTAGGTGCTGCTTGTTCCGTTCGGAGCGCAGCGTTGGCCAGTAGCTGCTGCACAGTGTTGAGAAGTGTAGTTATTTTCTGAGTCTGGAACTGAAACATCTGCATTAGCTGTGTTGCATCTAAAGCTGGCAGCTATGGCGCCTGAGAAGGGGATGGGACAGGTGGGATGGGCATGCTGGAGGAGACAAATACAATAAACAGACAAGGCAACTGAGAAAAATAAGTATAAAAACAAAGAAATTTCTACAATGCACTACTGAAAACACTGATTAGCAAAAACGATAAGAGACTGTTAAAGCAAGTAAACACCCATGCAAAGTAAAGCCAAGGGAGAATTAAGGCGTCAGCAAAACACAAAAGAAAATTCTGTGGCCACGAGGCGCGGTGTTAGTTTGTGAATCCTCGTCATCAAAATGTTGTGTCTTGCCCAGTCGTCTAATATAGGGTGCATAGGAAGCTGTTTTCTCGGATAGCTAGACAACAATTCAAGCAAATCTTATTAGTGGAGTTTATTACAGTAAATTAAATAGACAGTACTTAACTATGCATATTTACAAAGATGGGTCGCAAGCAAACGGCGACATGTATATCATCGATGTCCTTCGATATATACAATTTCCATACAAGCAAATAATACAGTTCACAAGTCACGTCTAAATTATTTATATCTTGCCTCATTTTCCACTGCCACTACATCTAGGCAGAGCGGCGCTTAGCCGGCCGGAGTGGCTGAGCGGTTCTAGGCACTTCAGTCTGGAACCGCGTGACTGCGATGGTCGCAGGTTCTAATCTTGCCTCGGGCATGGATGTGTGTGATGTCATTAGGTTAGTTAGGATTCAGTAGTTCTAAGTTCTAGGGGATTGATGACTTCAGATGTTAAGTCACATAGTGCTCAGAGCCATTTGAACCATGTTTTTGAGTGGCGCTTATTTTCTCTTCATTAGGGGCCGCTCCGTCGTGGTGTCATGTTAGTCAGCGTACAATTGGCTGGTGTCGTGTCACAACCCTGTCTACTATAATGTTCCATGCTGACATGCTGGCGCTTGATGTTTCTTTTACTGTATTTCCACCTTGCATACATATTTACATGATTGTAATAAGGAACTGCATTCCACTGATCCCAAACCATCGGCATTTGCGACTTCAGTTGTGTCAAACGAGAGCTCATTGGAGGGCAGGGTAGAAGTCTATTGTATTTTCTGATGAAAGCTGGTACTGCCTTGGTGCCAGTGGAGGCTGTGTGTTGATTAGGAGCAGGCCAGTTGAAAGCCTACAACCAATATGTCTGCACAACGCAATGCATACACATTTGCATGTTTGCATTCAACATTCTGGCGGTTACACCCAGGGGAGGATTCAGAATTTTTTCTGGGTGAGGATTAGAAATGTGAATTTGGCCTTGTAGGCTTTGTTTACCTAATTTTAAAATAAAGACACAAACACACACACAGATATATATAGCTGTAAGTGTGCCTTTATTTTTAAATTAGAGACTAGATTCACAAAGCGTATAAGGACATGTTCACCCTTCTAATCCTTATGCCCAACTTTCCCAGAATATACATAAATAAGTCATTATTATATACTATGCAATGAAAGGTTCCTCTTGCGTAACATTTCCTCAGAGTTCATCTTTGATACAATACCTTGATGAATATGTACCAGCGACAGTCCATTTAAAAGGTCTTCTGTCATCCTGCTGAGAGGATACATCTTCAGAAGGCGTAAGGTGGAGAAAGATTTCTCCACATTGTTGGTTCTTAGAGGAAATGTGTACAACAACTGACGTAAGACCATAATTTTTGGTAGTGCCATTTCTCTTTCATAGGCCCTACTGGAGACTTTTCCATATTGTAGTCTATTTGTTGCCAAATTTATAGCTTTCCCATAAAGCTACAAAACAAGAGGGGTCATCAGTAGAATAATTTTACCAGTTGTAGCTCAATAGATCAATTTTAAATTAAATTCTGTATTTTATAAGCAACTTAATTGGTTTTTTAAAAATTCATTATATTTAATTAACTTAACTGATTTTAAAATGTTAACTGAGTACCTAATTTTTAGAATAACTCAACTAATCATAATAACAAACTGATTTATAACTTAATTATTTCATTTACAATATGATTGTAAGATAATAAAATGTATTAATTAAGAAAAGTAAACTATTTAAAAAAATCACACTGTAGAAGTAAGTAAATAATTAAAATGTATTAACTAACATAGGTAAATTATAAAAATTTTACATTGTGAACATAAGAAAATAAATAAAATAAATTAGTTAGCAAAAATAAGTTATTTTTAATAATTTTGCATTGTGAACATGAGTAAATAAGTAAAATAAAGTAGTTAACAAAAATAAATCTTATTACAATTTTCAGTTTTTATTTTTTCTATCTTTCTTAAAATGTTTCAGAAATGTATATAAGCATGACGTTAACACTTTTATAAATTTTTTAAGTTTGTCATTCATTTATATAGATGCAAATGTTAATAATTAAAAATTTTCAGTAAGTAATCTATGTTGTGCATCATATGTAAGATCTTTTTACCATACATAAATATATAACCAAGTGTATCATTTTAAATTTTATCATTAAAAGTTGCACAAAGTTGCAAAATTTGTTTTTGTGTAGTTATAACATTCTTTCTATGTGTCATATTGATTACATAAATTGGATAATTAGTTATAAAACTAAGTGGATCAGTATCAATATCTGATTTCAGTAAAGTAATTCTTTTAAAATCAAGAAACGCATCCTATGTTTTTAGAAAATTATTTGGTGGATTAATATACCACATTTCTTGAGGAACAACTTCATTTTTGCTATTTTTCAATTACACATTCTGTAGTTTAAAATGATAAAATAATGATGAATTAACTAATTGATTAATTTGACAATTTGTCTGATATACAACAAAAGCCAAATATGGCATATCAAATTCTATAGAGTTATAGTAATTTCTTATAACTTGTTCAAAATTGTTTTTACCAGATAATCCAGCAACTTCTTCAGGTTGAAGTTCATAAAAAGAAATAGGAATTTTAGGATTTTTAAAAATATTTTCACATTGTTCAAGTTTGCAATTCGCTTCATACGTAACAACAGGTACACGAATTTCCATAGATTCTATATCTATTTTACCTTCTTTAGGAAATGTATCTCTTATTTCAACACCAGCATCATTTTTATCAAACCAATGTAGAATTGCATCTCCAGAAGTTGAACTACGTGTAAGAACTACAGTTAAGTTTCCTTCAAACATAATTTCTTTATAACCTTTAAAAAATCCACCAAGTATTGACAATGGATAAAGTATGTTACTATTTATTTTTCCTGTGTTAATAAATGTCATTCTAAACTTTTTTGTCAGTAGCAGATGAAGTTTGATGTAGTAAAACTGTTGATGAAATAAAAGGATGTTCAATTCTAGATAACATAATATTTCCTTTTTTTGTTATAAAGTCAAACAATTTTATAACATAATTATCAATTAATTTTTTGATTGATTTTACATCATATGTTGGATAATCTGTACCATCATCTTCAATAATTCTAAAATTCATAAACAATTTTGCATGATTTGGATGAAGCCAACCATCACCAATATTTATTTCAATTTCTGTCTCTTTGTTAGGAGCATTTAAATTATTTTTAGTTTTTTCATTAACAGGAAATGAACAAAACCGAAAACTTTCAATTTTATTCATGACTTTTTAGCAATTACTTACTTATTAAGGAAAACACTTATGAAGATATTTCTAAAATGACTGTCACAGTAGCATCATTAATGTCAATTAAATTATCATTTTCATCAGCTATAGTAACTTCTAAATCTTGAATCGTATTAAAAATAGGAATATTTACATGATAGATTGGTTTATGAATTATTGGTCGAGCAAACTCTGCATTATGTTTGAATGAAGCAATAATATTAGTTTTTTATGAAAATGAATTATATGTTTTACATACATTCCACCAGCAAGATTCAAATTTATATTTATTAATTCAAAAGGAATTATTTTACGAATATCTGTAGCCACAGCTTCTTCATTAACTTGAAAAACTTGATTATTAAAACCAAGTAACTTCCTATACTATCTGCTACATCTAGAAACAATTTTACTTCACTTTCTATAGTTACTCTGATTAACATATCATCTGCTTTAATGAGTATATTATGTTTTTTCAGATGTATAACTTTTTGCAATATTTAAAACTATATTGACCTAATGGGATTTCTATTGTTTCTCCATCACAATAAAGTTTATTATTTTTGGTTGTAAAATTTGCTGTTAAAAAAGGTGAATAAAAACCAACTAATGAAAGATTAGTATAATTATCACATATTGGAACAATTAATCGTTTTCTAAGTGTAGAAGATTTATCACTAAGTTGAAATAACCGACTCATTTACTACTGAAAAATTATTAATGAATGAAAAAATATTAATAAATGAAAAATTTTTAATAAATGAAAAAATTATTAATAAATGAACAAAACATATTAAGAACCACAAGCAAGAATTCCAGAAAATATGTTAAAAAACAAGCATGGTTAACTTTTACCAAAATCTATAAAACATGTAATAATTGGACCTACTGGTTGTGGAAAAACAACGTCAATGATTGATAATTATATTTTAAGTACAGGATGGATAATTTAAACAAAAAGATTAGAACAACCAAAATATCAATAATTTATAAAACAATAAAAAAATTAAAGATAAAATTAATAATCAAATTGTTAGTGTTATTGAAAATAACGAAGAAATTATTCCATTAGATGAATTTGAACAAAATTCAGTTGTAGTATTTGATGACTTTATTCTAGAAAATCAGGATACTGTTATAAATTATTTTACTAGAGGTAGACAGAAAGGTATAGATTGCTTTTACTTAGCTCAATCATATTCAAAAATAGCAAAACACTTTGTTAGAGACAATTTATAATTTTAAAATGTTTTTAGACAAGATGATACAAATTTAAGTCATATTTACCATGAGTTTGTTGGTGAAGATTTAACGTATGGTAATTCTAAAAAATCGTGTAGTAAATGTGGGAATGATGAATATGGTTTCTTCATAATATCTCTAGAAAAGCAAATGAGGGTAAGTTTAGAATTAAAATACAACATTTCTTAACAACATAAACATTAAACAAAAACATTAAACATTAACTTTAACATTAACTTTAACATAATCATAAACATAAACACAATTAATGTGTTTCTTCATTAATAAATGGTTGCAAAGTATGATGAAGAAGTTGTAAAACAAGCCAAACTAAATAGAAAGAAACTTTAAGAACTAAAAGATCAATTTAAGCTTCAGAAGTAGCAACCAAGAACAATACGAGAAGTTTAAAAAGGAAGATCAACCTGTTAGTGATGCTATTGAAAAAGTAAAACAAGGTATTTAAGATTTAGGTGATAGTGTTTTAAAAGCAATTGAAAAAATGGGGAAGTTGATAGACCAATGATTCCATATCATCATATTGAAGATTTCGAAGATTTATGAACAACTGATGATATTCATGGAAAACAATCATCAACAATTGGTTTTATTAAATATTTATATTTATTACCTATACTTGAAGTTATGTTACTAGGATTATTATCTGAATATAATGCTCCTGAAATTAATAATATATCTGCATAATTTGATAAATCTTCACCATTTATTTTTTCATTTAAATCATCTATAGTTATCTGTTAAAAGTCTCATTAATCCATCTTTACCCTCATATGTTTTTAACAACTATCAATTTATCACCATTAAGTTATACAATTAAATTACAAACATATTTAAACTTACCAACACATTTCAAACCAAATACTTTATCTTCACTATGATTAATATATATTTTACACTAAGTGAATGATACATTAAATAAATACCAAGAAGAAAAGGAAGTAAAAAGATAAATTTATTTAAAAAGGTAAATGTTAGTGGAAGAATGTATATACAATTTTAACCTATATAAAAAAAATTTAAAAATTTTTACTTATATAAAAAACTTAATAAATTTTTAAGCTATATAAAAATCTGTATAAATATTTAATGTAAATAAAAAATAGTATAAAAATTAAAATATATTGAAAAATTATACGTTTTTAAACTATATAAAAATCTTTATAAATTTTAATTTACATAAAATATCTTTATGAATTTTTAACTATATAAAAAATATTTATTAAATTTTTAACTGTATAAATGAATAACCTTACAACTGTTTATACTTTATTACCTAGTGGTAAAATTAAACCAATGACAACTTATTTACAGTATAATAATGATCAATTAAATGCCATTGAACCATTTTAACAGATGTTCAAAAATAAAAATAAAAGAAAGTTGGTGGAAATTTACTTGTTACATTAGCTATTCCTGTTGTAAAAAAAATTATTGAATATTTAACAAAAAAGAAAGATGGACAAGGATTAACACAACATGAGGGTTGATTTCTTACACTGTTATTACCTGCATTACCATATTTAGCAAAAATTGGTTCATAAGGTAAGGAATCTGCAGCAAATGCAAATGCAGTATTAAACAAAAAGAAGAATGGTAAAGAATTAGAAGAACAAAAAGGAAATGGAAAAGAAAGCTGGTAAAGGAATAAAGAAAACAGAAGAAATTTCAAAAAGTAAGTGATAAATATCCTAATGATTTAATAATTTTGGTATAGAAAAACTTACTAAACAATTAAAAATTAAGCATTTTCATGGTGTACAGGTATACTAAATTTAGATACATCCAAATAACCTCTTACTCAATGGATTTGTTATTACAACAATAACAATAAAAAATTTGTTTTTGCTTCATTTGGTGGTAACATAGCAAAACAATTAGTTAACTATTTAGGAAAATGGGAACTAAACGACAATACAGAAAGATTACATAATTTTGACGATGTAATATGGGGTCATTCATACTTATTTGTATTAGAATTACATTGTGAGAATTATATTTTTAATGATATTTTAGATTTAATAAATGGACATTCTAGGAAATAAGATACATCTAACACGACAAACTGAACAAGTACCTAATACACCTTCAATCAAGTTAGAAAAAATTGAAAATATTATCAAAAAACTTCAATCATCAATAGAGTCAAAGATAGCAAATGCAATACACAATTTTAAAAAGAATTTAATATTATTTTTAAGTAACTTCAGATTATATCGTTTATAAAAATAGAAGACTTGTTAATGTAAATGATCCAATAGATGTGAAAGATTTTAATAAACATTATTTTGATAATTAACTATCAAGTTTTGTTACAAAACCAGAATACACCAGCATTTTAACGGAGTCGAATGATTATGTTAATAAAGAGAATTATAACAAAATCCATTCAGATTTAAGCAAAGTAATGGTATTATGATACATTACGATAAAGTAACAAACAACATGAAAAATAGTCGCCTTAATGCATTAGTTAAAATTGATTTAGTAGAAAGTTACGTTAAATCGTTAGAATCACAAATTAATACAAGTTTAGACAAAAAAGTAGGTGAAGGTCTAAAAATACTGATATCATTAGATTAATTTTAATTGTACTATATTTTTTATCTAAATTAATATTTTAATCTATATAAATTTTTTATATGTATTAATGGTTAATTATAATTCACATTTAATTCTTAAAGACGTTCATATTTATTGTTTGAAATGTAAAAAGTTCACTGAAACACATAATCCACATAGATAACAACAAAAAATGGAAGACAAGGAATTGAAAGTATTGCTACTATTTGTAATTGTAAAAAAAGGAAATTAGTTAAAAATTTTTGTAGATGTTGATGGTTTGTATAATACTCGTAAAATTATAATTAATGAATTACATAAACCAATTAGAAAGAATTCTAAAAGAACATATGTTGCTTCTTTTAGTATAGATGATTTATGGGATGCTGATCTAGTTGAAATGGATTCAGGTATTTTAAAAGGAATTTAAAAAAAATGTTAAATTTATTTATTAAGAAAAATTTATGATTTTTCAGAATATGCATTTGCTGTTCCTATTAAAGATAAAAAGCCAAAAATTTCTTTGATGTTTTTCAAACAATTTTAATAGTTATAAAACAAAGTAATTTACAAAAAGATGATGGTAAAGAATTCTGTAACAAAGAATTTAAAGAATTAATGAAGAAATATAACATTAAATATTATTCAACTTTTTCAGAATTAAAAGCGTCTGTTGTTGAATGTTTAATAGAACACTTAAGGAAAAAGTGTGGAAGAAATTTGCTTTACAAGGAAATTATAAATCGTTAAAATTATTTAAAAACCTTATTGATGAATACAAGATACAAAACAATAAGAACAAAACCAATAGAAGTTAATGAAAAAAGTTGAAAAATAAGTAACATTTTATCTAATGAAGAACCTAAATTTTAAAAAAGTGATCAAGATAGAATTAGTGAACTAAAAGATCCTTTTGAAAAAGGATATAAATTTATTGGTCTACCGAAATATTTGAAATTGAAGATGTTTTATATTCTAATTCAATTACATGTAAATTAAAGAATATAAATGAAATTTTTATGAACAAGGATCACAGAAAAGAAGATATCCAGATGCACACTTAGTTGAAAATGTTGTAAGAAGAAGGTAATGAAGTTTATGCCAAACAGTTAGGTTTTGATCATTCACATAACTGTTCAATAAATAATGATAAAGTAATTTTATAAAGAACTAGTTTACTATTTAGTTTAAAAATCAATTAGTTTTTAAACGAATAGTATTTAAAAGAATTACTTTAATATATAGTATACAATTCAGCTTACTATACAATTTACTATCTAGTTTAGCAACCAATAATTTTTTTACCATTAGTTTCAAAAGAAATTGGTTTACTATAAGTATAAAAAATGTATACATAAAAAAATTATTATTTTTATTCTGAAATAATTTAATTAATTATACTTATTAAAATATTATTACTTTTTTAATAACTTATAATGACCAAATGGTAATGTAGATATTTTATTTTCCAATAAATATCTTTTATTGACATTAGAACTTGTAATTTTTTGTTTCCTTGAATTCTATATATTTCATGAATTTCACTTTTACTTAATTTAATTTTGATCTATTGTTCTATATTGTTAAACAAACAATTTTTATAATCTTCTAAACTTCTTTTGTTTTTAACAACACATTTCTTAATGACTAACTGCCTATTGGCTTCTGTCTCGGGTTCTTCAGCCGACATTCATCTAATGATTTTTCTGTCGTTTCGCCAGCACAGGTGGCTGGCATTGTTATAGTTTAACCCTCCATTGCTAGTGGTGAACTGGAGCGGAGCTTGCGGGCGCAGACTATATGTACCTGGCGCGCCAACATTTCTTAAATCCTTTAGATTTTTTTCTATATTGTAACCAATGGTTATAAGTATACATTTTTGCTCTTGAACCATTAAATTCTTCATTTACTTTTCTGCTACATTCGTCTTTCATTTTTCCATAAACTTTTTTGTTAATTCATGGAATATTATATATATTATATGTTGGATAATCACATGTATTAAAAAAATCCATCTTCGATTTTATATCTTTGCAGTAATTTTCAGTTTTAATATTTTAAAAATAATATCTTGATAAGAAATTCAATATTTTCTCCATATTTAGGTTTCATAACTCTATAACGAAAATCATTCAATTAATTTTTACATAAATCAGTATACATAATCCAACATAAATAGGTTCATCAAATGTAATTTTAGTTTTATACATACGAATAGCAGCAAGATTTTCATTAAATATAGTTCTATATGTAAAGTTTGGTATAGGTACATGTTTATCACATACATTACTATTTGAAACTAATTTTATATAAACTCTATTTGTAATATTTTTCATTGTTTTTTATGTTGCATTCCAAGAGAAAAATGTTGTTTAAGATTTCTATAATTACTATATGAGTATTATTTTTATTTAAAGCTGTAATTAATTTACTTTCATTTATGCCTGGTACGAGTTCTTGGCTATTCTAAACCTATTTCAAATATATAACCACTTTCACAATTATTTTAAATGTCATTTACTTATGAACAATTAAAATTATTTGATTCAACATTTTGAAAGCCACCAAACGGTAAATATTGTTTCATAGCATAACAATATTAGTTATTTGCATCTAGATATGTTATATAATTTGATATTTCTCTATTATTAAAATAATTTAAATATTTATTATTTGCTTTTAAATATCTTTTACAACTTTATGATATACCTTCTCTTATTCCTTTTACAACCATTAAAAGCATATCATAAACATATTGTAATTAAAGTTGTTGTTCAGTAATTTTTAGCATTGCATCCCTAGTTAAACGTGGTGCTGTAAAATAGCAAGAAGGATCAAGATTATATACTTGTATACACGCTTTTCTAAAATTTTCAAAAATGTCGCTTAAGAAAGTACATTAGTTATAAGCTACATAACATTATATTCACGAAATTCAAAAACAGAATTAGTTTATTATTTAGGTTAATAATCAATTCGTTTTTAAACAATTAGTTATTAAAAGAATTAATTTTCTATTTAGTTTAACGATCAATTAGTTTACTATTTAGTTTAACAATCATTTAACATGCTACTTAGTTTAACAATCATTTAACATACTACTTGGTTTAACAATCAATTTTTTTACAAGTTAGTTTAAGAATAAATTAGTTATAATAAATTATTAAATTAATTATAAAAAATTATTTAATAACTATATTTCAAAAAGTTAATGCTCTCTTATTTTTAATATTAACTTTTAACATTGCATCCCTAGTCGAATGTGGTGCTTTAAAATACCAAGAAGGATCAAGATTATATATTTGTATATACGTTTTTCTAAAATTTTCCAAAATGTCACTTAAGAATCGTACATCAGTTTTTAGGTACAAATCATAATATTCACCAAAATCAAAAACAGAATTAATTTATTATTTAGGTTAATAATCAATTCGTTTTTAAACAGTTACTTATTAAATGAATTAATTTTCTATTTAGTTCAACAATCAATTAGTTTACTATTAAGTTTAACAGTCATTTAACATACTACTTAGTTTAACAATCAATTTCTTTACAAGTTAAGAATAAATTAGTTGCAATTAATTCTTTAATTAATTATAAAAAGTTATTTACTAACTATACTTCCAAAGTTAATGCTCTCTTATTCTTAATATATTCTAAAGTAAACTTCTTACATTTATTATATGTTTTCCTTTATGTGAAGGAATTATTTAAAAACAAATTAAATTTTGAATCTCTTCAGAACTTTTACGTTAGTTTGTAGATGTATATGTTTCTTCAGTTACAAGAACTTCATTATTCACTGAAGATGTAGATTTTTCATCATTATTCATTGTTAAAATATTTGTGATTGTTCTTCACTTAGATATCGTCGTAAGCATTCCTTGAAATGATATTTATCAAAAGTTTTTCCACATGCGCAAGTAATCGACTTCTATTGTACTTTTTTACATAATATTTATTTATAAATGGTTTACATATTGTTCTACACCATCTTTTGTTTATTTTGTAAATGAAAGTAATCAGTTTATTTCTCTGTATTACAATATTTACAAACTTTATATTTCACGCAAGATTCTTGTTGAACTTGCTCCATTTATATAAAAAGTTAATAGGTTCATGTAAAAGTAAAATTTTATTACTTTTATAATTTCTCAATTAAAAGTAATGTAAAAATGGAAAATATAGTTAAACATATTCATTCATCACTAGATCCAAAGATTGCTACTTCATCTTGAGCATCAGGGAAATCAAAAATATTAGTTATTTTAACTGTTTATTGTACTGTATTTTAAGTAACCGTGCTACAAAGTGGACAGTTTTCTTTTTCCTTTAACCATTTATTAATAAATTCTTTATGAAAAATTTGATTGCAGCTTAATTTAACAAATTGATTATAATTTTCATTACTTAAACAAATAGTACAATCAATATATTTTTCAGATTGCTCAATTAGTTCATAAGTTTGTATTAGTTAAGTTTGCATTTCGTTATTGTTTACCATTTATAAGAAAAATATTTTCTCAGATTAATAAAATAAGAGTAATTTTCAATGAATCATTCATTTATAAATTCAAAATTACAATCTTTTTTAAAAAATGTTTAATATAAGCTACAAATTTACCTTCATAAAACTAATAAAAATATTTCTATATAAATGGAAACTACTTTAATCAACAAGCTCAACAATATAAGTATTTCTTATGACATTAAAAAGAAAATGAGCTAGAGATAAATGATATATATAATATTACGAACTGGGAATATTTAAATGCTATATATGTAGAACAACTTTGTCTAGAGCTCAATAATGTTTTTAAGGTTATTTTACCTAATAAATTTTCTATCATAATTGATTATTTTGATTTTGGAATAATTAAAAAATGGACAATTGAAATTAAAATATAATAGAATAAAGAAACTTAAAAACAGAAATAATGAATTTCATGACTTAGAATTCGGTACATAAAATTTTTAAAATAATGTACTTTTGTTTTGACTAATACATTTTATTATGTTACAGCCATGTTGTAAATTTTTATAAAGTACTTCATTAACTAATTTGTTTTAATTTACTTATGTTTACAATGTGATTTATTAAAATTATATATTTTGTTAATCAACACATTTTTATTAATTTACTTACATTCACAATAAAAAACTTTTACAATTTACCATTGTTAGCTAATACATTTTAAGTATTTACTAACATTTACAATTTGATTTTTTCAAAACCTTTCATGTTGTTATCTAATACATGTTATTATCTTACAATTGTGTTCATAATGAAATAATTAAGTTATAAATCTAGATATTCTACATATATATATACATTTTCCCAACTGTTTGAAATTTCAATTATTTTTAAAAGTTATTTGGTGCATCCAATTGAAATCCACCATACAGTAAATATGGGCTCATAGCGAAACCATATTATTTTTTTGCACATTGATATGTTATAAATTTTTATATATTTTCTAATTATTAATTTTTTAAAATATTTATAATTTGCTTTTACATATTTTATAATATTGTGATACACCTCCTCTTATTACTTTTTCATTAATAAGAAGCATATCATAATCATGTAATAATTCAATGCCATAAAATACCATGAAAGATCTAGATCATATGCTTGAATACATATGTTTCTAAAATTCTCAAAAACATCAGTTAACAATAGTAAATCAGTTTGAAAATACAAATAAAGATATTCACCAACATGTTTCATATTGAATTTTTCCCAAACTAATTTTGCATGTTCATAAATTTCATCAGTTACATTACAATCATATAATTGATCGTAAAATTTTTCTTCTGGTGATTACTGTGTCTCTTCTAATTTTTTTCCAAGAACGCATGTAATCATATTGATAAACACCTTTCCTTATTACTTGATTAAATAATTCTGGAGGAAAATACTTTTTAATCTTTTTTAATTGATTTTTCTTTAAATTTGATGAAAGTTTTTTCAAGTGTTGAAACCATAAATTTAAATGTATCAACAAATCTCATTTATGAAGTTTCTGAACATTTACCAAAAATAATTTTTTATTTTCAATCTGTGGCATTTTTTTCAATTTCCTTATTATCATAACCAAGTTATTTTAGAAAAAGGTGAGAGTCATATCCATATAAATTATGTAAATAAATAGGTACAAAAGGAGGTTGTTATAGTTTTAAATTACACATTGGAGCAATTGACAATGGAGCAATGTATTTACCCGTTAGATGATTCTGATGACAATTTTTTGTATTACTTTTTGTGTAATAATATTTATGCAATGTTTAAATTTTAGAATTATTATGTATATTGTGTTCTTCAAATGTAACTGGTTTCATTTGTCTAACTTCAGAATAAATTCTTCCAATTTCTTCAACTTCTTGTTTTATACATTCAATAAATTTTTTATGACAATATGCTCCTCTATAAACAACAGGGTATTTGTAGGGTATTTGTATTTTCCATAGATGCATTTGATATAGTAGCAAAATCCACTTGTTTCATGTTTTTGATATTTCATATGTACGGTGTTTCAGGGTTTGGTTGACAATTGTCCATATTTAAAAGTAAACTTTCGAAATTAGCATAAATTAGAAATGGAACTTTCTGTGTAAATTCATAATTTTTTCATTATTTACATCTTCCTTCACTTGGCATTTCAACTTTTAATAATTTTGTAGTCAAACACTTTTCTGTATGATTATCTAATTTTTCTTTACTATTTGAATGTAGTAAACAAAAATCTCAAATAGATTATTCTTTCTCATCTTCGGTGATTTGACTTGATACAAGTTAAGATATATTTTTTGTGTAACAATAATGCGAATTACTATGTTTAATGGAATAAATTAGATTTACATGATTATCCTTTTTCATTTTGTAATTTGTAATGGATACACTTGATGTTCTTTATCATCAGATGAATAAACATTGATAGATACATTAATTATATTTTCTGTTTATGGAAAGTGATCAACTAATACAGGAAATTCTATAATTTCAAATTTTTTATCAAGATCAACAGCAACAAATTTACATTTTGTTATTCTTTCAACATCTCTATCTACAGGAAACACTGCTGCATTTACAAACCACAAAAACAACTTTCATCATAATTTTTTACTTTAATACAAGCTTTCTTGTTTTTTGTTATTTTAGGTAAATCAATGTAAGATGATCCATTAAGTGGAATATGTTTGTTAATTGCAAACTGGAAACAATAATTCTATTTAATGACCATCCTGATCCTTGTGCTTGAATGTTAAATATTATTCTTAAAATATCTTTTTACGTTGTTCAAATTTTTTGCATAGTCCTTTTTCTGTCATAATAATATAGTTTTGTGTTTTTTGTCAAAATTATTGAACTTGTTTAGTTGTTTAATTAGTTTCTAGTCTGTATTCACAAAATAAGCAGAATATGTTTGTAAATTGCAAACTGAAAACCAATAATTCTATTTAATGACCATCCTGATCCTTGTGCTTGAATGTTAGATGTTATTCTTAAAATATCTATTTTACGTTGCTCAAATTTTTTGCACAACCTTTTTCTGTCATAATAGTATAGTTTTGTGTTTTTTGTGAAAATTATTGAACTTGTTCAGTTGTTTCATTAGTTTCTAGTCTATATGCACAAAATAAATTAAAAATTGTCTTTACACTATCATGTACTTTCTAGTAGTCTTTAAGAATTTTCCAAATTTTTGTGTTTACTGGAGTTAAGAAATAAATAGGTTTAAGTGTATCTATACAATTTCAAAATTTATAGTTTTTAATCTGTTTGCAAATGTTTTTGAACTCAGTAATCTCTAATTTTATTTCTATCTTTCGTTTCTCAGATAAATCATTATAAAAAGGAAAACATCATCAAAATTATAATATGGTAACTGTTTCCAATGATTGTCACTTACTTCAGGTGTATAATTTCTAACAGTATTAGTACGATCGTCACTTACTTCAGGTGTATAATTTCTAATAATAACTGAACGAGTTACATTAATAATAAATGTAATTAAATCAGCTTTATGTAAATTTGAATATCCTCTTAAATTATTTTATCTACAAAATTCACAAAGTCTTGCAACAGGAAATTGGTGTAGTTTAGTAGTAATGTATCTTTGCATTTTGGTCTTTTATTTATTGCAAACAAATTCATTACATTTGTAAAAAATATGTTTTAACAAAATGATAATAATATACTAGATGGATAAGATTTATTATTTATTAGATAATTATTCAAACGAGAATTAGTTTATTATTTAGTTTAACAACTGGTATCTAAACACTGGTCAGTCATAATTAAAAATAAAAAGAATTAATTTACTATTTAGTTTAACCATCAATAAGTCTTAAATAATTAATTTTAATGATTTATTGAATTAATCAGAAAGTATTATTATTTAATAAATAATATATCATACAGTTAAAGTTTCCTCATTCATAAAGTATTCTAAAGTACACTTCTTACATTTATTATTATGTTTATCTTTACGTGAAGGACTAACGTAAAAACCATTTAAATCTTTAATTTCTTTTTTTCAGTTACAACTTCTTCGTTATTAATTGTTAACAATTTTTTTAATGTACTTCACTTGAATTTCGGCGTAAATATTCCATGAAATAATATTCAGCAATATTTTTTCCACATTCACATGGAATCCGATTTTTATTGTAACTTTTTACATGATAATTATTTATACATGGTCTACATGTAGTTCTATATCCATCTTTTGTTTATTTCTGTATAATAAAATTATCAATTTATTTCTCTGTATTACAATATTTCCAGAATTTAGATTTCACAGAAGACTCTTGTTGATCTTGGGCCATTTATTTATAACAAAATTTATTAAATTTGTGAAAAAGTAAATTTTTCTAATTTTTAAAATTTTTTAAATTTAATTTAAAAAAAATTCTTATAATTATTTAAAAAATAATCATCATAATATTCTGCTACATCTTGATCACAAAGATAGCATAAATATAAATTATTTCAATTGTTTCTGATTCTTAATATTTAATAATAGTTCTACAAAGTGGACAATTTTCTGTTTCCCTTAACCATTGATTAATATGTGCTTTATGAGAAGTTGGATTGCAAACTGTTTTGACAAATTGATTATTATTTTTATTACTTAAACAAATAAGATAATCAATATCTTCTTCAGATAGCTCAATTAGTTCATAAGTATCTTTTGATTTAGCTTGCACTTCGTTTACATTCTAGATTTATAAGAAAGTTTTTATTAGATTTATAAAAAATAAAAAAGGATTATTTTCTATTAATCATTTACCTAAAAGTTCAAAATTACAATATTTTAAAAATATGTTAAATGCAAACTACAAATTTATTTTTGTAGAATAAATTTTTTCTATATAATTGGAAACCACTTTAATGAAGAAGCTCAACAACGGATGTGTCTAAATAAATTTAAAAGTAGGTGAGATCATGATAAATGTTTATATAATATTACGAATTGTGAATATTTAACTACTAGATATGGAGAGCAACTTTGTCTAAAATTAAATAATGATTTTAAGATTACTTTACCAAGTAAGTTTACTAAATTAATTGATGGTTTTCATTTTGTAACAATTAAAAAAGATAAATGAAATTGAAATACAAATGAATGAAGAAACTTAAAACTAGAAAAAATGAATTTCATGATGTAGGGTTCACAATGAATAAAGTTGAAAATAATTTAAATTTGTTAACTAAAACATTTTATTTATTTGCTTACCTTCACAATATAAAATGTTTGAAATAATGTACTTTTGTTTACTAATTCATTTTAATTATTTACTTACATTCACAATGTAAAATTTTTTATGATTTACTTTAGTTAACTAATAGAGTTCTATTTATTTAGTAACAGTGACAATGTGATTTATAAAATAATTTACTTTTGCTAAGTAATATATATTTTTTATTTACTTACCTTCACAATGTAAAATGTTTAAAATAATGTACTTTTGTTGACTAATTAATTTTAATTTTTTATTTATATTCACAATATAAAATTTTGTTAAAATAACTTACTTATGATAATTAATACATTTTATTTCTTTACTTACTTTCACAATGTAAAATTTCTAAAAATAACTTACTTTTGTTAAGTATTATATGGTATTATCTTACAATCACATTGTAAATGAAGTTTGGAATCAGTTGGTTACTGTAATTAGTTGTCTTATTGTAAAACTTATGTATTTAGTTAACATTAATTAAAAATACTGAATATTCAAAAATCAGCTGTGTTACTTAAAAATACAGAATTTAGTTTAGAATTGCGTTAGTGAGCCAAAACCGGTAAAAACCACTCATCCACACATCAGATGTGAGGCAGACTGCCTTTACGGTGTTCAAATCATTTTTAATTTCATCAAATAGTTCACGATACAAATTAAGAGTTAAAGAGTTTGACAACTTCTTTGACGTCATAAATTAAAATTTGGGCAAAGCATATATATATATATATATATATATATATATATATATATATATATATATATATATATATATATATAAAATTCTCTGTCTTCAGCTATAAAGAAAGAATGGTGTTCTCTGCAAATCATTTTTAAAAGTTGTAGATCTACTGTCATTCTTTTGTTTAATGTGACTGACTTTATAATATTAAAACATTTGTTTATTGGTAGTTGTAAATGAAGAGCAAGTGGGGGGGGGGGGTGAGGGCATCACGAACGGCGAATAAATCAAGACTTGTTCCTGAACCTGATGACACTGCTGGCTGAATAAATCCTGCTGAGAGGATATCTTCATTCGAGGCAGAAGCAACTGTCAGTGAGGACGGTTCGCTGAAAAATGATTTCTTGAATTTCTGTATCGATTGTTGGCGATCTTGATCGGCTTCCTGAGGAATATCGATCCAGAGGTAATGTGGAATGTCCTTTCAGATTTGATGATGAACCAGAAGCTATGCTAATTATCTGCTGTTAGTAGCAGAGTTTTCGTTTTTCTCCCATTCTGCTAAAATGGTACCATACATTGCTCTTAAACCTTCCAGTCGAAGGCAATGTGATTGAAATATGGTTGTGCAGCGCTGAAAAGAACGCTGTAAAAATTAAAATATTTACTATTAATGTAGAAATTTTAAATTGTGAAAGCTGAATGAGAAAAAAATATACACCCAGCGTGTTCTATATTCAAAAGTTACAGAGTAGGATGTAGGACGTTATGATTTGCGAAACCTGGACCCACAATCGTGAAGTTTGTATCATGTACAAAAAATTCTGAAACATAGTGATAAAGGAACTCATAAACGAGGATTTCACTGCTGAAAGGTAAAAATTTTAAATAATGTGATCCGAACTTGGGCTACATAGTGTGTGAACAAGATATAGCTGGATAATGGTGCAGATAAAGGATGGAAAAAAGCACTGCAAACGAACTCTAAAGCCTATACTTTAGGAGCTACAAACCTGTCAACTCGTGTGGGCACAGGTTCTACCAGTGTGTCTGTATTATTACTGTAGAACATAGTTGGCCACCACTTTCAAATCATTTTGCCAAACTCCAGCATTTATTTCAGAATATAAACATTTGTCTTTCTTCTAACGAATGTGGTCACCTTGCTCAAGTCAAGCATGTTCTCCTGTTCCATAAAATATAGACTCCAGAAGTAACAGATGAGGAGGTAGAGTAGCAGTATCTAGAGAAGTATAGGCAAAGTAGAAGCTGCAGCTGATCCCCTTGTCCCAGTCATGGAACTAGGTCAGTACTTTACTTCAGCAATAACCATCATTGAACTGTAAACAAGACATAGACTTACTGATTATTTCACGGAGCTAAATGAAGATAGTTGCGAAAAATTCTGTCTTGAGGTGACAATGCTGTAGGAAAATCCTTCAGATCAGATTTTATTGTACAGGATGTCATCAGAGTCCGAATGATCAAGTTTATTTTGACATACTACTGTTCAGTATAAGAACTGCACCCTAGACTTTCAAGCTCTTGCCTGAACAACACAGCAGAAACACTCATTCCCATCAGAATTCAAGCACTAGAGATCTGACTGCTAAGAAGACTAGCTCGGTGCATTCTTGATGGTAGACGAAGTCGAGAGCAGTAGTTTGATATAGGACACGTGGACTATCAAATCGGGAAACTACCTCAAGTTAGCTTATAAAACCTACCTACATCTCAGCGCATACACGTCGCATGAGATTTTTCATTATTTTACAGCTCTCTTCACACAAACTATAGGTTCTTGAGAAAAAATGAATAGGACCTTTTTGTAGAAAATTTGTACAGTGACACATTTTTGCTGCAGGATGTAGATTTCGATTTACTCAAGAAAAATGTACAAAAGACACTTTAAATGTGTTCCATGTCAGGAACACTTTGGAATAAGGCATATGTCCATATTTAGGTTTTTGCTTCAAATGATTGTTCCTGTGACAAACCTGCTTATTGACCATTTCTCCTGAGACAACTGGTATACATGGATTATCATATATGTAAAAATGATTGTGTGTTACACATACTGTTACTGTTATAAAAAGCTGAACTCAGATGGAGAGGTGTTCAGTTAGGAAAGTGAGACGCAATCTGTATCACTGTGCCAAGAACACAGAGAAAAAATTGACACCTCAAGTCGCCATGTGATCTGCTCAGTGCAACCTCATCCATGGGGGTGGTAGGGGAGCTGTGAGCTACGTTCCAGCCCAATCTATATGAATGGTGGGGAGAAGTGAGCTAGTGAGCTACCATGTGACCCCATCCGTGAAAGCGGTGGTGAGCAGTGAGCTAGTGGACGATGTCCTATGGTCCAATTGGTGAGAGTGGTGGGAGCGCTGAGCTATTGTGAGGGCAGTGATACTTGGGTTGCCTTCCGATACACTATTAGTGTGCAGCGGCTGAAGACCACAGCTTATATGATCACTGACAACACATTCCAATAGCAATGCTATGTCAAAAGATAAGAAGCAAAAACTCAATTGAAAGTATGTAAGTGCTTGTTGAGCTTCTGACATTTGGTCTTTTATCTTCAAATGAAGTACAGAAACATGATGCTAGAAGTGTTTAACATAGATATGCAGTTCTAGAGAGTTTGACACTAGTTGGGTTTGGTAGCTGCACAGTTAGTGTGGCTGTCTGCCAAGCAGAGCAGACCTAAGTTCGATTCTTGCCAGAGTCAACGATTTTTTCCCCACTCAGGGAGTGGATGCTGTGTTGTGCTTAATTTCATACCGTCATAATTGGCATTACTATTGAGATGGCCAAATGGGTATGGCCTGATAGCCAATAAATTGAAGGAAAAAAGAGCTTTCTTTACTTTCTGTTATTTTCATGGATGAGAAAAGTTTCACACACTAACAACATACACAAATCCACATATGCACATGGTCTATAAGACATTTTTTGTAGTTATCTTTAGCAAACATTTATTGGGCAGTTATTGAAAACTATTAAATATTAAACCATCACCAACAAACTCACAGTATACATGATTTTAATTACTATCAACTAGTCCAAAAAAAATTAAAAATTAGACTATCAGTAACTGATTGTTGTGGTATTTTTGAACATGTATGGCCTAAACAAAAACAATAAATTTATTTATGTCTACCTCTAGTAAAATATTCTTTAACTGTATCTTGGTTTTCAACAATAAAACAGAAACTAAATAACTGAATTAGCTCCACATTCATCGAATGGTATAATTTCATCATTATTATCAACAAAAGTAATAAAATATAAGAGAAACTTTTTATTTACTTCTTTTCATATATTTTTGATATTTTGGTACCTGTAAACATTAAGAATAAATACATAAATGATTATTTCTGTCCTAATTTAACCATACTGTACATAAACTATAATTATCAAACATTAATATTGTTTTACAACAACCACTTGTCATAATATGAAACATTTCATAGAATTAGGCAGCAACTTGCCATGCTAATTTTATGATTTCTATTCTGGAAATCTTATTTTTGTTTCCTAATCAGTTTTTACTTAATTAAATTATTTTTCTTTGTAGACAATTACTTTTATTATCATTAATTGACCCACATATTCCTACTGAAAAGTAATTCATCAGTTCTCAAAATGATTATTTTTTTATAAGAGATAGTTATAACGACATTGCAGTAGTTGGTTTTATGCAATTCTTTTTAACACCTAATAAAATTCAAAAAGTAAAAAATTATATTATCATGGAGAAACCATAATAATTCCTACTGGGCAATATAGTTTAAAAAGATCATAACAAATTATTCATTGTAAGAAACCTAATACATACACTTGAAGAAGAAAATTAATTTAGAATTGAGAGTGGTGTTCAAATATATTTGAATATAGAGGATAGTATTGGAGTAGTTTTAGGCATTAATAACAAAATTATTGAAGCTAATGAAGAACCACAGCTCGTAATTTTTTTCAAAATTTACTCTATTCAAATTAAAAACATAAATTTTAAATTTAAATGTGGTGTTTGTATGATAAAAATTAGTTTCAGCGAAACACTCTTAATGTAGCTTCTTTTAAACCTAACTTAGCATTTGGTGCTCCTATAATATATGGACCAAGATATCCTTTGCTTGTTCAAGTTCATAACATAAGAACTCAGGCTGTAGAAATAAATTTTAGAGATGAAAATAACAATTGATAGATTTTAATAGCGCTGATGTAACAGTTAATTTAGAAATAAATTAAAAAATCTGCAGTGTCTAGTATAAAATTAAATAAATTTTAGTCTTGAGAAATAAATTAAAAATATTAATCCTTATAATTTTTAATCTAATGACAAGTTTGAGAGCTATCATTTTTTCTTTACACTTAACGAGAAAAGTAAAAATAAATAATCTATTTATACTAAAGATACTTAAATTAAAGTAAGTGTTCATGATGCTTGTTTTCATCCAAATCATGGTCTGTCATATATTTATTTTAAAATTAGTCGAACTGGTAGCTCTGACTATCTTACATACGATGTAAAATCAATTAAAATGTAATCATTAGAACATTTTTAGTGCTTCATCAATTTATGCAGTTGTCTCTTTCTGGTGAAACTTATATAGAAGGACATATACACAATAATGGTCCAGTAAAAAATACATGAACATTTCCCTACTTTAAAAATTGTAGGAAGGTTTTTTAACAATTTTAAAAGAATACTGTGGAAAGAGGATTTTTCTCTGATTTTTACATGGTCTTAAGGGCTGAAGATTCTCTACTGAGAGGTCTTTATTACAATGAAGCTGATATTGAAATAAATTAATGGTGGCCTGTAACCATCTTATCCATCCCTTACTATCTTTCTTTTATTCTTATGTATTTAACATCCTCTGTTTCCTTACACTGATTTTCAGCTTTATTTTCCTTAATTTTCTTTGTAAAACTGTATCATGCATTTTCTTCGCTGAAAAAAATGCTTTCTTGTAATATGGAAAATATTATTTTATTACCTAATGGAAGTCGTGAAAATACTAGGTAACAGACCTTTAAATATAGTAAGTAATAACTGAACATTTAAAAATGTGTAATGCAGATGGCAGTTAATTAGATTACACAAAACTCCGAAACTTTGAAAAACCAGTATCAGATACACCACACCATAGCTGGAGAGTGAGTACCTCAAGATCTTTGTTGTTAAATGCAGGGGTACTGAAGGCAATGTCTCAGAGCTCGTATCTCTCGCCCCCACATCATACTATCAACAGGAAGTTGGTTGACACTCGAAAAGGAGAGTAGCAAGATTTTCGACAAAGTCAATACCAGGAAGAGAGACTTCTCCTGAAGGAGAGTGTTAATAGCGACCATCAAAAAAACTAGGTCTAGCGTGGCCCAAAATGTTCAAATGGTTCTGATCACTACGGGATTTAACATCTGAGGTCATCAGTCCCCTAGAACTTAGAACTACTTAAACCTAACTAACCTAAGGACATCACACACGTCCATTCCCAAGGCAGGATTCGAACCTGTGATCATAGAAGTCGCGAGGTTCCAGACTGAAGCACCTAGAACCGCTAGGCCACCACTGCCGGGGTCCAAAATGTATCCGACTGTGAACTAAGATGGACAAGAACTGGGACTGATAGACTTAAGTGTAGATTAATAATTGGATGTTTCTATCAACACGAGGTCCAAACACAACAATTGTAGAGTTCTTCAAAGACAGTCTAAACTCAGTAATATGGAAACGCTCTAGGTCTGCAGTACTAATAGGCAATGACTTCAATCCATCCAGTATCAACTGGGGAAATTCACGTAAGTTATCAATGGTAATGGCAAACAGTCTTGCGAAATAACGCTGCAAACTTTATCTGATATCTACCTCAAACAAATAATTCGCTAACCTACATACAAAGTAAATATTTTGGACCTCTTAATTACGAACAGTGATGATTGTTTCGGGAGTGATACCAGCAGTAATGGAATTAGCGGCCATCACACTATTACAGGAACAAAAGCAATAAGGTCATCAACATAACTAGGAGCATAGTTGCATCTGGTCGAACTGATAGAGAATTACTATCAGCTGATTTATAAGACTATGGATGTATCTTTTGTCAAAAATGTAGACAGCAGTTAGCAGAAATATTAAATTCTGCATTTAAAAATGTATTTGCGGTTGCACATGAAGATACTATTGTAAAAACAGTTGACCACTAATATACGTACAAGTGATAGATATTGTTGTTAACACTTTAAGAGTACAAATATTGATCCTGCATGTTATGTACAAGTGACTAAAATTAGGGAATGCCACAACATGTCTGGTGTTTGGCAGAAATCGAAAGTCAGTTCCTGGCATTCGACTGAAATCAGAAATTGGTCATGTAACGTCCTTCGCTCGCTGCTTTTGGGATGCCATGTTGCGTTCACTTTATTTCGTTGTTTCGTTATGATAACTCCATGTGTTAAGACAGTATTCTGTATCAAGGCAATGGTGCATTGAAGAATTTTCTCAAACACATTTTTTAAGTATAAATTGTTATAATTAAATGTCAGTTAATGACACATTAGCCCTGAAAAAGTCCTTAGCAAAGTTCGAGATTATCAGTGCTCAACAATGTATGTGAGCACTGTGATCATGGGGTTATAGACATGTAGTTACAGAGTTGAAGGAAACAGATTCACATGCTGACACAGGCTGAAATTTTTCTATTCACATATGTGACACATTCTGCAGTATTTGAAGTTTCTTACATGTGGGAATGTGCTCTCTAGGTAATAAGTTTCGTTTTTGTGACTTTAGTCTCATTAAAAAACGAAAGATGAAATTGCTGTGAATGAAACAAGCAGCAATGCCACTTATATTCTTCCTTGTCCCAAATATTTCTGAATAAGGCCATGCACCAAAAATAGATACATGACTCATGCCTCTTTATCCATTGGAGCATACAACACTGAGAGCATCCTGAGTGCCCCAGAGAGCTACAACAGCAAGGATAATCACTTCTCGGATTTAGACAAGACCAATGTGTAGTTGTTTTTTTATTTTTTAAAAATCACAACTATATTTATGGTAATACACAGCACAGTCAGTAGTTATTTTTAGATATTCATGTACATCTTTATCTTTAACCCAAATGTGAATACTTTCACCTGAGTTTATCTTACTTTTATTACGAGTAAACAGACTAAAAGCAGAGGGAGATAGATAATAGGATTTTCCAAAATGCTTGTTAACTTGTTCCCCAACATGATAACGTGATAGGCTATAACGTCATGTTGAGAAAAACACTCACGACCAGGAATTTTAATTACACTACAATGTTCCCAAAGAACAGCTACTGTAAACCAACCATTACAATGAGATGTACATGCTGAAATTCAAATTACACCCTACAAAAACGTAGAGACCATCAAGAATAGCTTAAGCAGCCACGGATATAACAGGTATTATATTCTTATCACCAGATACAGTACTCATTGACTTACACACTGTGTGTCTTGAAAGACGGCGATATCTTCTCGAAGAAGACCTGTTAAAGCTGTGTCTGCTCATGCTATTCTTGATGGTCCATATGTTTTTGTAGGATAGATTTTAATTTTAGTGTTAGTATTAATGATAGTTTTTCTCAAGGTAATGGATGGTTTACAGTAGCTGTTGTTAGGGGACATAATGGTACAGTTAATGACGCTCATCTTCGAAGTTTTTCTGAATGTGACGTTATAACTTGTCGCTCTTTAGTTTGGATATTACCGATATGTTTTCTCATGGTAATAGTTGTATTATAGTAGCTGTTATTAGGGGACATAGTGGTGTAACTAATGGCCTTGGTCTTCAAAGTTCTTCCAAACATGATGTCATAGCTTATCACACTTATCATGTTGGGGAATTAGTTATTAAGGATTTTGGGAAGTCCTATTATCTATCTCCCTCTGCTTTTAGTCTCCATACTCATAATAAGCCAAAGATAAACTGATAAAAGTGTTCATATTTGGTTTTAAAGGTAGAGGTGTACATGAATATCTAAAAATGACATGTGACTGTACTCTCTATTATCGTAAATAAAGTTATTATTATTAAAAACTAAAAAACAGGCTACACATTGGTTTTGTCAAAAGCCAAGAAGCAATTCTTCATAGTGTTGTAGCTCCCTGGGGCACTTTGGTATGCTCTCAGTGTTGTATGCTCTACTTTTCAGGAAAAAATGAATGGTATCTCATGTGATTTCAAAATGCATCTCTGGTGGCTCTAATTTATTATTATTATTTATTTATATTTATTAAAACTGATCAATGGATATAAAAATATTTTATTTTCTGAAAATTTATCTTTCATAAGTGGATATCCCTAACCATGCAGGCTAGTCCTTTCAGGCAATCACATCAGGCATCTCAAAGTAAAGAAGTTACTGAGATCTATCATCCAAATCCAACAAAAACAAAGAAATGGAAAACAACAAATTGACAGTATTTGTTCAGTTTGTAAAAATAAAAGAAGTTAATTTCTTAAAAAAAATTTTATGCGCAGGGACGCAAAATAATAGTATTCATTAAGAAATGATTGATGAATTATAAAGGTGACAAGAAAAAATATGAGAAGAAGAAATGTTATTGATGTTGGTACAGATGGCTGATGGCAAGCAGATTTAGTAGAAATGGAGACTGAAAATTTGAAAAGTACCTCACAAATAAATAAAGATACAAATATTTATTAACTACAATTGTTGCTTTTTCAGAATGTGATTGGGCTCCATCAGTTATGGATAAAATGCTAAAAATATTTCAGAACCTTTCTAAAAATGTTTCATACTAAGATACCCACAAAACTTACAAATAGATAATGGTACAGAAATTTATAATAAAGATTTCCAAGAACCTATTAAAAATATAAAATTAATCAGTAGTCAGCTTTTTGAGGCTAAAGACTTCAGTTATCGAAAGATTTAATAGAACATTAAAAAATGGTCTACATCAGCTGAAACTGATTTAGTTAAAAACTAGTTGATGAATATATTAGTAATAATACTATAAATTCAACAACCATAATGAAGTCATTAAGTGTTAATGACAACATTATAAAAATGTTTTTCTGTAAATAATAATAAACCAAAATATGAAAAGGGAGATAAAGTTCGATGTAGTAAATTAAGACGAGATCACGAAATTGATACACAGACAATTTGTCAATAGACAATTTTGAAAAGGAAGCTTTTGTGAATTCAGATCCAGTTACATAGACCGAAGACAAGCATTTTGTAAACAAGAATTACAAGAAATAAATTTGCCAGATATATATAATGGAGCATGAGTTATAAAAAGGGAAGGCGATAAAATTGTTGTGAAATGGCTTCATTTCATAGTTCTGTTAATAGGTGGATATAAAAAAATAATGTTACAATATAACAAATTTCAAATTATTGTTTGAAACTGAATAATTTTAAAAAAAGATATCATCATAAACGTTTGAATTTACTGTGTCATCAATAACCTCTTCTTGGTTGTATGATATATCAAAATAATTGCAAAGATAACAATTCTTAGTTTTTCTTCATTTTTCGATATAAATTTCTTGATTTGTGGTAATAATGAAATGGTAACGATTTTTCACAACTAGTGTATCTATTTCTAAGTTCGTTTAATTGCTTTCCTAGTTCTTTTTGTGTTCCAATAACTTAATAATTATATATCTGGTTATCATAATATATTCCTTAAAAAAACAAATGCTGGGCACAATCATTATTATTAGTTTGGGACATCATGTGTTACAATATTCTATGTATTTCATCTTTTTTCATTTATTATCGCTGAAGCAGTACTAGCTATTCCTCTTAATTTTATAATTGTTCTATCCTCCAATTTAGTGATTTCTACATAATTTTTATTTATTACTTAATTTTTATATTTTTTGACATTCTTCTATGGAATGTTTTTGTGTTCTATTTGATTTATGCACGAATTAATTATTTCTTGTTTGATTTATGTTCATCATGTATTCTAATAGAACTTACTTTTTAGATTTTGTGGCTTCTTTCTGAAAAAAAGTAAAATTAAAGAATATATACCAGATTCTAAATGAAAATAATGTTTGTTTATTACCTGTTAACCCCACCAGGCAGTACTCTTAAAATTTTCATAAGTAATCTTGTCATCTTCAAGAATATTATTTCTGATCACTTGATTTGTATATCTTATATTCCAATATTTCTGCAGCATCCTCTGCTTTAAACCAAAATTATAAATTTAATCAATAAAAATATATACCTATTTATTACTGAATACAAGTCTATTGTCTCTAATATATTTGTTCATTTATCAGGATATATTTTGTCTTGAAATTCTTCTTTTATAGATATTTTCAGGTTTAAAATTTTTCTCTATTCATTTCTTTCTAAATAACTTGAAGGTTATACTTCTAAAAATTGTGGGATTGTGAAATCGATTTATAATTTTTTTCTAAGAAATATACAAATGATTGTGATATATCAAAGTCATGATCAAGTTGCATTGAATGCCATACCAAACTATATAATAAAAAAATTCTTTTTGTTGTGGAAACTATAATTCTAAATACTATTGAAAGTTCATTAAAATGAGTTCTGACTGAAGAATACTCAAAATTTTATTATTGATTAAAAATGATGAAAACATGCATTCAAAAAAATTAAAAACATAAGTAAACAATGTATAAATCATCAAGAAATTGATTTAAATTGATTTTGTGGGTATACAATAGCTAAGGACAAATATGAACATAAGTGAAAATATGTATTCATACATCTAAGAAAAATTAGAAAATTCATAATAACACTTAATTCTAATTTTTAATTTATTATTAAATATTATCATGAAAATTCTGACAGGGACTAATTATCTGTTTTATAGTGTCCAAATGGTAATGTATCTTCTTAAATTAATAGTTAATCATATTGTTACTTATTGTTAATCAAACTATTTTTAAAATCTTGTAAGTTAATATTATTTTTAACAACACATTTCTTTATTGCTTTTGATTTTTGTCTTTCTTATCACTGACTTTAGTAGCATGTGTTTTTGTCTTTAACCATATATTTCTTCTACTATTTTCCATTTGATTCATGTTTCATTTGTCCTAATAATTCTTGATTTACTTGATGTATATTATAAGTATTCTCTCCTAAATAATGACTTGTATTAAAATAATTAATCATTGCTTTCATATCATCTAAAAAATATCCATATCTCAGTATGGATGTAACTATCAGAATCTTGAAGTATGAAGTTCAATATTTTGTTTTCATAACATTGTAGTGAAAGACAAACATTAATTCTTTCGATAATTCAAATATATGCACTCCAATAGAAATAATTTTCTTAAAAAAATTTTAGTTTTATTCTAATGGATAGTAACAAAGTTTTCTTCCTTTAAAGTTCGGTTTTGCTATTAATTTATCAGTTTACTCTAATTTGAAACTAATTTTATATGTACTCTTATTTTATATTTTTTATTCAGTTCCCCAAATGCTGAATTACCCATCAATTTGCAGAAACATTTTCCTACATAATTTTTGCTTCTGTACTCATTTCTGTATTTGAAGCTATATACTTTCTAACCAATCATAATGTTTAACTTTTATAAATTTCAGTTAATTTCGTAACTAGAGGTATATAATTATATTAATTATGTAACATAGCTAATAATCTAAATTCCTTATTTCCCAACTCAATTTTATTTTCAAGATCTTTATGTTTATTGCGTTTCTTAGGTACTCTAAATCTACATTAAAAATGTAACCAATTATAGAAGTGTCAGAAATTTTGCTTATTTTTTTAGAATCTAGCCAATGTTATACTTCCCATTTGAATCCTCTATAAGGTAAATATTGTGTCGTAATATATTCATACCAATTATTTGTGTGTAGATATATTAAGAAATTCGATATTATAGTTTCATCAAAATGTTTCATATGTTTATTATTTACTTCAACATATATTGTAAAGTATTGGGTACAACGTCCCTTGTACCTTTATCCAGCATTAAAATCATATCATAATCATCTAATAATTCAAGTAGTTGTCCTGTAATCTTTAACATCAAATCAAAAGATAATATCGGAGTGATAAAATTTCACAGAGAGTCTAAATCAGACGATTTTATTTGAGTTTTCCAAAAATAAGATTTTAAATACAAATTATAATATAGTTCTAAATGTTATATTAAGTTTTTCCCAAATTAATTTCGGATGTTTATAACATTCTTCAATGATATATTTGTTTAAATTGATATAAAATTGGTCTATTATTGAAAGATCTTTGAGTATTTTCATTTGTGTCTGTTTTAAATCTTAAGTAGAAAGTGTATGAAGGCTTGAAACTATAATTTCAATTTATCAATAAAACTCATTTTCAATTTTTTTACTAAAACTAACATAACTATCTTTATTATTCAGAATTAAATCTATTTGTTTTTAAAATAAGTGGGGATCAATACTATAGAAATTTTGTAAATAAATTTTTTTTAGTTTTAGATTAGTTATTAGAAATGGGTTAATATGTTTTCCTGTTAAATTATCATGATGATGGACTGTTTTATAATTTTTAGTATAATTTTTATTAAACAAAGTACCGATGTTTGATTTAATTCATCTTAATTGTTCTTTAGAAGTTACAGGTTTCATTTCTTCTTCTTCAGAATACATTCTTCCTACTGCTTCAACTTTTTTTATATAGTCTATAAAATATCGATGACAGTTTGGTGCCCTACAAACAAGAGATTATTTATTAAAATAAGAAAAACCATTTGGCTATTATTTTTCTTGTTTTATCGTATAACACTGGTTATTTAATCTTAATTAGATTTGATTTATTTGTTCACTATACTAACAATTAGTGATCTGCTCTAAATTCAGGTTAGTTTTCCAATTAACTTTAATTCCAAACATTCAAATTCTGCAATAATAACGAAAGTTACTAATGTGCTCATTGATAATATTTAAATGTCATGTGTTCTCCTTTCTGTAGTTGTTCTACATTTAATGGTCCATTAATTAAACAGCTTTTTGAGTAATCATCCAATTCTTCTTTATTATTAAAATGTAGTAAACATAAATCACAAATAAATTTTTGTTGCACAATTGTATTAGTTGGGTTTGAAACAAGTCTACTAAGTCTTTCATCCAACAATAGTGTGGGTTATTTTCTTCTTCAAAATATAAAAAATAATATGTTTTCTTCCTTGGATCTTGATATTTTTAATGGGTATCTTTGAAAATTTTAAACAAAAGAATAATAATTAATAGATATGTTAATTATAAACTCAGTTTGTGAAATATCACACATTGAAATATGAAGCAAAATATTATGAATTTTTTCTTCAAACTTTTGTAATTACCTGTTGTGTCTAGTCTGTCTAGATTATTATAGTTCTGTCTATCTACTGGATTTAATACTGAAGTTACGAATGAAGAAAATATTTTTGATCATTGTTTTTGATACTAGTACAAGTCTGCTTAGCTATTATTTTCTCTGGTCATTCAATATAAGGTGAATCTGTCAATGGAAGATATCTATAATTGTGAAATGTACTCCAATAAATCTATGTAACATCCATTGTGGCCCATTTTTTTGAAAATTAGACATTTGCCTTAAAATATTTTGTTTCCCCTTAAATTATTTAGATGTTTCTTTTTCTCAAGAAATCCTGTAATTGTGAGTTTGATACCCAAATTACGTGACTTTATCATTGGTGCACATTCTGTACTCACATCAATATAATTAAATTCCTTTAAAATCTTTACATGATCTTAAATTTTCTTTCACTACTTACATAACTTTTGGTATGGATAGATTAAAGAAATGATTAGGTTCCATTTGAGTCTATATTATTTTCGAAATTTGTAATTTATAATCAATTTTCAAATGCTTTATCGAGTAAATAATGATTATTAGTTTTAAGTCTGTTTTGTTTTCCAAAATATATACTAATAGAAAAAGAAAATATATTTTCGAATCGTCAAGGTTCACCATTTGTAATTACAATGAAATGAACACCCTTAGCTGCTTACAGGCGTTGACATACGTCAACAAGGACAGATGAAAATGTGTGCCCCAATAGGGACTTGAACCCAGGATCTCCTGCTTACGTGACAGACGTTCTATCCATCTGAGCCACCCAGTACACAGAGGATAGCGCGACTGCAGGGATTTATCTCTGGCACACTTCCCGCGAAACTCACATACTCTACGTATTGTCCCACACTACATTCGTAGTGCCCCCGCCGATTATATTCATTACTTGCGGCACGTTGCTAATTCCCGTAAGAGTTCGTGCACTGTTTGTGCATCTGCACAGAAGAAGAATATGGTCAAGTGGCCAGTAAGCCTTAACTATATATATATACTAAGATGGTATCTGTTCTTTTGGACATGTCTGAAAGAACAGATACCGTATTAGTATATGCACAATTTTAAAACTACATCACTATTTTCAATGTTAGAATAAGGTAATTGTTCCCAAGTTTTTCTTATGATTGTTGTATCGATGATGATAATGTGTTTAATTTTAGGATTAACTAAATTATGTTTTCATAATTTATAATATTATGTTCCACTATTTCTTTTACAGTAGTGACAAATCTGAGCACAGTGAAATTTCTTTTCAAATAGTGAATTTAATGATAAGTGAGGCATTCAACCAGAGTGAAGTTATTGAATTGCTCACTCATTACTAAGGAAAAGTTTTAATAGATTTTAAAGAATAGAAAATTAATAGATTTGAAGAAAACTGAAAACTAAAGAAATTAGATTCTTAAGAATCGAAAAATCCAGTTATATAGGTTATGAATGTTTGAATACTAGACTTGGAGAGCTAACTGATAGAATAAAAAATTTATTAGCTCTTAAAAAATGAAAAAATTGGTTTATATTTTTATTAGGTTCATATTTTTAAAGTCTTTTTTACAAATTTTTCATGCATGCGATTTTGTTGTGAGTTGAAAAACTATAATTAACTGCTTATCAAGCATTTTCATATTTGGTTAAAATTTATAATTGACTTATTCTAGGTGATGTAGGATTGATAGCATTTGGTTACTTTTTTTTGTTTTAGTAGTAGATGATATTTGGGGCCAGCCCACTTGTTTATGCAGTAATCATTTTCTATGGCAATTTCTTTGATATCTTGTGTGTAGGTATCTGTATCAACTGAAACTGCCTATATAGGAGGTATGTGAGACTGGGCTGTTCATATACTGTGGAATGGTTAGACCTGGTGTGTATTGCTGTTTGCTTGATGTAGGTTTTCTCTATATTGAGAACCAGTGTTTGTGGTTTTTGCTTTCGTTTGTGAAGTGTAGAAAGTTTATTTTATTCACTGTTTCAGTTTCATGTGTCAAATGGAAGTCTGGGTGAGTAGCACTGACGTCTCTGTGTAACTGAAATACCTAGTCATATGCTGCAGCTAACAATCAAATTATGTCATCAACATAGTGATACAAATATACTTCTTTGCTCTGTTTAGGTTTTCTTATTCCTTCAAAGATCTGGTTTTCAAGATAGTTAAAGAAGATGCTGTCCAGTACGCCATTTTTATGTGATCAAATAGGGAGTCTTTCCAGTTGGATGTAGATTTCACCTATGAACTTAAAACAATTATTTTCTGTGATTAATTTCAAAATGGTTGAGACTAACTGTTCTGTGTTATGAACATCAGTGTTATTTGTGTATTGCCTCTTATACATTATGACTGATCCTGTCCTTTGGTCTGCTTTTGGGGCCATTGTATTGTGTTATCAGTGTGTTATATATATCTTTGGCAGTTTTTTCCTACATCAACCAGTACAGTTAAAAACAACAGATTTAACCATCCCTCAGCTCAAAATTAGGTCAGCCTCAGATACCTCATACAAAGACCTAAAGAGTTCCAATGAATAAAGACAGCTACACACAAGAACTAAATCAGGTGCACTGTCACAAAAAATAGTTGCAAAATAAACACAGTAGACAGATTGAGCCAAAAACTAAAAATATGGCTGACACCCAACACACACTACAGTATTACAATACAACACATCAGTAACAACCACCCAAAAGGGAACCCAAAGCACACAAGACAAAGAAAACACAAACAACAGGAAGACATGGTATGCACTGACATTTCACTACAAAATAACATAGAGACTACGAAACATGATAAGAAAACAGGGATTATCTGTGGCATACAGAACAAACATATATCAGGGCATATATTTTTATTGTAGCACCTTTACTTGCGGTCTCCCTTTGCTTTGTGAACAGAATAGTGTACGTCTGTTATCGGCAAATGTAGTTCTTCAATTGTTAGTAAAAGGATATGTCACAGGGATGACAGAACGGCGCTCACTTTGCGGAAGTACTTTCAATAAACACATCGATATTTCGATTTCATCGACAAACAACCCTCCATATAATGAGAAATCAATTTGCCCACACCACCAGTTGATAATGTAGTGAGAGGGCTCCATTTTTAAGTAAGGTCACAAAACGTTATCCAAAAACTGTTAATATATTCCTTTTGCAAGCTTTACAAATTCTGCATTCCACTCCTGACTCCATTCCATTTATTGATTTGGATCTTGTTGGAATCAGGTACCAAATTAGCCACTAACTTCTCAGTTTTCCATAAAGTAGTAATCCTCATTGGGAATGTACAAGTGCATCAATTGGCCAACAGTTATTTCTGTTACATTCTCAACTCGCCATGATAACATTATCATACTAGAGATGTAATACCCATATTCGGTTTTGTTTGTATTTCTAACGAAATCAGGGTTGACTTCCAGAATTATAGTGGAGGTTTGAACTTGAAACAATCTTGCCATTCGCAATAATTCACCAAACGTGTGCTTGTCTTTGGTGGTGACGAATTTGATGGCACATTGCTGCCAAATTCTGTGTTTCTCCTTGAAAGAATAGCACCAGTTTTTTGAGACTTTGAATTTAAAAGTTTACAATTGCAATAAAGCTGCTAAAACTATTGCCCACTGCCGCAATTCTTTTGTAGTAACCAGATATCTTTTACTTCTTCCTCTGTGAATAGGGTGTCGATTCATCCCATTTTTCCCAGGACAATCCTGTTTTTTATCAAAATGTCCCGCTGTCCCGAAAGTTTTTTTGGGGACGCTCAGATGTCCCGTTTTTTTATGATTCCGCTTGGCTAGAGTATTTTACGCTACTGGTTGTTTGACTTGCTATTAACTGCGCAATTATTTACGCTAGGAAGCGTGTGATGACTTTCAGCATACCCCAAACATGTACCAAACTGTCAAAAATCGCAAGTAATTTTAAATGCATTATAGGTTACAAACAACAACGAAGATTCTTCTCTACTACACTCATGGAAATTGAAATAAGAACACCGTGAATTCATTGTCCCAGGAAGGGGAAACTTTATTGACACATTCCTGGGGTCAGATACATCACATGATCACACTGACAGAACCACAGGCACATAGACACAGGCAACAGAGCACGCACAATGTCGGCACTAGTACAGTGTATATCCACCTTTCACAGCAATGCAGGCTGCTATTCTCCCATGGAGACGATCGTAGAGATGCTGGATGTAGTCCTGTGGAACGGCTTGCCATGCCATTTCCACCTGGCGCCTCAGTTGGACCAGCGTTCGTGCTGGACGTGCAGACCGCGTGAGACGACGCTTCATCCAGTCCCAAACATGCTCAATGGGGGACAGATCCGGAGATGTTGCTGGCCAGGGTAGTTGACTTACACCTTCTAGAGCACGTTGGGTGGCACGGGATACATGCGGACGTGCATTGTCCTGTTGGAACAGCAAGTTCCCTTGCCGGTCTAGGAATGGTAGAACGATGGGTTCGATGACGGTTTGGATGTACCGTGCACTATTCAGTGTCCCCTCGACGATCACCAGTGGTGTACGGCCAGTGTAGGAGATCGCTCCCCACACCATGATGCCGGGTGTTGGCCCTGTGTGCCTCGGTCGTATGCAGTCCTGATTGTTTCGCTCACCTGCACGGCGCCAAACACGCATACGACCATCATTGGCACCAAGGCAGAAGCGACTCTCATCGCTGAAGACGACACGTCTCCATTCGTCCCTCCATTCACGCCTGTCGCGACACCACTGGAGGCGGGCTGCACGATGTTGGGGTGTGAGCGGAAGACGGCCTAACGGTGTGCAGGACCGTAGCCCAGCTTCATGGAGACGGTTGCGAATGGTCCTCGCCGATACCCCAGGAGCAACAGTGTCCCTAATTTGCTGGGAAGTGGCGGTGCGGTCCCCTACGGCACTGTGTAGGATCCTACGGTCTTGGCGTGCATCCGTGCGTCGCTGCAGTCCGGTCCCAGGTCGACGGGCACGTGCACCTTCCGCCAACCACTGGCGACAACATCGATGTACTGTGGAGACCTCACGCCCCACGTGTTGAGCAATTCGGCGGTACCTCCACCCGGCCTCCCGCATGCCCACTATACGCCCTCGCTCAAAGTCCGTCAACTGCACATACGGTTCACGTCCACGCTGTCGTGGCATGCTACCAGTGTTAAAGACTGCGATGGAGCTCCGTATGCCACGGCAAACTGGCTGACACTGACGGCGGCGGTGCACAAATGCTGCGCAGCTAGCGCCATTCGACGGCCAACACCGCGGTTCCTGGTGTGTCCGCTGTGCCGTGCGTGTGATCATTGCTTGTACAGCCCTCTCGCAGTGTCCGGAGCAAGTATGGTGGGTCTCACACACCGGTGTCAATGTGTTCTTTTTTCCATTTCCAGGAGTGTAAATCTCCACTGAATCCGTCCTTTTGGTCCAGAGATACTCTACACCACTGATACTTGCTCTCTGGCTTTCGTCACCACCCTGTTAATGTTTTGCACTCTGCAATCACTGTTAGATTATGCCAAAACGAAAGTGTAATTTTAACAGCAATATAAAAAGCGAGTTTCCTTTTTGTCACTGGTAGTGGACAAACTGTAGAATGTACGTTGTGCAGATCAAAATTTGCTATTTGTCATGGTGGAAGGTCTGACATTGTGAATCATATTAAGACGAAGAAACATCGCATGAGTGATCAAATGAAAAGAGCAAATAAATGCATGAGTGACTACTATGTAAATTTAAAATCAGTAACAGAAATGGATAGGCAGTTGGCAGCACAAGAAGCTACATTTGCATACCACAGTGCAATGCATAAACATAGCTTTAAGACAATGGACTGTACTACAGCAGTTGTTAAAAAACTTTTCAATCCTAAATTCACATGTGGACACACAAAATGTAATGCAATCATTTCAAATGTTATTGCACCATATGCAGCTCAGCAGATTTCAAATGAACTGAAAAGTACTCGATTCATTTCTGTAATGATTGATACAACGAATCATCTGGATTCGAAGTTGGTTCCTCGCCTTATCAGTTATTTTAACCCTTAAAATGGCATCACAATGAAAGTGCTCGAATTGGTTAATTTAACTGGAGAAACTTCAAGTTTACTTCAGAATTATGTGCTGGAGGTTTTAAAGAAATATGATCTTGAGGTAAAGGTGATTGCAGTTTCTGCAGACAACACTAACACCAATTTTGGCGGTAAGCAGAGGAGAGGAAAAAACAATTTGTTCTATAAACTGCAACAGAACACAGTGAATAATATAGTAGGTGTTGGCTGTCCAGCACATGTGGTGCACAATTCCTTACAAACTGGCTCAGATTGCCTACTCATCGACTGCCAATTAATTGTAAACAAAATCTGCCAGCATTTCCACATGTATACAGTAAGGGTTGAATCTCTGAAGTCATTCTGTAACTTTACTGAAACTGAATACAAATCAGTACTTGGGCACAGCAAGTCAAGGTGGCTATCTCTACTACCAGTATTGGAAGGAATTGTAGAGATATTTCCTGCTTTGAAATCATATTTCATTTCCCTTGATAAGTGTCCTGTTATCCTTCAACAATTCTTTGATAACCCTGTGTCTGTTGTTGTTCTACATTTTCTTGCTAGCCAGCTAAAACCTTTCCCCACAACTATTAAATGAATTGAGAAACAAGAAACCATAATAGTGGAAGTTTATCAAGAAATAAACAAATTATTGGGCGAATTACAATGTAGAAAATCTGAAAGATTTCTCACATCCTTTGTACATGAGACTTTAAGAAACCTGGAAGAAGAGGGTGCAATTACTGTAGAACAATTTCATATTTATGCTGACATCTTCTATGACTCTTGAATTGAATATATTAAAGAATGGTGTTTACCATTTCTCACACCTTTTAAAGCAGAAGTGTTAGGGCAATGTGGTGTAACATATTTGCTTATTTCAAAAGTAAAAACATTAACATGAAAAACATGACTCATTTGGTGGAGTTTTGTCTGGCAATTCCTGGGTCAAATGCTGCTGTGGAATGTGTGTTTTCGTTAGTGAACTCTTTGTGGTCAGATGAAACAAACAGAATGAAAGTTGAAACAGTGAGGGGCTTGCTCATTGTCAAAACACACTTTAATGGTTTATCGTGTACTGTCTTTTATGATACAATTTCAAACGAAAATGCACTTCTTGATAAAGTACATAAAAGTGAAGAGTACAGTGATAGTGTGGCAGAATAATTGTAAAAAGTGATTTGGGATCATCTGAGTGCACGTTGTAAAGGTAAACTTGTATATTTATTAAATTTAGTCAATACAATATTTATGTCCCGTTTTTTTTTCTTCATTGTCCCAGGTTTTTCTCTAATTTATTTTAAATGTCCCCTTTTTCAATGAAAATGAAATGGACACTCTATCTGTGAAACAACTGTACGCCCATGAATTGATCAACCGATTTTTATCATGAATCTATCACCTGGCTCCTCCAACGTGGTAGCTGTTTTTTACTACTGAGTTTTCGTGTACTCGTCTTTGCCAATGATTTCATTCAGTGCTTTGAAAAGAGTTGTTGTAGTGTTACTGCTTTTACCTAATGTAAAAAAAATGAAATACCCATTGTACCTCACAAGGAATATGAACGATGTAGGTAAATGAATATGGATCACAATTTTGATATTTTTTGTAAACTATTTGATGATTTCAATATTTTTAAATTTATAAATATACACACATCATAAAAAGTTCAGCATCACCTCGGTTCCGAGAGTTCTGGAACTTGTACAGAAAATTGGAGTAGAGACCAACATAAACATCATTTCCGCCCTTTTTATTGCTCATGAAATCCACACATTGCATGTTGCACCACCATACAGCGAGACCTTCAGAGGAGGTGGTCCAGACTGCTGTACACACGGTTACCTCTAATACCCAGTAGCAAGTCCTCTTGCATTGATGCATGCCTGTATTCGTCGTGGCATACTATCCACAAGTTCATCAAGGCACTGTTAGTCCACTCCTCAACGGCGATTCGGCGTAGATCTCTCAGAGTGGTTGGTGCTTCACGTCGTCCATAAGCAGCCCTTTTCAATATATCCCAGACATGTTCGGTAGGGTTCATCCCAGGAGAACATGCTGGCCACTCTAGTCGAGTGATGTCGTTATCCTGAAGGAAGTTATTCACAAGATGTGGACGATGGGGGCGTGAATTGTCGTCCATGAAGACGAATGGCTCGCCAATATGCTACTGATATGGTTGCACTATTGGTCAGAGAATAGCATTTATGTATCGTACAGCCGTTACGGCGCCTTCCATGACCACCAGCAGTGTACGTCGGCCCCACATAATGCTACTCCAAAACAGCAGGGAATCTCCACCTTTCTGCACTCGCTGGACAATGTGTCCTAGGCGTTCAGCCTCACTAGGCTACCTCCAAACACGTCTCCGACAATTGTATGGTTGAAGGCATATGCGAGGCTCACCAGTGAAGAGAACGTGATGCCGATCCTGAGCAATCCATTCGGCATGTCGTTGGGCCCCATCTATACCGCGCTGCATGGTGTCGTGATTGCAAAGATGGACCTCGCCATGGACGTTGGGAGTGAAGTTGCACATCATGCAGACTATTGCACACAGTTTGAGTCGTAACACGACGCCCTGTGGCTACACGAAAAGCATTATTCAACATGGTGGCGGTGCTGTCAGGATTCTCCGAGCCATAGTCCGTAGGTAGCGAACATCCACTGCAGTAGTAGCCGCTGGGAGGCCTGAACGAGGTATGTCATCGACAGTTTCTGTCTCTCTGTATCTCCTCCATGTCCGAACAAGATCGCTTTGATTCACTCTGAGACGCCTGGACACTTCCCTTGTTGAGAGCTCTTCCTGGCACAAAGTAACAATGCGGACGCGATCTAACCGCGGTATTGGCCGTCTAGGCGTGGTTGAACTACAGACAACACGAGCCGTGTACCTGCTTCCTGGTGGAATGACTGGAACTGATCGGCTGTCGGACCCCTTCGTCTAATAGGCGCTGCTCATGCATGGTTGTTTACATCTTTTGGCGGTTTTAGTGACATCTCTGAACAGTCAAAGAGGCTGTGCCCGTGGAACAATATCCACAGTCAACCTGTATCTTCAGGAGTTCTGGGAGCCGGGGTGATGCAAAACTTTTTTTTGTCTGTATTATTTTATCAGCTGACACACTGGATCATTACTAAATTTACTGTTTTCGATGGAATAGTTAAGTGCACTGAACTCTGTCGCTCTTAGTCGTATTTATGCACCGCCATAAAACAGCTGTGTTCCTTATATGTAGGTTTGCAGCATCTTGCTGGAAGTCTCTGAAATTTCATTGGATGTACACCAGCTCTTAAAATGATTTAGGTAACACACATGATTATTCCTCTGAGAGAAGGGAGTTTGAGCGATATCTGAATAGGTGCACTGTAAAACTGAGGCGAATCATACTAGTAAGTAGGCTGTGCAGGTTCTTGCACAACAAAGGTTGCCACCACCCTCCCTCTCCCCTCTTGCCGTTCTGTGAAGTAGTTTTTCATGTTACCCACTTTATTGCTCTGGAAGAAATGTCTATAGTTCTCTAATCCACTATTGATCTGTTAAGTGGTTTTTCATGTCACACCCCTCCTTCCTGGGCTTCCCAGATATGGAACAAAGGTTACTGTCCACCCAATGTGACCCTTCCGACATAGGCCAATTGCCCTGCATATAAATGGCGGTAAATTTAAAATTTGGTGGGAAATTCAAAAATAGCCCAATTTTGCTGATAGATTTTCCTTCCAAACCTATGACATTAACGTATAAGTAGAGTTGTTTTCCTACATATAAATACGAGGAAGTTCAAAAATTCAAGATGATTGTATAGGGATACTCTCATAGCCTGTATTGTTGCCAGATTTCCTGCGTTTTCCCTAGGACAAAGAAACTTTGTTTGCTGTGCAAGTCGATGTTTACCTATTCAACAAAAGAAACCGGTTTGAGCCTGGGATTGTGCAACAAAGGCTATTGTCTCCATAGGTCATCCTCCATCCCCATGTACCTGTCCTAGGACTAAAGGTGTTTATTTCCGCTGCAGGTCCAAGTCTGTCACACAAAGGATACCAGTTGCAGCCTGGAGATATTTTTCATCCTACAGGTTGTAGCCAGGCTCCTGACGTACTTTCAACGACATAAAAACACCACTTAATGTATTTTCCCAGATCTATTATTCACTTAGACATGCAGGGATCTTCAGTCATGTTTGTCATATCACTTGTTCTAATTACAGAACTCAAGAAGCCCACCAGGCTTTTCTGTAATGTTATATACTGGCTGCTCCAAGTCGAAGCCCAGCTGTTCTAAGCTTAAACAATTTCCCCTGTCCCACTGGCATCCAGCATAAACAATTACCACCCTAAGTTTGGATCTCACGTGTCCTAAATTTAAATACATCAGTATTGTGCTTAAACAACTGCTGGGACTAGGATAGTAACAATAACGTCTTTATTTAAACAAACAACACACCAGGGAGAGACCCTTTCCAGAGGAGCAATACTCATGATCGCTGGACCATTGGAGATATCCGTCCCCTGTCCCATCTGCGGTAGCATGGAAATGGTGAGAGCTGGATTGGGCCACACCATCACTAGCACTTGGAGAGGGCTCAGGCCGGCAGCCGCCGGGCTGCGTAAAACACACAAGTTTATTTTATCCATTATCGTTAAAGAACACTGCAGCCCTTTTTGTAAATCATACTGTGGGGAATACTTCCACAAGCCACAATTTTTTTTGAAGTTATTTTATTTTATCATTACTATTTTCTGGCCTGAGTCCATGATCAGAGAGTAATGCTGATTTCTTCGCAAGTTTTACATTTGCAGCCTAAAATATAACAAAGTTCTTGTGATTATATACTTCACAAAAGGTTTTACATATGTGTCCTAAAATATAATAAAGTTTTAGTGATTACATATTTTACAACAGCGTTTATATTGTATATAAGCTCTATACATTGTACTGCTCACTTCATGAAAAGCTTCTTTTACACAAAATAATAAAGAAACTTGATTCTCTTTTTCGATCCATGCTGATCCATGAGCTAAAGAAATATAATAAGGCGGATAAATTTGTTTACATTGTCTGATGATTTGATGTGCAAAGAATACATACAGATGTGGCATTCTTCTGGAGCTACTGCAACGCCTACAATGTAATTTAGTTAAAAGATATATGAGCCCTGCTACTAGGAGTTAGCCCACCATCCCCTGATAACAGCTCTGTGTACAGAGGTGCGTACCACGATTTGATAATGTAACACAAAGTGGAGTATAGAAGTTTTTGTACCCAACGTTAGTACCCTGTTGTGATGGTGCTACACCACTTCAGATATCACAGGCCTTATGACCCCAAGTTAAAATGATGTGAAACATGAAAAATGTAGGAAGTACACTTGTATTTTAACCAATATTGAAAAATAACAGATGAATTCATCTAAGTTCAAAGTAAACTAGTAACCACACAATCAATCTGCTTGGAAAACGAAAAATCAAGAGAGGCACATTCATCCTCCTGGCGGTGGGCACTTATGTAGTGGCCTGAAGGCCAAAATAAAAAGTAAGTTCAAGAATTATGTGTTTGGCAGGTGGGCATCCAGGATGTTTTTGATACACAAAAATTGATAAATGCTATGATTCATGGAAAAGGTGGGCTTTATTCGCAAAAACTACCAGTAATGAATTCCCCAAAACTACCACTAATGAATACAACATTCATTAAAAATGGCTATGGCCATGGTGTGAACCACACATGGCACGGAAAGAGCATTTCGCCCTCAACAGGAAGGACTGGCTGACACGTCCAGAGGGTAAGGAAGCTGGCAGGCAAGAGAGCGCTACCTCGTCGACCCTCTTGCTTACCTCATGTGATGGCACCCGGTCTTCCCATTGGTGGGTTTGAAGCAGAAAGTTGGCGTCTCTCACTCAGCAATATCTTTGTGGAGTCCCTAGCTCAGCGTAATAGCGTGGGAGCCAGCCACAAGTACTGCGGAGTAGTTTACGTAACAGCTCACGCCACTGCCTGAGGCTAAGTTAAAATGATGGAAGTAAAATACAATAAAAATTTGTACCATCTTTACCCCTTACGCAACTCGAGCGTCTGGCAGGATGTATCGTGGCACGTTATATTTTTGCCATCTTTGGAGAAGAATTGTGCCTACTGCCACTAACTGGTGAATGGTGTGACATAGCGTGTCAATCTTGTCAAACAGCTATTGGGCCTCTTCCCTCACTTTTTGGTGCTGGTACTTTTCATGCAGTGCATCGTGGCATTCCATTTGCCTCATCCGTCGGTGTGCTCTGAGGGTCCATCGGAGACATTTATTTTGTATGATATGGAGCTTCTTAAAATTGGTGTCGCATATTGTGCCCCATGAAGTTGCTCCATAGGGCAGTGTAAGCTCTGCAGTGGCTTGGTATAGTCTCATCTTCATGGCAACATTCAGATCCTTACTCTAGAAGAAGGGAATGAGAGGTCTCAACATTCTTAGTCTGGCTTTCTTCTTCTCTGTGGCGTGGTGAGTAGTTTCATGTCTAGATAAAAGACTAGGTACGTTACCACTGGGGACCAAGGAGTAAGTTGTTTTCCGATATGGAGCCTTGTACCGATGACTGGTCGACATCTTGTGAAAATAATGGCCATTAGTTTATCTGGGATGATGGTAATCTTGTGTAGTAGTGCCCACCACTTCATGAGATCCAGTTGTCTCTGCAGTCTCGGAAAGCCTTCACATAATTTCCAGGCACTTGTTAAAAGTACTGCATCGTCAGCATGGAGGCTAACTGACACACTTGGAGCTAGATATTTCGTTGGTATAGATGTTGAAAAGTGTTGCCGGCCGGAGTGGCCGAGTGGTTCTAGGCACTTCAGTCTGGAACCGCGCGACCGCTACGGTCGCAGGTTCGAATCCTGCCTCGGGCATGGATGAGTGTGATGTCCTTAGGTTAGTTAGGTTTAAGTAGTTCTAAGCTCTAGGGGACTGATGACCTCAGAAGTTAAGTCCCATAGTGCTCAGAGCCATTTGAACCATTTTTTGAAAAGTGTTGAAGAGATTACAGATCCTTGTGGGATACTGGCATGGACTGGTTTCTTGGCAGAGTTCTTATAGTTGATGCGCAGATACCATTACCTATCTTGAATTTAAGTTATCAAGCAGTTTTCGTAGTAGTCGTGTATGTCGGTGTATGATGCAGCTTGACCAATATTTTCTCATGCTGTACTTCACCGTGAGCTATCTTAAGGTCCAAGGGCACTCCAATTGTCGAATATCGTTTATTGAAGTTGTCTTGTATGGTTTCGGTAATCCAGAGGAATTGAAGGTCGGCAGAGAGTTTACTTTCGAAGCCAAACTGTTCCAGAGAGGCCACGCTGCCTGTACCAAAGTGTCTCGTAGTCTCTTAAGCAATATCTGTTTGAGGATCTTCCCCAGCGTTGGTAGAAGACTGATTGGTTGGTAATTGTTCGGAAGTGAAAGATATCTCCCAGGTTTCGGCAGTTGCGCCACCATCGCAGTCTTTCATGTCTCTGGGAAGGATCCATTGTGAAGACAACTGCTGACAATTCTTGTGGTTAGGACCAGTGGCTTCCTGGCAAGATGTTTTAAGTCGTCATTGGTGACGACGTCGTGTTCCGGCGAGTTGTTGGTCGTTTTATGGATGAGTTTCTTAATTTCCGCTGGAGTTGCAAACTGTGACTGGAATTGCGGTGGTACATTCTAGAAGATCATAAGTGCTGTCCGGACCTGCTCCTCATAGCGTAGGACTTAGTCATCTTGTGCCGGTGAGTACGGAGTTGCCTCTCAATATATATATATATATATATATATTTCTTAATGTCATTTCTTGTTAATATTAGCTTATTCTCAAGAATAAGCAGCTTTCACTCAGTTAATACTCAGCAGAAATAAAACCTGCATTTGGATCCCACTTCCTTAACTCTTGTGCAGATAGGAGTGCATCCATTTTCAATAAGAGACCAGTAGAATTAAAAAATCTTAGCAGTATTTCACGCGCTTTTCAAATAGAAACTGAAGAGTTTCCTCACGGGTCACTCCTATTCTGTCGAGGAGTTCCTTGAAAAATTAAGCTGATTCTTCTTGTATCGTTGATAGCGTGTACTTAAACTTATGGATTGACTTTTTACAGGTTCATAAACATTTTATTTTTATGTGTTATTACTTTTAGGTTGTAATTTCATGTACTGACACGTTCCATGACTTTGGATATTTGCTCCTCAATTTGGTCCTACGGAACTAGAGGTATAAATAAAAAAATTAAAAAACCTGCGTTGGCATACAGTTCCGTTTGTGTCAGTGGGTCATATAGCAGACCATCTGGGTCACGTACTGCTCATTTTGGTGGTTTCTAGTGACGCAGGTTCTTCACCACCTGCCACTCGTCATGCGTTCGTAGCAAGAAGTCGGACCTCCTGATTTCCCAGCTTCCTGACGCCATTCTGTGACACATTTATGGAGTTCGCTGTTCAATCGGTACATCTATCCTGAGTGTTTCTAAAGCAGACCACCATCTCCAGAAATAAGTCTGTTATGTCTTGGTACCTTGAAGACGTGGAGGAAACGCCTCAAAGTTGATGTCTGGTTGCAAACTTCATGTTGATGACCGGCGTTCCGTGGTTTCGATTTTTGCCGTTAACGTCCGTACCGCTGGGTCCATTGCAGTCCTTGATGAGATGTCTTGTGTTGGCCGAACATAGTTGTCCAGAAAATGCTGAAACTGTGGCCAGTTTGTCTGCCTTGTGCTAAGTGGCGTCAGTGGGATGTGTGACTTCTCCAGTATTCCTATTACCAACTTGTAATCTGGTGATAAATCTCCACCCACAGTTGGAGGCTGACGTTGACATTCTTAAGAACCGCTGTATTAAGGTCGTCTGGTTGCTGGTGAACAAAATGTGGCACTCTTGTCGGGTCTCTCGGAACGATCACAGTAATGCCTATGTCCTTTTCTAGACTGAATAATTGTTGACCTTTTAGATTACTTTTTCTCGCGTTACAAACAGTGTGCTTACTGTTGAGTTTGCTTCGGAGCAGTTACGTCGAAGAGGTCACGTGGGCCTTCAGGTAATAAGTACCAGTTTGGACTGAGGTATGCAGCAACACATGTGATGTTTTCCGTGGCAGTGGCAATGGTGATTGAGAAAGCTTCCAATCGTCGTAGCCTTGGAAGTCGTTCCTCATGATAATGAATTTCTTTCCTGACTAAGATGGCCGTACCGTTTCCTCTTTGACCGACCTGGTCTGTACGGTACACGTGCATTTTCCATATTCGGGACTATCTCGACTCGTTTAATGCGTCTCTGAAATGAGAGCAACGTCAATCCTGTGGCATGTCAGGAAGTCAGTTTGTTCTGGCTTCTTCGTTTTGAAACAAAATTTACGTTCCATATGCAGATTTTGAGGTGCATCGTAGAGATTCATTGTTCATTCTATGGCGAAATGAATGCGTTGATAAGAGTGAGAAAATGGTGCTCAGTTTTCGATGCAGTGAAGTCAGTACTGAGACTATATCCGTGATTGGTGATGAGATGAGGTCCTTGGCGAATGCCGCTGGTTTTCTGAAGGGTAGGGGATGCCACATCGGCATAAGTCCATGAACGTCGTTGTGGTCGCGAGTGGGATTGGGCTGCTCTTGTCACTTGTGTAGCCAGGTGGAGTGTCGCCCTTTCGGCCATTTTCGAGGCTTGTCACTGTACGTTGGCGCGTCGCTCTTCTTGCCTGGTATTTATGATGACACAGGTCTTCTGCCATAGTGGCTGATGAGCGGGCTTCCTTTCCGAATTTCCTCAGAAGCGCTTGGTGTGTTTCGTACACGCGGTAGGTCGTGGGATGGTCCTTTCCGCAATTGGCGCATGTAGGTATACCTGCTTTTTGTACTTGGCAGTCCTCTGATTTATAATAGCTGTCAAATCGGAGACATCTCGGTAGGAGGCAGCAGTAATTAGCCGTGTGTTCCCACCGTTGGCAAGTTTGCCAACGGACTGGGCTGTCCTTTGTTTTGTAAGTTTCTGCACGCAGTCTCAAGTAGAGGAGATAATTCAGATCGTAGATCTTATGGTTATCCTTTCCCTTCGGTAACCGTACACCGATCTCGGGACGATTTTATTTATTTTCTCGTCTCTCTTATGGTACTGATGTATATCGATGGCGCTGCAGCCATTTTCTCGTAGAGCTTTGAGCACTTCCTTCTCAGGAACCTGTACTGGCAGTTGTTTAATGACGACTTTGAGCTCCTAGTCCTCCAGAGTGAAAAAAGGGATGTCGTCGTTGGCGACAGAGGAAATGGCTTTTTGCTCGTCTGTGAATTTGTCGAAGTGGTATTTTATTCTGTGCCGATGATAAATTATCTTCAGACCGCCGTCAAAAGCGAGCTGAGCACCTTGTTGAGTTCAAGGTAATCCTGTGTATCGTAAATGGTCACCTGTGGCACCAAATGAGGTTTGAGGTGGTTAGTTTCTTGTCTTTCAGTTGCTGCGGCACCTTGGCGCAATTGTTGGTGTTTGTTCTTCGTCTCTGTCTTGTCAAAGGGTCGTTTGCGTGGGTTGTGTAGTTCTTCTGCACCCTTCCTGTGGTGGATCTTATTCTGGGCAGCAATAAAATTGTCCTCTTCGTCCTGAACGTGTGTAAAATCGTCTTCAGAGAACTGTTGGTACAACTCTACTTCTTTTGTCGTGATTGACTGGTGATCGTCGTCAGCGAATGGCCCCTGCTGCAGCTGCTCTTCTAAGGGGCAAGTTTGTGGCACAGCATATGCTTTTGAGGTGGAACTGAGCAATTTCCTTTGGCGGATGGTGCCGGGACCGCTTCTATTCTCCATCGTGCAGTCCATTCCACTGTCGTTGTTGAGTTGCGTCATGTTGCCCCCTACTGTGGAGAGTATGGACGAAACCAAAGCTAGCGGCTGACTTGTCTACTCATCCGCACTGGCCGCGGGTTGCTTTGTTGGTGTTATTGTTGTGTTGCTGGTGAGAGGTGTCATCACGGGCGCCGCAGACAGCCAAAGGTAGGTGCGTCATGGGCCTCTCAAAGACTGTAGCCATTGCCAGGGTTGTCAAACTCAAACATCCTCTCACATTTGCCCTGGTTGTCGTAAGTGGGTTCGCCCGTGGGGCCAGCAACGGGGCAAGCCCCACAGACTGGCGATCGGCTGACAGCTCCCAGAAGGACGATCAGAGGGTCAGTCTGGTTCATCTGAAGAGCAGGTTTCAAGCCCTATCTGTGGCTGAAAAAGTCCCTGAGGAACATGAAGTTGCTCGCCCTGTTCCAGAGGGAGCCTCTCGGCCATCAAGGTCTGCGTATTCACAGAGGGTGGGTTTACTGGTAGTTGGCGGCTCCGTTAGGCATGTAGTGGGGCCCATTAGGTATACAGCTGCCAAAGAGAGGAGGGAATCCAATGTTCATACCGGGAAGAGTCGTTCCAGATGTGGAAAGGATTCTACCAGATGCCATGAAGAGCACAGAGTGCAGCCAGCTGTAGGTGGTAGCTCTTCTCAGCACTAATGATGTGTATCGCTTTGGATCCGAAGATGTTCTCTCTGGTTTTGAGTGACAAATGAAATAGTAAAGATTGCCAGTCTTGTTTGCAAGATGATGTCGGAGCTCACCATCTACAGCATCGTCAACGGACCGACTGCGGTCCTTTGGTACAGAGCCGAGTGGAAGGTCTGAATCACAGGCTCAAACGGTCCTGCGATCCCCTTAGGTTGAAGATTCTCGACTTGCGCCATAGGATGGTGGCTTTCTGGGTTCTACTTAATAGATCAGGGGTCCACTAGACACAGGAAGCGACGACATGGGTAGTGTGGGCTGTGTGGAGGAGCTGGCTGTTTTTTTAGGTTAGAGCATTTCGGGAAACTACAGAAAGGGTATCAGTCTAAAAGAGTAAGGGACAAACACAGGAACGTAGACCTAGAAACAATCGGTATTGCAGTCGTAAACTGTCGTAGCTGTGTCGGGAAAGAACCAGAGCTCCGAGCTCTAATAGAAAGCACTGAAGCTCAAATATTTATAGTTATGGAAAGCTGGCTACAGCCGGAAACATGTTCAGCCGAAATTTTTACAAAAGACCTAAACGTATTCAGAAATGATAGCTTGAATACAGTTGATGGTGGAGTGTTTATTGCTGTCAGAAGCAGTTCACTTTGTAGTAGAATCGAAGTAGATAGTTCCTGTGAGTTAGTTTGGGTAGAGGTTATAGCTGACAACTGGTATAAATTGATAACTGGTTCCTTTTACCGACCCCCGTCTCAGTTGGGACAGTTGCTGAACAGCTCAATGAAAACTTGAGTCTCCGAAATAGATCTGAATGCGTTCTCAGAAAACAGTTTTGAACAGTTAATTCAGGAGCTCATTCAAAGTGTAAATGATTGAGGCAACATACTTGACCCCTTAGCAACAAATAATCCTGGGCAAATAGGGAGCATCATGATGAGTAGCGGGATTAGTGACCACAATGCAGTTGTAGCGAGGCTGAATACCGTAACACCCAAAACCAACAAAAATAAATGCAAAAAAGCAGATAAAAAATCGCTCGAGGCCTTCTTAAGAGACATTCTCCACTTCTTCCGATCTAAATATGTAAGCGTAGACCAGATATGACTTAAACACAAAGACATAGTATCGACAGCTATTGAGAGACATTTGCCAAATAAATTAATAAAAGATAGTTCAGATGGTTCAAATGGCTCTGAGCACTATGGAACTTAACATCTGAGGTCATCAGTTCCCTAGAACTAACCTAAGGACATCACACACATCCATGCCCGAGGCAGGATCCGAACCTGCGACCGTAGCGGTCGCGCGGTTCCAGACTACGGCGCCTAGAATGGCTCGGCCACACCGGCCGGCAAGAAAAGATAGTACTGATACCCCATGGTACACTAAACACATCATAACACTGTTCGCAAAACCCTCAAGATCGGCGAAGTTTTACAGAAGCTCGAAATGGTGCACGAACTTCAATGGGAAATGCTTTTCACTTTGTCTCTAAATCTGGCAGGAAATCCAAAGAGACTCTGGTCGTATGTCAAGTACACCAGCAGAAAGACACAATCAATACCTTCATCGCGCGACAGCAGTGGTGATGTTACTGATGGCAGTGTCACTAAAGCAGAGTTACTAAATACGGTTTTCCAAAATTCCTTCACCAAAGTAAATATTCCAGAATTCAAACCAAGAACAACCACAACAAGAGTAACTTAGAAGTTCAAATGGTTCAAATGGCTCTGAGCACTATGGGACTTGACATCTGTGGTCATCAGTCCCCTAGAACTTAGAACTACTTAAACCTAACTAACCTAAGGACATCACACACATCCATGCCAAGGCAGGATTCGAACCTGCGACCGTAGCAGTCGCTCGGTTCCGGACTGAGCGCCTAGAACCGCTTGGCCTAACTTAGAAGTAAATATCCTCGATGTAGTAAAGCAGCTTAAATCGCTTAATAAAGGAAAGGCCTCCATTCCTATTTGTATACCAGTCAGGTTGCTCTCAGAATATGCTGGTACAATAGCTCCATGTTTAGCAATCATATTCAACCAATCGCTCATAGAAAGATCCGTACCTAAAGACTTGAAAAGTTGCCAAGTCACACCAACACCCAAGTACGTAAAGAGGGGTTATCCGCTGATTTACAGACCGATATCGCTAACGTCGATTTGCAATAGGATTTTGGAACATATTCTGTATTCGAACATTATGAGTTATCTCGAAGAAAACGATTTATTGAACAACAGCCAACACGGATTCAGAAAATATCGTTCTTGTGAAACACAACTAGCTCTTTATTCTCACTAAGTAATGAGTGCTATTGACAGGGGATGTCAAATTGTTCATATATTTGGATTTCCAGATGGATTTTGACACTATATCTCAGAAGCGACTTCTAATCAAATTGCATACCTGTGGACTATCGTGTCAGTTGTGCGACTGGATTCGTAAATTCCTGTCAGAAAGGTCACAGTTCGTAGCAACTGACGAAAAGTCATCAAATAAAACAGAGGTAATATCTAGCGTTCCCCATGAAAGTGTCATAGGATGTCTGCTGTTCCTGACCTACATAAACGATTTAGGATTTGGATTGTTTGCAGACGATGCTGTCATTTACCGTCCTATAAAGTCTTCAGACGATCAGTGCAATGATTAGCACATTGGACTCCCATTCGGGAGAACGACGTTTCAACCCTGAGTACGGCCATCCAGATTTAGGTTTCCCGTGATGTCCCTAAATCACTTCAGACAAATGCCGGGATGATTCATTTGAAAGAGCACGGCCGATTCCTTCGTCATCCGTCCCTAATCCGCGCTTGTGCTCCATCTCTTTGACATTGTTGTCTAGGGGATGTTAAACACTAATCTCCACCCCCTATCAGATGATCAAAAGAAATTGAAAAACGAATTAGTCAAGATCTCTGTGTGGTGCGAAAAGTGGCAGTTGACTCTAAATAATAATATGTATGAAGTCATCCACATCAGTACCAAAAGGAGTGCGCTATATTTCAGTTGCGCGATAACTCACACAAATCTAAAGGCCTTAAATTCAACTAAGTACTTAGGGATTACAGTTACGAATAACTTAAGTTGGAACGACCACATAGATAATGTTGTGGGTAAAGCAAACGAAAGACTTCGATTTATTGGCAGAGCACAGAGAAAATGCGATAGGTCTACTAAAGAGACTGTCTACATTACGCTTGTACATCCTCTTCTAGAGTATTGCTGTGTGATGTGGGCTCCGCATCGGATAGGATCGACAGAGGACATTGAAAAAGTTCAAAGACCGTCACCTCATCTTGTGCTATCGCGAAATAGGGGAGAGAGGGCCACAAACATGATACGTGAAGTGGGGTGGCAGTAGTTAAAACAAAGACGTTTTTCGTTGCGACAGGATCTACTCACGAAATTTCAGTCACCAACTTTCGTCTCAGAGTGTGGATATATTTTGTTGTCGACCACCTACATAGGGAGAACTGATCATCATAATAAAATAAGAGAAATCAGAGCTCGCACAGAAAGATTTGTGTTCGTTTTTCTCGCGCGCTGTTCAAGAGTGGAACCGTAGAGAAATAGCTTGTAGGTGGTTCGATGAATCCTCTGCCAGGCACTTCCTTGTGAATTTCAGGGTAATCATGTAGATGCAGATGTAGACTCCTGCGCGGCCGACCTAAATGCATTTGTATGAAGTGACGAGGTGAATCGTAACCATCAAAATCGCAGTACATAAATATCACGAAAAAGAACGGCACTTTTACGAGAGTAGTGGGCATGTAATTATTTTGCGTGATATATTTCACGACGAAAAAACTCAACTATCTTCACAACAGAGTGCTGCGACAACTGACAACAGATAACTGTATCTGTGGCCAGCGACACAGCACTGCAACACATACTGATTGAATGTCAAACAGAGAGATCCAGTGACAGACAGCAGGACTTCCTAATACGTGGCCAGGCGGTCGCAGGCCTCCGCCACACACCACAGGTGCATGGAGTCAGCCAGCTACTACTGCACTCAGCTGACCATTTTGTGAATAGTTTTCGTAGTCGTAAACAATACATATGGCGTGATACTTCAACTTGCCATGAATGTAGGACGTACACATACACAATATAGTGCATAGATCCAACAAATAATTGAATTTTCAAGTGAATTTGGTGCTGAAATGAAGGAATATTGCGAATATTGTACCGACAACACTGAATTTTGCGTCGAAAAGTGCGAATATAGCACCGAACCCCCCCCCCCCCCCCCCCCCCCCGTTATGATAGCACCCACCGTTAAGGACAACATGCTATTTCCTCAGAACTCTCCAATCTAGTCATAAATCCGACATAATATATCTCAGAACTGTGCTTAACATCGACCAGACGCCAAGAAAACTAACTTTATGTTCCGACACATACCTAACAACACAATCAAAGAGCACTTTAACATAGGTCCGTCGAAGTTTGAGTCTCTCCATACCGATCCGTGCTGCACGGTAGGACAGACGTGACTATTCGCGCCACACCAGGTTATTCAGCCAGCTCACATGTAATGCATGTCTTTGGAGGGAGATACCCATGGCAAATTCTGAAACATTGTATTGTATTGTATGTTAACCGGGGGCCTAGAAACGACGGAGAGGCTCCGTCCCCGGAGCAGCCGCAGTGGTCCACAACCCCACGACGACTACCGCCGCAGTCCACTTCACCCCTCCGCCGGCCCACCCCGAACCACTCTTTCAGAGTTATTGTGCGGTTCTGGCCCTGGTGGACCCCCCCCCCCCCCCCCCCCAGGGAACAGGGAACGTCTCACACTGGACGAGTGTAACCCCTATGTTTGCGTGGTAGAGTGATAATGATGTACACGCACGTGGAGAACTTGTTCGTTTGCGCAGCAATCGTCGACATTGTGTAGCTGAGGCGGAATATGGGGAACCAGTCCGCATTCACCGAGACAGATGGAAAACCGCCTAAAAACCATCACCATCCAAAGACTGGCCGGCTCACCGGACCTCGACCCAAGTCCGTCGGGCGGATTCGTGCCGGGGACCAGGCGCTCCTTCCCAATCAGGAAAGCCGTGCGTTAGACAGTACTGCTAACCGGTCGGGCTTTGCTGAAACATGGTGGGCAACGCCTAAAGCGCTTGCTGACTGAATATCAAACAAAGAGATCCAGTGTCAGACAATAGAGAATTGTGTGAGAATTAGTTTAGCGTGAGGAACAATTTTCGTTTTTCTTGAAGATTTAATCTAATTTTTGGCTTTCAAACTATCGAGGTATGTAAATTTTGCACTGGAAATAGGACTATAATTTTAGTATATATTTACAGCGTATTTATTGAGGTTCATCACAATGTTATTAGTTTTGTTTGTTCAGTACCCTTTTCGATGTAGATTATTTATAGTTGTTTCGTAAATAAAACCACCTTTGGTTGCTGCAGGGAATGGCCATGCAAAGAAACTTGTTAGGTTATTTATGTCTGCCATGTTAGAAAATCGGGTAGCGATGCTACTATATGATGGGGCTATGCGCCATCCTACGAAGACGGCGATATTACTCCTGGTTAATGTCATTACGTTTATGCGATTTTTATACAATTTCCAATGCCTCGTGTATGAATAAGGAAGACCCCCAATTTTTAACAAGCAACAGGAAACAGAACTGGGAACACGAGTCACTGATCTGGCATTCCATTTGGCAGAGGAACTTCAAATTGAGCATAACATCAATCGAGATAGTAAGATGGCAGGCGAAGTTTGGCTATCAGGTTTCGACGGATAAATCCTCAAATTTCTTTGCATTGGCAGGGGAAGATTGACTATCGGGATTCGAAGAATAAATCTTCAAATTTCTTCGCGCAAACTGCCTGCAACAAGTATTCATATAGTGACTGGTTTATGCCTACTACCTGAGCACCCATCTTACTCTGTTACTCGCCCCTGTGAACGGGAACGCGTTATGCAGATCTTGGTGCCCCTCGCGTCCATCTAGAAAATATAACCTGAAGATTCCTAAATAAGGCGAAACGCGTCGTTGAAAAATAAAAAAAAACTAAAATTGCAACCAAGACTGTTTTTAAACAATACTAATAAAAATGAGGTTGAACTATTTTTTCAAAAAATTAAATTCAATTATGGATAAATATAAATTTGAACCATCACGAAATATTCAACATGAACGAGGCTGTTATTTCTTCAGTGCAGAAACTCTGTCATATTTTAGGGCCAGAAGGTCAAAAACAAATTGGACGTGTGATCAGCTGGGAAAGATGGTTCAAATGGTTCAAATGGCTCTGAGCACCATGGGACTCAACTGCTGTGGTCATAAGTCCCCTAGAACTTAGAACTACTTAAACCTAACTAACCTAAGGACAGCACACAACACCCAGCCATCACGAGGCAGAGAAAATCTCTGACCCCGCCGGGAATCGAACCCGGGAACCCGTGGGAAAGATGACTTAGTATTAGGGTTGTGTACAGTGTGAGTGTTTCTGCTCTAACTCGATAATCATGGAAGTCACATATCGCTGGATTCGTATGAGTTTTGCCGGCAAAACCACATTCATCAGTCATCAATTCCTCTGCACACATCCTACAAAATACAACCTCTTGACATCACATTTTTTGGTGCACTGAAAGATGTTTTCAGTAAGGAATGTGACAAACTCATAAGATCAAATTTATATAGAAAGATAACACTATATGACATTGCTGACATATTCAGTGGCAAAAATTGAGAAAGGCGTTTCTGGATCTGAAAGTACTGGAATCTTCCAAGTAAATGCAACTAAGTTTAAACAAGAGGCCTGTGAACCGTCTCAGACTGTATACTCTTTCATGATAGGTGATCATGAAGATGAAGAGGTCAATCATACCAACACTAACGATGAATCCACAGGCTTCGTCCAGACATAACTTGGCCTATACCATAACAGAGAATCTACCCACTAGAGAAACAGAACACCCCTTCAGAATCTGAAGGGCTTAGTGTGTACACTGTAGATAGTTTGACTGAGTTCGTGGGTGCTCTGGAACGTCACCAGGAAATAAAGTTGGCAAAACGTTTTCTCAAGTGTTGAATAAGCTATCGCCAATTCCCTAAGCTGCAGTGATTAATTTTATGGGAAATACGAAGCGAAAAAGTCACTCTGTTACTCTAACGTCCTCTCCTTTGAGGTTAGTTCTCAAAGACAGCGAATGTATAAAAAAGGGAAAAAAATGTCAAGAAAGAATTAGCTGCCAAGAAAGCAGCAACAAACCTCTTGGAAGGAAAGATCGATAACAGGCGCTGAATCAAGCACACCTGTCAGAAGAGAGGCCAAAGCAACGCCCTTTCGACCGCCAGTATTTAGATCACCGCTGCGGACCGGAGGTCCCAGTCAATCACAGGCAGTCAGCCCAGTCGGAGACAGTCAGTCACAGTCTCTATCCCAGTGAGTCATTCAGTCAGCCGAGTCTGTTGCAGTCGCAGTCAGCTCAGTTACCATTCCTGTTTGCCTCTGGCAGTTCACATCACCGGCTACGAGAAAGTAGTATTTATAGTGGAACTTGTACTTCACAAGCAGTGAGACTAACGTGGACTATCATGGAAGAGCTTGTACCACAACACATGGACTAGTTTAAAGATAAGTAGCTTTCTGTTCTGATGAATAAAGAACCCCGTTAATACATGGATGCAGTTGTATTGTAGGAGGAGGATACCGGACACCAAACAACATCCTCTCCGTTGTTTCCCTGGTACACGACTCCACAGTGTCAAAGATGACGCAAAAGTAAGTGGTTCAAATGGCCCTGAGCACTATGGGACTTAATATCTGAGGTCATCAGTCCCCTAGAACTTAGAACTACTTAAACCTAACTAACCTAAGGACATCACACACATCCCTGCCCGAGGCAGGATTCGAACCTGCGACCGTAGCAGTCGCGTGGTTCCGGACTGAAGCGCCTAGAACCGCTCGGCCACAGCGGCCGGCTAAGAGGTGACAAGGAAACTTCCGTGCAGATCGAAGCCACTCACCTTGGCCAACGATTTTGCTTGCTTCTTTTGTGTTTTAGCTAGCAGGGGTGATCATTTTACTAATTGGTTTCTTTATTCTTGCATTTATTCCAGGGGCCGGCCGGTGTGGCCGAGCGGTTCTAGGCGCTTCAGTCTGGAACCGCGCGACCGCTACGGTCGCGGGTTCGAATCCTGCCTCGGGCATCGAAGTGTGTTATGTTCTTAGGTTAGTTAGGTTTAAATAGTTCTAAGTTCTAGGAGACTGATGACCTCAGATGTTGAGTCCAATAGTGCTCAGAGCCATTTTTGTATTCCAGGAGGGGAGCTGCAGAAGAACCTAATTTCTCTTTTGCTGTAATGTATTTGTGTAAACCATGGCTACCCCACCCCTTCCACCCCCTGCCCCCGTGTCTCAGCCGCAGTCGATCAATGTGATGGATCTAACACCAGCTTTTCAGTTTCAGAACCAACAAATTGTTGCCTTGCTGACAACGGTACAACAACTAGTGGCTGCACAAGCTGCGTGGGCCGCACAATGGACGAACAAATCAGCCCAATAAGTGTCGCCGACCAGAATACCACCGTTCCGGCAATTTAACGACACCGAACAGGAATGGCTCGAGCACATTGTCAAGTTCAGCGTGCTGAGTATACTGTAAAGCTAGAATACTTTCTTTCGATGGCGGGGTCCCCAGTGTACAGGTTAATACAAAAACTATTCCCAACCGCCTCTCCGGACGAATTCAGCTATGATCAAGTAACTGCTGCATTAATCAGCATTATGACCAGCAGGTCCAAGTAGCTGCAGCTAGATATCAGTTCTTTCGCCTGCAGAAAAAGCCAGAACAGACATACTGTCAATGGTATGCAGAATTAACGGGCATGACTAAGAAGTGTAAGTTGAAGTGCAGTTGTGGCAATTTTTACAGTGATTGATTGATTAGGGACGCAATAATATTCAATGTCCCAGATAGTAGAGTACAGGAACAGTTCCTCAAGTTCTCTGATCCATCACTTCCTTAAGTGTTTCAAATGGTAGAGCTATATGATTCGGGTGTCACAGCGCCGATAAGTTTGACCAGGCCCCGATTTGTAGGGTCGAGTCGCCCCTTGCTCGCGATCGCCCCAAGCAGCCACAACAACGAGCGCGTACAAAACCGAGCGGACAGCCACGTAGACAGGTAAACAGACCTGTGAATTTAGTGAAGCCTTGTCCTAGATGTTTTGCTCGCCATAAAAGACAGGCTTGCCCATCACGTAACGCAACTTGTTTCATGTGCGGCAAAAAGGCCATGTCCAAGCCGCGCGACTGCTACGGTCGCAGGTTCGAATCCTGCCTCGGGCATGGATGTGTGTGATGTCCTTAGGTTAGTTAGGTTTAAGTAGTTCTAAGTTCTAGGGGACTGATGACAACAGATGTTAAGTCCCATAGTGCTCAGAGCCATTTGAACCATTTGAACCATGTCCAAGCAGTTTGTTTGCAAAGGCACAAGCACGCCAATTTTGCCCGCTCCCAGAAAAAAAACACGTTCGTGCACATGCAGCGAACGCTGTGTATTCCAAACCTACAACAGGTTCTGACAAAAGTAAGATTAAGATTGTGTCTCCTTCTCGCCATAGTGCTGTGCAACGACGTTGTAACAAACCTTTTGTCTCAATACTCATTGCTGCCCGTCGTGTGAACTTTTAGTTAGACGCAAGTGCCTCAGTAACTTTGCTTAATAGTGCCACGTACGAACAGTTAGGCTCACCACATCTTTCTAAATCTAGCAAGCACCTCACTGCTTACAACGGACAGGAACTTCCAGTGTTTGGACAGTGTAGCTTGCCTGCCACTTACAAATCTTACACTAGGACAGTGAATTTTACTGTATTGAAATCAGGAGACAGCGAGAGCATTTTAGATGCCTTTGGTTTGTTTGGACTTAGCATCCAAGACAATGTACTTTTCGTGTCAGCATCTGCAGCATAAAACAGTGTAGCTAGCTTGCGTAAAGAATTTCCTGAACAATTTTCATAAGGAACGGGAAAAGCTAATAACTTTGTAGCGCATGTTACATTGAAAGACAATGCACAGCCTAAGTTTTTTCGGGCATGCCCCGTACAAAATGCTTTAAGAGGCAAAGTAGCCAGTGAAATGAAGGAATTGCGAGATAATGTTGTAATTGCTTCCATTCAGGCTAGTCAATGGGCAAGTTCTCTCGCTTGGTTGCCTAAGTCTTCTGGTCGCATTCGCATTTGTGTTGACTTCAAGTCTACAGTCAACGCACAGACAGTAGTTGACACTTATCCGTTACATCTCCCTGAGGAACTCATGGACAGGCTTGGTGCAGGACGTTACTTTTCTAAGATAGATTTGGGTGATGGCTACCTGCAGATTCCACTGGATGAAGAATCACAGAAAGTGTTTGTTGTAAATATATACTTAGGACTGTTCGAGTATTTGCGTTAGCCCTTCAGCAGTGCTTCTGCACCCGCCATTTTTCAACGTTATTTGGAGCAGCTGTCTGCAAAAGGGCCATTTTGTTCAAATTACCTTGACGATATTGTCGTTTATGGTCGTACACCAGAGGAACACATTGCCAATATGCGGACTCTTTTTCGCGTGTTGTCAGAAGCAGGACTCAAGTGTCGTCTCGAAAAATGTGACTTTTTTCAAACTGAACTACAGTACTTAGGTCATGTGATAAACAGTCAACGTGAGCACCTCCTCCAATCTCATTTGCTTGCAATCCGTTTTATCTGTTCCTCGCAATGTATCTGAACTGCAGTCAGTATTAGGCAAAATGACATACTACGTTTGGTTCATACCGAATGCTGCTCAGATAGCGGCTCCATTGCATCCCTTGCGTCGCAAAAAATGTAGCTCTTGTGTGGACTAAAGGCTGTCAAGAGGCACTTCAGAAACTCAGAAATGCTTTGCTCAGTAACAGATGTTTAGTGCATTTTGATTCTGCCAAACCAATAGTTTTGCAAGTCGATGATTCTTCCTACGGAATCGGTGCTGGGATTTGGTACTGAATTGGTGCACAAAACAGATCTATTGTTTTTGCCTCGAAGTTGTTAACTCAAACTCAGTGCAGTTATTCTCAAATGGCCGGCCCGTGTGGCCGAGCGGTTCTAGGCGCTTTAGCCTGGAACCGCCCGACCGCTATGGTCGCAGGTTCGAATCCAGCCTCGGGCATGGATGTGTGTGATGTCCTTAGGTTAGTTAGGTTTAAGTAGTTCTAAGTTCTAGGGGACTGATGACCTCAGATATTAAGTCCCATAGTGCTCAGAGCCATTTGAACCATATTCTCAAAGAGAAAAAGGGGCTCTCGCTATTGTGTATGGAGAGGTCAAGTTCCATCACTATTTGTACGGTCGCAAGTTCTGTTTAGTGACAGGCCACAAGCCTTCGCAGCCCTTGTTTCATCCACCAAAGCCGGTTCCGACACGCACTGCTCAAAAATTCCAACGTTGAGCTTTGTTGCTTTTGCAGCAACAGTATGAAATTGTGTACAAACCTATGGCAAAGCATAGCAATGCAGACGCCCTATCTCGCCTTCCAATTGGCCCAGACACTGATTTTGATGCATCTGCCGCATCTTGTTGCCAAATCGATGCGCAGGATTCTGAATTGCTGGAATCTTTTCCCTTACACTACAGAGAAATTGCACAGGCCGCGGAAGCAGACCAAGACGTCAAGATTTTGTTGCTTACATTCCCACGCCTTGGCCGCGTTCATTAAACAAAATCCAGAACTCAGTTGTGCGCCGATACTTTGCTCGTCGGCATAACCTTTCGGTACAGCAAGGTGTGATTCTAGTTCAGAATGACAGTGGAAAGTCGCGTGTGCTTATTCCCAAAACGTTGCAAAAGGGTGTGTTGCGATTGCCCCACCAAGGACACTGGAGAATAGTTCGCACTAAACAGTTAGCGCGCAGGCACTGTACTTGGCAGATTGGCCCACATTGAACAGATGATGTTGCAGTGTCGCGCATGCGCAGAAAACCAATCCGCTCCGCCACAGACATTCTCAGCTTGGCCTAAGTCTCAATCACCATGGCAACAAGTGCACATCGACTCTGCAAGACCATTTTGGAACACTCGTTGGCTCATAGTGGTAGACTCTTTTAGCAAGTTTCCATTTGCATTGTCTATGAACTCTACCATGTCACGTAGCACCACTCAAGCATTGTCATCCATAATTTGCGTAGAAGATTTGCCAAAGTATTTGTGTCGGCCAATGGACCACAGTTTCGTGAATGCACCGGCATTCGTCATCTAACAAGAGCTCCGTTTCACCCACAATCCAACGAAGAAGCAAAACGCTTCGTTTGCACTTTTAAGCAACAGATGGTCAAGCTTCGCACCACCCACAAAAGGGAACAGGCGCTGCAACTCTTTCTGGCCTCCTACCGCTGCCCTTCTGCACGGCCTCCGCCATCGGACGCTGCTACACTTGTTACACCCACCGCAGCAACTGACGCCGCCAATGGTCCGCAAGTATCACTTTGTGCCGCGCGATCTTGTTCTTTTCAGGATTTATGGCAATCGTGGGCGCTGGGAAAGAGGCGTGAGCCAAGAAAGCATTGGCTCTTCTATATATTTGATTGCAGGTCCCGATGGTTTGCAGCACTGCCACCAGAACCAACTTCGCGCATGTCATTTACCCTGGGATTCTGCTGGTTTTCTTACCCCAGATTCACAGCCTCATGGGACCGTGCAGCCTTCGCAGCCGCCCTCTGGTGCCACCATGGCACCCCAGGAGCAGTGGATGGACGATGCGCCCTCGCCTACCCTGTCCCGACTTTCCGACCCCATGGACCTGGACCCGCCATCGCCGTCGCCGTCATCCTTAAGTCTGGACGTGTACTCTGGCAGTAGTGTTTCGGAAGATATTCCTCTTGCCTCGCAAGCCAGATGGCGGGGCCAAGAGTGCGCCATCCTCCATAGTCACAGCTCCCGACTCATTTCTATGTCCAGTGTCCTGCCTCCCTCCCTGTTGTCGTTCACAGCCTCCCTACATGACAACGGTGCGGCATTTGAGGGATGGGGGAAATACGCTGGCATAAGCTGACGGCGGCACACCGGTCGGTAAAGAGGTTGCAAGAAGATCGATAATAGGCGCTAAATCAAGTGCGCTTATCAGGAGAGAGGCCAAAGACAGACTTGCAAGCAACGAGCGGCCAACCCCTCTTGACCACCAGTATTTAGATCGCTGCTGCTGACCGGAGGTCCCAGTCAGTCACAGACAGCCCAGTTGCAGACAGAGTCAGTCGCAGTCTCTAGCCCAGTCAGTCATTAGTGAGCTGAGTCAGTCACAGTCACAGTCAGATCAATTACTAGCTCAGTTACTATTCTAGTTGGCGTCTGTCAGTTCACATCTCCAGCTACGGGAGAGTAGTATTTATAGTGGAACTTGTACTTCACAAGCAGTGAGGCTAACGTGGACTGTTATGGAAGAGCTTGTACCACAACACATGGACTAGTTTAAAGATAAGTAGCTTTCTGTTCTGATGAATAAAAAACCCTGTTAATACATGGGTGCAGTTGTGTTGTAGAAAGAGGATACCAGCCACCAAACAACATGTTCTCCCTAGTACTAGACTCTACAGTGTCAACAGCGACACAAAACGACCAATGCTGGTCAACCATTCTACTGGTAATTGGTGTGTTTGCACATCCACAGCCTGTGCCCTCTTGTGTCTTACACAGGAATACCTGCAAGAAACACGCCTCAACTGGTGGTCGATACACTCACCACTAATACTTTGTGCTCGTGTTCTTTCGGGATATAGTGTATATGCTGCTACATTTGCTCAATCGAAATTCCCTCTTTCTGGGACTCTATTAATACGTCCAACGACTACAAAAGCTCTGGATTGAATGTGTCATTTAAATACGTAAAATTTTGAAGGGGTAATACCTCCAGAGATCGTTCTGCCAATACAATTTAATCTGTGGCAATGTCGTATCTACTGAGTCTCTAAGTGCAACTGGAAGACGAAAATCCATCCCGACTACTTCACAAGTCGTGCCATGATGATCATTCCGCTTCACATAAGCTCGAGCTGCCTCCTTTGTAGCAATTCAACCATTCAGTTTCCGTTGTGAATACAGAGTATAACCAATGTGTACCCATCCTCTAGAAGTACATTTGGGCTGGGAAAGGCTCCTTCCCGTAACTCGTCCTATTTACTTCCCCCCAGAAACAAACTCGCTTCTAATGTTCGCATATCAGTCTGTACTTGACCTCCCAGACAGACCATAAATTACGCTATCACCCCCTCCATCTTCCCGAGAACGCACAATCCTCAAAAAAACAATATCAGGAATAATGATATGAAAAAGTAACAACTCAGCTAAAAAACAACAAACACCTCAATGGCAATACAAAGACATACTTCCTGATATACCAAATAAAAAAAACTAACAAATTACAACTGTACAACTTACTTATGCGATCTGAACCTATACAACACATCATGCACCTCACATTGCTCACCAATTCCAGGTTCTGTATTTTTACGCTTTGTACCTTTGATCTCCTGGTTGGTTGCCAATAACTGTGGTATCCTTTCTACCATTCCTTTAAACAGTTCTACACGATTGACGTGAATAATAGACGTTTTTGTGGGTAATGTGTCTTCACATTGACCAGTGAGGTTATTTCTACGACCTGGTATGGTCCCTGGTATTTTGTTCAAAATTTCTTCATTTTATACTTCGACATATATGGACTGGTGACCATTACCCATTGCCCTACGCGATATAGCAGCAATTTACCAATGTATCTGTTCGTATGATCCTGGCGTTCTAGCGCCTTCATGTTTGCCTTTTGCACAATCCTCCAAATATCCCTAATTCTTCTGGCAAACTTCCTCATGGACTCACCATCTGGTCCTAATTTACGTATCAAAACGTCAAAGGAAAATGGCAGTTTTCTGCAGTACACCACCTCAAATGGCGCCAAGCCCATTGGAGTGCGAACCTTGGAATGACAAGCACACTGTACATAAGGTAAATAGGCGTCCCAATCGCCGTGCCTGGAACCTATGTAATAGCTCAACATAATCTGCAGTTGTCTTGCACACACATTCCGTTCTCCAATTGGCCTGCGGATGAAACGAACTCGTCCGTAACTTCCTTATGTACAACGTGTGGCACAGTTGTTTCATTAAATCCAAGACAAAACTCGTACTTTGGTCCGTAATTATGGCCTCTGGCACACTGAACTGACGCCTGAGCTACATTACTAGCGCGTTGGTCTGGCATCGGCACCACTGCCAAAAATCGGAAAAATGATCGATGATCGTGAGAACGAACCTATTTCCTGCAGATGTTTTATTAAATGGCCCGAGCACGTACAACTCTACCGTAAAAAATGGACTGGACACCTCTGGTAATCTTTGTAATGACACTTTCTGATGAGTAATGTCGACCCTCTGACCACATGGCACACAGTTTAACATACGGCTCCACGCCAAGCTTCCTGTTCCTCCACCAAAACTGCTCTGCTACATGTCTGTCCATCGCCGTCGCCCACCATGACGTCAGAACAATATTGTGAGATTGCTGCGAAAATTCCTTCTGAAAACCCTCTGGAACCACTACACATGGTCCACACCTAGTCGTTCTGGGCAACAAATCCTCGTGCATAATGAAATGTGACTGTGACTTAAATGCCTGGCACTCCTTATCCCTTGCCTGTGCCTTCTGCCACTCTTCAAAGCTCTTCCGTAGCGTACTTAACGTTGCTGCCCCACGGCTTAACGAATCTGCATTTGCGTCCGATCTCCATGGCTTATGGGTTACCTTGTACTCGAATTCACTAAGCTTAAGTGCCCAACGAGTTAATCTACTAGATGGATCTTTCAAACGAAGCAACTATTTCAATGAGACATGATCTGTCACGACCTTAAACATTCTACCACACAAGTACATTGAAAATACGTAGCACCATATATGACCGTCAACATCACTTTCTCCGTTGCTGACAAGGGAACCTCCCCATCGCACCCCCCTCAGATTTAGTTACACGTTGGCACAGTGGATCGGCCTTGAAAAACTGAACACAGATCAATCGAGAAAACAGGAAGAAGTTGTATGGAACTATGAAAAAAATTAGTAAAATATACAAACTGAGTGTTCCATGCGTAACATAGGCAACATCAAGGAGACTGCAAGCGCAGAAGCGCCGTGGGCCCGTGGTTGGAGTAAGTGACTGCGGGACAAGAGGACCTTGGTTCAAGTCTTCGCTCGACTGAAAATTTTACTTTCTTTATTTTCGCAAAGTTATGATCTGTCCGTTCGTTCATCGACGTCTCTGTTCACTGTAATAAGTTTAGTGTGTGTGTTTTGCGACCGCACCGCAAAACCGTGCGATTAGTAGACGAAAGGACGTGCCTCTCCAATGGGAGCCGAAAACATTTGATCGCATGGTCATTGGTCAACCGATTCCTCCACAGGAAAACACATCTGATATATTCTATACGACACTGGTGACGGCATGTGCGTCACATGACAGGAATATGTTGTCGACCCACCTAACTTGTACACTTAGCGAATGGGTGAAAAGATTCTTCTACTTTGCCAGATTTAGGTTTTCTTGTGGATGTGATAAACATTCCCAAAAAAGTGATGAAAACATAAGAGTTTGTCACATAAACTGAAAATAAAAAATTAAAATTTTCAGTCAGGGGTAGCTTCAACCGAAGACCTCTCGTTTCGCAGCTGCTCTTGCTAAGCACCGGACCACCGCGCTCCTTGACTGCCATTGTCCTTGATGTTGCCTGTCTTCGCATTGACTAGTCAGTTTGTATATTTTACTAATTTTTTTTCATAGTTCCACATAACTTCTTCCTGTTTTCTCAATTGATCTGTGTTCATTTTTTCAAGGCCTATCCACTGTGCCAAATTATAACTAAATCTGAGGGGGTGCGATGGGGAGGTTCCCTTGTGAGTAGTTACGCTCCACCTTGTTTAACTGCCTTGATGTTCCTGACCATCTACCATCTGTCTCAAAACACAACCTTAATATCGCCTCTGCCTAGGGCCTGGGTATCGGGAGAATGACTTATGCGTGCACAGTGACAGATGGTCTGAAGCAGGTTCAGTCGAGTACGTTGTTCTCATTTTCATCTGCTAGAGGACAATAGTGCACAGTGACATTCAAGAAATAGGTCAAGAGAATGTTTTTGTGAATTGCTCTGTTTATTTCTTGAAGGCTTTTTTGTTTATTTATGTTTGTACAGTTTTATACATGCTTTTCGTAGTGTGAATGATGCGTGAATGTGGTCTGCAGGAAATATGTAGATCATTGTTCTACTGATAAACGTTGTACGAACCACCTTGAGAAATTTGTAAGACAGTGTGAATGCAGACGATTGGTAATTTTGTATCATAATATGTTAAGTTCATGGTAAAATGAAAGATGATTCGAATGCAAATGACAATAATCAATAACGTAAAGTATAAACAAAATATCAGAATGTTAAACATTTATTTTGGGAAAAAGTGCAGTTCGAAAGTGTCCTATTTGTTGATTGGTTACTCATGAAAAGCGCGGACTAACGCGGGAGAATAATGTTTTTCTAGTGGCCTTAAAGAAAACTGACCAATCAGAACGGAGTATTCTTCGCGCGTCTTTTCTCTTCGAGATACAGAATGCTTACAGCAGTCTAAAGTAGAGCCTAGCCTTTCAATGGTACGGTTGTGTGTAACATGAGCTCCGAAGCAAGTTATAATTTGCCCGTTTTAGTTGTGCTACATGTTCCAGAAATGTTATAAAGTGAATGCATATTTATTGAGTTGTGTTTTTTTAGAAAATACGGACTTTTTAAGAAATTTTGTGTATGAGAAGAGACAGTAATTCTGCGTGGCATATTTAGCAGGTCGGTGAACAAAAGCTTGAGTGCATTAGACACCTATTAACTTAATAGTGTGGCGAGCATTTTAATTTAAGAACAATCCGTGCTTAGTAGCTGTTCAGATTTCGGGAAATACGTTACCATAAACTTGCTAACGTGAATGAAAAGGTTTGTACATGACTGTGTTAGGATTAGCACGGGCTTGGCAGTGAACATGTAATTTTTGACTTCAGAATATGCCGAAGTTATGCCAGTATTTTCACCTTTCATTCAAAATCAAGACCTTTTCCTGGCTCTTAGAATAGTTACGTTGTATGCAGCCTGGTGCGAGTTGCAGTACGGGAGGTTTCTGCTGGACTTTCCTACTGGCGAGCTGCTGCAACAAGTTCACAGATAGGTGTAGGTGAAAAGGACAAAAGGAACCGCACCGCTGCAAACCATCTGCCTCATTTGAAGCATCACACGAAATGATAAACTCTTTCTTCAAATCCGGAAAAACGAGTACTGGATCTGAAACTACTAGTTCTTTCAATTTTTCAAATGCCTTCTGCAGGGCCGGCGCAAGGCACGTGCGAAACGTGCGGCCGCACTTTCCGAGGGCGGCAAATCTCCCCCCCCCCCCCCTCCCCGTTTTTTAAAAAGGACAAACTCAACCTTCATGCCCAAGAGGTGATTCAAAACCAAAACTCGGAGGGAGCGGCTTCGGGCACTGTGGCATGGCGCCTCGACTACCTGCCGTCCGTGCCTGTTGAACAAGGGGAGGGAGGAGGACTAATTTGTTCCTCGCCACTGTGGCAGCACCGTCGTGTTTACGCCGGAGGAACAGAGAGGGGAAGCAGTCTGGCTTACACGCCAGTATTCTTATGAGTGGAGCGCTGCCAGCCTGTCATGCGCCGAGGGTTTACTCACAACTAATTTTGCAGAAGACGAAATCTAATTTGGAAACTCGAATGCAATGTTCGATATTGCGGTTACATGTTAAGCCTGAAGCAATTTTCCGCGTGTTTTATCCTTCCGGCATTATGGAAAAAAATGGTTGAACATAACTGCAGTCAAACATGTCCAACACCTACAATGGCTAGAAGTATTCCGAATGGGTAAATACGCTGCGAGTAATTACAAGGGATAAAGACATTGCTAATAAGCCTGGCATAAGTTGGGTTTCGAAATATTTTTGAAAATTTTTGCTATCCATTTCTGAGTGATAGTCGGACGTTTTGGTTTTTGAGCCATGAAACACCTGTCTCCGCCTGCATGAACAACAATTAAACTCTGACCGGCACTTTTGTGTGACAATATTACTCGCACACTATCACTTTGCCAACATTTATTAACTGTATAATGCGTGTGAATCCATGTTTCATCTTAGTAAACTACTGGTCGCTTTGATTCTGATAAAAAACTGAGAAAGTATGGTCTTTCAGCAACAATGCCCTCGCGTCCTCAGAAAACAAAACGTTAATATTGACACCTTCTAAAACGAAAATCCATAGACAAAACATGGCTTCTAAAGGTTTCCTTGCTAGCTTTGAAGCTCATTTCTGTTTGACAAAAGTTGTGCAGTTTTCGTAAGTTCGTATTTCTTTCTATTGGTCGTAATGCCATAGAAATTGATGCCTGATAATACATTTATCCATATCATCGGTCACATGCTTACTGTGAGCTTCTTGCTTCTTCTTCTTGGGCGCTAGTTTAACCGTAGCCTCGCTGTACCTCGTCACTGACGCGTCACCACTTCGCTTTCCAGGCGATAGGTATTGTTGCGTTCTCTACAACGAAAACTACAGAATTCGTTTCGGTAGTTGGCCGAGGGAGTCAACATTGGTCAGAAGCACTTTCATTGCGTTTCGTAAGAACAGAAGTATTGGTGCGTCCGAATTTCTTGCAACTTGGGATGTAATAGGTAAGTACTTTTCATATAACGTACAATTTGTATTGCATATGCACGTTACTTATAAGTTAAATTTTCCTATTCTGCAATCTTGAAGGAGAAAAATTCTATTTTTATTATGATCTGTTACTTCAGAAATTGGCAAGTCAGCAAATAAGCACGCGTCGTCGCAATAGCTAGAATGAAAATAAAGCGAAGAAAAGTGAAGTGATACGGCGATGACTAATTTGTTACCCCTTATTCCATAATCAGACACGAAAGAAGTGACACATGGAAATTACGACAGATGTCGAGTGTCAGTTCTTTGAAATGAACAACCGCAGTGCAGTGAGTTAATATATTTCGACTAGCATTAGTACCCGTCTATGCCCGGGTGTGTATGTATTGCATTATTATATTACTCCATCTGCTTATTCTTCCTCTCTCCAATGTCTTGCGCCCCACTCTTTGACCATTTCACCTGCGTCTGTAGTGAAAATCGGCCTGAAATTCAATTTCATGCGGCTCAAATGGCTCTGAGCACTATGCGACTTAACTTCTGAGGTCATCAGTAGCCTAGAACTTAGAACTAATTAAACCTAACTAACCTAAGAACATCACACACATCCATGCCCGAGGCAGGATTCGAACCTGCGACCGTAGCGGTCGCTCGGTTCCAGACTGCAGAGCCTAGAACCGCACGGCCACTCCGGCCGGCACACGCGGCTCAATTCTTATGACTTCATCTCGGAAATTCTCTGCGAAGTGTGTTGCAAATAAAGTTTGTACACTGGCATCAACAGTTAGTTTCACGTAATCGTTCTTTACAGGCTGGATCACAACATGTCCGACGGTAGAAAAAGACTGTCTGGCAGCGAACATAGGAAAAGACGGGCGCTGAAGGAAGATGGCGATAAGAAGCAAAAGGATGCACTACAACGATATTTCAAGCCAAAGAGAGAACGACCTAGCAGCGGCGAGGGTGGAAAAATATATCCTGGAAGTACAGAAACTAGTGGAGCTACTGCAGCTACATCTTTATCTTCAGGACATGACCAGAAAGTTGACGAACACAGTACTGCGACCACCGCATACAGTAGCAATGCTGACGGTGGCCCATCCATTCAACAGATCTCGTCTGGACTCAAGACCTGCTTTGTGACGAAAGCTCCGAGATTGAAATATCAGGCAGAACTGAAATTAGGCGACCCGATTCGGAAAATATCGGAGGAACATCAGCCGAGGTACTCACCACCGGAGAAGGGATTGAAGGCGAGCCTAAACTGGAAGACACAATTGACTCAGATCCCGGAAGATGGCCGGAAATTATTACCGACTGCATTCGAACGACTTTAGTCATGAGAGGTCCTCCCGAGCGCATTAAGAATGCTGAAGAATGTCCTAAAAACGCCGACAACCGGTGTTTCAGCCCTGTGCACTACAGATATTCTTTGAAGAATTTAGAAGCAGCAGATAGACATTGGTTGGTGTACTCAAAGAGCAAGGATGCTGTGTTCTGCTTTTGTTGCAAACTTTTTTCGTCATCTACAGTAAAAATTGCAAAGAACGGTATAAGCGACTGGCGGCACCTTGCTTCGTATCTCGAAAGTCACGGGAAGTCTACCGAGCATTCGAATTCACATAAAAAGTGGATTGTGTTTTCCGAGGGACTGAAAAACTCACGAACTGTCGACGCCCATCATCAAAGGCTTCTGAATACTGAAAGCGAACATTGGAAAAATGTTATTGAGCGCTTAATAGCAATAATTCATTTCCTGGGTCGGCAATGTCTGCCTTTGAGAGAAAGTACAGATACACTCTTTCAGCCTGACAACGGAAACTTCCTGAAACTCGTTGAATTATTCGAAAAGTTCGACACTGTGCTGGTGGAGCACCTGCACAGAACAAAGCAAGGTGAGAACAAGGGTCATCATCATCTTGGAAAAGAAACACAGAATGAAATAATTAATCTTATTGGATCATCTATAGCCAACAACATTCTATTAATGATGAAATCTGCAAAGTATTACAGTATAATTCTGGACTGCACACCAGATATTTCAAAAGTTGAGCAGATGACAGTTGTGGTACGTTTCGTCCAGAAGACAAGACTCGACAGGTTATACGATGGCCGAATTAGGGAGCATTTCCTGGGATTTCTGTCAGTGCCCAATTCTTCAAGCGTGACTTTGACGCAGGTAGTACTCAAGTTCTTGGAGGATAAAAAAATCCTATTGTGTAATATGAGAGGGCAAGGATACGACAATGGAGCAAACATAAAAGGAAAGAAGTCTGGTCTCCAGAAAAGAATTTCAGATATGAACAAGAGAGCATTTTATGTACCATGTAGCAGTCACTCATTGAATCTTGTTGTAAACGATCCCCCTAAGTCTTCTAAATATGCTGTTTCCATGTTTTCGACAGGGAAAAGCATGTATGACTTCTTCTCGTCCTCCGTTCATCGTTGGGATGTCTTGAAGAAGTATCTGCCTAACCTGTCGTTGAAGCCACTGAGCGATACTAGGTGGAAAGTCGCATCGATGCACTTACTCCCCTGAGCTTTCAAATTGGAGGCGTTTATGATGCACTGGTTCAGATATCAGAAGAATTCTATGGCATGACCGCTCACGAAGCAACGTCACTTGCGAATCAAATAAAAAATTACACCTTTCTCACTTTTCTGGTAATCTGGTACGACGTTCTGCTTCACATCAGTGTAGTCAGTAAGACGCTCCAGACCATTGACATAAATGTTTCTGAGGCCGTGGAAATGCTTGAAAAAACAAAAGCATATTTTTAGACCTGCAGAACAGAAGAAAAGTTTGTTTCTTTCTTGACGGATTACAAAGAATTGGCTACAGAATTAGAGCTAGAAGATCTAACGTTACCACGGATAAGTGTTTCCCGGCGACGAAGTAAGAAGCTAATACACTTTACCTATGAAGGAAGGGATGAGACAATAGATGACCCAACAAAACGTTACAAGATTCAATTCTACTGTTATCTTTTAGATTAGTAACCACATCTCTGGATGAGAGATTAAATCAACTGAAATCTCATTGTGATTATTTTGATTTTCTCCACGACATCGGCGAGCTGAAGAATGCGCCTCCTGACAGCCTGGACACAAAGTATAGAAACCTTGCAGTGATTTTGCAAGATCATGAGTCAAGCGACATTGATGTACTGGAGTTGAGGGAAGAACTAAAAGTGCTTTCAACATTGTTGAAACCTGGAATAAGTCCAAAAGAGACTCTGAGGTTTATAGGAAGACAAAATTTTTGCCCTAATGTTAACATTGCTCTGAGAATTCTCCTAACACTCCCAGTGACAGTTGCGAGTGGAGAGAGGAGTTTCTCAAAACTGAAATTGATAAAGACATACCTCCAATCAACGATGAGCCAAACTCGTTTGAATGATCTTGCAACAATATCGATTGAGCACGAGCTTGCAGAGGACTTAAAGTATACAAATCGTGTGAAAGAGTTTGCACAAGCAAAAGCCAGGAAGGTTCGATTTGTCTAGTATTTTTTTAAATTTTTATATTATGATCAGTCTCTTGGTTATGTACTGTATTGTTTCTTATTTTGTTCAACATTAAATAGTTATTGCAAATATTATTGTTCAAACCAAATTATCGTTGAATTATAATTGGGTTTTGTTTTCCGTTGAATACATTATCTGTTCAAAACCATTGAAAAATGTTTATTTACATTAACTGTAAGTTCATGCTTAGCCGAGCGGTCTAAGGCGCTGCAGTCATGGACTGTACTGCTGGTCCCGGAGGAGGTTCGAGTCCTCCCTCGGGCATGGGTGTGTGTGTTCGTCCTTAGGATGATTTAGGTTAAGTAGTGTGTAAGCTTAGGGACTGATGACCTAAGCAGTTAAGTCCCATAATATTTCACACAAATTTGAACATTTTTGTAAATTCACAAGGCTTATTAAAATTAGCTAGATTTCTTCAGTCAGGTCTGACTCCATTTTTGAACTGGTGCCCAGCGACTGTTTTATACAAATCTGTAGATAATGTCACCAATCAGTCGCAATTTTTGTTTTTATTTTCCAGATCTACATAGATTTCGGGCACAGTGTGGCTATTCTCAGTGCTTTGAGCTATGTTTACATCTATACCATCATGCTGAACATAACTGTCAACATGACGGTTTAGATGTATTACAAATTAAAAGCTTTGAGACTGGCCACTCAGTGGCCGAAACCTAGGTAGATCTGAAAAGTAAAGACAAAAATTGCGGTTGGTTGCTGACATTTCCTACAGATTTGTTTAAATAAAATTCCACAAACGTTTGTAAAAAAAAAAAGGGGGGGGCGGCAATTTAGCAGCTCGCACGGGGCGGTACTTGGGCTTGCGCCGGCCCTGGTGTAGGGATACTCTCAGGCAGCTTTATCGGACCACTTTTTGTTGCAGCCTACACATTAGGGACAAGCAACAATTTTCTAGCTCCTGACATGCTGGTTGCTCTGCACAGCAGCCATGTTGTGTTGGATTACTAACAGGCTGCTTTATCAACATGTTTTGCATGTGCAGCCTATATGTCAGATGGAAAAAAATGGTGTTGAAGACCCTAAGGTGTAGATTTCTGTGTACAACAGGTGTGTTGTGGGAGTAGTATTGGCCTGATTTATTGACTCATTTTGCAAGGACTATATATGCGGATGGCCACAGCACAGGGAAGGTTGAAATGGATAGAGGAGGGAGCAGGATGGGGATGTACAGAGAGAGGGGGAAGAAGAGGAGAGTCAGGGTGTGGGGAAGGAAGGGATGGATGGGGAGAGGTGGAGAAAGAGATGGATAGGGAGAGGGGACAGGGGGAAATGAATAACGAGAGGTAGTGAGGAGGAGGTGGATAGGGAGAGGGGGCAGGATTATTTGATAGACAGTTGGGACAGGAGATGGAAAGGGAGATGGAGGCAGGGGGACATGGACAGAGGGGGAGCGGGAAGTGTAGATGAAAAGGAAGAGAGGAGGGAGGAAGAGGTGGACAGGATGGAGGAAGGAGGAGGAGATGGACAGAGAGAGGGGGGAAGGAGGAGATGAACAGAGACGTGGGGGGAGAAGGACAGAGGAGGGGCGAAG